>NC_087342.1:165208520-166458520 GCF_030014295.1 Loxodonta africana
TCTGTCCTGTAGGGTCGCGATGAGTCAGAATTGACTCCACAGCTCGCAACGAAAAACAACAATATTTTAATTGGTACTTTGCACCATTGGGTAGAACTTGCATTTTGAACACAAACATACCAAGTCTCTGTTATCTAAATTAGCCTCCACTCTCCCTATGGTTGTTGCTAGCTTACTGAAGCAATATGTAAGTCCTATAATTTCAACTTTTATTACACAGTGATTCCATCCTGCCACTGCGACCAAAAGTATCTGACTGCTGACCATATTCTCTGTATTCGTTTCACCTTTCCCCCTAATCTCTGTTAGGTTCTGAGCTCATGCCCAAAGCGCTCTCCACCAGGATAGTGGGAGGCATTTGGTGGTTTTTCACACTTATCATCATTTCTTCGTATACTGCTAACTTAGCCGCCTTTCTGACAGTGGAGCGTATGGAATCCCCCATTGACTCTGCTGATGATTTAGCTAAACAAACCAAGATAGAGTATGGAGCTGTGGAGGATGGTGCCACCATGACGTTCTTCAAGGTAAGTCCTATCGGTTACCGAAAATGTGTGTGTTAAATTGATACAGCACAAACCAACCTTTCTCCATTCGTGAACGTAAGGGTGCAGCAACACGCTTATTTGTGCAAAATAGTCAATAGCATACACCTCAGGGGGTGGAGAAATATACAACTAAATATATGTCCATGCAAGGCAAAATGTTTTAATATTTGAAAATAGTAAGGAGTTTTTGCTTTACAGGTATTCTTGTTTGGAGGAAAATCTACTTAAAGGTAACATGATTTTTGTCTTTTTTCCCAACATGGTTTTAATTTTGCATTAAAAAATGTAAAGTAATGAATTGCTTGAAAATTGCATAATAGTCGATTCAATCTACAAGACTTGGCTATTCCAGAAGAACAGAATGATTGCAAGTGAGAATGTTTCCCACACATTTCTTTCTGTTGAAAGAGACAGGGAGGAAAAAAAAAAAAAAAACAGAAGAAAGAGGGAAAGAAGAACTATAGGAAAAAAAGAAAGGAATCCTGGAGGTTCAGTGGTTAAGCACTCGGCTGCTAACCGAAAGGCTGGCGATTCAAACTCACCAGCACCTCTGCGGGAGAAAAGATGTGGCAGTCTGTTTCTGAAAAAGATTACATCCTGGAAAACCCTCTGGGGCCATTCTCCATCCTGTAGGGTCACGATGAGTCATAATTGACTCAAGGGCGACAGGTTTAGGAAAGAAGAGAAACAGTTTTTATTATCTGTACATTCATCCATCTAATATTCTGGGAAGCACAGTGCCTTAAAATGGGCTGCAACTTTTAACTTGCAGTGGTTTCCAGGGGAACAGCCTGGTGGAACGTTTAAAGGGAAAGTGTGCTTGTACCACGCTCTGGTGTACTGATGCTCTGTCTGCCTCTTCACTATCTCTCTTCTTATTCCCACTGATCCTGCTGGACCAGAGTAGTCTAGATGGGAAGATTCCACTTTCGGGAGTCAGTATCACTTAGTAATTCCTTTTATATTTTAGTTAAGGTTAGAATTTTACATATATATTATATAATTTTTTTAGGTTATATGTATATAATTTATTTTATGTTGGGAAAATCATTAAGCATAGATATCTTCTTTCAGTGCACACAGAAATACAACTGTCAGTTCAGACTTGTAGTGGAAGTGGTAAACTTTTTCTTCTTTTTAGTCAACTCAAGCTCTGAAATAAATTCTTCCATTATTGAGTACCTACTGAGTACCAGAAATAGCACTATACTTTGGGCATTCTATAGCAAATAAGATCTAATGCTCACTTTCAAGGAGATTATGGTTTAGTTAAGGAGCCTTGGTGACACATGGTTAAGCACTTGGCTACTAACTGAAAGGTTGGTGGTTTGAGCCCACCCAGCAACACCACAGGAGAAAGACCTACTGATCTGCTCTCATAAAGATTTCAGCCTGGAAAACTCTGTTGCTACTCATAACATGGTTCTTATGAGTCAAAATCGGCTTGACAGCACCTAACAACATAGTTTAGTTGGATACACAAAAGAATAAAGTAACAACCACAGAACTGGGTTTTATGTGAATGAAAACAATTTTACCAAATAGTTACATAGTTTTCCTTATCAAAATTCTTATAAAATTAACCTAAATTTTTTTTTGGGGGGGGCGCTGGTGTGGAACTCCTGGAGGACACCAAAATTAAAAAAGAATGAATAAGATAAATCAATACTTCAGTCATAGTCTATCTCATTTTTATATTTTAATTATTTTTAAAGTGAATTTCTAATATGGCTAAAGATTATATGCGTATTTTATATTTTCAATTGGGAAATCACTATCATTTAATCAAATTGAGTCATTAAATATTAGCAAAACGTAATGTTCTATATGCTTTTTTTTCTATATTAGTAGCAATTGGTCAATTTTTCCAGTAGGATATTTAAAATTATATGAGATGGACTTAATTGTAACACTTCTGTTTCCCAGAAATCAACTGTTGAAATTACTAAATACACATTGTAGCAACAACTTTGTGATGAATGATTATATGATGTATTTAAATTATTCCAATATACAAGGGACTTTTGAAGTTGAGTTTGTAAAAGAACACAAAGTACTGAAATTGAGTGATTTGACACCAGAAGTGTTTATTCTGTTTTCATAAACATTTCAGTCTTAATTTCACTTTTATTTTTTCTGAAGACTTGAATACCTTTAATTTCAAAACTCTTCTAAACAAAAGTTTATCTCTAAAAAACTCAGTTCCAAAACAAATTTCTTTTTTCTTACCTTTATATCATTTTTCTCTTTTAAACCTACTTTCTCCCTTTTTTGCCTTTCCAATCTTCTGTTACTTTCCTTTTTGTTTTTTTAAGAATTCAGTTGCTCTCCACAGTGTTCATTTTTGCCTACCCTTACTTTTCCTTGCTGCTGACTTTTCTTCTTCTTCTTTCATCTCGTTTTTCTCTCTCACACGCCGGGTGCCTCTAGCACCTGGAGAACATTGACATGAAAAAACTTTTTGCTTTTAACACACAGAATTTTTCTTTGAATTGAAACCTTTTGTAATGTACACCAGTCACAATAAAAACCGCACAGTGATAACTGCTAACTTGACAATTACCTTAGTTGTCAACTTTGTTACAAGGTGAATTTTTGTTGATGTAATTAGAAAAAACATTAGAACTTACAAGGATATATTAAATGTTGATTTTTCATTAGTTATCTCAGGGTAGCCTTAGATTATACTAATCATAAAGTCATATTTAGGCTTGTTAAGCTATATATTTATTCCAGCCATGGGTATAAAATAGTAATTAAAAAAAAATGCCTAACAACCTGGAATTCAAGCAAATGCATGCTCATTGCAAAACTCTACAATGAACCAGGGACTATTGTGCATAGTCTGTTTACATTTGATACCATTCTATTTTTAATTAACAACAACATATACAGACACTCTAGGAAGCACCCTTAAGGTATTGACTTCAAAAGGATTTTCCATCTTGTTGTTACTAATTTAACAAGAACCTGCTGTTAGCTAATTGTTCTGGAATGCTCAGTTCCAGAAAATTATTTTAAAGGATGATATAGTTTTGTTACTACAACCAAGAATATCTGGCTCAAAATTCCTGATCTTAAAGGAGATAAGTCTTCAGCATTGCAAAGACTCTGCCAGAGTTATACAGCTATTCTACAACATCGAATAATTCTATTCCAAAGAACGTGTTTGACTTTACCCATTATCTCATATGTACGTTGTCTTGAAGAGGAGTTCCCCCCCTTCTTCCTATTTTCTTCTTTGTCAATTACGCTATACACACATTTTCCCCGATGATAACTGTAAAATCATCACCATGACTGGCAAAGCTCAACAGATGGTGGTGGTTCTCCAGTGTTATCCTATGTAAATAATAATAAACTGTATGACATCATCAATATGTTCTTAATCACATTTAGGTAATAAAATAGCTAAGAGCACAGAGATTTTATTAAAAAACAATGATGGAAGAGTCAAATCATCCTTCTTCGAATCTGGGAATTTGGTGTAATAAAACTAAAATCTTATTCGAGGGCTGAACACTACTCAAAAAGTTACAGCCAACAAGTATATCCTTTTCTACCTGAAATACAAAAATTAATCAAATTAATACATAGAGATTACATACTCAAAAATAACACAGTAGTAGCCTGTAAGTCTTAAGGTCTCTCTTCAGAGTTTCTGCGCTTACAAAGTGAATCATATGTTTTCCAGAATGGTACTGAATAACCATGGCTCTATGAAATCTATGACGCAGGTTTTCCAGTTTCCACAAATTCTGTCTGGCCTTAACCCACTTAAAGTCTCTGATTTTGCCATATGTACTTAATATAGTCTGTCCATCAGAAAAAACAAAAAAAGTGTTATCAGTGAAGTATGTCCTCTTGTTGTAGGGCTATTAAACAAAATGCTGGCACACATTGAGAGGATAAATCTATCTACTATAAATTGCCTGGTTCTTCTAGAAACATATAGTGCATTTTAGAATAGTTGTTTAGAATGAAGAAGATTGTAGAATCTTCTTAATTCCAGGCTTTACCACCTATGTTTGATAAGGTCACTGACCCTTGATAAGCACCTCTGACTCCCCATCTTTAACTATAATGAATAACAGGAATATTCTCACAATATTTTTTTAAAATTTAGTGGAAGCTTTACATGGCATGCTGAATACTTAGTAAGAGCTTGATAAGTGTTAAATATTACCGTTACTAGAATCAATGGGTAATTTATGCATGCAGAATTTAGAATTATTTTAAATACAGTAAAGCAAATTCTGTTTGCATGACCAAAAATTGGATAAATATTTTTAAAATTGATTTAAAAAGAGATCAGACCATGTTTGTAAGGTGTTTCTCTGGTTTAAATTGCTTCATTCCTCTGATTATTGTTGTCATACAACAGGAATAATTTGATAAGTGAAATAATAAACGTGAGGGAGTTTTTAAGGTCTTTTCTTGACTAGGAAATCCTGGTGGCATACTGGTTAAGAGCTATGGCTGCTGACCAAAAGGTTGGCAGTTAAATCCACCAGGCACTCCTTGGGAACCCTATGGGGCAAGTTCTGCTCTGTCCTATAGGGTTGCTATGAGTTGGAATCAACTCAATGGCAATGGGTTTGGTTTCTTGACTGTGCACATTGAAATGTTATATTAAGGTGCAATTAGCAATTATTTGGGGAATGTATGCCAAAACTCAGGTAGAGGAATTAAAAAAAAATTAATGTAAATAATTTTCATTCTTATTTACAGCTTTTTTTTTTTTTTTTTTTACTTAATGATTATGATGTCTAGTATAGCCAGCATCACCATTTATCTTACATTCTCAATCAGAGGGTGTGAATGTCAGTTGTAAGAAATCAAGTTTTTGTTCAATAAATATTTGCTGAGAACCTCTTGTGTGGCAGGAATTGTGTTTAACTTTGACATATATCCTACATCTCCAAGTACCTCCCAAGACCTGTCCATTCTACTCCCTATACATCTTTCTATTCCCTTCACTACTCTCCTGATTGAGAACAGTATCATCTCTCTCCGAGGTTTTACAATAACTATCTAATTTTTCTTCTCCCCCAGTTTTGCCCCTATTGTTCTCTACGCTATAACCAGAGTGACTTTTTTAAAAAAAATACTAATCTGATCATTCCTGGCTTCTGCTTAAAGCTCTCCAATAATCACTTACCTGCCCTACTCTTATTTGCTTTAGATCAGGACCCAATGCCTTAGCTGGCTTACAAGTATCATCACGGTTTTGTTTTCTAGTCCTGTAATGCATGAGGTACTCTTTCACCCTCTTCTCCACAGTCTGGTACATTGTTTTTTTCAATCCTTATTCTTAGCTACCAACCTAATTTGTGATACCCTCTTTATTCCTTGTTATTGTTGTAGTTAGCTGCCATTAAGGTGTCCCCCAACTCATGATGATGCTGTGAACAATGGACATTACACATTGTGATTCATAGGGTTTTCATTGGCTGATTTTGTGGGAGGTAGTTCACCAGGCCTTTCTTCCTAATCTATTTTAGTCTGAAATGTTCTACGAAACCTACTCAACATCATAGCAACATGCAAGCCTCCAATGACAGACAGGTGGTAGCTGCGCTTGATGTACATTGACGGGGAATCAAACCTGGGTCTCCTGCATGGGAGGCAAGAATTCTCCCACTGAACCACCACTGCTCCCTCTTTATTCCTTAGATCCTCATTTATACTTTACTTGATCCAGGAAAACTTTTTCTACTCTTCCTCTACCCAAATCTATCCAGCTCCTCTTTTGGATTCCCTGAGCACTCTTTACTTCAGTTATCACTAAATTATAACTCCAAGCTGTATATCTTGGTTCCTCTATGTTTCCATACTATACCACGCACAGCAGGAAGATAGGAATTGAACCTATACCATTCGGACTTGCATCTCCAGTCCCCATCACAGAATTTACATATGACTGGGGCCTCAGTGGTACAGTGTTTAAGAGCTTGGCTGCTAACAAAAAGGTTGGCAGTTTGAATCCACCAAGCCGCTCCTTGGAAACCCTGATGGGGGGCTTCTACTGCGTCCTGTGGGGTCACTATGAGCTGGAATTAACTTGATGGCAGCAGGTTTGGTTTTTTGGTTTGGGGCTTGTATTAGTTATCTATTGCCCTAACAATGTTGCTTAACAAACAACAAAAAGCCCTCAATGATAAGTAACATTTATTTAGCTTAAAGTCATCTGCCCTACTCCTAGGAACTTGGAGCTCAGAGGCTTTCCTACATTTCCTACATTTCAATTTCTTTTACTCCAGGATGACAGTGCTTTTGAAATATAAGATCCAGAAAATCATTGTGACTTTTCTGTGTATCTGACTGTGTTTGCTCCATGCTCTAAAAGTCACAACCACAATCCTTTTAACCTAAGTGTGAGAGTTTGGTAATTATTAGATATTAGCGTTACTAGAGTACATGGCTAATTAAAAAATGTAGAATTTAGAATTATTTTAAATATGTTCAAGCAAATTATGTTTGCATGACCCACAATTGGATAAATAAATTTTTAAAAAAGATTTAACTTTTTAAAATAGATTTAACAACCATGTTTCTCTGATTTAAGATATGCCTCTCTCTAGACTTTATCATTGCCACTTTGGACTAAAAACTGTTTTCCAGATGTGAACGTCTGTAAGGCACTGGCCTAATTTTCCAATGTTTTCAAAGTATCACAAGACCACCTGTTTAATTTAATCCTTGTCATGAGCCTGTGTTGAAACAATTTTGAGCTTCTTTTACTAGCTTGAGACACTGAAAATATGAAACACTTTCATTATCCAAACTTGCCATTTATAGCCTTTCTATGTTGTTGTTGGATGCTATCGAGTCCATTCTGGCACATAGCGACCTCGTGTGTCACAGTGGAACTACTCCATACAGTTTCCTAGGCTGTAATCTTTATAGAAGCAGATTGCCAGGTCTTTCTTCTGCAGAGGTGCTGGGTGGGTTTGAACCACTGACCTTTCGGTTAGTAGCCCAGCACTTAACTATTGCACCACCAGGACTCTCTCTATAAAAAAAAATAATAATAATAATTTTTTTTTCTGTGTATATCCACTCTAAATTTCGTTCTCAAACTGACCAATTCTTTTGAACAATTTTTTCCTCCTTTTCTTCTTCTTTCTATTTCTCCTCCTTGTCCTCTTTTCCTTTTCGTTTTCCTTAATCTCCTTCTCCTCCTCTTTCTTATTATTATTATTGCTGTTATTATCATTTTAGTTCCTCTTTCTTACACTACTTTATCATATGTAATTAAATGTAACTAGCTGATACTTTGAATTTCTTATCGTTTTGTCTGGACATCTCTTTTGGCCTAGTACAAAAAATAATTAGTGCATTTTCTATCTTCCTAGTCACTACTTGTCTTAGTCATCTAGTGCTGCTATAACAGAAATGCCATAAGTGGATGGCTTTAACAAGCAGAAGTTTATTCTCTCACAGTCTAGTAGCCTGGAAGTCCAAATTTGGGGCATCAGCTCCAGGGGAAGGCTTTCTCTGTTGGGTCTGGAGGAAGGTCCTTGTCATCAATCTTCCCTGGACTAGGAGCTTCTCCGCACAGGAACCCTGGGTCCAAAGGATGTGCTCTGCTTCTAGCGCTGCTTTCTTGGTGTTATGCAGTCCCCCGTCTCTCTGCCCACTTCTCTCTTTTATATCTCAAAAGAGATTGGCTAAAATACAATCCTACCTTGCAGATTGAGTCCTGCCTCATTAACATAACAGTCTCTAATCCCACCTCATTAACGTTACAGAGGTAGGATGTACAACACATGGGAAAATCACATCAGATGACAAAATGGTGGATAATCACACAATACTGGGAATTATGGCCTAGCCATATTGATACATGTATTTTTGGGGGACACAAATTAATACATGACTCTTCTAGGTACACTTTCAAAAAAATATTTTGCCCTCTATACACAGCTTCCTTTTTTCTAGCCTAATGATTCCATTGTCATCTGCTATGTGTGACCTAACTCAGTGCCACATATTTATGTTTTTATTATGGCAGCACCTCACATCTGTTACCAAATTCTGTAGAATTATCCAGTGGCAAAATGAATGTTGCATTTGTTGATGGAATACATCAACAAATATGTGACTAGTTACTTAATATTGTTATTCTGTAGAGAGATATAAATGTTTCTTCAAGATAGGCAATCCTCTGTAGCACCCCCTACTTCATTCCCATTTTAGTCTTTAGTTAAAATTCAATATATTTGGATGTGTAGGTTATGATGTTAGGAATACATGCAGGTAGATTAATATAACTTGGGGAATTTTTTCTTAGCAACAAAAGAGCCTTTTTTTTTTTTTTTTTGTATGTACAGGCTCCTTCTCTAGAGCTCAAAGTACGTTCTAACTACCAGCTTATTAATCTTCACAGCATCCCCTAAGGAAGTAAGAAGTAATTATCATTATGCTCATTTATCAGATGAGGAAACTGTGCCATGGAGAGGTTAAACAGCTTATTAATTATGAAAGCAATAACCAAGGGACTCATGGTATAGACAATAAAATTACCAAAGATATCATGGCATAACTATCATTACTCAAAAGAGCTAAGTGCAATAGTCATTTTGGGTCACCCACATGACCTCAACTGTTTGATCATATTATGTTTCTAAAACCTTTGCCTTAAGTCATTGGGGGCGATACAGCTATAACATGGTCTTTAGAGTCTGCCACTTATTCTGATCTTATCAGTTCAATTATCTTGTAAAATTAAATCAGGCTGGGGTGACATTATAGGTTTTGATGCTTGAATTATTAGTCCAACATGCCTGCAATGACTATCTTACAAGCTTGAGTGATTTTTGCTTCTTAAATGCCAGAAGACCATAAGTTAAACATTTCTTTTTGAAGAATGGAATATTAAAAAAAATTGGTAGTTTACTGCATGTGATTAATAACTTATACCATTTCACTTGATTTTCTCAGTTTTTTTTTTTTTCCTTTCTGCAAAACGTATTTTTTTGTTTGTTTTTATTTAGAACAGTGACGGTGATGCAAGTATATTTATTATAAGACATTCACACATTAGAAGAATAAATTCTCAAAATGCAACTCTAATACACTTTTCACTTTTAAAGTGTTTTCTGAAATAAATGTATATTTTCCTCCTGCAAAGTTGATAGTAAAACATTTTATAATTTTCCTTTGCATATACAGAAATTTTACTTAAAAAAACTGTTTTTTGAATATGAGAAAGTACATCTATACTTATATTTCAATTTTATATCTGTTTAACCTCCAGGTCTTATTCTTGAAATGTCTTTCATACTTTAATAAAATAAGTTCTCTAGTTAAGTACGACCATTATTAAAAAAAAAAAAATTCAATAATTATTTGTTGGTACACGGGTAGAAATTGGGTTATATCTTTCAATGTGCATCACGATTCCTATTATAATCATTTTCCACCACCATTCAGAAGGAATTTTTTGACAATATGATAGTTATTAATTCTGTTACTTTAAAGGGGCCCGGGTTGTGCAAGGTTTAAGTGCTTGGCTGCTAACCAAAAGGTTTCTGATTCAAACCTACCCTGCAGCCCTGAAGGAGAAAGACCTGGCAACCTGCTTCCATAAAAGTTACAGCCTAGAAAATTCTATGGAGCAGTTCTACACTGTTGCATGGGGTTGCTATGAGTCAAAGTTGACTAGGTGGCACCTAATGACAACATGTTACTTTAATAAATACAGGGAAGATTTCTTAGGTAGTTGTTCATGCAAGAATTGCCCTGTTTGTTTAGGGGCTCTTAACTTGCCACACAACTTTGCTTTCAAGTCATTTTTATTTGGTGTGAATTTGAACCAGGGCTTTGAACCAGTTCATTCTGGTTTGACCCCATGCTAAGAATTTGCATTTCTAACAAGTTCCCAGGTGATGCTAAAGCTGCTGATTAGGGACCAATTCTGAGAATCACTAGCAGAGCAGAGGTTCTCAAAATTTATTATACATAAGAATCACCTGGGGATGTTGTTAAAATGTAGATTCTGATTCAGTGTATCTGGGGTAAAAATGCAAATTCTCAGCAGGAGGTCAAACTAGAACTAGTTCAAAGGCTTGGTTTGAAGTTATTACTGACACGTCCTTCTCTCCTCAATAATTTAGAAAAACAAGGTTCAACATTGTTTGGGGCCCGATGAGTGCTATTGTCTCTGTTTCCAGAAAAATCATTTCAAAGTAAAATATTAACATCAAATTAGATAAATTGGCATCAAGGTTTTGAGAGTAAAATATTTGATTTGTTGATACATTGTATATCTCTATGTATGTATCATAAATTCCAGGCCATCACCCAACAAAATTATTAATAACATTTGACCTGGTTCCCTAATTTGAGCAGTGCTTCAACTTATTGGGGCATTTTTTTGCGTACCAAAGCTGTAAGAGGTGTGGCAGTGCTGCAGCATATAGGACTGAATAGCATGTATGTCTAATGTAAATACAGTACTGTGTATGATAAGCAGTAGGAACATAGCCTTGATTTCTGTATCAATTTTCATTTCTCCAAGGGAGAGAGTCTTTATTTTGGCCCATTTTAATATATCATCCACTAAGTTTTAGAAGGATGCAATGGTGGTTCAGTGGTTGAATTCTTGCTGTCCATATGGGAGACCTGAGTTCGATTCCCAGCCAATGCACCTCAAGCTCAGCCACCACCCATCTTTTAGTGGAGGCTTGTGTGTTGCTATGATGCTGAACAAGTTTCAGTGGAACTTCCAAAGACAAGTTAGGATGAAAGACCTGGCTACCTACTTCTGAAAAATCAGCTAATAAAAACCTGTGGGTCACAATGCTCCAGTCCCATTGTGCATGAGGTTACCACAAGCCAGGGGCCAACTCAAGGGCAACTAACAACAACAACAAACTTTAAAAATCTTAAAAGTATCTGTTTGATTAAGTCAGTAGTTCTCAGCCTGACTGTACATGAGAACATTAGAATTACCTGGAGGTATTTTGAATCCTGAGGTCCAAGACCCTCTCCAATTCAATTAGTTCAGGGTATCTTGAGGTGGGATCCTGTTCATTTGTGTTTTTAAAAACATTCTCAGATGATTTTAATGTGCAAGCAGAGTTAACTTAATTTCCAATTTAAATAATCCCTTAATTCATTGGCATCAATAGTTAATAAGTTACTACGTCTACTTCAGCTATTTCATATCAGGGTGAGTTTTTTCTTTTTTCAAAAAGAAAACTGAAGCATGAAATAATAATGATAAATCTTCCACCCAAATTCTTATTTCTTTCAAATTATCTACTTGTGTTTATACTCTTTAAAACAGAGATTTGCTGAGACTCGATAACCTAATTACATCTTTGTTTCTGACAGTATTTCTGTGAACCCCCAATGGGTAAGTATGAGAATTGCCACATAGCAGGATAAAGGAAGTTATAGTCTTCTTGTTTCTCAGGGAAATTCAGTAGGGGTGAATCTTGCCTTTTATTTATGTCTCTGAATAAAATTAAGAACAAAAATGCTCTATGGAACCTGGGGAGTAAGTACTCACTTTTGCTTTTCAATCCTTATTGCAGGTTCTTCTACCATGTGGGTGGAAGGGAAATTAAGAAAAAGACCCATAAGGGGTCATATTACAATGTTGGAAGGGGTGTACATGTGAACTTTATGTTTACTTGTTAAGGAGTCAATTAAGAAGCTAGAACTACCCTGCTCTACAAGTTTATGTTAAGTTGGGTTATGAGCAACAGCTTTGAGTTTTGGGCTCATATGCTTTATTGCCCCAGTTTTTTTTATTGTGGTGGTGTTGTTAGGTGCCATTCAAATTGGTACCTACTCATAGCAACACCATGTATAGCAGAAAGAAACACTACCTGGTCCTGCGCCATCCTCATAATCATTGTTATCCTTGAGCCCATCGTTGCAGCCACTGTGTCAACCCATCTCATTGAGGGTCTTCCTCTTTTTTTGCGGGCCCTCTACTTTACCAAGCATGATGTCCTTCTGCAGGGACTGATCCCTTCTGATAACATATCCAAAGTATGAGTCTCCCCATCCTTGCTTCTAAGGAGAATTCTAGTTGTACTTCTTCCAACACAGATTTGTTCGTTCCTTTGGCATTCCATGGTATACTCAATATCCACCAACACCACAATTTAAAGGCGTCAATTCTTTGGTCTTCCTTATTCATTGCCCAGCTTGCCTATACACATGAAAAAGGCGATTGAAAACACCATGGCTTGGGTCAGGCACACCTTAGTCTTCAAGGTGACAGATGTCTTTGCTTTTCAACACTTTAAAGAGGTCTTTTGCAGCAGATTTGCCCAATGCAATGTGTCTTTTGATTTCTTAACTACTGCTTCCACAGATGGTGATTGTGGATCCAAGTAAAATGAAATCCTTGACAACTTGAATCTTTTCTTCATTTATCATGATGTTGCTTATTGGTCCAGTTGTGAGGATTTTTGCTTTCTTTATATTGGGGCGTAATCCATCCTGAAGGCTGTGGTCTTTGATCTTCATCAGTGAGTGTTTCAAGCCCTCTTTACTTTCAACAAACAAGGTTGTGTCATCTGCATAATGCAGATTGTTAATGTGTCTTCCTCCAGTCTTGATGTCCCATTCTTCTTCATAGAGTCCAGCTTCTTGAATTATTTGAACAGCATACAGATTGAATAAATAGGTATGGTAAAAGGATACAACCCTGACGCATACCTTCATGAATTTAAACTACGTAGTATTCCGTTGTTCTGTTTGAATGACTGCCTCTTGATCTATGTACAGGTTCTTCATGAGGACAATTAAGTGCTCTGGAATTCCCATTCTTTGCAATGTTATCCATAATTTGTTATGATCCGCAGGGCCTAATGCCTTTTCATAGTCAATAAAACACAGGTGAACATCCTTCTGGTATTCTCTGCTCTCAGCCAGGATCCATCTGACATCAGCAATGATATCCCTGGTTCCACATCCTCTTCTGAAACCGGCTTGAATTTCTGGCAGTTCTCTGTCGATATATTGGTGCAGCTCTTTTTGAAAGATCTCCAGCAAAAATTTGAATTGAATGTGATATTAATGATATTGTTTGATAATTTCCGCATTCAGTTGGATCACCTTTCTTGGGAACAGGCATAAACATAGATCTCTTCCAGTCTGTTGGCCAGGTAGCTGTCTTCTAAATTTCTTGACGTTGATGAGTGAGCTACATCTCAGTTGATATTCCATTAATTCCTGGAGCCTTGTTTTTCGTCAGTGCTTTCAAGGCAGCTTGGACTTCTTCCTTCAGTACCATCAGTTCCTGATCATATGCTGCCTCTTGAAATAGTTGAACATCGATCAACTCTTTTTGGTATAATGACTCTGTGTATTCCTTCTATCTTCTTTTGATCCTTCCTGAATCATTTAATATTTTCCCCATAGAATTCTTCACTGTTGGCAATTTGAGGCTTGAATTTTTTCTTTCGTTCTTTCATCTTGAGAAATGCCGCGTGTGTGTTCTTCTCTTTTGACTTTCTATCTCCAGCTTTTTGGACATGTCATTTTGATACTTTACTTCATCTTCTAGAGCCACCCTCTGAAATTTTCTGTTCAGCTCTTTGACTTCATAATTTCTTGCTTCACTTTAGCTACTGTACGTTTAAGAGCAGGTTTCAGAGTCTCCTCTGAAATCCATTTTGGTCATTTCTTTCTTTCCAGCCTTTTAAATGACCTCTTGCTTCCTTGATGTCATTCCATAATTCATCTGGTCTTCAGTCATTGGTGTTCAACATGTCAAATATACTTGAGATGGTCTCAAAATTCAGGGGAGATATACTCAAGGTCATACTTCGGGTCTCATGGATTTGTTCTAAATTTTTTCTGGTTTCGACTTGAACTTGCATATGAAATATTAATGGTCTGTTCTGCAGTCAGTCCCTGGCCTTGTATTGACTGATAGTATTGAGCTTTTCCATCATCTCTTTTCACAGATTTATTCAATTTTATTCCTGTGTATTCTGTCTGGTGAAGTCCATGTGTATAGTCACCACTTATGTTGTTGAAAAAGGTATTTGCAATGAAGAAGTCACTGGTCTTGAAAAATCTATCATGAGATCTCCGGCATCCTTTCTTTCACCAAGTCCATATTTTTCAACTACCAATCCTTCTTCTTTGTCTCCAACTTTTGCATTCCAATCATCAGTAATTATCAATGCATCCTGATTGCATGTTTAATCAATTTCAGACTGCAGAAGATGGTAAATGACTTCAATTTCTTCATCTTTGGCCTTAGTGGTTGGTGTGTAAATTTGAGTGATAATCATATTAACTGGTCCTTCTTGTAGGCATATGGATATTATCCTATCACTGACAGCATTGTACTTCAGGATAGATCTTGAAATGTTCTTTTTGACAATGAATGCAACACCGTTCCTCTTCAAGGCTTAGTAGACCATATGATTGTCTGATTCAAAATGGCCAATACCAGTCCATTTCAGCTCATTAATGCCTAGAATATCAACGTTTATACATTCCATTTCATTTTTGACTATTTCCAATTTTCCTAGATTCATACTTCCAGGTTCCAATTATTAATAAATGCTTGCAACTGTTTCTTCTTATTTTGAGTTGTGTCACATTAGCAAATGAAGGTCCCTAAAGTTTGACTCCATTCACATCATTAAGGTCAACTCTACATTGAGGAGGCCGCTCTTCCCCAGTCGTATTTTGAATGCCTTCCAATCTAGGAGGCTCATCTTTCGGCACTATATCAGACAATGTTGCACTACTATTTGTAAGGTTTTCACTGGCTAATTCTTTTCAGAGGTAGACCACCATGTGCTTCTTCCTAGTCTGTCTGTCTGGAAGCTCAGCTGAAATCTGTCTGCCATGAGTGACCCTGCTAGTATTTGAATATGGGTGGCATAGCTTCCAGCTTCACAACACACAAGCCCTCACAGTACGACAAACTGACAGATGCATGGGGACAGCTTATTGTACTAGACTCTAATATTTGGTGAACCACTGCCACTTCTCTCTCTGTTACGGGGGAAAAAAAAAAGCACCTTAAATTAACAGATGGAGTAAATTATTACACAATTCTAATTCACGTATTTTTGTATCACTTGAGAAATGCCTCGATATCCCTCTACAGATCTAAACTGAAACAAAACCCACCTTAAATATGACATTCTGCTCTTCTTGGGGGAGGCAAAACTTGATATATTTAGGCTTCCAAGCCAAAAGCTGGAAAGTCGTTAATATAAAAATAGGAAAATAACTATGACTATTTAGAAAAATAGAAACTTAAAAAAATGTTTCATTTTATATATACAAGTTTGTGGTTAAAAGCTTTATGTGATTGATCAACAATGTACCTGAACAGTCAGTTTAGTGATTAATATTGTCACCTAAGTTTTCATCTGTTTGTATTTACATTTTTCATTTTCCACCAGATATCTAAAAGAAATATCTTAGCAAAAGTGTTTGTTGTCATATGAATACAAACTGTTTTTTATTAATGCTTTAAAAATATTCTCCATAGGTGATAGATTATTATTAACATTAGGTGAGTGGTAATATTTGTTAAATAAAACCAGATTGGCATTTTTAAAAGGTTTATGTTCTGTTTAGTGTTTCATATAGTTTCGATATAAAACTAGTTGTGTTTAAAACAAATATTTAAACCAATCCTTTATTACACATTTGGTTTACGTGCACAGTAAGGGGACTATTTTTACCAAGGGAAACTAAGGAGATAGCCGCCCTCCCCCTTTCCTCGTCTAACACACAACTAATTGTATGTGAGGTCTGATCCTATGTTTATTACAGGGATTTGCATAAGGCCTCCAGGAAACCAACACCATTTTACTATGTTCTCATTGCAAGAAATAAAATGGTGCCTTTGAGTAAAGCTGCTTCATCAGACACTAGTTTAGCATGCCAAGTTACAGCCATCAATGGTGAAACAGCAGATGTGAAGGCTAGTTGGCATCAAAGCATATGAGCTGAAGACTTTCCTATGGGAAAGAAAGTGCTTCATTACACTTTATCTATACTAAGAACATTGGTTCTATCAAGCTGTCTGAAAATTAGAATATGATGGCTTTTATTACCCTAGCTCTGCCAGAATGAATTCAATAGTTAAAAAGTAAGTGATAACACCATTTTGGGAATTAGAAGAAGTAATTAGAGTTTCAGTGTATTTTAATTTGGAGGGAGCGGCAACTTTTATCTTAGAAAGTAGCTTCTCCAAAATGTCTGAGGGACAGAAGTTTAATCTCTCTAAAATTGTTACATTTCCAATATGTACCAATGCAGCTTTGGGACACTTTAATTGAAGAAAGAAGTTATGTGCTTGACTGAAGTGTAAAATATCTGAGAAACATGTTTTAACCGCTGTGGAAAGTGAGTGCAGGAGACTGCTGTCTTTCCTGGATACACTGTGGTTCTCCTCTCCCTCCCTTACCCTCCCACCTCCACATCATGCAGGGACCACTCATGCTGTTTGTCAAGTCAGGATGGCAGCTCCAACACTGAGTCTCACCTCATTAATCTTAGGAGAGAGGGCCCCACAGGGAGTGCGAAAACTCGCAAGTCAGTTAATATAGTGATGGTGAGCTGGCATGCCAAGTGCTGGATAATGGATAATAGTTGTCACTGTATGAGTTTATAGACACTGGTTAGGCAACATTTTGAAGGAAATTCTGGAAGGCAAAATTTTTGAACAAAAGAAATAGGCTGAGATAAATATTATCAAAAAAAATTGCATTTGAACACTTAAATGTTTTAATTATTTTCTGAGATAAAAATGTTAAAAATGAAAATTCAATTCTTCTGTATAGATATAAAAGAGCATCATTTGATATTTCTCTACCAAATGTGCAAATAAATCCAAACTCTGTATTGTTAATTCTTTGAGGAAATTATATTGACATTGTCATTATGAAAATTATTCATGCCGACTGGTTTTTTTGTTTGTTTTGTCTGTGTGTGTGTGTGTGTGTGTGAGAAGGATCCAAAGTTAGAGTACCAAAAAAGACATATTGTCCTATTCCTTCATATAGTCTATTAATTAAAAGGTGAATACCCTCAATCATATTACAGAATACTCTTTGCAGTTAATGTTCTTAATTTTTCATGCACTATGATGGCTTTTTTTAGGGGAAGATATTCTTTTTGGCAAATGCATTTTAAGCTAATCAACATCTTTGTTCAGTGGAACTTTCTTTTGTTCATTTGTTTTCCTATTCCTGCCCAAAAGCCCCAAATACCGATAACGACACTGTGGTCTTTGTTATTAAGGACTGATTGAACACTTTATCTGCCAGTTAAGTTTGTTTTTCCATTACATCATAAACCAAACAGAGGTTTACTATTATTTGCTGATGCTGCCATCATTAACCCTTAGAATTTTCTTTAAAGAAAACTCAGAACTGTTTTTCCTTTTGGAGGCAAGCAAGATGTAAGGTGATGCTCAGGCATTCTCTCATATGCCCTTCTGAAACCCAATGACCTTGTCACTTCATCGTACATATCCACAGGGACCAGCACCCAACAGACCAGCACGACTCATATATTATCTCCGATTTTTTTTTATATTCCTCTCCCCTACCACACATAGATTGAAAAAAGGAAAATAAACTTTATAGTTAATTAATACATGTTGCTGATTGCAAACTGGATACACTAGTTTCTTTAAAAACTGCTCTAAAATTTAAGACTAGGATAAACAATAATGATAAATGCTTTATTCTTAAAAGGATCAGATTCCTAAGCACCTTGGATCCCTCTGTCTTTATGTTGTGATATCTGTGACTGTGGCAGTGCCTAGAGGCGTTTAATTGTCTAATGTGTTCTGGGGGAAACTTTCCTTGACCTTCTGTACACAGAGAAATTCTGTAAGAATTTCATGAATAAAGAACTTTCCAGATGAGTGAATTTGTCTGTGGGTGTGTATGAATGTGAGTGTGTTTCATAAGAATAAAATGTGCTACCTAAATTGGAGTTAAATTATGAATGATTATATAATTCACTTTCCTTATACCCAGATTCCATATTAAATCTATTTTAGAGGAAGAATAACTCAGGGTTGGCAATAAATTATACTTTTACATTTCCTGACAGCATTTGAATAATGTGTTTGATTGTTATTAGCCTATTGTGTATACCACAGCACTAGTGGAGTTCTGTGAAAAGATCTGATTATCTCGAAAGGTAGATTTTTCCTTTATTAAACATCGTAATTAAAGCTAATTAGGGGTTACACAATAAATTAGTTTTCTTTGTAGGTCCCTTGACTGTTTTCAGAACACTATGAGCTTATGCTTTCATTTTAATTTATTACAAAAACAATTAAATAGACCATAGAATTGGAGAGCAGCATTAATGATGGATATTATGATTGTTGAGTCAATACAGTGCAGTTTAACATAATGATTAAACACATAGACTAGGTGGTGGCATGAAATCCTACATCTGCAACTCACTAGTGAGTTATTTAACCTGTCCTGGCCTTCATTTTTTTGGGCCTTCATTTTCTTGTAGGTAGGCCTTCATTTTCTTGTAGGTAAGCTTGTGAGGTAGGTATATATCATATAGATTGTTGTAAAGATTAAATATTATAGTCATACATATAAAGCAGTAAACATATGATACCCATTGCCATTGAGTTGATTCCCACTCATAGAGCCTATGATAAGCCCTTAAAATGTGCTTATTGCTATCCTTTTTATAAGGGGCTTAGTAGTTGAATTGTTAAACTTCTGTACCAGATGAAATAATTTCCTTCAGTACGAATACTTGAACTCTCAGAAGTATAATCAGTTTCCCTGTGGTAAATACCAAGATCTGACACTCAGTTACATTTTTGTTTCATTAATAATTTGGGCCTGATTGTAGATTGCTGATTACAAACATTCTGGGTTGCTCTCTGATACTGATGAAGAGATAAAATACATCAGGAATCCAATTTCACCCATGCATTTTATATGGTCTTATCTTTTTTATTAATGTGTCAGTTTTGCTTTAACAAACAATTCATGTTCATAATTAATGCATAAATAGGAGAAAAACTTCCATTTTTAAGTGTCCTACCTCTCCATGAATAATAAACTATGTAATTTTAAATGATTTTATTTTTCCCTTATGAAAATAATGCATATGACTCATGGTAACTATAGGATATTTTTGAAAACAAAGGAAAAATGTCCAAAGTTAGCCTACAAAGAAAGTCGACTCAATATTTGTAACAATGACTTCAGTATTTTCCCTATAGATATATCTTGATCTCATTGCTTTTTCTCTTGTTTAGTGTTCAAGACTTTTAGCCTTACTGCAGCTACACAATGTCCCCTCTTTGCACTGCACACAGGTAATGATGCTTTTTTACAGGAACATGCTTTAAAGATTTATTATCAGTAAAATGGTGCTGAAAGGATGTTCCTCCGATATTTTCAGAAGTAATGTCTCCTTGAAATAGTCTCAAACAAATAGCCTTTTGCTAAATTCTATATGCATTCTGATCTAGTCATTGCAAAATCTTGAAATGTCTATACATAAACATTCATATATAGCAGAGAAATCATGTATAACTTACCTACCTAAGCAACTGAGATGTTAATTTTTAATATACATTGCATTAAAATGTAAGTAATTCAATGTTTTAAAATATTACATTTAATTAATGTTTTTAATCAAACGTTAAAGGAAAATCCATAGAGAGAGAATATTAAGGTTATCTGTTTAGGTTTCCTATTATAGTATTATCTTCAAGTGAAAACCAAAAAAAAAAAAAAAAAGTAACATAAATATATTGGAGTAGTCATTAACATTTTCAGTTAAACAGTAAATTTGTATTTGGAAGAATGGTCATAGAAATATCTTTTTTTTTTTCTGTTAGCTCAAAAAAAAAAAAAATTTTTTTTTTTTTTATAGCTTACCCAGCCATTTTTTTCTATGAATGAGAAAGATCACTTGCATGCTTGTACTCCTCTCACAAAGAATTGACTTTGAATCCATTTGTGTTGGAATGCATTCAGTTTCCCAGCCTTACCAGGATGCTCAGGATATACTAGGACTTCTCTTATCTGAAACCAACCAGTTAAACTAGTTGCCGCCCTGTGGATTCTGACTCAGGGCAGCCCCATGTGAATCAGAGTGGAGCTGTGCTCCACAGGGTTTTCAGTGGCTAATTAAGAACCTTTAATTGTGCTCATGAGGAACCTATACGTAGATCAAGAGGCACTCATTCGAACAGAACAAGGGATACTGTGTGGTTTAAAGTCAGGAAGGATGTGCATCAGGGTTGTATCCTTTTACTATACTTATTCAATCTGTGTGCTGAGCCAATAATCTGAGAAGCTGGATTATATGAAGAAGAACAGGGCATCAGGACAGGAGGAAGGCTCATTAACAACCTGTGTTATGCAGATGACTCAACCTTTGTTGAAAGTGAAGAGGACTTGAAGCACCTGATGAAGATCAAAGACCACAGCCTCACAGCCTTCGGTATGGATTACACCTCATCATAAGGAAAACAAAAATCCTCACAACTGGACCAATAAGCAACATCATGATAAACGGAGGAAAAGATTCAAGTTGTCAAGGATTTCATTTTACTTGCATCCACAATCAACACCCATGGAAGCAGCAGCCAAGAAATCAAATGACATTGCATTGGGCAAATCTGCTACAAGAGACCTCTTTAAAGTGTTAAAAAGCAAAGATGTCACCTTTAAGACTAAGGTGCCCCTGACCCAAGCCCTGGTGTTTTCAATTGCCTCATGTGCATGTGCAATCTGGGCAATGAATAAGGAAGACTGAGGAAGAATTGATGGATGCCTTTGAGTTATGGTGTTGGCGAAGAATGTTAAACATACCATGGACTGCCAAAAGAATGAACAAAACTGTCTTGAAGGAAGTAAAGCCAGAATGGTCCTTAGAAGCAAGGATTGTGAGACTACGTCTCACGTACTTTGGACATGTTATCAGAAGGGATCAGTCCCTGAAGGACATCATGCTTGGTAAAGTAGAGGGTCAGCAGAAAAGAGAAAGACACTCAACGAAATAGATTGATACATTGGCTGCGGCAGTGGGCTCAAGCATAATAACAATTGTGAGGATGGCACAGGACTGGGCAGTGTTTCATCCCTTTGTATATAGGGTCTCTATGAGTTGGAACAGACTGGATGGCTCCTAACAACAACAATTTTTTGAAAGTAGGTGGCCAGGCGTTTCATTCACCTCTGGGTAGACCCAAACCGCCAACATTATGTTTAGCAATCAAACTGTTAACCATTTGTACCACCCAGGGAATCCTTATATTAACACTCACTGCATTTTCATGGCCATTGACAGACATGTGCAGAGTGGCAAAAAATTTGAGTTGCCTGATTCCCAGCTGAGGTCGAACAACACTGTGTCTTCTTGTGTAAGCAGGAGTCCTTTTCACCAATTATTAACTGCTGTTTCTTAAATCTTTGGGCTTTATGTTGGTGATTTTGCTATTAAAAATGGCTCACAAGCACAGTGCTTAAGATTAGTGTTCTTAAGCACAAGTAAGTTGTGATGTAATGTATAGAGAAAACACATGTTAGATAAGCTTCATTCAGGCAGCAGTTTATACTGCTTTTGACTGTGAGTCCAATGTTGACAAATCAACAATATATATATTAATTAAGGCATCTTTAAATGGAAAGACACATAAAGCAAGTCTATGTATTGACCAGTTGATGCAAATGTGACAAGAGGTTGGCAGGAAACTAACCCTTTCTTTCTCTAGGAGCAATGGTTCAGTATTCACTAATTCAGTACGCACAGTGACTTTATAGGCTGTAACTGCCAGAGATAAGGAGAATCAACTATATTTTAATTCCATTGACCTTTTCTTCCAACACGAGAGAATACCAGCCTGGTTGGAGTAAACAAATAGAACTTAACTGGGTGAATTAGGAATCCATATTGTCAGAACAAAAAATAGTGACCATCCTAGATGGCCATCACTGAGATAATAAACAAGGTAAAAAGAACAATTCTCAGGATCTACAAAGAACATAGTCAGGTGTTTCAGAAAAGGTCTGGAAAATACGACGATAATAGTGTGATGACAATGTGAAAAAGGTAGTGATGATTTGACAGAAGCCCTTTTGGAATCCAGGGAAAATACTGGAGTTATTTATGTCTGTAGAAAAAAAAAAAAAAAGAAGAAGTAAAGTTAACCTATAAAATTCATTCTCAAGTAACTGAAGAAACTGGCATTAGCAAAAGGGTAAATCTTCCAAGGTTAGGAAGATATCCGCATTTGAAGGTGTCTGAGAACTAATTTTGCGAAGACTTGGGAATCCTGAGATCATTGTATGTGTTCTTTGTCTTGATAAAGGAGCTTGAGAGTAGGCATTAAGCCTTTAGAGCTTTACTTTCAGAGTTGTTCTTTCCCCGGGGACCAATCATTGCAAGAAGCTGCTTCCATCTTTATTGATACCCATGACATAATGTATAACGCATACGATGAAACTCTTATCCTGAAACAAATAAAATCAGTTGCATTTTGAAAATATTTATGGTGGTTAAACTCTTCCTATATCTTTTTTTGGAAACCCTGGTGGCATAGTGGTTAAGTGCTATGGCTGCTAACCAAAAGGTCAGCAGTTCAAATCCACCAGGTGCTCCTTAGAAACTCTATGGGGCAGTTCTACTCTGTTCTCTAGGGTTGCTATGAGTCAGAATTAACTCACGGCAATGGGTTTGGTTTTTTGGTTATATCTTTTTTTGCATTGTAAAGTGCAATACGATAGCTATTTTTATTTACCCTCCTCACCCATCCTCATTCTCTGCTCCTCCAAATCAAATTCAAACCAGTCACTGTCAAGTTTTTTCTGACTCATAGCAACCCTACAGGACAGAGTAGAACTGCCCCATAGGGTTTCCAAGAAGCTGCTGTTGAATTTGAATTGCCGACCTTTTGGTTAACAGCTTAGCTCTCAACCACTGTACAACCAGGGCTCCTGTAAAATATTAGGCCTACTGTATTGTTCCTGCTATATCCTGACAATGAGGTTATAGTTCTTTATTGTTACTAACCATTAGAGAAACACTTGAGCATTTTTGCTTTTGCTACTTTCTTTGGGGGCGTCCCTGAGTGTGCAAACTACTAAGAGCTGTAACCATTTGATGGTTTGAGTTTGCCCAGAGGTGCTTCAGAATAAAGTCTTGGTGATCTAATTCTGAAAAATCAACCACTGACAACCCTGTGGAGCACATTCTACTCTTAGACACGTAGGGTTGCCATGAGTCAGAGCTGACTCGACAGCCACTGACGGTTAACTTTCTTTGGATTTGGGAGCCCTGTCTACAGTATTCAAATTGGTAGTTTGCTACAAACTCTAAGGAAATTTTACTACTTCAGGCTAAGAAACAGGATATTATTTTTATTTAGTTATGATGTTTAATAAAAACACATGACTCTTAATTAAAATTGATATTTTAAAACTGGCACAGCCTAAAAAATTTTTTTCATTAAACATAAATCTATATTTCATTTTAACCTTTGCTTCGTGTAAGATGTTATCTTGTAGAGTGAGTGCTGGCTATGTTGTCATTTCTAGGGTTACACAAAAATATATCAATGGATTAATTCAGTTCAAATGATTTTTTCTATGCAATGATATATATACTGTAATGTGTTTATTTCAATATTTTATACAGATAGCGTAAGTTGCAGCGATAATTAAACTGAAATCTGTATTATTTTAATCGAAATATAATTAAATTATTTTAAATTACTTTTGTAGTTTAAAAATATATATGGGCAAAATTTAAAACAAAGGTATACTACTGATGCAAAACTGAGTGGAAATTTAGAAGCTAGTACTAAAATCAGAGCTATTTATCCATTGCCATTGAGTTGATTCCAACTCATAGCACCCCTAGAGGAGAGAATAGAACAGCTCTATAGGGTTTCTAAGGAGCAGCTGGTGGATTCGAACTGCTGACCTTTTTCGTTAGCAGCTGAGCTCTTAACCCACTGTGCCACCAGGGCTCCAAAATCAAAACAGTAAAGGAAAAAACAGACTGTAAAGATACGTGGCAGATTTCACTATGAATGGTAATTGCAATTTCCTGTTTGGTTGTTGTATAAGATTTTAAAGACAATAAAGTGGCCATTATTAAGACACAGCCTCAGAAGATAATGAATTTCACAAGCAGTTTCCTCTCAACAGCAACAAATTAATGAGGGTAGTCTTCTCAAATCAGAATCAAATGTTTAATTTTTTTTAATTGATTTTTAACAAAGTCCGAGGTTATAGCTTTGGACTACACAAAGAAGAAACCCATTTTTTCAAAGGGAAGATAGTAAAACATATTAGTATCTAATTAAATTATGGAAAATTTGTTGGAAAATTATGACGAAAAGATTAAAATAAATATTTTACAAAAAGTAAAAGATCAGTTAAGCCACAAAACAACTGCCCATAGTATATAAGAGCTTTCTAAAAATATTAAATATCAATTTATTAAAAATTGCATGTAATTTTAATTTTAGTTGTGTGATACGGTATATGAGATCCTGCCCAATTAATACTTCAGGTACCTTTCCCTCAAAGGACTTCTAAATTTACAAAGAAACATCAAATTGTGACTGAAAATTTGAACTTATATTGTAGATATTTTTGAATATTTTACATCTATCAAAGAAGAATTTTGGCTGGATATGGAACATACAGTTTCTTTCATCATGGTCCATGTTTCAGCAAAGTAAAAAACCTGATTTAATTGGAATTTTAAAACCATAAACTTATGTTTCCTTTATGGCTTTGTTTCATTTTATGATACTGAAATTGTTTGTTCTCTGTTTTTTTGTTCTCTGAAGCAGGCTGTATGACAAGTGTCATGGACACAATTGTTAAAATCCTTTGTTATATATTCATAAATGCGATGACTCATCACCAGTTTATAAAACTGTTGAAACAAATAGAAGACAATGACTTTAATGATTTCGTAGTTTTTTTTTTTTTTTTTTTGGCCAATGTCTTTAGCTGAGTCATGGAAGAGTTATGCAAAGATTGTCAGCTCCAACTCAAAATTTTCATGAAATAAAATAAATGATTTATAGATATTCAATAACCAAAGACAAACACTGCAGTATATTTTATGTTTCTCACTGATAATCACATTATGAACAAATTAAATCTGAAATTCCAAAGAAAGAAAAATCTTATTTTTGATCTAGGTAGAATTTATAAGAATTTATGTCGAAATGGAAACTTTTAATGATACAAATCAATAAAAATGATTTGTCACATTTTTCTAATATGAATAAATATGCAAAAGATTTAAATTGCTATCAACTGTGTTATGTTGATCTTGTTGCTGCAAAAACTACGCAATTGAAGAATGCCTTGTTGAGACTGATAAACTTATTAGAGTTGTTTATCAAATTATGCAGTTGTGCTTTCAATTTAATGTTACTACTGAGCTGACATCAGAGTTAGTGAATTTACTTCATTTGGAAGGACATAGTGTTTGAAACTAATATGATTTTGCTTCAAAGTCAAATCACTTCTTGCCAACATGGATGCTCCTATTAAAGAAAAATTATTTTTGGCACTTATTCATTTACTGGAAATTTCTTCAATATGTTTGGAACAGCTTATGCAAAGTATAACTGAATTTATTTTTAGATTTTTGGATTTGTTAAATCTAAACACAGATAAAATATTTCTGGTGAAAATTTAGAGTCCAAATTGAGATGTGTTCTAGGTATAAAATTCATGCTTACTTAGTACAAAAGAAAATAAAATATCTCACTAATAATTTTTTATATTGATTACATGTTGAAATGATAATATTCTGGATAAAAAAAATTTTGGGGGGGTTAAATAAAATATATTATCAGAATTAATGTTCACTAATTTCTTTTTACATTTTAATTGGCAACTAGAAAAAATTAAATAACATGGGGTTTACAATTTATTTCTATTGGATAGCTCTGCCCTAGGAATCATTTCTGTGTGTGTGTGTGTGTGTGTGTGTGAGTGTATGTGTGTCCGTAGTTATAAAATCTATGAAAACCAAATCTAGGTTTTTATGTCATTCAAGGACATCTAAGCATTTTAATTTTTTGTCAAATAATTTTTATCAAATCTTTCCTTCAAGACTGGGAGTTCTAGCTACATACCTTGCTAGGGCTCTAGGGTGTGGTTAAGAGGTGTGCATGTTCTAGAGTGAGACCTTCTGGTTGAATCCTGGTTCTGCTACTAACTTTGTAATCTTGGACAATATGTTTTTCCAAACTTTTTTGTGACTCAGTTTTACTCATAGATAAAATGGAAATAATACAGTACTTTATAAGGATACAGTGAACATTGAATGAGAGAAAATATTGCTCAGAATGTTGCCTGACATTGAGTTAGTACTCAATAAATATGTAAATATTTTTTAGAAGTAGACAGAAAGCCTAGAAAAAGAGGTAAGAAATATGTGATTGCCTCTGCACTGTAACATTTCTCTTTAACATATGGTCAATCAAAGAAGGTGACTGTATAATATAACGCTCACCCAAAATGGAGAATTATGCCCTAATATCTCCCAAATTGAAATTAATGATGAAAAAATGTCTCCTACAGAATCCACATAGCTCCCCATCTCCCCAACGTTCCTTGCATCTGTCACTTAGGCCCACTGCAATCCGAATGCCCTCTTCATATTTTATCAAAGTCACCATGTTACCAAATGTAATATACATTTCCTTGTTCTCAACTATGAGTAGGAGCAGGAGCCCTGGTGACACAGTGGTTAAAGCTCTTGTCTGCTAACTGAGAGGTGGGTGGTTGAACTCACCATCTGCTATGTGGAAGAAAGATGTGACAGCCTGCTTCCGTAAATATTAAAAAAAAAAACAAAAACATTGTCATCGAGTCAACTCCAAGTCATAGTAACCCTATAGGACAGAGTAGAACTGCTCTATAGGGTTTCCAAGGAGCACCTGGTGGATTTGAACTGCCAAACTTTTGGTCAGCAGCCAAACACTTAACCACTGTACCATGAGGGCTCCTCCATAAAGATTACAGCCTTGGAAATCCCATGGGGCAGTTCTACTCTGTCCTTATAGGGTCACTATAAATTGGAAACAGCAACTCCACAGCAATACATTTATGGGTTCTCAACTTACTCCATCTCTCAAAACCAAAAAACAAAACCTGTTGCCATCAAGTTGTTTCTGACTCATTCCACTTCTAGGCAGGATTTAATTCAGTCTCTTTTGCAATCACTCATGAACCCTGTGTTCATTTATATTCAGACTCTCTTATGAGGCAACTTTGTTTAATCCCATGACTTTTACATGTCAGTAATGCCCAGAGTTACACTCCCAGGTCATACCTCTCTCCACCTGCCAATTCAATAGTGTCTCTTGGATGTCTCTATTCATTTCATATCCAATATGTTCAAAATGGGTTTTTTTTATTTTGTTCCAATTTTCATCTTTCCTTGATTTTCTCTGTCCTAATAAAGAAAATCACCATCCATCTTGTTGCTCACCTTCCACGCTATTCTGTAAACAAATTCTTTTGAATCTACTTTCAAAATGCATCTCAAATCTATTCACACTCTCAGTGTCTGCTGCCAACACCTTAATCCAAGGCATCATTCTGTCTTTGGAAAATTTCAATAGCTTCATAACGTGTCCCCTTGTATTTACTCTTCCTTTTCAATCACTTATCCAACATTAGGAGTAGCATAAATGAATAAGTAATTAAATAAACAAGCAAATCAATCAATGTAATTCCCTCTCTAAAGTGAACTTCACCCTTTATTTTCTTTCACAACATAAGTTTTTTTTTTTTTTCTTAGTAACGTAAATTTATTGTTTGGGTTACTTTTTTGCCCATTCACTAGAATGTGAATTCTATGGGATCAATGGCCTGACTAGAAAAGTGTCTGGTAGATAGTTGTTAGTTGCCATCAAGTCAGTTCTGACTCATGATGACCTCATCTGTGCAGGCTGTGACCTTTTGGAAGCAGATCTTCAGGCCTCTCTTCCAAGGCACCTCCGGCTTGATTCAGACCGCCAACCTTATGGCTGGTAATCATTTGTACCACCCAGGGACTCCTTCTGGCACATAGTAGGTTCTTATTATTATTTTGAAAGAGGAGAAAAAATCATCAATCTAGTGATACTACTTGATCATTCTATACCTATGTACATTATAAAAATATAATCAGACAATATTTATAAATGTAATTCTAGATCAGTTTCCACTTAACACTTTAGACATGATTTTTAATTTATTATAAGTAATGTTTAAAGACATACTTGTAATTTTGTAACTACATAAATAACAAAGGATGAAATCGTTGAGTTAAAAGATTGTGAACATTTATGAGACTTTTCATATCTCTTAAGATAATACTCTTTAGCAACATAAGATCAGTATTTAAATCAAGAGTGGTTGTTTCATATCCCATTCTCACTATTAGTGTGGATTTTAAAGTAAATAGAGTAACGGTTATATTTTAATATGGGAAATGTTTTTATTCTTTTAATTTTTATTTCTTTGACATTAAACGAGACATTAAACAAGCTGTTTACTTGAGCCCTGGTGGTGTAGCGGTTAAGTGTCGGGCCGCTAACCAAAGGGTCAGCAGTTCGAATCTACCAGGTGCTCCTTGGAATCCCTATGGGGCAGGTCTACTCTGTCTTATAGGGTTGCTATGGATTAGAATCGACTTGAGGGCAATGAGTAATATGTTTATTAATCGTGTGTGTTTGCTGCTAATTTTATATATTTTTTTATATTAGGTCTTTCTGGTTTTTGCTTTGGTTTTTCACTTTTCTCTTTGAAGGTTGATATAGCTTAACGATCTTTTTTTTTTTTTTTAGCTTCCCTTTTTTTCATATTTTTTAATTTTATTTTTGTATTTATTGTGCTTTAAGTGAAGGTTTACAAATCAAGTCACTCTCATAAAAAAGTTATACACATCTTGCTATGCACTCCTAGCTGCTCTCCCCCTAATGAGACAGCACATTCCTCCTCTCTACCTATATTCCCTGTGTCCTTTCAACCAGCTCCTGTATTCCTCTATGTTCTCATCTTACCTCCGGACAGGAGTTGCCCACAGAGTCTTATGTGTCTCCTTGACCCAAGAAGCTCACTCCTCACCAGTATCGTTATTTATCT
Source organism: Loxodonta africana (assembly GCF_030014295.1). Lineage (NCBI taxonomy): Eukaryota > Metazoa > Chordata > Mammalia > Proboscidea > Elephantidae > Loxodonta > Loxodonta africana. The sequence continues at coordinate 165,238,192 of NC_087342.1, forward strand.
TATAGTCCAGGAGAATTGGCTTCAGGAATGGTTCCAATCTTGGGCTAACAAAGGGTCTGGGGACCATGGCCTTCAGGGTCCCTCTAGTCTCAGTCAGACCCTTAAGCCTGGTCTTATGAGAATTTAAAGTCTGCATCCCGTTGTTCTCCTGCTCCATCAGGGATTCTCTGTTGTATTCTCTGTCAGGGTAGTGATCGGTGGTAGCCAGGCACCATCTAGTTCTTCCAGTCTCAGGCTGATGAAGTTCCTGGTTATGTGGCCCTTTCTGTCTCTTGGGCTCATCTTTACCACATGTCTTTGGTGTTCTTCATTCTTCTTTGTTCCAGGCAGGTTGAGACCAATTGATACATCTTAGATAGCTGTTTGTTAGCATTTATAGCTTAACAATCTTAATAATATAACTTGAGTTTTCACTGCAACACTATTTTTTAAAGAACCTTAAGGTAATGATATTTTTACTAGGGCATTACTTTAGGAAAGATAGCTCAGTGTGTAGTGATATTTAAAAATACACTTTGACTCAAGATTTCAAGAAAATGACAATGCACATTGATTTGGATTTTAGTAACTTAAAAATAGAAACATCAAGCTTTTAATTCTGTGTGGCCTGCATTCCATGGAATTTCTTAATTTAAAAACAAGTATGTTTGTTTTCTAAGGAGCAATAATACATGCACAAAGATTCATGTTAATAGCATTCAGATCATTAATGATTATTTTAGCAAGGCTCTTGTGATACAAGAGACAGGCTGGTTTTTTAATTAAAGGTCCTGGCTTTATTTGCTTTGTTAATGCATACATATAAGTTGAGATAAAAGGCATTTGGTGTTGAAAGTCTGCCTCTTATGATAACACAGGCATAAATTAGAGTTGACAGGTCCCTACCATGGACCAAATGTTATCTTTTTTGTTTCAATACACATGTTCTGAAAGTAATCTCTTAGATGTTAATAGCTGCATTAAATATCTTTCTCCTAAATTATTGAGGAAACTTAGATCTATACTTTGCTCTTTGAGGGTTGTCAGACATGCTCACCCTCTAAAAGAATGTAATTACTGTTAGTGATAGTTATTTCAAAGACCATCAATAAGGTCTAATATGTGCTTGGTAGGGTGCACACTGGAAGGAACAGATCAGTGAAAACTTTACCAACATATAAAAACTATGGAATCATTTGCAAATGTTTATATAATAGAGCCATCCTTTAAACTCAGTTTGAACTTACAGTGTGATTTTTTCTTGTTTATTTGTTTGTGTGGAAAATTTTTAAATATAGAAAGAATAAAAGATCAAATCCTTTGATTTACACACTCAGGTTTTTTGTTACTTCTGGAAAGTCTCTTCTGTTTTTTTCTTGATAATTTTATCTGCACCAATCATGCTGATTTTGTCTTCAGGGGCAGAACAGAAATGGCAACAGCAGTGAGACCTGAAATTCAGTTTTATGACCTTCTTATCTATAAAATTACCCATTGCTATTGAGTCAGTTTCAACTCATAATGAACCTATATGATAGTGACACGTGCAAAGACCTGGAGTTAGAAAACCAAAAGAGAAGAACATGTTCAGCATTTCTCAAGCTGAAAGAACTGAAGAGAATATCCAAGCCTTGAGTTGCAATAGTGAAGGATTCTATGGGCAAAATACTGAACAATGCAGAAGCATCAAAAGAAGATGGAAGGAATACATGGAGTCACTACCAAAAAGAATTGGTTGACATTCAACCATTTCACGAGGTAGCATATGATCAAGAACTGGAGGTACGAAAGAAGTCCAAGCTGCACTGAAGACATTGGCGAAAAATAAGGTCCCAGGAATTGAGGGAATACCAGTTGAGATGTTTCAACAAATGGATGCAGCACTGGAAGTGCTCATTTGTCTATGCCAAAAAAATTGGAAAACAGATACATGGCCAACCAACTGGAAGAGATCCATGTTTATGCCTATTGCAAAGAAAAGTATCCAACTGATTGCAGAAATTATCAAACAATAGCATTAACATCACACAAGTAAAATTTTGCTGAAGATCATTCAAAAGTGCCTGCAGCAGTACTGTCTTAGTCATCTAGTGCTGTCATTACAGAAATACCACAAGTGGATGGCTTTAAAAAGAGAAATTTATTTCTTCACAGTAAAGTAGGCTAAAAGTCCAAATTCAGGGTGTCAGCCCCAGGGGAAGTCTTTCTGTCTCTGTCGGCCTTCTCATCAATCTTCCCCCAGACTAGGAGTTTCTCTACACAGGAAGCCCTTGTCCAAAAGGCACACTCTGCTCCCAGCACTGCTTTCTGGGTGGTATGAGATCCCCTGTCTCTCTGCTTGCTTCTGTCTTTTATATCTCAGAAGATTGCCTCAAGATACAGTCCAATCTTGTAGATTGAGTCCTTCCTCACTAACACAACTGCTGCTCTTCCTCCCTCATTAACATCACAGAGGCAGGATTTACAACATATAGAAAAATCACACAATACCGGGAATCGTAGCCCAGCCAAATTGATACATTTTGGCTCGGGGGAACATAATTCAATTCATGATGAGTACATTGAAAGGAGATTTCCAGAAATTTAAGCTGGATTCAGAAGAAGACATAGAACGAGGGATATCATTGCTGATGTCAAATGAATTCTGGCTGAAAATAGAGAATACCAGAAAGATGTTTACTTGTGTTTTATTGACTTTGAAAAGGCATTTGACTGTGTGGGTCATAACAAATTATGGATAACATTGCAAAGAATAGGAATTCTAGCAAACTTAATTGTGCTCATGAGGAACCTGTACATAGATCAAGAGGCAGTTGTTCAAATATAACAAGGGGATACTGTGTGGCTTAAGGTCAGGAAAGGTGTGCAGCATACTGTGCAGTATACCATGCTTATTCAATCTGTATGCTGGACAAATAATCTGAGAACTGGACTATATGAAAAAGAACGGCATCAGGATTGGAGGAAGACTCATTAACAACCTGCATTATGCACATGACACAACCTTGCTTACTGAAAGTGAAGAGGACTTGAAGCACTTACTGATGAAGATCAAAGACCACAGCCTTCAGTATGGATTACACCTCAACCTAGAGAAAACAAAAATCATTACAGCTGGACCAATAAGCAACATCATGATAAATGGAGAAAAGATTGAAGTTGTCAAGGATTTTGTTCTATTTATATCCACAATCAACACCCATAGAACCTACTCAAGAAATCAAATAATGCATCGCATTGGGCAAATCTGCTGCAAAAGACCGCTTTAAAGTGTTAAAAAGCAAAGACGTTACTTTAAGGACTAAGGAGTACCTGCCCCAAGCCATGGTGTTTTCAACTGCCTCATATGCATGTGAAAGCCGAGCAATAAACAAGGAAGATCAAAGAAGAACTGATGCCTTTGAATTGTGGTGTTGGCGAAGAATATTGAATATACCGTGGGCTACCAGAAGGAGGAAAAATCTGTCTTGGAAGTACAGCCACAATGCTCCTTAGAAGTGAGGATGTGGAAACTTCATCTCAAGTACTTTAGACATGTTATGAGGTGGGATCAGGCCCTGGAGAAGTATATCATGCTTAGTAGAAGGTCAATGAAAAAGAGGAAGACCCCTCAACGAGATGGGTTAACATAGTGGCTGCAACAATGGGCTCAAACAGCAAAGATTTTGAGGATGGTGCAGGACCTGGCAGTGTTTTGTTCTGTTGTGCATGGAGTCACTATGAGTCAGAACTGACTCGATGACACCTAACACAACATCTACAAAACATGATACTCTCAGTTTTGCTTCTTTTTTTTTGTTGTTGTTAACATTTAAGAAAAAACTTTTAAGTTGGTTCTATATGCCATTGATTCCCTTTCTTTCTTTTACTGACTGCAGTATTGATTTTTCTTCTGTTATTGTATATTTAGTTTCCTTTCAACCTTTTCTAATCTCCTTTTCTCTTTTCCATCTTTTTGGAAAACTTGGTGCTATAGTGGTTAAGAGTAGTTAAGAGCTATGTCTGTTAACCAAAAGGTTGGCAGTTCAAATCCACCAGGACCTCCTTGGAAAATCTCTGGGATAGTTCTACTGTGATCTTTCTTAACTCGTTTTTATTTTACGAGGTTTCTTCTATTTTATAAAATCTCTGTAAGATTGCATTCCATTGGGTCTAGAAATAGACCTCTAATTTTTTCTCATTGTTAGTAATAAATTTTTTTCAGAAATTCTTATCATTCCTTTGGGCTTTCAGTGTAATGTTCCTTTCTATGTTAGTATCACTTTGTTGGTTTTCTCAATCTTAAGTGAGAATTTGATGGAGACTTAGTGTTGACTACAGGCCAGTTGAATAAATCTTTTTTTCCACTGAAGCTTGAAAGCAGGTTTGTGTACTGATTCTCAACATCAAAAATATCTTTTTCTTCCATAGCTCCTTGGATCTTCTCTTATCTTCAGGACCTGGCTTTCTGATACTCTAAACAAGGGAGTAGGTCTGCTTCCAGGGCTTTTCTTATCTGGCCAATATTTACATCATAAAGGGGCACTACACTACCACCCTCACCCATAAAGAGTTAAGACATAGTCCAGTAACAAATTAAATTGAATTTATTTTCTAACTATGTTCGGTTAACTACCTTCTAGACACTGTCAATCCTTTAAATAATAGGGTAGATAGATGGAATGGATTTTGGCCTACACCCCAGGGAAACTCCCTTTACGTTGGATCAGGGATGTTACCTGGTAAGGGTGTTACAATCCCACCGTAATTCTCTGTAATATAAAATTACAATCCCAAAATGGAGGACAACCACAGAATACTGGGAATCATGGCCTAAGCAAGTTAATACACACATTTTTGGGGGGACATAATTCAATCCATGATGGTTTCTAAGTTCATTTCATTGTAGTTAAAGAAGATACTTTGTGTGCTTTAAATTCTTTTACCTTTATTGAAACTTGTTTTATGGCCTAGCATATAGTCTGTACAAGAGAGTGGTCCATGTGCCTGTGAGCAGGGTATATATTTTGCTGTTGTTGGGTAAAGTGTTCTGTAGATGTCTGTTAGGTCTCTTTGGTTTATAGCATTGTTCATGTCTTCTGTTTCCTTGTTGTTCTATCCATTTTTGAAAATGGGGTATTATTGTCTATTTGTTTATTTTCCATTTAATTCTGCTAGTTTTTACTTCATCTATTTTTGGTCTATGTTGTTAAGTGCATATAGATTTCTAATTATTACAATAATTAGAAATTTATGATTATTTAACCTCTTTAAAACTGTAAAATTCTCTTTTTTTGTCTAGTAAAATTTTTATTTTGAAGTTTGTCTGATATGAGTATAGCCTCTCCAGTTTTCTTATGGTTACTGTTTATTTGATAATACTTTTTTCAATACTTTTGCTTTAAACCTATGTGAATCTTTGAATCTGAAGTATGTCTCGTGTTAACCACATATAGTTGGATTTTTTTTTTTTATTCCAGTCTAGATTGGATTTGATTGGGTTGTTAAATCAATTTACATTTAATGTTGTTATTGGTATAGTTTGACATGTTTGCCAATATACTTTTTGTTCTTATTTGTAGCGCTTTATTGCTCATTTACTATTTCCTTTTGCATTAAAAGAATATTTTTTAGTGTAATGTTTTAATTTCTTTAATAGTTTTTTCACTGTATTTTGAGTTATGTTCTTTGTGGTTGCTCTAGCACTTACTATATACATGTTAATTTATGAGAACTTATTTCTTTTTTTTTTTAATTTTTATTAAGCTTCAAGTGAACATTTACCATTCCAATCAGTCTGTCACATGTAGGTTTACATACATCTTACTCCCTTCTCCCACTTGCTCTCCCCCTACTGAGTCAGCCCTTACAGTCTCTCGTTTCGTGCCAATTTTGCCATCTTCCCTCTCTCTCTATCTTCCCATCCCCCCTCCAGTCAAGAATTGCCAACACATTCTCCCGTGTCCACCTGATTTAATTAGCTCACTCTTCATCAGCATCTCTCTCCCCCCCACTGACCAGTCCTTTTCATGCCTGATGATTTGTCTTCGGGGATGGTTCCTGTCCTGTGCCATCAGAAGTTCTGGGGAGCATTGTCTCTGGGATTCCTCTAGTCGCAATCATACCATTAGGTGTGGTCTTTTAATGAGAATTTGGGGTCTGTATCCCATTGGTCTCCTGCTCCCTCAGGAGTTGTCTGTTGTGCTCCCTGACAGGACAGACATCGATTGTGGCCGGGCACCAACTAGTTCTGGTCTCAGGATAATGTAGGTCTCTGGTTCATGTGGCCCTTTCTGTCTCTTGGGTTCTTAGTTGTCGTGTGACCTTGGTGTTCTTCCTTTGCCTTTGCTCCAGGTGGGTTGAGACCAATTAATGTATTTTAGATGGCCGCTTGTTGGCATTTAGGACCCCAGGCGCCACAATTCAAAGTGGGATGCAGAGTGTTTTCATAATAGTATTGTTTTGCCCATTGACTTAGAAGTCCCATCAAACCAAGTTCCCCAGACCCCAGCCCCTGCTTCACTGACCTTGAAGCTTTCATTTTATCCCGGAAACCTCTTTACTTTTAATCCAGTCCAATTAGGCTGACCTTCCTTGTATTGAGTGTTGTCTTTCCCTTCACCCAAAGCAGTTCTTATCTACAGATTGATCAATAAAAAGCCCTCTCCCTCCCTCCCTCCCTCCCCCCTTTGTAACCACATAAGTCTGTGTTCTTCTCCGTTTTTTCTATTTCTCAAGATCTTATAATAGTGGCCTTATACAATATTTGTCCTTTTGCCTCTGACTCATTTCGCTCAGCATAATGCCTTCCAGATTCCTCCATGTTATGAAATGTTTCAGAGATTCGTCACTGTTCTTTATCGATGCGTAGTATTCCATTGTGTGAATATACCACAATTTATTTACCCATTCGTCCGTTGATGGACATCTTGGTTGCTTCCAGCTTTTTGCTATTGTAAACAGAGCTGCAATAAACATGGGTGTGCATATATCTGTTTGTGTGAAGGCTCTTGTATCTTTAGGGTATATTCCGAGGAGTGGGATTTCTGGGTTGTATGGTAGTTCTATTTCTAACTGTTTAAGATAACGCCAGATGGATTTCCAAAGTGGTTGTACCATTTTACAATCCCACCAGCAGTGTATGAGAGTTCCAATCTCTCCGCAGCCTCTCCAACATTTATTATTTTGTGTTTTTTGAATTAATGCCAGTCTAGTTGGTGTGAGATGGAATCTCATCGTAGTTTTAATTTGCATTTCTCTAATGGCTAATGATCGAGAGCATTTTCTCATGTATCTGTTGGCTGCCTGAATATCTTCCTTAGTGAAATGTGTGTTCATATCCTTTGCCCACTTCTTGATTGGGTTGTTTGTCTTTTTGTGGTTGAGTTTTGACAGAATCATGTAGATTTTAGAGATCAGGCGCTGGTCTGAGATGTCATAGCTGAATATTCTTTCCCAGTCTGTAGGTGGTCTTTTTACTCTTTTGGTGAAGTCTTATAGGTGTTTGATTTTTAGGAGCTTCCAGTTATCTGGTTTCTCTTCATCATTTTTGGTAATGTTTTGTATTCTGTTTATGCCCTGTATTAGGGCTCCTAGGGTAGATCCTATTTTTTCTTCCATGATTTTTATCGTTTTAGTCTTTATGTTTAGGTCTTTGATCCACTTGGAGTTAGTTTTTGTGCATGGTGTGAGGTATGGGTCCTGTTTCATTCTTTTGCAAATGGATATCCAGGTATGCCAGCACCATTTGTTAAAAAGACTATTATTTCCCCAATTGACTGACACTGGTCCTTTGTCAAATATCAGCTGCTCATACGTGGATGGATTTATATCTGGATTCTCAATTCTGTTCCATTGGTCTATGTGCCTGCTGTTGTACCAGTACCAGGCTGTTTTGACTACTGTAGCTATATAATAGGTTCTGAAATCAGGTAGGGTGAGGCCTCCCACTTTCTTCTTCTTTTTCAGTATTGTTTTGCTTATCCGGGGGTTCTTTCCTTTCCATATGAAATTAGTGATTTGTTTCTCTATCCCCTTAAAGTATGACATTGGTATTTGGATCGGAAGTGCGTTATATGTATAGATGGCTTTTGGTAGAATAGACATTTTTACTATGTTAAGTCTTCCTATCCATGAGCAGGGTATGTTTTTCCACTTAAGTATGTCCTTTTGAATTTCTTGTAGCAGAGTTTTATAGTTTTCTTTGTATAGGTCTTTTACATCCTTGGTAAGATTTATTCCTAAGTATTTTATCTTCTTGGGGGCTACTGTGAATGGTATTGATTTGGTTATTTCCTCTTCGGTGTTCTTTTTGTTGATGTAGAGGAATCCAAGTGATTTTTGTATGTTTATTTTATATCCTGAGACTCTTCCAAACTCTTCTATTAGTTTCAGTAGTTTTCTGGAGGATTCCTTAGGGTTTTCCATTTATACGATCATGTCATCTGCAAATAGTGATAGCTTTACTTCCTCCTTGCCAATCTGGATACCCTTTATTTCTTTGTCTAGCCTAATTGCCCTGGCTAGGACTTCAAGTACGATGTTGAATAAGAGCAGTGATAAAGGGCATCCTTGTCTGGTTCCCGTTCTCAAGGGAAATGCTTTCAGGTTCTCTCCATTTAGAGTGATATTGGCTGTTGGCTTTGCATATATGCCCTTTATTATGTTGAGGAATTTTCCTTCGATTCCTATTTTGGTTAGAGTTTTTATCATAAATGGGTGTTGAACTTTGTCAAATGCCTTTTCTGCATCAATTGATAAGATCATGTGGTTTTTATCTTTTGTTTTATTTATGTGATGGATTACATTAATGGTTTTTCTGATATTAAACCAGCCTTGCATACCTGGTATAAATCCCACTTGATCAGGGTGTATTATTTTTTTGATGTGTTGTTGGATTCTATTGGCTAGAATTTTGTTGAGGATTTTTGCATCTATGTTCATGAGGGATATAGGTCTAAAATTTTCTTTTTTTGTAATGTCTTTACCTGGTTTTGGTATCAGGGAGATGGTAGCTTCATAGAATGAGTTGGGTAGTATTCTGTCTTTTTCTATACTTTGAAATACCTTCAATAGTAATGGTGTTAAGTCTTCTCTGAAGGTTTGGTAGAACTCTGCAGTGAAACCATCTGGGCCAGGGATTTTTTTTGTTGGAAGTTTTTTGTTTACCGTTTCAATCTCTTTTTTTGTTATGGGTCTATTTAGTTCTTCTTCCGAATGTGTTAGTTTAGGTAGGTAGTATTGTTCCAAGAATTTATCCATTTCTTCTAGGTTTTCAAATTTGTTAGAGTACAATTTTATGTAGTAATCTGATATGATTCTTTTGATTTCATTTGGTTCTGTTGTGATGTGGTCCTTCTCGTTTCTTATTCGGGTTATTTGTTTCCTTTCCTGTTTTTCTTTAGTCAGTCTAGCCAATGGTTTATCAATTTTGTTAATTTTTTCAAAGAACCAGCTTTTGGCTTTGTTAATTCTTTCGATTGTTTTTCTGTTCTCTAACTCATTTAGTTCAGCTCTAATTTTTATTATTTGTTTTCTTCTGGTGCCTGATGGGTTCTTTTGTTGCTCAGTTTCTATTTGTTCAAGTTGTCCGGACAGTTCTCTGATTTTGGCTCTTTCTTCTTTTTGTATGTGTGCATTTATCGATATAAATTGGCCTCTGAGCACTGCTTTTGCTGTGTCCCAGAGGTTTTGATAGGAAGTATTTTCATTCTCGTTGCTTTCTAAGAATTTCCTTATTCCCTCCTTGATGTCTTCTATAACCCAGTCTTTTTTCAGGAGGGTATTGTTCATTTTCCAGGTATTTGATTTCTTTTCCCTAGTTTTTCTGTTATTGATTTCTAGCTTCATTGCCTTGTGGTCTGAGAAGATGCTTTGTAATATTTCGATGTTTTGGATTCTGGAAAGATTTGTTTTATGACCTAATATGTGGTCTATTCTAGAGAATGTTCCATGTGCACTAGAAAAAAAAGTATATTTTGCAGCAGTTGGGTGGAGAGTTCTGTATAAGTCAATGAGGTCAAGTTGGTTGATTGTTTGTAAGTAGGTCTTCCGTGTCTCTATTGAGCTTCTTACTGGATGTCATGTCCTTCTCCAAAAGTGGTGTGTTGAAGTCTCCTACTATAAATGTGGAGGTGTCTATCTCACTTTTCAATTCTGTTAAAATTTGATTTATGTATCTTGCAGCCCTGTCATTAGGTGCGTAAATATTTAATATGGTTATGTCTTCCTGATCAATTGTCCCTTTTATCATTATATAGTGTCCTTCTTTATCCTTTGTGGCGGATTTAAGTCTAAAGTCTATTTTGTCAGAAATTAATATTGCTACTCCTCTTCTTTTTTGCTTATTGTTTGCTTGATATATTTTTTTCCATCCTTTGAGTTTTAGTTTGTTTGTGTCTCTAAGTCTAAGGTGTGTCTCTTGTAGGTAGCATATAGATGGATCGTGTTTCTTTATCCAGTCAGTGACTCTCTGTCTCTTTATTGGTGCATTTAGTCCATTTACATTCAGCGTAATTATAGATAAATAAGTTTTTAGTGCTGTCATTTTGATGCCTTTTCATATGTGTTGTTGGCCATTTCATTTTTCCACATGCTTTTTTGTACTGAGACGTTTTTCTTAGTAGCTTGTGAGATCCTCATTTTCATAATGTTTAACTTTGTGTTTATTGAGTCGTTACATTTTTCTTGGCTTTTTTCTTGAGTTATGGAATTGATATTCCTTTTTGTGGTTACCTTTTTATTTACCCCTATTTTTCTAAGTAAAAACCTAACTTGTATCCTTCTATATCGCCTTGTATCACTCTCCATCTGGCAGTTCAATGCCTCCTATATTTAGTCCCTCTTTTTGATTATTGTGATCGTTTATCTGTTGATTTCCATGATTTCCTGTTGTGTGTATTATTTTGTTTATTTATTTATTTTTTAGAATTAGTCTTAATTTGTTTGTTTTTGTGCTTTCCCTATTTGAGTTGCGTTGATATCAGGACATTCTGTTTTGTGATCTTGTATTGTGCTGGTACCTGATATTATTGGTCATCCGGCCAAACAATCTCCTTTAGCATTTCTTGCAGTCTTGGTTTAGTTTTTGCAAATTCTCTAAACTTGTGTTTATCTGTAAATATCTTAATTTCTCCTTCATATTTCAGAGAGAGTTTTGCTGGATATATGATCCTTGGTTGGCAGTTTTTCTCCTTCAGTGCTCTGTATACGTCGTCCCATTCCCTTCTTGCCTGCATGGTTTCTGCTGAGTAGTCTGAACTTATTCTTATTGATTCTCCCCTGAAGGAAACCTTTCTTTTCTCCCTGGCTGCTTTTAAAATTTTCTGTTTGTCTTTGGTTTTGGCAAGTTTGATGATAATATGTCTTGGTGTTTTTCTTTTTGGATCAATCTTAAATGGGGTTCGATGAGCATCTTGGATAGATATCCTTTCGTCTTTCATGATGTCAGGGAAGTTTTGTGTCAGGATTTCTTCAACTATTTTCTCTGTGTTTTCTGTCCCCCCTCCCTGTTCTGGGACTCCAATCACTCGCAAGTTATCCTTCTTGATAGAGTCCCACATGATTCTTAGGGTTTCTTCATTTTTTAAAATTCTTTTATCTGATTTTTTTTTTCAGCTATGTTGGTGTTGTTTCCCTGGTCCTCCAGAAGTCCCAGTCTACATTCTAATTGCTCGAGTCTGCTCCTCTGACTTTCTATTGCGTTGTCAAATTCTGTAATTTTATTGTTAATCTTTTGGATTTCTACATGCTGTCTCTCTATGGATTCTTGCAACTTATTAATTTTTCCACTATGTTCTTGAATAATCTTTTTGAGTTCTTCAACAGTTTTATCAGTGTGTTCCTTGGCTTTTTCTGCATTTATCCTAATTTCATTTGTGATATCTTTAAGCATTCTGTAAATTAGTTTTTTATATTCTGTATCTGATAATTCCAGGATTGTATCTTCATTTGGGAAAGATTTTGATTCTTTTGTCTGGGGGGTTGGAGAAGCTGTCATGGTCTGTTTCTTTATGTGGTTTGATATGGACTGCTGTCCCCAAGCCATCACTGGGAAACTAGATTTTCCAGGTAGTCGGCTGGTACGCTGGCTCCTGGTTCTGAAAACGGTCGCTGTCTGCCCGTATTTGTTCGTTTTCCGTCTCTAAGTCTGTGCTTGTTGTTCAGAGTTCGTAGATTGTTATGTATGTGATCGATTCCCTTGTTTTTCCGAGTCTTTGTTGCAAGAGGGATCCGCGGTAGCGTCCACCTAGTCCACCATCTTGGCCCCGCCTCCTTATTTCTTATTTACATTAACTTAATCCTTTAAGATACAGAACCATTAATCGCATTTAGTTCTTTTCTTCTTTTACATATAACATGTATATATGTCACAATCCTAACAACACATCATTGCAATTATTACTTCATATAATTTTATGTCTCTTAAAGAAGCTACGAGAGCAAGTATATATATTTTAGTGTTTGCTATATTAATTTTCTTATTTATCACTTCTGTTTTTTTTCATTTGTTCTTGTGCTTTGAGTTACTATCATTTTCTTAGTCTAATACAGCTTTGCCCTTTTTACTCTTATTGTCAAATATATTACATTTCTATTTTTTTTATGTGTTATAGGTCCAATATATAAGTATATATGAATCCTTTTGCATAATTGCTCTGTAATTAGTTAATAGAAGAAATATAACTTTATATTGTCTTATAATTACACAATTACCTTTACCAGTGCTCTTGTTTTTTTTCATGTGCATTCAAATTACCATCTCAGGTCACTTGCTTTCAGTCTGAAGGACTTTTTTAGTTTCTCTTACAAGGAAGGTCTTCAAACAATGAATTCTCTCAGTTTTTGTTTATCTTGGAGTAGATTTATTTAGCCTTTATTTTTTAAAGTAGTTTTGCTGGATATAAGATTCTTGGCTTGACGTTATTTTTCTTTCAGCATTTTGAATATGCTATCCCTCTGACTTTTGCCCTCTGTTGTTTCTGAAGAGAAATCAGCTACAGCTCTTTTTGGGGTTTCCCTCAGTGCTTTCAATTTTTTTTTTTTTTTGGCTTTCAATATATTTATTATGATGGGTTACTATCATGGGTCTGGGGTGAATCTTTGCATTTATTCTACCTAGTTTTATTCATTTAGAATCTTGGATGTGTAGATTAATGTTTTTCATCAAACATGGGAAGTTTTCAGCCATTGTTTATTCAAAAATATGTTTTTTTTTTTTTTTTCTTCCTCTCTCTTCTGTCCGGGTACTCCCATTCTGTTTATGTTGGTGGGCTTAGCAGTGTTGCACAATTCTCTGAGGTTCTGTTTATTTTCTTTCTTTTCTTTGGATGAATCTCCACTGATCCATCTTCAAATGTACTGATGCTTTTTTTTTTTTTTTTTGCCACTTTGAATCTACTGTTGAGCTCCAGTAGTACATTTTTTTAATTTCACTTATTCTACTTGTTATCTTATTTTTTAATTAACCAATTTTAAATGTACAATATAGTGAGTTTTGATAGACACATACAGTTGTATTAGCACAATGACAGTTGTGATATAAAACATTCCCATCACTCCCAAAAGTGCTGTTGTGGACTTTGGCCATCAACCCTGTCCCTCCAGCTCTGAACCCATTGTTACTGCTGATCTTTCCATGACTACAGTTTTTTTCTTCTCTTAAATTTTCTATGAGGGGAATCATACTGTATGTACTTTTTTGTGTCTGACTTGTCTCAGCATACTGCTTCTGAAATTCTTCCATGTTGTTGTGTACATTAGTAATTCTCAGTTGTTGTTTTTGCTGCTGCCACTGCTACTGCTGCATAATATTTCATCACATGGATGAACCACAATTTGTTTATTCATTCAATCTTTGATGGTCATTTGGATTTTTCTTATTTATTTATTTGTGTGTTATCATGAGTGAAACTGATAATGATTATTTGAGTACAAGTCTTTGTGTGGATTAACATTTTAATTTTTCTTGGATAAATACATGAATAGAAATGTCTTTTATGATAAATCTATATTGAAATATATGACTGTACTCAATGATTTTTCAAAGTTAATAATCCATTTTGTCTTCCTACCAGAGAATTCTAGGTGCTCAACGTCCTTGTCCATACATGATATTGTGTGCCTTTTTAATTTTAGCCATTATATTGGGTGAGTGGAAACCTTGGTGGCATAGTGATTAAGAGCTACAGCTGCTAACCAAAAGGTTGGAAGTTCAAATCCATGAGACACTACATGGAAGCTTTATGGGGCAATTCTACTTTGTCATATAGGGGCGCTATGATTCAGAATCGACTCAATGGCAATGAGTTTGGTTTTTGGTTTGGCTACTGGGTGAGTAGTAGTATGTGCTATTGGTTTCAATTTGTACATTATTAATGACTAATGATCTTAGGAATATTTTCATGTGTGTAAAAACCAAATGATTTTAGGAATATTTTCATGTGTATACACACTGTATTTACATCTTCTTTTGAGAAATAGTTTTAAAAAACTTTCCAGAATTTTTTTGATATTATTTATGAAATTGTTTTTCCTTTTCTTTGATTCACAAAAGTTTTTATATTTTGGAAACAAGACCTTTACCATGTTTGTTTGTTTGTTTTCTTGAATTCTTTTAAAAGAAAGTTTATTGTTGTAAAATTAGGAAGAATGCAACATTTGCCAAGCTAACATTTTTTATGTGTACAATTCAATAAAACCAATTACATCATTCATGTTGTGCAACCATCACCAATATCTGTGGCCAAAATTCCCCTTCCTATAAAATAAAAGTTTATGCTACCTAAACAATGATACCCCCCTTCTCCCATCCTCCTGGTAACCACTATTAAACTCTAATCTCTGTACCTTTGCCTAATTCTAGCTACTTCTATTAGTGCAATCATATATTTGACCTTTTGTGATTAAGTAATTTCACTCAGCACAATCTTATTAGCACTTATTATACTTTTCAACTCCATAATTTTCAATTTTTATAGTTTCTTTTTATTGACACTTTCTACTTGATGAGACATTGGCATCATACTTTCTTTACTTCATTAAGCATGGTTTCATTTAGTTTTTTGAATGTATTTATAACGGCTGCCTTGAAATCTTTGTTAGTTCTGACGTCTAACCTCTCTCACAGGTAGTTTCTGTTGCTTGCTTTTAGTCTGGTGTGTGTTTCTTTGCATCTCTCATTTATTTTCTTTTATAGAAAACTAAATTTTCAATACTATATTGTAGAAACTCTGAATACTGATTCCTTTCATCCCAGGGGCTATTGTTGTTATGTGCCGATTTATTTACGTATTTATTTATTTTTGTGACGTGGCTTACTATTTTAATGAGATCTACTTCCCCTGCATTGTGACACCTCTGATGTTGTTCCTCAGAGGGTCCAGCCTGGGTCATTCACAGAGTCACTTCTGATGACAGCAGTTTTGCATGGCTGTCCTTGAGTGACTTTTTCTCTGATCTCTTTGTTAAGGTGTCTGCCTCTGTTGGTATCACATTTAACTGATGGGCATCACTAGTTTTCTGCTGATTACTCTACTGATTTGAAGTCTAAGTCATAAATTGCTTCATACTCTCATCAATTTAAATTTGTGCCCCACGCAGTGATAGTTTTTGAAGCCAGTCTTTGAGGTTAGCTTTGACTCAAGGAGAACTTTTCTTAGCTGTCCCTTTTCCTGTTTCTCTCCGTTAAACTAGCCATCCTGTGCTTTAGCTTGTTGATCTCTTGTAGCTTCTAGACTCCTCTTAATTGCTTACCATTAAAGTCTCCCTTGTGTCTGAGAGTGCCCTTATAAATCAACTTCCCCACACTCTGTTATAAATAAAGTCACTTATTCTGGGGAAAGTTTCAGAGATCTCTGTTCTTATAGCCCGCCTCTCCCCCTGGGAAAAATCTCTGGCCACTGCTCTGGATTTGTGGGTAGGGACATTGGCTTGCTACTTTTCATTGGGAATTTAGGGGTGAGGAAGCCCTGACTTCACGGCCATATCTGAAATAAAGATCTTGTCATGCTGAGCTGAGGTTCAAAGAAGAAACGAGGTGGGTTAAGGCTCATGTATCACAGATTGCTGTGCTTACCAAGATCCAGTAGATTTTCTTAAATAAATATTTCTTCATTCAATGTATGTCCTTAGGACAATTTCCGGAGTGTTTTTTTTTTTTTTTTTTTTTAATTATCACCTGCTACAGTTGTTCCACTGGGTAGTGGGTCTATGAAGTCCCTCAAGATGCCATTCCAGAAGTGGATCTTACCCACTATTTATTTTCAGTCTTGGGAAAATTGCTTCACTGCTGTGAGTTTTAGGTGTCCCTTTCTACAAAAATGGATAAAGCACTAGCTTTATCGTGCTGTTTTGCATATTGGATTAGATAAAAATTGTAAAATTTTTTTGTGCAAATTTGTCCACAAAACATATCTCATGCAGTTTAGTT
The DNA here is from genome assembly GCF_030014295.1 of Loxodonta africana. Taxonomy (NCBI): domain Eukaryota; kingdom Metazoa; phylum Chordata; class Mammalia; order Proboscidea; family Elephantidae; genus Loxodonta; species Loxodonta africana. Next base: position 165,254,579 of record NC_087342.1, read on the forward strand.
CCCGTTCTTCTTTCAGAATATCTGAATCTTGTCACTAGTACCATGTAGCACTTGCTACAAGGGAGAGGTTATTTTCAGTTTTCTGAATGATTGTTCTCCCTTATCTTTCGGTGCATTTCTTGGGTTGAACAATGCTTCCATGAAATATTTTTCTAGTTAGTCATCAAAAAAAACCCAGTGCCGAGTCATAATAAAGAAAATTTATTATGTATTTTTGTAATAAGCAAAGAATAATGTGGAATGTACCTTAATGACAATATATGCCCCCTGCATGCTATCTCACAAAATCATTTTTGAATCGTAATATTCTACATCAGCGGTCTTACATTTTTTATTTCACAATCTATTTACCATTACCTATTTTTTTTTTTATAAGAAATGCATAATGATAAAATAAGATGCTCAATTTATGGGATCAGTTAATTCATTTGAGGGAATATAATAATAACTAGAGAAAATATATATTTGAGGAAAGGATCTTGGTCTGTATAAATAATTTTTCGATAAAAACTGACATCAAATTTCCCCTGAAGGCAACTCATAACAGGAAAGAATCTCTTTTCCTTTTTGGAAACTTTTACTCAGTCTCTTGAAATAAGATGGTATTTATATGTTTTGAGATCTCTAATCTACATTAGGTTACATAGAGTTTTAGCTGTAGGACAGGTTAGAAATGCCCCATAGGGCTTCTAAGGCTGTAAATCTTTATGGAAGCTGACTGCTACACCTTTCTCCCACTGAGTGGCTGGTGGGTTCGAACTGCCGACCTTATGGTTAGCAAGTGAGTGCTTACCATTGCACTACCAGGACTCCTTATGTATAGTATATAACCAATAAATAGTTGGTCATTTTATATAATTTTATGTGGCTCAGCCAAATTCTTCACACAAATAAATTAATCTGTCTCCTTGTCAGAAAAATGCATTTATTGTCTACTGTCTTTTGCCATTACCCAAGGAATAAATATTTTACCTGGAATTTTTTAAAATTAGAGTTAATTATTCTCACTGTGTGCTACAGTGTACTTTGTATTTTAGAAAATAGTTCAGGTAAAAAATATAAGAATTTATTTAGGTAATACAGACATGTAAAGAAATAATTGTATTATATTGTAATAGGTTTAACAATGGAAGACACAAGGAGCATAGGCCATATGAAGAATGAGGTGATTAGTGGTTCTAGGGAAGAGTTAGGGGAGGGATACGTAAAGGTATCATAAAGAAGGGATGTCAGAATAGATTTTGAGATTAACAGAATAAGTAGATTTTAGAAAAGGCTGAAGGGAGCTCCTGGAAGATGCGTAACTATTTGTTTGGATCCTAACTCCTCTAACAAGATATTTTGAGAGCCTGGACATTCTAGTCATGTGTTTTAGCTGAGCACATAGTGTAACCAATGACACATTATCAGTGCTCCGGAAATCATGAGAGTGTGGATAATTCAATGATGAGGAAAAGAGACGAATGATTTGTTACTAATACTCAAATGAATCAGATAAGCAAGTGAAAAAAGTACGAAAGAGCTTGATCCAGTACCTAGTTCTTTGAATAAATCCTTTGCTCTATTGGTTGATTTACATACTTATGAAAGAAAAATGATTGCAGTACTGGGCCAGTGTCCTAACAGCATGTTATACTTCTCTTATTCTTTCGCCCGCTTATGTCACAAGGGATGTGACAACTTTTTAGTTGTCTTACCTGTATTAGGACTCCTATCTTAATGAATTTTTTTTTTTTTTTTGGAGAAGAAAATGAGGTGGGGTGTGGATTAAGGAAGGAAAGTTCTAGATGTACCAAATATGACTTTATTACTATTAAAATATGATCATCCTGGTACGAAGTGATGTCATAAAAACACACATACAAGATAAATTACAAGGTGAAATCAAGGAAACTAACAAATCCACCATTTTTTGGTGAGAAAAATACATGCAATCTTCATTAAGAACATGGCTTGAAGCTGAGCCTTGACAGATGGGCAGATTTGGAAATTTAGAGATGAAGGGGATGCCACTCTTAGAGTGAGGCAGGAGGAACATGGAGTATACACAGTCCAGAGTGAGTGCTTTGGTTTGGATTAATTGTTACATTTGGGAAGAATAGTGAGAGACAGAGAAAAATAACAGATTGGTTTAGGAGAAAAGAGTAATTTTCAAACTTTTTAAAAAGCTGTAAAAAACACTCATTAAGAGGTGTCTATTTTTTTTTTTTTTTATATGTGGAAACCCTATGATGCAGTTCTGCTCTGTCCTACAGGGTCACTATGAGTGTAATCACTCAATGGCAACTCTTTTTTTAAACTACTATAAACAGAGCAGTTTTGACTGAAACAAGGGAGAGGGGTTAATACTTCTCCCAACTTGCGCTCAGCTGTGGCCTAACATGAAGCTTAAAGGAACATAAGTTATCAGCCCCGGCTATACCTTAAAATCATCAGGGAATCTTTTAAAAGTATGAGTGGTCAGACCAATTGAAATCAACCTCTGGGAATGAGGCCAAGACAGTTTTTGGGTCTTTTGTTCGTTTTGTTTTGATGTGCCCCTGATTTGGCAGAACAGTCACAGGTTGAAAGCCACTACCATAGGGCATAGCAAAGCACTGTTTAAGAGTGAATCTTTTAGATTATCAATTTCCAAACTAAACTAAGTGTAAACTTGTGTTACACAGACATTTTTCAAAGTATTTGTGGTGCTAGAAAATTATTTTTACAAGATTAAAAACGTGTCATAAATATATATCACAGATTTTATTCATCTCAGTAACTGTAAAATGTTAAGACTGATCTAGAAGAATTATGAATGCAGAAATGAATTCGCTAATAGGTACAAATTGGTTGATTTCCTACAGGGCAATAAAATATAATGTTCAGAGTTACTTTTTCTATAATTTCATCTCTAACAGACAAAGTTCATTTGCATTGCTGTGGACAAGAATTGTTTGCATCGCTGTCAATTTTCTACAAGATAATGTCTACTCTTTCAGAGCTGTTAGAAGCTTAGTCAATATAAAATCAGTCTAGAGGGTCCATTAGACAACATCTGGCACACCATTGAAAGAACACCCCAGAATATCTAAATTTTGTATATTTCCTGACTGTCTGCCTTACTGTGGTCCTACAGAATTTTTAAAGATTATTCTTGATTGTAAAAACACTGGTCTCATTAGATGAGGCCTGATTAATTACATGTTGTTGTTGGTTGTTAGGTGCCATCGAGTTGATTCAAATTCAACTTGTATGACAGAGTAGGACTTTCCCATAGAGTTTTCTTGGCTGTAATCTTTATGGAGGCATATCTCTAGGTCTTCCTTCTGTAGAGCTACTGGGTAGGTTTGAATTACCAGCCTTGCAGTTAGCTGCTGAGCACTTAACCATTTGTGCCAGCAGTACTCCTTGATTAATTACACAGGTGCAGCAAAAGTCTTAATTAGCTATTTAGGCTTCCTTAAGTTTACTTTGCAAATCTAAAGTCATGCAGTCTTTTGCAGCTGCTAAGTCATAGAATTAACTTCTATCTGGAAGTTATAAAGTATATTGGATTGTAATGTTTAATTTATTACTTGACCAAGATTAAGAAACTTTTTCACTAGATTTCACCTGTAGTCTCTATTAATATGAGTCAGATCTGTTCTCAAGATTCCCAATTTTTTCCTGGTCTGGAAAATAATTTTCTTATCACTAGTAAGGCTAAGAACTTTAAGTCAAATAACAGGTCAGTTTTCCTAGGAGGGCTTTGTTGGCATTAGTGCCACATAATCTTTTATTTATTTTTTTTAAATACACCTTCTCCTCACGTATCAACTCTCTTGTTATCTGATGTTTCACATTTATGACCATAGTAAAAAACCTACTATCTGACAATTTTGCACATTAACAACGTATGTCTGGCAGTAACGAATGCCGAGGTGCTGGCTTTGATGGTTAAGTTTACATGTTAACTTGGCCGGGCCATGATTCTCAGTGATTTGGCAGTTATGTAATTATGTAGCACCCTCCATTCTGTGATATGATGTGGTCATCCCCCATTTTCATATAACACCAATTTTGCATAATGACCCAGTCTTTGGAACCTAGTCATGTCAATAAGGGAGGAGAAAGTATATGTTTGTCATGCCTGATTAAATGAGGATTATTATAAAATTATTATAAAATATGGTACTTCAGGAATGCTCTTGGTTGCAAAAATTGATTTGTCCAATTAGATCCTAGCATATATTCTTATTGAACCTATGCTAATAGCTTATTACCATGAGAAGCAAGTGAAGTTAGTAACAGCTCCTAAATGTCAAGGGATGAGTCAGGTATCATTTAAATATGCTCATATCCATTTACAAAAGCAAAGTCTACAAAACCGATTATTAGAGAAACTTATGAAGGGAAAGGGTTACCTCATATATCCACGAACACTGAAAATGAAAAATAATACTGATATGCCAACAAAGAGACACAATTAAATTCCCCACATTAATTTATGCAGTCTTCTATAATTAATTATTGTTTCTCTTCATCATGAAACCATAGTCTGCTTTCATGAAGTATGTCTGCTTTTGATGGCAAAGAGACCTGGGAATTCTGGCTCAGTTTGAAAGTTTTCTAAGCAATGAGAGCTGCAAAGCCTGAAACCAAGGGCTATTACTCAAAATATGAACAACCCAAAGTACTCAGTAAATCTCTTCCATGAGGCTCTGTGAATATCCTTGTTAAAGATACAAATTCTGCTATGTAACTTTTTTAACTTATAGTAAAACCTTTAGACAGGTGTCAGAGTCGGTGAATAATTTGTTGGCAGTCACCAATATTATCAGAATAAACCCCATTGACGTCCAGTTGATTCTGACTCATAGTGACCCCATAGGACAGAGTAGAACTGCCCCATAGAGGTTCCAGGAGCAGCTGCTGGATCCAAACTGCCAATGTTCTGGTTAGCAGTCAAGCTCTTAACCACTGCGCCACCAGGGCTCCCCATAAAACACACCAAACAAGCCTAATTATTTTTGGCATTTCTTCTGTGATAATACGAAAGAACAAATCTTTCTGATTTTCTAAGATCCCTCTGAGGAGGCCTGAAGATTGTCATTGTTAGCTGTGGACAAATTGGTTCAGACTCATAGCAACCCTGTAGAACAGAGAACACTGACCCATAGGGTTCGTAAGGAGCAGCTGGAGGATTCGAACTGCTGAACTTTTGTTTAGCAGCCGTAGCTCTTAACCACTGTGCCACTGGGGCTCCCCCAAAGATAGTTTTCCTAAAAAGATATACTGATAATTTATTTACTATGTTTAGAATCTCTTCTTGTGAAGTCAAAATCAAAAGAATTGTCAAAGAAGATTTAGTGACTTGGTTAAGACTGGGTCATAGGTACCTGAGCAACAGTGCTTAATTATCTATTTAATAAAAGTTATAATAAATATTTTGAATGAACATAAAAAATTAACATATTATTTTAGCTCTTTACTAAGCCAACAACTCTTTATTATGTTTTTTTTTTCTTCTTTTTTGATAATAAGAGTACGATAAAATTAATATAAAGCTCAGAAAGTTATTCTGGTAAAATTGAGAATCTATACTATTTTGGCAGATCTCACAGGTGGAAAACAACTCTTTACTACCCCTTATTGGAGGCCTGGTGATGCAATGTTTCAAGAGCTCAGCTGCTAATCAAAAAGTGACGGTTCAAAACCACCAGCTGCTCCTTGGAAATCCTATGGGACAGTTCTACTCTGCCGTATAGGATCGCTATGAATCAGAATCAAATGGACTTGATGGCAACAGGTTTGATTTGGATTTTGGTATTGGAGCCCTGCTGGTATAGTGGTTAAGAGCTCTGCTGCTAACCAAAAGATCAGCAGTTCAAATCCACCAGCTGCTCCTTGGAAACCCTATGGGGCAGTTCTACTTGGTTTCCAAGGCTGTGAATCCTTATGGAAGCTGGCTGCCACATCTTTCTCCTGCAGAGCAGCTGGTGGGTTCAAACCAATGACCCTCAGTTAGCAGCCCAGAGCTTTAACCACAGTAATTTATTATTCGGACAGAAAGACCAACTCTGATTTTACATTTGTAAATAATTATCTTTTGAATAAGCTCATCAAAACTGATTAAATTTGGAGAATGTATTAATACGTTTCAGTTTCTTTTCAGATAGTTGTTACAGTCCATAACTGAAAATCCATTCTTTCAAACCTTCTACAACTTGTTATATGTACTCAAGTTTTTTTCTTCACTCTTTTATACTCTTATATTTTGAAACAAACTGACACATTACTTTAGGGCAAAGCTACTCTTTAAAGCATAAGCATAGATGTGTTTCATTTATTATTATTGTCCTTACTCAGTCTCAACTACTCGTATTTATAATAAGTTTTAACAAAAGAAACAAACTTTTTTTCACAGAGTAAACAGGGAGGTAGGTAGGTAAGTGTGAACTTCTGTCATTCAAAAACATTTTATCTGCTCAGCAAAGCTCAGAAATAAACAATGATTTTCAACAGCCACATATACATCTGTTTTATACATTCTTTAAAAAAAAAAAGCATTCTTACAGGGGCAAAAATGAATGCATTCATTAACATGATCCAAACATACAGGTACTCTATAGCATTTAAAAATATATGTATGTAAATTTAGTATTATGCTCAGTAATCAATGTTTTCGTATTTTTTCCAAGGAATTATTTATATATCCAATAGTTATCCATTAATTAACTCAAGTATTTGTCCAGGGTTTTAAGTTACCTAAATATCTTAGAAATTATGCGTAAGGTGACAAAACATTTGTTGATATAGAAAATTTAAGAAATTCATGTTTTGATTTAGTAAACAAAGGATTATATTTTTTATAATACTAAATCATAATTATTACTAAACCAATCTGATTTGTTCAAAAGTTCACCTAAAGTACATGGTAACATGGTGTTACTTATCACACCTGTGATATTTAGGCACACATCTTTTAGAAGTTATCACAATTCATGCATAGAAATTCAATGTCTTAATATTTTAGGTATTTTGAAATATTCAGTGTATATTAGTGCTTATTTATTTCTATTAACTAATCAAAATAGTGCTCCTTAATTTAAAAGACATTATGATTTAATATATTCAAACCCACTGGCTACAAGTCAAGACCTTTCTCAGTTGTAGACACTTAGCTACATAGACACAAATGGAACTTCAGACACAGGTCAAAAGTAAACAGAAAAATAAAAAACTCTCTAGTCCAAATCTCAAAGACCTGCTTTCCTTTAACAAACCAAAAAAAAAAAACAAAAAAAATTGCCACATTAATTTTGACTTAGGCCAGCCCATGTGTTGCAGAGTAGGACTGTGCTCCATAGGGTTTTCAAGGCCGCGACCTTTGGGAAGTAGATCGCTAGGCCTGTCTTCCACGGCACCTGTGGGTGTATTTGAACCACCAACCTTTTGGCTAGAAGTAGAGCACTTAGCCATTTGTGCCACTCAGGGACTCCTGTTTTCCTTCTCTGTGGGCATTAGATAGTTTCTTAATAGGTTGGAGCTCATAAACAAACAGATGACAAGACTACAACAGCAGATTCTCAGTCATTTCTCACCAATAAAGAATGATTTCCATTATCCATTTGACAGAGATCACCAAATGGTCAGAGCAGAAATCTGCATTCTTAATTGTTGCTGTCACCAGTAGGAGATAATTTATTGAACAGGCAAAACCTAGAAACAAAACCAAAACATAAAATCAGTAGCAGGAAACAAACAGGCAGTAAAACAACTAGAGATCTAGAAAGTCAGAAAGTTCAAGTTCTATTGCCACGTGGCATTCATTCTGAGAATCAAGAAAAGATGCGTCTTAGCATTAATAGCCCAGGAGGTGCTTCCCTTCAATGATACAAATTATTTGCTTCTGTCAGGTGAATCCACTTGAGTATCCTGGTGAATGAGCTACAAAACTTCTAAAGTATGTTGTTTTTTTGTTAGTTGCCTTTGAGCCAATTCTGACTCGTGGCTACCCCATGTGCGCAAAGTAGAACAGCTCCATTGGGTTTTCAAGGAAAAGGTTTTCAGAAGCAGATAGTTAGGTCTGTCTTCTGAGGCACCTCTTGGGTCAGTTCAAACCACCAGCCTTTTGACTAGTAATGGAGAGCTTATCTTTTGCACTGCCCAAGGACTTCTATGATACCCAAATCGTTGGAAACACAAATCTCAGGTAGACATGAATTGAACATATGACAAAGATTTTATTCCACTGTTAATTAGTGAAGGGACATTAAGATGTTAAGACCGGTTCAAAGGAGAACATTAGGACTGCTAAAATACATTTGTTAATAAATGCAAAGCTGGTTAAAATACTTTGGAGCAATACAAAGAAATATTTTGGGCTGTGTGTTCTCCACTTGATAAAATTAATTTGCATTGCTACGGACTAGGATAATTTACATTACTATCAGGTTTCTAGAGATAACTTCTACTCCTACAAAATTGTTAATAGTCTGGTCAATAGTCAAAGGAGTATACTCTTATAGAATCAGATAATCCCAGAGGGTCTGCTAGATAACATCTAGCATTCCACAATATGAAACAATTGTTTTAATATTTCCAAGTCCTCGGCTTCAATATGTATGTTTCTAACATCGATCTGCCTGAGAGCAAACCTGCAGATCTTTGCTTCTTATCTGTTTCCTCACTTTGCTTTCACACTTGAACTCCTCACACCTCATAAAACAAAAGCATACTTTTCTACCCATCATAAATTTTTGTTCCCTGAGATGGGAAAAAAAAGAAATCCATGGAAGACACACACATACAATCAATGACAAGTATTGATGCCTGAGAAGTCTCCTTTATTTAGGGCACAATTCATCTATCCCCCATACCTATGAGAGATACATTTCCAACAGAAATTTTCTTTTTATGTTCACTTATTATTTATTAAAAATTTTTAGTATATCTGTTCAGTTGTGTACTAAAAATAGCTGTAATGGTAATTCAATACAGAAGAATATTCCATACTTTAAAAGCTCATGTTGTTGTCCCATTCCTGTGCCATTCTCGCAATCATTGTTTTGCTTGAGCCCATTGTTGCAGCTACTGTGTCAGTCCATCTCATTGAGGGTCTTCCTCTTTTTCCCCAACCCTCTACTTCACCAAGCATGGTGTCCTGCTCCAAGGACTGGTCACTCCTGATAACATATCCAAAACATGTCAGACAAAGTCACGCCATCCTCATTTTTAAGGAGCATTCAGGCTGTACTTCTTCCAACACAGAGGCGTTCATTCTTCTTGCAGTTCATGGTGTATTCAACATTCTTTGCCAACACCATAATTCAAAGGCATTAATTCTTCTTCTCTTTTCCTTGTTCATTGTGCAGATTTACCATGCATATGAGGCAATTGAAAACACCATGATGGCTTGGGTCAGGTGAACCTTAGTCTTCAAGGTGACATCTTTGCTTTTTGACACTTCAAAGAGATCCTTTGCAGCAGAGTTGCCTAATGCAATGTGTCATTTGTTTTTTGACTGCTGCTTCCATGGGCATTGATTGTGTATCCAAGTAAAATGATACCCTTGACAAATTAAATCTTTTCTCCACTTATCATGATGTTGCTTATTGGTCCAGGTGTGAGGATTTTTGTTTTATGTTGAGGTGTAATTCATACTGAAGGCTGTGGTCTTTGATCTTCATCAGTAAGGGCTTCAAGCCCTCTTCACTTTCAGCAAGCAAGGTTGTGTCACCTACCTACTGCAGATTGTTAGTAAGCCTTCCTCTAATCCTGATGCTGTGTTCTTCTTCATATAGTCCAGCTTCTTGGTTTATTTGCACAGCATACAGATTGAATAAGCACGGTGAAAGACTACAACCCTGACACACACCTTTCTGGAGCTTAAACCATGCAGAATCCCCTTGAAAGTCTTCAAGCATAAAATGTATTTCATTAGAATAAAATCTTATGGGGGATATGGAATAGCAATATGAATTCAAGAAGCAATGGAATTATATATAATTCCTAAGTGTTAAACAAAAAAGGCTTGATCATGTATTTTTAAAATGCATGATGTGGATGACAAATTGCCATTGTATTAATAGCCCAAGGATATGCAGTTATTAAGAGATTGGCTGCTAACCAAAAAGTCAGCAGTTCAAATCCACCAGGCACTCCTCGGAAACTCTATAGGGCAGTTCTACTCTGTCCTATAGGGCTGCTATCAGTTGGAATTGACTCTAGGGCAATGAGTTTGGTTTTTGCAGTAGGATACATTTAAAGACTAATGTAACAATTTTCTTTAAAAATATGAATAATTTTAATATTCTGTAGTTTACAGAAAATGTCATTTTTATTCCTATGATACTATTATTAGATATTTAGTTAAAATAAATTTTCAAAGTTCTTTTAGGGGGATACATAAACCAAACTGTCTGATGACCTCCATTCTATATTACAGCTGTCCTTGGTGGGCAAGTTGCAGAGTTTGTAATACATTTCTAAAGCATTAGTTAGCTTTAAACTCTCTAAACAAGAAGTGGTAAAATATTTTATCACAGACATTACTGGTATTCACTTCCTTGACTCAGGAATTATCCTATTTGGAGTTTCAGTACTAATACTTCTGCTAAATTTTCAGTTCAAAGAAATGGCTTCAAAAATATTTGCTGTGAAGTCTGTATTTAAATTTAGCTATTTTTCAAATGCGTGCTTTTGATATCATGTGCATCTTCCCCCAATATGTTACTTGCCATTTTTAAGAGAAAGGAATATCCTATGATAGTACGAACAATGATCTTAATTCATTTTAAAACATGAAAGTGCTAAATGACAAATCAAGGCAGAAAAATGAGAAAATCGTCACTGTATGAAAACTGGTAGAGCGTATGGTCACTTCAGTGGCATGAAGAACCATTTCCAGAGCAGGTCATTTAAGCTTTCCTCTCTCTCTCCCTCCTTTCCCTCCTCCCTTCTCTCTCTCTTTCTTTTGTATATTGGATGTATATCCGGTTTTAGTGTATAGTATTTAATCAAGCACATTAATCTTTGCAGAGAAAATTTAAATGAGGACACATATAGCAGTGTATGCCTCAGAAGGACTTACTATCTCCTGTTTATTATCTTGCTTGGTGAGTGGCTTCTAAACCTTTGCCTGTGTAATTTTGTCGCTCTCTGTCTATAGTATCTTCAGCTGACTCACCTGTCTAACTCAGTGTTTATCAACACCTTCTTTAGAAAGCTTTTTTAGACCAACCTGTCTCTAAAATATCTGTAATGTTTTATGCCTTTCTTTTGTCTTTGATAGCCTGTGCCTGTGCCTAGGATATATTCTCTATAAATATATGTTGAATGAATTAATAAATGGGTAAATAAATCAGTCAATGAAATCTAATAACAGTCTAAATGGCTAATGGTTTCCTCCCCCCACCTGCCCCCAGGATATTTGGGAGAAAAATGTGGTCATCAAGCAATTTCAACACTTGAACTTAAGTTAAAAGAAATCATTTTGCAGAAATGAAGGCAAGTCCAAATGCCACAAATGATAATCATTATCTGTTATTCTTAGGCTTTTATATGAAGAATAGCCCCCAACATCACAATACAGAGCAAACATGATTTACAAATTCAGCATTATTTTGGCAGAATAGAAGCTGTAGGAAAGGCAAGCGGAATGCCAAATTACTCATTAATGTATTTCTTATTATGTATTTTACATTCCATTTGATATGTCTGCTTTAAATTTCTATTTTTTTTTTTTTTTGGAGTTTGAGCATATTCACAAGTTGGGAAATATTTGTAAATTAAGTTATTCAGAAAGTCAGTGAGTTATACTCCTCACCTGTAAACTTTTTTATTCTGCATACATTTTGTTACTTAAAAAGTACACTAGTTTTTATATTATTTAGGTTTCTAATTGTTTTCTACTAGACATGATGAAAATGTATTTCTGAAACATCGTTATAGATGTTTACATTCAGACAGAAGATAGAGGTAAGAAATCATTCCCGTAACCATTTTATGAAATGGCAGTCTAGCCTCTAAATACAAGCAATATTTATGTTCTCTCCATAGACAGTCTTTAGAACAATCACATTCAATGAGGGAGAGTGTGGAACGCAGAATATATCCTCCACTGGAAAGATTCTGTTACATAGACTTATCAAGGACTTTTCCAAACATTCATACCATATATCCCCAAAGTTCTAATATGCTTTTCCACAAGCGCATAAAACAGGGGTTAACTCTCTCCCTGGATACCTGGTGGCCAGTGGTTAAGAGCTCAGATGCTGACCAAAAGGTTAGCAGTTTGAATCCACCAGCTGCTCCTTGGAAACACTATGAGGCAGTTCTACTTTGCCTTAGGGGTTGTTATGTGTTAGAATTGACTCCAGGGCAACAGGAACTCTCTCCCCAAAGTTTAATCAACAAGACACTGAGCCAGTGTTACTGCTGAGAATATGATATATCCCTCAGGCCTACTGCCAGTACCATTTGCTGTTGAGTTGATTCTGAAAAGTTTCAACAGCCACAAAATCACCTGTAAGACTTGTTAAAAATTAAAAAATTCCGAGCCCTTCTTCTGATTTACTGAATCCGAAATTTTTATTTGGTCCAGAAGCATCCATTTTTAACAAAGAGTCTAGGAGATGCTTATGAACTCTAAAATTTTAAAGCCAGGCTCTTAATGACTGGCACTGCTTTTAAACACATTTATGCCTGTGGTTATAAACATGCATAGTGGAACATTCACTCTCAGTACAATCAATCTCAGCGATAATATAATTGATTGAGCATTCAACCTCTGTAATAGTCTCAAATTCCAAAAAGATAGTAATCTTCAGTAATGAAAAACATGTATTTCAGAAAGATTCCTACTATCATCAACTGTCTGGAAAAAATGATTTTTGTTTTTGTTACATATTTTCCTAAGAAATTTAGAATCCCTTAGATTTTCTAAATCCTTGTAAACTTCAAGGTATCTCTTTTTAATTTTTGTTTTGAACATTTTACTATTTTTTTTAAATAAGGTTGTTTTAATTGAAGAGTAATCTTTAAGGATCTGGAAGATGAAAATGTTTGCATATATGGAATCGTCTTCAACCAAAAACAAACCCACTGTCCTGGAGTTGATTCTAACTCTTAGCCATCTATAGAAAAGAGTAGAACTGCCCCATAGGGTTTCCAAGGCTATATATAATCTTTGTGGTTGATTATGGATCCAAGTAGAATGACATCTTGTTGAAATTGTCAAAGATTTTGTTTTTCTTGGATCTGCAATCAATACCCATGGAAGCAGCAGTCAAGAATCAAACAACATATTGCATTGGGCAAATCTGCTTCAAAAGACCTCTTTAAAGTGTTTAAAGCAAAGATGTCACTTTGAGGCTCAAGGTGCACTTGACCAAAGGCATGATATTTTCAATTGCCTCATGTGCATATGAAAGCTGGAAAATGAAAAAGGAAACTGAAGAAGAATTGATGCCTTTTAATTATGGTGTTGGCAAAGAATATTGAATATACCATGAACTGTCAGAAGAATGAACAAATCTGTCTTGGAAGGAGTACAGTCACAGTGCTCCTTAGAAACAAAGACGGTGAGATTCTTCTAACTTGTTTTTGACATGTTATCAGGAGGGACCAGTCCCTGGAGAAGGACATCATGGTTGATAAGGTAGAGGGTCAGTGAAAAAGAGAAGACCCTGAACAAAATGGATTGACACAGTGGCTGCAACAATGAGCTCAAACATAGCAACGATTGTAAGGATGGTGCAGGACTGGGCAGTGTTTTGTTCTGTCGTACAAAGGGTTGCTATGAGTTGAAACTGACTCAATGGCACCTAACAACAACAATAATCTTTATGGGTGTACCCTGATAGCTCGTGGTTAAGCACTCAGCTGGTAATCAAAAGGATAGTCATTCAAACCCACCAGAGGCTTTGTGGGACAAACATGTAGCAATCTGATCCTGTAAAGATTACAGACTTGGAAACCCTGTGGGACAGTTCTAACCTGTTCTGTAGGGTCTGTAGGAGTCGATTCAACTCAACAGCAATGGATCTTTTTTTTTTTTTTTTGTCGTTTTTTGTTTGTTTGTTTAATCTTTAAGGAAGCAGATTACCACAACTTTCTCGCTGGAGTGGCTGGTGGATTCATACTGCAGACTTTTTGGTTAGTAGCTAAGGGCTTTAACCACTGCACCACTAGGTATCCTTTGTCTTTAAGGGACTTCTAAATTATCAAATCTTCAGTCTTACCCAAGGTCTGTCCCTTTGAACACTATTCCCTTAATATACAGTACGAATCAAAAGCTTTATTGTGGTCAAATAAGTGTGAGAAATCCTGAATTGTACAATGCATTTGTAGGGAGTCACCATGTACAATAACATATCAAAGGATCTGTGTGGTCTTGCAGTACTGGAATCTGTACCATTGTTGGTTAGCCTAACAAATGTATTTGGCCTCTAGTAGTAAATTATATCTTAAGGGGAAATATTTTGGATTATACTAAATGACGTGAATCATAGAATTGGTGTTTTTAAGTTGATAGTTGACATGAGTTGGAAGCAACTCTGCAGCAGTAAGTTTGGTTTTTTGGTTTTTTAATATTAATTTATGCTAAATCCAACTTCTGAAATTTGTTTTTAGTGTTAGAATCTGTATGTATACACAACTTTAAATGCCTATGTTTAGGAAAATTTTGCATAAACTTGTCTTTTTTGTAAAGAATTGCACACAATAAATATATTTTATGAAATGTAAATATTAACAAAGAATTAATGAATTGAAGAATGAAACAAATTCCCTTAAATTTTATTTTTTCCTTTGTTTTTTGAGCATATTTTATGTGCTAGAAATTGTGTTAGGTTTTAGGGATGTTGTTGTTGTTAGGTGCCACCTAGTCGGTTCCAACTCATAGTTACCCTACGTACCACAGAATGAAACACTGCCCGGTCCTGCACCATCCTTACAATCTTTGTTATGTTTGAGCCACTGTGTCAATCCATCTTGTTGAGGGTTTTTCTCTTTTTCACTGACCATATACTTTACCAAGCATGATGTCTTTCTCCAGGGACTGATTCCTCCTGGCAACATGCCCAAAGTATGTAAGATGCAATCTCACCATCCTTGCTTCTA
Organism: Loxodonta africana; assembly: GCF_030014295.1. Taxonomy (NCBI): domain Eukaryota; kingdom Metazoa; phylum Chordata; class Mammalia; order Proboscidea; family Elephantidae; genus Loxodonta; species Loxodonta africana. The sequence continues at coordinate 165,269,666 of NC_087342.1, forward strand.
ATGAGCATTCTGGTTGTACTTCTTCCAAGACAGATTTGTTGGTTCTTTTGGAAGTCCATAGTATATTCAATATTCTTTGCCAACACCACAATTCAAAGGCATCAATTCTTTGGTCTTCCTTATTCATTGTTCAGTTCTCACATGCATATTATGTGATTGAAAATACCATGGCTTGGGTCAGGTGCACCTTAGTCTTCAAGGTGACATCTTTGCTTTTCAAAATTTTAAAAAGATCCTTTGTAGCAGATTTTCCCAATGCCAATGTGTCTTTTGATTTGTTGACTGGGGCTTCCGTGGCTGTTGATTGTGGATCCAAGTAAAATGAAATCCTTGACAACTTCAGTCTTTTTTTGCTTGTCATGATGTGGCTTATTGGTCCAGTTGTGAGGATTTTTGTTTTCTTTATGTTAAGGTGCAATCCGTACTGAAGGCCGTGGTCTTTGATCTTCATCAGTAAGCACCTCAAGTCCTCTTCACTTTCAGCAAGCAAGGTTGTGTCATCTGCATAATGCAGGTTGTTACTGACTCTTCCTTCAATCCTGATGCCCTGTTCTTCATATAGTCCAGTTTCTCAGATTGCTCAGCATACAGACTGAATAGGTATGGTGAAAGGATACAACCCTGACACACACTTTTTTTGACTTTAAACCACTCAGTATCCCCTTGTTCTGTCCTAACAACTGCTTTCTGATCTATGTTCCAGTTCCTCATGAGCACAGTTAAGTGTTCCGGAATTCCCATTCTTCGCAATGTTATCCATAATCTGTACAGCTGAATGCCTTTGCATAGTCAATACAACACAGGTAGACATCCTTCTGGTAGTCTCTGCTGTCAGCCAGGATTCATCTGACATCAGCAATGATATTTCTGGTTCCATGTCCTCTTCTGAATCCAGCCTGAATCTCATGTGTCTGTCATTTTGTCGTACTATGGGGGCTTGCGTGTTGCAGTGATGCTGGAAGCTATGCCACTGGTATTCAGATAACAGTAGTGTCACCCATGGAGGACAGGTTTCAGCTGAGCTTCCAGACTAAGGCTAGGAAGAAGGACCTGGAAGTCTACTTCTGAAAAGAATTAGCCAGTGAAAACCTTATGAATGGCAGTGGAATAGGTTTTAGGGATATTGATTCATAAGAGTAATATGTCCTGCCCTCATGGAAGTTGTAATTTTGGAGAGAAAATAAACATTGAATATATAATTAGATATGTATTAAATGTTAAGTAAAAATAATTATAGATTGCTATAGGAACATAAAAGAGGGTGCAAATAAGAGAGTTAACCAATTAATCTTGGAGGTACAGGGAAGCCTTCCTTTGGAAATAAAAAACCCATTGCTGTCAAGTCGATTCCAACTCATACCAACCCCATAGGACAGAGTAGAACTGCCCCATAGAGTTTCCAAGGAGTGCCTGGTGGATTCGAACTGCTGACCTTTTGGTTAGCAGCCATAGCACTTAACCACTATACCACCACGGTTTCCCCTTTGGAAATAGACACTTAAATTGAAATTCGAAGCAAAAATAGAGTTAGCTAGGTAAAAAATTAGTAAATAAATAAAAACAGCAATACATCTATGGTGGGGAGGGGTCAAAAAGAAAGAAAATCTCATGTGGAAGTAGTGTTCATTGGAAAGAATAGTGCTGATTATTTTGTTTGTTTGCTTTTATAGAGAAAGTTAGAAAAAATTAATCAGGGGCAATTTTTGGTCTGTGTACTGAGTTATGGAATCCTAGAGGAGAAGAAGTAGAGAAAAATTATTATTTCAATTTTGGGTGGATTAACCTTGAAATGCCTTGAGACATCCTTATGAAGATACCTAGTAAGAAGATAAGAATATGAGCCTAGAGAGCTCAGGTTTGATAGTTATTAATGCATTTAATAAAAAGCTTGGGGACAGATGAAATCAAATGGAGAAGAGTAGAGTGAAGAGACGGCTGTTTATGCGGGGGCCTGTGGTACTTAATAAACTAAGATTTAGAGCAATGAGCCAATAAAAGAGATTAAGAGAGAGAGTGTGTAGCCAGAGAGGTAGAAAGATAATGTGGAGTGTGCATGCCACAGAAACCAAGAAAAGTGTTTGTCCCGAGAAGGAAATTGTAATCAGCAATGTTAAATCTTCCTGAGAGGTCAAGCAAGATAAGGGTTGAGAAGACTCCATTAGATTTTTGTGACATAGTATCTAGTTCAGAAGCCCAAATGGAGAAGAGTGAAGAGAAACCAAAACCAAAAAGTAGAGACAGCATTTGTGGATAAATAATTTATTTAAGTCTCAAAAGGCAGGGAGAGAGATATTGCCAAGATGGAGGCATAGGTGGGGTCAGGTAGCTATTTGGTCCTTTCACTGTAGCTAATTATTTTACCTATCTATTTATCTGCCTGTCTGTCTATCTATCATCTATCTATCTGTCTACTATCTATCTATTTATATTCTTGGTTAAATGATGAAGGAGCAAGTAGAAGAGAGATTGGAAAACAAGAGAGACAAGGAATAATTGATAATATAACAGAAAATTGAAGACTTTGCTCTACAAACAGAAAGGAATCATTCAGCTTTGGATGGAGGGCAAGGATTTTTCATTGTAACTGAAGGCAAGGAGGACAACAAGGTCAAAGTGAAGAGGAAAGTAGCAAGATCAGAAGTTTCAAAAAATGACAAATGTTTTAATATTCACTGTGAAGAATGGGAGAAGAACTGGTTGTATAACTTAGTAAAACTGTAGGCAAATTTTGAGAACTCGGTAAAGATAAGTGACCATGGAAGATATCTATCTACTCCTGTTCTGTGATTTTTTTTTTCCCCCAGCAAAACTCAGTAGCCTAAATACAGACATGGAAGAAAGCATTCAATTTGTATAGGTCTCTTAGATGAATGTTATCAAAGATAATGAATTTAGAGATTTAAAGGAGTTTAGACTACTGAAAAGAGAGTGGTTCAAAATGGTCCATGAGATGTAAAGTGAGAATGGAAATGGAAGAAAATGACATTAGAAGATGGGTTAGGTTTAGGGTGGAAAAAGAAAGTTCAGCTGGCAGAAATTTTCCAAAAAATACATACAGTGGAATAAACTGAGCAGGTAAACGAGAAGGATGAAAGTCTGTAGTTGTACAGTATATTGACTTACTAAATAAGTGGTGATTGACATAGAATAATGGAGGAAAATTTTGCAGAAGACAAAAAGTTGGGCCTTTAACCATGGACATAAAATCGCTCAAATTTGATATCAATAATTCAAGTGGAAAAGACTTTGAGACAGGTGCCAATATCTTAAATAAATGATGACGTGACCAGGCAATAGGTAGTGACAGTAATGAGGTGACAGGTGAACTTTTAAAGCACTATGTTATTACCTAAATAGGAGTGGAACATTTTATAAGTGAAGGTATAAAGACGAGTGAATAGAATGTTGTTTATGCATATCTATTAACGGATATACTATGTGGGTAAATCTGAATCCTACACAAAGCAGACACCAAGAAGGAATTAGATGTGTATAAGATTCATTGGGAAATGTATGTGAGGGATAAAAGTGGAGGTAGCGGTACCTTCAGATATCAATTCAGGTCTGACACCTGTAAAAAGAGAGAAGGAAGAGAGGAGAATTGGGTAGTATGCAAAAATTCAGACTGTAGAGCAGCTCTAAGACAGCCTCGGCCAGGCCAATGGGGAGTCCTCAGGCAAAGGTTGCCCATTGGGAGAGTCCCACATTAGCAGATGTGGCTCAGATTTAGAAGCGTAACCATGCTCAGTCATCGGCTGTGACCAGGTCATGGAAAGTGTGATCTTGATATATGAAAGTCAAGGTGGATCCAAATGAACGCCAGCTGGAGTCTGCCAACCAGCTGTGCTTCTACGGCAGGTTTTCTTAAAGAGAGATATGAGCAGAGAACCTCCATGGCCCACATGCTTTATATCCTCTCAGGCATCGGGCCCTTCTCATATGGTTTTCTCTTTTGTAAATACCCTTAGTCCTTTAAGCCTTAGCTCATAGCACTTTTATGGTTTGATTTGTTTTGATTTCTTTCCTAGGGGTATCCTATTTAGAAAAAGAACATCTACTAAATAGGTTACTTTTCTGGAGATGGACTACATGATAAAAAAAAAATTGAAATGGCCCAAACGGAGTGATTCTTGTGAGTTAGATGCAGTAACCCATTAGGTTGTTTGTAGAGGAATCATTCTGGATGTAAACATCTTTTTTAAAAAGTATCATGACAGTTGCATTCCTGTTGATGTAAGATTTTCTGAGCTCCAGTATTTATATCCTGAGAAACTAAGCCAGTAAGATTAGCTACCAGTTTGCTTCTCATCTTCATTCAGAATATACCTTGGATGTCAGTGTGTTAAGGATGAAAACTGATGGGTTAAAATTCTGTATAACATCATAAGTGTTTCAAGATTAAAGGTGGGGGTGTTGATGTATGAGCTCAATTATACATTTCCATGTCTAATTATGTAGAGTTTAAGAATAGTAATCATATCTCTGCCATTTATGACCTGGATCTTTAAAAAATGTCATTTGTTTAGAAACGATTGAATATGGAGTTATATAATGATGTTGGGTTGTCCTTTTTTGTCAGGTAGCAGCCTGATGGCTTTATATGTTTAAATCTGATTGGCAGCTGTTGGGTATTTAACACTTATTTTTACTTTTTCTCCTTGAATATTATTCACTTTAAGCTCGTTATAGCTCCAAGATCTATATGTCATAAATTTGAAGAAATCTGGCAGTTTCTGACAGAAAGAAGTTAAAATCTAATAGCCAACTTCCCTTAATTTTTTTTTCTGATACTATTGGTGATATACTTAAAACTATATATACGTTATGGAAGAGTAGTTGAATTAAATTATGTCAGTGAGATATAAATATTAATAATCATTTTCCTTGTATGGAAAGTATGTGCATATCATTTAGAATAAATTGCTAATGGTCAGGTCTCTATTCATTATAAAAACTGTATTTACTGCTAGTAAATAAATGCTAATTCTTTTATAGCATTTGATACTGTCTCTGAATCTATCTTCCCACCCTGTTTTTTGTACTAGTTAATAGTAGAATATGAATATTTCTCAAATGTTGTTTTATTCCTACCTCTATATATTATATTAAGCATGAGCCACACATCCCATTTTTCATGGTCAATTTTGGATAACATACCTCATTGTCAGCCAATTAGCGATACCCAGTTGTCATGTAAGCAGGTGTTTGCATTTAAAAAAAAAATAGATATGTCAGTCATGTTCTCCTCAATTCAGTTAGTGTGATAACAAAATCTTGCTCCCCTGAATAGCAGATGGAAATGATGAAATAGCCACCTGTTTATAGTAAGATGAAATTTAAATTTTGAATTTATGTTGACACTGAACTTATTCTCTGTGGAAAATATTTTAATATATTTTTATTTTAAATGTGGCATCGGTAAAGTTGTTGGAATACAAATGCAGGTCCTAGATCAAAGGTAATCAGAGGATTAAGGACCTCATCCATAACTATCAAATACAGCAAATTCTCCACCCTACCCAAGAGCCCTTGTTTTCTTATAAACTGTTCCTTGTACTATTTCTACATTTCTCCCACTTTTTGTTTTCCAGAGTTGGAATAACCAATAGGTTGAAAACTGGAGGATAGAGAAATGAATGACCAAAAGAGAATAGGTAGCCAGTGCAGAAAGACTGGCTTCTTTGGCAAGGTTGTTCTGGTTGGAAATAACAAGGACTCATTTATATTTCCTCAAATAATGGTAGGAAGGGATAAGAGTAAGATACATGAGACTGGGAATCCAAACAGCTGGATAGCCAGACTTCATAAAATTTGTCTTGTGATAATAAAACTTACTGGCTTAACATTATATAACTTTTTTGACACAGAATAGGTTTTTTTGTTTGTTTTTTAAGATAGGAGAAATATCACACATACGATATTCCCTTTCCATTAGGAAGGGAAAAATGAGAGTGTAGAAATGGGAAGAACTGCTGAAGTAATGTATTTGTGTAGGCAAATAGGTTCTAGAGTACGTGGAACGACTGACTTTCTTTAGGAGCCAGTGAAAGAGGTGAAAACTGGCTATGTTGGTGCAGACGCAAGTAGGTGAAAAGATTGTGCTTAGCAATTCTGAAAGCTCTTTCAGCTCACTTACTTTTCTCAAAGAATTGGGAATCAAAGAGACCACAAACTGATGGAAGAAAGCATGTAACGGTTCCCTAGGAGAGTGGAATAGTTGATGAACTGCGGGAGCACAGAATGATTATCAGGCAGCGTTGGAGTTTTCACCTGAGGTTTGTGATTATAAATTTAAAATGACACCTGCACCTATTGTGAATATTTCTCCAGCCATGTTCAGCTGCGTAGGTACAAGTAGAGTTAAACAGAAAACTAGACATAACCCGGGTTTTGGTTTGCCAAGAATGATGAAGTATAATGATGGGTAAGCAAATTATGGTGTATGAACAGGAAGTGATTTTACAACTTAGCGTGGAATTTAAGCAGTATAAGGAGGAGAGAAGATATCAAGGGGTAAGAGATAGTAACAAAGTGTTAGAGTGGAAGTACTTTTGGAACAATAGGAGGTGGTTGTCAAAGAGTGAGATGTAGGAAGCTGATTATTGAAGGGTTGCTGTTTTTAGTAATGGCAAGGTTTAGGGTATGATTATGGGAGAGAGTGCCTAAGGTAGGGTGTAGGAAGAAAATAAAGGAAGGAGAGTTTAAGAAACTGTGAGGACAGTCTGTAGGCATGATCATCTGTGAGTGATTAAAAATACTGAGAATTAAGTCAGAAATAATATTTGTTTGAGTGGCCCCAAACCAGTAGCCTAATTTATTGAAAAGTGGAAGGAGTGTGTTCCGGGGGTGGGTAATAGACAGCACTGAAGTAAAGAGGATGAGATGATCTGACAACAAAACGTTTAAAGGTTGGGAGAATTTATGAAGCGCTAAGGGAAAATGGTGTGAAAAGGGCAAGGACAGGCAAAGGGAACCAATAGTCCTCTCCAGTGGCAAGAAAGCTACTGGACAACGTAATTAGCACTGAAGAGGACTGTGGATGAAGTACCACTTATAGGAGGGAACTAAGTTTCTGTTAAAGAAATTGGTTGGAATGTTCAGAGAAGAAGTTGAACATGGAGAGGCATTTGCTGAATGTCAGAGGGTGCACTGGAAGAGTTGTGAGTGTTGGGGTGTAAGAAGCGTCTCCCTCTTGATCACTCTTTTTTCATTATACTTTTGATGAAAGTTTACAGAACTAGCTTCTCTTAGTTACACATATTGTTTTATAACATTGGTTAATACCCCCACAACATGTCAACACTCTCCATTCTCGACCTTGGTTTCCCTATTACCGGCTTTCCTGTCCCCTCCTACCTTCTAGTCTTTGCCCCTAGGCTGGTGTGCTGCTTTAGCCTCATTTTGTTTTATGTGCCTGTCTAATCTTTGGATGAAGGGTGAACTTTAGGAGTGACTTCACTACTGAGCTAAAAGGGTTTCCGGAGGTCTTACTCTCGGGGCTTCTCCAGTCTCTGTCAGGCCAGTAAGTCTGGTCTTTCTTCTTGATCACTCTTTATGGAGGTGAGTTTGTTCAAGATTTACATTTTACTGCTTTGGGAAGGAATGTATTTACACTCCATGTAAGGGTTCTGCCTTGATAAAGGAGTAAATTCTTCTGGTGAAGCTGGATGTTACTTCTAGCATGAGGGTTCTCTCTTTACTCCAGTGATGGGAAAAAAAAAAAAAAAGTGTAAATTGTGAATTATGTTATACATTCTTTATATCTTAAGTTCCTGAATATTGTGTCTTCTCCTTATCCACTTGGAAAATAAATTTTTACTAAGTGCCAAGTACTGCATTAGATGTTAAGTCTCTGCCCTTCTGTTGCAGCCAAGAGGACAGCATAGGGAAGAGACAGTTATTTCACAATGACCAACTTACACTAAATGATTTCTGTTGAGGAAAACTAAATTTGATAGAAAAGTATATAAATGGGACCCTAAATTTGTTTGAGTCCTCAAAGTGGCTCCTTCGAAGAGGTGCCATTTAGCATTTTCTGAAAGAATTTTGGTGAATGGGGTAGGTAAATATGTCAGAAAGAAGGAAATCCATGGATAAGGAACTGAGGCAGCCCCAATCTTGTTAGTTTTTATGCATTCTATGTAATTCTTCTCCCATTTTATGTTATATCGTATACCCTCCCCAACACACAAAACTTCTGAGATTGTCAAAAAGAGCAAAACCCTTCTGTGATCTTTTAAGAGAGCTTGCCAAGGTACAGATGACTATTTCCAGCAGGATGAAGGGGAAATGTTTTACCAATGATGACTCTTCTTCAACTGCTTTACTTGTGTCTGAGAGAAAATGGAGAGTTTTTTTCTACATGAAGTAATACCCTAGAGCCACCTAAGTAGGACTAGAGATTGTCTGATTTCTAAAGTAACTTCTTGTGTCAGTAGCAGAAGAATTTGAAGAGGAGGGGAGGAATATGAGAGCAATAGTATGGCTTACTAAAGGCATTTTAAAAACCATTCCTTCTTATTTCAAAATATGCTTTGTACAATAAATTTTAAGCCATTAGTCAGCAATATTTATTGACTCTTCACTATGTGTCACCAAAATATGCAGATTGCTTTGGTCAATATAACTTTTTAAAGATGTGTATAATGATGTAATGTCAGAACTTCTCTTATTTGGATCCCTAAGTATATAAACCAAAAGTCAGCAGTTTGAATCCACCAGCTGCTCTTTGGAAACCCTATGGGGCAGTTCTACTCTGTCCTATATTGTTGCTATGAGTTAGAAATGACTTGACAGCAACGGGTCAGTTTTAAGTATACAGACAAGCTCTTTAAAGTCTCTGGAACAGGTTACTCATATTCTTCTGAAATAATTCTAATGTCACATGTTTAAAAGATTTGCATTAGTTACAAAAAGTAAGCAGAGCATATAATAAAGAAAAAAAAATAATTATCTTTGGAAAAGTATAAGCATAGAAATAGAAAACTAACTGTGTCCTTCTCAATTTTTTTTTTTTTTTCCAGAATAGTTCGGATTTCTTAAAAGTTGAGCCAAAAATGTAGACAGGAAGAACTTTTCTCATATGCTAAAGAAAGTTACATACAGCTATATAAAATGTTTAAAGTGATGTGAGTTTCTTTGTGAATTCTTATATACCTCCTTACTCAAAAATATAAATGTAAAAAAAATACTATGATGATCACTTATGCACCTACCAGCCAGTTAGACATATCTTCACTTGTTTTCCTTGTTTGAGAAGGACACACAAGTCACTTTAGCTGTTTGCTGAGGTAGGATGATTGCCTTAATGTAAAGCACGTGTGTGATTATTTGAATTGTCAGCTGAACTAACTGCTTTTTTTATGGAACACCATTTTCACTGAAAACATGACTGACAAGCTATGATCATTCAGACTTGAGTATTTGGCAGATTTTTTTTTTTTAATTAAGCCTGTCACTTCAAGGAAAACAGTAATATTTATTGCCGATGATAATATTGGAGTTTTGAAGTGAGTATTAGAATTTTGTAAAAGCTATCCACCACTGTGAGCTTGAAAGCTTCCAGTACTTAAATATTTTTCTAATGAATGCTCTGGTAATATTAACAATTGATTTTTGATATTATGTAATTAAATGTGTCAACATTTCACAGATCTGCATAACTCACCAAGCCCATATTTACCAAGTGACCATGCATGGAGCTACAAAATCATCCACATGTAAGAGACCCCTCAAGGTGCCAGATAACAGTGAATTTAATGTAACAGAATATATGTGAATATATATGCAGCACTCATAAACATGTATATACATATCCCTGCAGATAAAGAAGACACACATGCCTATACATACTTATAGATACATATCTACCTATCTAACCACACACACATTTTTTGGTTGTTATTCCTGATGTTGCAAAATTTTATGTTATAACGTTTACCAAAAATGTCCCTTATTCTTGTGTATTTCTTAGTAACATCATTTACTTTGGTCAAGTTGTGCAGATTTCACCCTCATCCGATGTTGCCTTTTCCATCACCAGACATAACAAGTGTCTACTATCTAGAGAGCAGTTCCCCCTCCTTTCCCCTCCCATCCCTGCTAACCATCAAAGAACATTGCATTCTATATGTATGCCTATTCTTGTATTTTTATAAAAGTGTGACCATACAATATATGTCCTTTTGTGATTGACTTATTTCACTCAGTGTAATGTCCTCAGATTCATTCAAGATGTTTTGAGGACTCCCTTATTCTTTATGGTTGCATAGTATTCCATTGTATGTATGTGCCACATTTTATTTATCGATTTTTCTGTCGATGAGCACCTAGGTTGTTTCCATCTTTTGGCTATTGTGAATAGTGCTGCAATGAACATAGGCGTACATGTGTCTATTTGTGTCACTGCTATTAGATCTCTAGAGTATATACCTAGGAGTGGGATTGCTGGATCATATGGTATTTCTATTTCTAGTTTTTTGAGGAAGTGCCATACCATTTTCCACAGTGGTTGTACCATTTTACAGTCCCACCAGCAGTGGATAAGAGTTCCAAACTCCTCACAACCTCATCAGCATTTGTTGTTTTCTATTGTTTTTGTTTTTGGACCAGTGCCATTTTTGCAGGGGTGAGATGGTATCTCATTGTAGTTTTGATTTGCATCTCTCTAATGGCTAATGATCGCGAGCATCTTTTCATGTGTTTGTTGGCTGCTTAAACGTCTTCTCTGGTGAAGCGTCTGTGTCCTTTGCTCATCTTTTAATTGGATGGTTTGTCTTTTTGTTGTAGAGTGGTCGAGGTTTTCTTTATGCTTTAGAGATTAGAGCCTTGTCTAATAAGCTGTTCCTAAATATTTTTCCCAGTCTGTATGTAGTATATATTCTATTTTAATAGCTTATTTCCAATGTATTTGCATTGTGGTTAAAGAATATTATCTATACCTTATCCATATTTTGTGAAACTTGCCTTAACGATTAATAATACTTTTAAATGTTTGGTGTATGCCTTGGTTGTTGTTGTTTTTGTTGTTATTGTTAGGTGCCCTTGAGTTGGTTCTGACTCATAGCGACCCTATGAACAACAGAACGAAACTCTGCCCGGTCCTGTGCCATCCTTACAATCGTTGTTATGCTTGAGCTCATTGTTGCAGCCATTGTGTTAATCCACCTCCTTGAGAGTCCTCCTCTTATCCACTGACCCTGTACCTTGCCAAGCATGATGTCCTTCTCCAGGGACTGACCCCTCCTGACAACATGTCCAAACTATGTTAGACAAAATTTCATCATCCTTGCTTCTAAGGAGCATTCTGGTTGCACTTCTTCCACGACAGATTTTGTTCTTTTGGCAGTCCATGGTATATTCAATATTCTTCATCAGCACCTCAATTCAAAGGTGTCAATTCTTCTTCAGTCTTCCTTATTCATTGTCCAGCTTTCACATGCATATGATACGATTGAAAATAGTGTGGCTTGAGTCAGGCTCACCTTAGTCTTCAAGGTGACATCTTTGCTTTTCCACACTTTAAAGAGGTCCTTTGCAGCAGATTTACCCAATGCAATGTCTTTTGATTTCTTGACTGCTGCTTCCATGGCTGTTGATTGTGGATCCAAGTAAAATGAAATCCTTGACAATTTCAATCTTTTTTCCGTTTATCATGATGTTGCTTATTGGTCCAGTTGTGAGGAATTTTGCTTTCTTTTTGTTGAGGTGCAATCCATACTAAAGGCTGTGGTCTTTAATCTTCATTAGTAAGTGCTTCAAGTCCTCTTCACTTTTAGCAAGCAAGGTTATGTCATCTGCATAACACAGGTAGTTAACGAGTCTTCCTCCGATGCTGATGACCCATCCTTCTTCATATAGTCCAGGTTCTCGGATTATTTGCTCAGTTTACAGATTGAATAGGTATGGTGAAAGAATACAACCCAGTCACACAACTTTACTGACCTTAAACCAATCAGTATCCCCTTGTTCTGTCTGAACAACTGCCTTTTTTATCTATGTAAAGGTTCCTCTTGAGCAAGTTAAGTGTTCTGGAATTCCCATTCTTCACAACATTATCCATAATTTGTTACGATCCACACAGTCGAAAGCCTTTGCATAGTCAATAACATACAGGTAAACATCCTTCTGGTATTCTCTGCTTTCAGCCAGGATCCATCTGACATCAGCAATGATATCCCTGGTTCCACGTCCTCTTTTGAAACCAGCCTGAATTTCTGGAAGTTCCCTGTTGACATACTGCTACAGCCATTTTTGAATGACTTCTTCATCGCTAATACCTTCTTTCACCAACATAAACGGCAACTATACACATGGACCTCGCCAGATGGAACACACAGGAATCAAATTGACTACATCTGTGGAAAGTGACGATGGAAAAGCTCAATATCATCAGTCAGAACAAGGCCAGGGGCCCACTGTGGAACAGACCATCAATTGCCCATATGCAAGTTCAAGTTGAAATTGAAGAAAATTGGAGCAAGTCCACGAGAGCCAAAAGATGACCTTGAGTGTATCCCACCTGAATTTAGAGATGATTTCAAGGATAGATTTGATGCACTGAACAGTAATGACCAAAGACCAGACAAGTTGTAGAATTACATCAAGGACATCATACATGAAGAAAGCAAGAGGTCATTGAAAAGACAGGAAAGAAAGAAAAGACCAAGATGGTTGTCAAAGGAGACTGTGAAACTTGCTTATGAATGTTGAGCAGCTAAAGCAAAAGGAAGAAATGATGAAATAAAAGGACTGAACAGGAGATTTCAAAGGGCCGCTGGAGAAGACAAAGTAAAGTGTTATAATGACATGTGCAAAGAGCTGGAGATAGAAAACCAAAAGGGAAGAACACGCTTGGGGTTTCAAAGCTGAAAGAACTGAGGAAAAAAATCAAGCCTAGAGTTGCAATAGTGAAGGATTCTGTGGGGAAAATGTTAAATGAAGCAGGAAGCATCAAAAGAAGATGGAAGGAATATACAGAGTCATTATACCAAAAAGAATTAGTCAATATTCAACCATTTCAAGAGGTAGCATATGATCAGGAACTGATGGTACTAAAGGAAGAAGTCCAAGCTGCTCTGAAGGCATTGGTGTAAAACAAAGCTCCAGGAACTGACAGAATATCAATTGAGATGTTTCAACAAACAGATGCAGCGCTGGAGGTGGTCACTCATCTATGCCAAGAAATATTAAAGACAGCTTCCTGGCCAACTGACTGAAAGAGATTCATATTTATGCCTGTACCCAAGAGAGGTGATGCAACTGAATGTGGAAATTATAGAACAGTATCATTAATATCACCTGCAAGCAAAATTTTGCTGAAGATCATTCAAAAGTGGCTACAGCAGTATATCAATGTATGCCTTTGGTGGTTATAAAATCTCTATTTGGGTTTTTTTATCCTTATGTGATCAAAGTTTTTTCTTGTATTATTTTAGTTTTCAGTATTCTGACTGATTATTATTCTGCTTACTCTATTATTTTCCTATAGAGATTTATCAAAATTTCCTATTTTTATTGTGATTTATAATTTTTCTGATCATTTTCACATTTTTAATAAATTTCAATGTGGTACAGTTAGTTACTTTTTAAATTTTTTATATGCTCTGGATGAGTTTTTGCTTCTATGATGATGTCAATTAATATGTGTTTCCATCAGTTTTATCTTTGAAAACAGCAGTGCTATGCCAGCTTTATTTGATTAGTATTCACCTTGCATTCCTTTCCCTTCCTGTTTATATTTTTGGCTGTTATTTGTTTAGTGTGTCTCTTGTATGCAACAGGTAGTTATTTTTTGCCTTATTTTTACTCCTTTCCTAACTTCTGTTGGCTTGATGAAGTCTTCTACAATTCCTTGTTCTTTCTTTTCTGTTTAGGAAGTTATTAACTCAATTTTATTGACAAATAACTGAAAGGCAAAATTATACATTGACTCTTAAAATCTATCACAGCCAATTTGCCTCCTTTGTTATTGTTGTCTAGACATTGTTTCATCCCTTTACGTGAGTACACCTACATTGATTTTTGTATAGTCAGTTGTTAATTTAACAAAACATATATTTCTTTATGCACCACTATGACCTGCATCCAATTCTATTTCTTTTTATTCATGTTTCTTAGAGATGTGCATTCATTCTTTTTTTTTTTTCCTCAGTGGTGAATTTAGTCTGCCATTATCTCAATACTACACTATGAATGAATGATAGTTTAGCTATACAGAAAATTTAAGGTTGACATTTGTTTTCTCTCAGCAATCGAGCATTTATTTCTCTTAATTGGTTTTTAAATTACTTTTTTATACCTGTATGTTATTCTGGATGAATACCTTAGTATATCTTTAAATTGGCTAATGCCCTCTTCTACTGTTTCTTCTCTAAAATATTTGTATGTGTTGAGTTTTAAAACTTGTATTAATCGTTTTCAAGTTTTTTTAATAGGTTATTTTGGTATCTTACCCTCTTTCTATTATTTGCCTGTCTTTAGTTACACCTAGCTCCTTTGCATAGTTCATTCCCACAACACTGGCCTGTTATTGTTCTTTACATTCCCAAAGCAGGCTTCTGCCTAGTACCTTGGCATTCATGGTTCCTTCTCTCTGGAACTCTTTCCTTCTGATAATGTTTTACTACTTTTGCCCTCACTCCACTCAGATTTCTGCTCAAATACTGTGACCTCAAGACTTATAGGAAATATTTCCTTTATTACTCATTATCTTCTTATCTATCCTATAGAAATATCATGCATAAAATTATATACCTATTATATTGTGTACATTTAAAAATTGCCTCCCTAAATATAAATTTCATAGGTGGCAGAGTATTCTATCTTTGCTTCCATGTATTGACAATGAGAGTAGTGCTTGTTGCATCAGAATTGCTGTTTTTTTTTTTTTTTTGAATGAATGAACGAATGGACTTATGTGAAAATTCTAATCACTTTTGAAACTCTCGGAAAGTTCTCATATTAATTTTAGTTAATTAAATCCCCCGAATGAATAAATCTTTCGTATTTTCATGTTTTTGGCTGACTTATCCCTCCTCGATTAGCAGTATTCTGACAGCTTCTATCCAAGTCCCTAGTTATGCAGGCTAGAAAAGTCTGGGGGTGTAGGCCTGTGGTGATATTGGTGATAACACAGTTTCAGTCACGATGGTAGCAGGCAGGTTGGCTTCATTCCTGGTCAGTCACCTTTCTTTGTGTCTTCCCATGTCCCTATTCCTGCAGCTTTTTGTAAGCCATATTCCCAGGCAATAGTTGATAGTATTCACACTTGACCCCACCCCAGTCTCCTTTTACATGCTGGGGAAATTCCACCTCAATCTATGATATCCAGTAGTGAGCCCGGCTCCTTTCTGCCAGCTCACATGAAGCACATTTGTTACTTTCACCGCATGAGCCAAATTCCTAGCCATTTCTGCCTGATTCCAAACACAGACCCAAGCAGCCTACTGGCATCATTCTCCTTACCTTTTCTATTTTGTTTTGCTTTAAATTCTTAATGATAGTTATCTTTTCATGCATTTTTGGATCTAAAATCTCTTTTTATAATACCATTTTTTACCAGAAGCTTCCAACATTTTTGAGCTTCTGAATTGATTTTATAAATGAGCATATCTAAGGACATTAACCACTAAGGACATTAAAAAAAAATATATATATATATATATATATATATATATATATATATATATATATATTAGGTGATATAAAATAGGCTGACTAAGGTTTAACATCTTAGAGACCTGGGAAAGACCAGTTCCGCTGATTTGTTTGTATGCGCAATGATATGGAAGGTTACAGAGTAATGCAATGCATTGCCCACATCACTGACAACATTCAGTTCAGAAATCAGTAGCACAGCTTTCAATGCCCAAAGTCTACTAGACACGAAAAGTCAATTTTAAGATGTAACTCTTTTCGTTGTTTAGTGGAGGAATAATCATGTAGATTACAATGGTATGAAGAAAAACAAAAGTTCCTACAATGATGGTGCACTCAAATTTTCTAGGAATTCAGGAAAAAGTGGTTAGCTCTAAAATGAGAGAGCAGGAAAGAAAGGAGATATGGGCGTATGTACAGAGGCATATTTGAGTAATGCCTTAAAGGAGAGAAAAGTTTTCACAGGAAGAAAGATGGAAAAGAAAATGCTTTCTTCCTCTTCTGAGATGAAATGGACAAAGGAGAATGAATATTTTTTTATAAGAGTTAAGAAGTGTTTTGAAAATGGAAAGAAAGAAATATAGAAGATACGGAGACAAATGTTTATTTAATTCCTACTCTGCCAGGCAGTATATTTTCATATCCATTAGTATATTTTCATATCCATTATCTTAAGCCTAATTAAAAAGACAAAGGGAGATTGGAATGCTAAAATCTGTAGTGGAGCTAGGAAGATCCATTTATATTAATTTGTCATTAAATCTCATCAAAGAAAACTGATTGATGGCTTTGTTTGTTGTTGTTGTTGTCCTTGGCCTTGGTAGCTTCAGTTTCTTCCTATTACATGGAAAGTAGTTTCTGTTTTTCTTTTTTTTTGGTTATTCCCTTGTGTCTTTCTCTAATTACCGAATTTACTGAGTATTCTCTTCAAAAATATAGTTTTTTAGTAGAATATGTAAATTTAAGCTGCAATTCTCTGCTGTTTGCATATATGGTCACTGTATCATACATATACCATAGTTAAGTTGGTGAATTTTAATCATAGATAATGGAATGAATGAGCAGCCCTTTAATATAAAGGTGAAGAAAGGCAATGCTGAGTAGTGAAGTTGAAGAGAATAAGAAGGGCAGAAATTCAAATGCAAAAGCCGTGGCTATTATCTCAACATCAACTGCTATTGTCATCTCTTGTGGTGTGTATGGGAATCTAGAACTTCTTCAGTGTCATAGGACAAAAGACATCTGGAATAAACAAAAATTGCAGACTTTAGCAAAATGCTCCAAAAGTTTCAAATGGCACCATTTGCACATAACCTCAGGATGACAATGACCTTATAAGATGAATGGAATCTCAGTAGTGGAGTGCAAAAATCCAGGGTCAGCATGAGAACCAGAAGCCCCTCATTCCATTTCCATGAGGTGAATATGCTTCCTTCTGCATTCAGATGCAATATTTGAAAAAAAAGAGACATAAAATGAAGTTCCTTAAGAGGGAAAAGCACCCCAAAAAGATGGAGTCCATACATTCAGTTTTCACCTGTTGTAGATCAATTAATATGTTGTTTTATCAACCTCAATTTGGACACTAAATGGCCCCCTTAACTCAGAAAGATTGGACTTTAAGGTGATTTATAGTATACTTAAATATCGATATTTTATACTAGAAATAGTAAACATGGCAAGTTTAGTCCACAGTTGGCCTTTGATTGGTTTTCCACCCCCTCCTCCTAAATTCCCTGTATACCACACTCTCGTTGGGAATGCAAACCTCAGAGGAAAATGAAGTTAGCTAAATAAAATAAAGGTTTATTTTTGCACATTAGTTTTAGTGCTTCAATTTCTACCCCAATGCGTCAATCTTCAGTAAACAGGAGGTGTGCAGTACAAGGCCAGTATTGCCATTCTCTCTGAACACTGTACTCTTATTCACATCAGTGAATTTCACCTACTTTTAGGATGCCCATTGAAAATCTTTTGTGTTATCATAAACTCAGGGTTCCCTCTATTGCGTAAACCCATTTACGCACTAATCAGTGTCCTAATCTTATTTAGGAAGTCAAAATTTTATTTAATTTCCAATGTTAAATCATACGTTGGCTTACGTTATTATCATCTAGAATATTAAATGTGATGGTTGGTGTTTTTTTTTATAATTTTTATTGTGCTTTAAGTGAAAGTTTATAAATCAAGTCAGTCTCTCACACAAAAACCCATATACACCTTGCTATACACTCCCAATTACTCTCACCTTAATGAGTCAGCCCGCTCCCTCCCTCCACTATCTCTTTTCGTGTCCATTTCGCCAGCTTCTAACTCCCTCCACCCTCTCATCTCCCCTCCAGGCAGGAGATGCCAACATAGTCTCAAGTGTCCACCTGATCCAAGAAGCTCACTCGTCACCAGCATCCCTCTCCAACCCATTGTCCAGTCCAATCCCTATCTGAAGAGTTGGCTTTGGGAATGGTTCCTGTGCTGGGCCAACAGAAGGTCTGGGGGCCATGACCACTGGGGTCCTTCTAGTCTTAGACTGTCAAGTCTGGTCTTACGAGAATTTGGGGTCTGCATCCCATTGCTCTCCTGCTCCCTCAGTAGGTCTCTGTTGTGTTCCCTGTCAGGGCAGTCATTGGTTGTAGCCAGGCACCATCTAGTTCTTCTGGCCTCAGGATGATGTAGCCTCTGGTTCATGTGGCCCTTTCTGTCTCTTGGACTCATAATTGCCTTGTGTTCTTGGTGTTCTTCATTCTCCTTTGATCCAGGTGGGTTGAGACAAATTGACGCATCTTAGATGGCTGCTTGCTAGCGTTTAAGACCCCAGACGCCACTCTTCAAAGTGGGATGCAGAATGTTTTCTTAGTAGATTTTATTATGCCAATTGACTTAGATGTCCCCTGAAACCATGGTCCCCAGACCCCTGCCCCTGCTATGCTGGTCTTCGAAGCATTCAGTTTATTCAGGAAACTTCTTTGCTTTTGGTTTAGTCCAATTGTGCTGACCTCCCCTGTATTGTATGCTGTCTTTCCCTTCACCTAATGTAGTTCTTATCTACTATCCAATTAGTGAATGCCCCTCTCCCTCCCTCCCTCCCTCCCACCTCTCTTAACCACAAAAGAATGTTTTCTTCTCAGCTTAAACTATTTCTCAAGATCTTATAATAGTGGCCTTATACAATATTTGTCCTTTTGCAACTGACTGATTTCACTCAGCGTAATGCCTTCCAGGTTCCTCCATGTTATGAAATGTTTCACAGATTCGTCAATGGTTGGTTTAATGATCAAACTATTTCACTTGTTGGAAAATTTGCTTGCAATCTCTCTTTCATTTTTCATATGTGGTATGTCCAAAACAGAGATTTTAATTTTTCTAACCTAAATGTACTGTATGATCTCCTATGAATCTCGAAGAGAACATGTTGAGTTTGAAGAAGGCTAGATTAGCAATATAGTACAGTACCATTTATTGTATACTCCGGTAAATTAGGTTTGTTGATTTTTTAAGCCTTAGGCTTCAGTTCTAGAAATTTATAGCCTGGTCTTTACTTTTAGGAGGTGAATTTGAGAATCATTTTACTTTTGGAAAAATTGGAAAATGTGTTTGTCAGACTGCTTGTAATGTAGAAATCCTTTGTCACTTATTTTGAACAAAATAATAGCAAATTAAATAATTTCATATGGTTATTTGAAGGCAGGATTAAAAAAAAAACTCTTATGTGGTTTACATAGAGTGCAGCTACACAAAAAAAAAAAAAAGTAACCCTTAATAAATTAAATTTAATATTCAAATATCAAATAGCTAAAATTATTAAAAAACCTCAAAGAGTTTGTGTATTAAGTTATTAACTGATAGATATTTATGTAGTGAAAAAAAGAAGAAGGCTGGGATCTGCAGCTTTACCTCCATTTCAATTTTAAATAATAACTGGTAAACTTGAGGGTTTATCTTCCTCAGTGGAAAAGTCATTTTGAAATGTGGGGACTAAGATTTTTTTTTCTAGATTTCACCATAACACAATGTATGGGATAGTGTCTGGCCAACAATTTTCCCACTCAAAATGCATCTTCTATAGCACATCCCTTTGGTAGAACACTGGCAGCCATGTTCATTGGTTTTCCTGGGTCTCAGTGAATCTCTAAGGATAATCCCTGTTTTGAAATAGTATTCAGCAGTCACTTAGAATGAATTAACTGAAACAAGTAAACAATTGCTCTAGTGTGATCAAGATATATTTGTGGTTTGTACATATACGAATATACTTCAAACACACACACACACACACAAATGTCTTTGACAGCATCTTTTCTGAAATGAGATTCAATATAAAGCTTCTCAATTTCAGAATCAGTCCAAGGAGAATTACTTATGAAAACAAAGTCTTTCCATAAGATCATTCTCCAGAAGATAACCCATAAATCAGACTCCAATAATGAAGTTAAATTAAATTCCTAAAGCAGTAATTTAAAAAATATTTTTCCTTGAAGAAGCAATATAAACTTTTGAGATAAAATAATACATAGATAGACAGTATATGAAATACAAAAGTTGAACTCCTCAATGTCTAGTAGTCCTTTCTCCACTCCCTGTCTTTGTGGAAGTTTTGAGGACTGGCTGTTAAAATTTAAGAGTTCCACAGAACACAGTAGAAAAATGATTGCTATGAATGAGACCTCACAAAATTCAGGGATTGGTCAGATAATAAGCACTGAAGTAGATTGTGCCAGCAGTGAACAATAGGAAGGGGTGGGAAATGAAGTGAATTTGAGACTTCATGCCATCAGTCAAAGAATTCAAATTCAATGAAAGGAAACACTTTTATGAACTGAACTTTGTTCTCGAGAGGCACTTCTGTTATATTTCTATACTAGACATTGTAAATTGCTTTAAAAAAAAAGTCTTTGTTTATACATTGAAACCAGAATATATTTCCAAAAAGCCAATATGTATTTTAATATTCAATGATATGATGAAGCCCCAACTCTTTGTAGCAGTCTGGAGAAGCAGTTCTACCTCTTTCTCAGTGCCTTTCTGGCTTTTTGAATTCTTCCTGAACTTAGGATATGAAGTTTCCCATGCAATTTTGAAATGGGTTGCTTTCTCATATATACCTGCAGGTTTTAGACCTTATTCTGAATACTTTGCATGCTGGCTTTGTTTAGTGAAGCAAAGGTGAGCAATAAATGGAGCTCACCTTTACCAGACAAATTCCAGTACTATAAATATGCATAATTTTCATTGCCTTGATAATACAAGTCAAAAGGTAATCATCAGGTAGTATAGTGAAGGAATAGCCCAGAATGGCCTTGAAAGAAGATCCGTAGAGTAGAAGTGAGAATATACACTGTAATAGAAAAACGTGAAAGAGGGAAACAAGAAAGTGGTAATGAAATAGAGAATGCAGAATGAAAGGGCAAACAATAGTAAGGACCACATATGTTTGGAACTTACTTTATGTCAGATTGTGTTTGTGTGGTATATATAATATGTCTGCCCTCACTGTGTAATTACATCGTACGTTTCCTCTCTAAAGAGAGAAGATATAATACAAAATCCAGTGCATATTTTATCCTTGTGCTGTTGAAAAACATGTTTCCTTACAAAGTTAATGCCATATGCATTTTATACTGAGAAATTGTATTTGAATATGAATTTATGCACTTTTATCTCAATGCCTGGATTCCAATCTCTTGCAAATTAGCAACTAAATTGAACTAAATGCACTTTTGATATGATTTAAATGCCATTTGACTCTTTTTCAGAGCACTCATAAATATGATGATTTTATTTTACTGGGCTACAATTATAAATACCAAAAATGAAAACTTATTTTTTATTTCTTCAAGTGACAAAGGAATATAAAATTCAGAATTATAAATAATGTATATTCTGTTAATTTTACACTCATTATATTTTATTATGGTCTGTGGGATTTACGCCTCATGCTCAAAAGGTGAAGAATGCTTTAGTGATTTTGTGGAATGCGGTGGCCTGGTTTGACTGGATACTTCACCTGAATAGTCACACATCACTAAGTTTTCATATTTCCCTCTCCGGAGAGTTTGACCTTGATAGTTCTCTTTTGTGGATGCGCTAACACTGATAGTTATATGGAAGCAAAAGCATTTTAAATGATGTCACAATGAAAGATTTGGAGATTTATTTGTTTTTGTCTATTAGGCCTGTTTCACCATCAGAACTCGTTTTGATGTATTAGTATTTTGTTTTGATGTATTCGTGTTTTACTTCCTTGCATGAACTGGTGAGGGCCTAGAAGAATATTATATCTGATTACAGAGTTGTGTCAGATGATTTGTGAAGAATTGTTCTAGTACAGTTCATGCCTGAAGCAATGCATCACACTCATTGGTTGAATGAGTGAACCTGTCAAAAAAGTTTGTTACACACGTGTCACTCTATTGAACACTTTTATATGTGTAGGGCACTAGGAAAGATTAACGTGACTACATTCAAACTGACTACGTTTCGGGCTGGTTATTAAGAATCATAACAAATCAAATTCTAACCATAAGCAAAGAAAACAAAAAGGTGATAATGCTTTATTAAGTTCATAAGTAATTACATAATTTTGCTTAAGTAATTTCTATAATGTCTAACCTTTCAGCATAATGCAGATGGATCTTTGATCACCTTTAATAATAAGCCAAATTGTTTAAAAAAAAAAAAAGTATTGAACATTTCACCATGTTAAATTCCTATTGTTGCTGTTGTGTGCTGTCAAGTCGGTTTTCAGCTCATTGCAGCGCAGCCCCATGTGAGAGATTAGAACTGTCCATGTAAGTTATTTAATATAAGATGTATGGGATTAATTAAATATATGCTAAGTCCTATTAGTGATTTTCTGTTAAATGTTTTTAGTTCCTTGTACTTTAATTAGATATAGCTTATTAACCTAATACATATAAATAGTAAATATATAATTATTTATGTACATAATTATATTTAACTATATGAACTTTATATGAACATATTTATATTGGTCAAATTATACTTATAGTTTTACATTTTGACATCTTCATTTTTAAAAAGTCCAATAGTTATAAATTTGTGAAGTATGTAATGGCCATATGTAATCAACAGAAATAAATATGTCTGCAGCTTTCTTTTCTGCTTTCTATAGGCTTAATCTCTCCTTTCACTTTTCTGAAAGCATCATATTAATTTCCTTTTCTTTTAGGATGTAGAATCCTCTGTACCCTTATTTATAAGCTCCAAGTCCATAACCAGTTACCTTGGAAACTATTTAAAGTGCATCTGCTCTTTGCTGTTTGTTTTATCAGATCATAAAACTGCCTTCTTTCTCCTTTATCTACTGCTTCAAATAAGTCAGTGCTGTGGGCACATGATAAGCTCAGGGTTTATGTCTGCATTAAAAGAGTGTGTGTGTGTCTGTGTGTGTGTCTGTGTTTGATTTGTGAATGGCTAATAAAACTTAATCCTATTGACCTTTATGTTGCTTCATACTGTTATTATAATTTTGGGCTACCTTTGAGTCTAAGAAAAACTGGACTCAGAGATCATTCCTTTTATAAATATTCTAACATCTGAATCTGAAATATGTAGCATTTCACCACTGAAATATGTACAGTATTATAATATGTTATATCATACAGTCTGGGGTTATTTTTTACCTCTAATCTGTAAAGGATAGCATGGTACAGTGACTTAGAATACAAGCTCTGGACTGTACTGTCTAAATTTGAATTCTGAGTCCACCAAAAACAAGCTTTTTGACCTTGGGCAGGCTACTTAATGCTCTCTGACTTATCTATAAAATGAAGATAATAAAAGTACCTACCTCATATAATTGTTACAAGATAATTCTTGCTAAGTACCCAGAATATATGGTAAATGGATGTTAGAAATTTAGTCAACTGACCTGAAAATAATTTATTTTAAACTTTAATTAAAGCCTACAGCAATTCATTGCTGATGATGCAAAGAGAAACTTAATTTACATCTATAAATTCATAGTCTATGTGTGAAATTGTCAATAAAATCAAATAGTGCACTGCATAAATACTGTGGATTTATTTTTCAGCCCAAATTTTAGAAGTTAAGCTATATTGCATTTATATATTTTTACAACAGAGCCTCAAGGAGTTTCTTGATTATTTTTGAATGCCTTTGCAAACACTCCACTTCCATTGCACAGCTCAAAGCTTTTTGTATGGGAATACTTCACAGTGGCTTTGATATTTTCAAATTCTTACCGTATCAAAGACATTTATTAGTTAAGTTAGAGCCCTAGAATGTGTCATGTGCATTATGGATTGAGATATGTGTACTCAGTTAGAACATTAACTTTTTCTCTTCATACCACTTAGGGCATTTTTACTTGATATCAAATCTCCTGGCCAATTCATTTGAGAGAAGAAAGTAAATGAGTTCTGTAGGTATACACACTAGTTAGCTTATAGATTTGGGGTAACCATAGTTTTGTCCATATAAAAAATTCAAAAACCTTAAAAAAATGCTTCATTTGGCCCTAGGTTTCCTCACTATATCATGGGGCTAAGAGTTTCTACCTTGCAGGGTTCTTTATACCATGCAGTTACATAACATGCAACAGACAGTGAAATTCTTCATAGATACACACATATATGTATACTTCATGAAAAAAGTGAAATTTGAAGTTTTTACAAAAGGGTTTTTTATTATATTTAGGTACTTTCATAATATTAAATTCTAAGAGCAATCATTTATAAAATATGATTACAGTCAACAGAAGGCTTTAATACGAACTTAGATTATGCTACATGAATCCTCCAGAGTCATTAGAGAAAATGCTGTGAGATTGTACCAAAGAAACAAGGCATCTTCTAAGAATGCTATTCTAAATATATAGATATTTATTTTCTGGTAACAGGAAACTATTACCCTTTATTTAAATGTGAATAAAATAAAAGTTGGGTAACTGCAACAGTATCAGTTACCTCTGGTCCTCAATGAGTGCATTCTTCTCTTATTTGAAAAAAAAAAAAATTTTTTTTTGAATGATTTATTTCCGCCATTCTAATAATATGGTGAGATTTTGTTCACTGAGTGCTCACTATATAGCAGGTACTATGTTAGGCCCTCTACATGCATTTTGTCATATAAACCTTATAACCTATGAGCTGGGCACTCTTTTTTTTTTTTTAAATTCTGCTTTAGGTGAAAGTTTACAGCTCAAGTTAGTTTCTCATACGAAAATTTATACACATATTGTTATGTGACCCTAGTTGCTATCTGTATAATGTGACCTCATATTCCTCCTTTCCACCCTGGATTTCCCATGTCCATTCAACCAGCTCCTATCTCTTTCTGCCTTCACATCTCACCTCCTGACAGGAGCTACCCATTTAGTCTTCTGTATCTCCTTGAACTAAGAAACACACTCTTCACGAGTATCATTTTATGTCTTATTGTCCAGTCTATTCTTGGTCTGAAGAATTGGCTTTGGGAATGGTTTTAGTTCTGGGATAACAGAGAGTCTAGGGACCATATCTTCTGGGGTTCCTCCAGTCTCAGTCAGATCATTAAGTCTGGTCTTTTTGGTAGAATTTGAGTTCTGCACCCTGCTTTTCTCCTACTCCATCAAGGACTGTCTGTTGTGTTCCCTGTCAGGTGGTCATTGGTGGTAGCCAGGTACCATCTAGTTCTTCTGGTCTCAGGCTGATGGAGTCTATGGTTCATGTGGCCCTTTTGTCTCTTGAGCTAATATTTTCCTTGTGTCCTTGGTGTTCTTCATTCTCCTTTGCTCTAGGTGGATTGGGACCAATTGATGCATCTTAAACGTAAGCTGGGCACTCTTATTATCCACAATATGAAAAACAAAGAAATTAGTGTTTATAAAATTTGAGAACTCACTCAAATTTATAGAGATATTAAGTGGCAGAGCCAGGACTTTAACTTGGACCTTACTTCAGAGCCACCAGTTTAAACTTCTCTATCCTGTATTTCTGCTCATTTCCTACTAGAATTTCCATTTCATATATCATGCTCTCAGATAACAATCAATGAATCTGATCATTTGAAAGTACAACAAACACTTCTAAATGTACTTTGAAATCTGAATATTTGTAAGGGAGGAAATGGAAAATTATCACATGGAAAGGCAGACTGAAGAATGTAAGCACATCACTTCAGACAACTTCATGAACAGAAGTTCCATCAGAAGTCTTATTCTAATTTGTAAAGGGCACTTAAAGAGAGCATCTTTAAGGTACATCCACTTTTTCAGATGATGTGTTGATGTGCTGTTTTGGAAATCATTTAATATCTCTTATTCAATACTGAGATAAGTAAATGATATAGAGAAACAGCAGGTGGGCATTTAATAAATTAATGGGATTATTGCATTACAGGCACTGCTTGTTTTGTGGCCATTACTTTTGTATTTTTTTTTCTGGCTCTTCTTTAGGGAATATGTCACAAAATAGAGAATTTTGAAATGACGATCTTGTTTCATTTAATAGTAACTCTGTCCTCTAGGATTGCTATGAGTTGGAATTGGCTTGATGACATTGAGTTTGTTTTTTGTTGTTGTTTGGGTACATATTAAAGGCTTTATAATGAGTAAATAAAAAATTTTCTATAAAATGTTTCATGGGAAGGTTGTATAAGTAAGATACATACGCTAAAGTGTAAACCTATATTCCACAAACTGCTCTTATTGATGTGTGGCAGAATAATATTGACAAATATAACAATTATTGACTCTGGCACTGTTCCTCTATGTGGACTTATCATCCTAGTCATTAATGATGGTGAGTCATTAAATGTAAATAACATATTGGGTAATTGCAACAATATCAGTTACCTGTAGTCCACAATGTGTACATTCTTCTCTTATTTGAAGTTGTTATTGATATCACTCTTTATTGGATGTTTGTCTTATGCCAGGCACTATGCTAAATGCCTTACATGCAAAAATATTTGATTTCATTCTTGTAAAACCACTAATAAGACCACAAAGAAGGACCTGGCAGTCTACTTCTGAAAAAAATTAGCCAGCGAAAACCTTATAAATAGCAGTGGAACGTTGTCTGACATACTACTGGAAGATGAACCCCTCAGGTTGGAAGGCACTCAAAATGCAACTGGGGAAGAGCTATCTCCTCAAAGTAGACTTGACCTTAATGACATGAATGGAGTTAAGCACTGGGGACCTTCATTTGCTGATGTTGCATGACACGAGTTGAGAAGAAACAGCTGCAAACATCCATTAATAATCAGAACCTGGAATGTAGAAGTATGAATCTAGGAAAATTGGAAATTGTCAAAAATGAAATTGAATGCATAAACATTGATATCCTAGGCATTAGTGAGCTGAAATGGACTGGTATTGTCCATTTTGAATCAAACAATCATATGGTCTACTATGCCAGGAATGACCAGATTGAAGAGGAATGGCATTGCATTCATTGCCAAAAAGAACATTATAAGATCTATCCTGAAGTATAATGTTGTCAGTGACAGGATGATGTCCATACTCCTACAAGGAAGACCAGTTAATGCAGCTATTATTCAAATTTGCCCACTAACCATGAAGGCCAAAAATGAAGAAATTGAAGATTTTTACCAACTTCAGCAATCTGAAATTGATTGAACATGCTATCAGGATGCGTTGATAATTACTGGTGATTAAAATGTGAATGTTGGAAACAAAGAAGAAGGATCAGTACTTGGAAAATATGGCCTTGGTGATAGAAATGATGCCAATCACATGATAGAATTTTGCAAGATCAACGACTTCTTCATTGCAAATACCTTTTCTCAACAACATAAATGGTGATTACACTTGTGG
The DNA here is from genome assembly GCF_030014295.1 of Loxodonta africana. Classification (NCBI taxonomy): domain Eukaryota; kingdom Metazoa; phylum Chordata; class Mammalia; order Proboscidea; family Elephantidae; genus Loxodonta; species Loxodonta africana. Next base: position 165,297,123 of record NC_087342.1, read on the forward strand.
AACTGGCCATATGGAATATACAGGAATAAAATCGACTACTTCTGTGGAAACAGACAATAGAAAAGCTCAATCTCCTCAGTCAGAACAAGCCCCCAGGCGGACTGCAGAACAGATCATCAATTGCTCATAAGCAAGTTCAAGTTAAAGCTAAAGAAAATTAAAAAAAAGTCCACGAGAGCCAAAGTACAACCTTGAGTATGTTCTACCTGAATTTAGAGACCATCTCAGGAATAGATGTGAAGAGTTGAACACTAATGACTGAAGACCAGACAAGTTGTGGAATGACATCAAGGACATCATATAAGAAGAAAGCAAGAGGTCATTAAAAAGACAGGAAAGAAAGAAAAGACCAAAATGGGTGTCAGAGGAGACTATGAAACTTGCTCTTGAACATCAAGTAGATAAAGCGAAAGGAAGAAATGATGAAGTAAAATGGCTGAACAGAATATTTCAAAGAGCAACTCTGGAGGACAAAGCATTATAATGACGTATGCAAAGACCTGGAGTTAGAAAACCAAAAGGAAAGAACCTGTGCTCAACATTTCTCAAGCTGAAAGAACTGAAGAAAAATTCACACCATGAGTTGCAATAGTGAAGGATTCTACAAGGAAAGTGTTAAACGATGCAGGAAGCATCAAAAGAAGATGAAAGGAATACACAGAGTTACTGTACCAAAAAGAATTGGTCAATGTTCAACCATTTCAGGAGGTAGCATATGATCAAGAACCCATGGTACTGAAGGAAGAAGTCCAAGTTGCATTGAAGGCACTGACAAAAAACAAGGATCCAGGAATTGACAATACCAGTTGAGATGTTTCAACAAACAGATGCAGCACTGGAAGTGCTCATTTGTCTTTGCCAAGAAATTGGAAGACAGCTACCTGGCCAACTGACTGGAAGAGATCCATATTTATGCCTATTCCAAATAAAGGTGATCCAACTGAATGTGGAAATTATCAAACAATATCATTAATATCAAATGCAATTAAAATTTTGCTGAAGATCGTTCAAAAGTGGTTGCAGCAGTACATTGACAGGAACTGCCAGAAATTAAACCTAGATTCACAAGAGGAGCTGGAATGAGGGATATCATTGCTGATGTCAGATGGATCCTGGCTGAAAACAGGGAATACCAGAAAAATGTTTACCTGTGTTTTATTGACTATGCAAAAGCATTCAACTGTGTGAATCAAAAAAAATTATGGGTAACGTTGCGAAGCATGGGTATTCTAGAACACTTAATTGTGTTTATGAGGGGCCTGTACATAGATCAAGAGGCAGTCGTTCAGACAGAACAAGGGAATACTGCTTGGTTTAAAGTCAGGAAAGGTATACATCAAAGTTGTATCCTTTCACCATACTTATTCAATCTGTATGCTGAGCAAATAATCTGAGAAACTGGACTATATGAAGAAGAACGGGGCATCAGGATTGGAGGAGGACTCATTAACAACCTACCGTATGCAGATGACACAAATTTGCTTGCTGAAAGTGAAGAGGACTTGACACACTTGATGAAGATCAAAGACCAAGGCCTTCAGATTGTATTACACCTCAACATAAAACAAAAATCTAACAGCTGACTGCCAGAGCCACTGATCAGAGGTTCTATTTTCAAATCATTTGTATTTTCATGTATTCAGAGCTGTGTTGCCCTGGAAAATTCTTTTGCACTCTCACTTGGCTCAGACTTTCCATTATTTCACCTTGTGAGTCACCCACATAATTGCCCATCATGCCACTGACCTTCTTGAGAATTTATGCCTTGCCTCCTGTGTCATCGAAGCTGACTTCTCACCTTATTGCTCCTTTCCTTACATTTGCAGTGGACTCTGCCTTAAAGATGTCTGGCATGAGCCACCTCCCCTGTGCCTGCGACTTTCCTTACCATGTGGCCTTACAGGAGTCCCATCTGTAGAGTTTGCTCACTGTACCTTGCTAGAGAGTCCAGACTCACAAGCATCATCTGAAAGCAGATAGGTGACCTTTTTGTGAGGAGTTCCCATAAGCCCTAGAAGGGGAACAGGAAGCATGAGATTATGGTGGCAATATGCCTGATTGACAAAACGGTTTTTGACTGTTGGCTTAAGTGTCAGAACTTCACTTAGTTTGTAATAGAGCATTTGTTAAAGTGGGTAAGTGGCCAAATCAAAAGCCTTGGAGAGAAACCTCTGAGATGAGCCTAGTCACTGAGCCTAGAAGTTAAAAAAGCTAAGCCATTGTACCAGCAATTCTTATTTCTCATGCCTTTTCAAGACCTGTTGCAAGGAGTAAGACATTTGTGCCTTTTGATAATAGCATCTATTATGAAAAAAAAATTAAATGAAGTTGATTACAGTTTTGGCTGCTTTGTAGCACTATAAAGATCCCAAATTTATAGCCATGGCTTCACTGCATGACACATCACCTGCTTACCTGTGATGAAATATTGTTATAATGGTTGGTCAAGCTTAGATGTTTGAAGACATTATTTTTGCAGTCTTAACCTTGGTTTGGACGTAAGTCTATGCAAATCATATAATAACTGCATTATTCATAGATGCTGACAGAAGAAAATTAGACCTTTTGATTCTTGTAAAATTTTTCCCTTTACACTCATGTTGATTATAGTTTGCAAATGAAGGTTGACTATATTGTTTTAGCCTGAATATCCTATAATAGGAAACCCTGATAGTGTAGTGGTTAACAGCCACGGCTGCTAAACAAAAGGTCGGCAGTTCGAATTCACCAGGCACTCCTTGAAATCTCTACTGGGCAGTTCTGCTCGGTCCTATAGGGTTGCTATGAGTTGGAATCAACTTTGAGAGCAGTGGGTTTGTTTTTTTTTTCTTATCCTATAATAAACTTGTATAAAGCATAACATGCTAAATCACTACAAAATCTGTGGTACTGTAAGAAGGGTATAAACATTTTAATAAAATACTATGTTTACAAATGAAAAAAAAGAAAACAAAAATCCTTATAACTGGACCAATAATCCACTTCATGATAAATGGAGAAAAGATTGAAGTTGTCAAGAATTTCATTATACTTTAATCTACAATCAACACCCATGAAAGCAGCAGTCAAGAAATCAAACCATGCATTGCACTGGGCAAATCTGCTGCAAAAGACCTCTTTAAACTTTTAAAAAGCAAAGATGTCACTTTGAGGACAAGCCATGGTGTTTTCAATCACCTCATATTCATGAGAAAGCTGGGCAATGAATAAGGAAGATAGAAGAAGAATTGATGCCTTTGAATGTGGCAAAGAATATACCATGGACTGCCAAAAGAATGAATAAATCTGTCTTGGAAGAAGTATAGCCAGAATACTCCTTAGAAGCCCAGATGGTGAGACTTCATCTCACATACTTTGGACATGTTATCAGGAAGGATCAGTCCCTGGAGAGGGATATCATGCTTGGTAAAGTAGAGGGTCAGTGAAAAAAAGGAAGACTCTCAAGGAAATGGAGTGATACAGTGGCTGAAAGAGGCTCAAGCATAATAAAGATCATGAGGATTGGCTCAGGACCAGGCAGTGTTTCATTCTGTTTTATGTATACGGTTGGTGTGAGTCGGAACCAACTCAACAGCACGGAACAACAGCAACAATAGGTAGATATCCTCATTCCTATTTCGCTGATGAGGAAACTGAAGCTTACAAAAGTTTAGTAACTTGTTCAGTGACAAACAAGTAAAGCCTAATTATATCTTATTCACTGTGCTTTACTACAGCTTGCTACTAATTGCTGTTTTGTTTTCTAAAGAATAATAATATTGAAAAATATGAATGCTTCATGCTAACAACTTAGAAGAGTTGGATAGATAGCTCTTTATAAACCCATGTTTCTATATTAGCAAAATAAATTATAACATTTAAAAGAATAATATATTTTACCTCCTTAATGTGCCAACAGAAAATTATTTTAAAGAAGTTCAGAAAATTAGAGCAAATTACCCCCTAATTATCCATGGTGTTCCTTTCAATGTTAAGTCTATTTTCTGTGAAATAGAAATTTAAAAATTACTTTTTATATTCATAATTAGACTTTGGTGTTTGGATTAGTGAGAACAAAGGAAATATTGTATATCTGATTGTGTCATTGTTGCAGGCAAGAATATACAACACTCTACAGAATTGGTTTAAAACTGACTTTAAAACTCTGTGTCCCATTTGCATCTCTTTAGTAACAATATTATATGATTTTGGGGAATAAGCAATGGCAAATTGTATCATGTATGAAATAATTGGACTCATTTAGTTAGCCAATACTTTAATTTTCTAAAAATATTTATGCATGTGATACATACTATGTGTGTAACAAAGTAAAAGAGGATGTATATAAATATAAGTTTACATCTATTGATTGAAATTGTATTTTTTAGAAATGGTAGAATTTTCCAGCAAAGCAATTTAGAGTTGGCACAGTATATTCATACTCTTTTGTGCAGGTGTCCTTATATTTAATAGTGTTAATATTTTGTTAATTAAGAGAGAATTATAAAGTAGCAGAGCAGCCTGTTGGGGAAATCAGCTGTAAACAGCTTTTCCACAGAGGATCAGGATGTTGTTACCAAGGAAAGATGTAGTTACGTGACCTCAGATTAGTCTCTTCCCTATTATTTGATTTTTTGAATAGATTTTCTGTGTTCTCAGAGTAAAAAGGGTGATACATTCTAATATTGCTGTAGCATTTCAAATTGCATGGATAAAAGACTATTGGGCGGGGGGTGGGGGCGGACGGAAGATCACCATAAGCCTCTCGTCAATTTCCAAGGAATTCATACATATCAAAAAGGACTCAAAAAAAATAAAATAAAATAACAAAGACGTTAGATAATGAGCCGGTCAAAGCAAATGCTTAATGCAGCTTCACTTTGGTGTTAATCAAACTGTATGTGGGTGAGGGTCAAAGCAGCTGTGGTCAATAGAGAGGATTTTGGTAAAGGCAAAAGGAAAAAAAAAAAAAAAAACCACGCTAGTGATTTCAGACAGATTGAAATGTTAAAAGTGAGACATAAAGGTCACAAAACCAGATTCAGTTTGCAGAAGAACAGCGGGCAAGTTTTAATGACTTCTCAGCGGAGCTCTGTAAGAGAAGCGTTTGGGTCTGAACTATCCAGGCAAACTAAACTCCTTTTTTAATCAACAGGAAAAGAGATGGAATACTTAAAGATGAAATGAAATTATGAAAGTTGCTTTTATTGAGGGAAGTTCATTATTTTTGGAAGATTAAAGTAACTTCCTTTTAAAAAACATTTAAAGTGTGTGCAAGTTTTACTCAGCATACATAATTTTAGCTGTTGCTTAATTTCACAGATGAGCAATATGTATATATGTGTGCATATATAATCTCAATGATGTACTTGTCAAATTTTTTCCATAATCAAATATAGGGGCTTTTAATATTTATAAGCCTTTTAAAAATATTTCTGGAAATTATATCCTCTGATCTTCATAAATTTTTTTTTTTTGACAAATGTTGAGTGGGAGAGAGGAAACGAGGTTCTTTCTCCAGCCCATCAACTCTAGCAAACTATTCACACTCAACATTGAAAAAAGGGCGAGGGGCAGAGAAGAAGAAAACAGATACAAACAGGAATACAAAATCTTATTGAATGTAATTATTTACTCACTCGTCAATTCTTTTGCTGAAGTGATAAATCAGTTTTATTTTTCTCAGTATTTCATTATGAATATGTTTACCACTATTTAATTCAGCTGTATATCAAAAGTTTAGTCAGTTAGTTATTTTCCAAGTACAGAGGGCTCAAAGACAATAAAATATGTGTGGTCTATGCTCCTCGAACTTTAGGATCTAATGAAGCTTTCTTAAATAGCCATGAATTTTGGACATTTTTGGTTTCTAGAATATTGTTCTGTGCCAAAGTAACGTTCACAATTCCTGCTTTTCCTGTAAAAAATTGGAACATATCTATCTATCCATAGAGAGTATCTCATTAGAAGAAATGTAATAAAATATATTTATACTGGCATATGTTTAAATAGTTTTAAGAACCTAAACTAAAGTCAGTTCAACTCATAGCGACCCCATGTGTCACAGAGTAGAGCGGCTCCATAGGAAGCAAATTGCTACACCTTTCTTTTATGACCCTGCTGGGTTGAGTTGCTGTGAGTCAGAATCAACTGGACAGCAACAGGTTTTTTTTTTTTTTTTTTAAACAGTCTTAGACACTAACATATACGTTTATTGTTTTATCTTGCTAAACCAATGTTCCAGGCAAACGGTTTTCTCAAGCATACTGGATTATTTCATCTTCTTTTAGACTTTCTGCTCATAATAATTTCTAACACCTCAGTGATTCTTTCAAGTACTAAGTTTCAGTCGCTTAGGTTCCCATATGATGGAACTCTTGCTCTACCTCTAGCCCTGTTTGCTCTTGCATTCCTAGTGTAGACTGTTACACTTAGTAGTTTTCATTAGATGGAAGATTTTTTAAAGAAAGAAAAAATAAATCTATTTCGTGCATATCTACACACTTAAAATAATGATGATATACATTCCATTTTCCTCTTGTTCCCAAATTAACAAAGTAAAGTTTAAAAAAAAACCTAATATTTTAAATACACCTTGTTCTTTTGGAACACGTAAGGACTCAATACATATTGAATCCTTAAAGGAATCTTGACAAGTAGGCACATCAAGAACTAATGTTCTAACTTAGAGAATGGAAACTTTGCTGTGATAGGTAAAAGGACTCGCCCAAGATCTCCCCTAGTAAATGATGAACCAGAATCAGAATCCAGGACTCCTAATGAGTCCCATGAATCTTTCCTTTAAAGCTAGGTTCAGATTTTTCCAGGACAGTCCTACTTAATCATTAATAATGCCCTCTTTCACTCTCAGTTGTGTCCTGGTTTACCGATACATTATTGGGGGCCAGTACATTATAAGGCCACCCTAGCTATAGCTCTCAGTGCCCTTCAGTGCCGCAAACACCTTGACTGCTAACTAAAATGTCGGAGCTTCAAGTCCACCCAGAGGCTCCTTAGAAGAAAGACCTGGTGATCTACTTCCAGAAAATCAGCCATTAAAAATTTTGTGGGCACTGTTTTACTGACACACATGGGTTCGCCATGAGTTGGAATCAACTCAACAGCAAGGAATTTTCAACTGATTAAACTATAGCTCATTGTGAGGAAACAAAAAGAGTTTCAGAAATAGACTATACCAAAAATAAGTGATTTTGATACCAATGTTGGTCAGATCATTTTAGCTTACTACTATTAATGTTATAATAATCTTCACCTAAAATGACTCAGCATAGAAAAATGATAATATAAACATTTATCGTTAACATAGTATTTTTATCTTATTTTTATATTAGTATCTGTAAACTCCTGTATTATTTATAAATACCTTTAAATGTTGTCAAAACAATTGAAAGATAGGCTCATATAAAAGGAAACTATGTAAAAAGACCTGGTAGTACAGTGGTTAAGAGCTCAGCTGCTAACCAAAAAGGTCGGCAGTTCGAATCCAATAGTCACGCCTTGGAAACCCTAAGGGAAGTTCTACTCTGTCCTGTAGGGTCGCTATAAGTCTGAATCGACCGAATGGCAATGGGTTTAGTTTTGGTTTATGTAAAAATGGGCCCATGGTAGATCCAAACTAGTCAAATTTGACATGCCAGCCAGCAGATAGGATAGAAAAATTGAGTCATTTGGTTTATAACAACTGGGTCAGATTTAGTGAAAAGAGAAAAGCTCTTTCAGGTTATTCCAGGGAAAAAAAATCAAACAGGCAGTAGCCTCGATTCTCTATATAAAGTAACAACCGACTGCCTGACAGATGCTTATTTTCTTTGGTAGTTTTATGTATTTTTCTATAGAAATGAACTCTTGGCATTATGATCTTTGCTCTTGTTTTTCAAGTTTCAAAAATCTACTTTGTTTAGAAGGTTTTAATTATTGTCACTATTCTACAACAGTTTTGACAACAGACTGCATTAGTGCTCCTTAATATCTTTTCAAAATAGGTCATTATTAATTTAATTTGCAAATGAGAAAAGATTTGGCAGAGGATAAGAGATTTGTTCAAAATCATCAAGTCCAGTGTATGTTTGTAACACATATGTGCAATGTTAGGTGTGTGTGTGAAGGGCACATAACCCTTCCATAGAACCCAGAGAAAATTGCTTCTGACAATCTATTATGGAAAGCACAAGACAAGAATGAAAAATATATGGCTATGTCTATTCACGAATAGCTTAAATAAGTCTGATTTAAAACAAGGCACTAACGTAACTATTATTTTTATATTATCCCAGATAACTACTTTGGCTTAAAATTTATTCAAGTCTGTTTAGATAAATTCATAGTGTGTTTAAGTGGCAGATACTTCAAGGCAGCTAGAAGAACCACAGGGTCCAGGTAGCATCCTTGAATGTGACTGGAGTAAAAATTTACAGTGATCTATCTGAATTGGCTTTTTCAACTTTGATCCTTTCAAATGTTATTGGAGATTTTGCCACATATAATATCATAATACTACTTGATTAACTGTGTTCTTAAAATTGTTCTAAATTTCTCACTATAGCCAATTTCTAAAGTCAGTAAAATGAAGGCAGTGAAAAATTTTGTAAAAATTATTTTACAGTTTTAATCTCATGCCCTAAAATTTTATTCCATTAGATCTTCTGTCAAAAGACGCCAGTATCATTAGAGGGAAAAAAAAAAAAAAAAAAAAGCTTGACAACATAAAGGGCAAGGCAGAATATTACAAATGGTGAAGAAATAATCTTTTACAATTTATAATCAGGTTTATTTTCTTCTTATAATTGATAATAATCTTGATCTAGCTAGTTACTATTTTTTCACATAGCAAAAAGAAAAAGAAAGTTGTTAAAAAGCTCTGTTTCCACGAAAATCCCGCAGCAGCTGTCAGAAGGACAACCTTCAGGAGGGTCATTGTGGCCTAATCAGAATGTAGTTGCATCAAAAAGCAGACACAAAAGGACAGATTTTTTTAGTTGGCCCTGTTTTTCCTAGGGTTGCTTGGACATGTTCCCACACAGATCTTTGCCCTTACACTTCCTCACCAAGGCTTGGCCATGCATTCGTTACATTGAATCACTGCTTGGAAACTCAGTTTCCACCATGATTGACCTATTTTGATTAGTTTTGCCAATGGCAAAATTTCTCAGATATTCAGAATTATTTTAAGTCCTTGCTTTAACACCATTAAAACATTGTTTCTGGATATATTTATGTTTGTCTATATATTTTTTAAAATAAGCAAAATTAGTTCTTAAATACTCTTCTCCATGCTATTTTACTGAAATGTATATAACTTGCTAAAATATCCGGAGTTCTATAATTTTATCTCTGTAAAAAACAAAAACTCTGAAGAAAAATGGCACTAAACAACTAGGTAAGAAAACATTCAGTTTATTTTTGTTTCTTTCATTTAGAGCTGTGGGGAAGTGGGTTAACCTCATTCCTCAGTTACGCTATCATTAGCCTATAAACCCCAAAAAACCAAACCTGATTTATAGTGACCCTATAGGACAGAGTAGAACTGCCCCATGGAGTTTTCAAGGAGTGCCTGGTGGATTTGAACTGCCAGGCTTTTGGTTAGCAGCTGTAGCTCTTTAACCATTATGCCACCAGGGTTCCCCATAGAAGACCCCGATTTTAATATTTAAAAACATTTTCTATTGTTTTGAATATATATATAAAACAACATTTACTAGTTCAACATTTTTCTTGTGTACAATGCAGTGATATCCATTACCATATGTTTTGCAAATAATACACCCATGTAAATAACATGCCCATACATACAAAGCAGAGCATAGTGTGCTTAAAAAATAGCACCAAGGTGGGATACATGGTTTAAAAAACAAACATATAATGCTTGTTATTTGCATAAAAATATGGTTCATTAATCATGTTGTGCAACCATCCCCCATAATTGTTGCCAAGCTTCCATCACTATAAACAGAAATTCACTGCTTCCTAAACTCAATTATTATTTTATTTTATCTTATTTTATTACACTCTCAGCTCCACTCAACTCCAAACATCACTCCTTTCATAGAAATCCACTTGAATGTACATATGTTTTTGACTATGGCTGTATCTTTAAAAATATATGGTTCTATTTCTAATATGTATGCTTTAAACTTTTTTATATAAATTGTGTTGTAGATATCATTCTGTTTTTTCTCTCGATATGATTATTGTTAATTCTTTCTAACTGCTACAAAGTATTACATAACATGTGTCCATCACATTTTATTTATTTCCCTAGCTATGGACTACATTGTCTTTAATCTCCTGATATCACAGGCTATTTTTCAACAATTATCTTAATACATTAGTTTTTTCACTGAAATGTAGTGCCAGTTATAATGTGTCAAATTATCTATTATTTATCTACCTATCTACCTATCATCTACCTATTCATCCATCCTTCCGTCTGTCCGTCTGTCCGCCTGCCCGCCCGCCCGTCCGTCCGTCTGTCCATCCATGTCATCTTTATGTCATCTGTATCATCTATATGGATCTAGTTCTAAAATGTTGATTAGTGTCTATTCCTGCCAAATTATTTTTACTGATACATATTGGTCATATGGAAATACTGGGTGGTATAAACGGTTTATGCTCTAGGCTGCTAACCAAAAGGTTGGAGGTTCAAGTTCACGCAGAAGTGCCTCAGAAGAAAGGCCTAGCTTTCTACTTATAAAAAATCATCTATTGAAAACTCTACGGAGCACAGTTCTACTCTGACACACATGGAGTTGCCGTGAGTTGGAATCAGTCCGATAGCACCTGGTGGTATTGGTAGTATATATTAATATTTAATAATATGAATGATGCCTTTTCTTTTTCAAAATTACCTTTTCTATAGAAGTTTATTTTGATATATAAATTTTAAAATCAGTCTGCCAAGAAACTAAAAAAAAAACCTTAGTTTTATTGAGCTGAGCTTGATATCTAAAAACCTACACATGTTTAAAATACATATTTTATACTTTTGACGTATTTATACAGCCACTTGTGTATGAACACCGCCACAAGCAAGATTATGAACATATCTATCGCTCCCCAAAGTTTGCTTGTACCTCTTGATAGCCTGTTCCTCCCATACTACTGTCATAGACTCCTATACCCCGAGCAACTACTGATCTGTCTTCTGTCATTATAGATTTGTTTGCATTTTCTAGAATTTTATACAAAAGGAATCAAGAGTATGTACTTTTTATAGTTTTTTTTTCTTTATTCTGCAAAATTGTTTTGAGATTCACTTATTTTATTTTCCCCTAGTCTGTGATTTACCTTCTCATTCACTTAAAAGTGGCTTTCAAACAACAGAAGGGCTTAATTTTAATGAAATTAAATTTACTTTTTTTTTCTTTTTTGGATCATAAATTTGGTTTCATATTTTAAAAATCTTTGCCAAATCAAGGTTACAAAATTTACCTTCTATGTTTTCTTCTAGAAGTTTTATTGGTTTGGGTTTACCAATTAAATGTAAAATCCATTTCAAATTAAATTTCATTTATGATGTAAGGTATTGATCAAAATTTTTGCTTTCTTTTTGTATAAGAATACCCAATTTTTGCATAGCCATTTGTTGAACAGATTATCCTTTCTTCACTGATTTCTCTTTGTACCTTGTCTAAAATTATTTGAATGCCTATATGTGGATCTCTTTCTGTACTATCTTTTCTGTTACATTTGGCTACTTGTCAGTCATAGCACGACCACTACACTGTCTTGACCATAGGTTTATGATAATTCTCAAAGTCAGAGATTATGAGTTCTCCAACTTGGATTTTTTTTTCAAAGCTGTTTTGACTGCTCTGGGTCCTTTGTATTTCTTTATGAATTTTAAATCAGTATGTTAAATTTTGCAAAAATGTCACCTAAAAACTTAAGTGGGATTGCACTGAATTTGTAGATCATTCTAGGGAGAACTGGGTTTCTTTTTTATAAAGTGCATCTTTTGATATATGAACACAACAAATTCTCCAATTATTTATCTTCACTTTTTCTTTATATATATATACATATGTATTTGTTTTTAGTGTGCAGGGTATACATAAATTTTGTCAAATTTATCCTTAAGTATTTCATAATTCTGATGTTTTTGAAAATGGCATTTTTTTAAATTTTGTTTTTTAATTGCTCACATATATAAGTACAATTGATTATTCTCTGGTGATCTTGTTTCCTGAGATATTTGCTAAACTCATGTATTAATTCTGGTAGTTTTTGTGGCATTCATAGGATTTTCTACATAGATGATCATGCTTTCTGAATAGAGTTTTAGTTCTTCCTTTTATCAGATTGAGGAATTTCCTTTCTTCTCCCACTCTACTGAGTTCTTCTTCTTCTCCTTTGCCTCCTCCTCCTCCTTTTATTTCCCCTTCTTCTTCACCCTCCTCCCTAAATCAGGAACGGGAATTAAATTTTGTCAATTGTTTTTCAGCATCTATTTTTTTTATTCAGATTTTAGATTGTTAATATATTGAATTGCATTGATTGTTTTTCTAATGCTACACTAATTTTGCATTCCTGGGATAAACCATATTTAGTCTTTATATATTATCTTTTGAAATTGCTAGATTTTGTTTGCTAAAATTTTCTTAAGAGCGTTTGCATCTCTGTTCGTGAGGTTCTTGGTCTACAGTTTTCTTCCATTATACCTTTTTTGGTTTTGGTATCAGGGTAATAATGACCTCATAAAATAAATTGTGAAGTGTTGTCTCTTCTTCAATTTTCTGGAAGAATTTCTTTTAAATTAGTATTAGTTCTCCCTTAAATGTTTGGTAGAATTCATTAGAGAAGCCATCTGGGTATGTAGTTTTCTTTGAGAAAAAGGCTTTTAATGAACATTCTTTTATAGATGTTTTTACTCTGATTATCTATTTCAATTTTAGTGAACTTTGATAGTTTGTGTTTTTCAAGTAACTTGTCCATTTTGTCTAAGTTGTTGAACTTATTGGTAATAAAGTTTGCACAATATTGTCTTATCATTACTTTTTTTTATATCTATAAAATTTATAGTAGTGTCTCTCTTTCATTCCTGGTATTGGCAAGTTCTGTTTTCTTTTGTACCTGATCAGTCTGATTTGAGGTTTATCAATTTTATTGAACTTTTGAAAGAATCAAGCATTTGATCTTATTAATTTTCTTTATTGTTTTCTAGTTCATTGATTTCCAGTGTGATCTGTATTATTTCATTTCTCTGCTTACCATGGGCTTCATTTACTCTTGTTTTGCTAGATCCTTAAGGTAGGAATTGAGGTCCTTGATTTGAGCCCCTTTTAAAACTTTCTAATATGGATGGTTGGCACTATAAATTTCCCTCTATATAAACTCTTTTTTTCTCTAATTAATTTTAATGTATTTTGTTTCCATTTTCATTCAGATCAAAACACTTTTTAATTATTCTTTGATATTTTCTTTCATCTATGGGCTATATAGTCCCTACATATTTAATGATTTTCAAGATATCTCTTTGTTGTATACTAATTTATTTCCATTCATCAGGAATGGATTTTGAATTTCTTCAATATAAGATTTACTTATGTAGATTAGTAGCATTTTGAATATTTCATAGGATGAATGATTTCTCTTTGCTCTTCTTTTTCATAATTGTCCTGTCAATAGCATATTTCTATCACTGTTATTTCCTGAATTCTTTTCTATGCCATTTAGTAATTTTAAAACTTTCTTTGATATTTTCTCTTACTATTTTATACGATACTTACTTCATTTAGTATTTAGTTGCTTATTGCTACTAAAACCCTTTTATGACCCATGGGATATACCATATCCCACCCACTTTTTCCAGTTCTCAGGTTCTTTGGGAGCATACTTTTCCCACTAAAAGTATTTGCTGCCCTCCAGTGGGGAGTTGTGTAATGGGGAAAGGTGAAAGAAATGTTAACCATTGCCACTGAGTCGATTCTTACTCATAGCAACCATATAGGACAGAATAGAACTGCCCCATAGAGTTTCCAAGGAGTGGCTGGTAGATTTGAACTGCTGACCTTTTGACTGGAAGCCAAACTCAACCACTGCACCACCAGGGCACTGAAAGAAATGTTAGTTGAAGCAAAATAGCTGTGGTATGAGGCCTGCAAGTGAGGCAGTACAAGCAGAAAGTATGATTGGGAAAAATTTTGTCTTGTTAGGCTTTTTCAGCCGTAGACAAGCCTTGTAAGCATATTTATGTTTTCCTTTGTGATGGTGAGGGAGCACTGGTGGGCTTGGTTTTGTTTCTTTTGTGTCAGAGGTTCCCCATGTAACTGAATGTGAAGCACCATACAATACATTCAACAACCAAGGGTCCTTGGGAAAGACAGATGCCCAGCAATCATCATGCCTGGAACTCCCAGTTCTGTGATAACCATGTATTGGCAGATAATATTTCTCAAAATCCACATTACCAACCAAAAATGTAAACATACTCCATGATTCAGCATGCTTCCATTAATGAAGACACATCATACTCAAAAAAAAAACAAAAAATTCAAAGCAGAAAATAATAGAATCTTGAAAGGGTTAAGAGGTATGTATGTTTGTATATACATTGTCCAATTATTTTTATATAATTCCTTTTTTCCCTGTTTTCACCCTTCTGTAGATAGAAAAGAGTCCCTGGGTAACACAAATGGTAAAGTGCTCGACTACTAGCTGACAAGTTGGTGGTCTGAACCCACTCAGAGACGTGTCGGAAGACAGGCCTGGCAATCTGCTTCTGAAAGGTCACAGCCTTGAAAACCCTATGGAGTAGTTCTACTCTGCACACTTGGGTTTACCATGAGTCAGAATTGACTCAATGGCAACTAACAACAACAACAACATAGATAAGAAAAAAGTTTTATTTCATTGATTTGAAATGTATTCATTCTATTTTTATTTTTATATCTATCTAAAGTTATTTTTCTACTTTTCTATCCTTTTTTTGTCATCATGTTAGGTTCCTCTGGTTCATAACTGCCATGTCACAGTGACTGCAACAATGGGCTCAAACATATAAACAATTGTGAGGATGGCACACGACCAGGCAGTGTTTTGTTCTGCTGCACATAGGGTCTCTATGAGTCGGAACCAACTCAACAGCACCTAACAACAACAACAAATAAAATTTATATAAGGAAATGCTGGAGGCCAATCATTGGCCTTTTTATCTATGCATAGGTATGATTCTGAGCCATGGCTCACAATAGAAGGTTTACTCAGGCCCATGTATAACTTCAAGGTGATAGATCTCTTCATTGACCCAATCTTTCAAGATAAATAAGTTTTATGATTGATATATTAGATACTCATATCAATCATTGTTATAGTGCTAAAACATAAACATTTGTTCAGTAAATTGATTTTTACCCAATTCTTCAGACATAGTAAGTTAAAATATATTTTATATTTTTCCAGATTTTCTGCTGAGTAAAAAAAAAGTATAAAATTAATGCAAAGATAAAAATAGTATTGTATTATAAATAAAGCACAAAATTCTTTGCAGTAATTTATTTTGAGGATTTAATTATGAGCAATTCTATGAAAATGCATGCATCTATTTTCTATTAGTCTTTGGTAAAATCAGTCAGGAGTTATTGGTAGAATGAGTAATTTGGGAACAAATAATAAGGCTTGTAGACTCAGCATCATTTCTTATTGCACCAGTGATGCTGATTAAGACCCTTGACCCCCACCAAACCATGTCATTCTTTTCTGTAAGATAATATAGAACAATGTTTGGGAATTTCCAGTGATTTATGTATATGCAAGTTCTATTATAATTGTAAAGAATTATATATTATCATTCGATATTACTATCATTAAAAGTATCTTCGAGTTTGTGCAACGCATATTATTGACAAATATTGTAAATCCAGTGAAACCTTGACAGCCAGAACTTGACAGGACTGCCTTATTTTTCCAGGTCTCCCAAGTTTCCTGCCTTTGATAGGGTGCAGTCTCGCCATTTTTATATCACTCCTATTACTGGAATATATTTGAGTTTTCCTTTGCTGAATGGTTTTTGCCTTACACGGGTTTTAACTTCCACAGGTTTACTATATGTGTTTTATGTATTTTTTTTTTAATTTTATTTTTGGTGAAAAAATACACAAGACATATACCCATTTAATGATTTCTACTTGTACAATTCAGTGACATTGGTAACATTTTTCATGTTGGCTCACCACTCTTGCTATCTCTTCCCAAATTATTTCACCATCATTAACATAGACTCACTGCTCCCTAAATTTCTCATCAGTGCTTTAGAATTACCATTGTCAGTTTGATTTCGTATAGATAATTTTTTCAAAAGAGTGAAATGCTCAGGGAAAACATTTTTTAACTATCTGAACTAAACTGCTCTTTGGTTTAAAGATGACTTCAGGGAATCATTTCAGTTCTAGGTTTAAAGGTTCTGATTTTATAAGAATTTAAAATTGTGTTCCACATATTCCCCCCTTTTGATCAGGATTCAGCTATTGAGTCCTTGATCAAAACATTCAATAATGGTAGCCAGGCGCCATTTGGTTCTTCTGGTCTCATGGCAAAGGAGGCAGTAGTTCATGGAGGCAATTAGACCTGCTGTCCAGTTCTTCCTCTGAATCCTGGGTCTACTTCTTCCTCTGCCAGTTCAGGCAAATGGAGACCAATTGTTGTATTCTGGGTGGTGACTTGCAAGCTTTTAAGACTCCAGGCACTACTTAATGAACTAGGAGGTAGAACAGAAACTCTAAAAACAACGTTAGACCAGTAAACTGGACTGTCCCACTAAACCATGACCCTAAGCCTTCGAACCAAGAAAGATACCATATTTTTTACACAAATAATGCACATATTCTACATGTTGCTGTAAAAAAAAGTTAACATAGCACACTTAGGAAAATGCCTTGTTGATTTTCATGAGGTCCCAATTATTTATTTTTTCTCCTGTTGCTCGTGCATTTGTTATACGTGATTTTAAGTGGGAATGTTGTTGTTTGTTGATAGGTGTTGTTGAGTTGGTTCCAACTCATAGTGACTGGATGCTCAACACAACAAAATTCTGCCTGGTTCTGCACCATCTTTGCAATCGTTGCTGTCTTTGAGCCCATTGTTGCGGCCACTGTGTTAATTTGTCTCATTGAGAATCTTCCTCTTTTTCACTGACCTTCTACTATACCAAGCATGCTGTCCTTCTCCAGGTACTGGTTCCTCCTGATAACATGTCCAAAGTAGGTGAGATGAAGTCTCGCCATCCTCTCTTCTAAGGAACGTTCTAGCTGTACTTCTTCCAATACAGATTTGTTCATTCTTATGGCAGTCCATGGTCTATTTGATATTCTCCAACATTGTAATTCAAACACATCAATTTCTTGGTCTTTGTTGTTCATTGTCCAGCTTGCACATGCATATGAACTGATTGAAAATACCATGACTTGGGTCAGGAACTCCTTAGTCCTCAGAGTGACACCTTTGCTTTTGAACACTTGAAAGAGTTCTTTTGCAGCAGATTTACCTAACGCAATATGTTGTTTGATATCTCATCTGCTGCACCAATAGGCATTTTTTGCTGATTCAAGTAAAATGAAATCCTTGATAACTTCAGTCTTTTCTCCATTTACCATGATGTTACTTATTGGTCCAGTTGTGAGGATTTTTGTTTCCTTTATGTTGAGGTGTAATCCATACTATAGGCTGTAGTCTTTGATCTTCATCAATAAGTGTTTCAAGTCCTCTTTGCTCTCAGCAGGGAAGGTTAAGTGGGAATAATTAATATTAATTCAGTTTGAAAAATTTACAGGAGTCTTTCCAATAATTTTAAAATCTTGTTATATCCTGGAGCCCTGGTGGTGCAATGGTTAAGAGCTTGGCTGCTAACCAAAACATCAGCAGTTCAAATCCACCAGCTGCTACTTGGAAACCCTATGGGGCAGCTCTACTCTGTCCTATAGGGTCACTATGAGTCGGAATCGACTCGATAGCAATGGCTTTTGGTTTGTTATATCCTAAATCTGTTGAAGTCAATAAATATTTGCTGTGCACCTATTATGTATAAACTACTACATTAAGTGGTCTTCATGGTACAAATGTGAACAAAACACACTTCAGATTTTGAGGCAATTGTCTTTGGTAAAAATAATATACAGATTTGAATATGAAAAGTCCCTTAAAGGTTATACTTCATGAAGTGCAATTGGAGACTATGAGGGTTTGTAGAAAATCATGATTATAACTGCTTGGAGCAGAAAATATACTTTGAAGAAGGTGATTTAAAAGAAGAGAGGTTAAAGTAAGCTAGATCAGTTTAAGAAGGTATAATATGTGTCTGAGTAATAAGTGATAAGTTCCAGAAATAAAGTAACATTTGAGGACTAAAAAAAGGAAGATAAATGAGGAAACATTTAGAAGCACCATTTGCAACCCATTAGAATGTTATTTTCCTTCCACTTTCACTTTGTGGCACCTCACATTCTACCTTTATCAACAACAAGTTTAAGTGGTTGGGGTTACAAGTAAATGGATATGTTAAGTAAATTATTAGGCATATTTGATTGTCTCTCAAGAGAAACTTAAAATTTTTTCTTTTTTTTAAACTTAGAAGAGAAAAAAAAATCCCATTAACAAATTACTATTCAAGTTATTCAGTTGATGGTTTCACCAATGGTGTAGTTGGGAGAAAAAGGCAATGACAGAACTCTTAAGAAAATCAAATTTTAGAAGTCAGGAACAAAGGAAAAAGCACATGAAAGTGGATTATAAAGGTGGAGCCAGGAGAATGACTTGTTATATCATGCCAGATAGAAGAGACAAAATGTCAAGAAAACAAAGTGAAGAAGGTGAAGAAGCCAGTAGTCTGTGACTTTATAAGTTCAGTGTGCTAACAGGAAGGAGTCAGCTGAAAGGAAGAGATGAAGACAAGAAAGAAAGAGCATAATTTTTTGCAATGAGGACTTTGAAGAGACAGGAGGGGAAATGATCAAACAAGAGCACATAGGGGTGTGTACGGGTAGGGAGTAAAAGTTCTGACCATATTCAGAGCAGGCATAAAGAATTTGAGGGAGCCACTTGAATGGCTTTAGCAAGGTTGAATCAAGGTTATCGGACGACAGAGAACAAGTAATGGTGGATTTGGATGAATGAGGAGAATAGAAAATGCTTTCTATGCTTGCTGTGGTAAATCTGTCACAAAGTTAGCAAGAGGTTAGCATAAATGATATGCAACTAAGAAGGTTAGTGTGAGATCTGTTTATGGTGGACCTAAAAATCATAAACAATAAACTATGGGAGTTTGGAGTTTGAATTCCAAAAGTAGTTCTGGTTGTAAAACAAGAGGCAAGTTACCTGGGTTTTACACTTTGGCTTTTCTGAGTGTAAAATGTTTTCTGAAGGTATTTGTCTATTCAAAAGGCTTTTAGGAGTCCTACTTATTCTGTTCAAAAGGCATTTAGGAGTCCTAGTGAATCCAGGGTGAAGCTCCTAGTGAATCCTAATGAATCTTACTGATAGTGGGTACTTCATGACTTTGAAGGACCAAACCAAAAACCAAATAAGTTGCCATGGAATTGGATGCCGACTCATGCTGACTCCATGTGTCTCAAAGTAGAACTGCACTCTAAAGTTTTCAATACTGTAACCTTTCAGAAGCAGATTGCCAGGCCTTGCTTCTAAGACACCTCCGTGTGGACTCCAATTTTCAACCTTTAGGTTAACATTCAAGTGCATTCATTAACTTTACCATGCAGGGACTCCAATATATACATAGTTGTGATAAAATATATTAGAGGAACTAATTCTTTACTGCTGGAAGTTTTTTGGAAGTTACAGAAGGGCACATGTAGATTGAGTTATTCAAAAGTAACTTCAAAAAGCATTATTTGGTTAAACTAATTAAATTAGTCCCATCAATTATTTTGAAAAAAAAAACTAAACATTTATTATTTTGGCTATTTGGTGGATCATGTAGCATGTTGTCTGATGGCAGAAAATGACAAAAGGATTGGTATATCAAATATTAAAACTTTTTTTTTTTTTTTACATTGAATAGTTTGGTAGCCTACTCTTTCATTTCTCCATATTGAACTATGCCCCACTCTATATTTATTTTAATGGTTATCCCCAGCACAACTTTTATGTTAATTCTACATTTACTTAGTCTTCTTGTAATTGTTTAAATTTTAGAGATTTTATGTGTTTCCTGGCACTATATTTCTAAAATTCTGCCTACAATTTTTCCTAATTTTCCAAATCTCATATCAGGGTGATTTTTTTTTTTTTTTAAGTAAGTTTCTTCACTCATTTACATTTTATTCCTTGTGAAATGCTTTCAACAACAACTTCTCTTTCAAGGAATAGGAGCTAGGAGAAGTTATAGACTAACCTGACCTTTGAACGGAAAACAATGACTTCCTCGTTATTTGGAATTTAAAATATAGTATACAGAAAAGTTTATAAGTCTTTGATATCATAAGTACCTTTATTAAATTAATGAGTATCCCTTCACCTACACCTATCTCCCATCCTTGGTTTTAGCTATCTGAAGTTTTTTTTTCTTTCTTTCTTTTAATTTTTTTTTTCTGTATAACTGTCTAATGGCTGCTATGTATGTGGAACATGGACATACCAAAGAACAGCAGATACTCTCTTAGGTAGGAAATCATATCTGTGTGTTTCAAAAGTCTAGTGAAATAAGTGCATGCAATCTCCTGGGGAAAATAATTTAAAAATTATTATTTTATTTAGGGGATTTCAGAAACTGTGACATGTAAGAGCAGGGAACACATGCATACTTGTCTACTTAAAGTGACTCCAATAAATAGAATTTTATGAATGTTTAAGCCATGTTTTTCAAAATGACAATATTGCTAGAAAAGACTTCAATGAAAACCTAATTTTTAATGAATTATTTTAATAGTAATACAGGTTGTTTTCTGAAAGTAACTGATACTTAAACATACATATCCCATAATGCATTCTAATGGCTTTTTATTTCATTTGAAATACTTTTTCTTTTTTGCCTATAAAAGAATTTTAAGAAATGATTTAATACTTGAAGAAAATTAAACTGTTTTCAATTGGCTCTACTCCTAAACTTTTCAAAGCAGATAAAATTTGTCTTGGCTCCATTTAAATAGAGATTTTGTTAATACCATTTGCTTAGGCAAATTAGTAGGTTATACTAGCAGTTCTGCTTACTTTTATGAAGTCAAAAAGATGTATCAGCCAAAATTTAGGTCTGGAGTCAGTCAAACTGCCATCTCAAAACTTGTTTTTACCATCTGGGTTGATGCCTTCTTGACATGATATCTTTTTGATGGGTTGTGTAACAGGAAAGTTCCCGTCAGCAAAGGCAGCATTCCTTGACATCTGCAGCTTTTTTAGAATCAACAACAGGATTAGGGTTCTCCTGAAGTAGCTATGACACCTACCTCAGCAAATGCTGAATTTCTGCTAACTGGAGGAAGCCCTACCTTTTCCCCGGCAACTCTCCTCTTGGGCAACCTTACAATCCCAATGGTCCCAGCCTAACATTCCTACTTTGAGTCCCACATTTGATCTTGGGGATTCATATGTCTATGTGCTGCCGTGGCAAAGGGTACAAATTGTTCCCTCTTTAGGCATTTGCTCTTTAGTTTTCCTCCTGAGAAATGGGTAAGTGTTCTCTGTGTCAACCAATGCAGGGATTTGTATCAATCTCCTCAAGGTGCGCTTTCTTAGCCACCACACACCAAGGCAAATTTGGAATCACAGCCAGAATAGAGCTCTCTCCGAATAAATTATGCTCAAAATATACACTCCTAATCTGTCATAATCTTTTATATCTTTTTATCGATCAATCTTCTAACTGCTTTTAGATCTCCTACAATGGAATATCCTCATGGTGGTCTATTACACAGTGTTTTATGTTAGTGGAAGCATCCAAGCTGGTATAATTTTACCCATACAGATATGAAAGAGATTTCAGACAGATCGTTCTTTATAAAAATGCTTTTCCGGTAGACAAATAAAAATATTTATAACAAAGGAAAAATCTTTAGGCTAAAAAGACTACATTATGTACGAGTACAGTAGACCGTGTAGGTAAAATGAGTGTCTTCCAGCAAAGGAGGCACCTAAGGAGCTTCCTTTGATGTGATCGCTATGAAAAATTTTAGAGCTTTCAGTTTGGCACTGTTTTTAGAATACGATTACATACATCACAAGAAGACCTGTCCCTTTACTTTACAGTCATCCTTCTTTTTTGGAACAACAACAAAAATAGTATATGGCTTAACCACACATTGTTTTGCTCCAAATGCTTTGACTTATTTTCAAAAAGAAAACTTTTCCTAATAAGATTAAAATTGTTAATAAAGATATTTAAAAATATATAGTGTGTATGGCACCTGGGGCACTTCCAAAAGAGGAATTCGAAACATGTAAGCGAATGTAAAACAACATGACTACCTTGAAGGTACAAAAATTATTTGGAGGTGTTAATTCAAGAGCATCCATATAAAAATAAGTTATTTCTAATTCTCATTTTATATAGAATTATGGGTTTTCTGGAGCTCTGGTAGCACAGTGGTTAAGAGCTCAGGCTGCTAACCAAAAAGGGCAGCAGTTCAAATCCACCAGCTGCTCCTTGGAAACCCTATGGGGCAGTTCTACTCTGTCCCATAGGGTTGCTACCAGTCGGAATCGGCTCAACGGCAATCAATTATGGGCGTTCTGGACATAGTCACAAACAATCACATGAGAAGTAAAGAATGCACCAAATGAATTCTAATGAAAGGACTAACTCTGTATAAAAGACCTCTCCGTTTTTTGTTTTTGGCTTTTCTCTTCAGGCAGATAGAATATCTAGTTGATAGATAGTTGGGCAGCAAAAATGCACATAATATTATATTATAGTCTTAAATATTGTTATTGCTATCTGTAACTCATTGGCTATTAAGTGTCAGAGCAGAGAAATACTTTTTTTTTTTTCTACAATCCTTAAATGCAAAAGTAAGCAACAAACTATCATTACATATCAATATCAAGGGTAAACTAGTTCTTCATTTTTACTTCCTCTGGTAGTAATTAAATGGTTAAAATAAGACTCTCCACAGGATGAAAAATATGTGAAAGTATTTCAAATAAAGACCTCGTCAATGTTTACTGACTTTAGTTTTTTTTCAGATATTTTGTGTATAGTCTTTAATAATACAATTCTCACTAATGGTATTCAGGAGCATTCAGATAAGATTTTGCTAACATATATTTTTCATACCATTTAAAAATCCTTGCTATCTGTGAAGGTGCTTTCCTGAAATTTTACTGTTTTATGTTTTTAGAAGTTTTTAGGTATTTTTTTATTCAGACGCCTAAGTTCGGTTTAAATTTTTCATTTTGCACCATATTTGCAGTTGATGTGTCTATTTAACAAAATTCATTTGTACCTAATTTTCATGCATTTTTAGTCACAGCTGAGCTCCCATGACTCTGTATTAAGAAGGTTGAATAATGATTATAATAATTTCTTTAAAGTGTCCTTGAAACTTCAGTCCAATCTGAAATGAACTTTGAATTTTAAAAAGTTAGTTTTTGGTTTCAGTTTGTATTTTAAATAATAGCATATCTTCATTTGTTTCAACCACAGTATGACCAGACTGATATGGATACATTTTAAAATAAAAGTTATGAATATAAATATGTTAGAATATTTTCTTGATTTTTAGAAGTATAGATAGATTTAGATATCCTTCAAATAATATTTTTAAAGTCCATTGGCTACATCAAGTATAATTATCTTCTTTAGTTTTTAAAATTCACTTTCTTTTTGTTTTTCTTGACTGCTTATAATTTGACCAATTACTTACATACATTTAACTAATTAACTGTGTACATTTGGCAAATTCCTAATATACATTACTTACATACAGTTAACTTCTTATAATTTGAAAATACCTATATTTATTTCAAAATATATTCCATAAGTGGTAATAAGCTTTACATCAATTTGTTAAATGAATCATGAGGAAGATAAATATCCACATTAGGCAGTTATTCTTCATTCTAGAAGGTAATGAACTGGAGTGACTGGATTGGCACACACACAGGCATACATGTGTATTGTCTGTAACTATGCTTTAGAAGCCCAGTTTATTTGTTATTTTTGATAGACTATTGCATGCTATACTTTGACCATTCATCCCCATAATATAGGCTCTTATTCTAGAATAGAAGTAGACAGTTTTGTAGATTACATAGCAGGTTTTCTGTGACCAAACAAAGTTTGAGGTAAGACCTATTTTGAAAACAATGTAAGTCCCTGCTGCAAATATCATGGCTTAGTCCATTCTTCCCAACTGACTATATCAGTGGGGAGAATAAAATCTGGCTTGGAAATTTCTATAATGGAATTTAGTGGGCATAAAAAAAAAAAAAACAAAACTAGAGTTTAAGCTTTTAAACCAGGAATCAGTAGAATTAGTCCTGTAGCCACTCAGTATGAAATGCTAACAGGAATAGGAAATTACTAAAAAAAAAAAAAAAAAATGGGTACCAACTTTAATACTTGGACAAAACAAGTAGCAAAATTAATTACTCATTACTAATTTAGTAATTAATTACTAAAACCCGATATGATCAGGGCATGAAAGAAAGACAACCCCAAAATCCTTGCTTTACCTCATTGTAAATGATTTTTGGCTGAAATGAAGTGCAGATGAAGTGAATACTAATTAGAGACGGAGCCGCACATGACTCAGCTATCTTAAATACAGAGTGGAGAAGTTTCCAGTAGAGATTTGTGTCAAAACAAAAGATGAACTTAAGAGGAAATTAATTTTAGTTAAATATAAAAGTGTTAAATCGAGCCCCCACTTGAGGGAAAACTTTTGGGTAGAATAGATGCATATTGTTTTTCCCACTACCTTTTTTTTTTTTTGGTAAAAGACAGCGTAAGGTGATATAACCCATTTAATTGTATATCCATTCACATTGCCTCACCTGTTCTTATTGACATTGTTGCCTGAAAAAAAAACCCGTGCTGGCAAATGGTAGATACTTACTCACCAGTGCCCCTTGCAAGTTGGCCTGAGTTTGGATGAATTTTAGCTTCCAGTGCCTAAGATAATCTTCCTGTACTCCCCAGTGGATTTAAGCCTGTTCAGCGGATGTAGTAGGAGTAGAACAGGTTGTCAACATATCGCTCACACACTCACACACCCACACTATCCTTACAGTCCTATTAAGATTAAATATAGCTTTGTTGAGGGAACCACATAACACATACCGGGAATTAATCATTTTTGGAACTAACTTTAAAGGATTGCTCTTGAAAAGTATTCAGCGCAATAGTACTAGGCATAGAAGTTTATCTGTGTTTTTCTGTTGGTATTTCTGTTGTATTTTTCATGCTCCTCAGGTTTCAATTTTGTTTTAGTTCTGTATACAAATTTTATTCTTCTGCATAGGTGTTTTGGTTATTTCCTTTTAGACTCATTAGTGTTTAATCTGTTATCGAGAATTAGAGGTCTTATTACCTTAAATCTATTCTACTTCATCTTATAACAGTTATTTTCTAAAGTATATTTGGACTTACCTGTAATCACTGCCTTATATAGTTTTTACTGGAGGCTAATTACAGAGAAGCAATTTCAGCAAAATCATGTGTGCCATGATAATCCACAGCTTCCTGATTTAGTGTATGGTTTAAGAAAGTATCCTACATCTTGGGCTAGATATCTAATTATTCTAATGCCAATTATCTCTAAGACGGGTATCACAAAACTTGTCTCATGGGGATGTGAAGATTTAAATGATGCTGTCTTCATAAAATTCTTAGCATAGTGTTTTGCACATAGTAAGTCTTCAGATAAATATGTAACATGTATATTATCGGTAGCCATATTGACCCAAGTCTTCCTTTAACAAATTCTAATGTTAGTGACAGGAGTCCCTGGGTGGCACAAACAGTTCAGTGCTCAGCTAATAACCAAAAGATTGGTAGTCCAAACTCATGAGAGATGCTGTGGAAGAAAGGCCTGGTGATCTGCTTACAAAAGGTCACAGACATGAAAACGCTATGGAGTGAGGTTGTATTCTGCAACACATGGAGTCACATGGGTCTATATTGACACAACGGCAATTGATTTTTTTTTTTATGTTGGTGGTAATTAAGCTATCACTTTAAAACTTATTGCCTGTGTGAATATGAGATTTAATAAATTTTCATGATTGGTCTTAATATTTCAGGTCAGCTATTCTGTGATAATTTTATGTATGGTTAATATCTCTCAGTATTAGTAGAGACATTGTATTTTTCCTTAGAATGCATATTTAATGATATTATATATACTGATAATGACCTGGTGTTTCATAACTTGTCATTTTATTACTTTATTTGTGTTTCAAACACATTTATTGAGTATTTCTCTGTTACTATCTGTACTACATGTGAAAATACAATAGTGATCAACAAGAATCATGAGAATTTCAGAAATTAACCTAATAGCTATTAATCAGAATGTATAATTAAAAATTTCAAGAGAACTAGTATGAGACTGTAATTAGTCTAGCAAGGCAGAGGGAGCATGTCAGATCAGTCTGCCCTATTATAAGGAATTCAGCAGAAGCCCCATTAACATTTTCCGATTATTATCATAGGGCACGATTGAATAACATGGCCACCCCTATGAAAGGGAGAATAAGAAATATTCTTTGCTATAACGAGGAAGAAGCCCTGGTGGTGCAATGGTTAAAGCATTTGTCTGCTAACCAGAAGGTCGGCAGTTCAAATCCACCAACTGCTTTTTGGAAACCCTCTGGGGCAGCTCTACTCTGTCCTATAGGGTCACTATGAATCGGAATCTACTTGATAACTTTTTTTTTTCTCTTTTGTTAGAAGGAAGTAAGGGTAGACACATAGGTATTACTGTAGGCCTTGTCGATTGTGTTATTATTATTATTTTAAATCATAGGAGTAGTAGAGACCTTTGAAAGTAAGTTCATAAAGTATAGGGCAGCATGATCAAGTTTGAATGTTGGAAAGATCATGCTGGCTCCAGTGCAGAGAACAGAGTGATAGGGGGCTGGGGAGGATGCAAGGAATGACGTTAGGAGAGTGTCTTAAAAAGGCAGAAGCGGTCAAGGGCATTGCAAGCTGGAGACAGGTCAGATAACCTCAGGACAAAAATGAATCTATTTAAATTTAAAGATCTGGAGGTCATTGGCATGTTTAATGAGATTTATTTCAATGAAGGGGTGGGATTAGAAGATAGATTGGAGTAAATATAGGACTAAATAAAAAAAAATAAGGAAATGGAGTGGTGAAGACAACTCTTTGACAAATTCTATTGTAAAGCGGAAGAGAAAGAAAGGTATGATAACTATAGGGAATGTGATTTTAGCAGTGGTAGTCTAAAAGTCTTGAACATGCTTAGATGTTGTCAGTTAAAAGGAAATGTTAACATAAAACTAGCTGTATAAGATTCTTGAAAAGGATGCAAGCATGTGCTGGGATTCAAACCACAAATTGAAGAATTCGCTGTGGGCTGAGGGTTTATAGGACAGAAAGAAAAGAGAAAAGATTATGATGTATGAACAATTGGTGTTTGATTTCATTATCTTTCGAAAGGTTGGCAGTTTGAACCCACTTGGTGGGAGGAAGATGTGGCAGTCTGCTTCCATAAAGATTACAGCATTGGAAACCCTATGGGGCAGTTCTCCTCTTGTTCTCTAGGGTCGCTATAAGTTGAATTCAGCTCCATGGCAGTGGGTTAGGTTTGGGTTTATAAGGCAAAGGCAAGATCATCTGCCAAGACCGAATGAGTCCACAGAAGTTTTGAATTTCTTTAAGGGGGAGAAAGTTGAAATAAACATTGAGAAAATCAGTTGAGAGAAGTATTAGGTTTTCTGGACAGTGTTAAGTATCTTCTGAAACATCACACATTTTCGTATGACCCTTTCCAGCAATAACGTGCTGCTTTGGTGCAGACTCAGAGGTCATGGATAGTTTCTCTCATTCAGGGTTGTGGCTGGGTTAGGTATTCCAAAGAAAAGAGAGAGGTGTTAGTGAGTTTAGGATATTTGCCACAGTAATACTGAAATGATAGATTATGGAAGCTTACCTGAATAAAGTGGAATATAAATAAAATAAAAGAAGCTAATGAATTCCAAGACTATTAAGTCTTTAATGTACATGAAGTACCAATGAGTTTGGAAAATGTAACCACTAAAGAGTTTACATGAGCAGTCTAGGAAAAAAGAGGTTCTAATCATATAGCAGGATAACTGAGTAATTGATTCGGAAACTAAAAGCAAGTTCAGTTGGTGAAAATACAGTGTTGTTTGTCCGTGGTTCTGGGTGGCTGAAGTACTCCTATGAAAGTCATTTAAGGTGAGGTGCTTCTAAGAGTCATTGGAGATGATTGTCAGACAACTGAAAAGTTACTCAGGACTTTTGATGAAAGTGAAGCAGTGGTGTGCTGGAGCTGGCTCGTACAGACTTAAATTGCAGGACTTAAATTCTCAGCAATTTTAAAATTTGGTGTCAGGCCTATAGCTTGAAATCAGATATAGTGGGGGTATTTACACCAGAAAAATCAACCAACAATATAAATCCAGGCCTTTTAACCTTTTCCAGAGAGCCAGTTGTTAAAGATTTGCTAGTTAATCATTGAGGGGAAGCAAACATCTGGGTACTACAATATTCTAAGAATGATAGAAATATCCAGGAAGTGAATGGAAGACCATAGGAAGCAAGAGCAGGTGAGAAGATTGTAGGGCATGAGCCTTAAAAGAACAGGGTTTTGTACCATTATTTGTTTTCATGAGGGGATAGGACAGTATTAATTTAGAAGTGGCAAAGAATCAAAGAGAACACTAGGCCTTTCTCATTCTTGAGATTTGTGGAGTGTCAAATGCATTCTAGAATTTTTCATTAATTCATTAAATATGCATTTTAACATTGAAATAGAGCTTGAAATTATTTATGTAGACCAACAAAGTGGCTATCTTTATGCTTTGCTTTAAAGCTAGGCCAGTGATGTTTGGTTTTTACTTATTGAATTAAGTCATAAACAGATTCCAAGAGGAAGACATAAATGTGCCTAGTTATTCTTCCAGAAATATTCATAGATATATAGTCTGTCTTCATTGAAACATATTTATAAAGTTTAACCCATTTACTTTGCAAATGAGTAAATTGAATTCTAGAGAGATGAAATTAGTCTTCAAAGATCACTTAATTTGGCAATGCCAGAGCTGAAACTGATATCCTTGTTTTCTAAACTGCAGCACAATAGAAGTAACTCTATTGTATACATTCATTTATTCATTTTTTTTCATCTATTCAATGAATGTCTATTAATGCCTATGATATACCAGGCATAGTTCTTGGTATAGGAGCTGTAACAATGAACAAAGCAAGAGGAAAATCTCTGCCCTGAGGAGGTTTATCTTCTAGTGGATGGAAACAAAAACAGATAAATAAATAAATAAACAATAGGACATTTATATTACATAGTCATTAAGTGTTATGGGTAAAAATAACACCAGAGAAGGATAAGACTGATCGGATGGTAGATGATAGGCTGAGAGATTATAATAGGATAAAATATTTTGATGAGGTTTGCATCACTTCACAATAAACTTTAGAAACTTAGAAAAGATGTGTTCTTAGAGTGAAGAAGGTGATTGGTTTAAGATTATCAAATGTAGAGGCTTTTTTTTCTAGCCACTCCTTAGTCATACTTTAGAGCTTTAATTACAGAGAGCAGTGAGAGACCCAGCAAAACTGTGACTGACTTGAATCTTAAAGGAATGGGAATTACTTCTTCCAATTTTCCGCTATGCCTTCTCTCAACAATTTAGGTTACACCCCATTTGTCCTTTATCATAAACCAAAACTCCAAACCTGTTGCCATCAAGTCAATTCTGACTCAAAGCAATGCCATATACAAAGTGAAACTTCCCCATAGGGTTCTCGAGGAGCAGCTGCTGGATTTGAACTGCTGACCTTTCAGTTAGTAGCTGAGCTCTTAGCCACTGTGTCACAATTTATCAAACCATTCTATAATTCTTGTTTTACTTACTACATGTCTTGTATATGTTATGACACTGTGAACTTTGCAAGGGTAGGGACCCGGCTTTGATTTTTGATAATCTCTGCATGCACAGTGCCTGACATTGTCCTTTATTCCAAGCTACTGCTCAATTAATATTAGAATGAAAGAACAAGTGAATGAATGCGTAAACAAGTGGATTATTGAAGAGAATGAGCTGAGATTTAAAATAAAACCATTGTACCTTAGGTTCTTCACCTGGGAAGGCCTGGAGCTCTAGGAGATTTTGGTTAATGATTCCCCCTTAGCCAAGGCTCAGGATACTTTTGCCAGCCTTTCACATTAGCATGATTGGCTCAGGTTGTTGGAGGGGGGAAGGTAGGAAGTTTCCATATTCCTAAATGTTATAAACTGTTTTAAAGGCAAAAATTTATATATAGGAATATGGTGGGTATATGCTACAGTGATAACATACTATGTTTATTGATTACATAAAACTAGCAATAAGAAGAAACCCTGATATTCTTAAAGAGCTTTATGATTTGCCAAAGTGACTTTACTTGCATTTTCTCATTTACTTCTCATAATATTACTGTGAAATTGATAAGAGAATTTCTATTAAATACGGCTGAGAAATTGTGGCTTATTCAAGGCTCCACATTTGACCTAGTAGAGTCAAGTTTGCTAATTTTCTTTCAATTTGGCCAAATGACAGTAAAAAGCATTGCTGATGTCTATTATTTATAAGAAAAGAAAACATTTGGCTGGCCAAGGTCAAGATGTCTCATTTAAAGAATAAAATGCAATGACCATAAGACACATTATTAGGGATTCTGGATGGTGCAGAATGAACTATCAAACAGTGGTTCAACTACCAAAAAGGGTAACTGCCTTTAACTGCACCAAATGGTTCTAAACTTGCTGCCCATCGTATTACGCTCAGTCATTCTGTCCTCTCCTTTTCCTCTATTAATTCACAGTAACACTGAGATGGGCAATCCTCTGTTTCTTTCATTGTCCTTGCCTTCAAATAATCTGTTTTAAGAGATTGCAAATGCTTTGAGATCAAACTGCCAGAATTATTCCAAGGACTGACAGATTTGCTAACAACTAAATGCTTTTCATATCACTGCACTAGACTCAGATCCGCCTTTGATATGAACCACATATGGCTTCAGTCCTGTTTTCCTGAATTAACTCTAATTTCCTAGTGACCAAGGTCAGATGAGTCCGGATAGGGCTCAGCTGTTCTTACCTAGCACATATGTTCCAGAGTTGCTGGTAATTTACTTACTGTAATAAAAAATTAAAAGGCAGATCTCAGCCAAATTCTCCTTTAGCAAAGGAGACCTTGGTATGCACTTCTCTCAAAGCACATATTAGGGACTATTACATGTGATTTTTTCATAAGAAAATAAATAAATATTACTACAGCACTTATGATCACTTTGGGAAAAAAAATTGCTCATACAGAATTTATTGAAAAGAAATAGTTTGAGTACATGCTAAGTATTACTAAATTTATGTTGTTGTTAGGTGCCATAGAGTTAGTTCCAACTCATAGTGACCCAGGTACAACAGAATGAAACGCTACTCCATCCTGTGCCATCCTCACGATTGTTGCTACGGTTGAGTCCATTGTTGTAGCCACTGTGTCAATCCATCTCTCTGAGAGTCTTTCTCTTTTTCACTGACCCTCTATTATTATTAGTAATTGTCAAAAATGGTCAGAGGTTACTGCCTCTTCTTTTAAATAATTTACTATATTTGATCTGTATACCAAAGTTCAATTAATTGGGTCAGACACAGTTTAAGAGATAAAATACTTATACAGATCTGGTTTTTCAACTAGGAGAAATGTAATTTATTCTTAATATAAATAAGGTCTTCCATAAGTTTATTTTATGATGTTTTGGGTCTTGTACCATTAAAAAAAATCTGAGTTGCAATGAAAAGATCTAATATTATGTATAATAAATCAATTACAAAATAACACTCGATTTTCTTTGTACTGTTGGTGTTTTGAGGTTATTGTATTTAAAATCAGAATGATATTAAAGGTTTTCCATCTCCTTCATGGAAATA
Source organism: Loxodonta africana (assembly GCF_030014295.1). Classification (NCBI taxonomy): domain Eukaryota; kingdom Metazoa; phylum Chordata; class Mammalia; order Proboscidea; family Elephantidae; genus Loxodonta; species Loxodonta africana. Next base: position 165,329,201 of record NC_087342.1, read on the forward strand.
AACTTTCCTCTAAGGCATATTTAAAAAGTTAATTCTCAACTCCTGCTTCGAGAGGTCACACAAATATTGATGATGTTATTTTCTTATCACTTTTAGGCAGTGTGACAGATTTAAAAAAGCAGACTTCATGAGCACAAGATGGTTTCTAAATTCTAATTTGTTTTTGACAGCAAATAAAATGAACAGAGGTAAAAAAATCATTTGTGTATCTAAAGCAATTTAGGGCAAAGATATTATTTAAAAGGAAGATGGCATTGTAAAATATGTTGCTTCCAAATAAGAGAAAAGACCTATACAAGTGGTACAAGAGTAACCTTATCTTATCAGCTTTTCATAATATTTTAGAAGGAAAAGAAGCAAAATAGAACAGCATCCTTACACTAATTACCTTAAAAAAAAAAAAAAAAAAAAAATTACCTTACCAACTCTAAAAATCTCTCTCAAAATTTCTCAGGAAAAATGTTTCCTAAAAATGAGTTATATAAGGTTTAAAAGAGTCAAATAATTTTCAGGTTGCAAACTTTATTTAGAGTTCTATCCGAACTCTAAAACTAATACATCTAAGTTTTAAGTCATCATCTATGTATTTTAAATATGTACACTGCTCTTGTTAAAACACAAGATCATTTGGCAGCTGTGAATTTTAAAAAGTGCTGTATTTCTTATTCTTTGTAAGTATATTTTTGTAAGACTCTTATCATTTTGTTGATGTTTCATAGGCCATGAAAACTGCTATTATAAAGAAGTCAGTGTCTTATGGACTGGTTTTGTTGGTTTTGTGCTGATATAGCAAAAACTAAATCAGCTTATAAGCCTGAGAGTTTTGATAAAATAAACACTGCTGAACACTAGCACCCCAAATCTATCCAGCGTAACGTAAAGAAAGAAGTGTTCTGAATGTGGGGTGTGATTAAGGAAGTGAGGACTCGAATGGAAAGAAATCGATCCTGATATCCAGAGTGGCAGATAGGATAAGATGAACAAAAATATAAAATTACTTTCTTTAGAAAATTTTAAATATGCTTTTTCTCTGTAGAACTTTGATTTTCATATATATTTCAAATATCTCTACAACATTTTAATTTATTTGCTTGACTTTGTCTAAATCACTATGTACAGCTATAAGAATAATACTTAGAAATGCTTCTCATTTTTGCCAATGAAGTTATTATTATGTAATTAAAATTATTTTATAAAATCATAATGCAGTCATTTTTCTCTTTATAAATCTACCTTCCCTGGTAATTTTTTTTAAGTTTTGTAGCCTTAGTTTTCTCATTTGTAAAGAAGTAGGCCAAAATATTCTTTATGCTTTTTTTTAATTCTCTTAGTTCAATATTTCCTTTACTTGGTTACACTTGATTTGAGCACCATCTCTATTATGCTCCAATTTGCCATTACCTTAATTTTTCCTAACATAAAATTATTTTATAGTATGCTTAGCCTACTATCTGTTTTTCATTCTTTTTTATTTATTTATTGTGCTTTAAGTGAAATTTTACAAAACAAGTCAGTCTCTCATGCAAAAAGTTATACACGCCTTGCTATGTACTCCTAGCTGCTCTCCCACTAATGAGACAGCACTTTTCTCCTCTCTACCCTGTATTCCCCCTGTCCATTCAACCAGCTCCTCTGCCTTCCCATCTCGCCTCCAGACAGGGGCCGCCCTCATATGTCTACTTGAGCCAAGAAGCTCACTCCTCACCAGTATCATTTTCTATCTCACAGTCCAGTCCAATCCCTGTCTGAAGAGCTGGCTTTGGGAATGGTTCCAGTCTTGGCCTAACAAAGGGCCCAGGGACCATGACCTCCAGGGTCCCTCTGGTCTCAGTCAAACCACTAAGTCTAGTCTTTTTACAAGAATTTGAGATCTGCATCCCACCGTTCTCCTGCTCCATCAAGGATTCTCTGTTATGTTCCCTGTCAGGGCAGTCATTGATGGTACCTGGGCACCATCTAGTTCTTCTGTTCTCAGGGTGTTGTGATCTCTGACTTATATGGCCCTCTCTGTCTCTTGGGCTCTTCTTTACCATATGTCTTAGGTGTTCTTCATTCTCCTTTGCTCCACATGGGTTGAGACCAATTGATGCATCTTAGATGGCCACTTGCTAGTGTTTAAGACCCCAGACGCCTCTCACCAAAGTGGGATGCAGAATGTTTTCTTAATACATTTTGTATGCCAATTGACTTAGATGTCCACTGAAACCATGGTCCCCAAACCACCATCCCTGTTACTCTAACCCTTTAAACGTTAGGTTGCAGTCAGGAAACTTCTTTGCTTTTGGTTTAGGCCAGTTGTGCTGACCTCTCTTGTATTGTGTGTTGTCCTTCCCCTTACCCAAAATAGTTCTTGTCTACTTTTGATATCTCTTTTAAGTAATACAGTTGGTAAAATCTTTTCTAATCAATTAGCAGTAACAATACACCGAGCAAAATTGTGTATTGATTCCTGAGTCTTTCTTGGTGTTCTGTTTTGATTTTAACTTCTCTGTATCACTGTACCTTGAGGACCTCTAAGGACTGTGAACATTTTGGCTCAGCAGCTTTGTCCCTGTGCTGGGGATTTTATCAGGCCCCCTAGCGATGATCAGAAGGTTGTTCTTGGAATGAAACCAATCATATCATAATCACAGGTGATTAAACGAACAAACAAGTGGTTCGTTCCACGTGATCATAGACTTCCACCTACAAGCTTCAGTTCTAGTCCAGCTTGATATAAGATTTCCTCTTAGCCAGTTTACATACAACTTGCAAGCTGAAATACAAATATTTTATTTTTAATTTCATTTTTGACTACCTCTCACTGACCTTCAAAGAATTTTTATTCCTAATGTTTAACGTGTACAACTTTCACCTATTTATTTTACCCTTAGATTTCCTATACTGTATTTTACTTTGAGAATGTTCAACGACTTTCTACTTTATTAAAAGTAAACCTAGTCGAGGCTCCCTGTATCCTCCTTATATGATGGGTCTTAGAATGTAAGGATAACTCCACATGTGTTTCATATAAATGTGTTTGAAAGCAAAGGTCAAGCCAATTGCAGTGTTTAATCCTCATTTATTCCATTTGAGACCCACCTTATTAGGAACTTTGCATTACTGACTATCTTTTCTTTCTCTAGTAATTTAAACATCTCTTTTCTGCTGAATTCTCCGCATTGCTATTTAAACGTGCTCAAATCTCTTCAATCTTTGAAAGTCTTAAACCAAAACCAAACTCATTGCCCTGACAGTTCATTCCAACTCATAGTGATCCTATCCAAAATATCCTTCTGACTACTGTCCTGTATCTCCTCTTCTTTAGAGCCCTACTTTCTGTTTTTTTTTTTTTTTGCAGTTAATGGCTCTATTTTACTTTCCCCTAATCCTCCCCTAGTTTACTCCCATATGATTTCTAAGTGCTCACTCCACTCAGTTAGCTCTTGGTAAGTTAACCAACACTTTGTTCCAAAATCCAAGGGAAATTATTCAGTCTCCTGTATGCAGTATCAGTGAGTAAGAATGCATAAAAAATATGTTAAAATAAAAGCAAAGAGATTTATTGAAGGTTCAAAGCAGGTTGAACTTGGAACATGTCTGATCTCACAAAATGAAACCAAATGTGCCAAAATGGTGGAGTTAACAGAGGCATATTTATGAGGTAAAATCAAGAACCAAAGGTAAAACATTCTGATTGGAAGTTGCAAGATCAGGGAAGCAGGAGGTGGGACAACTTGAAGCAGGGACTTGCAGTGATTGGTTGGAAACATGAACATGGGCTGTTTGGGTTGGTTAGCTTAAATACATGACAAAGAGGGGCTTTATAGGGTAGTCACAAGGTGATTATCTTAAAATATTTTCTGAGGGCCGCTGAGGGAATTTCTGATAAGAGTCTTATGTCAAGACTCAGTCTTCTCTGTTAGCCACTAAAACCCCCAAAGCTTAATCATAGGGTTTATTTTCTCTTCCTCTGTATTCTTTTTCTCATCCATCCAGTACTTTGTCATCTGTATTCGAGATGACTCCAAAATTTGTATTTGGCCTTGATCTCTCTACTGTTACATATCTAACTTCACTTGACAACTCCATTTGGATGTTCCTCGTGTACCTTGTTATGGATTGAATTGGATCCCTCCAAAATTATGTATTGTACCTGTAGATGTAAAGCTATTTGGGAATAGGGATTTCTTTGTTATGTTAATAAGAACATGCACTCATGCATCACTTAACATCCATGACACATTCTGTGAAATAGGACCTTATATGATTTGGACGTTGTGCGAACTCCATATTATGTACAGACAGTCCCTGGATTACGAATAAATTCCTTTCCTAAGTCTATCTTTAAGTCAAATTTGTATGTAAATTGGAGCAGTTAGGTATGGTTCATATCTAATGTCAGTCAAATGTTTGCCTTAGTATATAGTATATAGTGTACCTTTCTATGCATAAAAAACATTAAAGAAACATTTTCACATATATTAAAACATCTTTCACGTAACAATAAAGTAATAATATTTTGATGCACATTGAAAAATAGTGCCCATCTGTTATTATGAACCATTGTATGTACTTCAAATTGTTAATATAATAGTCTTTATGGGGATTGGTTCATAATTATGGTTTGTATGTAAGTCAGACATTCATAGCCCAGGGACTTTTGTACTTAGCAAAGCTTTACGGGATACTGTAGTGTACCTGTATTGACTCAATAGCCACTGAGAAGCTGTTGCATTCAATACATCTGGTTACGTGTACTACATCCCATTCTCCAATCAGGATTTCTGAACTCTGTTAGAGTCTCATGGGACTGCAGATTATATATACAATCAGACGTTGTCCAAAACGAAGTTATGCGGCACATGAGTGTATTAATATGGGGTGTATCTTAAGCCAATCACTTTTGAGATATAAAGGAGTAAATCGGACACAAAAGAAAGCAAGCACAAATGGAAGACAAGATACATGCCATGTGAAGGTCTCCAAGGAACCGAGGATCAGAAGCTGAAGAGACAAGAACCTTCCCCCAGAGTCTAAAGAGAAAGAAAGCTTTCCCCTAGAGCCAGCACCCTGAATTCGGATTTCTAGCCTGCTAAACTGTGAGAGAAAATCCTGATGGCATAGTGGTTAAGAGCTATGGCTGCTAACCAAAATGTTGGCAGTTCAAATCCACCAGGTGCTTCTTGGAAACCCTATGAGGTAGTTCTAATCTGTCCTATAGGGTTGCTGTTAGTCAGAATTGACTCGACGGTGACGGGTTTGGGTTTTTTCTTGGTTTTTAAACTGTGAGAAAATAAATTTCTGTTTGTAAAAACCAATTGAGTTCAACCTGCTATGCTTTTCACTGCTTTTATGATTAAGACAAATATCCATTATGCCCTTGCGTGTTAACTATTTGCAATACCTGGAACCTGGTCAGTATCTAGAGTTGTGCCTAGCATATCATAGTAATTAAATAAGCACATGTTAATTGAAAGAGCGACTTGGCCCCTATCTATTTCTCTATCCTTTTCTAGCATCACTTTTTCTCACTCTCTGTGTCTCAGCCAAGAGATTACTTTCTTTAATTATCCCAATCCGTCATGTTAATGTACTAAGTATCATCTCTTAACTCCTTTTCCTTTGCCTGGAAAGTTCTTGAACTCATTATGTTCTTGATTTAGACTCATTCTTTAGATATCAGCTTTCATTACTTTTTCAGGGCATTTTTTTTTTTTCCTTTCTTCTATTTCTTCAACTTTTTATTCTACTTCTCTGGTAGATCTCTTTAACTTTATCTCCCAACATGTCACTTTAGGTTTTCATCTTCGATGTCACATTTTTGATATTTTCGTTCTCTGAATATACGTTTAATAGAGTCCATTTTAAACACATTATTTGCATTTGTGCAATATCTTTTACCTTTTTGAGGACTTTTATGAGATTTTCCCTTTGTTTTGGTTTTATATTTCATGTTAGAGGTGCTCCTCAAATATCTGGTTATCAAAGGCTGTTTGTTCTCGTTTAATAGACTCTACAAGGCTCATTGCCAGCTCTGGATTCTTACTCAAGGCTGAGAAACTGTGAGTTTCTTGTAGGGTGATGTAGTAGGACATCATGTTAGAAAATTCATGACATGCATTTTTAGATAAAGTTGATGTGGTACAGTGATTAAGAATCTGAATTCTGTAGTTTATCTGCCAAAGTTTGAATCCTGGCTCTGCCTCCAACTATCTGTATTATTTTAGGCAAATTATTAACCTTTCTATATTTTGGTGTTCTCTTTTGTAAAATGTGGGCAAATGAGTTGGGTGGAATCAATTAAGTGCCTTGAATAAGAACATATATTGCATTACATTAATAGAGGTCTATAACTAGTGATCATTACTTCTGATTCAGATCTACATTATTCAGAATTTATCTATATATAACTTAAGCGTAGGTAGTTGATGATTTGAGTGGTCAAAATTATAGGGAAAAAAAGCATTCTGAACTTCATATTGAGCTGAAGAAGTTGTTTCAAAACCTTTTAAGCAGCATTGTCTGCTTTAAGTTTAAAGGTTTCAGCAAAACTTATGCAGAGCTTTTTCTCTTTAAATCTTTGATACACTATATTCCCTTCACTACTAAAAATAATGGAAGTGATGAAATTGCCAAGAGATGTGAAGGACTAGTCCTCTTTTTCATCTTTATGTAGAAGAAATTGGTAACTGTTGAATAGCTTCATAGGTCTGGATTGTCAGAAACTTTTCTCATGCATATGAACTACCTGGAGAAGATCAATATAGATCATACAAACATCATTAGCCTTTATGCTAAAGAGATTAAATGATAGAAAAGCTAGTGGTATATATTTCATCTAATATTTACAAGGTGCAGAATAATGAAAGTGAGACAATAGCCTCCCCTAAAATTCTAAAATGTTCTTTTTTTTCTATTATTTTATGATCTTACATGCTGAGTTCCAGAGCAAATAAAGCAATTATTACAACAAAAGGGCGAAAAAAAGAGCATACAAAGGTAGTCATCATTTTTTATTACACCTTCCATAACTTTTCTGCACAGTGTTGTGTTTTACAGCCAGACTTGGGAGGTACAAATAAGTTGACAGTGCTAAACTGAAAATTGTGGTTAAATAAGAATAGCAACAAAACAAACAAACAAGCCACATAGAACAAGTATTAGAGAGATCATCTCCATGTGCTCAGTGACTGGTGTGTGACTAGCAGATAATCAAAACCAAATCAAATCCATTGCCATTGAGTTGATTCTGACTCATAGCGACCCTATAGGACAGAGTAGAACTGCCCATATAGTTTCCAAGGAGTGCCTGATAAATTTGAACTGCCAACCTTTTGGTTAGCTAACTGTAGCACTTAACCACTATGCCACCAAGAATATGTCTTAAATTGGGTTTTTAAATTTATTATGAAAACCAGTTTGGTAATTTTCTATCTATATTTATTTTTGCAAGTATAAGAGTACTAGAAATACATCTTCTGAAGACAGGAAGGAAGCTGAGTGATGATGTACAAAAATCAGTCAATAGATTCCTCAAAATAAGCAATTAGCAAATTAGAGATAAGTAAATGACAATGAAAGATAAAGTATTAGTTTCAAAATGAGTATAAATTTTGCTTTCTAGGAAATGCTCGGAGAAAAATTTGTAAAATCTTTATTTTGCCAATTAAAGGCTAGTATTTTAGATGACATTTAAAAGCTGAAATATACTACATTTCACATGATTTTAAAATTAAATACATATATTTGTAAAGGATGATTACTAATATTTCTTAAAATCTGTCAGTTTTCAGGAAACTTTTTTTTCTGTATTTTACCCTTTTTTTAATTTGAATGACAGAAGTTGGGGTCTTTTTATAGTGATCTAAGCTTTTTTTTTTTTTAAGCAAAATGAATTTTTTCAGTTCAGTGAAAAAAATTATTAGATTATTACTATGGAGAAGTTATTTTCATAAAAAATACATACTCAATTTAAAAAATACATGAAGTAAAACAATTTCAAAAGGAAACAGTTTTTTTTTTAATGTGCAGTTTTTTAAATTGCTGCAGAGTTACGCAAATATCTTAAAATTATTAAATACACCCTTTTAGATATTTGAGGCTGTACATCTTTAAATAATACCTTGGATTTGTCTACTTAGTAGGGACACTAGATATATAAATAAAAATGTAGTATACCCAGTTAAATTTGAACTTCAAGCAAGTAGTAAATAATTTTAAAATATAAATGGGTCCTAAATATTGCATTGATTTTATTTGGCAACCCTACTGGTTACACTATTTATTATTTCTAACATGTTATTTTGGAGAGATGTTCCCTTTCACTCTTCTTATATAGTCTTATATCTTAATTACGTTCTATGCTTAAAGTCCATAACATGAATTTGTTTTCTTATACATAAATCAAGAACCTATCTGTCCAAATCTTTGTACAGTTCACTTTTTCTTCCACTGATGGCTTTTGCATTCTCTTTAGACATAGGTAAAATATACTTCTTCATTCTCCCATAAGTGATCAAAGTGCTTTCTTCTCCTTTAAATTAGTGTTAAAAATATATATGCCTATCCAAGAAGATTATAATTTTTTTAATGAAATTGAATTAAAAATAAGAATTGAAGCAGCAAAATATTAACAATGGATGAACTAATGTGCTGTTATGTGATATAATTCACTTATTTTAAATTGTGTCATCTAAATAGTGTTTAAATGAGAAAGTACTAAAATTAAAAAAGAAAGACTAAATGATTTGTGCTATTCTAACTGTTACATTCCATATCTCTTTGAGATAAAATGCTAGTCCTCAAGATTTATTTATAATAAATTCTTATTAATGCATGAAACACGCTATCATGAAGTGAAAATCAAGTTAAGTAAAGCTCTATCGAGTGTTCGCTTTCTTACAGCTGAAACGGAGCAGAGCATTTAGGCAATTTTACGGCTGATACAAGTTAAATTTTTGCGTGCTTTCTTAACCCTCTGCTTGGATTTGACCGCGGACCTCACACCCATCTTGTAATTAAAGTTGTTACTCTTTTAATTGTCAAATAATGAGTGTGTATTTTTTGTTACAGTATTTTTAGTGTAATATCGTTTATGACAGGGATTATGTTTCTCATTATTCACATTATCACTAAATCAAAAACTGTGTCCAATTTTGCTTCTTTACATAAAACCCCAGTGAATCCAATGTATTAGAAGGAAGGTTGTTTATCGTTAAAATGAAGTAAACTTGTTCCAGTTATCATCATTATGTTACTAATTTGGATAGACAAATGAGCCTACAAATTTTCGCTATTAGTCTTAATTATCCTAATAAGTATTTCACCATAACCTTAAATATTCCTTTCTTTTCTCTGTTCTTTTTCTAATATTTGATTATTTTACTTAAAAAAAAATTGGCATGCCACCCTATTTGTACAAACTTACGATCCTGCCCATCTTATTATAGTTGCTTTCTCTCAAATGGTGAGACAAAGGTTTGCATTTCTGCCCTCTCTTAGCCCTAATACTATGCCTGTTTTATAAAGCACTCATGTGTCTTTCAGGTTTTTTTTTTTCTCTCAGTAAATTATAATATTTTTCTTCCAATTGTATTATTGAAATAACTCCAAAATTTTTCTCAGTAATATAGTGCACTTGCCTTTTAGTAGAAGTAATGTTAATATCATATTTATGACCTTGAAATTGTAGATTTGAAAGCAGGCTTTAGCTGTAAAAAAGGGGTACATATTTTTCTGTGTGGTTGAAAATAGTTTTGACTTTTCATAACAGTGCTACCAATATGATGAATATCACCCTTGTGTTTATAGCTTCAGTGCTATTTTTTGTATTTGTGTAAGAACTAAAAATGAGTAAGAGTTCCACAGATGAGCTTTCAATAAGCAGATGCTAACCTTCAATATTTATGTTTTACCAGTGCCTTCTGAAGAAAACACATTTCTTTCCTTTAGCAATGAAATACTAGTAAAACCTTACTGAGAATTTTCAGTTGGATATAAAAATATTCAATTTTGTTGGCCCGGGAATCTTTAGTTAATTAGTAGTCCTGAATGATGGATTTACTGTTGCCCTGCATCAGGCACAAATCAGTACTGTGGTGACCAGATTGTGTCTCAGAGGAAATGGAGTCATCTTTATTTGTAACATCCTTACTTGCAACAAATTCCCCTTGTCCCTTCAACCTATACCTTTGTGTATCTTTGGGTTAATGTGACATCTGTCTTATGGTCAACCAAACTGGGGAAAAAGTAAATCTATTTCAGTCTTACAGTGTCAATCTGTGCCAGTATCTGTTTCCTCCAAACGTGATGTTATAGTAACATTGAAAGATAAAAGTATACACATGAAGTATTCATGTGAGATACAACCTCCTTGTTAATCTCGCTCTTTTTAGCTTTTATTTATTACCTTCTATGATTTACTAGTTGTGCATTTTTGAACTTTAAGGAATTTTAGAAATATTTGTTAAATGAATCTGTGCTATCCTTGCCAATATGATGAGGAATTCCTGTGAAATACTTTTTATACAGACTTTGATTTTTTTGTGTGTTTATATATCACTGTTATTAATAATACAATTTTTAGGTGGCATGAATAAGTTAAATATAGTCAATCTGTGTGTTGTAGGACCAAATGGAACCCAAGGGATATCTGTCTTATGACCAAAACACATTTTGTTTTTCTTTAGAAATCAAAAATCTCCACATATGACAAAATGTGGGCTTTTATGAGTAGCAGAAGACAGTCAGTGCTCGTCAAAAATAATGAAGAAGGCATTCAGCGAGTCCTCACCTCTGATTATGCTTTCCTAATGGAGTCAACAACCATAGAGTTCGTCACTCAACGAAACTGTAACCTGACACAGATCGGCGGCCTTATAGACTCCAAAGGTTATGGTGTTGGCACTCCCATGGGTAGGTTATACATCAGCCATTTGTTCTTTGTTCATTGATCTCAATTGCTGTGAGAAGGGAAGAATACAGTGCTACCATATGCCTAAGAATTTGTTTTACCACGTGCATCACAGTACATCACAGTACATTCTATTGGTGTATAAAAACTGAAACACTTTGGAAATCTGCCTCTAAATGGACAAATGACAAAGAAAAAATTAATTTCCACCAAAATGATTTCATAGAATTTTTAGGCTTTCATCACCTTATAGTTTCATTTGGGAAGCATTGGAACAAACAAATGCATTTTTCAGTGTTATTTCTGAGAGGAATAATTAATAAAACTGATATCCCTACCAGCCTTTGCTGGTCTCCATTCCCTGGAGGAGGGCAGAGAGTTGTGTCTTTCTTTTGTTGTTATTGTTGTTGATGTTATTGTTTTGGTAAGCCCACACAACAACAGTGCCTATATTCCTTGGATCCTTAATTATTATTCATTGAAAAAATGAATTCTACATTTGAAAATATGATGATGTAGCAAGATTTATGTATGAAGAAAACAAATTACTTTTAGAACTTATAAAAGGATGGCATTTTATATTATTAAACATGATAGATACATTATATGAGTTGTTCAGGGTAGAAAGAATTGAGCAGGATTTGGGAAGAATGTGTGAGGAATTTGGAGGACAGTACAGTATTTTTTCATTAGTAAGAGTTACATAATAGAACTCATAATTTCAGAATTTCAAAAATAAAAAATGTTTACTTTTGCCTAATATAAAAAGTTAAACTTAGGGGTTTTGTTTGCTTGCTTGCTTGTCTTGTAATTATATTGCACCAATGGACTGTCTCTATCATATTGCCTTGCTGTGAGGATATATTTGCTAAAAATAAATCAAAATAGTATATTGTACAAATTTTAAAAACCAACTAGGATATTTCAGATGTGAAACTATGAGAAAAAAAAGATACCATTGAATCAGTTCTAAGAAAACTCTGTTATAGTTTACTGAAATCATAAAAAGATCAAAAATAATATTTATTATGTTTTTGGTGAACATTTACATAGCCGATTAGGTTCCCATTCAACACTTTCTACACGAATTGTTCAGTAACATTGGTTACATTCTTAACAATATGTGAATATTCTTATTATTTCTGTTCTGATTGTTCTATGTTGATTAACTTAGTTTTCCTACCCCCTTATCTTTGTTTTAAATGGTTGACCGTTTGGTCTCATACAGGTGATTTTTGAAGGAGCACAGTACTCACAGGTGATACTCTTTACTTTGTGAGCCAATCTTTTGTTTAGCTAAAAGGTAACCTCTGGGGCTAGTTTCGGTTCGAGGTTTAAGGAGTGTCTCTGGGCAATAGCCTCGGGGAGTCCTCTAGTCTCAACCAGTCCAGTGGGTCTGGAGTTTTTAAGAATTTGAGGTTCTGTTCCACATTTTTCTTCTATTCTACCAGGATCTGTATATTGTGGCTCTGATCAGAATGGTAAGTAGTGGTAGACTGGTACCACCTAGTTTTTCTGGTCTTGGGGTAGATGAGGCTGTGGTTCCTATAGATTATTAGTCCTATAAACCAGTTTCTTCTTTGAGTCTTTGGTTTCCTTCTTTATTTTTTGCTTCAGATGAGTAGAAACCAATATTTGCAAACTTTTCAGACCCCAGACACTACTTACCAGGCTAGGATTTAGAACATAAATTTTATGAGTTATGCCAATTGACCAAGTTCTCCCAAGAGATTATGGTCCTAAACCTTCAAACCGAGAAAACCAATCCCACGAGGTGTTTTGTTGTCTAAGAACTGTTTGTAACTGTTCATCTATGTGCTTTATTATATATGTGAATATATATGTATGCACACCCACATGCATATACATACACCTACATATACACACATATATACTTATTAACATATATACCTATACACATACATGGATACATACATAGATATATGTTTATCTATATATTTTTTGGTTGTTGCAAAATTGCCATTGCAATTACCAAAAGGTCCTTTTTTTGTGTATATAACTTAGCAACATCATTTACTTTGGTCAAGCTCTGCACACTTCACCCACATTCGGTGTTACTTTTCCCATCACCAAAAATACTAAATGACTTTCCCCCATCCCTGTAATCACCAGTGAATGTTGGTCTCTGTATATATACAGATTCTTGTCTTTTCATAAAAGTAAGATCATACAATATCTGTCCTTTTGTGACTGACTCATTTCACATCACACAATCCTCCAGATTCATCCACATTACGTTTCAAGGACTTAACATTCTTTATGGCTGCATAGTATTCCATTGTATGCAAGTACCACATTTTATTTATCCATTCATCTGTGATGGACACTTAGATTGTTTTCATCTTTTTGTTATTGTGAATAGTGCTGTAATGAACATAGACATGCATATGTCTGTTCGTGTCTATTCTATTAGATCTCTGGGATATATGCTAGAAGTGGGAATGTGAGATCATAAGGTGGTTCTATTTCTACTTTTGTGAGGAAGCACCACACAGTGTTCCACAGTGGTTGTGCCATTTTACAATCCCACCAGCAATGGATAAGGGTTCTAGTTTTTCTACCTCCTTGCTACATTTGTTGTTTTCTCTTTTTTTTTTTTTTTCGCCATTTGTTTTAAATTGCCATTTTAGCAGGGGTAAGATGATATCTCATTGTCATTGTAGTTTTGCTTTCTGTTTCTCTAATGGCTAATGATCACAAGCATCTTTTCATGTGTTTGTTGGCCACTAAGTGGCTTTGAAACTCAGTACAATTTTTTACCCCTCCATATTCTTGACACTGTTTTCTAAAAGGTGTTGATATATTTTATTAAGGAAAATGTAAAACAATTCAAAATATTAATAGATACATTAACTTTATTTATTAATGTAATGTTTTTAAATTGAGGAAAATACAGGGCACAGAGCTTGAAATTTCTATTTCATTTTAAGTTTATCTCATAGATAAGATGAGAGAACAAAACCTATTTAAAACTATAAGCCCTAGGATGTAGTTTTATTCTCCCCTTTATCTGTTCTTTATCTTTTCTGTTCAGCTGTTGGTTGATCAGATCAACTTTTGCCCTTCTGAAGAAAGCTGAGTTATTGTGGGAATATTCACTGATATTAGCAAGGTCACTTGCATAAGAAATTTATAGAAGTTGAATTAAATTATATATTTCTAGGTGTAGTAACTTCTTATTTTATGTCATTAGAGAAATATAATAATGTGGTAGTTTTTTAAAATTAAGCAAAAACACATGATATGTTTCTTGCTTTCATAAAGAGCTTCCTGGAATTTTAATGTGAATTACTAGTATATATTAATAAAGAGAAAACCCTGGTGGCATAGCAGTTAAGTGCTATGGCTACTAACCAAAGGGTCGACAGTTCGAATCCACCAGGCACTCCTTGGAAACTACGGGGCAGTTCTACTCTGTCCTATAGGGTCGCTATGAGTCGGAATCAACTTGATGGCACTGGGTTTGGTTTGGTTTTGGTTATTAATAAAGACTCAAAAGATCAGGATTGTAGTTGCACATGGTAAGTATCTCAGGCTAGCAAGCACATTCTTCTTTATTTTTATTGCCAATAATATTAAATTTAGATTTATTAAAACATATCATTACTGTTAAAATAACGTATTTTACTGCATTTAACATAAATGTTGTTTTAACCTTATTCTAAAGGAGATAAATTTGAACACAGCAGTTTAAGTTCAAAGGAATGGTTATTCAAATCACTCACCTGCAGGTATTATACTTTTTGTTTCCCTTGTTCAGATAGCTTGTTGTCTTCTGTTTAGATTCATAATATTAAATTTTTAACTTAGAAATGACATCTTATTTGTTCTTAATATAGCATAAAATTAAAATGGTTTTGAGAGTCTTAATTAACTCTGTCATATAACTTTATCAAAGCAGTATGATCTGGAAAGAGGTATTTCACACTTCATTCACTCACATACTTTACTTCAGAGAAAAAGGTTTCAGGCAGTAATTTATGATTTGCTATTTCATACCTCTGCTAGGAATATGGCTTCATGAATTATTTATATTTATTTAGTCATTAATAAACACAATGACATGGCACTCTAGTACTTCAATGAGATTCTGACTTCCCACAGACTATCAACCAGCATCCTAATCTGCATTTCTAAACTAGCTAACAAACATTTGCCTTTTATGTCATCTTTCCACGCATATTGAAGATTTATAATATATTTACCTAGTTAGTTTAAAATTTTGCTCAATCATAAACTAAAAAAAGAAGAAGAAGGCATTTAGGTGTCAAAAATGTACTTGAGGGTCTTGCTCTGTTCTCAGCAGGAGTTAATGAGATAAGCATATTCAAAGCAAAGCAATATGGGCTCAGGTTCTGGAAAATTTAGATCAGTTCCAGAAATCCTTAGGATTTTCAATTTATACCTGCAGGGGCTATAATTCTTAATGAAAATTTCATTTTTACTAATATTGTAAGTGTGATCAAAGAGAGGAGTATCATTTCTTTGTTTTTTTTCTTTGCACAGGTTTTCAGATGCTGTCATGGAGGCACATGGGGTTGGGTACAGAATATTAAAACAAAATACTATGAGTCTTTTGGAGAGGGAAATCAGAAACAAATTCAATAAATGATATTTTTCCTTTTTAAGAAATCCATGTATTCTTTACTTGTCATGTGTCCTCGTGTGTGATCCATCAAGGGCCCTCCTATCCCAATTCATCACTCTCAGTGTGATGATTACTGCCCAAAGTGTGCTGTGAGATTGCTGAATGACTCAGCTATAAGCTATTTAATTAGGGAAGCTCTGTTTACACAAAAAACACCTTAGTGGAGCAATCAACAATGATGCGAAGGTAAATGCTAAAGAGGCATAAGCTGGTTTAATTAAGTTTGGGGTGACATTAACCTCTCTTATAGTTTTCCTGACTGCAGCAATGTTATTTTAATGTGGTATTTACCGTGTGGTAGATTGTTGAAGTTGTAGGTGTTCTTACCCATAGCAACTTAACTGAACTTCTTATTCATTCAGAAGAATGTTAAAGTAAAACAAAAACAAAACAAACAAACTAAAAATGCAACTCTTGGCAGAGTAAAAACTAAACCAGAAAATCAGCAGTTTTCATTAAGGAATATATAAAATGTGTGAGTTGTTGCAGTCTTCTCTCTTAATGCACCACAGGTGATAATCTATTTACTTGAACAGAGAGGATTTCTACTTTAATGGTGCTTTTGACTGCAGTGCCTCCCTCATGACTGTCCGTGCTAAAAGCCTTCTTGGTTTCTCTCTTTCTAATGTTGAGCGCGCATTACACTTTGAGGACTAGGCAGACTCAGCAGTCCATGACCTCGTAGGAAAGCAGCAGTCCAGAAAAAATCCATTAGGGCCACTTGGTGTAATTTGCTTTGCTGTGTTCAATTTGGTAGAAATATTGTACATTGACTAAAGGGTCTGATGAAAATGATTGGTATTTTTAGCAGTGAGCTTGTGGCATACTTTTTCATTTGTTAGTTCCCTCACAATTTTAATAACATAGGTGATGTATGTGGCAGCTGAGAAGTAGATGGAGGGAATTTTGCTCATGTCTGTCCACATTGTTGATGATGCTAGATTTTATGTAATCTCAGTTGTTCTCATTTTACTTTTGGAATTAAATCAATAGTAAGTTTCAAACAGTCAGTGAATAATCATTTCTGTGAGGAAAACCCAAACTAGTCATATTTTAGTTATAGAATTACTGAAATATATGCTATACATGAAGACTGTAAAGAAGATATAAAGATGAAATGAAAATATGTATAATGTTATTTAATATTAATTTATAGATAATTTTACCACACACAAAAAATTATATATATATCATTTCTTTCATATTTCCTAATTTAGTTATAAATACTAGGGTACCTTTCAATTTCATAATTCTTTAATGTTACTTTTACAAACTAATGGTTTAAAACATATTTTATATTAAAAACATAAAAACATAGTGTATACAAAATACCAGTTGTTCTATTAATAACTTTTATATAACTTTTATCTCATTATAATGCCCTTGTACAGACTCAACCTAAAAGAAAAATATTGTCTTGGTTTGTATCATGGACATTTTTTGTTGTGGATATAACACTTTGACATGTGAACAATATGAAATTTCTTTCTTTTACTTCTACTTTCTAATTTTAGACACACTGAGTCTCTCTGCTTCTTTATTTCTCCTTGTTGATGAACTGAAAGATGTAGGATCACTACGAGGGGAGGCATGTTATTTGTTTAAGGCAGATGCTAGTGTTTATAAAAACAAGTCAGTATGAGAAGCATAAATTCTCCTGCTTTGTTCACCATCCATTTCTAGCATTCACAATTCATATAATAAGTACTGTAATATTCATCATTATAGATGCATGAAATCGCCAGCCTTCAGTTCTTCAGCTTTACTGAAATGAATGAATACATTTGTCTTCATTAGTTGAACATAATGCACAAAAATTGATGCAAATTATTCATCTTTCTGCAGGTCAAACCTTCCATTAAAATGCATTCTATTTTTTCGTTGCAAAAGCAGAATAATTTTAACGTTGGTGAAGTAATTTTGCAAGACTAAATCTAGATGTAGTAATTTTCAGAACCTGAATTAAACAACAACAACAAAAAAGTCAAATCACACCTGTAGGCGCTGTCTGTTCCTGGCAGCTTGTTAAAGTCTAGATTTCATGTCACTGAAAACAGATGACAGTCTCAGTAAGCTATGCCTACTCTGCAGATATCATCAACAGACTCTACATGTTAGACACCAGGAAGCTTCCAGAAGGAACCTGATGAATCATGAACACCAGTGTGAGCAGCCTTCATTAATATTGTAAATGCTGACCAAATGGTACCCAAACAATACACAAATGCATAATTCTCATGAAAACAGAGTTAGTTCTGATAAATATTATATAAAAACCTTACATCTCTTAATTAATTTAGTGTTTTGTGCTTATCAGTCGAAGACCATGAATTCATATTATATTTTATATTACTTTAGTCATATGGTAACTGTCCTAGCCATTTATCTTCGGGTTAGCAGGGCTGAGTAAAATCAATGAATCAATCTTTTTAGAAAAAAAAAAAGTCAAAACATAGGGATAAAATTCTTAAGAACTAACTGCCAAAGAATAATGCCTTACGTTCACTGTGGGTTCTTGTGTGATAGGCATATCCTTAATTGTTGTACAGAGAATGTAGCCCTTTTAGTCTGATCACTTGTGTATAAATCCTAGTTCCATCTATGTGTCATAGGCGCCCTACATTAAGTTCCTGAGCCTCCCTGGAACTCAGAATCCTCATCTGTTAATGAATATATAATCATGTCTACATAACTGGATTGTGGTAAGGATTAAACATATTATATTTATAGTATTTGGCTCAGAGTAGTTATACAATAAAGAATTCTAAAAGTCTGTCTTGAAATATCCTGTAATAATTGACATGATATATTAGGGGTCTTTGAAGTGCTTGTAGCCTATTTTTTAATATGTATTCTTTGCATATCCAGAAATATTGAAGATACTATAGATAAGTCAGGGTGGGGATATGGCCCATGGCTAACCACTTAGAAACCCATTGCTACAGAATCTAACTGAGATTTTACCATTAGTTAATCAGCATATTATAGCTAGATAATCATCATTTTGGAGGAAGAAGGAAACTAATATCTACTTTGTAAAAACCCAAAAAATAAACTTTTTTTTTTTAGTAAAAGATGAGGCAATTCCTATCTTAAGATACTATTTAAGGGTTCCTTCTTCAAATATCTCTTGAGCATTTAGTAAACAGAGCCCACAATGTATTGGAAGCATCATGTCTAAAGACATGTCCATTTCCTTTACTTTTGGTTAATACACAGAAATGTTTTCACTCTTCATCCTGCTCGACTCTGTAAAATAATAAACATAAAATTCAAATATACACAATTCCTTCTTTAAGGAGACAATTGTGGGGAGACAGATTAATGTGAAAATAGGAAAAAACACAATATTAAACATAAACAAGAGTTCTGTTATATAGCGCAGGAGCTCAGGGAGATGAAATTCAGTGATGACCAAAGCAATCAGGCCAAATTGCAAAAGAGACTTGAGCACTACTCCCAAATGATGGGTAGTTTATTTGCTTAAAAAATTACCCTCTTTCCAGTTTTCGGGGTTCTTGATAATTTTGAGGATTACAACTAGAATGATGGTTTTATTTTAAAAGGTCCAAATTTTATAATTCATTCAATAAGTTTTTATAATAGATTTGGAACAAAAACATAATAGTGAGGGAAGTATTCCTAACGTTTTCATTTCTACCACTATTCAAATGATTACTATACAGATGCTAAAATTGTAATGAAGGCAGAGTTTCTAGAATCAACCTTTCTATTTTTTATTTTTATATAGTTTCAGAATTTCATCATTTAAGTACCCAGAGAAGAAATGTGACAACAAATCTATTTCACCAGCCACTTCTAACTAATATATATGAAATGTGTCAGAACCAGTGAAACTAGTTTGCTGTTTCATTATGTGCCAGTAACATTTGACCTTCTTTTTCTTTCTACATATATTAGAAAATATTCAGATTATGAATTAAAGGCAACTAGCTAAAACAAAGGGTTGGCAGGCTGTTCGAATCCACCAGGCACTCCTTGGAAACTCTATGGGACAGTTCTACTCCATCCTGTAGGGTCGCTATGAGTCGGAATCGACTTGACGGCACTGGTTTTTTTTTTTTTTTTTTTTTTTTTAGCTAAAACATATTTATAATTTGAGTTTTTTAATTGATGTATACTAGGTGCCTCAAATAAGCATCTCCCTTTATAATCTTAGATGCCTGAATATTCTCCTGAAGATTCTGCAAATATTCAAGTACAAGGCATTTACATTACTTTTATACAGAGGTCACACATTGTATTTTGAGATCTGCTATTTTTTTTTATAGGGTTGCTATGAGTTGGATTCGACGGCAATGGGTATAGAGAAAAAAGTACAGCTTCTATCCAAATGAAGCCAATTATTGATTTCAAATATAGGTACTTTGAAATTGATTACAATATTTTTGGTGGCATACCCATTTGATAACTATATAAACCCACCAGTGCTGTCGATAGGACAGGGTAGAACTGCCCCGTAGAGTTTCCAAGGAGCGCCTGGTGGATTTGAACTGTATATTTGCTCCCAAAATCCATAATTTTCACCTCATTTTTCATCTCTTTCATATATAATATTTGTAGAAATGAAGTTCTTCCTTTTTCTGCTCATTTTCTCTACTTTAACAGTGGCATTTATTTGGTTCCATTCCACTATGATTCTGATCCCTTATACTGTACTTGTTTTCTAGCCTCTATTTCTAGGAGAAATGAACAAAGTGTTTGGGTTTGAGGATGCCATCACTATCATTTTCCTTTCACATACATGCCTTTCTAAATCAGAAATGTATATGGAAAGAGAATAGAGAAAACAGGTACAAGGTAGTCAAAGCAAACAAAGAGTAATTGTTCCTACCCCTATTTTTAAAATAGCACAACCCTTGATGAGTGCCTACTCTGCAGACTGTTAGCATTTTGTTCTTTATCATAATGTCCCTCATATTTGTAACATTATATTCAAGATGTATGTTTTCTGTTGTAGCAAAAGCTCTAGCAGAGCCAGGTCCAAATTCATGTTATTCATTACTGTATCGTTAGACTCTACTGGCATTGTAAGATTAGAATCTAATACCTGTGCTTAGTAATATTTGTGTGTTTAATAATTTACAGTGAGGCTGTAGGGCTTAAAAAAAAAAAAAGACTCAGACATGGGGTTTGCCCAAAGGGATCTTATACCACAATCCAGTGGGAAAGTATTAAAAATTATGACAATAATGTGTGCTAAATGCTATATTAGAGAATCTGCAGTGTGCCATGGCACTGAAGGGGAAGGATCCGGTGTATTCCCGTGGCAGCCAAGGAGTTGTATAAAGATAGAGAAAGGTAAGCAGAAGAAATTTATCTACATATGAGGAAGTTCAAACAGAAAACCAGAGGAAAATCAGATGGCACTCTGGGCAGTGGGAAATACAACGGATTTTTATCGCTGGCATGTTAGGTGTAAGCAGAAGATAATACAATAGGAAGGGTAGTCTGAGACAGCATGAAGAAGGAATTGTATATTTAGCAATTAAGATTTTATCCTATAGCTTTAGAGCACCACTCTTTTAGAGCAAAATTTTAAGCAACAATTGATGTTAATACATTTCCCAGGTGGAAATATTCCCAGGGATTTTTTTCTTTATTATGGACGATGGCTCACTTTTATATTACACTTACCATTCTGTGATTAAAATGTTTAGATTTATGAATTTATTTTCAAGATAAGGTGACTCTATTCTTTTTGCACATCAATTCCTTATACTCCAATCAAATTAAAGACTTTTATGTACCTTCAAAAGAAAATACGAAGAGTGGTGACAGTAACACCACAACCAGTGTTAGCTGCTATCTTAAAGAAAGGCTGACATGGCTCCGTTGCTGTTACTGTTAGTTGCCGTCAACTTAACTTCGACTCGTGGTAACCCCATGTGTGCAGAGTAGAACTGCTCCACAAGGTTTTCAAGGCTGTGACCTTTCAGAAGTAAATTACTTGATTTGTCTTCTGTGTTGCCTCTGGGGGGTTTCAACCACCACCTTTCTGTTAGTAGTCCAGCGCTTACCTATTGTGCTATCCAGGGACTCCAAGATATGGGTCCATGAAGTGTTTCATTGCTATGTATAGCAAATGCTTCATTTGAAAGTAAGGTATTAGAATTATTAGATATAGTAACTTTTGGGTCCATAAAATGACTGAAGATATAGCTGCAAGCATCTAAGTCCAATTAACAAATATTATGTGCCATATATGATTCCTGTCCTCATATAATTTACAGGCTGTCTTAGCTTGACAAAATATCACAAAGTGGATGGCTTTAAAGAAGAGAAATTTCTATTTTCTAAACAGTTTGGAGGCCAAAAGTCCAAATCAAGGTCTTGGCTGTGTCACTTCCTTCTGTGGACCTCTTTCCTATTTCTGGTGATTGCTGCAGATCCTTGGCATTCCTTTGCTGTTTGTAGATGATCTGCCTCTGAAGTCAGGTGGTGCCTTTCTTCCTCTGTGTCTATTCTGCCCTTTTTATAAGATACTACTCAGAAGGGTTTAGGACTCACACAACTGGGGCATGACCTCATTAGCATAACAAAAGAAAAGCTTAATTTCCAAACAAAGCCATATTCACAGGCACAAGGGTAAAGACTTCAACATATATTTTGGGGCAACGCAATTAAATCCATAATTAAATAATCACATGAATAAGCATTTATTTATTGGGGTAAATAAGCATTAATTAATCACATAATTTTTTTTTTTAATTTACAAATCGTGACAAGTTCTAGAGGAAAAGAGCAAAGGTGCTAAGATGTATAATAGCATTAATGACTGAATAAAATCAAACTGGAAATATAAAAAAAATCAATTATGAAATGTAAAATCTATGGTTGCAGTTCTTAAACACAAATATGAGAGAGAAAGAGTCCTAAGAGATCATAAAACCTTGCTACCTCTGAGGAAAAAGTTCTAAGAGAATGCAGTCTTGATTCCAAATTTCTTGGAAGATTTTATTAGGGAAAAAAGAAGAGAGACGGCTCTAAAAGCATCCAAAATTGGTCGTACATTTATGGCGTCTAGCATTTCATCTCAGCACAGGAAGTAGGAAGTCATTTCATAAAATTTAACGTTGCCAGCAGCACTATTATCTAAGAATGAAAGTTGATGGTTACAACTGTGCCTTCAGACCATTTTGCTGACAGATCTTCTTTTACCTATCAAGGCACTGCACCAAGGAAGACCAATGACTGTTGACATAAGTGCAAGAATGTACGTAACAATTTGTAAACTTGTCACCGCCTACTAATTCTACGTGGCCAATAATAGAAGTGTGAAATAAATGTATTTATGGACTCTATTTATTCTATTCAATTTAATAAGAAATTCAGAAGGTCTCCATTATCTGAAGTTCTATTTTCACACTTTGTGGCTATATTGTGATTGATCATTCCTTAAATTCATTACTTCATTCAAAAAGCATTTGTTGAACGCTTACTATGTGATGGACACTGTACTAGATGTTGGATGAAATAAGGTGAATAATGGATGATTGTTTTTCCACTGATAGGTAGCATGATTTTTTAGCCAACATTTAAAGAGAGTCAAGTGAGTAACATGTTTTAGAAACATTTATCAGACTAAACTCTCTCTCAAAGAAGACAAATGATCAAGGCGTCATTTAAGCTCTTTGAGGCAAGTCCCTGGAATGTCATATGTTTCGAGATTATGGAATAGTCACATACTTACAAGAAATATAAATGAAGATATTTCAGAAAATGCATAATACCTTAAAATAATGAAAAACCAGAGGACACCTAAAATTATTAGTAGTCTACATTATAGAAATATCTTCTGTGACCCAAAGATAGTAACTAGTTGCAAGCTTTTATCTAATTCTGCATTATGCACAGCATACAATATAAAAAAAAAAAAAAATACAATATAATCAGAATAATATGAATAACTAAGAAATATAAAATGAAGAAAACTAAAAACCTTTGGGAAGTTTCCAGAAAGAATTTTTCATTATAAAGAACAACGATACCCACTCAGGAATTAACAAAATGATTAAAGAATTTGAGTGCTACACAGAAGAACAAAAGCTGTATACCTTTCTCTTTCCAAAACCCCCTCAAAATATCAGTGTTGGTATGTAAATATATTTAAATAAATCTTGCCCCCCAAAGTATCTTGCAAAGCAATTTGAAAGCCAGGTGTGGGGACATGTTTTAAGATGGGTAGTGTGATCTGAATTGTTATGACATGATGTTTCATGAAGTATATGGAATGATAGATGGAAAAGAGAGTATATGAAAATGTAACTTGATGATCTGTGGTATAATAATGTGTAAATTCAAGGACAAGAAGATTAATATGTAGTCAGGGGCAGGAAGAAAGGCCCAACAAGGAACAATATATTTTTGACAGAGAAAAATGATGTAATAACATTAGTAGTGATTGTTATCTAAGGCAATACTTTCCAGACCAAGGTTAAAAGGAAGTAGATGGTTGGGAATTGATAGATATGAGGAAAAACAGTTCTTCCTTTGAAAATAAATTTAATCATTAGGAACAAGATTTGTTTTATTTATTTATTTTCCTTTTTTGCCCTTTACTGGATAGATAGCTTTTATTTTGGTAATACGTAATGTGAATTTGCAGAAGAGATGTTTTTAATAGAATGTTCTTTAAGTTTACTTGACAAAACAATCCTTTAAAAATGAAAAAAACTTAAATTTTACCAAGAGATCAGTGTATGTGGAAAACCCAATTCAGGGAATATTGAAGCAACGTGTTTTAGAAGGAGATATTTATGGAAAGCAAGAGTGATTTTGTTTCTGACTTTGTAATTGATTAATGCATGATTTGAAACTAAACTTTTTGGCAGGAGGAATGGGAGATAGAGTCTGGATAATGTGATTTCAGCATATTTCACTAAAGAATGTTAAGAATAGGACAACTTGCTGTAAAGCCTTTAAAGAAAAGCTGTTCATCAATCAATTGGCATCTCCAAGAATGAAAAGTAATGCTTACTATCTTTCTTTATTTCTATACTGTCTAAAATAGCAAAAGGGATAAGGGAAAATGTTAGTACATACTTAGAATTGTAAATTCATATAGAGTGTTCAAAGAACAAGTCAATACATTAATAAAGTTAGACTTTGAAACCAAGAAGGTATAACTTCATTGTGTACATGCTATTCTACTAGTAAAACACTTAGAAAGAATGATACAAAGAAAGTGAGAAGGAGGGAGAGAAGAAGTTGGAGAAACAGAGAAAGACAGAGATGATAGAGATAAAGATAGACATAGAAAGAAACAAATATAGAGGTAAGACAAAGTAGGAGGAGAAAAAGTGAAACAAAAAGGACAAAAGGGAAGGAAAACAGGAAGAGGAAGGGAATAGGAGAGGAAATAGAAAAAGGGAGGGAAGAGGAGGAAAGGGAATAGAAGGAAAGAAAACAAGACAGGAAAGGGGACAAAAACAAAAAATAAGAGTAAAGGAAAGGCAAAGGGATGGACGAATATGGAGAAGGAAACAGAAAGAAGAAAGAGAGGAAGGCAGAATGGAAGGAAAGGAGAAAAAATCAGTTCCATCTTTTAATAAAACCAAGTTTATTGTGAAACATTTGATGAGATTTGTATTGGTTGCATAGTGGTTAAGTGCTACGGCTGCTAAACAAGAGGTCGGCAGTTCAAATCCGCCAGGTGCTCCTTGGAAACTCTATGGGACAGTTCTACTCTGTCCTATAGGGTTGCTATGAGTTGGAAACGACTCGCCGGCAGTGGTTTTTTTTTTTTTTTTTTTTGTATTGGTTGAGCCTAATAATCACAGTTAATTTGCTTAAGAAACTTTTAATTGATAATTTGGAGAGATTATTTTGGAGTCATAGTTTTTATTTATGAACATTTTTAAAGATATACTGTCATTGTGTAACAGATGGAACTTCAGTCTGTGCCTCCTATTTGAGCTCGTTTTGACCTCCAGGTCTTCTTGTTGTTGTTAGATACTGTGAGCCAGTATCAATTCGGAGTGACCCTATATACAAGAGAACAAAACACTTCCTGGACTTGGGTCATCCTCAAATGTTTGTTATGTCTGAGCCCATCATCATAGCCACTGTGTCAATCCATTTCGTTGAGGGTCTTCCTCTTTTTCAGTGACCCTCTACCAAGCATGATGTTCTTCTCCAGGGGCCGAACCCTCCTGATAACATGTCCAAAGTATGTGAGACGAAGTCTCACCACCTTCCCTTCTAAGGAGCATTCTGGTTGGACTTCTTCCAAGACAGATTTGTTCATTCTTCTGGTAGTCTATGGTATATTCAATATTCTTTGCCAACACCACAATTCAAAGGCATCAATTTTCTTCACTCTTCCTTTTTCATTGCCCATGTTTCACACACATGAGGCAACTGAAAATACCATGGTTTGGGTCAGGAGCTCCTTAATCCTCAAAGTGACAGCTTTATTTTTTAACACTATAAAGAGTTTTATGCAGCAGATTTGCCCAATGGAATATGTCATGTGATTTCTTGACTGCTGCTTCCATGGGCATTCATTGTGGATTCTAGTATAATGAAATCCTTGACAACTTCAATCTTTTCTCCGTCATCATGATGTTGTTTATTGGCCCACTTGTGAGAATTTTTGTTTTCTTTATGTTAAGGTGTAAACCCTACTGAAGGCTGTAGTCTTTGATCATCATCAGTAAGTGCTTCAAGTCCTCTCCCCCTTTTCAGCAAGTAACATGTCATCTGCATATCACAGGTTGTTAACGAGTCTTCCTCCAATCCTGACGCTCAGATCTTCATATAGTCCAGCCTTTTGGATTATTTACTCAGCATACAGATTGAATAAGTATGGTGAAAGAGTACAACTCTGATGCACACCTTTCCTGATTTTATACCATGCAGTATCCACTTGGTCTGTTCAAACGACTGCCTCTTGTTCTATGTACAAGTTCAGCATGAGCACAGTTAAGTGTTCTGAAATTCCTATTCACAATGTTACCCATAATTTGTTATAATCCCCGTAGTCAATAAAACACAGATAAATATCTTTCTGGTTTTCTCTGCACTTAGTTAAGATCCATCTGACATTAGCAATGAAATCCTTTGTTCCACATCCTCTTGAATCTGGCTTGAATTTCTGGCAGTTCCCTGTGGAAGTACTGCTGCAACTGCTTTTGGATTGTTTTCAGCAAAACTTTACTTGCAAGTGATATTAATGATATTGTTTGATAATTTTCTCATTCTGTTGTATCAGCTTTCTTTGGAATGGGCACAACTATGGATCTCTGTCAGTTGGTGAGGGATTGACCATTCAAATTTCCTTACATGAGTGAACACTTCCAAAGTTGCATCCATTTGTTTAAACACCTCAATTGGCATTCTGTCAGTTCCTGGATCCTTGTTTTTTGGCAATGACTTTAGTGCAGCTTAGACTTCTTCTTTCAATACCGTCAGTTCTTCATCACATACTACCTCCTGAAAATGTTGAACATCAACAAATTCTTTTTGGTACGGTGACTCTGTGCATTCCTTCCATCTTCTTTTGATGCTTCCTGCATCATACGATATCTTGCCCACAGAATCGCAATTTCAGGCTTGATTTTTTTCCTTCATTCTTTCAGCTTGGAAACACCAAGCAGCATGTTCTTCCCTTTTGGTTTTCTAACTCTAGGTCTCTGCACATTTCATTATAATACTTTGTCTTCTCTAGCTACCCTTTGAAATCTTCCATTCAGCTCTTTTATGTCATCATTTCTTCCATTCACTTCAGCTACTTTAGGTTCAAGAGCAAGTTTCAGAGTCTCTCCTGACATCCACCTTGGTCTTTTCTTTCTTTGCTGTCTTTTCAGTGACCTCTTGCTTTCTTCGTATATGATTTCCTTGATGTCATCCCACAACTCTTCTGGTCTTCAGTCATTAGTGTTCAATGTGTCAAATCTGTTTTTGAGATGGTCTCTAAATTGAGGGGGAATATATACAAAGTCATACGTTGGATCTCATGGACTTGTTTAATTTTCTTCAGCTTCACTATGAACCTGCGTGAACTTGATGGTCTGTTCTGCAGTCAGCCCCTGGCCTTATTCTGACTGATGATATTGAGCTTTTCCATGGGCTTTTTCCACAGATGTAGTCGATTTGATTCCTGTGTATTCCATCTGACGAAGTCTATGTGTATAGTTGCAGTTTATGTTGTTGAAAAAAGGGATTTGCAATGAAGAAGTCGTTTGTCTTGCAAAATTCTATCATGATATCTCTGGCATTTTTTTCTGTCACCAAGGGCATATTTTCCAACTACTCATCCTTCTTCTTTGTTTCCCACTTCCATATCCCAATAGCCAGTAATTATCAATGTGTCTTGGCTGCATGTTTGATCAATTTCAGACTTCAAACACTGAAAAAAAGTCTTTGTCTTTGGCCTTAGTGGTTGGTGCATAAATTTGAATAATAGTTGTATGAACTGCTTTTCCTTGGAGGTGTGTGGATATTGTCCTATCACTGACACTGTTGTACTTCAGGATAGATTTTGAAATGTTCTTTTTGATAATGAACACAACGCCATTCCTCTTCAATTTGTCATTCATGACATAGTGAGATTGTCTGATCAAAATGGCCCATACAAGTCCATTACAGCCCACTAATGCCTAGGATGGAAACCCTGGTGGTGTAGTAGTTAAGAGCTATGGCTGCTAACCAAAGGTCAGTAGTTCAAATCCACCAGGCACTCCCTGGAAACCCTATGGGGCAGTTCTACTCTGTCCTATAAGGTCGTGGTTAGTCAGAATTGACTCAACAGCGATGCGTTTTGTTTTTCGGAATGCTTAGGTTATCAATCTTTACGTGTCCCATTTCATTTTTGCCAAATTCCAATATAGCTAGGTCATACTTTATACGTTCTGAATTCTAGTTATTAATGGATGCTTTCAGCTGTTTTTTTTTTTTTTTCATTTGGAGTTGTGCCACATCATCAAATGAAGGTCCCGAAAGCTTGACTCCATCCGTGCCATTAGGGCCTACTCTACTTTGAGGAGGCAGATCTTCCCTAGCCATATTCTGAGTGCCTTCCAACCTGAGGGGCTCATCTTCCTGTACTATATCAAACAATGTTCTGCTACTATTCATAAGGTTTTCACTGGCCAATTTTTTAAAAAGTAGATTGCAAAGTCTTTCTTCCTCGTCTGTCTTAGTCTGGGAGCTTTGCTGTAACCTGTTCACCTTGGATAATCCTACTGGTATTTTAAACACAAGTGACATAGCTTCCAGTATCACAGAAACAGGAAAGCCACCACCGTACAAAAAGTTGACAGAAAATGGTGGTCCAGGTCTTATGAATCTGTCATATCAAGGAGTTTTCCTAAGCTATAAACATGAGTTTATATCTTTCTTTCATTTTAGTAATGACAGGATTTTTTTAACCCGGTAAATCATATCCATTGGCAAATTGTAAAAATAACAGTTTAAAACACAACAACCTCTTACTGTCAATATGAAAATATGCTTAAATAGTCAATGAAAATCTCATTGACAGCAAGAATAGGAAAGAACCAACAATCATAAGTTGCATATTGAAGGTCTAAGAGCCGAATCCAACTTTCAGAACTTTTTGGTTTACCTTGCATGTTTTTTTTTTTTTTGCCTCAATTTACTTGCAATTTTTTTAATTTTGAAGATTTTAGGTATTTCATGTGACCTCATTAAAAATGAAATTATCTGGTTACACTGGGTTAAAATTCTCACAGGGTATTATGAAAACTGGTATGCTTTAAACTGAATATTGCAGATTTCCAGATTATTTTTGTGTAACTTGCTTCATTCATTTATATTTATTTGTCTGCCCCCTTAGATACTTAAGGATTTACTTTCTCGTGGTAGTATGTACACAGTACATTGCATTTACCAATTCCAAAGTTGTTTTCTAACAAAACTTAGAGTTCTTTGGCTAAAATGCAAATTTTCTCATAGGTGTCCTTACAGTTGCAGCCCCAGCTTCTCTCAGTTGCTGCTCAATGCTATCATGGTTCTTTGCTTGCCAACATATGGATGGAAACTGGAAGTGGGATTTGGGAGAAACTTAAGCCCTATCTATCTAACTAAGGACTGTTCACTTCATTAGAGCTAAGCACATGACTGTTTACATCATAAGGAGGATAAAAGATACTTTTGTTCTTTGATCTCTATGTGTCCCAGAGAATTTCAACTAATTGAAATTTCAGTTCACATTTGACTTCAACTAGTATCTGTATAGAAATGGTTCCCAAGAAGCATCAAATAATGTACCAATGAAGGAAAAATCCATTGTTGCATTATTGTTCCTTTTTCAGTATAATTAACTAAGCAGTGAAAAAATAAAAAATAGTATTTTACTGTCATTGATTCTATTCCTTATAATATTTAAAAAACTTAAAACAAGGTATATTAACTTTCTGAGTTTTATTTAAACAAATATCAGTAGCACATTACTATGCAGGAACTGTCAAAAAAAGGTAGAAGGAATACACAGTCACTATACTGAGAAAGAATTGGTTGAAGTTCAGCCATTTCAGTAGGTAGCATATGATTAGGAACTGATGGTACTGAAGGAAGAAGTCCAAGTTGCACTGAAGTCACTAGCAAAAAACAAGGCTCCAGGAATTATACCAATTAAGATGTTTCAACAAATGGATGCAGCACTGGAAGTGCTCACCCCTCTATGCCAAGAAACTTGGAAGATAGCTACCTGGCCAACTGACTGGAAGAAATCTATATTTATGCCTGTTCCCAGGACCCCACTGAATGCAGAAATTATCGAAAAATATTATTAATATCACACACAAGTAAAATTTTGCTGAAGATCATTCGAAAGTGACTGCAGCAGTATATCAACAAGAAACTGCCAGAAATTCAAGCTGGATTTAGAAGAGGATCTGGAACCAGGAATATCTTTGCTTATGTCAGATGGATCCTGGCTGAAAGCAGAAAATACCAGAAAGATGTTTACTTGTGTTTTATGGATTATGCTAAGGCTTTAGACTGTGCGGATCATAATAAATTATGGATAACATTGTGAAGAATGGGAATTCCAGAACACTTAATTGTGCTCATGAGGAACCTGTACATAGATGAAGGGGCAGTCTTTCAAACAGAACAAGGGGATACTGCATCATTTAAAGTCAGGGAAGGTATGCATCAGGGCTGTATACTTTCACCATACTTATTAAATCTATATGCTGAGCAAATAATATGAGATGCTGGACTGTAGAAAGAAGAACGAGGCATCAGAATTGCAGGAAGACTCATTAACAACATGCAATATGCAGATGACACAGCTTTGCTTGCTGAAAGTGGGGAAGACTTGAACTTACTGATGAAGATCAAAGACCACAGCCTTCAGTATGGATTATGTCTCAAAGCAAAGAAAACAAAAATCCTCACAACTGGACCAATAAGCCACATCATGATAAATGGAGAAAAGATTGAAGTTGTCGAGGATTTCATTTTACTTGGATCCATAATCAACACCCATGGAAGCAGCAGTCAAGAAATCAAAAGACACATTGCATTGGACAGATTGACTGCAAAGGACCTCTTTAAAGTGTTGAAAAGCAAAGATACCACCTTGAAGACTAAGGAATTCCTGACCCAAGTGATGGTGTTTTCAATCACCCCGTATGCATGCGAAAGCTGCACGATGAATAAGGAAGACCAAGGAAGAATTGATGCCTTTGAATAGTGGTGTTGGCAAAAAATATTGAATATACCATGGACTGCCGAAAGAACAAACAAATCTACTTTGACAGAAGTACAACCAGAACGTTCCTTAGAAGCAAGAATGGTAAGACTACATCTCACATACTTTGGACATGTTTGTCAGAAGGGATCAGTCCCTGGAGAAGAACATCAAGCTTGGTAAAGCAGGGCCAGAGGAGAAGAAGAAGACCCTCAACAACATGGATTGACACAGTGGCTGCAACAATGGGATCAAGCATAACAATGATTGTGAAGATGGTGCAGGACCGGGCAGTGTTTCATTCTGTT
This sequence comes from Loxodonta africana, assembly GCF_030014295.1. Taxonomy (NCBI): domain Eukaryota; kingdom Metazoa; phylum Chordata; class Mammalia; order Proboscidea; family Elephantidae; genus Loxodonta; species Loxodonta africana. Next base: position 165,360,757 of record NC_087342.1, read on the forward strand.
GTACATAGGGTCACTATGAATCAGAAGCAACTCGATGGCACCTAACAACAACAAAAATATTTAGGAAAAAAATGTGTACCCAAAGTTTGGTATCAATGGAAAATTCTTATAGTCACACTCATTGTTGGAAATAGCAAGATCAGATGGCAGGAAATCAAGTGTGTCTATCATTTGATAAAGCATGGGTTGCTTTTGTTTGTTTTTGTCTTGTTCTTGAGATTGTATGAAAGAATATTGTTCTTTGCAAATATTTTTGTTTTTGTTAAGAATATACACAGCAGAACCTACACCACTTCAACAATTTCTATATGTATAATTCAGTGACATTGGTCACCTTCTTTGAGTTGTGCAACCATTCTAACCCTCTTTTTCTGAGTAGCAGCTCGCTTGGTATGGCAAGCTCACCATACGAAATAATATCCCTTCGTATTGTTCAGGATGAGAAATGAATTAGTACAAAATATTACTCGACTGCCTCCGAAAATTTTCTGTATTTGAAAGTCTCCTTTTCAAGTAACCACCCCATAAAGTCTTGTTTCTAATTGTACTTCCATTCTCATAAGTATATCAGCACAAAATTTAATTCAGATATGACATTTCTAATTGAAAGACATATTCGATAAACTATAGTTTACTATTTAAGTGATGTTTATTTATCAATCAAACCTTATTTGCAGGGAAAATACATGGTTAATCAAATTAGCTATGCAATGTAAAAGTGACCTTGCACCTGGTACAAGGTTAGATGCAGTCAATCAACGATAACTGGAGAGCCAATTTAGATGGATTTATTTATGATATTTTATTACATGTCAAAGAGACCAAAAGCACCAGGTTACCCCTGTTCTCAGTCAGGTTTTAAGCTCCCCAGATTATGCAAACACATATTAAAAGCGCTCGATGTGAGACTAGAGCCCTGGTGGCACAATGGTTAAGCGCTTGGCTGCTAACCGATGCGATGGTCCTTTGAACCCAACAGCTGCTCCGTGGAGGAAGATGTGGCAGTCTGCTTCCATAACAATTATATCCTTAGAAACTGTGTAGGGCAGTAGCAACTCTATAGGGTTGCTATGAATAGAAATCAACTTCACTCGATGGCAGTGGGTTTTTTGGTTATTATGTGAGAAGTGCTTGATGATTTGGAAATATAAGTAGATGATAGAGAGATAGATATGTAGGTAGGTAGATAGATATCCTTAGTTCTTATTTCAAGGAGCTTGTATCTATTTAGGAATGTAGGCCACATTTAACAAGGTAAATGCTAATACCAGGTGGCCTAGGCTGAGTGTCCAGAGAGTGTCCAAGGTAGACAGTAGTATAGGCTGGGCTAATCCACTGATATGTGAAATGTTTGAGGTGCAGAATTTAAACTGAGCGTTGGCATCGGAGTAATATTTGGAAGAGAGGCTAGGAAAGAAGCTCAGAAGCAATTTTTTTTCTAGTATATTTGAGAATTATTGTACAGTGAAAATCAAATATTTGAGTTCAAATTATAGGAAACAGCGTTAAAAATATAGAACAGCTTTTTAGTAAATGGAAACCCTGGTGGTGTAGTGGTTAAGAGCTACGGATGCTAACCAAAAGGTCAGCAGTTCCAATTCACCAGATGCTCCTTGGAAACCATATGGGGCAGTACTACTCTGTCCTATAGGGTCCCTATGAGTCAAAATCGACTCGACGGCAGCAGTTTTTTTTTTTTTTTTTTTAGCAAACAGCACTGAAAATCTTGTACAGAAGCCGTTTTATTTCTACATCAGAGTAGATATAGGAGTATATTAAAGAAACCGCAGTCCAGCTGGATTTGGTAGAACTTCTCCAACTTTTCAGTGGGATTCTTGCCTCTTATGATTCTACTTGTCTTTCTGCTTTTAGCTTGCCCGCTTTTGTTTAAAAAGTGATGTAAATTTACTCCTGTTGTATTAATCAAGTAAAAAAAAAAAAGATATATAGTGTTGTCAACTATAAGGCAGAAATGTTTTCCGACCAGGTGGCACAGTGATTAAGAGCTACGGCACACGACAGCTGCTAATCAAAAGGTCAGCAGTTCACATTCACCAGCCGCTCCCTGGAAACCTTATGGAGCAGTTCTAATCTGTCCTATAGGTTTGCTATGAGTTGGAATCAACTGGATAGCAACAGGTTTGGTTTTGGTTTTCTCAGCAAAAATAAAGTTTTAGGTATAGATGTAGGCACATTAAAATATAAACAAAAATTATAGCTGAAATATTTAGCATTTTCCTATAAACAGAAAAACATGGATGAATTTGTGAAGGAAGATGGTAGCTGCAGTATAGTGTCTTAGGAAAGAGATTATACTTCAGAGGCAATTTCTGAGTGGCAGAAAGCAATAAGACCAATTCCTTGGGACAGATGTTAAAAGGTGCCTGCAGTTCGATTTTTATTTTTTTTAAATGCTTCTGGGAAACCAATGAGAAAAGATATTACTTATTATGCAATAGCTAATGCATATGTGTATCTACCACCTCAGAAAACATCCTTTATTTCACTTATGTTGTTGCCTCCAGTGAAAGAACATTTCCCTTTAAGGCGTAGAATGGCAAACGAATAAACAACCAAAAAGATCTCATAACGTCAGACCATAGGGCCTGAATTTATGAGTTAATTTGACATTTTTAAATAATCCAAGTCTGTATAGACCTATGTTTATTATTCATATCAAATACAAAAGTGACTGTCTATTATTTGCAGAGTGTTATATACCCCTGAACACAGTTTTTTAATCATGCTGGTCCTAAATTATTGCATTTAATCTTGGGAAAACAGAATTTTTCCATAACTTTCCCAAAAAATTCTGGTGAACCTCCTGATCAAAGCTCTGGTTTCATTGTAGAATGATTCCTAGGTTTTAACTAACTATACGTCTTTGTATTCTATCCACTTCGATTTGTGGATTCCCACTTACTGTTTTTTTTTTTTTTTTTTCTTTCCCCAATGCTCTGAGCTGAGACTGCCTTTAAAAAGGTGGCATTTCTTTCTTAAACACAAAATTCATTTTACCCTTCAAAATCTAGAAAGGGCATCGCCTTATTTATCTCGTTAAACGTCTACCCTCTTTCCTTTTCCAGTTGGCTTTTTCTCCTGAAAATAAATATTGGCACCTTTTGGAGCATTTGAAAAAATCTGTGCCCTCTTCTTACATTTTAGATGCTAACCTTTAATTATGAAATTCTAGATTTCTTGTAATAGTTCATAACTTACTCTACCCTTTCCTAGGTTCTCCGTATCGAGATAAAATCACCATAGCGATTCTTCAGCTTCAAGAAGAAGGCAAGCTGCACATGATGAAGGAGAAGTGGTGGAGGGGCAATGGTTGTCCAGAGGAGGAGAGCAAAGAAGCCAGTGCCCTGGGGGTTCAAAACATTGGTGGCATCTTCATTGTTCTGGCAGCTGGCTTGGTGCTCTCGGTTTTTGTGGCAGTGGGAGAATTTTTATACAAATCCAAAAAAAACGCTCAATTGGAAAAGGTAAATGTCACTCTTTTACAATTAAAAACAATTATTGTGATTATAATAAAACAAACTAATTTCTATCTTTCCAACCAAGGGTAATGCTTATAACTATGACTGTTCATTGTCTTGTGCCATTCATTATAAAGCAGAGAATAATAAAAAAGGACTCTGTATCACCCTCATGGTTTTAAATATGTTTAATTGTAGCCAGCTTTCAGGACACGTGACGGTTTCTCCTTTTATTGAAGCCTAAATGAACTTGCTGCTGGAAGTTCATTGCAGTTAGTTTAATGGAGAAATTTAATTAATGAAGAAAGCAAGAACAAGAAACTCTAAGATGCAGGGGTAAATCTTTCTCTGCAGATAAATAAGATTTTAAGAGACAAACTGATTAAAGAGCAAATGAAAATCTTCATTTGAAGAATTTTAGTCTAATAAATTTCCATTTGAAATAAGTAACCTCACAGTACGAAAATTGTAATTAATTTGCTACGTTAATGAATATGTGAACTTTTTTTTGCCATTTAATATAATTCTTAATGAGTCTTTTATTCCCTTGTACCAAAGTGTTTAGAAGAACATTTATAAACCTCAAAAATATTAACTTCATTACAATTTTTCTTTGGATTTTAATACATTTAGTCTTTATTTTACAAATGTCTTTGCATTGTGTTCTTGAAAAGTCTGTGACCTCTTTCAGGTTCTACATTTCTGGTGCTTTACCTTCTTCATTTCTATACGTACGAAAAAAATATGAAGAGGTATTTTTATAGAGAAGTCTCTGTTTCAGACTGATGTGACACTTACTGTATATGAATTGATAGCTTTGGACATGAAGTAGCCACTTTAACATTTTTAAGCCTTCTGGTACTTTATTGAGTTAGCCTTTTTATGTATAAACAGCCCTTTTTTTCATAAAACTCAACAGTATTTAGGGGTTAAATTTTAGACATTGTGCCAAATGAAACTATAATTGCTTTAATGTTTTGAAACCATTATGAACTTTTGTTGGTAAAATGAAGAGCAGAAAAGTGATGTTTTAAAAATATATCATACATAGATGAATATATTCTGCTGATGTTCTTTGAAGCATTTGCATCTTTAAATCCATTTTTGAAAACCAAAGACATTTTATTTTGTCTTTAATAATTTGTTTACTTATCCTCTCTGAAATTAGAATTTTAGAAACATCATTTTAACATTTTTATTTTACTACATTAGTTAATTCTTAGAAATACTGTTTGTATAACTGAATATTGATAGCCCCAGCCTGTATATGACACTAAGATAACCAATGAAAAATTATTTAGGTAGTCACCCAATTTATTTTCCCACAACTCCTGGATGACTGTTTACACTGAGCTGGCTAAATCAAACATTTTTTTTTTTTTTTCACTAGGAGTGACTGATCATTATGTCTAAGTATATATTCTAATGTTATGATCATTTTTTGAAATATATTCCTAAGTACTAACTAAAGAAGAAAAATCTTAACTTATAAATTTCCACTTTCATTAATAATTGTCAATAACTGTAAAATTATTTTGGTTAGTGATGGCTTTAAGTAAGTCTAAAAATTATAGACAGAATTTGAGTTTTTCAGTTGAAATCACAAATCATCCATGTTACAGCTCAGTGTTAAAATGAATCAAATTTATCTCTTGAGAATATGTAGTATTCTATTATATTTGTTTCTATGTGTCATTTTCAAATAATAACTAAGCTGTATCTCTTTGCACAGTTCTTTTTATACACATTCTGTTTAAAAGAAAAATTAAGGGTGCGAGATTTAATTCCTTAAAATAACTTGTTTAATTGTTATTATAATTAGTTTCTTTGGATTTTTTTACATATCGATCAGCTCATTTGATTTTTTATGGAATGAGCTTTGTATATATACACGACCTTCTAAAAAATTAGGAAAAGGAAATTAATGTAATTTTTTTGACCAAAACAGATGACAAAACATTACACTGGAAAGAAACAACTGCTTTGATTTTACAATACTTCCGCATTCTATCTCCACTTAATCTATATTCCCTAGTTTAGCAAATGAGGTGCTTCAGGATCTGTCTCTGTGCACCACTGTAATTTTATCTTTTGCTCCTTCACAACTTGTACCTTTTCTCTGAAGACAACAACAACAACAAAAAACCAGTTGCTGGGAGTCAATTCTGACTCAAGGCAACCCCATGTATGTGAGAGTAGAACTGTACTCCATAGTGTTTTCAGTGGCTGATTTTTTGGAAATAGATGGCCAGCCCTTTCTTCTGAGGGCCTCTGGGTACCTTTCAGTTAGCAGCCTAGGAAGTTAACCATTTGAACCACTTGGGGACTCCATGTTTACTCTACCTGTATTAAATTACTTTCAGTTTTCCAAGGTCTTCCAGCTTTTCCAAAACTCTTCCTTTTGACTTGAACATACTTTGTTCATTTTTCCACGGCAAACTGTCGTTAGTCATTTTAGAGTAGGCATTTAAGACTAGGTGGTGGTGCAGTGGTTAAGCACTCAGCTGATAACCGAAAGATCAGTGGTTTGAACCTACCAGCTACTCTGCAGGAGAAGGATGTGGCAATCTGTTTCCATAAAGATTACAGCCTAGGAAACTCTATGGGGCAGTTCTACTCTTCCTATAGGGTCACGTGAGTCAGAATTGACTCTACAGCAACAGTAACGAGTATCAACTTGTCCAGAAAACTTCTCCTAATCAATAGATAAAATGGGTTTGGGCACAGAACACAACCTGTTTAGGCAAAGTCAGGATAAGTTTTTATTTCTTGTTGTAACAAAACAAAGAGACCTGTGTATCTCTTTTTTCTTTTTAACTTGGCTGATTTCTGATACTGTCATCGCTCTAAAAACACTCCCCTTGAGAAAGTAGGGAAAGTATTTTGCCCATTTCAATGCACATTGTGCATTAAACCTAGCGCCTGTTTTCTCTGAATTCTATTCACGTCTCCATTACACTTTGTCTGTGGAGTCTGTTTTGACTCATAGTAATCCCATGTGACAGAGCAGAACTACCCCATAGAATTTTTTAGGCTGTACAGATTGCCAGGTCTTTCTTCCATGGGGCTGCTGGGTGGATTCAAACTGCCCACCTTTCAGTTAACAGCTGAGCTCTTAACTGTTGGGCCACTAGAGCTCCTCCACGACACCTTAGACCACTATTTTATTTGTATTTGTTGGTTTCTGTATGTGTCTCCCTATTATACTCCTAATACTTTTAGGACCGGGATCTACCGTTTTATATTTCCAGGGTCTTCAACAATGCCTGGTGGTGTAATATCTATTTTTCTATTAATCTATTATCTAAATTAATAACAAAGTTTATTCTAGTTACTTATTTAGAAAAGCTTATCATAAAGAATAAAAAAAGAACTGTGTTTCTATGGTGGTAAATTAAATAATTATAGGTCTATTAGAAGAGCCTGTTTTATCTTGACAAAGTAAGCTCTTGGGCTCAATTCTTCTTTATTTTTCCTGAGGGATGTGTTATCAGGTTGAGGTATATAGCTGCTTAACACTTTACTTAATTTATTATAATGAATCTCAAAATATTTCTAGAATTTATCATTAGATATGCATGAGGATATAGAGAAATTCACAGTTTATTTACACTATCACAGTAATGCCTTTAACTTAGATTTCTTAAGTTTAGTAATGCATGCTTGTGGAATTATTCATTTATTCAACTAATATTTGTTGAGAACCAAATGTACAATGAGCTGTGTTTGGCAACTTTTAAAGGTAAGCAAAGATGTATTAGTCACCGTTTTTCAGCCCCAAAGTGCTTTGCTCTTTTTCTTCTGTTTCTCCCTTTTCCTTCTTCCTTCTAGTATTCTTTATAAGAACAAATGCAATTTCCTATTTTGATCTAAATAGCCTGGAAGATATATGAACTTTATGGATAAAATTTAAGAATAGCTAATATCTTTTCATAGAAAACTCTTACTTTTGATGATGATAGTGGTGAAAATAGTAATTATTGCTACTATTATTGAAGCTCTGGTGGCACAGTGGTTAAGACTTTGGCTGCTAACCAAAAGGTCGGCAGTTTGAATCCACTGGTCGGTCCTTGGAAACCCTGTGGGGCTGTTGTACTATGTCTATAGGGTTACTATGAGTTGGAATCAACTCGATGGCAATGGGGTAATTATTATTTTAAAGGTAAAAATAAAATGTCTTTTATAGCAAATAGTTTGTGAAATATTGATCAAAACAGCTCTTGATTATGATGTCTTTATATTTCTCAATTGTTTGATAATTAACAGTTGTTTAAGAATGCCTCATTTTAAAATGAAAGTAGGTTAAAAAATAATAATTGAAAATAAAGCTGAAATACATGGACATTATAAAACTAAAAAACTGTACATTGCATTCATTTCAGATGACCACAAGATGGTGTATTACATTTTTTATAATGCTTAATGGTTTTAATTTTGATGCAAATATATTAATGGATCAAAGATATAGTGTTTTTTATTTATTCATACTTTTACAATAGTTATTTATTTTTTTGACTTTTCAAATTTACCGCTTGTCCATTTGGAAAGATACTTTAAATACTTTTCTTGTCTGATTGTGTCTTAAAAAGTAACTGATTAACGTTTGCATTTTCTGATTGATTTTCTTTGTCTCTTACCTCTTTCCGGATTTTACACATATTGCTACTTAAGGGTTACTCAGCAATCTGAGAAACTGTTGTACACCTGAGAAAATCTTCAGAGCACTTCAGGTGTATGTGGATTTGTTTGAAGGACCCTGTTTGTCACCTTCCAAATCTTATTTGTAACTGAAACAAACTGATTAATGTACAAAACTGTGATTTATATAATATTTATGATAAAATATTGCTTTTGTAGGCATAAATTATAAGTGATTTTAATCATTTTACTTTTTATAAAAATATTGCATTACATAATTATAGTTTACTCATTTATATTTAAAATTTGTCACCATTCCTTAAATATATGAATGTATCCTCTTTTAAAAAATATATATAATTCTGCTTTCTTTTGATGTACAGCAACAGTAGTAGCATAACTTAGATAGTTCAATTTTTTTGTCTGATTTGTATGCAGAAATATTTTCTTTCTCACGTAATTTAAAATAGATTTGCCTGTACAAATCATTTTAATTAAACTGCTTGAACATGAATCTTTGAGTTCTCAGGTGTGGAAAATCTTTTTTTAAAAAACTAAATATATTGTTCCCTCTGTTCACTGTGAGTTGGAATCAACTCGTCAGCAATTGTTTTTGTTGTTGTTGTTACTTAAGAATAAACTAAATGTAGTAAAAATACCTGAGAAACAAAACATGTTAATTATTACTCAGACATTGAATTTGTAAGATAATGTGTCCCCATCTTAAACATATATTTTTGCTCTAAGATGATCGAAGTATTATTTTAAGAACTACATTGTATTGTTGTTTTCAGAAGAGAGTCCATTTTAGTTACTATAGTTATTTATATTATAGGACACTGTTAAATTATATGGAAGATGATCCCTAAATAATATTTTTCCAGTCACAGAAAGTTCAAAAGAAAAGTGAGAACATCTAAAATGTTCTTCAGGCTGCAGTTGAATAACGAACGTAAAAGGTGGCCACAAATCAGAATAGAAGAGGCACAAATAAATGAAACATTGCAATTTGGGAAACGATAAGGAGAAAATTGGAGTGGTTTAGTTTACACCTGCAAGACTAGGGATCAAGGGTGAAAGACTATTCATAAGGAAAACATTTTTTGAAGCTGGTTGAATCTGTTTTTCATGGAAACAGAAGAATTAAAGGAGATTGTTCATAGGTCCCTATACACAAATAGCTCTATAAAGTTGCCGTTAATGAAGTACTACTTTAAAATACCAAATAAAAAAGCAAACACGCTGCCAGCAAGTCATTCTAACTAATAATGACCTTACAGGACAAAATAAAACTGCCTTATCGGGTTTCCAAGGCTGTAAATCTTCACAGAAGCAGACTGCCACATCTTTTTCCTGTGGAGCAGCCGATGGGTTCCAACTACCAGACTTTCTGTTCGCAGCCGAGTGCTTTAACCACTGCACCACTGCTTTAAAATAGTCTCATAAATTATTTCTCAGAATGTTGAAGGATTAATTCTCACGAGAGCAATGCTCATTAAAGAAGCTATTTATTAGATAAGCTATAGGAATGCAAACTGTTATAAATCATCAGGAAAGATTTTATTTCAATATTTACATTTTTCCAAGTAATGTCTATTCACAAACCACAAAATATTTATCCTTTCCATTAATTACATTAATATATGGAATTTTAGCTGTGTTTAACTCTTCAGAAGTTGAAATTTCTAAATACATTTTTAATCTAAGAAAAAACCAGCTACAAAGCATGTGTTTCTGAGGTTAAAATTGTAAATAAATTTTGGACAAATAGGCAATTTTGAATGTTTCTATATCACTGCCTTTCTCTGAGAGCAGTGTGTCTAAATTTCTATTGATGACCTGTATAAGAACTGAATGGCTAATATTCAAAAATATCCTTACATGTAAATACAAAATCTTACTCTGCAATGAGGTACCAGTTTTCATTTTACTCACTAATTCACTTTCAAATTAACAAAAGTATTTTTAAATAATTCGTTTATGAACCATTACTCTGTTTATCCCCACAAATGATGTTTTTAAATTAAGATTGTAGCCTGACAGATAATGATTTTACAACTTTATTTTTATAAACAAAGTTTTTTTTAAGTATAGTTATCTCATTTGAATACAAAACGACCTCAAAAACACTCATTTGAATACAAAACAACGTCAAAAACACTGTAAATGTTATTGTCCATATTGCACAGGTAAGAATATTAAGTGCCCCAAGGGTCAAGTGCATTTCCCAATGTCAAAGATGCCTAACTCTATTTACGGTATACTATATTGCACACATACACGCACAGAAAAACAATCTTTTTTTTTTTTTATTGATGGTTTTCCATCCTAAACTTATATTCGGAAAAATAATATATACTAGGAATCTTAAATGGATAAACAGATTGTGGGTTTTTATCATAAGCACTGTCTAGCTACTGTACTTTTCTCTCCTTGGGTCTAGACATCAAGCATGGGTTTTGGAATAAAAGAGATGGGATCATATCTCAACTACATTCAAACTTGTATAAACCTTAGTTTTTTGAAATTTCTTTTAAAATGAATAAGTTGGGTTTAAAATACTCCATAAATGAAATTGTTTTAAAAATTAATACGGTTAATATACATAGAGTTCTTAGTATGAAGCCCTAGTGGCTCAGCAATTAAGAGCTCGGCTGCTAATCTGAAGGTCGGCAGTGTGAATCCACCAGCTGTTCCTTGGAAACCCTATTGGCCACTTCTACTCTGTGCTGTAGGGTCGCTAGGAGTTGGGACCATAAGCAGCTGTTGTTACAGTATCATTATTATTATTCCTAACGCTGATGTATTCCAACCATTGGACTTTAGGTAGAAAGAGCTTTTCCTAGAACTAAGCATTAGTTATTTGTGCGTATGAAAAATTGTATCTCTATGACTACCAACAAGAATGTGATGATTAACATTGCTTTTTCTTAAAATGTATTTCATAGCTCAATTGACGAAAATGATATTGAAACTTGTCGGACCTTATTTATTGATTTTTTAACCTTAAGTAGGGGAAGTGTAAGAATGTATAAAGATGCTCCATTTTTCTCTGTCTCATTGTATTTACAAAATGTAATATGAAGGTATTGGGTAACTGTTTCTGTAATGGTCAAGGTTTCTGAGAATATTTTAATCTTTGTTTATATGTTTATTGTTGAAATAATACAGGCTAAAGCCTAGCATTTTTGTCATTTTACTCACTAGGAAAGAAATGCATTTCTTTTTGCTCCATATATTGTTCCTGTCTGCTTTATTATTTCACATTCAAAAAATTAACATTTATTCAGAATGAAGTTCAGGAAAAAGGTTCAGATGAAAATCAAACAACTGCTAAGGGGGCAATCTAATATAATAAAGGAATCAAGAATGGAAGTCAAAAGAAAAGGGTTACCATCTTATCTCTGATACCAGTTATGTGCATGGCTTTAGATAGATAACTTGACTTCTTGGATCTTAGTTTGTTTAGCTGTAAAATTGCAGTGATTGAGCAACAGGAACAATATGATCCTGCACGTAAAGTCTCTTCTGACTGCTGCACTGCTTCTCTAAATAATAGTTTTTTTGTATAAGTTAGCTGCTCTAAAACTGAATGTGAAGGTCAAAGTTGCTATATATTTTTTTAACAAGAATATCTTAATAAGTCGTTTTTCATCTCTCATTGCTTCACTGTTATATTCATATAGCCTTAGGTCAATTCACACTTCTGAATGTATACCATCAGCTATTTGATTTTTTTTTTTAAAGCCCATAAATTAAAATTATAAATCAAAAGGAATGGGTCACATTAAATGACACTTATTTTCCTTATTTCATAGACTAATGTTTATATAAAATATATTACTTTCTATATACTTTTTATTCCATTTTAGTTAACATCTTACATGTGATAATTTTCTGTAATTTATCACAATGACTGATTTGTCTAAACTACATATAATTCAGAATTCTTTGGACGAATGACCTACAGAGTCAGAAATTAATTAGAAAAGTTTCAGAATGAACTAGTTTTCCATAATCAGTTATCAAATAATTTAAATGACAAACCCAACAATACAGTTTGGTTGCTATGAGCTAATATATATTAGAAAATTGAACTGCAAAATCTGATAAAACACGTTAAAGATATTTTGGTAGGACTTCAAGTAGCAAATATACACCAAAATGGTTGGAAATTATTTTAAATTAATTTTTGAATATCATTCTTTTAATTTTATACTATCAAAGAGTAAGACAGCAAGACACATAACAGAGAGATTCCTCCTTAAAAATGAATACTAACTACAGACTTGTTTTTTTTTTTTTCTAGTGAGAAATGTATAATATTTTATGATTGTTTCTCCTTTGGATGAAAGATGAATACATATGTTCAACATGAAAGTGACTGCCTTAAAAGTTAAAAAATCAAACTGATTATTTTTCATCAGTTGCTTTTTTTAAAAAGACATTGCTAAACATAACGATTTTAACCTAAAAGTGAAGTTTAAATATGTCAGTGTTCAATGCGAACCATGGTTACAAATAGATTTCTAATATTTTAAAAAAAAAGTCTGTGCTTCTTCAAGCAACTGTCACATCATGTTATCCAATAAAAAATGTATGTATAAATTTGAGAGTTCCGTTGTTAGTAATACATGAGTCTATACCAGTAACGATATTCTTGAGAACATCTGTCTGTGGACTATTTATGTATTTTCTGATTATACTTCAAATTCAAAATATAGCCTTAAAAAAAAGTAATGTAAGTATAGCCAAGTTCATACTTCAGTGGTGTTCAGACCTTCATTGTTTCAAGAAAAAGAGATGTATGGATATAGTGTAGCTCACTAAATATCACGAATTTTCTAACGAGTTTTAGTGACTTAAATGCGATTATACGTGCTGACAGCTCAAAGATTTAAATTTTCATTTTCAGGAATCTTCTATTTGGTTAGTGCCACCCTACCATCCAGACACTGTTTAGTAAACTTTTGAAACTTACTAAAAGAGGTTTTTAATAATGGTTAGTATCCATGTGCCTTTCCTTTTTTTCTTTTTGTAGTCTGTTAAATTAATGTGAAGAAACATTTTTTGTTGTTATTTTCACCCTAAAGAACTTACTTTATTTAATGACACAACTTGTGAATTTCCCTTCCTAGAGAGTGGTGATTTGAGAGTCAAGATAGCTTACTTTTTGAATTCTTGCTTGCTTGCTTGCTTGCTTGCTTGCTTTTCTTCTTTCTTGATTACCTCTCTCTTTTCTTTCTTTCTTCTTCTTCTTCTTTTTTTTATTATAACCTGATGAACTCCTGCTTCAAGTCCACTTGGGTTTTTCAAAGCTTTATTTCATGGTTCAGTAAAAAAGGATTTACAAAAATTCCGATGATTATGAGAAGTAGGAAAGACAGTTTATTGTATAAAAAATGTTATTTAAAAGAGAGACAGTAATTTTTGGCAACATACAGCATGGGGAAACAACTGTATTTCTCAAAAATATCTGTAGGTTAAACTTTAGATTCTTACACAAATTTAGTAATTGAATTTGTATTTTAAAGCTCTAAAAAAAGAAAAGAATAAATGTTTGTGCTAGTGCCACAAATGAACAGTATTTTAGGATGTTATTAAATTCCTTTACCTTGTTGTGTTGATTCCAAAATCTTACTCACATAAAGAGTTTTTCATAGTTTTATGAAGGATTACAAATATTTTGTTAGTGAGAAGAAAAACTATTGTCTAATAATGACTTTGTTAGTAACCAGAGACAAAAACTATTTTTCAAGTAAACTAACACTTATAGGTCAAAAAAGAGTTGGCAAAATTCAGTTTATTTGGAGAAAATTAATTAAAAAATGATAACTTGAAAACAAATAATCAAGGCTAAAGGTTGCTTGATTAAAATTTTTACTTTCCCATAGCTTATAGACAGAGCCTAGAATGATAATCAAGAGGTTTACATGTATACAATTTTGAGATAGTGTCTAAATTTTTAAATATAATTTACTTAAGGTAATTATAAATTATAGAAGTTTTAACTATTCTGATCTTTGATTGGAACAGGTTCTTCAACTATATTTTATACTACTCAGTATTATAAATGTAAAACTACGTAATTGCTTAAAATAATTTTATATACTTTTATTTATAGTGTGAGGTAAGTATAGAGTACTTAATACAGAGTTTATTCCTTAACTTACTAGAAATAAAATTGAGTCATTTCATAGTTGAATGTGTATGTATACTTATGATATTTTTTTCCCAATAAAATAATCTGGTTAGACCACTCTCTTGAGTATGGAGAAAATTAATTAATATTTGTATGGATTATTTTTGAAACTAAGATAATCAAAATATCTGAATATTCAGATTTTCAAAAAACAATGTTATAAATTATTAAACATTTGGGAAATGCCTTGATTAGAAGTGAAGCCTTATTTCAAACAATTTGATGTTATTCACATCCTATAACATTTTTAAGTGTCATTTGGGATCAAGGTGTGACCTGCTCATATCGTCTAATCAATTCTTCTGTTAAATGTTTCAACAGAGAGCCAGGACTAAGTTATCTCAAGACTATGTATCCTTCCCCCTCTTGGAGACAGATTTTTCCATTTCTTCAGTGTTGTCATCATCACCATCTTCATCATCATTATCATCCTGTTCTTAATAAGTACATCTAATAGTACGTATTAAGCAACACATGTGTCCATACGCTGGCTGTCAGCTACCATATAAATCTTTCAATATAAACATAATTCATGAATTTCAGGACCTTGTAGTTTAACACATAATAAATATCGCATGGCAGTAACTCTGTAGTTAATGGGGAATTCACATGTAGCATTTTATTTATCACCCCATTACAAGTGCTAATAAATTAATATTTTACTAAATTAATGTTATTAAACAAATACTAAAGTTTTGCCTGATTTGATTACTGTTATATTGCATTTTGCTAAGCTTCTAATTCTGAAAACAAAACAAAACTTATTTAAGGAATTGAATTTGAAACATTGTTAAACATAAATTAAAATATTAGGGTCGTGTCGCTATTACTGTTTATTCAGATAGCATTTAAAGAATACATACGTGTACAGTCTCTGCCATGAGAACTTGATCTCTGCTGTTTGCAATTCAGTGAGAGTGACATATAGAAGACCTAGGGGCCAGATAGAAGAAATACATGATAATGAGTGCAAACTATTAAGGGGATAAAACCAAACCCAGTGAAAATAATGAACCTGTCTAATTACTGAGATAAGGGATGAAGATGTAGTGTAGGAAAGATAAAATAACTCAGCAGGGCACTAGAGCAAGGAGAAAATGGAGAGCCATTATAAGAAAAAATAGGATATTTGGATTTGTCCTGATTCTTAGACATTACTGCTATTAATAAATTGTTGTTAAAAATATATTATCCTGGTATTTGTGAGCCTTTGGGGAAGGAATAGGGTAGTTATGGAGTTAGGAAGACCATGACTATGGAAACTATCCAATGAACCATAAAAGAAAAAAGAGGATCTAGTCAGGGATGGGAAGGAAAGTACTAGAGAAGGGTCAAAAATCGCAGAACTCTGCATCAGGGCATTCTGCTGGAATCTCTGGTGTGAGATGCAGAAAATCAACCCACCTTCTCTCTGAACTAGATTTATCTGTCACACGGATGCCTACTTTAATTCAAAGTATTATTTTTAACGTGACATAAAGATTCTGAATGCAAAACCATTTTTAAAAATATGACACAAAAGAGGTATTGAATATGTTTTATCTGGTATTCTCTAAGAATTAGCCTGAGTTGATAAATAACAAAGCAGCAACACAGAAAGCAAAAATAAAGCCAATCACAAGCATATTTGCTTTGGTTTATTTCATTATGTTTTTGAGTCACTTTTTGTAATTGTGTAAATTTTTCATGCTTGTCCACATCTTTTGTTGCTGTCCACATTTTTGATTCTTGCACAGAAACGGCCTAAGTCACAGACCATCTGAGTTTCAATAAAATACACCACTGGTTTATGAATCCGATTTAAATGCAACTAACACACATGTCCCTATGGAGCAGCTCTCTGTGTCCTATGGGGTTGCTATGAGTCAGAATTGACTTGATGGAAATGGGTTTTCTTAACACACATGTACCTCGATCAGGTTCAGAGTGACTACCAAAATTTTACTTCACATATATGACTCCATAGTAGGAATTTGAGGAGCATGTAATAATAAGCTCCAGATATAGAATTTCTAGCAAATCTCTTTCCAATGAGGTGGGAATTAAGAAAAAAATATATTTCTATGGTGATTTTTTATCCTCATAAGATAGGTTATTTACCAGCTTTCAGTTATCAAGCTGATTATGAAAAAAAGAAAATAAAGTTAACATTTTTAGAGCTTTTTAACATGGTAAAATTTGCCATTTTCTGATTAAGTGACATTTATTTCTAATCACCATTCATGTCTTTATGCATAATCACAAAAAAATGAAATATTCAAAATTATATTCTTTTTTTCCTGTCTAACTGTATGAGTGCTGTTTTTGTTCTGTTTTGAGATCCTCAGTGGAAAGCCCATGTTTACAGGAAGTTTGTATAGCCCATGTTGTGATCTAAAAAGTAGTGTATTTCTTTTTAATATCAAGAATGCATATCTGGTTATAGATCTGTGTATATGTGTATGTGTTTAAGTTTTATAGTAGATCTTTTCCTATAATGCTATTTTATGTTATAGAGTGTCATCTGGAATTTTTATTCAATATATGTGCAGTATGTGTATTAGTAGTTAGCAGTTCACTTTAGTATCAGGCAGAGATTTTCTGTAAGCCAGCCCACCTCGATAACATATTTTCATTATCATGTGTTGTGTATTAAAAGTGTAACAATTTGTTTTTTTGTAGTATTTTTTTTTTTTCAAATCTCAAGGCTTCTTTGTTGACTGAGAATTATTTTAATATTGTTTCTGAACAGTGGCAGTTTATTGGTTTTGTAATACTTAAATTTCTCTGTTCTTTTGTAGAGGTCCTTCTGTAGCGCCATGGTGGAAGAACTGAGGATGTCCCTGAAGTGCCAGCGTCGGTTAAAACACAAGCCACAGGCCCCAGTTATTGTGAAAACAGAAGAAGTTATCAACATGCACACATTTAACGACAGAAGGTTGCCAGGTAAAGAAACCATGGCATAAAGCTGGGAGGCCAAACACCCAAGCACAAACTGTCGTCTTTTTCCAAACAATTTAGCGAGAATGTTTCCTGTGGAAATATGCAACCTGTGCAAAATAAAAATGAGTTACCTCATGCCGCTGTGTCTATGAACTAGAGACTTTGTGATCTAAACAGTTGCAGCGATCAGACTTGATTTACAAGCATCATGGATCAACCAAGTTACACGGGGTTACACTGTTTATCGTGGGTTCCTCCCTTCTTCTGAGTGAATGTTACATACGCATTTTGTGGCTGGTTTCAAATGCAGTCCAGTGAGAAATTATAGGTTCTTTTCGAAGTCCAACTGTTGCCAGGAGATGGAATATCAGTGCCCAACAGGGTAACCAGTAAAAGAATCATTAAGAATAAAAATACTTGGAATCAGCAACAACTGTAGTGTTACAAGAAACAATACAGTCTTCTGAACTTCCAGATAATAGAGGTGATGATGTTACTAGCCCCCAACTACTCAGTATAATGATCATCTGAATAGACAGTATGTGTTCATAGGATGTGAAACAAATGTAATACAAAACAAACCTGGATTTCATGGCAAGTGAATATAAAGCAGATCGTCATCAGTTTGATTTTTTGTATTTCTTGACAGTCTGTGTCATTGGTTGAAATAGAAATGTCAGTTACCAAGGCAATAATGTTTTTTCTTAAATTCACCAAGGCAGGAGCTTTAACATGCAACTCTATAAAATCCTTCCCATCCCCCACCCCACACACACCCTTTCACCAACCTTACCCCAAGAATAAGAAACCAAGAGTTGGCTCAGTGATTCTGAATTAATAAGGGTGATGTTTTGCAATCTTTGTCGTAAGTTGTAGAAGAGGGCTGAATTCTGATAGTTATGTGGAAGACTGAAGCTTTCCTTCTAACATTCAGATATGTCAATCCAAACCCTTGTTCCTGCCATAAATGAACTCGATGGAGCCTGGGCAGATCTCGGTAAGAGAAAGGGGACCGGTCAACTATAGAAAAGTATGCGTGGAGAACTTTGAAGTGGACTGCATTTATCAATACAGTCACAATGTTAAATGAACAAAATCCTTGAGCAGTTTTTTTCAAAAAAATGTTCAGGTTTATTTGTGGAAATGCAAGATTTCTATGAAAATAGTTTTTGTATGGAAATTTTTGTAATACTTTTTATCAACAAAATAAGAACATGTGTTCCAGTCAGGGGTGTGATGTCAAGCATGAATGGTAGTGCGTGTGCACCACCAACGTTTGGTGAAAACTATTTTTATCAAGAGAAAAGGAATCATAGAAGAGAAATATTTTCAAGTTAGATAATATAAAAGCTAGGTGCACTACCACCACTGCTTACCATGCCACACCCCTGGTTTCCACAAGGCTGATAACATACTGTAATGAACAATTGTGTGTAAAATGGTAAAAGACACAGACCTCTTGACAACATTGTGATAACAGTTGAGTGCACACAGTTTGCTGTTTGAATCCAATGCACAAAATTAAAAAAAAAAAAAACCATTAAAATTATGTCCATTTTACTTTCAGCTTTGACTTTCGTTTTTCTCTTGTATCTGCACATGACTGCACAATATGCCGTACTTTATCTTTGCATTAAGGGCAGCCACAGCTTGAATCTTTCTAGGTCATTAAGGATGGCCACTTCCCAGAGACCTGGAGAAAAAGAATGAAAGCTTGGGGGATGAGCTCTTAGGGCCGAGAAAAAGCTGGACTAGAAGATAAAATAAGATCTTTAGGGTGAGAACAATTCGAATGGGGAAAATAGCATGTTCTTGAGTTGACAGTCATAGCCTTCTTTACAAGTGAATGTTGGCTATATTTATAGGATGTACAAGACTATGGAAACCCTGGTGGTGTAGCGGTTAAGAGTTATAGCTATTAACCAAAAGGTCAGCAATACAAATCTACCAGGAGCTCATGGCAAACTGTATGGGGCAGTTCTACCCTGCTCTGTAGGGTTGCTATGAGTCGGAATCAACTTGACAGCAATGAGTTTTTTTTTTTTTTTTTTTGGTTTGTAAGACTGTGGAGTGATGACTGATACATATTTGAAACTCAACTCATCTGCAATTTAAAAATTCCTCGTGCATTGAAAATTCAATGTAGGTCAGCAAAGAGAAAGAAAAATACAGGGTCAATATCTACACTTAGTGATGACGCAGTTTAGATGTTAGTACTCTAAGGGAATCTTCATCATAAATTATATACTTTACTAAACAAAAAAAAAAATTTAAAGAAGGGCCCATTGTAATCAGACCCTTTGACAAAAGAGAAATGAAAAGAGGCTCTATGAAGTATTTCCTTAAACTTATGAAAGTTGTACAGTTGTACACATTGTCACAAATATCTAAATAAAATAAAAATTAAAACTGCAAGTGTTTTAAAAATTTCTAGTGCCAGGTTACGTTATATTAAAAAATATATTTCAGCGATAATTATGTCCCCAAATATAATTTTAGAGAATTAACAAAGCACTGCTAAAAAATCTCAGCAATGATTTGTTTAATGGTAAATAACCTCAAATAATATAATTCTCAAAAAGATTTTGGGTAATATTAAGCTTCTGTCACTCAAATTCTAATTAGATTTTAAAGCACTTTTTAATTTCAGTTTCTCATTATGCTAAACTAATTTGATAAAACAGGCAGGAAATAGTAACTTTATATATATATATTTTTCGTATCTAGGAAATAATTGTTTAGATTTTTGGTAAAATTTGACAGTTATTTTATTCACATTTAATTAATTTGGAAAAGTATAAAAAACCTATTGTTTCTTAACTTTACATTTGATATTGTATGTATAAACAGTGTATAGTATTTAATTTTTAAAAGTGTCTACATTCTTGCCCGAACAGTTATTTCCCTGCTCATTGTGTGCTTATGCGTATAGGAGATCCTAGCCTTGATTCTGATAAAATCCTGATTATTTGTAATTGGAAAGGTTATAATATTGCCATTTTCTTCTTACTATTCTTTTTTCGAACTCACTTCTAATTTAAAAGTGATTTTTAAACAAATATATTCCTGCTTCTTTACAAAGGGGAGTTGCTGTTTGCCTACATTTTCAAATAGAGAGTTCCACGATATTCTACTTGCAAAGAATATAACACTCTTAATTACCAATTTTTTTCACCTTAAGTCAATCTGTAGAGTTTATATATAATATCTAATCCAGAAATATGAATTAACTGAAAAATCCACCCTATATTCCACTCACCTTGACCAAAATTCAGACATTGAAAGAAGGAGAAAAAAAGACACACTACACTTAATGCTTGTTGTATAATATTTTAAAGTATTTTAAATATTTACCTTGTCTCAGCTTCTACTTTCAAGATTGTCTTCAGGTTTAGGATAGTTGCTGTTGCTCCAGTCATTGCATCCACATTCCTAGCAGGAGGAATGTAAAAAAGGACACGAAGAAGTCTTATTCCTTCCCTCTACGGATGAAAAGCAAAAACCAAACCTGATGCTGTCTAGTCAGTCCCGATTCATGGTGACCCCATGTTTGACAGAGTAGAGCTGCTATACAGAGTTTTCTTGACTGTAATCTTTACAGAAAACGGATCTCCAGGTCTTCCTTCCACAGCCCCACTGGTTGGGTTTGAACTGCTAAACATTAGGTTAATAGTCAAAAGCAAACCATGTGTACTACCCAGGGACCCCATAAGGATATGTCCCACAATCTGCATGCTCCACTGGTTGGAACTGAATCATATGCCCATACCTACCTGAAAAAGAGGCTGGGAAATAAATGTAGACTTTATTTCAGGCAGGTGTGCCAACTAAAATACAAGGTTTTTATTCCTAAGGAAAAAATGGGAATAGATATGAACAAACAACTTGCAATCTCTGCCATCCCTGATATCTTCTGGTCACTCATTCTGGCCTGCCAAACTCTACCTTGTTCTGTTGACCACCTACTTTACTCATTTTTTATGCCATCTACCACTGCCATTCTCTTTTTATTGGATTCTCTCATATCTTATTGCTTTCCTCTACATTTCTTATGCCTTTTTCCTGGATTTCCTCTTATGATTCTATTTTTTTTTTTTTTTTTTTGGAAACTTGACACAAAAAGAAAGCAGTTGGCAATTTTTTTTGCCCTGACAACTATCTTTTCACTTAGTTGTAGATACAGATCTACCTTATAGTCACCATTACTTTTGATTCCCAAGATATTCTTTTCCATTCTTTGAAAACCTTGACACCATGATTATAATTGTCCTGTTAATCTGCTTCCTGCCACTGTTACTTAATGCACCTTTGTTTATTAAAAATAAAAAAGAAAAAATCATTGAACACATTATAAATGAAGTCTTTTAGGTACCAGGGATGCAACGATGATTAAAAAGAGTCATGATACTCACTCTCATAATTTGGAGTCTAGAAGAGGAGGCAGACCTTAATCACAGGAAGTGCTTCTTTTAGTCAGATTCTGTTGAATGATAAGACTTCTCTCATTAGGTCTCAAACAGTGTAATTTATTAGCTGGGAATATAAAAAGCTGATTTAAACTTATAAAGGATACTCAGGAAAATATTTATTGGTATAATGCAAAATATTATTAGTTGGTATCTTCCTCCTGGGAATACATAACTTCCTTTGGCTTCATACCTTGGCATAGGATAGGATCTTTCCGGGTGTGAGAAGATAAACAGGCACATAAGCTCTGTTAGTACATTACTGTCAGTGTATTACTCAGGCAGGCAATTTTTCATTGTATGTAAAATATGACAGCATACCTTTACTAAGTATTTTTATGACTTATACCATTCCTATGTATATTGAAAATTTTCTTTTGGCCTCACATAGGTGCAAGAAAGAATTTCAGCAGTTCTACTTTTATTAGAAACTTTCTTCTTTTCTTGCAGGATACAAGTCAATCATTGCCCTAACACTATGAACATTCTTGTTGAAACAGAGTGAAAGAGAGTCAAGTCCCCAATATTTAACCCTTCTCCAAAAGTTTATAAGAAAATGGACTTAAGTCTCTCTCAGACAGGTGACAGAAGTATAGTGTTCTGTGAGAGTTTATGAAAAAGGAACCTTATTTAGATGAAAGTATCGGCATAGGTTTTCCTGAGGAAGTGATGTTTATACTGGGATATGCATGATGAGAAGTAGGTATTCATGAGAGAGACAGACAGAGAAAAAGAACATTTTGCCCTTTTGCAAGTCTATGACACAGTATGCATAAGAGTCTTGTGGTAGGAGAGAAAGTCACTGTTGATGGAACACAAAGAAGGCATGGTGATATGTAATAGGAACTACATTAAAATATAACTCAGGGCCAGACCTTAGCAGAGTTGTACAGGTGACCTTAGTGATTTGGTCTTTATCCAAAGAGCAATGAGAAGCCATACAAATGTTTTAAGTATAGGAAAGATTGTTGGATAAGATCTGCATTTTGAAAAGAACGCTCTGGCTATTTGGAGAATGGATTAAGCATTTACCAGAGTGGATGTAGGAAGATGAGAGTTAGGAGGCCGTATCAGTATGTAGTCCAGGCAAGAGATTATATTAGTTTACATTAGACTCAGTTGGTAGCAGTGAAGATAAATGGAAGGATATAGATTCAAAAGATATTTAGTAGGCAAAATTTCACATCATTTCATGGTGAACTAAATATATATAAAGACCGTTAAATTGTTTTGCCCTAATTTATAATGAGTGTTTTACATAAATTACCTCCTTCAATCCCCTGAGTGACCCTATGAGGCAAGGACTAATATTATCACCATTTCGTAGATAAAGAAACTACTAATTGGAAAAGTGAAAGATTTTAAAGTCTTATAGGTGCTAAACCCAGACAGGATGATTTCAGTGTTCTTAGCCACTACGTGTATTAGGGTAGGCTAGATTTGATCACAGTAATAAACAAGAGCGAGTTCCTGTGTGAAAAAATGGTAACTTTCTGGACTACTAACTGAAAGGTTGGCAGCTCAAGCTCACACAGAGACACCTCAGAATTAAGGCCTGGCAATCTGCTTCTAAAAGGTCACAGTCTTGAAAACCCTATGGAGCAGTTCTACTCTTCACACATGGGGTCACTATGAGCCCAAATCTACTCAACGACAACAGCAACAATATACAAAAATGGCATCTTAGTGGCTTATCAAAATGATGGTTTACTTCTCATGAAAATTCTGCTGTGAGTCTTTTGTTTTTTTAATGACTCTATGGCTGTTGTCCTCCCTTAAGCAGACTACAATCCAGTCTGCTTAAATCTTTCATCATCTCCCTCCCCATCTGTCATGGATTGAATTATGTCCCACAAAAAAAATATGTGTATCAATTTGGCTGGGCCATGATTCCCATTATTGTGTTATTGTCCTCCATTTCATGATTGTAATTTTATGTTAAAGAGGATTACGGTGGGATTGTAACAGCCTTTCTAAGGTCACATCCCTGATCTAATGTAAAGGGAGCTTCCCTGGGGTGTGGTCTGCACCATCTTTTATGTTACAAGAGATAAAAGGAAAAGGAAGCAAGCAGAGAGTTGGGGACCTCATACCACCAAGAACGCAGTGCTGGAAGCAGAGCGCATCCTTTGAACCCGGAGTCCCTGCGTGGAGAAGCTTCTAGTCCGGGTGTAGATTGATGAGACGGCCAACAGAGAGAGAAAGTCTTCCCCTGGAGCTGAAGGCCTGAATTTGGACTTTTAGCCTACTTTACTGTGAAGAAATAAATTTCTCTTTGTTAAAGCTATTCACTTGTGGTATTTCTGTTATAGCAGCATTAGATGAATAAGATACCATCTCAACATGAAATCTACTCCTTGATCACCTTTACAACTAGTCTCACGGCTCTGACGGACTGCAAGGGACCCCCAAGAGCAGCAGAGCAGTGCAGTATA
Organism: Loxodonta africana; assembly: GCF_030014295.1. Taxonomy (NCBI): domain Eukaryota; kingdom Metazoa; phylum Chordata; class Mammalia; order Proboscidea; family Elephantidae; genus Loxodonta; species Loxodonta africana. The sequence continues at coordinate 165,384,899 of NC_087342.1, forward strand.
GAAGGAGAGGAAAACTGGATTGGTTAGAACTAGTATTGTCAAGTATACTGTGGAAATCTGTACTAGATTTATGGCTTTCCCAACTGATGCTACCAGCAATTGAAATGGGAAATAGAAGAAAGCTGAAGAAGTTTTTAGATTTGTGAGGAAGAAGATGCATTTAGTTTTTTTGCTTTTTTTTGACACAATGAAGTGGAGATATTTCTGAAACATCAAAGTGGAAATGTATTTCAGGCAACTGACTGTGCAGGTATGAGGTAGAGGTAAGTCTGGCTAAATACATAAATATTAAAGTCAGCATCTTAGAGATGTTAATTGAAGCAATGTAAACAAAATTGTCTAGGTAAATAGTACTCGCCAGAAGGAGATGAGTTCTAAGAAAAGCCTTGACTACCTCTAAATTTTTGTTGTTGGTTTTTTTTTTTTTTTTTTTTTTAAGGACGGTAGGCTTGAAAAGGAGATAGAGAAGACATGGGTGGAAAAATAGGACTATTTCAAAAGTTTCAAAACTATATTTTTTCCATGTCATCTAGAGAGGGGACCATAGGTCATTTTCCAGAGTTAATGTCTGGAGACCTTAATGTCCTACAGAGGGAAAATGGATATGTTCTCAAACTCCTTGCTGCAGGAATGTGCTAAAGTAACACCAGCCTTGACTTCCAGAAGGAAAAGTAATAATATCTACATCTTAACTCTGAAGAGTACATGTGAGGAGCTTCTGTTGTTAGCTTGGGCCATTGTTGACATTGGCAATCAGACTAACATCAGTGTCATATCCTCCTGGAACGCTGACCAGCATGTCATACTGAAGCTGGCTGGCACTTCACTTCTGGAATCTTCACTAACCAAATCCAGGCTGCTTTAAGCAGAAAGGGTACTGTTCTTAATCTTCCCATTATAGTTCTGAGTAATACAGGTTTCTATGTGATTTGGATCTTGCCATCCTATACTAGAAAGTCTCGTTCAAGTGTGGCACCGTTTCCTGTGAGCTTCCATAGAAACCATGTCCAGTCTCTGCTTGTATAGAGAACCTTAAGAGATTGAAAAGAAAGACCCAGCCCCTGTTGAAAAGGCTGAGTCTAAGAGTTTCAGGATGAATGGACCACCCAGCTCCTGCATTTTGTCCTGCTCATGCAAGATTGCATTATGGCCTAAGGGTGTTCAGATGCCCTATGTGCCTTTTCAGCAGTTCCCTTCCAAAGATTGAAGCACTCAACCTATGAGAAAACACTGGTGAACAGCTCCCACTGCTTAAGCCATTGAATTGGCTCGTATTATTGTGGTGGCTGGTGAGTCCAAAATACATAAGTCAGTCAACAGGCTGGAAACTGCTCTTGTGTCCTAAATCTGTAGGGCAGGTGGCAGGCTAAAAACTCTGGCAGGATATCAGTGTTACAGTCTTGAGGGAGAATTTCTTGCCCTCTTGGAAACCTCAGTTTTTTTCTCTTAAACTGATTAAATAATGTCCATCCACATTATCCAGGGTAATATCCTTAGAGCCAACTGATTGCGAATGTTAATCACATCAATAAAATGCCTTCACAGCAATGTCTAGTGTTTGACCAAACAGGTGGATATGGTACCCTAGCCAGAATGACATATTAAATTAACCACTACACAGCCATATACTATTCTTAAATGTTCTAAAACATGATCTTTTTGGCTATGACATGTGTTGATAGAAAGTAAATACTTTTTTTTTTAAGGAAAACAAAAACAAAACAAAAAGTCAACCTCAGTAATGACTCAAAAAGAATCCTGAACAGCTTCTGCTTCAACGTTATTTTAATAAGCTATATATATATATATATATATATATATATTTAGCCACACCCTTGCTTTCAGAGCCACAAGAATAAGACCTCACCTCCAAGTATCAAACTCCAAAATTGCCGTCGCTGAATAAAAGCTTTCTATTTTTTATTTTCTTATTTTCCACTTCCTTATTTGCATTGAAACTTCTTTTACTCCAATTTCATCTTGTGTCCTCAGCAGTCCCAAGTGTCTCAGTGTTAATGTTGTTGTTAGGTGCTGTCAAGTTGATTCCAACTCGCAGAGACCCCATGAGGCAGAACAGAACTTCCCCATAGGGTTTTCTAGGTGGTAATTTTTACGGGAGCAGATTGCCAGGTCTTTTCCCTCGGAGACACTGGGAGGGTTTGAACTTCCAACCTTTCAGTTAGTAGCCAAGTGCTTAATTGTCGTGCCACCAGGGCTCCTTTTCTCCCCTCTACTTGCCCGTAGGCAATACTCAGTGGAATGAGAAATGTGCAAAAAAGGACATATACACACACAGAAAAAGTATGATACTCAAGGATGTTCTGAAAGATGATGCTACTAAGGTTTTTCCTCATAGCTCTTGTCCGTACTTTTCACTGTTATATAATATCCTATTGGCTGAAGATACTATAACTTAGTTATCTTTTCTCCAATCAGTGGGTATTAGAATCTTTTTTCCTTAAGTTAAAAATTGTGCTACTATATACATTCTTGTATATGTCTTCTGACAGTTGCGTATTACAATTTCACTTGGATATACATACCGCAAGCCTTAGGGCGTACTAATGATACACTCTACAACACTGCCAAAGCCACTGTAAAATCAGCACTTACATCTTCAATACATAAGAGAACCTGGCAGTCCATTCCCTCTCCAACTCTTGGTCTTGTCATATTTTGCTTTGTTTTGTTTTAATTTTTGCTTATCGAGTGGGTGCAAATGCTATTCTGGTCTTGATTTGCACTTGCCTGATAACCAGTGCTATTGATCTTTTCCTTCGTTTATCAGCTCTACGTGTTTCATATTCTGTGAAATGTCTCCTCAGGTCTTTAACATATTTCTATTGTTTTTCTGAATAATTTCTGGGAGTCTATATACTATTGTTATTATCTAACCTGTTATTTTGTTATATGTGCTGCAATTATCTTCTCTCTCCATGTTACTAAATAGTTTTAGTTTCTTCAAGACGTGTTTTTATGAAGAGGTTGCTAATTTTAATGTTACCATACTTTTATTTTATGATTAGCATTTTTTGGTAAATATAATAAATGCTTCCCTTTCATGAGAATTAAAAAATATATATGCATCTATGTTTTTCTAAAACATTTAAAGTTTTACCATTTTAATTATAATTCAAGTGTGTATGTTTGTTTTTTCCCATATGGATAACCATTTTTTTCTCATTCAATTTATTAAACAATATCTCCTTTGCTCAGTGACCTGCTGTCCCACATCTAACACATGTGAAAATTTCATGTATGCGTGGGCCTGTTTCTGGGCTCTGTATTCCTTTACTTAATTTGTTTCTAAATATAACTACACTGCACTGTCTTAATTACTATAAAACAAAAAAAAAGTTATGCTTTTTGTTGTTGTCGTTGTTCTGGAAGGGATAATTCTCCTTCCTTTACTTTGTCTTCAGGCATACCACATAAATCACAAATTTTAAAATCAATCATTCAAATTACACATATACATGGCTTTTAATTGGAATTAAATCATTTCTTTGTATCAATTTGAAGAGAATTAGTGTTTGCTTGATATTGTTTTCTAGTCCGTGAACACTTTTTTGTCTTCTTTAATGTTCTTTACAATATTTTGCATGAAATTATCACACATATTTGTTTTACTTATTCCCAGGTTATTTAAGTTTCTATAGCTATTGCAAATGTTATCCTTTTCCAAATGCTGATTTTATAGTTTGTTGCTTCTGTGTAGAAAGCAGTTGATTTTATACACATAGATATTAAATATTCAGCCACCTTGCTACACTCTTATTTCTACATTTATCTGTAGACTTTTTAAAATTTGTTATATAGACAGTCACATGGTATGCAAATAAAAAATGTCTCATTTCCTCCTTTATTCTTTTGCTTTTAAATTTCTTTTTGCCTTATTGAGATGTTTATGACTTCCAATACAATGCTGAATATACTAGGTGATGGGAGTAGATATCTTGTTGTTACTTTAAAGGGAAGGAGTGTTTCCAACTAATTTGGCATTACTCAGTGATCCTCAATCTTCTTCTGAGATTGCTTCTTACAGCATTATTTAGATTTAATTACAGCATTGTATCTCCAGACCAAGTTTGTCTTTCACCATTTCTACACATTTCAGACTTTCTCACATTTACTTATAATGTTCTCTAGAATTGTTTTTTGTCTCTGACAATTGATTTCATATTCATCCTTTAAGACTCATGTCACATTTCACCTATTTTGTGACCTTACTTGCAGGCAGATTTATTTAATCCCTACTTTCTGCTCCCATAATGAGCGGTAGACATTTATAGAATATTCCTTACCATTTATTTATTCGACAAATGTTTACTGAGCTTACCTATGTATCAAAGACTATGCTGACCCTCAAGTTACAAAGATATATATGAACTGTCCCCAAGGGGATACTTTGTCAAGGAGGCATGGAAGTAAGTGCCTCAACTGTTTTGAGTTCTGGGGCATGTCTATACAGAAGCCTGCTACTATTACCCATTGCCGGCAAGTCGATTCTGACTCATAGCAACCCTACAGGACAGAGTTGAACTGCCCCACAGTGTTTCCAAGGAGCGGTTGGTAGATTCCAACTGCCAACCTTTTGGTTAGCAGCTGAGCTCTTAACCACTGCATCACTAGGGCTCCATACATACAGAGGTCAGACCCTATTATCTTTTGCTTTCTCTATTGTAAACACTTTCTAACTAGCTTTTCTGCTTCTAACATTTTCTTTTTAATCCATTCCTCATACTTCCAATTGAATTGCTTACAAATTACAACCTATTATTTCTTTGCTGCAAAGAACAAAAGGGTCTTTGATTTTTCTATGTTACTTACAAATAAATACTGGCATTTTAACATGCTACTTAGAGACATTTTGAACTTTACACAACCTGGTTCCAACCTATCTTCTTAGATCTATTTCCCTTTACTGCACCCTTGTACTCTGTTTTGAACACATCAAATTAGTGACTAATGATCTTGCCATGAAATTTCTCATGTCCTTGCTCTGCCTGCAAGATTCTTAATCCTTTCTCTTCATATTAGAGTTTTCTGCTAATTTATCATGGCCTACCTCACAGGCTGAATTGCGTCTAAGATTTGTCTTTGAAGCCCCCTAGCACTTAATACAATGTCTTTCACCTAGCAGTTGCTCAGTTGTTGCTCAGAGACAGAGCTGATATGATAATCCGGCAAAGTAGCAGAACACAAGGTCAACACACAAAGATCAGTTGGGTTTTCATACAGCAGCAATGCAATGAGAAATCTAAAAAGGAAATGAAGGAAACAATTTCACTTACCATAACATCTAAAATAATGCAATACGTAGTGTAAATTTAACCAAGGAAGTGAAAGATTTGTTCCCTGAGAACTTTAAAACATCACTGAAAAATTAAAGAAGACCTAAATAAATGGAAGAACATTTCTGGTTAAGGACTAGAAGACTTAGTATTTTTAAGATGTCAATACTACCTAAATTAATCTTAGATTCAATGCAATATCCATCAAAATTCCAGCAGCCTTCGGTGCAGAAATGAAAAAAAACTAATCCTCAAGTATATATAGAATTGCAAGAGGCCCTCAATAGCCAGAGCAATCTTGAAAAAGAAGAACAAAATAGGAGGACTCACACTTCCCTATCTCAGAACATGGTATAAATAGAGAGTAATCAAAATAGTCAGGTGCTGATATAACTATAAAAGTACAGACCAATGGAATTGAATTGAGAGTTCAGAAATAAACCCTGTCTATGTTTTTTGACAAAAGTACCAAGTCCATTTAACAAGGAAACAAGAGTCTCTTTAATAAATGGTGCTGGGACAACTGGATTTCCACAAACAAAAGAATGAACCTGGACCTATCCCTCTTACCATATATGCAAACTGACTAAAAATGAATCAAAGTCCTAAATGTAAGAACTGAAACCATAACAATCACCCTTTTAAAAGCAGCCAGAACTATGAGCATTATAACACTAATGACATAACATATTGGAATAATTTTCTTGTGTACATATCTCTACTTGTGGGCTATGCGGTTATTATAGGAACAATGTGTATTTAAGTTAGCTTTGTTTTTCTACCTCCTACCATAAAAACAAAACAAAAAACAATACAAAACAAACCAGCTTCTATCAAGTTGACTCTGACTCGTGGTGACCCCAGTGTGTCAGACTAGAACCATGCTCGTATGGTTTCCACTAGCTGATTTTTTTGGAAGTAGATTGCCAAGCCTTTCTTCTGAGGAGCTTCTGGGTGGACTCAGACTTCCAACCTTTTGGTCAGCAGCTGAGCACATTAACCATTTGCACCATCCAGGAACTCCTTTCCTACTACTAGAACCAAAAAAACCAAACCCATTGCCTTCAAGTCAATTCTGACTCAGCAACTACAAAGGACAGGCTAGAATTGCCCCATGGGGTTTCCAAAGATGTAACCTTTATGGAAGCATATTACCACATCTTTCTCCCTCAGAATGTCTGGTGAGTTTGAACAGCACACCTTTCAGTTAGCAGTTTCTAGAGTTATTTTCTCAGCATACAGATCGAATAGGTATAGTGAAAGGATACAACCCTGACACAGACCTTATGTGTAAGAGAATGAAAAGTTGCCTGGTCCTGTGGTGTTGTCTTCATGATCTTTGATATATTGAACCCATTGCAGTGATTATTGTGTCAATCCATCTAACTGAGGGTTTTCATCATATCTGTCAACCGTTTTCTAGTGATTGGTCTTTTCTGACGACATGTTCATAGTAAGTGAGGCAAAGTCCTCGCATCAAAGGAGCATTCTGGTTTATTTCTTCTGATTGTTTTGTTCATTCTCTGCAGTCCATGGTATATACAACTATGTTACTTTCAGTTTGGGTTCTGCTTTTGCATCCCATTTGTCTAGCCTTGATTGCCAACTTGCCCTTTTTCGTTAGGCCTAATAAGCCTATATCAAAGCTCTTTTATTGCCTCTCCCAATTTCAGTTGCACAGAAACTTTGGTATAAAGTGTTGCCTAGTTTAAAACTCTGTATCTGGCTCTCATTTTCAATATCCTAATTCCAGCAGTCATGTCAGTTATACATGTGGATTCAGGTTGTACTGATGTGCATTATTCCAAAATTACAAGATATTTATGTTTTAACCTGAATGAAAAATCTGAAATGTACTATAAATATATGTCATCTTGTTATGTAGTCTCTACCCATTCAAAAAATCTACATGGGAAGTCATTTATTATTTTGAGAAGGAATACAAGACTTGTTTTGTGATCTGAGACTCAGCTTATAGGTAATAAACTTTATGACTTTTAGCAGACTGGGCATCAAGATATCTTTTCCTGATGCTGCTTCAGAGAATCTGCTCTGGGTGCCTGCCTGAAAAGGGGAAGGACTTGCCAGACTAGAGGACCAGCTAGGTTTTCTAGACAAGTTACCAAATTCTAATTGATACCATTAATAACGCGAGACAGTGCTGGAAGCACACGGACCATGACTAGGGAATTTCCTTATTTAACGCTTCAGGTTGACTTTCTTTCTCCAAGGAGAAATAATTTTTACCTTGTTTTAGTTACAGCCCCAGTCTTAAATTTTTTTCTCTCAGAAGGTATTTATTCAGAAGTTCCAAGCCCTTAGCCTTTTCCAGTGGTTTTTGTCATGCATACATGCACACAATTTCTCAATTGTTTTGACTTAACTGACTTATCCAGTCATTATTTTTAGTTCACCTGACCTGTCCTGTAGCCTTAAATGATTTAATAGTAGATATGTCACTGAAGGCTGACTTGTTGCCATGAGGCTAGACAGGTTTCAGGGAAGCTTCCACGCTAAGACAGACAAAGAAGAAAGGCCTAGTGGCCTACTTCTGAAAATTAGCCAATGAAAACCCAAAAGATAATAACAGTTTGATCTCTGACCAATCATGGGGATGGCATAGGACTGAGCAGGGTTTCATTTCACTGGGTATGGGGTCGCCATGGTTTGGTGGTCGACTTGATAGCAGCAAACAACAACAGCAAAAGACACAAAACTAAATCTCATCTGTGGCGAGCGTCTCTTTCTCCTTTTCATATTTGCAGTTCCTATTTGTAATGCCAGAACAGGCAGAGTGATGCTACTTGTATTTTGAGTTCTAACAAAATTGTCCAAATCTCTATGAACCATGAATCTTTGTATGCACACAATTAACATCTATCTGGTAAGTAATTGCTGAGGAGTAGTATTCTCAAGTATCTCAAAAATAAGTGAACATGTAATAAATTGAGGTTTTGTGCTAAGAAAAAATAGCAATAATAAGTTCTTTCCCTAGAAATTAATTGCAATAAATTTCTAAAATCAAATACCTCTGAGTAAATGGAGAAAATTGTGAAAATAAAATGAATACATGTATATGAACTCATGGATTGAAACTGGATTTCAGCAGTAATTTTTCTGTAAAAATGCATAGACAAGACATGAACCATATATTAATAAACACATTTAAACCTAAAAAATTATATAACTACACAGATCATTTTGAATTCTACATTAGTAAAAAACAATAGCTGAAATTTATCCCCTATGAAGGTAGAATTTCAGTTTATGAGCTTGAGAAAAATCCTTTGATGTTTGGTTAAGGAACAAATGGAAATTAGGCTTTAGCTTGAGCTCAAATATATTTACAGTTGACTATGGCTGGTTGAAAAGAATTTTGAGACTTGGACTCAACCAGAAAGATACTTTAAATCAATTAAAATGCCTTATTAATATTATTTAACAAATATTTCAGATTTTTCCAAAGTAAGTTGCCCAAGAACTGCACTTTGATTTACACTGCTTTTTAATCTCTTCATAAAATAATTACCTTGATATACTTTCAGACAATGTAATACAGTATGAGAATAGGCTTCAGATTCTAATAATCAGGTGTTTAAACACAACTTATTGGTAGTATGACTTGAATAAATTACATAATCTCAGTTTTCTCATCCGAAAATTATAGACTAAAGGTGATTACTTATCTAGCACCATGTCGTTCAGATCTTTTCGAGCAGAAGTTGTATCTTTATCCTTCAGCTTTCTTCTCTTGGTTTTAATAGATACATTCAAAGTATAGTATCTCAAAAAAAATACTATTTCAAAAAAATTCAAGCAATTAAAAGAAAAAGTTTAAACTTACTTTTAAAGTAACTCTTTTAAACCTGATCACCATCTAAATCCATGATATCATGGGGTAAAATTAAAAAAGGAAGAGTTACAATAATTATGTCAAAAGGTTGCACATGATATATCTTCTATAACCACTGCCGTCGAGTCGATTCCGACTCATAGCGACCCTTCTATATCTTCTATAAAAAAAAAAAAAAATAGAATCAGTTAAAATAAAAGACTGGACATACTTTGGAAATGGGAATATTCTCAGGTATTTATCAAAGAAAAAAATTGAGAGGAACTATTCTGAAACAGATCCTATATGAAAATTCATATTATTGAAATTTGTTTCTTTGTGTTTCCCAGTAGTCTGTTAAGGTTGTGGTGGTTTGAATACTTCATTAAAAAATGAAATAAAAAATTATTTTGTATTAATTTTACAATATGAATTAAAATTATTATTTTTTCATAAGCTTTTAAGTGTATTTAACAGCACAAGTTATAAAAAGTGTGTATATTTGCTGTAATATTCAGAAATTAATTTAGTCTCTCTTGACTCATGTGATTTTATGTCTTTTCAAATTATGTGTTTTAAATGAATAATATTTATTGTGACTATTGTGTTATATTTTAGTTCCCCATTTTAATGAAATACAAACAGAAATAAAAACAGTCGTAAAACTACAATGCAGAAAAATATAAAATGAGAATCTATATGCATTGGCAAAAGTGCAATGACTTTCCTCAGGCAGCCAAAAAGTAAACTACAAATAGCACTTAAACACTACACTACCAGGGTTTCCAACATGTATGTAGTAAATATAAAAGACTGATGAGACTATATGATTTTTTAGATAAAGTAGAATTTAAAATGGAGTATTACTAGATAAAAAGTTATAATGTTTCATAGTAAAAAAAAGATTGATTTTCTAAGAAGATGTGATTATGTTAAATATGCATGTACTCAATAACAGAAAAAGAAAACAGAGCTAAGGGGAGATATAGATAAATTCAAATTCCACAATCATAGTTAAAGATTTCAATGCCCTAACTTGACAGAACAAATACACAAATGGTAAGGATGTAGAAAATTTGAACTACACTATCAATCCATTTGACCTAACTGGATGTTAGAGAACAGTATATGTCACAGTTGCAGAATGCATATTTATTCAATGGGAATACGGAGTATTCACTAAAACAGATCTACTGGAAACCCTGGTGACGTAGTTGTTAAGAGCTACAGCTGCTAATCTAAAGATCACTAGTTCAAATTCACCAGGATCTCCTTGGAAATGCTATGGGGCAGTTCTACCCCATGCTGTAGGGTCACTATGAGTCAGAATCAACTTGAAGGCAACAAGTTTTATCGGTTTACTAGGTTTAAAAAAATGCCACATAAAATTAAAAGAATTGATAATCTCTGACCACAGGATATTAAAATAGATATTAATAAGATCAATTAGAATTTAGTAATATGTCTAGAAAATCTGCAAACAATTAGAAATTATATAACATGCTTCAAGTAACTCATGAGTTGAAGAAAAGACCACAAAACAAATCAGAGTATATCAAAATAATAAAAATAAAACATAGAAGTTAATGGGATAAATATTAAAAAGTTTTTTATGGACAATTATGGCTTTAAATACTTTTATCAGGAAAAAAAATGATCTAAGCTTCCGTCTTAAGAAGCAAGACCAAAATACCTGCTTCATACAAGAAACACACTTTACACTTTAAGACTCTAATAGGTTAAATGTAAAAGGGTGAAAAAATATACACTATGCTAATATTCATGAAAAGAAAGCCCAGATGGCTAGATTCATGTCAGAAAAAAAGTAGATTTCAGAGTAAAGGATAATACTAAAGTGTCTTAGCTATCTAGTGCTGCTGTGACAGAAATACAAGTGGATGGCTTTAACAAATAGAAATTTATTCTTTCACAGTGTAGGAGGCTAGAAGCGCAAATTCAAGGTGCCAGCTCCAGGAGACGGCTTTCTTTCTCTGTCGGCTCTTGGAGAAGGTCCTTGTCATCAATATTCCCTGGTAGAGGAATTCTTAGTGCAGGGACCCTCAGGTCCAAAGAGTATGCGCTTCTCCTGGTACTACAATTTTGCTGGTATGAGGTCCTCCGTCTGCCTGCTCTCTTCTCTCTTTTATATCTCAAAAGAGATTGGTTTAAGACACAATCTAATCTTCTAGATTGAGTCCTGACTCATTAAGTTAACTGCTACTAATCTTACCTCATCAACATCACAGAAGCAAAATTTACAACACATAGGAAAAGCACTTCAGATGACAAACTAGTAGGCAATCACAGGATACTGGGAATCATGGCCTACCCAAATTGACATTTTGGGGGACACAATTTAATCCATGACACAGAATAAAGAAGTTCATTTCATAATAATAAAAGGGTCAATTCATCAAGATTAGAGCAATATTCTAAACTTTAATGCACTCAGTAAAAAGATTTCAAAGTTTATTAAGCAAATTTTATAGAACTGCATGAATAAATAAACGCACAATTTTGCTCTTAAATTTTAACACTGCTTTCTCAGTAATTGTTAGAAAATGGATAAGGATATAGAAGACTTAAACAGCACCATCAACTAATAATAGCACAGCAGAGCACATTCTTTTCAAGTGATTATGGAACATTTTCCAAGCTAGAACATACCCTGGGCCATAAAACCAGTCTCAATAAATTGAAAGCTGTTCAAGTCAAACAAAATATGTCCTCTGCCAACAATGGAATTAAATTAGAAATCAGTAGCAGAAAATTATCTGCAAAATCCCCAAATATTTGTGAAAAAAATACTCTTCTAAAAAGTTTGTGAGTCCAAGAAGAAATCAAAAAGGAAATTATAAATATTTTGAACTGAATGAAAATGAAAATACAATTTATAAACAATTGTGGGGTGCTGTTACAATGCAACATAGAAGGAACTTTAAAACACTAAATGCTTATGTTAGAAAAGAAAATAAATCTTAAATCCATGAACTCGGTTTCCACCTTAATAAACAAGAAAAGGAAGAGCAAGTAGAACACAAAATAAAAGAAAGGAAATAATAAAAGTCACAGTGGAAATGAATGAAATAGAAAACAAGCAAACACACACACACACACACACACACACACACAAACCCAGAGAAAGTCAGTGAAACTATAAACTTAACATCCGTTCCAGCTTAAAAAAAAAAAAACTCTCATCAAACTATGAATAGAGGAATCTTCTTCCACTTGGTAAGTGGTGTCTATGAAAAATTTATAGCTTATTAGCCAGCATGGTGAGACTTTGTCTTGCTTACTTTGGACATGTCATCAGGAAAGACCAATCATTAGAAAAGGACACCTTGCTTGGTAAAGTAGGAGGCCAGTGAAAATGAAGAAAATCTTCAATGAGATGGATCGACACAATAGCCTCAACAACAGGCTCAAATGTATCAAAAATCATGGAGATGGTGCAAGTCCAGGGGACTTTTCATTCTGTTGCACATACAGTGGTCATGAGTCAGAGTCTACTCCATGGCAATTTACTAAAATGATACCATACTTAATGGTGAATGACTGAATATTTTCCACCTAAGATTAGGAACCAGCCCAGGATATCTGTTCTCACCACTCCTGTGTAACATTGTTCTGGATACATTCCCTATCTAGTTTCTGCTGATATCTACCAGGACTCCACATATATGTTAAAGCTCCTCAAATTGTCCACTTTAAATAGTTTATTGTGTATCAATTGTTAGGTGCTGTCCAGTCAGCTCTGACTCATACTGACCCTATGCACAACAGAAAGAAACACTGTCTGGTTCTGTGACATCCTCACAATCCTTGCTATGCTGGAACCCATTGTTGAAGCCACTGTGTCAGTTCATCTCACTGGGGATCTTCTTTTTTGCTGACCCTCTATTTCACCAAGCATGATGTCTTTTTCCAGAGAATGGACCCCCTTGATAACATGTCCAAAATACATGAGACGAAGTCTCACCACTCTTGCTTCCAAGGAGCACTCTGGCTGTACTTCTTCCAAAATAGACTTGTTCATTCTCCTGGCAGTCCATTCAATATTCTTCATCAACATCATAACTCAATGGCATTAATTCTTTGGTCTTCCTTATTCATTGTCCAGGTTTTGCATGCATATGAGGCGATTGAAAATATCATAGCTTGGGTCAGGCACATCTTAGTCTTCGAAGTGACATTTTTGCTTTTCAACACTTTAAAGAGGTCTTTTGTAGCGGATTTGCCCAATGCAATGCATTGTTTGATTCTTGACTGCTACTTCCATGCTCACTGATTCTAGACCCAAGTAAAATGAAATCTTTGGCAACTTCAATCTTTTCTCTTTCTATCATGATGTTCCTTATTGGTCCACTTGTGAGGATTTTTGTTTTATGTTGAGGTGTAATCCATACTATATGTCAATTACACCTCAAAATAAGCAGCTCTGGCAGCGCAGGGGTTAAAGTACTCCACCGCTAACTGAAAGGTCAGCAGTTCCAACCCACCAGCCTGGGTCCAATCTTGGCTGCACTACTGTCTGACTTTAGCTGAGGTATTTAGCCACCCATGCCTTATTTACCTCACCTATACAATGATACTGAAGTGCTGGTGGCGCAGTAGTTAAAGGCTTTGCTGCTAACCAAAAAAGCCAGCAGTTGGAATCCACCAGCTTCTCCTTGGAAACCCTACGGGGACAGTTCTAGTCTGTGCTATGGGGTTGCTATGAGTCAGAATCAACTCCACGGCAATGGGTTTGGTTATTTATTATTTTATTTTGGTTTATATGATGATAAACATAATATCTGCTTAAATGTTTTCACAATAATTAAATCATATAAAGTGCTTGACAGTGATTGTAGTTAACACACAGTAAACTGAGTATGATTCTATTCTTTGAATGGCAAGTTTCAAGCTGCTTGATTTAAGAAAAGACAAAAATGAAACCCCAGTATGTTAGCATTGCTCTTTTCATATAAGGCATTATTGTAGATATGCCATTAGTATTTACTTTATTTCTTAAACCAATGATAATTGATTTAGAGTCATTACCTAGGGCCAGACTGTAGAGAATATGTAAATATTTAAATAAAATGTTTTAATATAAACCTTCTTGTAAATAATTGAATTATAATCCTTCGTAAAACATAAAAAAGCCAAAAGTATTTTCTTACACAACATATTTTATCTAGTAAATATTGTTTATTGTATTCAGTGTTATGTCCAGATCTGTGATTTAAAAGAATATTTATTGACAAAATCTCATCACCTCAGAGGTTATTTGTAAATACTACATTAAAGTTGCTGGTGGAATCTGAGCATAAATAAACAACAACCAGGGGAAGTCAAGTCTTCTTAGGTATGGAAGTTTCAGCGTTGCAAATCTAACTTCAATGTAAATGTGTTGGCCTATCAGTTACAATCATAAGTATAATAGAGTCAATACAAGAATGGCTATCCAATGAGAACTGTGATGATACATTCCTAAAAGCACTTAAATGATGGATATTTCTTGTAGGTAATTGAAAAAGAAATGAAGAGCTATACTAAATGCATGGTTTCACAGCATTTTGAAAATACAAAAATTCATGAGGGAAAGGGAAGAAAATTGCTTTTATTTTAGGGAGGCCCTGGGGAAATCAGTAGGTTGTGTGTGTTTGTGTGACTGTGCAGGCATATATATAACGCAGAACAACAGACTGGTAGGTGGAAAAGGTTTGTGTGTTCAGGCTTTTTTTTTTTTTTAAGGCTAAGCCTCACCTAAGGCGGGGCGGGGGGGAATCACAAGCTGTGCTTTTGAATAAATTTCTATTGTCTTGGTTAATTCTTGGTTTAGTTAAGGTCTACTCCTTAATCTGGGATGTTACTATGAACATACACCTGACACCTGTGGTGCAAAATAAAACAGCTTTCGATTACTGAATGATCGGCAGTAAAGACAAAAACTTCTGTAACCGAACTTTTCCAAGTCTGCTCCACAGGGCCACAGAGACGCGAAATGGGTCAAAGCGAAAGAAGAAGCTTTACTTGGTTGGGCAAGCAAAGGAGCACACCAAGACCTGCGTTGCCAAGATGGCTCCCTGAACAATAGCCAAAAGTCTTTATTATGGGAAGGGTCCTGGGGAAAGCAGCAAGGTCGTTGATTGGTCTCGCCCAAAAACGATGTTTCCGGGGCGGTTCTGTCTTCTGCGCTTGCTCAGTCCAAAAAGCGAGAGGCAGGGGCGGTGTCTCTGAAACTATTATTAGGCTCAGACTCCCAGCTTCTGAAAGTCTTCCCCTGATCTCTGTCTGCTGAAGTCTGGTTTCCGTCCGGTGGGAGGAAAGTTCCAGGGTCATCCAGAGGACGGGGTTGATGGTTCTGCGCATGTCAGCTAGGCCAGATTTGGTCTTAACTGGTTCTATGGTCTACAGACTCCAGACTCTTGTTTTTCTCATCTTGGGCAGGAAGTTGGCCGATGGCCTGAAAAACATTTGGAGAGACCAGTTAAAAGAGGAGGTGGCTCTTGCTACTCTACGTACAAGTTGCGGGTCAGTAATAATGCCCGGAGACTGGGGTCTCATTTCTGCCTAAACAATTAACGTGGAGAAAGTAGAAACTATATATGAAGTTTTAAATTGTTCTTCCGAACTATGAATTCTACCTTTGACCCTAAAAATACAATCTGACTTTCAAATGAACATCAAATACGAAGAGTCATATTTGTGTAAAGTTCGAAATTTTAATATAGAATTGTTAAGGAAGGAGAAAAAAAAGTGAAGAAACTATGAAAATGATGAGTTAAAAACATTTTTGCTGTTGTTATTCTTTTTGTTGTTGTTTTTCTCTTCCGAGGTTGATTTTGTTCTCCAATTTTTGTTTTACTTGGATTAAGCAAGATTTAAGACACCAAATTTTAAGAAATATTTATAATCTTAACAATTCTAAGATAAGCAAGTATCCAGACTTGGTAAATAAAATGTGTTCTTGGTATTTTGGATATACTTGTAGATAGTGTGAATTTCTGAGATCTAGCAGTACAGGGAGGAAGACCATCAAGGAGATAGATGGACACAGTAGCTGCAACAATGACCTCAAATATGACAGTAATTGTGAAGATGGCGCAGGACCGGGCTGTGTTCCGTTCAGTTGTATGTATGTGTACTATGAGTCGGAACCAACTCCGTGGCACCTAACAACAATGACAGTGTTTAGGAAAACAAATGTGTAGTCAAAGTGTGCTATCAATAAAAAATTCTTACGTTCCCATTCATTGTTGGAAATAGCAAGACCAGTAGGCAAGAAATCAAGTGTGTCTATCATTTGATGAAGGATAGGTTGCTTTTGCTTGTTCTTGAGAATGTAGGAGATTGTGGCGTGTTGACAAAACTGTCACAAGTTTACTGTCCCTCTACTTGTACGATATATGTGTGTGTATATATATATATTATACGTATATATATATATTATACGTATATATATTATCTATATCCTCCAAGCTGTAAATTGTGCTTCCTCCTCAGCGTGTCTGGTAGCCCATTTCTGGTTATTTTCACTGGCTGACAGCATACAGTCCTCTTGCTTGCAGCATGCTCATCAATTTATATTGTTAGGTTCCGTCAAGTCAGTTCCAACACATAATGACCGTTTGTACAACAGAACGAAACACTGCCCCATCCTGCACCATCCTCACAATCATTGTTATACCTGAGCCCATTCTTGCAGCCACTGTGTGGATTCCCCTCATTGAGGGTCTTCCTCATTTTCACTGACCCTCTACTTTACCGAGCATGATGTCCTTCTCCAGGGACTGATCTCTCCTGATAATATGTCCAAAGTGTGTGAGACATAGTCTCACCATCTTTGCTTATAAGGAGCATTCCGGTTGTATTTCTTCCAAGACAGGTTTGTTTATTCTTTCAGGAGTCTGTAGTATATTCAATGTTTTTCTCCAGCATCACAATTCAAAGGCATCAATTCTTCTTTGGTTTCCTTATTCATTGTCCAGCTTTTGCATGCATATGAAAAGTGATTTAAAATACCATGGTTTGTGCCAGGTGGGCCTTAAGGCACCGTCTTTGCTTTTCAACACTTTAAAGAGGTCTTTTGCAGCAAATTTGCCCAATGCAATGCATCTTCTGATTTCTTGACTGCTGCTTCCATGGGTGTTGATTTATAGGATTAAAAAATATATATATATATTGAAGGCTACGGGCCTCTGAGTACTGAACCACAGCTGACATAGCCCTAACAACACACTCTCTGAGGGATAGCGATGAGTTATTGACTACATCTTTTTTCCCACAAATATGTCAAAGTTATTCTCAAAGCTAGTTTTAGAGTCAGTCAAACATCACACTTTGTACCTGTCTTTGACAGGCTGCATGGACATGTATGGTTTTATTGATGATCTTCTCTTGAGTGGCACCATGTTTTCATCGACTTCTGTGACACTGGATGGCTCACACACCTCCCTTAGGTGACTACTATGCACATCGATAAACGGGTATAATTTCTGAAGCCTGTCATTGCTTGGTTCTCCTCTTTCCACAGCTTTTGAATTGTCATTACAATGTATGTTTTTGATCAGTTTTATGAATTTGCTTTATTCATTTTTTCTTGAATCCAGACAACAGCCAGGCAGGGGTCTTTGGATCAATAATGCTTATGTGATGGTAAGACACGTATGCCCCTCAGTATGTGCACAGCAATGAATGCCTTTATTTCTCCTATGGAAGTAGGCCTCTACTTTATGGAGGGACTTGCAATATTCTTCCCTCTAAAACATTTGATATGCTCTTGGGTCGCACAGAAGTTAGTTTGGTCCTTTTATAGTCACCAACATCTCTTTCATAAATATCAACAGAAAATAATTTATTTCTCTTTCCAGGTAAATTTGGGGAAGCATACCAGTCATGACACTTAGATTTTCAAAGTAGGAAACATGCTTGGACCACTCACCTGCACCATAATCATCACCACCTAATACGCCTTCTTCCTCCGTCCACCCATCACTCCCTCATCTCTATCATGTCATTATGGTTACCACCTTCAGAACTTGACTCAGATTCGGCGTCATTGCTGAGGTCAACAGATAAGTCATCATCAGCATCATCACTGGAGGTATCACAGTTGGGCAGAGAAAAATAATATTCTCTTGCTTCCTTGGTGGTTCTCCATCTTTTTGCCATTTCAAAAACAGTGGGATGCACCAGGAAAAAAAAAGTTTTTGGTTCCATAAAACTAGGATAATTACTACAGCATAACCTCAAACAAACATGAGGATACACAATGAGAGAAAACGGCCTAAGTGAAGCCTCATTGCCAATTATATGAAACAAAGGAAATTTTTTTACCTCAGGAACATTATTGCAACTATGCATTCTGCAATACTGCAAAACACGGTATTAAAAGCTAAGAATCCAGAAGAAAAGCAGCCATTCAACATTGTTGTAGAGCTCACAGCTGTGTACACCACCAGCTACACGTGGAAGAAATGATTGGAGCCTAAGCGTGAATGCCGTTTAGAAAACCTTATAGGAGTCAGAGTGTCTTCAAAATTACCAGCGCAATGCAGTTTCCCTAATTTGGAAGCCATTACTTACTTTTCAGAGACAAGACAAGCAGTCCTGGAAGATTACAGAGCAGAATTCCCAATCTAACGGTAGTGGAGCAGCAATCCCTGACTGCAATGAAAGGAACCCAGGAAAAGATGGGTGCTTTTATGAATGAATGGGAAACCCTGGTCACGTAATGGTTAAGTGCTACGGCTGCTAACCAAAGGGTAGGCAGGTGGAATCCACCAGGCACTCCTTGGAAACTCTATGGGGCAGTTCTACTCTGTCCTGTAGGGTTGCTATGAGTCGGAATTGACTCGATGGCACTGAGTTTTAGTTATGAATGAATGAGAGAGGTTAGGACAGCACATTCTGGTGATGAAGCATTTCTCAGGAGAACAGAGTAACACAAAAACATAGTAGGAATCATTGTGTTGCAGAAATAAAAGGTAAACAGGCAAATGTTTACAAAATAAGCACATCCAGGAAGCATGACTTAATTGAGTGTTCCATCTACACAACAATGAGGCTCTAACTCTGAGCTGCTGAGCTTCAAGCATTTCAAAAGTAACCGGCCTTTAGAACCTGAATAATGCCTTATATCTGAGGTTAAGAGGCGTAAAAGGTGGCTAAAAACCCAAAAAAAACAAACCCATTGCCCTCAATTCCCACTCATAGTGACCCTATAGGAAAGAGTAGAATTGCCCCATAGGGTTTCCAAGGAGTGGCTGGTGAATTCAAACTGCAGACCTCTTGGTTAGCAGCCAAGCTCTTCACCACTGTGCAACCAGGGCTTTGCAAAAAGTGGCTACTAGACACACACACACAAAAAAAAAAACCATTGCTGTTGAGTCAATTTCCACTCATAGCAACCCGACAGAACAGAGTAGAACTGCCTCATAGGGTTTCCAAGGAGCGGCTGGTGAATTTGAACTGCCGACCTTTTGGCTAGCAGCTGAACTCTTAACCACTGAGCAACCACAGCTCTGCCTATCATACAGCACAGGCTTAATGATATTTGCCAAGAAATGAGTGCATGGAGGGACAGTTATGAGGATGATAATAATTAAAATAAAAAATGAAGGTCATTGATTTACTACAATGGTGCTCTAACCACAAAATCCATTAGTTTATTATCAATTGCTCTGAGACTAAATATTTCATATTGCTCTGATTCAGTGCAACCATTACATAAAATAACACACGCTTTTTTCCCCCACCAATAAATGTAAAATAACGAAAAAACAAAAACCTTGCCATCAAGTCAATTCTGACTCATATTGATCCTGTATGACAGAGTAGAACTGCCCCGTGGGACTCCCAAGGCTGTAATCTTTATGGGAGCAGACTGCCAAATTTTTCTACTGTGGAGGGTCTGGTGAGTTTGAACTGCCAACTTTTCGGTTAGCAGCTGAGTGCTTACCACTGTACCACCAGGGGTCCTTGATAATATACTGGGACCATATTATCCAATTGAAATCTGATACACACAAAATGAGAAACAATATTGTAATAAATAGTGACTAAATTAAAGTAAACATATGGGCTAAAATGCTCCAAAGCAGTTTCTATTATAACGTGAAGAGTGGCGTAGGGCTTGGAAGAAAACTTATTTTTACAACATGTATTTAATAATGGGAGATTCGTAGGTTTGGAAGGGGGGTAAAATTTTAAATCTTTAGTGATAAATTTCTCTGAGTAACTGGCTAAATTTATACCAGGTGGTCAAACTAATAGAAGAGGTAAATTTTAATAGAAGAAGAAGGGGAAAAAATGATAAAATATTTGTATTCAGAAAAAGAAAACCTCAGTATAATGAATAAAAATCAACTTAAAATTTTAAAAATCATCATATCTGTCATTAAATAAAAGAATGGCTAAATCTGCTCCATCATTGCTGCTAACTTAAAATTACAGTCATGAATTTTACAGATAATAATAAAAACTAAAACAAACTTGTTGCCATCCAGTTGATCCCGACTCATAGCGACCTTATAGAACAGAGTAGCTGGTGGATTCAAACTGCAGACCTTTTGGTTAGCAGCTGTAGCTCTCCATAGCTCTTAATCACTGTACCACCAGAGCTCCATGGATAATAATAGTTAACCCACAGACAATAATATTGAACACTTTTTTTGATACCTACTGTCGACCAAAGGGAGCCCTGGTGGCGCATCAGTTAATTACTTGGATGCTAACCAAAAGGTTAGCAGTTCAAATCTACCAGTAGCTGCTTGGAAACCCTATAAGGTAGGTAGTTCTACTCTGTCTTGTAGGGTCGCTGTGAGTCAGAATCGACTCAGTGACAACGGGTTTATTTATTTATTTTTAATGAGTTGGAATTGCCTCAACAGCAGTGGGTTTGGTGTTTTAGATTTATGGGCCAAGGATTGAGCCCTCGTGGCCCAAACAGTTGGCTCTGCTATTAACCAAAAGGTTGGTGATTTGAACCCATCTAGCAGCTCCATGGGAGACAGACCTGGTGATCTGTTTCCATAAAGATTATAGACAAGAAGACCCTACGGGAAGTTCTACTATGTCACATGGGGTTGCTATGAGTTAGAATCAACTTCATGGTATCTAACAACAACTTGGACTAAGGACTGCTCTACACACTGTGTATACATTAACTCATTAATTCTAAAAACAACCTTATATGGTAAGCCTTGTTTTTATCTTCATTTTATACATGAGCAATCAAAAGCACAGAGAACTTAAGTGATTTGCCTAATGTCACATAGCTGATAGTAGAGATATGATAGTAGAGATATGATCCATCTTGGGAAGTAAGGATCCAGAATCTGTATTCTAATGTCTACCATGATTTCCTGCTTCAAGGGTAGTCCAATTCCATCGTGGTTTAGCCAGTAACCAGCCCTTCCTCCACATCTCTATGGACAGAACAAGTTATTCATCACCTTTTCACTCCATGTGGAAATGTTTCTGAAAAATTAAGAAATATTCTAGAAATGTGCCAGAATGGTCTGCATTATGATAGCAATATCTTGACGACAAGCTTTTGAGATACTTTTTGCCAGATGCAAGGCCTAATGGTGAGTTGACAGTAGCTCTTTCAGAAGTGTACTCTCACTAGCCAAGCACCAATGAGAATGCTCTGTAAATTAGAAAAGCAATTTTTTTTGGTAACCATGAAATATGGCTGTCACTCTCACTGGACTACTTAGATTATATTGGGAGCAAATCTAAAACGTAAAAAAACCTTGCTACTACATCTTTAAATGTAAATTTCAAAATTCTTGACTGCTTCTTTTGTCTTCCTCTGTGTTCCCTTCTTCCACCTGACCAACTTGCATTTAGCCATTTCATTCTTAACTCAGCTTAAATGTCACCTGCTCCAAGAATCCTCCCTTGATACTTCATTTTCCCTATTCCCACCTGGAAACCCTGGTGGGGTAGTGGTTAAGTGCTACAGCTGCTAACCAAAGGGTTGGCAGTTCCAATCCACCAGGCACTCTTTGGAAACTATGGGGCAGTTCTACTCTGTCCTATAGGGTCGCTATGAGTCAGAATCGACTCCACGGCACTGGGTTTGGCTCTCAGTTTTTTATTCCCAGCTGATGAGGTGCTCCCATAGCGTCCCGTACATGACTGCCGTCACATTTATCACATCAAAGAGTATTTTTCTACTCTCTCTCTCTCTCTCTCTCTTCCCTCTTTCTCCCTATTTGGCTGTGAGCTTCCTGAGAGTAAGTTCCAGCCCAGCATCCCCAGTGACCATCACATTTCTTGACACATTGAAAAAAAAACCTGCCATCGAGTTGATTCCTACTCACAGCGACCCTATAAGACAGGGTAGAACTGTCCCATAGGGTTTCCAAGGAGTGCCTGGTGGATTTGAACTGCCAACATTTTGGTTAGTAGTCATAGCTCTTAACCGCTATGCCACCAGGGTTTCCTCTTAACACATGGTAGGTGCTAAATAAAAGACTGAGCATTCACAGCTGTACATAAGAAGTCAAAAGGTAAACAGAAGGCTTTTTCAAAAATACAATATTAGAGCAGGAGAAGAAAGCTGTAGACTCCAAATGATTAATGTCATTGTGTTGTGATTGTCATATACATCCATATTCATGATAAGGTGAGGACCCCTGTAGGGACTGAAATGCTACAGAAATGTTCTGGGCCAGGTTGTCCCTGTAAATGGGTCATGTTTGTACAAGGAGAATCTATGACACTTATTTTTCTAGGCCTCTATTATTCACTAACACTTTCCTGACTGAAATAGTGTTTACTCGGATATGTTACTACCTCTCAATTGTTTCTTATTCTGGATTTTAAGATGTACATATCTTTCTCTGATTTTATCCATTCTCTTATTTTTGTTCTTTAACTTCCTGATGGCAATCTTGTTGCCCTCACTTTTTTTTTTTTTTTGGTAACATTTTATTGTGCTTTAGGTAAAAGTCTACGCAGCAAATTAGTTTTCAATTCAATAATTCACAGACAAATTATTCCGTGACATTGGTTGCAATCCCCGCAATGTGTCGGCGCTCTTCCCGTTACTACCTTGGGTTCCCTGTCTCCATGCATCCAGTTTACATTCATCCTGTTTCCATGCCCATTTCTGCCTTCTCATCTTTGCTTTTGGGCAAATGTTGCCCTTTCGCTCGTGTAGTTGATTGTTCTATGGAGCACATTACTCACAGGTGCTATTGTTTATTTTATAGGCCCGTCTATTATATGGCTAAAAGGTGGCCTCTGAAAGTCGCTTCATTTCCAAGTTTGAAGGTGTCTTAGGGCAATAGTCTTGGGGGTTCCTTCAGCCTCTATCAGACCAGCAAGTCTGGTCTTTTTTATGAATTTGAATTTTATTGTACATTTTTCACCCATTTTAACTGGGACCTTTTATTGTGTTCCTGTCAGAGCAGTTGGTAGTGGTAGCTGGATATCATCTTGTTCTTCTGGTCTCAGGCTAGTGGAGGCTGTGTTTCATGCGGCCATTAGTCCTTTGGACTAATGGCTTCCTTGAGTCATTTGTTTGTTTCACCCTCCTTTGTTCCAGACTGGAAGAGACCAATAGTTGTATCTTAGATGGCTATTTGCAAGCTTTTAAGATCCCAGATGCTACTCACCAGCTTAGGATGTAGAACATCATCTTTATTAACATGTTATGACAATTGACCTAGATATCCTCCAGGACTATGGTCCTTAGCCTTTAGGTCCAGTAACTCAGTGGCATGAGGTGTTTGGATATATCTAAGAAGTTTCCATAACTGTGCCCACTATGTGCTCCATTATATATATGAATATACATGCAAATATTTATATAGAAATATCCACCACCGTGCTTGTATATGCATGTGGATGTACTCCCGTATGACCACCAACATCTATTTAGCACACGTAGCTACGTAGGAATCCACTCATAAATTACTGTTTTTGTTACTGTTGTTACAGGATTATATATGTTATAGTATTTACCGTAGTTGCCCTTTATTCTTGTGTACCTCTCATTGTCTTCCTTTGCCATGGTCATGTTGTGCTGACTTCCCCCGTGTTGTGTATTGCCTTTTTCTTCCCTAGAATTAACATGTTTCTACTACGTATTTTGGAAACCCCGGTGGTGTAGTAGTTAAGTGCTTTGGCTGCTAAGCAAAAGGTCCACAGTCCAAATTCACCAGCTGCTTCTTGGAAACTCTGTGGGGCAGTTCTACTCTGTCCTATAGGGTCAGTATGAGTCAGAATTGACTAGACAGCAACAGGGTTTGTTTTTTTTTTTTTTTTTTTGGTACTATCTATTTACAGATTCTGGAAACCCTGGCATAGTGGTTAAGAGCTACCGCTGCTAACGAAGAGCTTGGCAGTTCAAATCCACCAGGTACTCCATGGAAGCTCTATGGGGCAGTTCTACTTTATCCTTTAGGGTCACTATGAGTCAGAATCAACTCAATGGCAGTGATTTATTTATTTACAGATTCTCCCTCCCTCCCTCCCTCTCCCATCACTGGTAACTGTCAAAGAATGTTTTTTTCTGTGTGTAAACCTATTCTTGACTTTTTATAGTAGTGGTCTCATACAGTATTTGTTCTTTTGTGATTGACTTATTTCACTCAGCGTAATGTCTCCCAGATTCATCCACGTTGTAAAAAGTTTCATGGATTCATCATTATTCTTTATCACTGGTATTCCACTGTATGTATGTACCACAATTCACTTATCCATTCATTCATTGATGGACATTTAGGTTGTTTCCATCTTCTTGCTATTGTGAATAATGGTGCAATGAACATGCGTGTGCATATGTCTATTCCTGTCACAGTTCTTATTTCTCTAGGATATATACCTGGGGATGAGACTGTTGCATTGTATGGCATTTCTACTTCTAACTTTTTAAGGAAGCACCATACTGTTTTCCATTGTGTCTGCCCCGTTTTACAGTCCAACCAGCAGTGTATAAGAGTTCCAATCTCCCCACAACCTCACCAGCATTTGTTGTTTTCTGTTTTTTTGATCAGTGCCATTATTGCTGGGGTGAGATGATATCTCATTGTGGTTTTGATTTTTATCTCTGTAGTGGCTAATGATGCAAACATATCTTCATATGTTTGCATCATTAGCCTGAATGTCTTCTTTTGTGAAGTGTCTGTTCATGTCCTTTGTGCATTTTTTTATTGTTTTGTTTGTCTTTTGGTTGTTGAGGTGTTGAAGTTTTCTATATATTTTAGAGATTAGATGCTTGTCAGATTATGTCATTGCCAAAACTTTTTTCCCAGTCTGTAGGTTCTCTTTTTACTCTTTTGGTAAAGTCTTTTGAAGAGCATAAGTATTCAGTTTTTAGGCGGTCCCAGTTATCTAGTTTATCCTCTGCTGTTTGTGCATTTTTAGTTATGCTTGATAGTCTATTTATGCCATAAATTAGGGACCCTAGCTTTGTGCCTATGTATTCTTCCATGAACTTATAGTTCTATGTTTAACATTTAGGTCTTTGATTCATTTTGAGTTAGTTTTTACATGTGGTGTGAGGTATGGCTCCTGTTTCATTTTGCTGTGAATGAATATCTAGTTTTGTGAGTACCATTTATTAAAGAGACTATCTCTTCCGCATTTAATGGACTCCAACCCTTTGTTGAACATCAGCTGTCCATAACTGGATGTATTTATTTCTGGATTCTCAATTCTGTTCCATTGGTCTATGTTTCTGTCATTGTACCAATACCAGTCTATTTTGACTACTGCGTTTGTCCCTTTTTTGGATTCTTTTATTTATCATTGAAACCAGGTCATTTTTGAGAATGAGCAAGTGCACTATTAATAGGACAGAACAAAAGACATAAACTAGGACTGTTCGGCAAACTGGGACATCAGCCTACTTCTTTCCGGCTCTTGGTAACAACTGTTGTACACATTAAGCTCCTGCCCTATATGCTAGGCAGTATTATATATTACTGTAGAAGAGACAGTGTTCAAAATTGATGGTGACAGTTATAAAAACAGAACTTAAAGAATTTTGTAAGTCAGAACATAGGAACAGATAGTCAAAACAAGGATAAATAGTTCATTTGCTTACTTAAATCATAGTTTTCTTTTGCTTACTAAAATATTATATGTCCCTGAGACAATTGATGCCATATCCTAAATAAATGCACAAAATATGCCCTCTCTTTATAACTTAATTAGATGTCTTTCAAAAAGCTATAAATTCTGTATATAAAAAACTATACATTCCATTGATAATAGGGAGAGTTCTGTTCTGTTTCTGCTTGTGAGTATTCAAGTTCAATGCTGACTTCTACTTTCTTTGCCCTATGGCTTTCTCACTCCCCATCAATTGAAAATACTGTTTCCTAAGAGGCTTTTATTCTTTCTTCTTCATGATGTTAAATTAATCAGTTTCTAAATCTCTTCTAGTTCACTTCTTCCTCCACAGTTTATATTTTGCTCACTGGTGAGGAATGAGAATTCTAAAACACTCAACCTGTACATAGACAAAGAGGCAGTCATTCAAGCAGAACAAAGGGATATATCATGGCTTAATGTCAGGAAAGGTGTGTGTCAGGGTTGTATCCTTTTACCGTACTTATTCAATTTGTATGCTGAACAAATAATCCGAGAAGCTGGACTACATGAACAAGAATGGGACATCAGGATTGGAGGAAGACTTATTAGCAGTCTGCGGTATGCAGATGACACAGCCTTGCTTGCTGAAAGCAAAGAGAGCTTGAAGCACTTACTGATGAACATCAGAGACCACAGCCTTCAGTATGGATTACACCTCAAAACAAGGAAAACAAAAATTCTCACAACTGGACAAATAAACAACATTATGATAAACGGCGAAAAGATTGAAGTTGTCAAGGGTTTCATTTTACTTGGATCCACAATCAACACCCATGGAGGCAACAGTCAAGAAATCAAAGGATGCATTGCACTGGGCAGAGCTACTGTGAAAGACCTCCTTAATGTGTTAAAAAGTGAAGATGCCACTTTGAGGACTAAGGTGTGCCTGACCCAAGCTGTGGTATTTTCAGTCATTTCATAGGCATGCAAAAGCTGAACAATGAGTAAGGAAGACAGAAGAAGAATTGAACCTTTGAATTATGGTATATGTGAAAAATATTCAGTATACCAATGACAGCCAGAAGAATGAACAAATCTGTCTTGTATAGACAGATTGTTCCTTAGAAGTGAGGTTGGAGAGACTTCATCTCACATAGTTTTGACATGTTATCAGGAAGGACCAGTCCATAGAGAAGGGCATCACGCTTAGTAGAGCAGAGGATCAGCAAAAAAGAGGAAGGCCCTCAGTGAGATGGATTGACACAGTGGCTGCAACAATGGGCTCAAGCATAGCAACAATTGTGAGGATGATGCAGGACCTGGCAGTATTTCCTTCTATGGTACAGAGGGACGCTATGAGTCAGAACCAACACAACAGCACCTAAGAACAACAAAATTGCTATGAAAAGTAAACAAAAACAAAAACAAAAACAAAACCACCCCCTCACACATAGCTATACAAACAAAAGTGCATATATGTATTTCCTTTCCTGTATTTTTCAACTCTCTTTCCCTTCATAACTGCATGTTTTTCTTTCTTCTCTGGAATTAAAATAAATAAAAGAAAATCATCTTTTCCATATAATTAAGGAGTATAACACCAAGACAAATGGAATAAATTATATGGAATATCTTCAACCCTTTCAATTCCAAGAATAAAAATAAATATCAAAGGAAAAGAAAATTATATAAATATGGTAATTGTCATTTGTATTTTTCAGTTAGTTGACTAACATTCAGTATGACAGTGATCCTTAGTTTGACTTCACCAGTTTTCTATTATAAATATGAAAGCCAGAAATAAAGAAAGGAAGAAGAAAAGACAGAGAAAGAAAACAGAAACAGAGAGGGAAGTGGGAGAAAGTGAGAGAGAATAGAAGTGAAGGAAAAATAATTATGGTCAGTTTAGGTCATAATTTTTAAATGGCCACTGAAATTCAAAGTCAGAGCAATAAAAATCTAGATTTAGAAGTGGGGTGTTTGGTAATGCTTTTTATGTCTTTTTTAGGAGATTGTAGTTAGACAGCACACTGAAGGTTTTGACTTTCTTCTCCTTTCTTATTCTCATGTTGTGGTGTGAGACATGGTTAGCATAAGAGGTGCCTCTTGCTCTTTGTTCAGCTACCACTGCTAGCCTGGCCTTGTCCATCACCCCACGAGAGCAAAGGCTGCCAAATGTACCACAGTTCCTATGCCTAGGCGTTGTCTCAGAGGCCCATGAAGCTGCTGTGTTGGGAGCCCAAGAAGCTCCAGCACTCAGGTCTGCTTTGACAGGAATCATGGAAACTTTCACTCCCCCCACTACTTCTGGACTTGCAAGAAATACTTCATCCCTGGCCAGGGATTCGAAGTCACCAGCAGCTGACTGAAGGATCCAGGTAACAACTCATGGAAGCGTGGCAGAATTAATGCTCCATAGGGAAAGATTTGCACAAGGAGAGAAGGAAGATAGGCAAGAGTGGGTCAACATCTCTTCCTTCCCTCCACCCACAGATTGTTCTGAAGTGGTGTTTCCACACTTCGCACTTAAGAAAGCAACCAGCAATGTTTTGTTGTGAACTGGGCCAGCTCAATAACTCATCACTTTGTATTTGCTTTCCATCCAATCCCAACTCCATTCCCCTCGTTATTGTTTTGCTGGTCTAGGATTCCACCTCCGAATAAACTCTTAGCAAGTAATTAATCTTTGCCTTGGGCTCTGTTTTCTAGGGCACTCACCCTGAAACAAAGTATCCATTCTTTGTATTGCTAGATATAAAAGCCTCACTTTTATATAGATTTGTATAGATTTCAGTGAATTTCTTTTATCCAGTCATATCAGCTTTTGCTTATTTTTATCCTAAATATTTCTTAAATCCAGCTCTTTCCTGCCTCTGTTTACACTGCCTTCATATGAGCTATCATCTCTCTCTAGAAATATAGTCACAGGCTTCCATTTACTCTACCAACCTCTAATTTAGGTCTTGAATTCATTCTCCATGCAACTGTCAAAGTGATTCCTAAAGCATGCATTTAGTCATGCTTTTCTTTTGCTGTAAAACCTCTTAATAGTACAAGGAGCCCTGGTGGCACTGGTCAGATGTTTGGCTGATAACCAAAAGGTCAGAGGTTCAAATTCACCCATTGGCTCCACAGAAGAGAATACCTGGCAATCTGCTCCTACAAAGATTACAGCCTAGGAACCATATGAGGCAATTCTTCCATGTCCTATAGGGTTGTTATGAGTAGGAGTCAACTCAGGGCACACAACAATGGGAAAGATAGGAGTCTGGGTCATGCAAATGCTAAGTGCTGAACCAAAAGTCCTTGGTTCAGACCCACCCAGTGGCACTTTGGAAGTCAGGTCTGGTGATCTGGTTCCAGAAGGCGCCAGCCTTGAAAATCCTATAGAGCAGTTCTACTCTGCACACATAGGGTTGCCATCAGTTGAAATCAACTCAAAGGCAAATAACAATCAATATGAAAGTTACATAACCAAGCTACAGTTTAATTTATCAAGTTATAAGGTTATTAAATCTGAAAAAACAGTTTAAGTGACCACATTGAACCACATATTTCCAACTAGGAGAGAGTGTGAACAGTTCTGTGTGTGTGAGTGATTTTTTTGGAACTGACACCATTGTTTATATTAGGCTTGAGATGATTTTATCTAGGCCGACTGGCTTAACTTTGTCAAATATGTTTTCCTCAAAATCATATAAAGCCCTTCCTGAAAACATTTCAGGATCCTCCACTGAGGGCTACCAAGAAGAATTTGTTACATGATTTCAAATATGGAAATCATTATGCCTTACATCATAGAAGAGAGCTTGCTTTATTATTTTTAGGTTTTTACACCTCTGTCAAAAGGAAAGATTTTATGGTATGAGCAATTAACCTTTATTTTACCCAATAACTTCAGCAAAATTTTACTGTTTCCAGCTTATTTCGGATACAGTTGCCTGAAAAAACTCTCTATAATACAGATCAGTGTAATGGCCAAATACATTATATGCAAATAATTGCCTTGAGATGAGTCAAGCAAGCCTTTTTTGTTTTTGTTTTTGGTCAAGTTTTAATAATTTCAAAGCAAGTAAGATTTTCCTATAAGTCTGCTAACAAGGAGAAATAGAATAATAAGAATTGCTAACACAGAGCAAAACAAAGACAGATTAAAATGCATTTATTGCAGTAATAACATTACACCCAAAGTATTAAAATAATGGGAAAAAGGTGTTGTTTTCTCAGTTCCTACCACTAAGCAAAACCAAAATCCCTGGACATTGTATATAAAACAGGCATAAAGAGATGCTGAAAGGTGAAGAGAAGAGGACAGACCAGCTTTGGACCTGGGGATCCAAGGAAGGACAGGTTGGCGAGTTTCCTGAGTTTTCTTTTTGACTCAAATAGCCCAGACTGAGTGAAGAGCCAGCATCCCCGAAACTCCAATGGGCACAGACAAAAAAGCTCAAACAAAACATGTTATCTTTAGCAAAAGGACAAGGAAAGATGGAGTTTAAACAGAAAACTTTTAGAGAATGATCTCCCTACTCCATGCAAACAGCACAGATTAAAAAATAAATAAATAAACATATGTCCCCACCCTACCAATGCCAGCAAAGGCTGAGTGGAGAGCCTAGACTTCTACCCTCACAAGGCTGAAATGAACAGTCTCAACACAACTGCTAAAGTAGTATCAGAGAAGGCCAAATAAAGAGATGAGACTTTCATCCCCACCTTCCAGCATGTCAGTGGAGAACATGTGGGGAGGCTGGACTTCCACCACCACATGCAAATAACAAGCTCCCTCTCCCCTTCCCTTCCCTTCCCTGATGGGGTGATGTTAGAAGGAGGCCTAATAGAAAGTTACGATTTTCACCATTGCCCAACGGTAACGAGGCCACAGTGTCAGTTGGAACCATGTGGAGAGAAAGGACTTTTCATCTTGCTAACATTAACAAGAGGGACCCCCTTTCCCTCCAGAGTGTCAACAGAGACTGCATGAAGAACCTAGACTTCTACCTCCACTTGGCATTAATGAGGTGGTGCCCTCCCCGCATCTCATGCTCAAATGTTACCAGAGAAACAAAAGATTTAATCCAGAGTCTCATAACATAATATGAAAATGTCCAAGTTTTGATAGAAAATCATTTATCATACCAAGAAACCGAGCAATTTCAAACTGAATGAAGAAAGAAAATCAATGGATTATAACACTGATATGACAGGGATTTTAGAATCACCTAAAAAATGTTTAAAGCAGCCCTGATAAAAATGCCTCAACAAGCGATGTGAATATGTTTGAAACAAATGAAGGACTAGAAAGCATCAACAAACAAATACAAAATTTCGGTGAAGAAATAGAAGATATGAAGAAGAACCAAATTTTGTATCTGGAAAATACACTAACTGAAATGAAAGCTCAGTGAATGAGCTCATCAAAAGAATGGAAGGTATAGAGGAAAGAATTAGTAAACTGGAAGATAGAAATAAATTATGCAATCTGAACAAAAAAAGAGAGAGAAAATACACTAAAGGGGATAAAAAGGGCTTTAGGGTTTTGTGGGACTATAACAAAAGGTCTAAAGTTCATGTCATTGGAGTCATGGAAGGAAAGGGAAAAGAGGGCAGACTGAAAAGGTACTTGAAAAAGTATTCAGAGATATAATGGCTAACACATTCCAGATCTGACAGTAGACATGAACCTACAGATTTAAGAATCAAAGTAAACTTTAAGCAAGATAAAATCAAAGTAATCCACACCAAGACAAGTTATAATTAAACTTCTCAAAACTAAAGACAGAGAAAAAAAACCCAGAACATTGGCATCTTACCTATAGAAGGAAAACATTCAGATGAAGTAGATTTCTCATCAGGAACCATGGAGGCCAGAAAGAAGTGGCCCAGCATTTTTCAGGTGCTGAAAGAAAAGTACTTTCAACTCATAGCCAGTAAAAACATCCTTCAGAAATGAAAAGGAAATAAATATACTGTCAGATGAAGGGAAACTATAAGAGAGTTTGTTGTCAGTAGACCTATCCTGTAGAATGGCTAAAGGTACTGCTCTAAAAAGAGAGGAAATAGAGGAAAGATAGCCTTTTCAACAAATGGTGCTGGAGCTAATGGACATCCATAGGCAAAAAAAAAAAAAAAACAATTTCAATCTGAGTTCCATGCCGTCAAACTCAAAATGGATCATAGACTTAAAACATAGAATTTTTTTTACCACTCTTTGGAAACCCTAGGGGACAATTCTACTCTGTCCTGTCAGGTCGCTGTCAACTCAAAGGCAATGGGTTTGGTTGGGTTTTAGGGCTAGAGAAAGTATTCTTAGATTTGACATCAGAAGCTTCATCCATAAACAGAAAATTTGATAAACTGGACTTCATCAAAATTAAAAATCATTTTCACTGTGAAAGACCCTGTTAAGAAGATAAAAACAGTGGGAGAAAATATTTGAAAACCATATAGCCAACAAATGAATAGTATCTTGAATTTATAAAACCAGTGCCATCGAGTCGATTCCGACTCATAGTGACCCTATAGGACAGAGTAGAACTGCCCCATAGAGTTTCCAAGGAGCGCCTGGCAGATTCGAACTGCCAACCCTTTGGTTTGCAGCTGTAGCACTTAACACACCACCAAGGTTTCCTGAATTTATAGAGAACTCTCGAAACTCAATAGTAAAAAACAAACAAACCAACTATATAATGGGTAAACGACATGAATAGACAGTTCAACAAAGAGGATATATAGTTGGCAAATAAACATATGAAAAGATGTTCAACATCATTAGCCATTAAGGAAATACAAATTAAAACTGGAATGTGTATCACTACATACCTATTCCAGTGACTAAAAAAAAAAAAAGTGATCACACCAAATGCTGGTGAGGATGTGGAGAAGCTGAACCACTCACACATTACTAAAAAAAAGGGAGCATAAAAAGTATAGCCACTCTTTTCAGACCCAAAGTCTCATAAGACCAGACTTAATGGTCTGACTGAGACTAGAAAGACCCCAGTGGTCATGGCCCCCAGACCTTCTGTTGGCCCAGGACAGGAACCATTCCCGAAGCCAACTCTTCAGACAGGGATTGGACTGGACAATGGGTTGGAGAGGGATGCTGGTGAGGAGTGAGCCTCTTGGATCAGGTGGACACTTGAGACTATGTTGGCATCTCCTGCCTGGAGGGGAGATGAGAGGGTAGAGGGGATTAGAAGCTGGCGAAAAGGACACGAAAAGAGAGAGTTGAGGGAGAGAGCAGGCTGCCTCATTAGGGGGAGAGTAATTGGGAGTGTGTAGCAAGGTGTGTATGGGTTTTTGTGTGAGAGACTGACTTGATTTGCAAACTTTCACTTAAAGCACAATAAAAATTATTTTAAAAAAAGAAAAAAATATAGCCATTCTGGAGAATAGTTTGACAGTTTCTTAAAAAGCTAAATATATATATATATAACCACAGGATGCAGCAGTATTACTCCTGGGCATTTATTCCAGAGAAATGAAGATTTGTTCACTCAAAAACCTGTACACAAATGTTTATAACAGCTTTATTCTCTGTAGTCAAAAACTGAAAACCACTCAGATGGCTTTCAGTGGGTAAATGGCTATACATGCAGTGGGTCATCCTTAACCATGCATACTACTAAGCAATAGAGAGACATGAACTATTGATACACTAAACAACCTGGATAAACCTCCAGAGAATTATGCTGAGTGAAAAAAGATAATCCCGAATGATTATATACTATGAGTCCATTTATATAAAATTATTGAAATCACAAAATTGCCAGGGGCTAAAGAGGGGATTGGGTGGGGGGGGTATGGCTATAAAAGGGCAACATGAGGGATACATATGGAACCGTTTTGTATCTTGACTGTATTAATTTCAGTAACCTCACTGTGACATTGTAATATAGTTTTGCAAGATTTTTTTTTTTTTAATTCTTATTTATTCTACCCATATTACACATTTTTTAAAATACTGTTAGGGGCGATGGTATAATATGGGAATGGATAAGGGTGATGGTTAAATAACATGAAAAACATAATGTCACTGAGCTGTACATGTGAAGATTATTGAAATGCCAAATGTTTTGTTGCATATTTACCACAACAAAGACAACAGTAGAAGTACTGATACCATTGTCCTATATATTATTTAACATTATAATACATTTAAAAAATACTATTTATCTCTTTTCCTCTCTCTAGTGCTGTTGTCTACCACTGCAACACCTTTTCTAGAAGTAGATTAAATGTATTTACTTCTCTTTGCACTAAGTTCATTATTTAGATTTCTAATCATGCCTGCCAATATTAGTAATAAACTGCATAGTAATTGATTGTCTTAGTTATGTAGTGCTGCTGTAACAGAAATACCACAAGTGGGTGGCTTTTGCAAACACAAATTTATTTTCTCACAGTTTTGGAGGCTAGAAGTCCAAATTCAGGACACCAGCTCTAGGGGAGGCCTTTCTCTCTCTCGTTTCTGGGGAAAAATCTTTGACTCAGTTTCTCTTCCTTGGTTCTTCTGTAATCTCCAAGTGGCTTCAATTTTTCACTATTTGTGCTTCCTTGTTTCTGTGCCTAATCTGCTTTTTTTTAATCTCAAAAGTGATTGGTTTCAAACACAAGTTACACTGATATGGTATCATTAGCATAACAAAGAAAACCATATTCCCAAATGGGTTAGGATTTATAAATTTTGGGGTGACAAAATTCAATTCCTAACATTGGCATATATAGAAATCAAACGAAATGCCATTGGCAGATTTAGGGCAGAGGGCAACGTCTTAAAAGGCTAAATCAGCCATCAATTGATTCTTTTGAGGTAGATTTTTCTTCGTATGTTAATATTTCTTACCAGAGATTCTAATGTGTAAGCATAAATAAATCTAACAATTACATACACAGTTTAAATTTCAAAATTATACTTTGGGTTAAAATGAGTATCACTGAATTATAACACTGGAAGTTTAGCTTTAAATCCTTAATTTCTCTTAATATAACATCCATAATAAAATGTAAGTAGGCATTGTTCAACTGTACAAATATGTACTAAGCCCATACATATGTACAGAAATTATACAGATGACTAAAACACATTCCCAATTTCAAGTATGGACAACAGACATCAAAACAATTGTTAGTTCCAGTACAGTTGATTCTGACTCATAGTGACACCATACGTGCAGAGTAGAACTACTCCTTAGGGTTTCAAGGCAGTGCCCTTTTGGAAGAAGATCGCTAGACCTGTCTTTTCAGGCCCTTCTGAGTGGGTTTGAGCTGCTAACCTTTCTGCTGATATTTGACTGCATAACTTTTAGCACCACTTCCATGTCATATCTTAAAGCTTGTTGTTACCAATAACTCTATCCCGTGTAAAATCAAGATTCCCAACTCTGAATAAACTTCTACCTTTCCAGCTCCTATAGGACTCCTACTGCAACAACACTTTAACCCATCTTGGAGCTTTGATTCATTGATTCAGCCACCTTCTCCCTGTTTATCAACTCTTCCATTTAAAATGCCACATTCTACTGTTTTAATCAGGTCTTTGAATACATGTTCAATACCCTAATTCTGACCTGTTCCTTTTAAGTCAAGGAACCCTGGTGGTGGTGTGCTTGGCTCAGTTAGCTTGGCTACTAACTGAAAGATCAGCAGTTTTAACCCAGTAGCCACTCCTTGGGAGAAAGATGTGGCAGTCTACTGTAAATATTTACAGCTTTGAAAACCCTATGGGACAGTTCTCTTTATTTTGTATTTTCTAAATACTAATTGTTATTTGCTTGTATTTGTTCTATTATGCAATCCATTTTCTGAATTGTTTACATCAACTACTTTATATTTTATACTCAGCATTTCTACTTGCCTTTTCTTGATTTCCGTTTTCTTTCTTTTCCTATTTTATATTTGCCATATTTTCTAACTCCCTTCTTGTGTCTTGAAGTTAATTAACGTGTATATTTTGGTGGTGGTTGCACTGCCTTGGTTTTGTCTAGTATAATTCCTTCGACAGTGATCATTCATTCTTCTATAAGAGATTGTGCACATTTTACATGTGTTCAATTTATCTAAGAGCTCATATTTCTTCAGTATTATCATCTGTCTTGCCGGAGATAATGTAGTTGGAGGAGGGCCTGACAAGTATGGAGATAGAATATGCCCTGATTTGGAGAATCACTTTTGATACAGTAGGTTTTTGATCATTCTATTTTTTGCTCTTCCAGTAGACAATCCTACTCTTCACAGATCTTTTCTTTACCTACATACTTGTTATGGATTAAATTGTTTCCCCCCAAAATGTGTTTTAAATCCTAACCCATACACCTATCTTTTGAAGTGTAAACAAGCAAAGACGTTACTTTGAAGACTAAGGTGACCTAAGCCGTGGTATTTTCAATTGCTTATATGCATGTAAGCTGGACAATGAATAAGGAAACCCAAAGAATTGACACATTTAAATTATGGTGTTAGCAAAGAATATTGAATGTACCATGGACTGCCAGGAGAACGAAAAAATTTGTCTTGGAAGAAGTACAGCCAGAATGCTTCTTAGAAGCGAGGCTGGAGAGACTTCATCTCACTTACTTTTGACATGTTATCAGGAGGGACCAGTCTGTAGAGAAGGACCTTCTGCTTGGTAAAGCAGAGGGTCAACGAAAAGAGGAAGACCCTCAACAAGATGGATTGACACAGTGGCTGCAACAATGGTCTCAAACATAGCAACGGCTTTGAGAATGGTACAGGACTGGGCAGCATTTTGTTATGTTGTACATAGGATCATTGTGAGTCAGAACCAATTCAATGGCCCCTAACAACAACAATAACATACCTGTGTTTATAACCCCATTTGGGAGTAGTTTTCTTTTTTCTGTTATGTTAATGAGAAAGTACTAATACAGGGTGTGCCTTAAGTCGACCTCTTTTGAGATATAAAAGAGATTAAACAAGCAAGTGAACAAGCAGAGATGAGGGGAGATACATGCCAAACCATGTGAAGATCTCTAAGGAACCAAACAACAAGGACCTTCTCCCAGAGCCAACAGAGAAAGAAAGCCTTCCCCTAGAGCTGTTGCCCTGAATTTGGACTTCTAGCCTCCTAAACAGTGAGAAAATAAATTTCTGTTTGTTAAAGCCACTCACTTGTGGTATTTTTGTTATAGCAGCAGTAGATAACTAAGACAATAACCCATGTTCATTTCTATGAGCTTTAATTTCATGCTCAAATCCTCTGGTGCCTGGGAGGGCATTCAAAGGGCAGAGGAATGTGGTAACCTGTCTTTCTGTACATGCTATTTACTTCTGTTCATCTCAGCTGGGTTCAGTTGCAGCCATAATGTGTATCTGCACAGTTGGGTCGCTGATGGCTATGTTGCCATTTTTCTTTGATTCAGTACTGATGGAGCAGACATTTTTTCAGAGCAATGTGAGTTGAGTGAGAAAAAAATTCTGAAGCTCTCTATCTGTGTTTCCTTAGATTGCGTCCCCCTGGATAATACCACCGGAAGTTCCCAATAGGTCACAATGCCTTCATTCTCTCAAGGGTTTCTCTGGGTTTTAGTGCCAGTTTTCATCTTCATGAGCCATACGTCTCCATCTTATTTTTGTATTTTCACCTAATTGGTTTTATGGAAGGGAGTCAACATCACATGCTAGTTTACCAGCTTGTCAGAGCAGTTTGTTGGTGGATTGACTCACTGACATGGCAAGAATAGAAGCCAGATGGAAGATAGTGAGAAGTGAACATTAGGTATGAAACGGAACGTCAAATAAACATGACCAATGAAGTCTAACTGTAGAGAAAAAGTGGGAAATAAGGCAGCTACTGGAGAGATCATAAGAGTGTGTGCAAATATTTGTTAAAATAAAGGGATTCCATCATGGTTAAATGGTGAGAAGAAAGAATAAATAGAAAGGATAGGTTGAAGACAGAGTGGCAAAATAGACAAAAATCATGGCATTTAGCACAGATGATTAGATTTGCATTGCAGAAAGTTTGCTTCTGTCATTCAAATAGAATGGAAAGAAATTCTGTTTTAGACATAATTGAGCTGATTGATGGAAGATCTGAAACTCAAAGAGACTTTAAAAAGAAATGAATTTCCTGTATTTTCTCTGAAATATGTCAGGTATTGTGCTAGCAGTGAAGAAAGATGTATGGGGGTGGCAATGAATTGTGGTTTGAGTGGTGTGGTGAAGCATTGAGATACTTATTTCATGGATTATATAGGGAGAAAGCCTGGTGTCTCAGTGGTTAAGAGCTCGGCTGCTAACCAAAAGGTTGGCAGTTCAAATGCCCAGCCGCTCCTTGGAATCCCCGTGGAGGCAGTTCTACTCTGCCCTGTAGGGTTGCTATAAGTCGGAACCAACTCCATGGCAGTGGGTTTGGTTTGGTTTGGTTTGGTTTATTCCCAGTCCAGAGGTAAATAAGGTCATAAAAAATTTTTCTGTGTTGGGTTAGGATACAACGTAATTTTTTAAAACATGAATATAAAATGGTGTCGGTTCAGAAACTTGAAAAAATTTGTTTTGCTATCTGCCCTGAGGTAAGGGTAGAGAGCAGTGGCACTGTTGGAACAAGGGCTGTAGCTCAATAAAATAAAGAGTACTCTTTACTACAATTCATCCTTCTTAAAAGCAAATATGTTTTAAATGCTTTATGATTAAAAAACTACAAGATGATTTTACTATTCTCGTGGTGACATGACATCCGAAGAGTTTTTCAAGTCAAACTCTTGTTAGTTCAATTGACTTGAAAGAATACATACTTTGTGATTTGTATATTGCATGGCTTAATCTAATTTGAAAAATTCCTGTAGCCAGAAGAAGCTAAATAAAGTGAACTTCCTTTTTTTTTTTTCCATTAATTTGTATAAATCTGTGATGAAATAGCCATAAGATACTCTGTCCTAACATTTGTCCTTTAAGTTTCAGGAAAACAACAATAACAACACAAAACAACAACAATAACAGCACATTTTCTTCACACAATTATATTTTATTGTGTTTAAAAGGTCCAGTTAAACCTGTTGCATTATAAATATTCAGATAGTAGTTTGGGCATTAATTTATTAATATTGAGTTTATTTCTGAGACTTCCTTATATGAAGACTACTGCCAATGAGGCATAATATCCTGATTTTAAGAAAGTTTCAAAATCACAGGAATACTCCTGAAGGAATCTGTTTTCTGCCCTTTAATACAAACTAGAAACATTTCAATTATGCTTCTTTTTTAATTCCTTAAAATGATAACGTGCACTCAGATACCTTGGGTTACCTTTCTTCTCCCCAAACCATAGAGTTTGTATATTTAAAAATAACATGTTGATATTTCTGCAAAATTGTGTATAAACTCTGATGCATTAATTTTGAATATACAGACATAAAACTAAATGTTAAAATTCTTTGAACCATAACGGTATCATTTTGTATTATCTATTAAACCATTTTCAATACACCATAATCACAAATTCTAATTCTTCAGCTTTTTCTTGGAACCCTAAGGTGATCTGCTCTGTCAACTTTAGAATAATTTCACAGCATGGCCTTAAGGATAAAATTGAAGTGTGATTGGTAAATTGAAAATGCCTGCCTCTAAATGTGGAACTTTTCAGTTCTTCATCCAGAGATAACTAGGCTCAAAAATACATATTAAAATATGAAATGATAATTTATAAAAGCATCTTATAAGTGGGAACAAATACTCTCCTTTTAATTATAGAAAAGAAACATAACTATCATTTAACCTGTCTATGTATCAGTCTGATATTAGGGATATCAGACTGCATTGCTATGAGTCGGAATTGATTTGATGGCAACGGGTTTGGGTTTTTTTTTCTTTTTTAAATATCCATCTGAGGTCATTGGTGGTTCAACAATAGAATTCTCCCTTCCATGCCAGAGACTCATGTTCAATTCTCTATCGGTGTACCGCATGAGTAGCCTCCACTTGTCTGTCAGTGAGGGTTGTGTGTTACTATGATGTGGAGCTTCCAA
Source organism: Loxodonta africana (assembly GCF_030014295.1). Classification (NCBI taxonomy): domain Eukaryota; kingdom Metazoa; phylum Chordata; class Mammalia; order Proboscidea; family Elephantidae; genus Loxodonta; species Loxodonta africana. The sequence goes on from NC_087342.1 coordinate 165,425,059, forward strand.
ACTAAGACGAACTAAGAAAAAAGGCCCAGTAATATACTTCCAGATAAAAGCCAATGAAAGCCCTATGAATCACAACGGTCTAAGCTGCAACAGATCATGGGGATGGTGCAGGGCCAGGAAGCATTTTGTTCTCTTGTGCATGGGATCACCATGACTCCAGGCCAACTTGATGGCAGCTAACAACAACAATAATATATCAGTGTGTTCCTCAGAAATCCTCAAGAAGGCAGAGACTGTCCTCCATTCTGTCCCTCATGTTAGCACATGTCTGCCATATGGCAGCCTCACCCAATAAATGTGTTGTGTGAAGGAGTGAAAATTGAGCTACATAATCTTCTGGGGTCTTCTGTTGATTAAACTTAAATGGATAACACATTAAAAAGTATGTTTTACCACTGCTTGCTTTGTGTTCTGTTTCTAGATCTAAACCATAACCAATTTACTCCTATTCCAAAGTACCTAGCTTTTAATGTTTTGTCTATCGATTATATAATTCTTTGTTTAGTCCTCTACCTCTATGGCTTACTCCCTTCATTCCCTAAAGACTTTAGTTCCTGCATCACTGACCTTCTAATACTACTCTGATTATAACAACTCTGATTTTTCCAGTACACTTGCCTGGCAGTTCTTGACTTTCTGTCTTCCAGTGGGTGTCTTTCACTCTCTCAGTCACTTAAGACATGGTAATATCCTACTCCTAGTTATTATCGAAATGACAATATCTCCATAATCTCAATTTTAATGATCCTACTCTCCAGTGGAGCCCTGGTGGGAGAATGGTTAAGCGTTTGTCTGCTAACCAAAAGGTTGGCAATTCGAATCCACCAGCTGCTCCTTGGAAACCCTATGGGGAAGTTCTACTCTGTCCTACAGGGTCACTCTGAGTTGGAATTGACTTGATGACAATGGATCTTTTGTTTTTGTTTTTGTTTTACTCTCCAGTAGTGTCTCCTTTCTTTGCAGCTTAATCCCTGTAGTACCTCAATTCTAACAATCCTTTGACCCCATCAAGATGCATAAACTCTCTCTACTCCCCTTTGGAAACCCTGGGGCATAGTGATTAAGGGTTACAGCTGCTAAGCAAAAGGTCAGCAGTTTGAATTCCCCAGCTGCTCCTTGGAAATTCCAGGGGGCAGTTTTGCTCTGTCCAATAAGGTTGCTATGGGTCGGAATCAACTCTACATCAATGAATTTCATTTTGGTTTGGTTACTTCCTTATGTCCTCAGCTCTCAACCATAAGAGCAAAGACACTTTCTTATGATCACTCAAACTATAATCATACTTTTGGATACACAATAGTTTTGATCCTCTCACTTTACCATAACTTGCAAACCCCACTTAAATCCACTTTCTTGCTACTCTGTGCCTGAATATAAACATGGTAGGGAAAAAAATAACTGTGTTGATTGGTCTAACTTTAAAATCATGATTACTAACGTCCAGAGGGCTTTAAAAAGTATCTTCCACCTGCCTCTAGATTCACCCACAAACTTTCTAAACCTTTTTTTAGGTGATCAAGGCACATAGACCATATCAAGAGATTTTCCTTCAAAAAAAAAAAATTTTTTTTTTTTTTCTAGCTTCTATTTGGATTTCGCCCAGGGGAAGGAGGAGAATGAGGTAAAATAATTTATTCTCTTGGCTTTCTCCATTATCATAAGCCATCTTTGTCTTTTTGCCTAACGTTCACTGATCCCTTTAAGACATTCAACTCAATATAACTCATTTCTTATTTTCTAGTTACTTCCACTTCCCCGTCTCTTGCAGACAAGCAGTGGCTGTCTGGCTCGCTGACTGCATTCACCGTTATAGTTTTCGTACACCTACACCTTTGCCAGAGATCTCTTTTTGAATCAGTTCTTCTTGACCTACATATTATTTTGAGTATGCCACCTGTAACAGAAAAAGTATTCTTAATGTTGTTTGGTAACCATACTTGTGTCTTACTCTCCTAGGCAATTAAAAAAAAATTAGTTCTTACCTTTTCTAACCTTCTCAGATTATCATCAGTTCCTTTTCTAGCCCCATTCTTGGTTCATGACCTTATTTCCTACTTCTCTGGAGGAAAAACAAGCCATCTCAGTAGAATGTCCATTATCTCCCATCTCCACATCTACCTAATATTCCTGAATCCATACATTTATACTTGTATACTCCTGTCAAGGCTCATTTGAAGCTATCGACATGGTATCGGTGAAGCTGGATGAAGTGAGCACAATCAGCTTTCACCAGCCATGACAATGGGCTACAGCATATCACTCTATAGGCAGGGATTTTGTATGTATTTATATCTCAATGCTTAGTTCCTAAAACAGTGCCCAGCAAACAGTAGGTGATTAATTAATATTTCCTGAATAGCATGAAAATAGTCACTATAATTACTTGGTCAATAAATACTTTCTGAATACGGCTGAGTAATCATATGATATGCGTAGGTATTCATTTGGGCGTGTACCTTCATTTACATATTTTAAACAAGGAATTATTTAAAAATACTTTGATGCTTTAAAATTCTCAAATTATTTTTTTGAATGGAAACAAACTTCACTTTTCAAGATCCATTTATTTGCTTTGCCATCTGGAGTACATCTAAGAACAATTGAATATTTTTCTCTACTTTGATATATTAACATTTTCACTAAATAGTGACATTAAAAGACAAAACAAATGCTTACCACTGATTTATACTGATATATTACTATGAGCTAAAATGGGAACCAGGTTCTGTGCAATATGGTTAACTGTATACTATCTGGGTTCAGAGCAGAAGCTGAAGAAGAGTAAAATAACGCAGAGTGGAGTATTTATATAGTGGGACATAAAGACATTCAATTGGCCTGCGAATATTTTGTTATAAACATTTATTTATTTACTTATTTGAAATATTTCCTGGTTCTTAAGCACCTTGCTGATAATTTTCTTTCAAAACAAAATGGAGTGATAAACACAGGCAGAGGAAATTCATGAAGGTAGGAAATCCCTGGATTTTAGATTAAGGTATTTCCCTCACATTTCATGAATTCTGTAGACTATAATCTCCCTTTTTAAAGTTCACTTTTCAGTGCTTCTGGTAGTGGAGATAGCCTTCAAGCTGAAAATCAGCCCGCGCTGTCAGAGGAGGATGTATTTTCTTCATTTGCTTAATAAAACTTCTTATATTTACTTTTTCTGCATCTTTGGATGTGGGGAACAGAGAATTGAATATTTAATGAAAACACATGGGATAAAAATAGATAAATTATACAAGTATAGGATACTGTCAGTACTTTGGCAGCTGTGCCTCTGTATGTGTGGGGGGTGGACATGATATATTCTACGCGGTGCAACGTATAGTTCATATGGGTTTAAGGTGGGAAAAATAGACTCCTCATCTAAAGAGTATGTAAAGGTGATACACAGCCAAAAGAAAACTCGTGAGTGTAGTTTGATAAGTTTATTTCCTTGAATAATAAAAGTATTCCACAAACCAAAGAAGACACTACTATGTTTTTTGAAATGAAACATGTATATTTATATTAAACAAACACTGTATTTTTTTTTAAACTCCTGGGCTTAATAAGCATATTTATTGGAATCTACAGCTATTTTGATTTATCACCTCATAGATTAGATTTAATCTTAGCAACAAAATAAAATACTTTGTTTTAAATGTTACTATTTTGTCTCAGTCTTTTTTTAATTTCAAAAATATCTGAAATGGAGAAGAAGAGAAGCACAGAAAAAGACTGGTGTAGAAATGACTGAATTTATTAAACAAAAATACTGTAATCACATATTACATTAGAAAATATTAAAACTTGAAAGAAAATAAATATATACTAGATAAAGCTAATATTTGCTGTCAGGTATAAGACGTGAGAAAAATCTTATGATACTGAATTGAACCATCCATAAAACTATATAGCAGTTCTTGACTACTAAGGTTGATTGTGCAATTTTATCTTTTGAATAATACCTTCCAGTTAATATGTATTTTTAAAAAAAAATCAAATTATAAGCCTTTGTCTATTGGCCGTTACTGTAATGAATACTTATTAATTTAATAATAAAATTAAGAAAAATTTCATTATTTCACGTGTCAACAGGGATCACACCGAAAAAGTCAAAATTTTCCTTTTTGCAGAAACAAAGGAGAAAATATTTGAGCACTCGAGAGAATCCTGTCTATAGCTACAAGGAAATGAAATCAAAAGCAAGAGTTGTAAGAATAGGTGACAGCATAAATCTGTTCAGGGCAGAAGAAACAATAAATGACCATTTATGAAAATATTTAACAACCTTAAACCAAAAAACTCATTGCCGATGAATCGATTCTGACTCATAGAGAACCTATAGGACAGAGTAGATCTGCCCCATAGGGTTTCCAGAGAGTGGCTGGTGGGTTTGAACTGCTGACCTTTTTGGTTAGCAGCTGAGCTCTTAACCACTGTATCATCAGGTTATTACAGAAATACAAAATAAAAACTTGAAGGTGCAATGTATTGTTAATTAAACAGGGAAGTTATTTTTTACAATTTGAGGAGAGTGACACACCTATTCCTGCAATTGCTTGTTATTTTTCACTGCCATTGAGTTGGCTCATGGAAACCCTATGTGTGCAAAGTAGAACTGCTCCATAGGACTTCCAAGGCTGTGGCCTTTTGGAAGTAGACTCCCAGGACTGTCTTCTGAGGAGCCTCTGGGTGGGTCCAGCGTTTTAGCTAGTAGTCAAGCACTTAAATATTTGCTCCACCCAGGAACACTTTCTAGACAGCTAATTAGCAATACCTTTTATCTTCAATTACTGGCAAATGACATTTACTAAGAAAAAAAATGTGAACATGGGTCAATACTGCCATCTTAATGGAGCAGGGATAATCTTGAAAGGTTTCCTGAAAAAGTGGGTTCAAGCACCTTCTGGTTTAGCTCAATATGACCATATTCAATTTTTATGAAGATTGAACTTTTATGAAGATGAACTGCATTATAGTGATATTACTCAACTGCTGTATGAGTTATTTGTAAATATGATGCTTGAAAAGATAGTGACAACCAGATGTATTCTGTATCTTAACCAAATTCCAAACACAGAAAAGAAGTTACTAATTAGGGTTTTTTTAAAATTAGGCACATTAAAACCCAATCAGTGCCGTTATTTGTAAAGAAATAAAGGTGATGGAAAGTGTGCTGCTTTTAATAAAAATCATAAAAATTCCATTGGCCTTACCATGGGGTGTGTTAAAATTATTTGGTTTTTGCTAACATGAAAGACAAACCTTATCTTTCAAGTAGCTGGGTTTCATGTACCTCCTACTATGCTGTGAACACTACAGGTCCTTTGAAGTGCTCACTCTTCACCATGGAGAAGTAAGTCATTAGTGTTTGTGAGGGAGAGAGATGAAAAAATGTCAGGGGAGAAAGTATTAGGAAGTACATTTTTTATTTATTAAAATATTGAACCAGAAAATTTAAATTTCATGAGATATTACAAGTTCCTAAGATACAGAGTATTAGAAAAACACCATTTATTTCAGTAGTCTTACTTTTATTTGAAAGCTACCAACATTTTCTTTTCAGTGTAAGAATTTTGCATGCTGCTCTATTTTCTGCAGGATCTGGCTGTATGGGTAGATAGGATTTAACAGGATATAAATGAAATGTTAGTGGAAACAACAATCTCAGAAAACTTTATCAAAAATTTGTGCTAGTTGCTTGGACATGCTACATTTCACAGTAACATAACACTTAAAACAGGACCAACCACAAAACTCACACTCAAGAAAACTAGAAACCTAATTTCTAGGGCTGTCATAACAAAATATCAAAGAATGGGTGGCTTTAAAGAAAAGAAATATATTGCACAAGTCTGGAAGCTGGTGGTCCAAACTCAGTGCATTGATAGGGCTATATACTCTCTGTCTGCTCTAGGGAAAGATCCTTCTTTGCCTCTTCCAGGTTCTGATAATCTGGGTGTTTCTTGTCCTTCTTTGGCATTTAGATATATCTTCACATGGCATCTGTATTTTCCCCATGTGACTTTGTCTCCATGTCTATTTTCCCCCTTTATAAGACACCACTGAGAAGAAGGGATTAGGACTCACCCTACTTCTATATGACCTCCTTAACTGAACTGATAACATTTCCAAAGAAAGACATTATTTCCTAACAAGATCACATTTACAGTGATTAGAACTTCAACATATCTTTTTGCGGGACACAATGCAGTACATAATACCTAGTGTTTTAGGCTGGGTTCCTTAGAGAAGCAAAACCAGTAAAGTGTATACAAATATATAGACAGAGATTTATATCAGGGAAATGGCTCACACAGTTGTAGAGGCTGAAATATCCCAAGTCTGTGGGTCAGGATAGAGGTTTCTCCTAATTCCTGTAGCCACAGGGGCTGGTGAACCCAAGATCGGCAGGTCAGAGAGCAAGGCTCTTGCTCACAACTGTGAAGATCAACGAATCCCAAGAAAAACAAAAATAATAAAAAGAGACCAAAGATTTGAATAGACATTTCACCAAAAAATACTACAATAAACACTTTTCAAAAGAACACACACGGATGAAAATATGCAAATAAAAGGTGTATAACATCTTTAGTCATTAAGAAAATGCAATGAAAATCATAATGAGACATCACTATAAAACTAAAAAAACCTGTTGCTGTCGGGTCAATTCCAACTTATAGTGACTCTATAGGACAGAGTAGAACTGCCCCATAGAGTTTTCATGGAGCACCTGGTGAATTTGAACTGCCAACCTTTTGGTTAGCAGCCATGGCACTTAACAACTACACCACCAGGGTTTTCCACTATAAAACTATAAACTGTTAAATTTGATAAAATTTAAAAAGAGTGTCCATAGAAGTGTTGGCTAGATTATAGATCAACTGGAGCTTGCATATACTCTTAAGGGAAATTTAAAATGGTACAAACACTTTAGAAAACATTTTGGCAATTTCCTAAAAAGTTAAATGTACTCCTACAGTAAAATCAGTCATTCCATTGACTTAAGTATTGAACTAAGAGAAATGAACACACATATTCATGTCAAGATTTATGATATGGTTCTTCAGGATTTGTAGTCTGTCACATGCTGGAAATGAAAGCCTCTCCCTAGATTTTTTCCACAAAATCTAAGCCATACACTGTTGATGAAATACTGCTTTCTAAAATCAAAACAGGTCTCTAAGTGGCACAAATGGTTTGTGCTCCATTGCTATCCTGAAGGTTGGCAGTTCAAATCTGTCCAGCAGCACAGCAGAAGATAAACCTGGAGGGTCTTCTTTGGTTACAATTACAGTCAAGAAAACCATCTAGAGCTGTGTACTCTGTAACGCATGAAATCACTATGAGTCGAAATCTACTCTAAGGAAACGAATAACAACAAAACCAAAATATAAGAATACAGTGACACCCGTGAAATCTCCCCAGTTCTGGCTACTGTATTTTTGAAATCCTTGTTTATTTTTTCAATGACAGCTTATTAACATTTGCATCCCTTTGGAAATCACCACTATATAAATTTTCAGTGTATAACTATTGTATTCGTTGAAAATTACTAAACAGAACAGAGATAAGGAGAAATCCCTTGAAATGTCACCAGATACTGCCCTTACTTGATGCTGGAATCTTCAGAATGTTTGTTGCAACGTGCCTAACACACTATTGCCGTGTCTTTTATGGTAATTATCAATATTCTTGTTATACACCAATTTGTTAATTCTTAAAAAAGTAAAAGGATTTAATAATTTCAACCATTTCTATATGCCTTAATCCATATATTTTAATAATACTAGAATTTTGGAAAATGTATATGCTAAGCCATTTTTTAAACTTCACGAATATTTTCTTTCACCACTAAAATATAGTTGTTTTTCTCAAAGATTACCAATAGTATTTCTCTTATCATCTAAAGCTTTTTGCCCAGAGTAAAGTTAACCAAGCCTAGTGCATCTCCATAATGAGGTTCACTCAGTGCTGTAGTTTTCCGTTGCATGGTTCCTTGAAAACTCTCCCGTGATACTGAATGGCAGTCATTTATCATTTGAAAAACACTATACTATCATAAATATAAATATCAAACTCTTAGTATGCACGGTGCATTGAAGATGGCATGAGATTTTCAATTTAATATTAATGATTGTTGCTCTCAAGTTGGGTTAGAGAAATATTTTATTTTTCATTTACTTTATAGATGTTATCAGGCCTACATATATGACTATTTCATTTTATTTCAATGGATATTTTGATGTGAAAATCTGCTCAATTTTCAACCTGCTACATATAGACTAGAATTTTCATCGTATATGATATATGGTGATAATTCCAAAATGAAGACACAGACAGAAAATATTGCAAGCCCTTCATCACTTGGAATAATTCATTTTATCACATATCTAACTCAAATTTCCTGAGAACAGAGTTTCTTATTTGGGGTGGATTGTGTCCAGGCTTAATTATGACTTCCTTCTCTAGATTGAAGGTATTTAATTTAATTCTTTTAAAATCTTTGTTTATACTTACAGTCACATTCCAAGAGTATAAATTTTAAAATTTGATTTACAGCATTTTTTGGTTCCTAAGGAAATTTATTGAACAAAACAAAACATCTAGAAAATAACGTACAGCATCTTTTGTTATTTTATAAAAACTATTTTAACGCTTAGCCCCCAGCAGAGATGGTAGCTGCATTTAATAACAACTACTTCAAAGATATGCAGAAACACATTTGCATATGCTATGACTAGAAGAATTTATGTGCTGAGTATATGGATATTAAAATTAATTGCAAAATGCCACTAAGGGAATTTGTCCTTTGATTCTCTCTATTGGGGAAAATTTATGTTTTGAGATTAAACATTAAAAAAAAAAAAAACTGAAAAGAATATATATTTTCATTCTGTGATTAGTGGGTAGGACACAGACACATCTCAACATATTAATTTTGTTCTTTCTAAGAATTTGTGTTTAGAATATGCCAGAGGAACATACCCAGTTTTTCATGAAGAGCTCAATTTCTCTTCTTAATAAATAGTGCTATGCTGGCTGCCTTTTGCTCTAAAAGAGACTATACCAGGTACATGAATATCATGGAAATATTTACTGGTAATTCATCATTTAAAGGTTAAGAAAGGCTTTTAATTAGTAAGTCTATAATAGGAAACTTAATGGAAGTGCCTAGTGAATTTCATTTTACATAAAAGATTTTTTTTTTTTTTTTTTTATTAATAGTAGTTAAAAATCTGAGGGGAGTTTGATCTCTTGCCCTGGAATCATCTCATCTTTTTTCGTAATTAACTTTCCAAGTAATTTCAAGCCCGTTAAGTAATACTGTTCTCTGGGTTCTTAGTTCATGTCTGATTTTTCTCATCGAATGTTGCTGAAGAATTCTTCAATCTCAGTGGACATGGCTTGAAAATTCCCCAGCAAAGCATGGCCACATAAATGGTCTCCAGAAGTGCTACCAGTTCACACATGATGTTAAAATAACCTCACTGAAGTGTGCCAAGAGGACAGAGTCAGCCACTTTATTGCACAGTAGTTTCCTTAACAGAAGGAAAACAAATAGTAGCACATTTGAGATGGTGCTTATGAGATGTAAAATCACCTAGTTGAGAACTGGAAAGTGCAGTCAGCATGTTAATACTTGGGCTAAACTTAGGTGCACACCTGCTTTATACTTAAGAGCCAGGTATAGAGCTAAGCAGTTCCCATGAATTCCCTGTGAAGGCCGAAAGATTCACAGGGGGATAATATGAGAAGGGCAGAAAAGGAAGATAATAAATGGAAAGACCAGAAAGGATGGCAGAAAGCAGGAGGAAGGAGTTGAGGGAGAAAGGAATAAAAAGAATGGGTACACAGACGAAAAACAGTAGTATGACATGGCTTTGTAGCATATCCTCTGATAGAAATGTCTGGCCCTTGTGTTACCAATCAAATTGAAATTTTGTCTCATGCTGATAAGAATAAACATGTCCTCAGTTTTGTAGGGCTTTTGATTGCGTTTTCTGCTATGACAACAATTTGAGTCAAATATTATGGGAAGGAGGACAATAAAAAATTGGTGAGGATTGTCATGGATTGAATTGTGCCCCCCAAACGTATTTGTCAACTTGGTTAGGCCATGATTCCCAGTATTCTGTGGTTGTCCTCCATTTTGTGATTGTAATTTTATGTTAAAGAGGATTAGGGTGGGATTGTAACACCCTTACCCAGGTCACATCCCTGATCCAATATAAAGGGAGTTTCCCTGGGGTGTGGCCTGCACCACCTTTTATCTCTTAAGAGATAAAAAGGAAACGGAAGGGAACAGAGAAGGGGGACCTCATGCCACCAAGAAAACAGTGCTAGGAGCAAAGTGCATTCTTTGGACCTGGAGTCCCTGTGCAGAGAAGATCTTAGTCCAGGGGAAGATTGATAAGAAGGCTGACAAAGAAAGCCTTCCCCTGGAGCTGATGCCCTGAATTTTTACTTTTAGCTTACTTTACTATGAAGAAATAAATTTTTCTTTGTTAAAGCCATCTACTTGTGGTATTTCTGTTACAGCAGCACTAGATGACCAATACAGGGATCATCTCTATTTGTGAGATTTATTCTTGGTCTTAGGGTTAAGCTGTTGTTTGGTGCCATTGAGTCAGCTCTGACTCATAGCATCATTTGGTGTAAGGGATGGAAAACTACTTCCCAAATCCAAAGGGGTCCCCTATGCATTCAAAGATATATCCAAATACAAATAAAGCCTTAACTTGTTTATGTCTGGGGAAACACTGATTGATGCATTGTAACCTGAGGCAGGAACTTCCCAGCTCTCCCACAGAAGGCATTTTCTGGTCAGTTTTGCTAGGAAGTAGGATGAATTCCTGAAGATATAAGGAAGAGTTCCCTTTTTCCTCCTCCAAACTAAAATGGCTGGACCACAGAAAGAAACCCAAGTCCACTTACTAGTAGAAGAGAAACTAGAAATCAGGCCCAAGCAGAGGTATACTAACTATAAGAAGGGAACATGAAATGGAGGAATGTTCACTGTGTGTGGATTCAGAAAGGTAAAGGGCTGTCAAAACATTGAACTAGGTCAGCTTGTCTAGATAAGTAAACCTTTTTTTCCGTTTACTAAAGAAACAGAAGACAGTGAGTTCATGAATATGCATTACCTTTCACTGCAGAACCAAAAACCAAACTAGTTCCCATTGAGTGGATCCCAAGTCATGGTGAACCCATGCGTTGCAGAGTAGGACTGCTCCATACAGTTTTCTTGACTGTAATCTTTACAGAAGCAGTTCGCCAAGCCTTTCTTCCGTGGAACTGCTGGGTGGGTTCGAACCACCAAACTTCTGTTTAGCAACCGATTTCAAACTGCTTGTGCCATCAGTCTCCTTATTTACTGTTTTAGGCCTGGATTTTCCACTTAAAATTTATTTTCCAATTTATTAAGTACACATTTATAAAATAATTTCTATATGATTCAGGACATTATTTAACAAATACCCAAAATTTCTTTCATATACACAATGATATAATAGGCATCCTTGTAGTTACATTTTTTCATTTATCCATTATTACTTCCTTAAAATAAATTGAAATGCATGACTCATAGAATGTGTACATTCTTAGAATTGACAATTCTGCATATATTTAAAATTGATTAATAATCTAACAAAATAATTGTTTCAGCATCAAGTTTTCATGTGAAATATAAATACATATGTATAAAGGAAGTCAGAACATAAATACTGTTTCTTTTGGTGTTGCTTTTGTTTTTTAAGGACAAATAGTTTTGGCATACTGGTTGAAGATAAGTGTTTACCTTTATCTGAATGCTACAAGTTCTCTAATAATTGTATAATCAGTTTCTATATATTTCACTGTAGTAGTGGACTGCATAAAAGTACATATAATTGTGTGCTGTATTTCTGTTTTCAGATCATAAATATTCCATATGTCTTTTCCATAAGTCACTTAATCAAATGTATTACTATGTATTATGCATTCAGAAATTTTTTCAAATATATTGGTGTAAATCCCAAAAGCATTGATAAATCTGATACGTAGTTGCTGTCTTGATTCTGTTGGTGCAAATATTGCTTGTAAATTTTAAAAGGAACTGGAAGCACATATTCACTTTTATGCAAGGTTTCCAGAACAGACACCTATTTATTTAACACCTTGTTATAAACACCTGTTCATATAACACTTTGTTATAAACACCTGTTTATGTAATGCCTTGTTATAAACACCTGTTTCTCTAAGCTCCTTGTGACCTTCTTATGCTTTGTTTCCAGAATGGACATTAGACAATTTGGATAATTTGCAATTCGAAGACATTAAAATATACATTTTTTTTCCTTGTATTCTCACGTCAGGTTTTATAAATATATCAGGGCACATATTCTGTGTCACCCGAGAAGACAGAAATATGACCAACAATATAGAAAGTGTAGGGAGAAACATACCAGTTCATGGGGAAGAACAATAACTTTCATTGTCACTGTCACCATTGGACATATTTTCCTCTCCAATCTTTGGCTTCATCCAACATAGTTCTCAAACTTTTCCAAAACTGATCTCTCCAAGGTTTGCTGCTTTACTACTTTTTATGCTAAAAGATGTCAATAGCTCCTCAATAACCAGGAAAAACCTTAGATTGGAGCTCTGGGTTTTCTGCAGTCTGACTACAGTCCACTTTCCCTGGCTTATCCCCTCACAGTCATCTTCTTGAACCTGACACACCTTTATTGTCTATGACCTGAGGTTTCTTTCCCCTAGGTTTTGTCCATTTATTCTCTTATCATGAATTTCTTTTTATCCTATCTCCAACTCTCCTAAATCTCTTCTTCCTTTAAGGTTGTCAAAATACTAGAGTTGGAAAGTATTGCATAGACTCAGACCTGAATTTGAATTCCAGATATGCCACTAACTTGCTATGTGGCCTTGGAATAGCATTTGGACATTCATGCTTTGATTTTTTTTCTGGAGTGATATAAGAGGATGACAGTCTCCACTCCTCTGTTTCCCCTCCCTGAAACTGCTTATGACCCTTACATGAACAGTGCCTGGCACATAGTAAAGGCTTAGGAAATGTTAGCAGGTTACTTTATCTAAATGTTTTTACAGAACCCACCGGTTTTAATTTGTTTTATGCTAATGTGCATATAATTGTTCTTTTTGTCCCCTTCTAGACTAGGAGATGCTGTCACAAATTGTGACTTATTCCCTTTTATTGTCTCAGTGCTTAGCACATCATCTTGCTCATAGTAAACCTAATTTAAATAGTTGTTGAATAAAATTATCACTGAATCTATTAGAATTGCCTAATAGAGAAGTGTGCCTCAAAGCTCCCTGCTACTAAAGGCTTTCAAGGAGAGGTTGGCCAATTCACACAGTAGAACAATGCATAAGTTTAATACAGTTGGATGGAGATAGAACCAATGAACTCTCAGACCCAGTCTAATTCTAACATTCTGTGATAGACAAAGCAAATCTTACTACAGTTAAACAAAATAGAGCTGAAACAATTATTCAAAAGCTTTAGATCAAAAAAGTTTCTTTAAAAAGCGATGTGGTATTTTGGGCCAGGTTAGGGAAAAGTAGAACTCATGATTTTCGCATTGTTTGTAACTAGCAATTGCACTAAGAAAACATCATTCTCGAACTAGATACTTACCTAATAAAGTCCACTGAATAGTTATTGTCTGGAGGTAATTAGGATAAACTGGGAATCCTGAGATTGGGTTTTGCAATGAACTACCTTTGTGGTTTTGAGAATACCCCTTAATCTCTCAGGAACTGTTTCCTTATTGTAAAATTAAGGCATCGCCTAAATAACCTGAAAATCTAAAATTTATAAAAGATACAAGGAAACACCAAGCTCTTTAATATAAAATATGTTAAATAGAAAAAAAATATTAAGAACTGTAGAAATTTAGAAGCACATAAATATTCAGCAGAAGATGTGGCCAAATTCCTGACAAGCTAACTCTGCTGTGTTTTCTCATCAACCTAAATTAAACTGCAATTGTACCCCAAACAGCCTTGTGTGTCTGTGGGCTCCTGCCAGTACGTCGTTGGATCTCTCTTCTGCAGCTGTCTGTGATGGTCCAAAGAGACAAGTGAATACTGCTGTCAAATTAGAAGTGTAGAAAATGGCATCATCAAAGGAGAATAAGTAAATTTCCAAAGCCCTGGAAGAGCATCTTCAACAAATGAACATATGCAACAGTTATCTTCAGCTTTTGCACAACTGCAACTTTAAAAACAAAAAAAAAAATTAACATTTTAATGTAGTAATGCCTAATTTTATTTTGGTTCTATATATTAGCTTTCCCATTACTAGAAAGCTAAATACTTTAAAAATTAAGTTTAGTGAAAAGATTTCTCAGAGTGAAGTCAGACAATCTGGAATTTTCAGTTTGGCTCTTCCAGATACCAGATAGACACAGAGACCCTCAATGGAAGAGCCAAACTGAAAATTCCAGATTGTCTGGCTTCACGTTGAAAAATCTTTTCACTAAACTTAATTTTTAAAGTATTTAGCTTTCTAACAATGGGAAAGCTAATATATAGAACCAAAGTAAAATTAGGCATTACTACATTAAAATGTCATTTTTTTAAAAAACAAAGTTGTAGTTGTGCAAAAGCTAAAGATAACTGTTGAATTTGTTCATTTGTTGAAGATGTTCTTATAGGTCTTTGGGAATTTATTTATTCTCCTTTAATGATGCCATTTTATGCAGTGGGTAAGAGATTGGCTGCTAACCATGAGGTGAAAATGCTTTTCACATTGCATGCATTACAAAAAGGTGTATTATAATTATTTTCGTATATTGTAAATTTGTTGAGGTTAATTTGAGATTGTTAATGGAAACAGCTTGGTAAACACAGAAAAGTTCAATGTTTTAAGGAAGTGGATTTAGAAAATGAAGCAGGTGAAAGATTGAAATGTTCACTGCGGGTGTCAGATAGGAGCAATGCAGGTATTATTTACTTCTGTGCTGTAGTCACAGGGACAAATTAAGCATTTTCGTGTTTATCACAAGTGTATTTGAACTGTATACTCACCTCAGATATTTAAATGCAAACTTGACAGCACCAACAATTGTTAATAGCAAGAATATGGGAACTGGCATCAACAATTTAGCAGGTAGGCACTAGTACAGAAAAGCACATAACTGGCACTAAGAATTCAAATGAGCAGGCGCATGAACTGTGCCTTTCCAAAAGCTGTTAGGTTGTTTGTCACACCTTAGACTACTTCTGAAGGTTATATTTAGAGAAATGACAAAGGAACAGGGTGGCAGATGGTTAGAGCTGGCAGCAGAGCAGTTTGTTTTTTACTCAGAATAATGCATAAACAGGCAGCAAAGTTGGAATCAGAACCTGTAGTACAGGTGCTAATTATTCTTTCAGCAGCACCACCAGAGGTCAGGGAATGGGGCCTGATTTATAGCCTGCCTTGGCTAGTACTGACCAGGTGTAAGTAATTGCAGATGCCAAGTGCCAATAGGGGCATTGGTGGGGTTCAACAATAAATAGCTGCAATAAATTTTTAGATGAAAATAGTTGCACCTCTGTCTTATTATTCTTTTTGCTAACTAAGGATTATTCTGAGTTATAGAATGTGGATTTGTGCTGACATTGACGTTAAAACTTGTACTGAATTTCATTCAGTATAGCTTGACCACATATATTTGGTCTCTTCCCACTCACACCCCAACCAAGTATCTTATAGTTAGCCTAATCCCTTAGTGACAAATATTTCATAATAAAGTGAAAGTCTTCTAAGAAATTAAGAGTTAAGTAAGTATAATTTGCATCTATCTACTAAAAAAAAAAAAAAATTTAGAAGAAATGTGTTTTGGAATTTTCTTCCTTCCTTAGACCATTTGTCAAATTCCTACTTATATTTCGAGACTCAGCCTGAACACCACGTGTTTTATCAGGTTATAAAGATCCTCTCTTCCCAGTCCTCCATCTCAAAGGTAGGCACATATACTATGCTGAATTGTTTGTGTATTTGTTATTCTTCCTCACTAGACTCTTGAAACACTTAATGGCAAGGAGTTTATCTCAATTGTGAGTAAGTATTGGATGGATAAATACATGGATGATGGGGTTGATGGATGGATGGATGATGTGTTTACTGATGACCTTCATGCCTAAGATAGCAACTTCAGGGTGATGGGCTGAAAATGGTGGCATAGTAATGAAAGATATCATCAGTAGATTTTGAAGCCAAGGAAAAGAGTAGCACATAGGTTTTGCACATTTGGTATGCATCAGAATTATGTGGGGACTTTTAATAAAAATACCAATATCTGATCTGATCCTTTAGAACAGTGGTCTCAAAGGCGGCCCCTGGAACACCAGCATCAGCATTACCTGATAATTTGTTAGAAATGCATATGTATGACCTATTAAATCAGCATCTCTGGGAGTGGATGCAAGAAAGTGGAATTTTATTAGACCTTCCAGATGATTCTGTCACACGGTAAAGTTTGAGAACCATTGCGAGATTCTGATTCCGTTGATCTGGAGTGTAACCTAGGAGTTCATACTTTTTCTGTATCATGTCAGGTGATTCCAGTATGCAGCCAAAGTTGTGAACCATGGGATCAGCAGAAGAGAACTTAAAAAAAAAAATCTATATTCATATGTGGTATAAAATGCACAAAGAATGAGAACAGCAGGATGAATAAAAAATGAAATGAATGGAAAACAGGGTGTCGAAGTTTGTAAAATATTGATTCGGCTAAGTTTTAGCTGGTTTGTTTATTTGGTTAGTTGTTTCTGACAAGTGGAGCACATTGTAGAGGAAAACTTTCTTTAGACTCCCACTAGGAGTAGTTTTGTCAATTTACAAAATCTACAACCAGTTTTTTTAAAAAAAAATAGGATGCTATAATATCCTACTGTATTAGAGAGCCAAGCCATAGAATTATTTTCTTCAAGAATCATCGTCTATACATGCGTAGATAGAATTATGCATCAAACTGAACCTTACTTAGTTCTCACAGAATCTTTTGAGAGGTAAGAGCTCTTTATTATACTTATTTTTTACAGATATGTAAGCTGAAACTCAGAGAATTTAATTAGCTCACCCAGAATCATACAGTGAGGGACACAATCGGCATTGGAACTCAGGTCTCTTGCATTGTACCACCTTGTTTCTCACAAGCAAGACACTTGGGATATTAACATTATTAAGTATGAATCATACAAGAGTATTATGAAGTAATAGATAAAGTCTAGGGTGTGGATTTTGTTCTACATGATTTATAATTAGGTTTACCTGTTTCTTTATTGGTGCTATGATGTAAGCGGCAAGCAGAAAGCAAGTGACATTTTAATGCCTCTTACTGGCTGAGCATTTAACACCTATTAGTACATTTATCTTTAAAAAATCCTGAATGATCAGTGTTATAATAGCCATTTATAAATAAGGGATTTATGCCTGGAAGTGATAAGAATGATGATCAAGTTCACAAGGATAGGCAATACTGGATGAAATATCCAAACAAACCCAGGTCTGTGTGATCACAAGTCAATTTGACCACATTGATTCTCACTACAATTGCATTCCCCATCTCAATCAGCAGGAAGAGTAGAATTACAAGGGAATGATTCCTGAATTATTTTGAGACTGAAAGGAACAACAAAGAGTAGGATGAGCCAAGGTAAGTTTGGAGTGAAAATCGCATGAAATATGAGTGTCAAATTAATAGCACAAATTTAAACTTTTTTCAAATGGTAGGCTTTTTGAAAAGCAAAGAAAATTTAAGCAAATTCAATGAAAATGGAAAGTAAAAGTGGAAAACTAAATGTGCTGCAGAGACTGAGAAGAGAATAAATATTACGAGCCAGAAAATTATAGATGAATTAATGAAGTGGTCAAGAAGTTCTCCTTGTCTCTGTCATGGTATTGTTTCTACCCATCAGGTATCTTCCAACTGCTTAGAGGTCTCTGGCTTTTTGCTACTGTGTACCATGAGTAACTTAGGGATGCTGGAGGGTTTTTCCCAGAAAAATCAAATATCTATGTTTACCATTCCCTTAGAGTTCTCAGAAGGCTTCTGGTTTGTCTTATTTTCTTCTTAAAATGACTTAATGTCCTGTGTATCACAAAAACGCACATAAATAAAACTGATAAATTTCCTAGAATCAGAAGAAAAGTAGTTCTAGGCTTTTTAAGCAGAAACATATCGTGGAAGAAGTACAGCTTCTGTTAGAGCAGGTTCAGTCTTAAGAGTTTCAATTCTAAGAACACATTTAAACTAAATTTACAACCTTGGATTATGTAGTTTTAAAATTTTTTATGTATCCATTGCTTATAAAAATAGCCCATTTCACCTGATTATTTTAATCAAAGGGCTCATTTTGAATTATATAGCTTAAATAAATTCTCCAGTTATTGGTATCGGTGTTGTTTTGCAATTATGAGTATAACTATTATTATTTTCATTTCTCAGTCATCCGTAATAGAGGCTAGACAAACTTAGAGATACAGTTTTGTTGTCTATAACACATGGCCAACTGTATAGCATTGGCTGGAACTGAAGGCCTTAAGCCTGAGACCAAAAAAAAAAATCACTGTTTGAACAGAAAATGTTTTAGGAAATAGGTGATCTTCTTGAAACTATATGCGGATTTTTAAACAATTTTGACAAATATTTTTTCCTGAAATTAGGGTAAAACTTTCCTCATATTTTAAAATTGATCTGTGAATAACACACACATGCACATACATGTGTAATATCAGAGAAGGAGGGAGAGAAGGAGAGAAACACTGCTCATTTGGATGACTGCCTACAAAACTAACTATTTAAATAACAAAAATGTCAGAGTTTGCCAGTCCCTGAAGTCAGATTTTCAGTTGACCTCATTTTCCAATGCTTCATCATACAGTGGATTGAGGTAGAATTTATATTATTTTATTTTCTGTAAGGGATTATAGGAGCACCAGTTTCAAACAGGAAACTTAATCTTCAACTTTGCTCAGATAGTAGATTATTCCAGGACAGCCCTGGGAAATGGCATTTTAGGTGATGTCCCCCGTGCTGGTCCCATTCTCCCTAGTTAATGAAATTAAATCAAATACTCATTTTTCTGCTTGTAACAGTTTACTCAAGGGGGCTGGCTCTAAGCGTCCCAAGAACTGGTATTAGAAAAGGCTGCTGGTCCTCTAAGAATCTCAGTAGGCCATGACTGTCTCCTTGAGTCAGTCATCATATACAAATTAATTTGAGATGAATGCACTACTACTTAACAACCTACAATATGCAATGACACAACCTTGCTTGCTGACAGTGAAGAGGACTTGAAGCAGTTACTGATGAAGATCAAAGACTGCAGCCTTCAGTATAGATTACATCTCAACATAAAGAAAACAAAAACCCTCACAATTGGACCAAGAAGCAACATCATGATAAATGAAGAAAATATTGAAGTTGTCAAGGATTTTTTTTTTACCAGGATCCACAGTCAACACCCATGAAAGTGGCAGTGGAGAAGTCAAACAACATATTGCATTAGGCAAATCTCCTGCAAAAGACCTTCTTAAAGTGTTAAACACAACAACAATGGTGAGGATGACACAGGACCGGGCAGTGTTTCATTTTGTTTTACGTAGGGTGGCAATGAGTTGGAACCGACACGACTCGACCACACCTAACAACAACAACAAAGTGTTAAAAAGCAAAGATATCTCTTGGAGGACTCAGGTGCACCTGACCCAAGTCATGATATTTTCAATTGTCTCATATGCATGCAAAAGCCGAACAATGAATAAGGAAAATTGATGCCTTTGAATTAACGGCATTGGCAAAGAATATTGAATATACCATGGACTGCCAAAGGAATTAACAAATCAGTCTTGGAAGAAGTACTGCCAGAATGCCCTTTAGAAGTGAGGACGGCAAGACTTTGTCTCACATACTTTGGTCACGTTATTAGGAGGGACCAGTCTCTGGAGAAGGACATCGTGCTTGGTAAGACAGAGGGTCAGCAAAAAAGAGGAAGACCCTCAACAAGATGGATAGCCACAGTGGTTTCAGCAATGGGCTCAAACATAGCAACAATTATGAGGATGACACAGGACCAGGCAGTGTCTCCTTGTATTTTACAGAGTTGCTATTAGTCAGAACCTAACAACAACGCTTCTCCAATTAGTGTAGATAATCAGGAGTTGATGGCAACATTACGAGAGCAGAAAGGTGCTTTTTCATAGGACAGCTGCAAAAAGTTATCTTAAAATTTCTCTCCTTGGAGAATATTTCTCATGCCTTTTCTATATTTTTTCTCTATAATGATTTAGTTCATCACCTCCATGGTGATTTGACCTTTGCCACCTCCACCTGTCATTGTTACTGGCCCCAGATTCAAGCAAGCAGCAGAAGCAAAAGATATACTATAGAAAAGGCAGTGAGCTGTGAATTTCTCCTATCGTTTGATGGAGACCTCTTTTGCTGTGAAACTGACCTTCTTTCTTTTCCATTAAAAATTCTATTACAATGCACCTTAAAGAACTTTTAAAGTATTTAGTCGATGGTAGTTATGAGTTTGGTATAATGTAAAGTAGGCTAACTAATGTTGCATTGATTTTTTTATTACTTGTTCTGACATTTCTAAAACACTAAATATTTGACTTTTAAGAGTACTATAAAATATCCAATTTCTATGAACCGGGATATTATTTTATATGAACTTACATCCTTTTAGGTTGAAACCTACGGAAAATTATATATATATATATGTACATTTTAGTTAATTAAGCTGGATCAGTGCAATAGCCATCAAATTAGTTTATCTGCCTCTGTTTTCTTTCTTTTCAATCCATCCACGGATGGCTGCTGGATTAATCATTCCAAATCCATTCAGGTCCTGACCCTTCTGCTCATAGGCCTTCAGATCTCTCCATACCATCAAAAATAAATATTGAGAATAACTTCCAAGAACCTGTAGGCTTTGACCTTGTTTTTACTTCCCAAAACTTTCTCTCTCTACTCTATTCATTGCTTTTGTATCTTATGTTGTGGTCCATCTATAGCTATATACTGTTTTTCATAGATGCACACCTGTTCCGTCCACCTGAATGGGTCTTTACTTATAGCCAAATTGTATCTTTCACTCTTTTCTTGACCACAAGTGGCTTCTTCCTTCTGTGAATTGTATACCTGTCAATTATATGTGTTTATTGTGCCTCGTTATAAATTAGGTACTTACATACTTGCCATAGCTCCCTGACTGAACTCTATAATCTTTGAGGTCAGGGCTGTGTCCATTTTACTTGTGTCTTCAGCAGAACCTATCAGAATACATTGACTGTTGTAGGTACTAAAGCAGTATGTGTTTAGTGAAAAATTGAATGTAATCTGTTACTTGCTCTGTTTCAATGGTGTATTATACCAACATCGTTCATTTCTTCATTACATTAATTTATGAAGTGCCCACTACATCCCAGGAATTGTTTTCTGCCTTAGTCCCAGTTCTCAGTTCCATGTTAAATTTCATTATGGATTTGCAGTCTGGCCCCAAGGCAGATTTTATCTAGAAACCCTCACCTTCTCATGTATTCTTTTTGCTACTTAGCACCTTTATTGTGATTGTGTCTATATCTGATACCCCTCTAATTAACCCGTATCAACTTCCCCAGATAACTTGGAAAATTTGCTGATGTGGAAAATTGCTGTCTTCTACAAGCCCCTCCACAAGTTTTACTCTCTGTCTTCTCAGAGTGAATGTTGTTGGCTACTGGGGCCAGCTTGAATGACATTTGAACTATCTATGCCTTCCCTTGAATGAATGGCCTCATCCTCCAAAAGTCTAATAGTGCTCTCTCAGTTTCTGTGATTCACATTCCATGGCAATCATAATTAATCTGCCCTTTCCTATAGGAGTTTTTAATGTGTTGTGCTACTTGCGTCAATAACTGCAATGTCCTAAAAATATTACTGAAGTAAAATTTCATGCCTTCAGCACTAGACATTAGTGAGCACTGGAAGTCATAGCCTCATGACATAGATAAATCTTGATTTAACATAACCTTTGTTTCAATGTATGTTCATGCAGGTTATGTTTGTTTCACAAGACAAATATTTCAGTAGCCACTGGATTCGCTAATACTTAACAGAGTAACTGGCATACGGTAAGCTTAATTCATATGCGTTGAATCAAAGAAATTTGGTGTTTTCCAATGAGAACAAAGAGCCCCTGAGAGTGGGGCTCTGCCGTGTGTTTGTGTGTGTATCCTTCATCTTAAGACTGTAGTGAACTTTCTGGATCCTGTCCTGTCTTCCACTTTCATTAGAAAATATGGATCTCTTCTTTCATTGAACCTATCCGGGGTTTGCTTTTCTTACCTTCAAAATGAGAGGAGTTGATTTAAAGAATCTCTAAATTATAGTCTAGCTCTAAAATCTGAGGTTACATGAATTGAGTCTTCTAATTTTATTCCTTTGTTGTCGTTCTTATTCATGCATGTGTTTCTGTTTTCCACAGGACACTAAAGGAGATATGGTAGAAACTCAGTCGTAATAGAAAGTATTTGTTGTTGTTGTTAGGTGCTGTCAAGTCTGTTCTGACTCATAGCAATCCAGTGTACACCAGAATGAAATGCTGCCTGGTCCTGTGCCATCTGCAGAATCATTGCAATGTTTGAGCCCATTATTGCAGCCACTTTGTCAATTTATCTTGTTGAGGATCTTCCTCTTTTTTGCTGAGTCTACCAAACATGGTGTTTGTCATGGATTGAATTATGTCCCCCCAAAATGTGTGTATCAACTTGGTTAGGCCATGATTCCCAGTATTCTGTGGTTGTCCTCCATTTTGTGATGGTAATTTTATGTTAAAAGAGTTAGGGTGGGATTGTAACACCACCCTTACCCAGGTTCACATCCCTGATCCAAAGTAAAGGGAGATTCTCTGGGGTGTGGCCTGCACCACCTTTTATCGCTTAAGAGATAACAGGAAAGAGAAGCAAGCAGAGAGTTGGGGACCTCATACCACCAAGAAAGCAGTGCCACGAGCAGAGCACATCTTTTGGACATGGGGTCCCTGTGCCTGAGAAGCTCCTCGACCAGGGGAAGATTGAGTACAAGGACCTTCCTCCAGAGCTAACAGAGAGAGAAAGCCTTCCCCTGTAGCTGATGCCCTGAATTTTGACTTGTAACCTACTAGACTGTGAGAAAATAAATTTCTCCTTGTTAAAGCCATCCACTTGTGGTATTTCTGTTATGGCAGCAGCACTAGATGACTAAGACAATGTTCTCCAGAGACTGGTCCCTCATATAACATGTCAAAAGTATGTGAAATGAAGTCTCACCATCCTTGCTTCTAAGGAGCACTGTGGCTGTACCTCTTCTAAGACAGATTTGCTCATTCTTTTGCTCATTGTATATTCAGTATTCTTTGCCAACACCATAATTCAAAAGTATCATTTCTTCTTCAGTATTTCTTATTCATTGTGCAGCATATGAGGCGAATGAAAATACCATGGCTTGGGTCAGGTGTGCCTTAGTCTTCAAAGTGACATCTTTGCTTTTTAAATCTTTAAAGAGGTCTTTTGCAGCAAATTTGTCCAATGCAGTATGTCATTTGATTTCTTGACTACTGTTTCCATGGGCATTGATTATGGATCCAAGTAAAATGAAGTCCTTGAAACCTTCAATATTTTCTTCATTTATCATGATGTTGTTCATTGGGTTCATACGTAAGGATTTTTGTTTTCTGTATGTTGAAGGATAATCCATACTGAAGTCTGTAGTCTTTGATCTTCATCAGTAAGTGCTTGAAGACCTCTTCAGTTTCAGCAGGCAAAGGTGTGTCATCTGTATATCACAGGTTATTAATGTGTTCCTCCAATCCTGATGCCACATTCTTCTTCATACAGTTCAGCATCTAGGATTATTTGCTCAGCATACAGATTGAATAAGTATGGTGAAAGGATACAACCCTGAAGCATACAGTTCTTGATTTTAAACCTGCAGTGTCACCTTGTTCTTTTCGAGTGACTGCCTCTCGGTCTGTGTTCCTCATGAGCACAATTAAGTGTGCCTCATGAGCACAGGTTTCTGTGAAGTATTCTTAAATTCCCATTCTTTACAACGTTGTCCATAATTTGTTACAATCCACACAGTTGAATGCATTTGCATAGTCAATAAAATGCAGGTAAACATCTTTCTGGTATTCTCTGTTTTTAGCCATCAGCGGTGCTATCACTTGTTCCATGTCCTCTTCTGAATCTCGCCTGAATTTTGGCAGTTTCCTGTCGATGTACTGCTGCTACCATTTTTGGATTATCTACAGCAAAATTTTACTTGCCTCCTGAAATGGTTGAATGTTGACTACTTCTTTTTAGTACAGTCACTCTCTGTATTCCTTCCATCTCTTTCTTCTTTTCTCAATCAGAGAATGTGTATGGAACATTTCTGTGCATGGAATGCAAAGTTTTGTTTTTTTTTAATTGTGCTTTAGGTGAAAGTTTACATCTTAAGTTAATTTCTCATTCAAAAATTTTTACACATATTATTTTGTAACATTGGTTGCAATCCCCGCAATGAGACAACACGTTCCTCCTTTCCACCCTGGGTTCCCTGTGTCCATTAGTCCAGTTCCTGTCCCTTCCTAACTTTTTGTCTTGCTTTTGAACAGGAGTTGCCTATTTGGTCCGGTGATTGAACTAAGAAGTACATTCCTCACAGGTGTTATTTTTTGTTTCATAGGAGTATCTAATCTTTGTCTGAAAAGTGGGCTTCGGGAATGGCTTCAATTCTGGGTTAGCAGAGTATCCAGGAGCCACAATTTCAGGATTCCTCCACTCTCTGTTAGACCAGTAAGTCTTGTCTTCTTTAGTGAATTTGAATTCTTGTTTACATTCTTCTGCTCTGTCTAGGTCTGTCTGTTGTCAGAGCAGTCATTGGTGATAGCCTGGCACCATCTAGTCCTTTTGGTCGCAGGCTGGTAGAGTCTCTGGTTCATGTGATCCTTAAGTCATTTGGGCTAATATTTTCCTTCATTCTGCTTTGCTCCGGATGAGATGGGACCAATAGATGTATCTTAAATGGCTGCTCACAAGCTTTTAAGACCCCAGAAGCTACTCACCAAAGTGGAATGGAGAACATTTTCTTTATGAACTATGTGATGCCAACTGACAGAGATGTCCTCCAAGACTATGGTTCCCAGCCCCGAGCCCCAGCTACTGGGTCCTTCATAGTGTCTGGATCTGTCTAGGAAACTTCTATGCTTTTTCTTTGGTCCAGTTGTGATGACTTCCCCTGTATTGTGTGTTGTCCTTCCCTTCACTGAAGTTGACACTCGTCTACTATCTAGTTGGAAACCCTGGTGGCATCGTGGTTAAGTGCTACAGCTGCTAACTAAAGTGTTAGCAGTTTGAATCCGCCAGGCGCTACTTAGAAACTCTATGGGGCAGCTCTACTCTGTGCTACAGGGTTGCTATGAGTTGGAATCAACTTGATGGCACTGGGCTTGGTTTGGTTTTTTGGTTCACTGTAAAAAAAAAAAAAGCTTTTTTTTTTTTTAATCTAGTTAGTGACTTCTCTTTCCTCTCCCTTCCCACCCTCGTATCATCAAAGAATGCTTTTTTTCTGTGTGTAAACCTTTTCTTGAGTTCTTATAGTAGTGGTCTCATACAATATTTGTCCTTTTGTGACTGACTTATTTCACTCAGCATAATGCCCTCCAGATTCATCCATGTTGTAAGATGTTTCCCAGATTCATCATTGTTCTTTATCACTGTATAGTATTTCATTGTGTGTATGTATCATAATTTGTTTATCCATTCATCTGTCAATGGATATTTAGATTTTTTCCATCTTTTTGCTATTATGAATATTGCTGCAGTGAACATGGGAGTGCCTGCATCTATTCTTGTGATGGCTCTTATTTCTCTAAGGTATATTCCTAGTAGTGGAATTGCTGGATCGAATGGTATTTCTATTTCTAGCTTTTTAAGGAAGCACCATAGCATTTTCCAAAGTGGCTGTACCATTTTACCTTCCATCTTCTTTCAGTGCTTCCTGTGTCATTCCATTTTTTGCCTATACAACCTTTCCATATTGCAATGAGAGCCTTGAATTTCTTTGCACATTTTATTATAATACTTTGTCTTCTCAAGCCACCCTTCTTCTGTTTAGCTCTTTTACTTCATCATTTCTTCCATTTACTTTAGCTATTCTATGTTCAAGAGCAAGTTTCAGAGTCTTTTCTGATGTCTATTCTGGTCTTTACTTCTTTCCTGTCTTTTAATGACCTTTTGCTTTCTTCACGTATGATGTCCTTGATGTCATCCCACAACTCGTCTGGTCTTCAGTCATTACCTTTCAATACGTCAAGTCTATTCCGATGTTCTCTAAAGTGAGGTGCGATATACTCAAGGTCATACTTTGGCACTTGTTTTAATTTTCTTCAGCTTCAACTTGAACTTGCAGATGAGCAGTTGGTGGTCTTTTCTACCATTGGTCCTTGGCATTGTTCTCACTGATGATATTGAGCTTATTCATTGTTTTTTTCCACAGATATAGTCAGTTTAATTCCTGTGTATTCCATGTGGTGAGGTCACATGTATAGTCATCATTTATGTTGTTGAAAAAGGATATTTCTGATGAACAACTCATTGGTCTTGCAAAATTCTGTCATGCAATCCTCAGCATCATTTCTGTGACCAAGGCCGTATTTTCCAACTACTGATCCTTCTTTGTTTCCAACTTTCACATTCCAATCACCGTTAATTATCAAAGGGTCTTGATTGCATGTTTGATCAATTTCTTCATCTTTGGCATTAGTGGTTGGTGCATAAATTTGAATAAAATTTGTATTAACTGGTCTTCTTTGTGGGTATATGGAAATTATCCTATCATTGACAGCATTGTGCTTCAGGATAGATCTTGAAATGTTCTTTTTGATGGTATATGCAAAGCCATTTCTTTTAAGTTGTCATTCAGGGCGTAGTAGACCATATGATTGTCCAAATCAAAATGCCCAATACCTGTCCATTTCAGCTCACTAATGCCTAGGATATCTGTCTTGAAGCTTTCCATTTCATTTTTTACAATTTCCAATATTCCCTGATTTATGCTACACACATTCTATGTTTTGATTACTAATGGATGTTTGCAGCTGTTTCTTCTCATTTTGAGTCATGCCACATCCACATCAGCAATGAAGGTCCTGAAAGCTTTACTCCATGCATGTCAATCTGTCATTTTTTGTACTGTGGTGGCTTGTGTGTTGCTATGATGCTGGAAGCTATGCCATTGATATTTCAAATACCAGCAGGGTCACCCATAGTGGACAGTTTTTAGTGGGGCTTCCAGACTAAGACAGGGAGAAGGACCTGGTGATCTACTTATGAATGAGATTGGCCAGTGAAAACCTTATGGATAGCAGTGAAACTTTGTCTAATATAGTGCTAGAAGATGAGCCTCTCAGGTTGGAAGGCATTCAAAATACAACTGGGGAAGAGCTGCCTTCTCAAAGTAGAGTAGAAAGTGTATAGACACTAATTAAAAAAAATATTCTGCTAAACAAGCGTAATGATGCATGAATAATGATATTTTTTCTAACTCCCTTATTTCAAAGTTTGAAGTGAAAGTAGATTATTAACATGTTGCTATTACCATCTAGCTATTGAATGTGGAAAGGCAGAAGCAGATGATAAAATGGTCTCATTAAAGTAGGATTTGGCTTTATTCTGAATGTCAAGTGTATAGATACAGGCTCAGGGTAAATCTGGGCCCTTTGGCAGTTGCAGTATCTCTGACTTTGCTCATCCCTCTGGAATTTTTTTCTTCTCTGCACTGTTGTTTCTTTCCTCACAGCTTTATATAGTCTAATTATGAACTCTTCAAAGATGTGAATCATATGCATATATTAATTAAAGTTTTCAGTAAAGTCATGCTTCTATAGAATAACAATCTTTCAAAAATAGTACAAACTGTATAAATTAATTTTAAGCTCTCTGAGACCACAGATAAGTAATCAGACTATTTTGCACTTGTTCTAATTTTTGAATGATTTGCATTTAATTTTGCTTTATTTCTGTGGAGCTTTAGGCAGTCAGTTTCTTCTGTGTTACCCCTTCTTATCTCTCTTTTTTCCTATAATTTATTGGGATGTTAATGGCCTTGTGACAGATGGAAACATTAGAGTGTCTATGGAAACAGTGATAGTAGATGCCATCCAGTTGGCTCTGACTCATAGTGAACTTATGTACAACAGAATGAAACTTGGCCTGGTCCTTCACTATCCTCACAATCGTTGTTGTGTGAGCCCACTGTTCCAGCAACTGTGTCAATCCATCTCATTGAGGGTCTTCCTCTTCTCCTTTGCTTTACTAAGCAGGATGTTATTCTCCAGCTACTGGTCCCTCCTGATACCACGTCCAAAGTAAGCAAGATGAAATCTCTCCATCCTCGCTTCTAAGGAGTATCTGGTTGTGCTTCCTCCTAGACAGATTTGTTCCTTCTTCTGGCAGTTCATGGTATATTCAATATTCTTTGCCAATACCACAATTCAAATGTGTCAATTCTTGAGTCTTCCTTTTTGATTTTCCAGCTTTTGCATTCATATGAGGTGGTTGAAAATGCTATGGCTTGGGCCAAGCACATCTTAGTCCTCAAAGTGACATTCTTTGCTTTATAACACTTTCAAGAAGTCTTTTGCAGCAAATTTGCCCAGTGTAGTACATCGTTTGATTTCTTGAGTGCTGCTTCTGTGCGCATTGATTGTGGATCCAAGTAAAATGAAATCTTTGATAACTTAAATTTCTTTACCATTTATCATGATGTTTTTTGACCTAGTTGTATGTATTTTAGAAAATGGTTTTTATTTATAAACATATCTTACTAATCTTTCTATTACCTTTGCTTCTTACATCTCATTCCTTCTTTCTGGGTTTTTTTATTTTCTTTCTGAAGTATTTATTTTATGAGACCTCTGATTAGAAACATTTCTATGTGTTTATATGTTTAAAAAAATACCTTCATTTGCCCTGAATTTTTGTTAGAGAGTTCTGAGTTCATATTTATTTTCCTCAGCATTTGAAAAACATTACTTCACTGTCTTTTGACTCTTTTGATAACTGATGATAATTTAAAAAATAATAATAAATAATACTGTCTAACATTTGTTACTTTTTATGTGCTGGATGCAGTTCTGAAGAGTTCCTGTAAAATCCTTCGATGAGGAGACAGAGGCACAGAAAGACTTATTAGCAAGACTGAGTTTACACAGTTTGGAAGTGACAGAGCAGGATTTGAGCCCAAGGACCTCAAACCACAGCCTCTTAAATGTATATTCTATATGATTTGTATTGCTTTATAGTTAATCTGCTTTAAATATCTTGTAACTTTTGAGATTTTCTTCATATCCTTAATTTTTGTCTTTTTTCTACAATGTGCCTAGGTTTGTATTTATTTCTACTTTACCTTCTCAGCACGTGGTAGGTTTCTTAAATCTAAGATTCATTTCTATTTAACGCTGAAAAATGTTCAGTCATTATGTCTTTGACAATTGCATTTCTCCCATTCTCCTTATACAACAGATAATATTTGTATATTTGTGCTTCTCATTTTATATCACACATCTCTTAATTTCTTTTATTTTTTCCTCTCTTCAGCTTATCAGCACTGTATCTTAAGATATTTATTCATTAATCTTTTCCAATTCAGTAGTCTTCTTTCTAGCTGTGTCAGACTATTTAGTCAATCTACTAAAGTTTTTATTATTATTTATGACGGTATTTTCTTTATATTCAAGATTCTGTATTGATTCTTTTTTAATTATATGAAATTTAAAAACATTAAAATGCATGTTGTTATACAAGGTCTAACTATCCTTTTCATTTCACCCTTTGTTCTTTAAAATTTTTGTTATTATTGTAAAAATATTGCCAATTCAATGTTTTTCACTTATACAATTCAACCTATTATTTCTTTTTCATATATGTCTTTGATGTTTATATATTTTATATTGTTTTCTTATTCTCTGGGTGCTTTTTCAACATCTAAAGATTGCTTATATATAATTATATAGGATATTACATAAAATATATGTAAAATGTTACATATTAAATATCATGTGATATAAAAAATAATAATAATTTTATTTATAAAATATTTACACATTTTATAGGTATATATCAGATATAAAACATTTCCCACTAATTTTATATATATAAATATTTTATATGTGGTATTTAATATGTAACATTTTAATTATAACTTTTACATATATCCTGTATAAATAATATAAACAATCTTTAAATAGAAAAAGAATGAAAAAGCATTCAGATTGTTCTTTTGACTTCATTTCCTTGGGTAGGATTCTTCTATTTTATTAGCTGCCTTGCACATCACTATGGAATCTGGTGGAATACTGGTTAAGGGCTATGGCTGCTAACCAAAAGGTTGGCAGTTTAAATTCACCAGCCACTCCTTGGAAACCTTATGGGGCAGTTCAACTCGGTCCTATAGGGCATAATGAGTTGATATCAACTCAATGGCAAAGGGTTTGGTTTGGGTTTTCATGTCACTAAATTTCACCATTGTTTTGTAATTTTCGTTTAAGTGCTCATCTCCTGTGGACATTTTCTAAACCTCAGCCTACAGAAGTTTGATGGTTTCATAATTCCTGAAGCTCATGTTGCCTGGTTTTTACCCTGTGATGGCTGAAGGCTCCTATCCACAAAGAAGGTGCTATTTCAGTTTGATACTTTGATTTTTTTTTCCCTAAACTTCTACTTCCCTGTGTTTTTGAATGAAACAGAATAATGCTGAAAACCCTGCGTTAAAGAATTCCAGAGTAATAATGAAAGATTGTTAGTTGGCATGGAGCCCATATTGTATGATAAGTGACTCCATTCTCACTTGAAACAGTTTCTCATAGAATTGCATGTTTACTCTGATATTAGTTGAAAACCTAAAGCTTTTCTTATTTCTGGTGATGTTTGTAAGGGTATAAAGACATGTCAGATACATATGCACACAGATACATACAAAGTTTCAGAATAATTCATTAGATTTGACCTGTCAGAATAAGTTATGTTCTATTTTCAAATCTACATGATATAGATCTCAATAGGATACTTATAGTATATTTATTACTTATCCTTTGTAAAGACTGTTTTAAAACACGTCTACTGTTCTATCTAATGTTAGCTGAGGTAGGCCAAGTCCCTCTGGAGAAGGGAAGGTTTGAAGATTGTGTTTTTGTAACATAATGTTAACAAAAATAGTATTAATAACTACCCTTTATTACAGGTTCATTTTGTGCCAAGCACTGTATTAAGCATTTTCTATGCATGCTTTTATTTCATCTTCACAACTTAAGTAAACAATCTCCAATTGGTCTTATTTATAAATATCCATAAATTGTAAATACGTAAAAATAACTGCATGTCCTTTCAATGTCACCCTAAAGCATTGTCTAACAGGGCTAGCCAGGAATTCTCTTAATTGCTAGGATATATGCATCTTAAAAAGTAATTTAAATATGATTTACTACTGACTAGGGTGTTCTACAACAATTCTGTAAGAGTAGATGTTGATTCGTACAAAACTGAGAGCGATACAAATGCTTCACATGAGTTAGTAATGCCGAGCTCTCACATATTAGGCACTTGACATACGTAAGCTCTGTTCTAGGTTCTTGGGAAACATCAGGAAACTAAAAACAGAGACTGTCTCTCCGTTTTTGATAAGGAGGTTGTTCGTGGTGAAGCCTTGTCTCAGCCTGCCTGAGAGTAATTGCTAGTTGTTGTCGAGTCGATTCTGACTCATGATAACCCCATGAGTACAAAGTAGAACTGCTCCATGGGGTTTTCAAAGTTGAGACCTTTTGAAAGCAGATCACCAGGACTGTCACCCAAGGTACCTCCGGGTGAGTTTACACCACCAACCTTTTGACTAGTAGTCAATCACTTAACCATTTGTACCATACAGGGACACACTGAAAATAATTGTGTCCAGGATACAAATTGACTTTGTCAGAGGAAACGCCTCTTCCCTGCCTTCAGATACATGTGACAGAGTGTGAAATTACCAGGACCAGAGAAAACATTCCAGGAAATGGAAGTAAAAAGGTTCTGTGTCCTACAACCCAGTATCATTGCTACAAATCCTTGCCAGGAAGCAAATGGCAATAAACCTAAAGATGGATAGACTGAGTCCCTAGGCTTGTTACTATGAGAGAGCCAAAATAATGGAGTCCAACATAAACAGAAGATTTCACAAGATTCCTAGATTTTGGTTACCAGCAAATATAACTTATTCAAATGAAATTGCTAATTTAGGGAGTTTTAAGGATGAGGTACTGCCATAAAAGCCTATTCTACGTAAACAGAGGCTGTAGTTGCTCAATAGCCTGCTTACCTGTGCTAAAATGAAATGAACTGATAAGGCAATACAAGTCTCTTTCATTTTTCAGACTTTAGAAACTCTGATAGCATAGTGGTTAAGAGCTACGACTGCTAACCAAAAGGTGGGCAGTTCAAATCCACCAGGTGCTCCTTGGAAACTCTCTGGAGCAGTTCTACTCTATCCTATAGGGCTGCTATGAGTCAGAATAGACTCCACAGCAGGGGGTTTGGTTTGGTTTCTCTGGTCCTACCTCACTCTGTTTCATCCACACTGTCCTTGGAATTCTTAGGGAATTTGTATGCACTCTTATCTCTGCTGGGATCTCTCACCCCCTAACCTTCCCAAGCCTAATTTTTTCATTTCACCTACTCAGTGAGATCTAACTACCTGATTTAAAATGGAAACTCCTCCAGCCTCATTTCTCCTGACCTCCCTTATCTTGATCTTTTTTTTTAAATAGCATTTGACCCTTCACATCATGTAATTTAATTTTATGTTGCTTTAATTTCTTGATGTCTGCCTACAACCCCTCCCACCCAAAGACACACTTAAAAGCAAGCTTCATGAAGACAGAGATTTTTGTCTGTTTTGTTCACTGTTATATTTCAAGTATCTAAAATAGTTCCTGGCACATAACAGCTGCTAGAGATATTTGTTAGAGATTTACTGAAAAAGTGAAAAGGTCATAACAGAAAAAAGAAAGAGCAAAACTTCCCTAACTTCACCCTTAGAAGGCGGTCCTGATGGACTCTATGAAAGAAAAAACCCTTCTAGTGATAAAAATCTGCTATAGAAGTCAAGTTAACAAATGGGCACCTTTGAAATTCATTATTCCTGTCTTGGAGGCTGCTAAATGTCACATTTTTGGCATCAGAGGTCAATGAGTGGAACATCTTTTTTCTTGGATGGGATCATTTACTGTGGTTGTTCTGGTTTTCTTCCATATTTATATACCACGTGTTTTGAAAGTGGTTAAATTTATTATTTAGATCAGGAATCATCAAACTATAGCCTATAGACCAAATTCAGTCCACTTCTGGTTTTTGTCTGCTAAGTAAGAATGGTTTTTATATTTCAGATAGTTGAAAGAAATGAAAACAAATAATACTTTATAACATGTCAATATTATATAAAACTTAAAGTTTAGTATATGTAAATAAAAGTTTTGAAACACAACCATACTCATTCATTTATGTGGTCTCTGCGATGCTTTTGTGCCGCAACAGCAGAGTTGAGTAGTTCTGACAGAGATCAGATACCCACAAGCCTAAAATACTACTGTCCGGCCCTTACAAAAATTAGATTGCTGACCCCAGATTTAGACCGCTTAGGCCATGCGTTTCAAGACTGAGAATAGTGAAGTCTAGAACAGACTGAAACTGAGTAGAAGCAATGGGAATAACATGCATAGGGAAGATTTGGAGAACGTGAGCCCCATGACCATCTCTGGAGCCATGAATGAAACATGACTTTAGATGGCTGCCTGTCCTGGGGGAGATGGCTCTTTTTTTTTTTTTTGAGAAACTGAATGGGAATTTCAAAAATGAACAATCAAACACTTTTTGTGCTGGAAAGATGAGATATAATGACCCCCAGTGGAAATGTCAGACTTATACCCTCCCCACACCAGCTTCACCTTCAGCTCTATCCATGGCTTCAGAAGGAAGCTGGATAATGGCTTAAAGACACATTCCACAAATAAGTGACCAATACTTTCAAAAACTATCAAGGTACTAAAAGAAAAGGAAAGACTAAGGCACTCTCATAAATTGGCAAAGACTAAGGAGACAAAAACAACATGGAAAGTGGAATCCTAGATTGTATCCTGGAACAACAAAAAAAAAAGGACAATAGTAGAAAAACTGGTGAAAATTAAATGAATTATGTACCTTGGTTAATCCCATAGCATCAATGTTAATTTCATAGTTTTGATAAATATTCTGTGGCTAAGGGGAAACTGGTGAAGATTATATAGAAACTCTTTGCATTGTTTTTGCAATTCTTCTGAGAGTCTAAAATTATCTCAACATGAAAAGTTTTAAAAAATGCTTCCTGCTACCTTTGCCCCCTTTTCCCAACAGGGTTCCAACATTATGGGGGTGGTGTGGGTGGTGGGTGGGGCACAGTTACTACACAGCTCCTTACTGAGCAGGCAGAGAATGGAATACCTGGTTCAGATAACATATAAGCTGCTTTCTAAGCTTCCTGATACTCTCTATTCCCTTCTGGAATAGTCACAGCCAAAGGAAAAATGAGCATAAGGAAAAAGTCAGAGTAGCTTATCTTCTTTTCATGCCCTCTAGAAGAAAAAATAGCTCTTGGAATTCTGAGCAGAGAAAAGCTGAATAATATGTATTACCTCCACACTTTGTCTATTTCTTTTTTAATAATAATCATTTTATTGCCAAAGGAATACTCTTCAAATAATAAAATCTAAGTATTGTATTAAATAGCAATTCAGACAAGAAGTTCAGCATATTTATCATTTTACTCTTGTTCCTCATAGATGTTTAAACAGAATAAGAGCAAATGGCAACCTGATTCCCTTATGAACAAGTGGATGATTGGAATAACGTTGCCTGTAATATCGATTAATGAACGTTGGGTTTTCAAAGAACAGAGGTGATAATGATTTTTGAATCATCTTATTAGAACACAGGAGGAACAACTTTTAATTTACATGTATATTTTGGACTAAACAAATTACCAATAGTTTCTTTACTTCACTCTTTTCCATCTAAATTCACACAGAATAAGATTGAATATGCAGAAGAAGAATAATGTTAGCATTTGAATTTGGACCTATCTATATCACCAACAGGTATTTTAAGGAAAAGGAAAATTCACTAAGTTTTTTTATATCACCAACAGGTATTTTAAGGAAAAGTCACTAAGTTACAAAGCAGTTAATGGTAAATCTCTAGCTAAATCATTGGCATTTTTGTGTCATCTGAAGTAAATTACTCTTTTCCCTCTAAATCCCATGGCAAGAATAACAAATTCAAAAATTTACAGGAGATAAGACAAATGAGTAAAATAGACTGTGGTGGTGACTGTGGCAAATAGAAGAGTACTTGTCTCTGCACAATGGCAGCCACTAATATATTCAAATATACCGAGGAGCACCTTGGAAGAAAGACCTAGCAGTCTATTTCTGAAAGATCACAGCCACTGAAAATCCAATGGAGAACTCTTCACTCTAACACACACGAGGTTACCATGAGTTGGCATTGACTCCATGGCAACTGCTTTTTGGTTTAATAGGCTACAGTTATTGTGTTTGGTAAAATAAAGGGCAAATAAAACAGGGGAGCCCTCAGTGAGATGGAATGACACAATAGCCACAACAATGGACTCATACTAACAATCATGAAGATGTCCCAGCACCAGGCAATGTTTTGCTCTGTTTTACATAATAAAGTCACTGTGAGTTGGAACCAACACAACAGCAACTAACAACAATAATCATCACCTTGCAGAAAGGAGAGTCTTTCCGAATATTATTTTTCAAGAGAAGGCAGAGAGCAAGATTTTTTTACACAAAATTTCTACAGCCTGTGATTTCTTTCCCACAGGATTATTGGTGCCATTTGATTTATGTAGTCTTGCTTCTCTCTCAGGAGCCCTAGTGACGCAGTGGATAAATGCTTGGCTGCCAACCTAAAGGTTAGCGGTTCAAACTCACCAGCTCCTTCACGGCAAAAAGATGCAGTATTCTGCTGTCATAAAGGTTTACAGACTTAGAAACTGTATGGGCAGTTCCTCTCTGTCCTATAGGGTCTCCATAAGACAGAATTGACTCAAAGATAATGGATTTTTGGCCTCCCTCTCAAAAGCGGAATAGACAGCAGTAATGCTGAGATAATGAGAGGAAGAGAATGAGAGTCTTCCCCTAGTGGCAGACTGTAGAGTTGTTGGAAATACCAAAAGTCCTTGTCCAAATAAGAATGGGTAATGCTGGCTGTAAGGAACCCTGCTGGTGCAGTGGTTAGGTGCTCACCTGCCAACCAACAGGTCGGTGGTTCCAATGCACCAGCCACTCAGTGGAAGAAAGATGCAGCAGTTCACTTTGTAAAGACTACAGCCTTGAGAACCCCATGAGGCAATTCTACTCTGTCCTGTATGTCACTATGAGTTGAAATCAATTCAGTGGCAATGGGTAATGCTGGCTGTTATGGATTTGAATTGTGTCCTCCCAAAAGACATGGTGAAGTCTTAATCCCTACAGCTGTGAATGTGACCTTGTTCGAGGAGATAAAGGTCTTTTTTTTTTTTTTTTGGTTATCAGTTGGATCAGAGGTCATACCTGAGTAGTGTATGTCCCAGTCCTACTACCTGTGAGTTGCGGCATCTTATAAAATTGTATGACACACAGAGGAAAGACGGTAGCTATGCAATAGTAGAGGCAAATGTATTGATGAGCAGGAAAAGAACATCAAGGATTGCAGGCAGCCACTAGGAACTAGAAGAGAAGCCCATAGAAGGAAACAACACAGCAAAGACCCTGATTGTGACTTTTAGTCTCCAGAACTGTGAGGAAACAAATTTCTGTTCTTTCAAACCACCCACTCTGTGATATTTTGTTATGGTAGCCTTAGGAAACTAAAACACAGGCTTAAGAAAGGATTTATTCACTATAGGACATTTTAAGGATAATTCATTTGTTAAAGGACTTATGAATCTACAAAGGTGGACTATGATAGGGAATATTTTCCTAAATTTTCTGAAGTTAAAAAAAAATGGTGAATACTGAAATGTCATGTATTATACATTTGCATTTGTTATCTATTACATGCATTTATTCATAAGGTTTTCACTGGCTAATGCTTTTCAGAAGTAGACTTCCAGGTCCTTCTTCCTAGTCTGTCTTAGTCTGGGAGCTCAGCTGAAACCTGTCCTCCATGGGTGACCCTGCTGGTATCTGAATACTAGTGGCATATCTTCCATCATCACAGCAAAACACAAGTCCCCACAGTATGACAAACTGACAGACACGTGGGGGATACACAGAGTCATTATACCAAAAAGAATTAGTTGATGTTCAACCATTTCAAGAGGTTGCATATGATCAGGAGCCAATGGTACTGAAGGAAGAAGTCCAAGCTGCTCTGAAGGCATTGGAGAAAAACAAGGCTCCAGGAATTGATGGAATATCAATTGAGATGTTTCAACAAACAGATGTAGCACTGGTGTTGCTCACTTGTCTATGCCAAGAAATATGGAAGACAGCTTTCTGGCCAACTGATTGGAAGAGATCCATATTTATGCCTATTCCCCAGAAAGGTGATCCAACCGAATGTGGAAATTATAGAATATCATTAATATCACACACAAGCAAAATATTTTGCTGAAGATCATTCAAAAACAGCTGCAGCAGTATATCAACAGGAAACTGCCAGAAATTCAGGCCGGTTTCAGAAGAGGACGTGGAACCAGGGATATCATTACTGATGTCAGATGGATCCTGGCTGAAAGCAGAGAATACCAGAAGGATGTTTACCTGTGTTTTATTGACTATGTAAAGGCATTCGACTGTGTGGACCATAACAAACTATGGATAACACTGCGAAGAATGGGAATTCCAGAACACTTAATTGTGCTCATGAGGAACTTTTACATAGATCAAGAGGCAGTTGTTCAGAGAGAACAAGGGGATACTGATTGCTTTAAAGTCAGGAAAGGTGTGCATCAGGATTGTATTCTTTCACCATACCTATTTAATCTGTATGCTGAACAAATAATCTGAGAAGCTGGACTATATGAAGAAGAATGGGGCATCAGGATTGGAGGAAGATTCATTAACAACCTGCGTTATGCAGATGACACAACCTTGCTTGCTGAAAGTGAAGAGGGCTTGAAGCACTTACTAATGAAAATCAAAAACCACAGCCTTCAGTATGGATTGCACTTCAACATAAAGAAAACAAAAATCCTCACATCTGGACCAATGAGCAATATCATGATAAATGGAGAAAAGATTGAAGTTGTCAAGGATTTCATTTTACTTGGATCCACAATCAACAGCCATGGAAGCAGCAGTCAAGAAATCAAAAGACGCATTGCATTGGGTAAATCTGCTCCAAAGGACCTCTTCAAAGTGTTGAAAAGCAAAGATGTCACCCTGAAGACTAAGGTGGACCTGACCCAAGCCATGGTATTTTCAATCATATCATATGCATGTGAAAGCTGGACAATGAATAAGGAAGACCGAAGAAGAGTTGACGCCTTTGAATTGTGGTGTTGGTGCAGAATATTGAATATACCATGGACTGCCAAAAGAAGGAACAAATCTGTCTTGGAAGAAGTGCGGCCAGAATGCTCCTTAGAGGCAAGGATGGCGAGACTGTGTCTTACATACTTTGGACATGTTGTCAGGAGAGATCAGTCCATGGAGAAGGACAGCATGCTTGGCAGAGTACAGTGTCAGTGGAAAAGAGGAAGACCCTCAATGAGGTGGATTGACACAGTGGCTGCAACAATGAGCTCAAGCATAACAACGATTGTGAGGATGGCGCGGGACCGGGCAGTGTTTCGTTCTGTTGTGCATAGGGTCGCTATGAGTCAGAACTGACTCGGCAGCACCTAACAACAACAAACAACGCATACATTTATCAAATTTGTTTTCTGGGTATTTCTGACATTTGAACACATGCAACAACATATTTCCTGTGCATTCTCATGTTTCAGAATTGCCATTTAAGTTTGATAACGTGTGACCAGCAAATCGTTTTACCCTGGGCAAATGTGAATAGTAATCTTGGGTTGAGTTAAAGGAGATGTTTGCAGAGCCTTGCTCATATTTCCGATTTCAGTTTTCCAGCCTGTTCTTTATGCTGTGATTATGTCTCAGTACTCTATAATCATGTCTCATCAATTCATGCTGGTTCACTGTGTCCTTAGAGTGTTTCTTCTGTGAACCTCACTTGTAGTTGCCCTACTCCAGCTGGTTTTGGAAGCCTGCTGAGATTCAATTCTCTGCACATGTCCTTCCAAGAGCAATTGTCATTTCAGTGCCTTTAGATAAATTTATGTATATATATATATATATATATAAACTTTTGATACTTTTGTTTGAAACAAAACTTTCATGTTCTTGAAAATTAAAATTTAATATGTGTCACAAGTGAAAATCTCACTGAAATACAATGAAAGACTTTAAATGGAAACCAGAATATGTTGATTTTAGTGTTTTCCCTGACCCTTGTTAACTATAAGAATTCCAAAAGCTCAACCATACCTTCAGTTTCTTCATCTGTGGAAAAAAAAAAAATGGATTCTAGAATCTCTTTTTTCAAAGGCTGTGACACTCAAAGGCAGTGGTTCTCAAATTAAGAGTGCATCAGAGTTGCCTTTCTGAAACCTGTTAATGTCGAGTCAATTCTGACTCATTGTGATCCTATAGGTCAGAGTAGAACTGACTCATAGGGTTTCCAAGGAGCAGCTGGTGGATTTGAACTG
Source organism: Loxodonta africana (assembly GCF_030014295.1). NCBI lineage: Eukaryota > Metazoa > Chordata > Mammalia > Proboscidea > Elephantidae > Loxodonta > Loxodonta africana. Next base: position 165,464,868 of record NC_087342.1, read on the forward strand.
CTGACCCTTCGGTTAGCAGCTGAGCTCTTAATCACTATTCCACCAGGGCTCCATTAGCTATTAAAAAACTAAAAAATGCATGCATCGGAGTCATCTTTTGGCTCCAGCTGGGCTCCAGCTCCAGAAATTCATTTAGTAGTTCTGGATGAGAATCATGAATTTGCATTTCTAACAAGATCTGAGATGCTGCTGCTGGTTTTCCAGACTATACTTTTTGTAGCACTATTCTGTGAAACACTGAGTGTCAGCATCAGTAGCTTAATTTTTGGTAAGTAACCAACAAACTTTGCGTAATATACTGCGTAACATCTCCTGCTTCTATATGACTCTAATTCAAACCAAATCCATTGCTACAGAGTCAATTCTTACTCATGGTGACCCTGTGTGTTTCTATCATTTGTCAAGATTGCACAGATGGGGCATTTAAGATAAATAATATATTAGTAATAAAGTAAGGACTTTGAAGTCACTTCTTCTCGGGGTTGAATCTCATTTATCCGTGTAAACTCTTTGAACCTCAATTATGTCATCTTTAAAATGGCAGTGTTTGTAGTATTTGCCTTATAAAGATATTATAAGAGTTAAATATATGTAAATATGTGCCCTACATTTAGACTGCAGTTCCCTCTCCACTACTTTTTTTGGTTAAAAAAAAAAATGGTTACCCCGCTCTTATTTTATTAAAAAAATCATTGTTGTTGTTAGTTGCCATCAGGTTGGTTCTTACACAGTGACCCTATACACAAGAGAATGAAACACTGCCCAGTTCTGTGCAATCTTAACAATTGTTGCTATGTTTGAGCCCATTGTTTCAGCCTTTGTGTCAATCCATCTTGTTGAAGGTCTTCCACTTTTTCACTGACCCCCTACTTTACCAAGCGTGAAGATCTCCTTCAGTCACTAGTCCTGCTTGATAACGCATCAAAAATATGTGAGACAAAATCTTTTCACTTTTGCTTCAAATGAGCATTCTGGCTGTACTTCTTCTAAGACAGATTGGTTTGTTCTTCTGGTGGTCCATAGTATGTTCAGTATTCTTTGACAACACCATGATTCAAAGGCATCAATTCTTCTTTTGTCTTCCTTATTCACTGTGCAGCTTTTGCATGCATATGAGGCAATTGAAAATACCATGGCTTGGGTCAGGAGCACCCTTAGTCCTCAAAGTGACATCTTTGCTTTTCAACACTGTAGAGAGGTTTTTTTTTTGCAGATTTCCCCAATTCAATATGTTGATGTCTTGACTCCTGCTTCCATGGGTGGTGATTGTGGATCCAAGTAAAATGAAAAGATTGGTTGTCTAAAATTCAGGAAGTTAACACATTAAGCTGCAACAATCAGCTCAAACATAACAGTTGTGAGGACAGCACAGTGTTTCATTCTACTGTACCTAGGGTCACTATGGTTAGGAATCAACTTCATGGCACCTAACAAAAACACATTAAGAAAGTTGAGTTCTTCCAATAGTTACTTGATACCTGTATGTCCAGGCATGTTATACCCAAAACCAAACCCACTGCCGTTGAGTTGATTCTGACTCGTAGCGACCCTATAGGACAGGGTAGAACTGCCCCATAGAGTTTCCGAGGAGTGCCTGGCAGATTTGAACTGCTGCCCTCTTGGTTAGCAGCCATAGCACTTAACCACTACTCCACCAGGGTTTCCAGGCATGTTATAAGTAATAGGAAAACAAGGTTATATGAATATATAATGAAAGTAAATAATACACGTCACCTGTCCTCAGAAAACTTTATTCTAATCAATACTATGGAAGTGTCAAATAATTAATCTTATGGATTATTCTGCTTTCGTGTGTCCTTAAAATGAGTCTGAGTAAGCCAGCTAAGGAAGAGCTTTCTGAAATTGTTAAGAACAGAAGTAAAATAACAGACATGAACTCTGAGGATTTTGAACTTGAGTAATTATTACTGATATTTATATATACCTTACTAAGCATATGTGCTTTGATTTTCTCTCAATGTGTAACAAACCATCTGATAAATTAGTTGCTTAAAATAACATTTAGTTGTTCATAAGTATGCATTTTGGGCAGGTTTTGGCAGGGGTGGCTTTGATACTCAAAGGCAGTGGTTTTCATGTTAAGATGTATCAGAATCACCTGTAGGGCTTGGGATTTCTCTCTCCCAGGCCCCATTTTCTTCACTCCACAAGGCACTGCTCACGTGGCTGGCAGCTAGAGCTGGCCACTGACTGTGAGCTCACCTGGGACCGTCAGCACTGGTCTCAGTTCTCCTCTATATGGTCCTCTTTCTCTGGCTGATTGAGGTTTCTCACAGCTGGATTCCAAAAATGAGTCTTCCAAGAGGGGTGAAGGTAGAAGTAGGAGATCTTTTCAGGCCTGACTTTGGGTTTAAATCTCAGTTACCTCTGTCAACTCTTTGAGACCCAATTTCTTCATCTATAGAATGGAACTAGTAAATTTATTTCATAGAGATGTTGTGAGAGTTAATATATGTACAAATTGGATTGCATTTTGGTGTTAAATAGTATCACTTTGGCCACGTACCATTGGTCAGAGTCAATCATGAAGGAGGGAGTATGGCAGCCACTGGACTCTACCTCTCAATGGGAGTATAAAGAATGTATGGCATCTTTCAACACCACAATGAGACAGAGAGTAGAAGGGCTAGAAACGAGACAGAATTCAGAATACAGAGAACTTTATAAACTACGTTAAATGCTTAGCTTATATCCCAAATCTAACTAGAAGTCATTTATTTTAAAGCGTGACTTGACATGAAAATATTTGGTTTCTAATTAGATTATTTTAGCAGCATTGTGAGCATTTGAGAAGGGCATAATTGGAGTAAAGGAGACGAGTTACAAGCTCTTGCAATTTCTTAGATGCTTGAGATTTGAACTAAACTGGGAGAAAAGTTGCAGTAGAGGAACTGACAGGATGGAAACAGGAATTTAGAAACTGGAGACAGAGATGAGAAATGAAGGGGTTCGTTTTAGGAGAACTCCAAGGAAGAATGCACAAACAGGCTTGGTGGTAGAGTAGGAGGGAGGAACTGTGGGAAGAGGATGCACTTAATTTTGGACATTTGGGTTTAAAGGTGAATGCGAAAGATCTTAGAGGCAGTGGTGCTATTTTGAGCCCAATCTGAGAGTTTAATTGTTGCTTCATAGGCAGATGGTCCAGAAAGAAAAAAATAACCACTCAAATAGTCCATTATATGTAGCTAAACAAAAATGATTTCTTTTTGCTTTTGCATTAAAAAAAGAAAAGCCCACTGATTATGGAGTTAAATTTCTAGAAGAGACAGAATATTTTAGGTATTAAATTTAAAAGAAAAAATATATATAATGCTTTCTTTTAATGTAGTCAATTTCTAATTAGCAATTCTTGATTTTACGTTAATGTATTCCTAGAAAATCAGTGTAAATTCTTTCAGAGTCCTCCATTTTGAAGATTCTGTGGAGGCTGATACACAGGGATGAGTGTAATTGCCCACAATTAGTTCGTACATTTTAGACAAAAGAGATACCAAGTTTGTTCTCTCTGCTCTGTCCTTGAGAGTATTCATGGTATTGTTATTGATCCCTTTTTCTTTTCAGTTCATCCCCAGCCACCTCCTTCTGTACTGATTTTTTTCGGAAAAAAATACAACTCACATAAACATGTTACTTGTCAAAATGCATTGATCACTGCTGTCTTTTGAATCCCTCTTAACCCAAAATAGAATATTTGCATTGCAGAATTTCTCCATCCCATGCCAAATTTTCTAGCTGCAGCTATCCCAGCAGAGTACCCAGTCATTTTTACATTAAAGTATAATTTATATGTTCTATTATTTTTTTTATTAATGTATTATATGCACATGCTAATAAATTGTTGTTGTTAGGTGCTGTCCAGTAGGTTTCAATTCATTTACAACAGAATGAAATACTACTCTCCAGCTTTGCGCCATACTCACAATTGCCACCATGTTTGAGCCCACTGTTGCAGCCACTGTGTCAATCCATCTCATTGAGGGTGTGACTCTTTTTCATTGATCCTCTACTTTACCAAGCATGGTGTCCTTCTCCAGGGACTCTTAACCCCTGGTAACATGTCAAAAATATGTGAAACAAAATCTTGCCATCTTCACTTCTAAAAGTACCCTAGCTGGACTTCTTTCAGGACAGATTTGTTCATTTTTCTGGCAGCCCATGGTATATTCAATATTCTTTGCAAACACTATAATTCAAATTAATCAATTATTTTTCAGCCTTCCGTACTCTTTGTCCAGCTTTTGCACGCATATGAGGTGATCGAAAATACTATGGTTTGGGTCATGTGCATGTCAGTCCTTAAAGTGACATCTCTGCTTTTTACCACTTTAAAGAGGTCTTTCCCAGCAGATTTGCCCAATGCAATGCGTTGTTTGATTTCTTGACTGCTGCTTCCGTGGGTGTTGATTGTGGATCCAAGTAAAATGAAACCCTTGACAACTTCAGTCTTTTCTCTGTTTATCATCATGTTGCTTATTGGTCCAAGATGAGGATTTTTGTTTTCTTTATGTTGTGGTATAATCCATACTGAAGGCTCTAGTCCTTGATCTTCATCAGTAAGTGCTTCAAGTCCTCTTTACTCTCAACAAACAAGGTTGTGTCATCTACATATCCTGGTTATTAATACGTCTTCCTCTAATCTTGATGCTGCGTTCTTCTTCATATAGTTCAGCTTCTTGAATTATTTGCTCAGCATACAGATTGAATACGTATGGTGAAAGGATACAATCCTTACATGCACCTTTCCTGATTTTAAGCCATGCAGTATCCCCTTGTTCTGTTTGGAGAGCCGGTCTATGTACAGGTTCCTCATGAGCAGAAATAAGTGTTCTGGAATTCCCATTCTTAGCAATGTTATCAATAATTTGTTATGATACACACAATCGAATGTCTTTGAATAGTCAATAAAATACAGGTAAACATCTTTCAGTTGTTCTCTGTCTTCAGCAAAGATCCATCTGACATCAGCAATGATATCCCTCATTCCACGTCCTCTTCTGAATCTGGCTTGAGTTAAATAATGTTAGTAAGAAGATGTTCTGAGCAAAGCTAAATCCCTCCTATCCTGCCTTCCTTTGTCCCTACCCCACAATTCTTACCAGTCCCACTATCTGGAAGTGAACTCTGTCCTGTGTCTGCATTTAATTCTTCTGGTTTATATCACCAAAATGCTAAATAATGTACTTATGACTTTATATTTGTTAGATTAATTTAAACACTATATTGACACCTTGTTAAGAAAGATGAGGATTTAAGTCACTTAGATCACCCTCTGTTTACCTCCCAGTGCTTCCTTATTTAACTATGTGGTATTGAATATTATACTTTCTGTCTATATATATTTTATATGTTCAAAGTGCTCCTAGCTTTCTTTATGTTTTGCTCCCTTGCTAGATCTGTCTTCTGTAAACTACATTTTACATTGCTAAAGTTGTTAATATTTGCCATCATGTACTCCAATTTCAATTCTTCTGAGCTTGGTTCAAAGTTTTTACTCTTACTTTGAAAACTAATAAACATAATTTGTATTACTATAATAAAGACCTGTCCAGAAGTGTGCAAAAATTATTTCTATTTCCTGTAGCTTCACTGTCAAACCTCATTAACAGCTTGAAGGAGAATGTCTTGATATCAAGGTCTGGAGATAAGATATTCTTATCCTTAATTGCTGCAAATTATTATAGTTTGTTTCAGATTTGGCTCTCTTGTGTATTTATTTCTTGTTTGTCTTTTTCCTGATATTTCTAATCACCTTTCTTTTTTCTGCATTATATGCCATTATTATAGACTACCAAAGCCATTTTTTTTTTTCTTTAGTACCACCTCCCAGAGTCTCCAGGTTTCTGCTTCAATCTAGACTTGTAGCTCTATATTGTCAATGTTCCATTGTTATCTTTTGATTTCCTGGATTTCAGCCACAATTCTCTGGATTTTATATTTTTCTTTTCGTTGTATAGTTCTCTTGTTTAGCTGGAGTATGTTCAGAAGTCCTCAGAAGTTGTTGTTAGGTGGCTCCCAGTTGATTCTGACTCATAGCAACCCTGTGTACAGTGGAATGAAAACACTGCCTGATCCTGCATCATCCTCACAGTTGTTGCTATGCTTGAGCCCATTGTTGCAGCCACTGTGTCAATCCATCTTGTTGAGGGTCTTCATCTTTTTTGCTGATCTTCTACTTTACCAAGTATGGTGTCCTTCCCTAGGGACTGGTCCCCTCTGATAACGTGCCCAAAGTGAGTGAGATGAAGTCTCACCATCCTTGCTTCTATGGGGCATTCTGACTGCACTTATCCCAGACAGATTTGTTTGTTCTTCTGGCAGTCCATGGTATATTCAGTATTCTTCACCAACATCATAATTTAAATGAATCAATTCTTCTTCGGTCTTCCTTATCCATTGTCCAGCTTTTGCATGCATATCAGGTGATTAAAAACACCATGGCTTGGGTCAGGTGCACCTTAGTCCTTAACGAGACATCTTTGCTTTTTAATACTTTAAAGAGGTCTTTTGCAAAAGATTTCCCCAATGCAATGTGTTGTTTGATTTCTTGACTGCTGCTTCCATGGGCATTGATTGTGGATCCAAGTAAAATGAAACCTTCGACATCATCGTATTTTGAAGAATGGGAATTCCAGACCACTTAATTGTGGTCATGACGAACCTGTACATAGATCAAGAGGCAGTTGTTAAAACAGAACACAGGGATATTGCATGGCTTAAAGTCAGGAAATGTGTGCATCAGGGTTGGATCCTCTCATCATACTTATTCAAACTATATGCTGAGCAAATAATCCAAGAATCTGGACTATATGAAGAAGAACGTGGCATCGGGATTGGAAGAAGACTCATTAACAAAGGTTGGGTGCAGATGACATAACTTTGCTTGCTGAAAGGGAAGAGGACTTGAAGCATTTATTGATGAAGATCAAACACTACAGCCTTTGGTATGGATTACATCTGAACATAAAACAAAACCCCCCCCACAACTGGACCAATAAGTAACATCATGATAAACATGAAAAGATTAAAGTTGTCAAGGATTTCATTTTACTTAGATCCACAATCAACACCCATGACAGCAGCAGTTAAGACATCAAGCGATGCATTGCATTGGGCAAATCTGCTGGGAAAGACCTCTTTCAAGTGTTAAAAAGCAAAGATGTGACTTTAAGGACTAAGGTGCACCTGATCCAAGCCACAGTGTTTTCAGTCAGCTCATAGAGATGTGAAAGCTGAGCAATGAATAAGGAAGACCTAAGAAGAATTGACACCTTTGTATTATGGTGTTGGTGAAAATATTGAATATACCTTGCTACCAAAAGAAGGAACACACCTGTCTTAGAAGAGGTGCAGCCAGAATGTTCCTTAGAAGCAAGAATGGTGAGACTGAGTCACGTATTTTGGACATGTTATCAGGCAGAATCAGTTCCTGGAGAAGCACATCATTCCTGGTAAAGTAAAGGGTCAGCGCAAAAGAGGAAGATCCTCAATTAGATGGATTGACACAGTGGTTGCAAAAACAGACTCAAGCATAACAATGATCATGAGGATGGCACAGGACTGGGTAGTGTTTCCTTCTGTAGTACGTAGGGCCATTGTGAGTCAGAAACCAACTTGATAGCACCAAACAACAATAATAATGTAGCAATAATCTCAATATTTTTGAACATCTAATAAGTGTTAATTATTAAAAAGTACATTATAATTTCTTAAAACTCATAATTTTGAAAAGTAGGCTTCTAATTCTCAGATTACATATAGGCAGATCTAAGCATATTTTGTAATCAATTTAAAAAGGTTCATTGAACCCTTAAAGCCAATCCAAAAAGGATCAGTATATTCAGATTAAAAGTCCCCAATATAAATATATCATCCATCCATTTGTTTACTCAAAAATACTTATTGAGCACCTACCCCAAACTAGAGATTATTCCAAATGTGGGGAATGTAGCAGTCAATGAAACAGTCAAAAATTTCTGCCTTTTTGAAGTTTATATTTAAGCTCTCTTAAATAAGTGAAATATATAATATGGTACAGAAAATGTTCATAAGTGCTGTGGAGAAAAATAAAGCAGTAAAGGTGTTTGATGCATGACTGGGGAATTCATTTTAAATAAAATAGCGAGGGAAAGCAAAACTTAGAAAATGACATATGAGCAAAGACCTGAGTGTGGTGAGGGAGCAGACACGTGGCATCTGGAACAGCGTGTAGCAGGCAGGCAGCAGCAACGGAAAACCACTGAGAAAAGAGCATTGCTGGCATGTTTGAGAAGCAGCAAGGAGATTAGTGTGGCTGGTATGGAATACTGGAGGGACATAGTAAGGTATGTGAAGTCAAAAAGCTGATGAGGGCGCATTAGTTTATCCAGCAGGTGATTGTGTATTCATGTAGGTTATTGTAGCACCTTAGTGAGCTGTGAAAGACTTAGGCATATAAAACAGTAGCATAAATAATCTCACTTCCCTGAGAATGTGAAGTTTAAACAAATGCATGCAAGATAAGTATTAACTCGGCAAAAGAGGAAGAAGAAAGATGTATGAAGACATTGAAGCTTCTTTTTAAGGGAATAAGCATCACTGTTTTTGTCTCTCCGTTTTTGTTCAGTAAGTGTCAACTGTAAGATAAGGTGGTGCAAAGGTTTTTCAGTGTATTTTTTCTGGTGATTATTGGATCAATAATCCAGTAGAAATGTCCTAGTGAAGGTTTTAGGACAATCTCCTAATTAAATAAATGGTGGATGCCTTTAAAGAGAAAACCAGTTGAAGTTCTAAAAGGCTAGCCCCTATTCCTCAGATCAACATAAAGCAGAGATTTTTTTTTTTCAATGAAGTTGCTGCAAGCACAAGGACATGACTCATCCCAAACTTCTAATAGCAAAAACAGCATGAGGATTTCTAATGATCAAGCTGTAAACAACTCGTAAGATGTCAACCACACACAGGACAATGCCCAGAGCTGATTTTTTTGTTTCATTTTGTTTGATTTTTTATAAGATTTGAAGTCTTACTTACTCAAAAAAACAGAACAACTTACTTAATGGAATAAAACTTTAAAAATTGAAAAAAAAAAAATAAACCACCCATGGCCTCAACAATTGTCGAATGAACAAAAAATTATTTTTAGTAGTGTTTTTTCTTTTTTTTTAATAAATCCCTAGAATTCTAAGTATAATCACATGATAATATTCTAATACTAACAGCAACAATTTTTTCTAATTTATTAATAGTCTTTCATTTAGAAAAGTCTTTTATTGTAATCCATGCTAGAGCATTGTCACCAATTCCAGGAAACTCTCTTAAAGAAAGGTATACAATCACACAGAGATTACTCACATCTGAAAATAGAATGCCTAGCATATTAAATTCTATTAAGGATGGAAAATATCAAGTATAAGCTGAATATTTAATTGTAGTTGCTGTTTGATATCTAAAATTATTGTCATTGAAAATTCTATTGCATTCATGTACATAAATATTTCATTCTCTACTTAAAAAAGAACAAGGATATCTCAGGAAATCCTCAATCATGTTTTTTTATACTTAGGCCAAAAAAATCTAAACACATTGCCATCAAGTCAATTCCCACTCATAGGAACCCTATAGGAGAGTGTTGAAATCCCCCATAGGTTTTCCAAGGAGTGATTGGTGGATTCGAACTGCCAACCTTTTGATTAGCAACTGAGCTCTTAACTACTGTGCTGTAGGTTTTAATTCTCTGATCAAAAAGGGTTACTAAGCTTCTTTTAGGTGTATTTTTATTTTACCCTTTACTTAGATAATATTTGAAGTCACAATAAAATATATTTGACTCAATGCTTATATATGACATAATCATGAACTTTTTTTTTTTTAAGTTAAGGAGACGTAGTTCAAATCCACCAAGCACTCCTTGGAAACTCTATGGGGCAGTTCTACTCTGTCCTATAGGATTGCTGTGAGTTGGAATTGACTCGATAGCAATGGGTTTGGTTCGGTTTTGGTGGTATTTAGAAATTATTTTTGTAATGACTAAATTTATATTTTCATATGCATATATATACACATGCACACACAGGATGAATATATATATGTATATATATATACATACAAATACACACACATATAATTCCTGGAAGATTATATAAGCAACTATTGAATATGGTTACCTCTGGATTTACAATAGATTCTATTGAAAAGATGCAGAATTTTCATTGTATGCATTTCTTACAATTTGAGAATTTTTTGTCTTTTACATAGTATACTGTATATTTATATATTATATATTATTTTAAATAATATGTTTTTTAAAAGGGATTATCATTAATTCTTAATAGAGTTTTTTGTTTTTGTTTTTGTTTTTAAGCCATAGGCTTTGTCTCTGAATGTCCTGGCTGTCCCTTTATAACTACCTCATATTCGTATTCACAAATAAGAAATATAAGATGATTGACAGGTGAGTCATTAATACACTAGAATTTAATGTTTGTCTCTCCGTTCCTCCATACTTTTTGAAGACAGTGAATCTTGTCCTGGGGAGTGTTTTCCCTTTCTCTTGGATTGAGGCAGGGTGCTGTACTGAAAGGAGCAGATTATAGCTACATTTCATTCTGAAATCTACTTCCTTGCAGACTGTGTGTCCTTTCATAGGTTAATTACCATCTCTGAGGATTAATTTTTACATCAAATTATGGATAATATTTTCTCTATTGGTTGTTTCTATAATTAACAAGATAATGTAGGAAAAGCACCTGGAATATAGTAGTATTTAATAAAAGTTTGAAAAGCGAAGATGTCACCTTGAGAACTAAGGTTCACCTAACGCAAGCGATGATACTTTCAATCACCTTATGTGCATACGAAAGTTGAACAATGAATAAGGAAGACCAAAGAAGAATTGACGCCTTTGAATTATGGAGCTGTGAATATACCGTGGACTGCCAGAAGAATGAACAAGTCTGTCTTGGAAGACATGCAGCCTTAGTTCTCTCAGGAAGCAAGGACGGGGAGATGTTGTCTGACCTACTTTGGACATGTTATCAGGAGGGACCAGTATCTGGACTGAGACATCATGCTTGGTAAGGTTGAGGGTTGACGAAAAAGAGGAGGACCCTCAATGAGATGGATCGACACAATGGTTTCAACAATGGTTTCAAACATAGCAATGACTGTGAGGATGGTGCAGGACTGGGCAATATTTCATTGGGTTGCACATAGGGTTGCTGTGAGCCAGAACTGACTCCAGGGTACCTAAAAATAACAACAACAAATGCATATTCCTGTTCCAGATCTACGTTTTTTTCCTGATTTTTCTTAAGCAAATGGATGTGACAGAATTTTTATTTTCCAAATCTTTCACAAAGTTGTGTGAACTTTCTTCCCGCAGCTCTAAGAGAAAGATAAACTAAAGGGAAACTATCACCATGGGATGTTATGAACCTGGCTCTTTCTTTTCTTCTCCCCACCCTACAGTATGTGTCATCACAGCAATCTCTGTGGTTTGATTCAATTGAGGTGAGCCCTCAGCAAGACTTTCATAATGTCTTTAGTACCTTTTTGTGGAAGCTTTGCCTGTTGTTTATCCTATTGACATCTTTATTGCTTATTGTATCACATGTTATATATTGCAACATATATTCTGTGTCCTAGAGATTTTAGGAGCCCATATTCCAAGTTCTACCACTTTGCTGCAATACTAAAAATACCTATGTTTTTACTGATGTCTGAATGGCCAAAATTGAGATTACAACTCATATTTCTCAAACCGAAGTTTGTATAGTTGGCCTCCTACTGCTTTAATAAAATTGCATTTCTTTCCAAAAATTAGTAACAGAGAGATTTCATATAAATAGCCAGATTTCTGGCTTCTATAAAAAAATAAGTAAAGCTATAGAGACGTCCACCCAAGGCAATGGTAGGCCAAAAGTCAGTGACAACTACCTTTACGGAGGCTCTGTACTCTCCAGTTCACTACTATTCCCACCTGAGTTTTCACTCCTTTACACCACTTCCGGGAGGAACTAGGCGTTTGAGTCTATGACCTTCATTGTGGAGAGATTCATTCAGTCACGTCATCATGGAGAACATTCTGTTTAATTTGATTTGTTAAATTGCTTAAAAAAAAGCTCATTGAAAACTGGAAAAAGATACCCAGTTCCAATATGGTGAGAATAAGTATGCCCGTAAGGCTATATATAGTCTCAAACCAAAGCCCATTGCCATCGAGTCAATTCTGACTCATAGCGACCCTACAGAACAGAGTAGAACTGCCCCATAGGATTTCCAAGGAGCAGCTGGTGGATTCAAACTGCTGACCTTTTGGTTAGCAGCCAAGCTGTTAACCACTGCACCACTGGGGCTTCATGTGTATTCTCAGGGAACACCTAATTGTAAATTCCATATTGTATTTAAGATATTCCATACATATCTCATAGTCAATTTAGTGGTTGGAGGTTCCCAATGCTAGAGTAAATTTACCATCCATCAGCAACCATATGCTGTGAGTAACATTCTATTATCTCAATAATCTAAGCTGTTCAAACCTTCTTAGATTATATTCATGAGAAAAGGTTGCTTAGAATTGGTGCACCTAGCAAATATTGAAAATAGTGTGATATGAAAATGTTACCTAACTGATAAAGGAATTAAAAGGTTATTGTCCTTATGAGATGTATTTCTGCACTTGTACGTCTCTATATACAATTTATATTAATAGTAATCTTTGAATCTTCAAGAATTGCTTTTATATTAAACAGTAACATTCTTATTTTGATTCCTAATATTGACCTCAATTTTAATCATGTTCCCATGATGTGAATTTTATTGTTATCCACAGTTTGTTTACATCTAACTTTAAAAAAGTTTACTGAGATGGAGAACTTGAATTTATACTTTAGAAAACATCAGCTATATTTTATATGTGACACAGGGTACTACATAAAAAAAAAGACTGGCAGTTTCATTATAGGTAACTAAGCAATTATTATTATTTGTAAATTATGAAATCTGAAAATGAAATAATATAGTTTTCTATTATTACTGCCTGATAATGAGTATTTTAAATTTTACAAATAATTTAGCAGTTGGTATTTGAGACATGATAACACCACCAAACCAACTACCTATGTGTCAATTCCAACTCGTAGCAACCCTGTAGAACAGTAGCACTGCCCATAGTGTTTCTGTCTTAGGCTGGTTTCTCTACAGAAGCAAAACCAGTAAGCCATATATATATATATTAGAGAGAGAGAGAGAGATTTATATCAAAGAAACTACTCATGCTATTGTAGAGGCTGAAATGTCCCAAGTCCGTGTATCAGGATAGAAGCTTCTCTCAATTCACGTAACCACATGGGCTGGCAAACCCAAGAATGGCAGTTTGGAGGACAGGGCTCCCACTCTCAGACTGTGAAGATCGATGAATTCCAAGATCTGCAGATAAGTTGCTAGCTCAAGTCCCAAGAGCCAGAGGTCAGATGAACAGGAGGCAGCACAGGATCCAGAGAAGGCAAAGAAGCCAGAACATCTGCTTATATTTGGATGCAGGCCACAGGAAACTCCCTTTCAGTGGATTGGCTACTTACAGCAGAGTCAATCGTGGGAGTGATCACATATAAACACTGAGAATCATGGCCCAGCCAAGCTGACACACAATCTTAACCATCACAGTTTCCAAGGCTGTATATCTTTACACAGGCAGACTGCTACATCTTTCTCCTGAGGAGAAGCTGGTGGGTTCAAACCTCCAACCTTTCAGTTAGCAATACAGCACTTGTTGTTAGGTGCACTCGAACCAGTTGTGACTCACAGCAACACTATGTACAACAGAATGAAATACTGCCCTGTCCTGCACCATCCTCACAATCATTGCTATGTTTGAGCCTCCTGTTGAAGCCACTGTGTCAATTCATTTCATTGAGTGTCTTTGTCTTTTTCACTGATCCTCTACCTTACCAAGCATGGTGTCCTTCTCCAGGGATTGGTCCCTCCTAATAACATGTTCAAGGTAGTTGAGACAAAGCCTCTCTAACCTCACTCCCAAGGAGGACTCTGGGTGTATTTCTTGCAAGATAGACTTGTTCACTCTTCTGGCAGTCCATGGTATATTCAATAGTCTTCACCACTACCATAATTCCATGAAATTAATTATTCTTTGGTCTTCCTTATTAACTGTCCAGCTTTCATATGCATTTGAAGCGATTGAAAATATCATGGTTTGGATCAGGCACACCTTAGTCCTCAAAGTGACACCTTTGCTTTTCAGTACTTCAGAGAGATCTTTTGCAGCAGATTTGTCCAATGCAATATGTCCTTTGATTTGATTTTTCAACTACTGATCTTTCTTCATTTCCAACTTTCACATTCCAATCACCAGTAATTATCAATGCATTTTGTTTGCATGGTTGATCAATTTCAGACTGCAGAAGTTGGTAAAAATCTTCAATTTCCTCATCTTTGGTATTAGTGGTTGGTGTGTAAATTTCAGTAATAGTCATATTAACTGAGACCTAGGAAATGAACTCTCAAGGACTACCCCAAACCAAAGCTATTGCAAAAGGGAACTAGAGAGGTTAATCTGTAAATGACAACAACGTCAGAACAATATAAGAAGGAATAAATGGTATAGGTATAGAACTTTTTAATGCAGAGGAAGGCAAGGTGATACCAAGTAATAATAAACTGGTTCAAACCTGGGCAGGTAAGGGTAAATTTCAAGGTAACCACAAAGGAAGTTAAGAAACCTACACATCAAAATAAAGAAGAAAAACATAAAGTTTCAATTAAAAAAAAAAAAATCTATAAAAATAAAAATAAAAAAAAAAATCCACAAACACAAGGAACTCAGCACAGAAGAGTAAGAGGAACAAAGAAATGTTGGCACCACACCAAAAAGCACTAAAAATGACAACAATATTCCCATCCTGTCCCATTGCCCATTGCCTTTGAGTCGATTCCCATACCTATCAATAATTACATTGACTGTAAATGGCCTAAATGCACCTCTAAAGAGACAGAGAGTGACAGAATGGATTGAAAAATAGGATCCATTAATATGCTGTCTACAAGAGACACACCTTAGAAACAAAGATGTAAATGTATCAAGCAAATAACTACCAAAAAAGAGCAGGAGTGGCAATACTAATCTTGATAAGATAGACTTTAAAACAAAATCTACCATCCAAAAAACACAAAGAAGGGCACTATATAATGATTATAGGGACAATCCATCTTGAAGACTTAACCATAATAAATGTCTACACACCCAATGACAGGGCTCCAAAATACATAAAACAAACTCTAACAGCTCTGAAAACAGAAATTTACAGTTCCACAATAATAGTAGGAGATTTCAACACACCACTCTCAGTAAAGGACAGAACATCTAGAAAGAAACCCAACAAAGATACAGAAGCGCTAAAGAGCATAATCAGCCAACTCGATCTCATAGACATACATAGAACAATCCACCCAACAGATGCAAAGTATACATTCTTTTCCAATGCACATGGAACATTCTCCAGAATAGACCACAGCTTAGGCCACAGAGCAACCCTCAACAAAATCCAAAACACTGAGCTAATACAGAGTATCTTGTCTGACCGCAAAGCCATCAAAGTAGAAATTAACGACAGGAAGAGTAAGGAAAAAAAAAAAAATTACATGGAAACTGAATAACACCTTGCTTAAAAACCACTGGGTAATAGAAGAAATCAAAGATGGAATCAAAAAGTTCCTAGAAGCAAACAAGAATGAAAACACATCTACCAAAACCTTTGGGACACAGCAAAGGCAGTCCTCAGAGGTCAATTTATACCACTTTTTTGATGCATACATCAAAAAAGAAGGAAGGGCAAAATCAAAACATTAGTTACACAACTTGAACAAACAGAAAAGGAACAGCAAAAGAGCTCACAGCCACTAGAAGAAAGGAAATAATAAAGACCAGAGGAGAAAAAAAATGAAATAGAGAATAGGAAAACAATAGAAAGAATCAACAAAGCCAAAAGTTGGTTCTTTGAAAGGATCAACAAAATCAACAAACCACTGGCCAAATTGACAAAAGAAAAACTGGAGAGAATGCAAATAACCCAAATAAGGAATGAAATGGAGGACATTACAACAGACCAACTGAAAACATTCCCCTTGAGGACAGGAACTAGAAAAGGATCATAACAGAATATTATGAAAAACTATACTGCAACAAATTTGAAAATCTAGAGGAAATGTACAAATTTCTAGAGACACACTACCTACCCAAGCTAACACAAAATGATGCTGAAAATCTGAACAGACCCATAACAAGAGAAGAGATTGACAAGGTAATAAAAAAAACTCCCATCAAAAAAAAGCCCTAGTCTAGATAGCTTTACTGGAGAATTCTACCAAACATTCAGAGAAGAGCTTATAATAGTACTATTTCAGAATATAGAAAAGGAAGCAATACTTCCAAATTCTTTCTATGAAGCAGGCATAACCCTGATACCAAAACCAGGCAAAGACACCACAAAAAAAGAAAATTACAGACCAATATCTCTTATGAATATAGATGCAAAATTTCTCAACAAAATTCTAGCTAATAGAATTCAGTGTCATATCAAAAAAATAATACACCACGACCAAGTAGGATTCATACCAAGTATGCAATGATGGTTCAACATTAGAAAATCAATCAACATAATCCACCACATAAATGGAAAGAAAAGAATCATATGATCATCTCAATCGATGCAGAAAAGGCATTCGATAAAGTCCAACACCCATTCCTGATAAAAACTCTCAATGAAGTAGGTTTAGAAGGGAAATTTCTCATAAATAGAAAAACATACCATGCTCATGGATAGGAAGACTCAACACTGTGAAAATGACAGTTCTTGCAATTGCAAAATGCAATTTACAAATACAATGCAATACCAGTCCAATACTGGAACGAATCAATAAAAGAGAAAAAAAAACAAATGTTGGAGAAGATGTGGGGAGACAGGAACTCTTATGCACTGCTGGTGGGAATGCAAAATGATACAACCTTTTCGGAAAACGATATGGCACTTCCTTAGAAAGCTACAAATAGAATTACCATTTGATCCAGCAATCCCACTCCTAGGAATATATCCTAGAAAAATAGGAGCCATCACCCGAATAGATATATGTACACCCATGTTCACTGCAGCATTGTTCACAATAACAAAAAGATGGAAACAACCTAGATGCCCATCACCAGATGAATGGATATACAAGCTGTGGTACATACACACAATGGAGTACTATGTAATGATCAAGAACGATGAATCTGTGAAGCATCAGCATCTCATAACATGGATGCATCTGGACGACATTATGCTGAGTGAAATAAGTAAGTCACAAAAGGACAAATATTGTATGAGACCACTACTGTAAAAACTCATGAAAAGATTTACATACAAAAAGAAACAATATTTGATGGTTACGAGGGAGAGTGGGGTGGGGATGGAAAAACATTAAATAGACAAGTGATAACTTTGGTGAACGGTAAGACAGTACATAATACTGGGGAAGCCAGCACAACCTGTACAAGGCAAGCCCATGGTAGCTCCATAGACACATAAACCTGAGGGAATGAATTGCTGGACTGACGGCTGTGGGGACCATGGTCTCAGGGAACGTCTAGCTCAATTGGCATACAGAGTTTATAAAGAATATGTTCTACATTCTACTTTGATGAGTAGTGTCTGGGGTCTTAAAAGCTTGTGAGCGGCCATCTAGGATACTTCACTGGTCTCAACTCTTCAGGAGCAAGGAAGAAGGAAGAAAACTAAAGACATAAGAGAAAGATTAGTACCAAGGACTAATGGACCACATCTACCACAGCCTCCACCAGACTGAGCCTGGTGTAACTAGATGGTGCCCAGCTACCACCACTGACTGCTCTGGCAGGGATCACAATAGAGTATCCCAGAAAGAGCTGGAGAAAAATGTAGAACAAAATTCCAATTCAAAAAGAAAGACTTTGGGTACAACTGTGTCTTGGGGCTTTTTCTCCTTTCTCTGTGTGTATCCCTACATGGAGTCAGTCTTCAAAAGGCTCTCTCCACAGAGCAGGAACAGTGGTTGCCGCAAGCCCCACAGTCACATCCTCCTGGTGCTGCCTGCCCAATGGAAAAGAAGCTCTCTTCGCCGGTAATTCAAGTGGGAATGAACAAGTTCTCAGTGTTGATTGGCTGCTTGTCTTTTTTCTTTTGGAATATGATTTTTCTTACCTTTGGTCTATTTTTCTGTTAGTCTAGTCATCTTTTAAAATAACTTGAAATGAGTACTTCCAAATGTAAGACTGTAACTTTTCTGTATGTGAAAATATTTTTCATATTGTGATTTTAATTTAATTTCCTTTATATATTACATTAATTAGACAGACATTTCGAACTTTTATGTAATATTTTAAATTTCTTTGTAGTTCCTTTCTCTCTCTTTTTTTTTTTTTACCCCTTGAGAAGGGCTTTCCCAGTGCACGACTTCATTGTACTCTATCATGATTTCACTCTCCTTCATACATATATTCTTTATATTGTGTGTGTGTATCATGGGAGGAGGTAATATAATCTAATAAATGTATATTTTTAAATAGTCAAGTAATTGCAGTAATACAATTTAATCCATACTTTCCAAACATAATTAGAATTATACATACATATATAGAGACAGAGGGAGAGAGGTATGTGCATATAATTTAGTTTTGTGTTACAAGATTTAAGAAGGGGGGAAAAAAACCTGATTGGAGTTAAATTATATTTGTAGCTTTATTTGAAGAATGTTGCAATCTACATGATATTTAGTCTTCGCAGGCAGTACTGTGAAACTTATGATGTTTATTTAAGAATTCTTTTATTACCACTAGTAAAATTTTGTTGTTTTCTTTTTATAGCTTCTAATATTCCTTTGTGAATGTATTCTTAGCAATTGTAATGCTGCTGTGTACAAGCTCTATTTTCCTACTAGTGTTTTAAAACGATAGCTTTTCTGTTAGGTTGCGATAGCTATTAACTCTTAAATTTATTTTACAACTCTCCATATTATTGGACACTTATGTTAGTTCTTCAGTTTTAGAGTTATATGCTTGGATTTTCTTAAGAGACAAATTTAAAATCTGCAAAAAGTAATTAATTTGCCGTGTCAATGATTATACTGATTGCTTCCATTTTTCTCCTCCTGTGGCATTTGCTGGAACTCTTAGAGATGTGTTAAATAATAAGAGTGGTAGAAAACTTTTGTCTTATTCCTCAATTTAAAAATTTTTGAAGTTTAGTTTATCTGAATTTATTTATTTTATCAGTATCGGACCCAGAATTTTATTAAATTTATTATCATGTCTATGAAGATAATCTTTTTTCTTTGTTTAACGTTTTGACTAATAGAAGCAAAACATTCTATATATAGATGTTATAATAATCAGCTGTGGTAGTATGATTACCATAATCTATAGCTGATAATTCTTATTTAATTGGCTTTTATTAAGACATTTACATCAGTTTTCACAGCTAACATTGCTTTAAAGCGGTCCTTTCAAACATTCTTTAGTTGAAATGAAATGCTATAGGGAAATCCAGCAAGTAAAACAGACTAATGTAATAATGTTTTGAATGAAGAAGGGCTGTGATAATGGAGAGACTTCTATTTTCTCTCTATGGTCTAAAGAAGCATTTGTCCCTCATGGGTCTGTGCATGTATGTTTAATAAACATTATTTGACTTTTTTATGTCTTTACTAGTGAATTGATCACTTAGCGTTTAAGTATATGTTCTTTCTAATTTAAGGAAAAAAGCACTTTAAACTGAATTTTTTTTGTTCAAATATAGCTTTAGATCCCTTAAAAAATTTTTGACGTGTAATTATTTTCTAAACACTGTATGATTGCAATTCTGTGTTTTTTTTTTTGTTGTTGTTAGAAATATGACTTTAAAAAATTATTTTCAGGTGGTTGGCTTCTTTCTGTGGATATCTTTAATAATATTTTTTAATTTAAAAATGTTATTATGTAAAACCACCTGTGCATTTCCTGCTGTTTGGAATGGTTTAGTTTAGCAGCCCAAAATAAATATTTTTATAAATTGGTCAAGCATACTTTAAAAGAAGATTTATTTAAAAGTAAGTTATTGTGAGGTTTAGAACTGGATATAGCAACTAAGTTAACTTTTATTTTAATAAGTAAGATTCTGTGACTTCTTATAATCTAGTTAATTTATTTATCCATGAAACACCGGAGAGAAGTGTGGTAAAATCTGCTATCTTCATAGAATATATGTTAAGTTCTTGTATTTCTAAGATCTGTATTTCTTTTTGTTGTTGTTGATTGCTTTTGTTCTGTCAATTCTTTATTCAGTGTCTAAAAATTTATGGTGTTAAATCTCCACTGTAAATTATACCCTTTATAAAATTCTAATAACTGCACCTTTTAATTTCTCCCTTTAATCTTATTTTTTCTTCTAACATTAATAGAGTAACTCAGCTTCACATTTGTTGCTTTTGCCTAGAATATGTTTTCTATTAAAACATTCTCAGTCACTTTGTTCTAAGTGGGTCTCTGATAGATTAAAATATGTAGATATTTTTTTAAACTAATCTGTGAGCTTTGTCTTTAAATGCTGAATTTATTCCTTTTTAATATTTTGTAAAAACTGATGTGTTTTGTCTCACATTTATTATTTCAAGTTATACTTTCTATGCCCATTAAATATCTCAGCTTTTTTTTTTTATTTTATTTTATCATAAACCATTTCAAAATGTAATGGCTTAAAACAACAACTTACTTAGTGCATGATTCTGCTGGGTATTTCTTTTGTTCTGAGCCATCCATTCCCTATTCAGGCTGGTCTCACTCAATTAGCTAGTCCTGGACGGCTTTACACATATTTTACAGTTGCTTGTCTGTAGGCTGTGGCCACAGGGATTGCTGGGACCACTTGACCCTCACCATCCAGCAGGGTTCCAAAAGCAGCAAGAGAAGGTAAGTCCCTAAGCACAGTCACTTTTCAAGTGCTTTCATCTCATTTGCTGATGTCCCCGTTGGAAAGCAAATTACAGAACCAATACAGAGTCAGACTGGGAGGTTTTTCAAAGTTACATAACAAGGGTTGAGACCAGAGGGGTAGGAATACTTCCTGGCCATTTTTGTAATTATTCGACACAAAAGCTTGTAGGCTATGTTTCCATCCTTGTAAAGGAATTATTCATCTACCAAAATATGTTTATCCTTCTTTTTTCCTTCCTTTTTCATTTTCTGTTTATTTTCACTTGAATTTCTATATATGCCTCCATTTTGTATGTATTCAAAATTAGTGATGGTGTATTCTTGTTGAATTTTGTCAATGTTTACATAGTTGCTGTTTCAGTGCTGTTCTCAGATCTTAAACGGGAGGGCTTGTTGATGTAAATTTACACTTCCTGAACAGCAATTTAACAGAGTGACTCTAATAGCAAGGGAGCCATAGCTCTGGGCAGTTCCAGCAGAGGAACTTCATTTCTGCATAGTTTATTCTCTGTGTTGATGAGGTGGTTGCCCGGGGAGCAAGGTTTCTGCATTTAGCTTTATGATTGACCTGGCTTTCTTGCCAGATACATGGCATAGCTGATCCCAGCCCCTTTTCTGGTACATCAGGGAAAACTCCATCCACTTTGTCAGTCACGGCATAAACCTGGTTCTTCCCTATTCAGCTGCTTTTGACCACTTTCGATGCTCTCTGCAGGGAGAATCATTCCAGTTGTTGTGTTCTCTGTCAGATCTATGGTCTGCCCGTGCCTTCAGGCACTTGCACTCTAAATTAGGAAATGTTACTGTGATCCTGCCAGCATATCCTATGCTTCTCTGGAATGCACACTACTTTCTCAGAAATTGCATTTACAAGTTGATCTTCTATGTATGTTTCCAGTCTAGTCCTCTGTGTACCACACGAGTACGTATTGGAATTACTTCTTGAACCAGGCTCTTCAGCTCTATTTTCTCCTTGGGCCATCTCATCCCCATCCATGGCTTTACTACAGATAAAACTAAAGCCAAACCCAAATCTGTTGCCGTGGAGTGCTTTCCCACTCATAGTGACCCTATAAAAACCGATTGCTGTTGAGTCGATTCCGACTCATAGTGACCCTACAGGACAGAGTAGAACTGCCCCATAGAGTTTCCGAGGAGCGCCTGGCAGATTTGAACTGCCGACCTTTAGGTTAGCAGCCATAGCACTTAACCACTACGCCTCCAGGGTTTCCCAGTGACCCTATAAAAAATAGGACACAGTAAAACTGCCCTACATGGTTTCCAAGGCTGTAGCCTTTACGGAGGAAACCCTGGTGGTGTAGTGGTTAAGAGCTATGGCTGCTAACCAAAGGGTTGGCAGTTCAGATCTACCAGGAGCTCCTTGAAAACCCTGTGGGGCAGTTCTATTCTGTTCTATAGGATTGCTATGAGTTGGAATCAACTGGAAGGCAATGGTTGTTTTTTTTTTTTTTAATCTTTATGAAAGCAGACTTGCACATCGTTTTCCTGTGGAGTGGCTGGTGGGTTTGATCCCTGACCTTTGGGTTAACAGCAGAGTATATAACCACTGTACCACCAGGGCTTCTCCTACCACCTGTGGAAAAATCTGTCATTAATGGAATCCATTCAATATCTTTGCTAGGAATGAAAACTGACAACTTGGTATTTCTCTCTGGGGGTTTTAAAGCCATCATTGTCTCACTATGTCTAGAACCACGTTTGTGGCCTTCTTCTATTATAGCCCTCTTCTTGTGTTCCGTGTATCAGGGAATGGATAGTGCATGACATCAGCTTTCTCTCTTTGAATTTTTTGTTTCAAAACCATAAACCTAGGAGTTAAGTCCACCTTGATACTTACCCTGTCTCCTTGATACTTCTTACATAACTCATCAAAATATTCTGTTGATCTTTATGTTCTAAATATTTTCAGTATCTTTCTAGTTTTCTTGATGTTTGTCATCCTAGCTCAAGTAGCTATTCTCTCTTCTCTATGTTATTACAAGTTTCCTAACTGCTCTACTTGATCTTATTTGTCCTTTTTTTTTCTTTTGCAAACTGGTGAATTTTGTTTTCTTTTTATTATTAGGTGAAAATTTACAGCTCAAGTTAATTTCTCATTCAAAAATGTGTACACATACTGTTTTGTGACATTGGTTGCAGTCCCCGCAATGTGACAGCACCCTCCCCCTTTCCATCCCAGATTCCCTGTGTCTGTTTGACCAGTTCCTGTCCCATCCTGCCTTCTCATTCTGCTTTTGGGCAGGAGCTGCCCATTCGGTGTCGTATATCTGAATGAACTAAGAAGCACATTCCTCACGTGTATTATTTTTTGTTTTATATAGATCTGTCTAATCTTTGTCTGAAGAATGGACTTCCAGGATGATTTCAGTTCTGGGTTAACAGAGTGTCTGGGGGCCATAGTTTCTGTGGTTCTCCAGTCTCTGTCAGACCATAAAGTCTGGTCTTTGATGTGAATTTGAATTCTGTTCTACATTTTGCGTCTGCTCTGTCTGGGACTCTATGTTATGTTCCCTGTCAGGGTGGTCATTGCTGATAGCTGGACACCATCTAATTCTTCAGGTCTCAGGTTAGTGAAGTCTCTGGTTCATTTGGTCCTTTAGTCCTTTGGGTTAGTATTTTCCTTGTGTTGGGTTTTCTTCATTCTCCTTTGTTCTGAGTGGAATGGGACCAATAAATATATCTTAGGTGGCTGTTCCCAAGCTTTTAAGACTGAAGATGCTACTTGCCAAAGTGGGGTGTAGAACATTTTCTTTATTGTCCTACATATCATACTCTTCAAATTATTTCAGTAAGATTTGGGAAGATTGTTAAGAGCTCAGCTGCTAACCAAAAGATCAGCAATTCCAATCCACCAGCTGCTCCTTAGAAACCCTGTGGGGGAGTTCTAGTCTGTCCTTATAGGGTGGCTGTAAGTTGGAATTGACTTGAAGGCACTGGGTTTGATTTTTTATTAGTAAGTTTTGCTTAAGTGCCTCTAATGTTTAACAAAGTATATGGTATGTTTTCCTAAAGACTGCAGTTTGCTGGTCTCTACAGTTTTAATTATATTCTTGTCCTAACTCATAGTCCACATTTCACTTTAATTTTTAATGAGGACTTCACTGAAATTTAATACTATTGTTGCCGTCACTGTTTCTGCCCTTGTTTCTCCAGTTTTTTCTCACTACAGGAACAACAGTGATCTTGGTGAATGTAAACCAGATTATGTTACCTCTCTGCTCAAAGCTTCCCAACGATCCCCAGATCATTGAGTAAAACATCAGTTGTCTCACCACGGACCATGGGCACTCAGCTCACATGGTTGATGCATTATCTCTCTGAACTCACCTCCTGTTGCTCTTCTTCTGTTCACTCTGTCCCAGCCACACTCTCCCCTTGGCTGTTTCTTGAACACACTGGGCATTCCCTTCCCCCAGAGTCTTTTCATTCACTTTTCTCTCTACCTGGAATGCTCTCCGCAAGAAATACACATGGTTCCCCCCATCACCATCTTCAGGCTTTACTCAGGTATCTCCTTTTCAGTGAGGCCTTCTGTAGTCAGTCCTCTAAAATTACAAATACCCCAACCCTATAATTCCACTCCTCCTTCCGACTTTATTTTTTTCCTTAGCACTTAGCACTTTCTAACATACTTCACTGGGAAACCAGGGATTTTTCCGGCTTGTTTACTGGTCATCTTAATTAAATGAAAGAAAGATAGAATGTAAATGAATAAATGATAAAGTATTATAGCTAAGAATTTGTTCTCAAATAGATATAAGTTTAAATTTTAAGTCCATCACTTAATATCTTTAAAATTTTAGGTAAATTATGACTGATATACGTTTCAATTTCCTCTTGATAATAGTTATAATACCTTCTAATAGGATCATGGAGATGATTAGGTGATGTCATCCTATAATGTCGTTACCATGTTATCTCTGAAACGCTTCCTCGTCTTGCACCATCCCCATGATCGGTTTGCAACATGCAAGCCTCCACTGGTAGATGAGTGGTAGCTGCATATTAGGTGCACTGGCCAGGAATTGATCCTGGGTCTTCCCCATGGAAGGTGAGAATTCTACCTCTGAATCAATAATGTCTCATGACCTTACCATAGTTCCTGGGATCTACCAAATATTCAAACTGTTGGCAATTTTAATCTACCTTATGAATTCAGTATGAATACACTTAGGCTGATTTTTGTGTACC
The DNA here is from genome assembly GCF_030014295.1 of Loxodonta africana. NCBI lineage: Eukaryota > Metazoa > Chordata > Mammalia > Proboscidea > Elephantidae > Loxodonta > Loxodonta africana. The sequence continues at coordinate 165,490,072 of NC_087342.1, forward strand.
TATTGTTATGTGTTTTGCTTAATGTTACTACTTTAAGAAGTGAGATTTTTATCTAAAATATAACTGTTATAGCTCTTAAAAACCATAAAATACCAATAAATGCTTTTCCAATTTTGAAATATCTGGAGTTTTCCTGTGGATTTTTTTTAAATAGCAATATCTTTTGTTTTATTGGAGTTTTTAGCCTGTAAAATATCAGACAGATATGTGTTCCTCTATATAATCCTGCCAAATATTCTTAGGGTCAACCTTTCCCTTTCTTTGAGCTCACTTTAATAGAATCTCACATAAACGTCATGCCCTCTTGCACAGAATATTGTGTTTCTTTAGCAGAAATGAAAACACTAGAACCTTTTCAATTGTCCACTTCATTGCAATCTAACATAAGATTAAAACTTGTTTTATTTGAAAAAGATGTTACAAATTCTTGGTACATATTTAATTTTGTTCTTAAAAATGCTAGCTGCAGAAACGGGAAATGAGAAGGAAACACTTAAAGGGATTTTGATTGTTCCAGTATAAGAAATAATTGTATAGTCAGTTTTTTTTTTTTTTTTTAGAGTCTACAGTGGGACAAATATACCTTTTCCAATATCAGAAAAATCATTTGTGTATTTGAAGTTTCCATGTTTTCATAAAGAATCTATGTCACAAATATATAAATTCTTTGCATCAATTGAAAAATTGTACTAGTCTACTATTGTTGTTATAACCCCAATCAAACTGAAGTCATTATGAATTCTATCACTTTTATCTGGCAGATTTTACTTAGCTATTTTTTTCATATTCTCAATCTAAACAAAGATATTAAAATTGGTTTTTCTGAATGACCATTAATGCAAAAAATAAATAAATGTATGACAGGTTTTAAAAAAGGCTTTTTTTCTAGATTATAATAGCTTACATTTTATCTTTTTGACCTTAAAGCAAAGTCTCAAAAATGGGTTATGGTTTTCTTTCTTGCCTTTGGGCCCAAGTATACACAGAAGTGACCTTCTTTTACTTTCTCCTGCATCACTAGTAGAGTTTGAAGTTGTCTGCTTTGATTCCTTTTTCTTTATTCCCCCTCCCTTTTTTTTCCATGAACCAAGATATCTCACTGTCTTTTCATACTTATCTTACTTATCATTTTCCATTTTCTTTGATTTTCTCTTTACAAAAGAAAACAAAAGAGGGAAATTGTTTCTGCCATCTTTTTTGATATACTGTTTCTGAGTTGGTATTTTTATTTCAGTTAGAAACAGTTACAACTAGTTCAAGATTTTCAGCATCTTGGTTCTGGAGCAAGAAATTATCATATTTTTATGAAAATGACGTGCACCTTCTGTTTGTTTGCCAACTGCGTCCTCTCCCTGCAAGGTATTTTTATAAGCACACTATGCTAATTTTCTGTTACAGTAACATGTAAAAAAAAAAAATTGGCTGAGCAGCACTTATGAAAATACCTCATGGGATGAGGGCATGGTTGGAAAGCAAACATAGAACGTATACATTATTTGTGTAGAAATGTGGTGAGTGTGGGGCATACACGAGCTAGAATATGGAATGGTTTCCAGTTGGAGAAAACCACATAATGAAGGCACAGCTGTCAGAAATTTTGGACACATTAGTGCATCTTTGACTGGCCTGTACTATATGTATCAGAGAGAACAAAGATGAGCATATAATTGTAGGTTAGGACCATACTGTGAGGAGCCCTGAATGCCAGGTTTGGGTAGAAAACTACAAAATACAATAATTTCCTGATGCAAGGTAAAGAAAAATGTGTGAATGGGTTAGATAAAATATTTTGAAGGGTATGAAAGTGAAACTGCAGAAATAGATTTGTGGATTCTCAGTATACGGAGGGAAAATCAGCATAGAAAGTACATGGACCAAGACTCAGATTTCTCTTGCAAAAAATAAAAATAACACACTGTGTAAGTGAGTTTTTCAAATATACCCATGGTCAGTATAGGTAGAAGAATATATTATCCTTGATAGTTAATTGAGCAAAAGAAGAAATTGGTTGGAACTCAAGTGCAATAATGTTAGTAACAGTGGCTCATAATGAGAAAAAAACAATGTTTTCTTATCATAGGTTGGTAAGCACTCTTGTGAGTTTTCTTAAGACAGGATACTGGGCTGTGTCTTTTTGTTGTCCTTAGTATGATGGCTTCCTGCCACATGGATTCTCATAGTAGATGACAGAAGCAGTTTAGGGACAAGTGGGAACATGTGATGTCTCTTAAGGGTTCAGCTTGGATCTGGTGTATTTTCTCTTTTACCCTTATTCCATTGACTGAAACAAATCATATGGACACGCCCGACATTAATAAGTTGAGAATTACATTACATTCTCAGTTAACCATGTAATTAATGGTGGAGAAAGAAGAATAATTAGAGACAAATAATATAATTTTTCAGAATTTGTTACAGTGCCCAATTTGTTAATGGTGAAACAATATTCTACATCATCAAATTTACAAGCTGATATTTGTACAAAAGGCAGAGCCTAAGTAAAAGCACTGAGTCCCTCCAAAAGAGCTTGTCTTCTAGTTTTCTGTCTTTCTGGTTCTTTGCACAGAAATGTACTCATACTTTTAGAATATGGGGAAAAAACAGGACAAAAATCTTCAAGTGTAGATTAAACTATATCTCTTTTTGAATTGGTATAAAAGCTTAGTCTTAAGCAAAATACAGCTCTAGTGGTTAAGTTTCAGAAATTATTGTTTTTTTAAATCGTGTGGATATCTGAAAATACATTATGTAGGTGGTTATCTATTCCACACATGCTGTATGCCGCTTCTGATGCTATCCTTTGTATCAGTGGTTTCCAAACAGTGGTGAGTAAATAAAAGGTTTTTTAAAAAATATCTTTAGAAATATTTTGAAAGGGCATCATGCCCATGTTTACATGTGTGCATTCTTCATTATTTCACTTTGAAGTGACTTATTAAGACTTCTACACAGTTGGAATTCCAGAAAAATTCATTCTTAGAAACATAATAACCATTGTTCTTGACCTATTTTTTACACTTATTACATATTAGAGGAGCCCTGGTGGCGCAGTGGTTAAGTGTTTTTCTGCTAACCAGAAGGCTGGCATTTCGAATACACCAGCTGCTCCTTGGAAACCCTATGTGGCAGTTCTATAGGGTCTCTATGAGTCAATCTACTTGACGACAATGAGTTTTTATATGTTAGAACTACTGGCATGCATTATTGTTTCTATCAAAGAAGACATTTTCTTTTTCAATCTTCTTAACCATTAATAATATATTTTCAAGGCTAAGCAAATTAACCTAAAAGAAGCCTACTAGCACATTTAAAATGCAAATTATAACTGGATATGTGAATCATTAGGCTCTTTCATCACAAAAATGTCCTGTGATACCATAGACTGAAAAATTTCTCACAAAGTAAATGTCTCTGTGGTACTCTAACAAATTAAAGCACAAATAAAAAAATAAAAATGTAGACTATGTATCTACAATATGAGTTAACATGTCCATATAATCATAACTTATAAAATCATTTTGCACTTCAATATAAAAAGATTACAGAAAAATTTTGCAATGGTTTGCTAATATTTTAAAGTATAAGCATAATATGTTTATTGTGTCAATACATAAATAACAATTCTCTTTCTTACTATGTATGTAATGTTTAAAAGTTAAAGGGTATATACATAAAAAAAGACATACTACTGTTTAAATAAAACCAGCTGCTATCAAGTCAACACTGACTCATGGCAAACTCATATGTGTCAAAGTAGAAATGCTCCGTCGGGTTTTCAATATCCAATGTTTGGAATTAGATCACCAGATCTTCTGAGGCTTTTCTGGGTGAACTGAACCCTCCAACCTTTCAGGTAGTGGTTGAGCATGTTAAGTATTGGTACCAAGCAGGAACTCCTACTATACAAATAAAATTACTATACCAATAAATACTACTATATAACTAAAACTTCCTTTAAATTTTATATATTTATATTATATATAAAGGGTCATATTTATTAGTAAATACTACTCTTGCTTAGTCCAGAGACGTTAGTAAAGGAAATAGAGTCATTAAAGAGACAATAAAGCAGTCTATTTGAGATTAACATGTCTAGAAGATGTCTAAATGCAATGAAAAAAATCAATATTAAGATGAAGAAGGTCGCAATCTCTTGTGGAAGATAAACTACATCGAATCTGACATTCTAAAGATTCTTCTAAATCAGTGAAGACAAAATTAACTCTATTTATCGGGTTTCACAAATTGGAAAATTGGCAGCAGAATTAGTGAGCATAGGAAACCTACAGTCTACTATTTTATAGTCTAACCCAGATTTGCCTGGAAATCACTATAAATGCAAAGGATGAAATAACGTTGGAAAAAATTCCTTATTTAAGATATTTTCCTTCCAAGAATTTGCATGCTACATTCTTTCCAAAAATATTTATTCATTTTTATATCGTTACATAAAGTGAGGCATGCTGGAATGGATATTTCAATAAATTAAGTCAAAAGTAAATTAAAAATGTTAATCATTATTATGCATACTTTTCATTTTTTTTATTTGTATTCATGAGAAGCTGATAAGCTAGTAGGATTTCTGTAAAATCATCTCAATTTTAATTTCTAAAACCCTGATCCTAGTAATTCATATTATTCATTTTATTTAATTGTGATGTAACATGATAAGTTTTAGGAGATAAGAATTTTTTTTTTAACTCTATACATTTTAAGGAAACCCTGGTGGCATAGTGGTTAAGAGCTATGGCTGTTAACCAAAAGGTTGGCAGTTCAAATCTACCAGGCGCTCTTTGGAAACTCTATGGGGCAGTTCTACTCTGTCCTATAGGGTCGCTATGAGTTGGAATCGACTAAATGGCAATGGGTTTGGGTTTCGGTTTTATACATTTTAAATAGGAACTTGGATTAATTCACCCTTTTTTGGTTGTTTTTCTTTCTACAAAGCAGCAGGCAAATTATGAAAGGAAAAAACAAATATTGTTTAGGAAATTTATACACACTTGTTTAGAAAAAATAACAAATATGATTGTAACATTTGCTTTAAATAAATGAACAGTTTAGCACATGACTGATTGTAGTTAAGAATTATACTGCTTAATCAGAGATACTGGGAATCAACTAAAAACTCCTGTTAGGTATATTTTTCTTTTTACAACAGATTTTACATTTTACTACCACTATTTATTTTTGTAACACTCTGGAAAACTTGAAAACAATATTTTTTTTTTTCTCTCTAGCTTTATGTATTTTTATCCTGGTGGCGTAGTGGTGAAGAGCTATGGCTGCTAACCAAAAGATCAGCTGTTGAATCTACCAGGAGCTTCTTGGAAACTCTATGGGACAATTCTGCTCTGTCCTATAGGGTTGCTATGAATCAGTATTGACTTAATGGGAACAGGTAGTGGGAATTTATATGGAGTCCTGGTGGCGCAGTGGTTAAGAGCTTGGCTGCTAATAAAAAGATGAGCAATTCGAATCTACCAGCCACTCCTTGGAAACCCTATGGGGCAGGTCTACTCTGTCCTATAGGGTAGCTATGGGTTAAAATTGGCTTGACAGCAACGGGTTTTGTTTTGCTTTGTTTTTCAGAGATTTATATATTTTTCTACAGAGCTAAAAAAAGAGGTTTAGTAATGCTGAAATTTGTCAAACTTAGCTTAGATATTCTAAAACAATGTGATCAAAACCCTTTTTTTAGTTTTTATCAGAAAAGCTAAATATAAACTCTAAATTGAAGTTTAGCATTTTAAAAATTAAAGATGATTCTGGATAAACTAATAATAATTCAGTTCAACATTTCCCATACTCCTGCTATTTACTAGATCTTTAGATAGCTCACAGTGAAGGCAAAGATACTTCGTACCTTACCATATTAGCAATTATTTCCTCAACATTAGCAGTTTACCATCAGTATCCAGTGATTGCCCACTATTCCTGGGAACCTGAAGTTCTCATTAATAAGTATCTTGCACTGGACTGATCTAAGTCAAATGGGTGACCTGGGAAAGCTAATGATTTGGTGCCCCTTTAAACCAGATTCTTTAAACGTATAATAGGATGACTGGAGAAAAGGAATGACTTGCAGTTCATTTGACTCCCAATCCTGAGTTTTGGGGGACACACAGAGATAGAAGAGAGAAGATCCCAGTCTAATCTCCTTGTGAATGCAGTAATAACTAATCTACTAGCAAACAAACTAATGATATATTCCAGTAGGACAGTCTTTATATGAGCATTGAATATATGATCCTGTAAACACAATGAATACTTTTAGCAGGATGCCACTGGTCTAAGATTGCTTATGATAAACAAACCTGAAATCTCTGGATTTATGAAGCATGACTTCCTGGAAAATATCCCATAAGGCATATATCTATTTGAACAGAAAATGGAGACATTTCATAACTGAATTGGCTCCGCAATGTGTAAGTGATGAGAACATGTAACTCCCTTATTCAAGACCACAACTTTTAAATTGGGCAAGACAAGAGTGCACCCAATGTGGGCAGAAAATACCTGGCTAGACACGCTGAAAGTTCTGACCTCTTCCTACTTCACCTGAAAGCCTCTTAAAGGCTTATATCCTGAAATTATTACTAAAATTCGAAACAGCGTAAGATCTCTGATCTGTGTGGGTTTGATCTGACAGTCCAATACTTCGAGTCAGCTCCTATGCTTAAAAAATACGCATTGGGTTGAAACTGACTTTGTGATAATGACAAACACACACATGCAGCCACACAAAATGTTTCGTTGTTCACATCTGGCTAAAGCAGAGAAGACACAGTTTAAAAAGAAATCTATAAAACATATCTGACTTTTCTGCTGTTTCGTTTGCTGCAGATTCTTTTAGAAAAAATTTCAATTTAACATTTTGAAAGTATAATAGCGTCTGTGATTTGCGTAATAGGGCCAGTCACTTCTCTGGTTTAACTAAAATACACCATGTGACATTTAGTTTAAAAATTTACTTTGGATTGTTACACTCACTGCAAAAGTAATGAGGCAGAAATGCTTTTCCTATAGGAAGATTTGCTTTTTTTTGCTTTCTTGATCTTAATTTCAGCCTAAAGATGGTATATCTGTTGTTGAATATGTGAATAATTAGCATTCTTGGTCAATGAATTCCTAGAGACCTGTTGTCCCTCATTGATGAACATACTGGATAACTGTTTGGGTTCCCTGCCCTTTATTAGTTCTGCGTGTGCTCTGAGCTTTCTTCCCACCTGAAGTACTTTCCTTAAATATCTATTTACATAATCCTTCCCACATGAAAAAAGACAACTTCTGTATGTCCTACTTGTTTGAACATTATATGCATATTCCAAAATGAGAAATCTGAAAATCTAACATCTTCGTAAATAATTATCGATGAGTTAAGAGCATGCAGCGTGGTGTAGAAAAGATACCATAATGAAAAATAAAAATATGTCATGTATAGTTCAAGATATGCCACTGACTTAAATAATCAATGGAATTTATAAATTTCAGTGAGCTATTTCATTGGATAAATGACAGGATAGAAATCATATTTTTAAATCAATCATTGCTATTAAGCTACCTGCTTCTGAAGAAGATACAACCATATAATAAAAGGAATGATACAAATGACAGGAATAACGGGTAATTTTGGGGGCCAATAAGTCAGATATTGTGATAAGTGAAGCCATTCTGTATGCCTCAGGTGCCTCACCAACTGATATGAAAAGTTAACCAGAGAGTTGTCCAAGTTCATTTGGCAAATAAAAGTGAAATTAAAAAAAAAAAAAATTATTGTTGTTAGGTGTTGTGGAGTCAGTCTGAACTCATAGCAATCCCATGTACAATAGAACTAAACACTGGGCCATCCTCACAATCCTTGCTGTGTTTGAGCCCATCATTGCAGCCACTGTGTCAATCTTGTTGAGGGTCTTCCTCTTTTTCACTGACCCTCTTCTTTACCAAGTGTGATGTCCTTCTCCAGGGACTGGTCTCTCCTGATAACGTGTCCAGAGTACAAGAAATGAAGCCTCTCTATCCTCACTTGCAAGGATCATTCTCACTGTACTTTCAATACAGATTTGTTTGTTCTTCTGGAAGTCCATGGTATATTCGATATTTTTCGCCAGCACCGTTAACTCAATGGTGTCAGTTCTTCAGTCTTCCTTATTTACTGTCCAGCTTTCCCGTACCTATAAGGTGGTTGAAAACACCATGGTTTGGGTCAGGCTCACCTTAGTCTTCAAAATGACATCTTTGCTTTTTAACACTTTAAAGAGGTCTTTTGCAGTAGATTTGCCCAATGCAGTAGGTTGTTTCCATGAGCTATCATTTCTTGACCACGTTACCTGAAATGGCTGACCACTGACGAATTCTTTTTGATACAGTTACTGTGTGTTCCTTCTATCTTCTTTTAATGCTTCCTGTGTTGTTCAGTATTTTGCACATGTTGTTGTTAGGTACCGGCAAGTCAATTTAGACTCATAGCAAAACACTGCCTGGTCATGCACCATCCTCACAATCCTTGTTATGGTGGAGCCCGTTGTTGCAGCCACTGTCTCAATCCATCTCGTTGAGCGTCTTGCTCTTTTTCACTGACCCTCACTTTGCCAAGCATGACGCTCTTCTCCAGGGACTGATCCCTCCTGATAACATGTCCAAAGTATGTGAGATGAATTCTCAGCATCCTTGCTTCTACGGAGCATTCTTGTTGTACTTCTTCCAAGACAGATTTTTTCATTCTTTTAGCAGTTCATGGTTTATTCAATATTCTTCACCAACACCACGGTTTAAAGGTGTTAATTCTTCTTTGGTCTTCCTTATTCACCGTCCAGCTTTCCCATTCATATGAGACGATTGAAAACACCATGGCTTGGTTCAGGCACACCTTAGTCTTCAAGATGACATCTTTGCTTTTCAACCTTAAAGAGGTTTTTTGCATCCAATTTACCCAATGCAATGCGTCATTTGATTTCTTGACTGCTGCTTCCATGGGTGTTGATTGTGGATCCAAGTAAAATGAAATCCTTGACAACTTCAGTCTTTTCTCCATTTATCATGATGTTGCTTATTGTCCAGTTGTGAGGAATTTTGTTTTCTTTATGTTGAAGTTTAATCCATATTGAAGGCTGTGGTCTTTGATCTTCAGCAGTATGTGCTTCAAGTCCTCTTCATTTTCAGCAAGCTAGGTTGTGTCAACTGCATAATGCAAGCTGTCAATGAGTTTTCCTCCAATTTTGTTGCTCTGTTCTTCTTCATATTGTCATACAGTCGTCATATAGTATGGCTTCTTGGATTATTTGCTTAACATACAGATTGAATAGGTATGGTGAAAGGATACAACCCTGATGCACACCTTTCCTGACAGTATCACTGACAGTATTTCCTTGTTCCTTTTGAATGACTGCCTCATGATCTGTGCAGAGGTTTCTCATGAGCACAACTAAGTGTTCCGGAATTCCCATTCTTTGAACTGTTATCTATAATTTGTTATGATCCACACAGTCAAATGCCTTTGCATAGTCGGTAAAACAGCTAAACATATTTTGCCCGTAGAAACCTTCAATATTGCAACTCAAGTCTTGAAGTTTTTCTTCAGTTCTTTCAGCTTGAGAAATGATGAGCATGTTCTTCCCTTTTGGTTTTCTAACTCAAGGTCTTTACACATTTCTTTATAATACTTTACTTTGGCTTCTCGAGATGTCCTTTGAAATCTTCTGATCAGCTCTTTTACATAACCATTTTTTCCATTCCCTTTAGCTACTCTATGTTCAAGAGCAAGTGTCAGAGTCTCTTCTGACATCCATTTTGATCTCTTCTTTCTTTCCTGTCTTTTTAATGACCTTTTACTTTCTTCATGTATGATGTCCTTGATGTCATCCCACAACTTGTCTGGTTTTCAGTCACTAGTGCTGTATTTTTATGCAAATAATGCAGGTCTTCTACATTTGTTTGCCAATATTGTGCCCTTCTCCCACAAGGTATTTTCTTAAGTGCCACTAGGGCAATTTTTTTACATGTTGCTGTAAAAACATTAGCATAGTGCACCAACTTACGCTAAATAAGAGCAATTTTTTATTCATATGGCCATGGTATATTGTGAAAAATATCGTTCAATTATAACATATTTTTTAAGGAATCTAATTCTAACACTATTCTCCTATCATTTATCTCTTAACCATCATCATGTGAACTGGCAAGGAAATATGGCAGATTCCAGATTAAAATTGTTTTATAGAAGAACACTTACTTTTTATATGTTAACTGAGTAGAAGCTGTTTTTATTTTCTGGATGAAATAAAACAACATTTCATCTTCTTGATGAAAAGACAGATTTATAAAACTGGGCTAGATTATATAAATACTTAGTCTTGTAGGGAAGAACATTACTTTCTCACTGAAGTCTTTGAAGATCTTAAAAATTATTAAGAATAGTTTACGAATAAAATAAGTGTTCTATTAGAATTCCAGAATGGAGTCAAGTACTGGAGATGAAGATTCATTACCTTATTAAACTGTATTTTCATTAATAAGAATGCCAGCTATATATTATTAAACATATTCTCTGGGTCCTGTTCTAGGAGCTTTACATACATTTTGTCGATTATTCTTCACAACAAAACTGTCATTGTTGTTAGGTGTCATCAGGTTGGTTCTGACTTATTTCGACCTTATGTACAACAGACGAAACAATCCTGGGTCTTTCACCATCTTTGAAATCATCGCTATGCTTGAGCCCATCATTGCAGCCACCATGTCAATTCATCAAAGAATATATTCAGCATTGTTTGCCAACACCATAATTCAAAGACATCAGTTCTTCTTCAATCTTCCTTACTCATTGTCCAGCTTTCGCATGCATATGAGGCAAGTGAAAATACCATGGGTTGAGATAGGTGCATCTTAGTCCTCAAGGCAACATCTTTGCTTTTTAACACTTTAAAGAGGTCTTTTGCAGCAGACTTTCCCAGTGCAATACGTCATTCGATCTCTTGACTGCTGCTTCCATAGACATTGATTGTTGGCTCCAAGTAAAATGAAATCCTTGACAACTTCAATATTTTCTTTCTTTATCAGGATGTTGCTTATTGGTCCAGTTGTGACGGTTTTTGTTTTCTTTATGCTGAAGTGCAATCCATACAGATTACCCATCTGAGGTGTAATCCATCAATTGCTCATATGCAAGTTCAAGTTGAAGCTGAAGAAAATTAGAACAAGTCCACAGAGCCGAAGTATGACCTTGAGTATATCCTACCTGAATTTGGAGATCATTTCAGGAAATGATTTGGCACATTGAACACTAGTGACCAAACACCAGATGAATTGTGGGGTGACATCAAGGACATCATACATGAAGAAAGCAAGAGATAATTTAAAAAGACAGGAAAGAAAGAAAAGACCAAAATGAATGTCAGAAGAGACTATGAAATTTGCTCTTGAACATAGAGCGGCTAAAGTGAATGAAAGAAATAATGAAGTAAAAGAGCTGAACGGAAGACTTCAAACTGCAGCTTGAGAAGACAAAGTATAATGAAATATGCAAAGACAACGACACTAGTTGGTAATTATTATTATTTCCATTTAGGAGAACTGGAAGCTCATTGGTGATATTGATTAAGTGAGATTATAGCAATAAATGAGGTAATATGGTGCCAAGCCAAAAAGGACAAATAAATGGTGAAAGAGTACACACATCAGAGCTGGTACACACAACAATTACCGGAGGACACTCTAAAACTGAAGCAGTGATAAGAGTTTGTATACCTTATTATCCATTACTCCTTAGCCCCCCCAGAGGGCTAAGGCCCAGTGATAGAGCAGGACCAGAGGCCAGACTTTTTGATAGGATCCCTGACCCTTGGGCTGTGGGGATGTTTATATTATCAAGAAATTGTCATCCTTTCCCTGGCTGATATCACTATGAAAGTCAGAACCTTGGCTACAGCCCAAATTTCTCATTTTAGTTTTCATGGATTGAGCAACATCAATGTGAAGTGTTCCATGATGTGGTCAGAGATTGGACTTCCAGCCTTGTGGTTGCATCAGTGCAACATGGCAGCCCAGTGGCATGGTCCTCTGTCTCAGCTCATCCAGGCTTGACTGCATAAGAATTCCGCAGTGGTTGCCTTTGGGGAGCTTTTCTGGAGGCCAGTCTTCACTGAATACATCTTGGATAAGTTAGCTCTTACTTCTCATATATTTAAATTGTTTAGCATATCCTGGCATAAAATAAGCTCTGAATATTATCATTTCCTAGGCACATCCAGATAATTTGTGTTGGAGCTGGGATTTATCGTGCCTATTTTTTTTTTTTTTTTTAATCATCCCAGCATGGATCTTTAAACACTATTTCATGGTGACATTGATATTCACTGTATGTTCATTCATGTTGAGTGTTGAACTTCGTCCCTAGTCATTATGGGAAGAATAAGGTAGCTTTTTTCCTATTGTTTCCTGAAGCAGCAGAACATCTTCCGACTGAACAAAGAAGTAAAAGGAAGGGGTTAGCTTTCTTTTCTGTTTGTAATATAAACAGAAGAATCAAACAAAGTGCAATTTTATAATATGTTTACAAAGGGTAATATTCAAAATCAAAGACTATAAAACATGCTGAACAATGTAAAAACAATTACATTATTGGAATAAACTATGTTTAAAATAATTACCACAGTTGTTTCCGATGGTGTCTGCCTTTTCTCTTCTTTCATCATGTAACAAACCTTATACTATAGCCATATTAATTAGCCAGTCTCTTTGTACATGACATAAATCAAGTGAATCACAGTCCTTTCTTAGGATATTTCTAAGCCCTGGCTAATAGGAAATAATCTTTCCTCTTTTATTCTAGCGCTCTTAGAATATGAGGCAAATGTTTCCACAGTGATGTGGAGTATCTTTGTCATAGTTTGAGACTTTAGCTAAATCCCAGTAAAGTAAATAAAGACAGCACAGTGTCCTGGATAATCCTGGTTAGCACAAATATATTGTTGGGATTTATGGACTTAATTTTGAAGAAAAGAAATGAAGGCTAAATGTAGTGGGCATGACATGATTATTTAACAAAATCCCAGGAGTTGTAGCTATGGGGATTATGTAAATGGGTTCATGTCATTTAAGAGACATGTTCAGTTCAGAATCACCCGAGGCATTATTTCTCTATCAGAAGTCCGTGTATTACTTTTTTATTTTTTTCCTTCTGGGAACAGAGGGAATCAGAAACTGAAAACACAGATCAAGTGGGAGTACAGAGAGGCTCCATTCTTTGGGCAGAGGGTACACAGAGCATGTTGGAGGCCATGGAGGATTTACAATCTGTGTGATTGAGACTAGAGCTAGCTAGAGTACTGGAAATGCATTTTCCACAAGGTTTGAACTGAGATAACGATTCTGTTTTTATTTGTTATTAAAGGGAATATTACCAAGTATACTGAGTGTTGTTGTTAGGTGCCATCAAGTCCTTAGAAGCAAGGATGGAAAGACTTCATCTCACGTACTTTGGACGTGTTATCAGGAGGGATCAGTCCCTGGAGAAGCACATCATGCTTGGTAAAGTAGAGGGTCAGTGAAAAAGAGGAAGATCCTTAACGAAATGGATTGGCACTGTGACTGTAACAATGACTTAAACATAACAACGATTGTGAGATGATGTGGGACTGGACAGTGTTTCTTTCTGTTGTACATAGGGTCTCTACGAGTGGAACCAACTCTACAGCACCGAACAACAACAAACACAAATGTTTTCTTAACAAACTTCATGCCTTCAATTTTTTTCTTCTCACATATTAAAAACATATATACGATTGATCTAGTTGCAAGTATTTTCCTACGTAAAACTTGACAAGCAGTTGTCTATAATAAAAATCTAGATAGTGTTGTATTAAAAATTATTATATGGCATAAATATTTGAAGGAAAAATATAAAATAAGAGATGAGGCCTTCCTTATGAATTCAAAACCATTATAATAAAATTGGCCTGGAACAACAAAGATTATAACATTGTTCTCTTTATGGAGTCAACTTTGTGTTTACCATGAGAAACAAAGGAATTTTGAGTTTTTACTCACAAATATTTTCTAAGATTAAAAGTTACTAATGATTGTTGAATTGTCCTATACTACTTAGTTTCATTTTTTTCTTTAAGAATAAGTGAAAGAGTCAGTTTGGTGCTAAGGAAATGACTTATGCTTCTAGCAAAAGAGAGATTCACTGTAAAACTTTTCATTGAATATTCACCTGGAATGATTTTCTCATTTCATAAATGGTGTAACCAAAGCACAAAAGTATTCAGTAACTTGCCTAAGGACCAAATTCTCCCAATTGCACCTTGAGGGGTCTACTAGGATGTGTTGCCTAAGCAATGGGCAGTCATTTTTCACAGTTCTTCTAGAAGTCTTTTAGGTAATATTGATTGTTATTTAGTAGACTGTCAGTATCGATCAAGATAAGATTAATTATTTTGTATGCTGAACCACTGAACATCAAAAATAATAACCCAGGCTGAACCCCTATTTGGATAGAGAGAACTAATCATGTTTTAAGCTTCTCTTTATCTTTGATAACTAGCACAGTGCCAGGTACACAGCTGATGCACATTATTTGTTGGAGTATTTTAAATATATATAATAAAATTATGAATCTTGAATATAAATTTTAGTGTGATTATACATAATAATTTTAATGCATAGATTAAACCTACCTTTATTAACATTCTTATAAGGAGGACTTAAATAATTTGTAAATTCAATGAGTTTTCTTATAGCACAAAGTAGGTTTATGTAAGCAAGCTATGGTCTTAAATCTCTATGTAATTATATATTTCAGAGGTTTTACTTTAAGTTCAGGTTTAAAACTGCATTTCATTTGAGCAGTTCAGAGAACACAACAACTGGCAATGCTTTGCAGGAGTATGCACATAGAAATAAACCAAATTACAGGAAGTATAACAAGTTCAAAAGTAATATTACAAGAAATTGTGAAAAACCACATGAACATTATAGCCATTGTTTTTCATGTAATTTATGTACTGAGGATATACAGTGTTGTTTGTTTGTTGTTTTCCTCTTAATTGAAGACACAAATATGAAGCGGGCATTCCCATAAATCAATATACGAAAGAAGCAAAGTATTTGAGAATCACATTCAATTTATATTGTAAAAAGTAGAGAAGACGTATTCTATACTTCTATACCTGTTCTGATTTTCACATTGTCTTAGCTAAGGATTTTTTTTTCACTGTCAGGAACAACATCTTTTATTTTGCAGAAAGCAGAGTGTGTGTGTGTGTGTGTGTGTGTGTGTGTGTGTATGTGAAAATAACTCAAATATCAAGAAAATGATGAGAAGGAAACTGAAAAATAAAAAAAAAAAAAAACCTGAAAAAAAGTTAAAATCTTATAAAACTTTCATGCAGAGGCAGGAGTTCTTTTAAAGTTTTGTTATTCTTTAAAAACAAAACATTTTGACTCAGGTTTTGGTCAATGCCTCATTATTAACCTTTTATTATTATGCCTTAAAATCACTTGTGTAGTTTGTTCATTTAGTTTTATCCTGGGGAAATATATGGAACTTGAATTTGAGGCAAAGGCATTAATCTTTTCCTGTTGCTTGTGTTTTGGGGAATATCGTTGTAAAGAAATTTTTTTCCAAAGGAAGGTCACTTTCTTTTAGAAGCTTTTTGATACACCATTCACAATCACATTCTCACTGAGTTTTTTAACATTAAGAATGTATGATTTATTTTTTAATATGTCACCATATAGTTATCTAGTCACACAGCACCATCTGTACCGCCTCCCACTGATTTACTATGCGATATCTACCAATTTTCATGTTTCTTTTTGGGTCCTGATTCCAAGATATTTTGTTATTTTGTTCTATTGCCTTATTTGTTTGTTCCAGTTCTAGTACAACTTTTTACATTTTTATTACATTGTAATGTATCTTGAATCTGGTAGGGTGAGCTCTAAGTCTTTATTTTGTTTTAACTTGTAGACCTTAATCATAACTTTAATTCTTCCACAGAGATTTTACATGGATTTGACACAGATGTTTAAAATCAAACTTGACTTACTTATACAATGTCATGTAATCCAGTACATGAGCACAGTGTTTGTCTCTCTTTATCCAAGTCTCCTTCTATACCTTTTAATAGAGATTTGATTGTTGTTATGTTTTTATAAATAAGGTAATCCCAATTGCTTCATAAATTTTATTTCTTTAATGAAGTTTACATTATTTTTTATTACATTTTCTAGGTGGCTATTTTTTTAAGAATTGTATTAAGAATGCTATTGATTTTTCTATTTTTGTTATCCCTCTGGCAACCTTTAACACCTATAATACTAACCAATTATTAAATTAGCAGAATAGGTAATCAAGAACAAAAGCTGTATGAAAAATTAGGAAAAGGTAGAACAAGCTGGAACCAGTAAGGATTAACTGGAATCTACGAAGTCAAATTGGAACCTGTGAGGATGAATTTGAGCCCATGTCTGTCTCTCACCATATATGACCCTGATGATGGGGATGACCTGCAAATGTTGTGAGTATCCTTTGTCACAGGCCTGCCCACAATACTGACCCAGGATTCTTTTACTATTAATAGTTTCTTGGTTCTTGGTTAAGACATGTTGTGCGCAAATACTATCTTTCCTTCCCATGATGTAAAGAGTTACTCTGTGTCTATAAATCAGTATATGGAACCTCTCCCTCCATACTATGAAACCTATAACTTTCTTTTGTTCCTTTTCCAGCTTCTTTTCCTTCACTGTAACATCTCTTTCTTTAATATTCTGAAATTTTATTTCTGAATTACTTTTTATATTTTGAAAACACTTATCCATATTTAACTGTATTCTAGGTCGTCCTTTTCTTTTGATTAATTTCCGCTGTACTATTGTTCCACAAAATATTTTTTATTAAATTGTTTCAAATGCATATAGCCATTTTAACTCCAAAGTTTTCAGTAACTTTCTGAATTGACTTGATGGCAACAGGTTTGGTTTTCTTTTGTCTCCATATTCTTTGAAGAATTCCCTCTAAAATTTTCTAGCATGTGGGGCTGCTACTTTTATTTCCCTCATACTCGAGTTCATTTTTTTTTTTGTTACATTTTATTTGGCAGATTTTATGATTTTCATCATTCTTATCAAGCCATTTCTTTAGTAATTATTCAAAATTTCAGGCCCGTTGATGAAATGCATTCTTATTCCCACTGCAATTATTGATATGAATATGCTTATGAAAGTGAATATATTTGTGTATACATATATATATTTATGCAGTTATCTAGCTGTCTGTATATATTTAGGAATTCTACTCTCTCCACCTAATCTCTTATGTTCCAACATTAATATAGATCTTTATTATAATGTAGCAAATATTCACTGTGGAGCCTTTGAAAATGCATTACGGTGTTTCGTCGAATAAATAGCAAATATGTTCTTTTTAATATTTAATTCCAAATGATAACATCTCGGTTTATAGAATCTGTAGTTTTAACATAATATTCTACTCCACCTTTAAATTTTTTTCTTTAGTGTCTTTGATTTGGGGTGATTATGGATCTCTTTCAACTATCACAAGTATTGTATTTCTTCCCTCATGTTTGGTTTCTCTTCCTTCTTTCCTTCACTAAATATAGGTGCTCCTCTAGCTGATACCTCCAAGCGTTTTTTATGGCATCCCATGGCCATGGAGTCGATTCTGACTCATAGCTACCCTATAAAGACAGATTAGAACGGCCCCATAGTTTCCATGGAGCACTTGGTGGCGACCTTTTGGTTAATAGCTGTAGCGCTTAACCACTACACCAGAGTTTCGTATGTTAAGCCATGGCACGCACTAAATTACACCTTCCCCTCACTTATCAACTATCTCATTATCCGACATTTCAAAATTACCACAATAGTAAAGAATCTATTATCCATCTATTTTGCACATTAATGACCACGCTACTGGCAGCTCCTGAGGAACGGTGGCACCTCCAGAGTATTTAACCCTTGTCTAGAACCCGCTGGGTGTCCAAGCTCTGGCTTCTGCAGTCTGGCACCTCCTCGCCCTCCTCCCGCCTGTCTCCCAGCGCGCCCCATCTTCGCCTTAAGCTCGCCTTGCCTGCAGACAACTACCGGTGGGCGCCGAGAGCAGGATGCAGGCTCTGCAGAGCCCCACCCTGGTCACGGCTGCTGAAAACCGCCCAGCCCACGCCGTGTACCTTTACCACACAGAGCGCACGGTGGAGCTCAATCTGGGACGCCTGGCAGCTGAAGACTCCAGGCCAGCGGACCACAGCATGGATTCGGATTCTGGGGAGCAGAGCGAGGGCGAGCCTATGACTGCTGCAGGAACAGAGGGGTCTCAGCCATGTAGTTGGGGGGGCTGGGACTGGGGAGGTGGGGAGGTAGGGGAAGAAAATCTGGAGTATTTTGTATAATGCCAATTTTTGCATAAGAGCATGGTCTTTGGAACCTAACCTTGTGGATAAGTGAGGAGTGCATGTAGTGGAAATGTTTATTATCGAGTTTGGAACATAGGAGTCTATCCTGGGAGTCTAGGAGTCCCAGTCACCTCAGGCACCACCAGGCCACCATGAAGGAGCTAAGGGGGATACACATTTGACTATAGTTGAGGAAGTGAAGTTCTGAAAAAAGACAGAGAACCTGGTAAAAGACAGTAATCGATCCCCACAAATTTGCATCTACATCTGGTGGTTGGCTTGAATCATAGGTCCCCAGAACAGGTAATCAAGAATAAAAGCTATGTGAAAAATAGGGGAAGGAAGAACAAATTGGAACCCACAGGAACTAACTGGAATCTGCAAACTGAAACCTGTGATAACGAACTGGAGCTGATGTCTGCCTCTGAGCGTAGATAACCCTGATGATGGGGATGACGTGCAAATATTGCTGTTGCTCTTTGTTAAAAACCTACACACAGTCCTGACCCAGGACAGGACTCAAAGGAGGAGATCCAGCAGTAGTTGAAAGAGCTGTAAGCCATTTTACGATTCTGCCTAGTACATTGTAATTTATTGCAGGGCCTGATTTTATCAATGCTTTGCCACTGTACCTGCTGTCTGATGATTTAGCTACATACTTTAGGTTTTGGAAGGGCATCAGCCCCTTCTGGATTTGTCATCTGCATTAGACGTGATTTGAACTGCTGAACTGCCGACTGTTTCTTAGTGGCCATAATCACCCTGCTGTGTTTGGCAGCTGGTACTTTAAATTTTCCCCACTCTCCATCATTCCCATATATAGATATATACATACGACCTGCCTTATGCATTTGTTTGTTAGGTTCACACCCCTATAGGCATTTGAACTTTAGTCATGTAATTTATATTCACTTTAAATTCTCCCATTTCTTTAGTCTTATCAATCATATTATTTGCTCATTATTGCTGGTGATGGAAATGAAACCAGAGATCGCATGATATAATTTTGCAAGACCAAGAACTTCTTCATTGCAGATATCTTTTTTAAACAACATAAATTGTGGCTTTTTTTTTTATGCATGTAGACCTTGCCAGATAGTATACACAGGAGTCAAATCGACTACATCTGTAAAAGAGACAATGGAAAAGCTCAATATCATTAATCAGAACAAGGCCAGGGGCTGACTGCAGAACAGACCACCAATTGCTCATATGCAAGTTTAAGCTGAAGTTGAAGAAAATTCGAACAAGTTCACGAGAGCCAAAGAACAACCTTGAGTATATCCTACCTGAATTTAGAGACTATCTCAAGAATAGATTTGGTGCACTGAACACTTAGGACTTAAGACCAGATGAATTATGGAACGACATCGAGGACATCATACATGAAGAAAGCAAAAGATCATTAAAAAGACAAGAAACAAAGAAAAGACCAAATTAGGTGTCAGAAGAGACTCTGAAACTTGCTCTTGAACATGGAATAGCTAAAGCAAAAGGAAGAAATGATGAAGTAAGAGAGCTGAACAGACAATATCAAAGGGTGGCTTGAAAAGACAAAGTAAAGTATTATAATGAAACGTGCCAACACCTGGAGTTAGAAAACGAAAAGAAAAGAACACACTAGGCATTTCTTAAGCTCAAAGAACTGAAGAAAAAAATTCAAGCCTTGAGTTGCAATACTGAAGAATTCTATGGGGAAAATATTAAACATTGCAGGAAGCATCAAAAGAAGATGGAAAGAATATGCAGTCACTGTACCAAAAAGAATTGGTTGAAGTTCAGCCATTTCATGAGGTAGCATATGATCAAGAACCAATGGTACTGAAGGAAGAGGTCCAAGATGCACTGGAGACATCAGCAAAAAACAAGGCCCCAGGAACTGACAAAATACCAACTGAGATGTTTCCACAAAGGGATGCAGTGTTGGAGGTGCCACTCATCTGTGCCAAGAAATTTAGAAGACAGCTACCTGGCCAGCCAACTGAAAGAGATCTGTGTCTGTACCCATTCCAAAGAAAGGGGATCCTACAGAATGTGGGAATTATTGAACAATATCATTAATATCACACACAAGTAAAATTTTGCTGAAGATCTTTCAAAAGCAGTTACAGCAGAACATCAACAGGGAACTGCCTGAAATTCAAGCCTCATTCAGAAGAGGATGTAGAATGAGGTATATTATTGCTGATATCAGATGGATACTGCCTGAAAGCAGAGAATACCAGAAAGATGTTTGCCTGTGTTTTATTGACTATGCAAAGGCATTTGACTGTGTGAATCATAACAAATTATGGATAACATTGGGAAGAATGGGAATTCCAGAACACTTAATTGTGCTCATGAGGAACCTGTACATAGACCAACAGGCAGTGTTTTGAACAGAACAAAGGAATACTGCATGGCTTAAAGTTAAAAAAAAAAAAAAAGTTAAGAAGAGTGTATATCAGGGTTATATCCTTTCACCATACTTATTCGATCTGTATGCTAGCAAATAATACGAGAAGTTGAACTATATTAAGAAGAATGCAGCACCACAACTGGAGAAAGACTCATTAACAACCTGCGATATGCACATGACACAGCCTTGCTTGCTGAAAATGAAGAGGACTTGAAACACTTACTGATAAAGATCAAAGACCACAACCTTCAGTATGGATTGCACGTCAATATAAAGAAAACAGAAGTCCTCAGACTGGACCAATAAAGCAACATCATGATAAACGAAGAAAATATCAAAGTTGTAAAGAATTTCATTTTACTTGGAGCCACAATCAATGCCCATGGAAGCAGCAGTCAGGAAATCAAAGGATGCATTGCACTGGGCACATCTGCAGCAAAAGATCTCTTTAAAGTGTTAAAAAGCAAAGATGTCATTTTAAGGACTAAGGTGCACCTGACTCAAGCCATGGTGTTTTCAGTTGCCTCGTATGCATGTGAA
Source organism: Loxodonta africana (assembly GCF_030014295.1). NCBI lineage: Eukaryota > Metazoa > Chordata > Mammalia > Proboscidea > Elephantidae > Loxodonta > Loxodonta africana. Next base: position 165,511,426 of record NC_087342.1, read on the forward strand.
AGCTGGACAATGAATAAGGAAGACCGTAGAAGAATTGACACTTTTGAATTATGGTATTGGCAAAGAATATTTGAATATACTATGGACTGCTAGAAAAATGAACAAATCTGTCTTCCAAGAAGTAAAGCCAGAATGCTCATTAAAAGCAAGGATGGTGAGACTTTGTCTCACATACTTTTGGCTTGTTATCAGGAGGGACCACTCCCTGGAGAAGGACATCATACTTGGTAAAGTAGAGGGTCGTTGAAAAAGAGGAAGACCCTCAATGGATTGACACGGTGGCTACAACAGTGGGCTCAAGCATAACAGTGATTGTGAGGATGGCACAGGATCGTGCAGTGTTTTGTTCTGTTTTCACATGGAGTCAGTATGAGTCGGAACCCAACTGATGGCACATAACAATGACAACAACAACAATTCCTATCAGTTGTCTTTTGCAACATCTCCCAAATCCACCTCCTCCTCTGTAGATACAATGTCATTGTTCCAGGTCAGGCTGGTTATAGCTTTCTAAATACATATATTTTATTTTTGTTGTTGAGAAATATTCAGCAGAACCCTACACAAATTCAGTCATTTCTGCGTCTACAATTCAGTGACACTGATTACATTCTTCAAGTTGTGTAACCATTCTCACCTTCCTTTTCCAAGCTGTTCCTCCCCCATTATCACAAACTCATTCCCCTCTAAGGTTCCTATCTAATTTTTCTAGTTGCTGTTGTCACTTTGTGCGGAGCCCTGGTGGCATAGTGGTTTAGCATTTGACTGTTAACCAAAAACGTCAGTAGTTTGAATCCACCAGCTGCTCCTTGGGAACGCTATAGGGCAATTCTACTCTGTCCTATAGGGTTGCTGTGAGTTGGAATTGACTCCATGGCAATGGGTTTGGTTTTTTTGTTTTTTAATTGTCACCTTGATCCTGTATAGATAGGTCTTAATAGAATACAGTGCTCGAGGCAGGCATTCTTTACTAGGTAAGTTAAACTACTGCTTGGTTTTAAGAAGACTTCAGGGGATATTTTTAGTTTAAGGTTTGAAAATTATCTCACAGTAATATTTTAAGGGGTTCATCAAGCTTCCATGGCTCCAGAAAGTATGGATTCTATAAGAATTTAAAATTCTATTCTCCATTTTTCCTCTTCTGATCAGAATTCTTCTATAGAATCTTTGATCAAAATATTCACTAATGGTACCAGGCACCATCCAGTTCTACTGGTCTCACGGGAAAGGAAGCAGTTGTTCATAGAGGCAATTAGCCACAAATTCTATTTCGTCCTAGTATTCTTGACTTTGTTGCTCCAGGCAAATAAAAACCAATTGTTATACCTTGGATGGACATTTGCAAGGTTGTAAGACTCCAGACACTATGCAGCTAACTAGGAGGTAGAATAGAAGCACTAAACATGATGTTAGGCCAATTAAATGTGATGTCCCATGAAATCATGACCCTAAACCTCCAAACCAAGGAACCAGATCCCATAAGGTGTTTGGTAATACATAAGCTGCCTGTGCAACTACTCTTTTTTTTGTCATTGTAAATATATCTGTCACACAACTTTTGCCACTTCAACTTTTTATAGGTGTATAACTTACTGACAATAATTAATTCGCTGTACAACACTACCTTTAATCCATGCAATTTTTCTATCATTGTAGATGGAAATTGAGTACTCAGTAAACAATAACTCCCCTTCCCCTTCTCTCCCATCCCTGGTAACCATTAATAAAGTTTGGACTCTATATATTTGCCTGTTCTTGTCCTTTTGTATATATGATGCTATACAATATTTGTCCTTTTTATTTCGCTCAGCATAATATCTTCAAGCTCCATCCATATTGTAGCATGTAACAAGACTTCATTTATCTTACTGGCTGAGTGGTATTCTGTTGTATGTATGTACCAAAACCAAAAAGAAAAAAAAAACCAAAGCCGTTGCCATCAAGTCAATTCCGACTTATAGAGACCCTATAGGACAGAGTAGAACTGCCCCATAGGGCCTCCGAGGAGTGCCTGGTGGATTTGAACTGCCGACCTTTTGGTTAGCAGGCATAGTTCTTAACTACTATGCCCAGGTTTCCATGTATGTAGCACATTGTGTTTATCCATTCATCCTTTGATAGACGTTTAAGTTGTTTCCACCTTTTGGCTATTGTGAACAGTGCTGCAATGAACATTGGTGTGCAAGTATCTGCTTTAGTCTCTGCTTTTAAGTCTTTTGGGTATATACCTAGGAGTGGAATTGCTGAGATATATGATAGTCTATTTGAGGAACCTCCTCACTGTTTTCCACAACTGTACCATTTTGCACTCCCACCAGCAATTGATAAGGGTTCCAATTTCCTCACATCCTTGTCAACATTTTTTTTTTCCTTTGTCTTAGCCATACTAGTGGGAGTGAAATGGTATCTTACCATGGTTTTGATTTACATCCCTCTTATGGCTTTTTTTTTTTTTTTTTATGGCTAATGGTGTTAAACTTCTTTTCATGTGTTTGGTGGCGTTTTAAATGCATCATTGCTGAAATGCCAGTTCAAGTCCTTTGCCCATTTTGATTGGGTTGTCTTTTTGTTGTTAAGTTGTCAAAGTTTTATATATATTTTTGTTATCAGATATATAGTTTCTGAAGATATTCTCCCAGTCAATAGCTTGTTTTCTGACTTTTTTTTTTTTTTTGGTAAAATCTTTTTTTGAACAAAAGTTTTAAAGTTTTATGAGGTACAATTTGTTTATATTGTCTTATACTGTTTGTGCTTCTGTTATTATATTAGATAATTGATTGTTAAAAGCTAGGCCCAACATGATACCCCTGCAATTTTTATAAGAATTTTACTGTTTTAGTTTTCACATTTTGGTCTTTAATCTATTTTGAATTTGTTTTTATGTATGGCGTGAGGCTATTTTGAATTTGTTTTCATGTATCCTGTTTCATTTTTCTGCGTATGGAAATTCAGCATTCCCAACACCATTTATTGAAGAAACTCTTCTTTCTTCATTGAATGGATTTACCACCCTTGTCAAAAACCAGCTGACCATGTATGCATCGGTTTATTTCTGGACTCTTAATTCTGTTCCTTTGATCTACGTGTCTGTTGTTATATCAATACCAGGCTGTTTTGATTACTGTAGCTGTATAATACATATTAAAATCTAGAAGTGCAAGTTCTCCTACTTTGTTTTTCTCTTTCAATATTGATTTAGCTATTTGGGTCTTCTTGCCATTCCATATAATGTTGAGGATTTTTTCTTCATTTCTGTAAAAAAGGCTATTGGAATTTTCATTGGGATTGCATTGAATCTGTAGATCGTTTTGGGTAGTATTGACATATTAACAATAAGACAAGAAAAAGGAATAAAAAATATCTGTATTTGAAAAGAAGAAGTAAAATGATCTCTATTCATGTATGACATGATCTTATGTATAGAAAATCTCATGGAGTCTGCAAGAAAGCTCCTAGTGCTAGTAGAGGAATTTAGCCAAGTTGCAGGGTACAAGGTCAACAAACAAAAATCAGTTGGTTTTCTACACACCAGCAATGAGAAATATGAAAGGGAAATTCGGGAAACAATTTCATTATAAAAGTATTTAAGAGAATAAAATACCTAGGAATAAATTTAACTAGGAATGTGAAGGACTTATATAATAAAAATTATAAAACACGACTGAAAGTTATTAAAGAAGACTTAAATAAATAGAAATATGTTCCATGTTCATGGATTGGAAGTCTGGTTAATTCTTGATTATAACCATGTTTCTAAATTCAGACTAGTTCTGATTTACAGAGCTATCATATTGCTATTGTATCGCATTAATTTTATTTGATAAGAGTAAAAATAGTTCTTTCTTTGTTGACTTCCATCAGAATTAACAGCCAGCATCTCCAGAGTATTATCACTTGAATAATATTGAAACATAGATTTAAAGAAAGAAAAATTCTTAAGAATGAAATGCATTTCTTTGGCTCATAGTAATTTCCACGTCAATAGAAAACTTAAATGCAAGGCTATTTTTGTTTGTTTTGGGGACATGCAATTAATCCATCGTTTAAGAATTCAAATTATATAACTACCATGTTTTTCCCAATATTGTATAATTCTATTAAACCATATTATGAAATTAATATTAATTTTTTTGTAAATAACTTGGTATTTCCAGTTAATTCTTTCTGCTAATAATAGCTTCTGACTTTGGAAATTTTACTCTGTTTTCTTCTGTTCATTGTTTCAAATTCTAAAACTGTACTGAGAAACTAAATATAATATTTAAATTAACTAATGAAAATATATTTAATCAGATAATATTTCTGTTAAACACTATAGTATTCTGATTCTGTGCTTACAAAATTATTCTTGGAAAAAATAAATGTTCCCTGGCATTCTTACGCTACAGACTCAGGAATGAACCTCAAGTATATAATTACACGCTAAGCTTAAGCCTACTTAAAAAATGTCACAGAAATGACAACAAGGTTTTTCATTAAACTCTAGAATCATGGAAGAGAAGTATCATTGATACAGGTGAAAAGCATGGTAATATCTTATTAGTTATTATTTAAAGGTTTTAATTATTTTTCTTAATACTCATTTTAAAACTTCTCAAGTTTTTAATAGTGTAAGGCTGTAGTTTCGTTAAGCTTTAGGCATGAGTGCAGCAAACTTTTTCAAAGAAAGTTTGCTTACCAAGCAATTTTTCACTAGTTCACACAACTATCTAAACGTAGTTCCTTTTTCAGTATATGACCTAAATGTATTTTCTTTAAACAGAATGAACCTAAAGAACAGGGCCTCAGGGAAATAGTACTACCTGAGCCGTTCAGTCTGAGGCAAAGGAATCATAAATACATCCTTTCCAAGGTAGTAGGGTTTTGCAAGGCTCTGTAAATTGTTTTGTGATAGATGAACCCTATGAAAACACATCGACTGTGTTAGAACAATCAAAGAAACAATATTAGAGAAAAGAAATACACCCTAGGGTACACAGAGACATTATGTTATAAAGCCAGTGGCTGATGACCCTTCTATCTATGGCACAACTGAGACTATAGTTAAAATACTATATATAGTGCCATAATATCTGCAAGCTGCCAAAATCTTACAGCCAGGAAAATGTCAACAGAGTAGAAATGATTGGATCGCCAAAATACTACAGCAAGGCAGGACGACAAGAGATTGATTTAAAAATATGAATGAGTACATCAAAATATCACAGCTGAGAGAAAATAATACATTTCTATATAAACCCAGTGTCGTCAACTAAATTCCGACTCATAGCGACCCTAGGTTGGTACATTTCTATATCGTGCTTTGAAATGATCAATTTTACCACAAATCTGCTGTTTTAGACAGAAGAAAACATTTATCATTCAGCCCAAATGTATTTTTTTCTGGTTTTGTAGAATATAACATTCATTATGTGTGTATAGCTGATGGAAATAGAAAAAGAGGGAGCATCTTTACTATGATGTCACTTTGAACCAATCAATTACTTTTGCTGCAATTTTATTTCTCAGCTAAGTGTAATAAGATAATACTTTCTGATGTAGTAAGTGATGGTAAGCATTAGAAAAAAAGATAAAAGATAAATGCATAGCAAAGATGTAATATATATAATGTATGCATATTAAATGCCAGTCCATTTCAGTCCAGAGGTGGACTGAAATGGACTGGTACTGGCCGTTTTGAATCAGACAATCATATAGTCTAATATGCTGGGAATGCTGTTGAAGAGGAATGGTGTTGCATTCATCGTCGAAAAGAACATTTTAAGATCTATCCTGAAGTACAGTACTGTCAGTGATAGGATAATATCCATACACCTACAAGGAAGACCAGTTAATATGACTATTATTCAAATTAACACACCAGCCACTGGAGCCAAAGATGAAGAAATAGAAGATTTTTATCAGCTGCTACAGTCTGAAATTGATTGAACATGGAATCAAGATGCATTGATAATTACTGGCAATTGGAATGCGAAAGTTGGAAACAAAGAAGGATCAGTAGTTGGAAAATATGGCCTTGGTGATAGAAACAATGCCAGAGATTGAATGATAGAATTTTTCAAGACCAACGACTTCTTCATTGCAAATACCTTCTTTCACCAACATAAATGGTGACTATACATATTTTTTTTTCATACATATGGACCTTGCCAGATGGAACACACAGAAATCAAATTGACCACATCTGTGGAGAGAGATGATGGAAAAGCTCAATATCATCAGTCAGAACAAGGCCAGGGGCCAACTGTGGAACAGATCATCAATTGCTCAAATGCAAGTTCAAGCTGAAACTGAAGAAAATCAGAGCAAGTCCATGAGAGCCAAAATATAACTTTGAGTACATCCCACCTGAATTTAGAGACTTATCTGATGTGATGCATTGAACGTTAGTGACTGCAGACCAGATGAGTTGTGGAATGACATCAAGGACATCATACATGAAGAAAGCAAGAGGACACTGAAAAGACAGGAAAGAAATAAAAGATCAAGATGGATGTCAGAGGAGACTGAAACTTGCTCATGAACACTGAGCACCTAGAGCAAAAGGAAAAATTGATGAAATAAAAGAACTGAACAGAAGATTTCAAAGGGTATCTCGAGAAGACAAAGTAAAGTAGTACAATGGCATGTGCAAAGAGCTGGAGATGGAAAACCAAAAGGAAAGAACACAACTCAGCATTTCTCAAGCTGAAAGAACTGAAGAAAAAATTCAAGCCTCGAGTTGCAATAGTGAAGGATTCTATGGGGAAAATATTAAACAACACAGGAAGCATCAAAAGAAGATGGAAGGAATACACAGAATCATTATACCAAAAAGAATTAGTTGATTTTCAACCATTTCAACAGGTGGCATATGATCAGGAACCGACGGTACTAAAGGAAGAAGTCGAAGCTGCTCTGAAGGAATTGATGAAAAACAAGGCTCCAGGAATTGATGGAATATCAGTTGAGATGCAGCGCTAGAGGTGCTCACTTGTCCATGCCAAGAAATATGGAAGACAGCTTCCTGGCCAACTGGCTGGAAGAGATCCATATTTATGCCTATTCCCAAGAAAGGTGATCCAACTCAATGTGGAAATTATAGAACAATATCATTAATATCACACGAAAGCAAAATTTTGCTGAAGATCATTCAAAAACAGCTGCAGCAGTATATCGACAGGGAACTGCCAGAAATTCAGGCCAGTTTCAGAAGAGGGTGTGAAACCAGGGATATCATTGCTGATGTCAGATGGATCCTGGCTGAAAGCAGAGAATACCAGAAGGATGTTTACCTGTGTTTTATTGACTATGCAAAGGCATTCGACTGTGTGGATCATAACAAGTTATGGATAACCTTGCAAAGAATGGGAATTCCAGAACACTTAATGGTGCTCATGGGGAACCTTTACATAGATCAAGAGGCAGTCCTTTGAACAGAACAAGGGGATACTGCTTGGTTTAAAGTCAGAAAAGGTGTGCATCAGGGTTGTATTCTTTCATCATAGCTATTCAATCTGTATGCTGAGCAAATAATCCAAGAAACTGGACTATATGAAGAAGAACGGGTCATCAGGATTGGAGGAAGACTCATTAACAACCTGTGTTATGCAGATGACACAACCTTGCTTGCTGAAAGTGAAGAGGACTTGAAGCACTAATGATAATCAAAGACCACAGCCTTCAGTATGGATTGCACTTCAACATGAAGAAAAAAAAAAACCTCACAGCTGGACCAATGAGCAACATCATGATAAGCGGAGAAAAGATTGAAGTTGTCAAAGATTTCATTTACTTGGATCCACAATTGACAGCCATGGAAGCAGCAGTCAAGAAATCAAAAGATGCATTGCTTTGGGCAAATCTGCTGCAAAGGACCTCTTTAAAGTGTTGAAAAGCAAAGATGTCACCTTGAAGACTAAGGTGCACCTGACCAAAGCCCTGGTATTTTCATCTGCATCATATGCATATGAAAGCTGGACAATGAATAAGGAAGACCGAAGAAGAGTTGACTCCCTTGAATTGTGGTGTTGGCGAAGAATATTGAATATACCATGGACTGCCAAAAGAATGAACAAATCTGTGTTGGAAGAAGTACAACCAGAATGCTCCTTAGTAGCAAGGATGTCGAGACTGCGTCTTACATACTTTGGACATATTGTCAGGAGGGATCCGTCCCTGGAGAAAGACATCATGCTTGGCAGAGTACAGGGTCGGCGGAAAAGAGGAAGACCCTCAACGAGGTGGGGTGACACAGTGGCTGCAACAATGAGCTCAAGCATAGCAAAGATTGTGAGGATGGCTCAGGACCAGGCAGTGTTTCATTCTGTTGTGCGTAGAGTTGCTGTGAGTCTGATCCGACACAATGGCACCTAAGAAGAACAACATGCATATAAAATGCTCTGTAACTTTTGATGGAAATCCTGGTGGCATAGTGGCTAAGTGCTGTGGCGGTTAACCAAGAGGTCACAGTTTGAATCCACCAGGTGCTCCTTGGAAACTCTATGGGGCAGTTCTACTCTGTCCTGTAGGGTCACTATGAGTTAGAGTCAACTTGATGTAACGGGTTTGGTTTTGGGTTTTTTTTTTTTTTTTTTTTTTTTTAATAACTTTTGACAATTACATTACCAGGGTTAATTACTTATATAGAAGTCTGTGGGTGGTTCAAATGATTGAGTGCTCACCTACTAGCCCAAAGATTGGTTGGTTTGAACCAACCCAGAGGCTCCTTGAAAGATAGTCCAGACGATATGCTTCCAAAAGGTCACAGCCTTGAACACCCTAAGGAGCACTGTTCTACTCTGACACACTTGGGGTCAATGTGAGTCATAATTGACTTAACAACAACTAACAGCAATAATTGTTACATATAACATAAATATATATTAACATGTAAATACATAAAATTATGACTTGTTACTGTATGTGATTTCCATTTATACACTTAAACATATATATATGTGCAATGGTAGTGTGATAAAAATTTACAGCATTAGAAACCCTGTGGGGCAGTTGAACTCTGTCCTAGAGGGTCGCTGTGAGTTGGAATTGCCTTGACGGCAATAAATTTGTGTGTGTGTGTTATGCACACACACATACACAACATATAGAAAATCTATATTCTCTCCCTGTTCTTTCACTCTCTCTATTGATATCTTTTCCTCTGTTTTCTCCCAGTTTAGCTTGGAGTGGTGAAGAAACAAAGAGAACTACCTGGAGTCCTTTCAAGTACCGTCCTGTCTATTGTGTTGATGGCGTTGAGGTAAAGGAAGGATGGTAGATCCAGGCCAGAGTGATCTTCCAGGAATTATTTTGCTCTGATGTCATTTTACTGTGGGTGGTACTAAAGTCAAATGACTGTGTATTAGGAAGGAGATTGGAGAAACACCCTTTACCAGGAAAGTAGTTTCTTTTTTACTTTCTAACTCAGCTGAGCTATGTAATTTAACAGGAAGCAATGGAAGCAGCTTCCCCTTCTAAAGTATTGCTCACGCAATGTGGCCATGACAAAGCAATAGATAGCAAAATTTGACTTACTTTCCAAAGAAGAAATCTTAGTTCATGTAAAAACAGAGGAATAAGAGAATAATTATTGAACAAGAAAATAAATTATCTGAGAAAACAAACAAACAAAAAAAACCATTGCCATCGAGTCAATTCTGACTCATAGCAATCCTGTAAGACAGAGTGGAATTGTCACTTACTTAGGGTCCCAGGAGCAGCTGGTAGATTCGAATTGCTGATCTTTTGGTTAGCAGACCAAAGCACACACACATACACAAATACAAAGTACCAGATAGGATAGGAGTTCTTTAAAAAATTGAGCACACACACACAGACACACACACACACGGACACACACACGTATATATGTTGCCATGAATCAGAATTAACTGGATGGCAACTTAAAACAACAACACAATACATACAATTTTAAACCTAGTCCTTTGTGTGTATAGGTAGCTGGATGGATGGATAGGTAGGCAAGAAGGTAGGTAAATGGATAGATGTAGATATATATATCTGAATTAAGAAACGTTTTTGTATAAAAGCAGAATCACTCTCAAAGAAATATATTAACATATTTGTCTCTGTAACAGCATAATATTTTCCATCAGAAAAGCACAGAACCACAAACTTTTAGTTAAAAATCTAGCAATAATTTAGGTAAACAGTCTACAAGAATAACAAAGGGATTAATATTTGTAAAATATAAATTATAATATCATTCAAAAAAGACACTAATATAACCCCAACTGAAAAAAGAAAAAAAACAGGGCAAAGAACAAAATGAGAACATATGCATAAGAAAAAAACACAAGACTCAAATATTTTCTCCCTGTTCAGCTTCAGTAAAAAAAAAAATTTGCTTAGCAAGTTTGCAGTGTTCTGAAAACATTGTAATAATGTAATATTTAATGCCAGTGAATATTGTTGAAAAAAGGTAGTCCCAAGCAACTTAAGCAATATTGATAATAATTATATTGGTACAGTCATCTTAGAAATTGGCAATATATTAACCAATTCATTACTTACTCTTTAAAGTGTGACTTAAGAACTTTCATACTATTCAATTCAATAATTTTATTTCTGGAAATCTATCGTTAAAACTAATTTGAATTTCCATAATGCATCAGGAGACATACAATTTGGAAATGGGCAAAAGATACTACTGAATGTCCTTTTGTGGATACTGTAAAACAAATCGTCATAGATTATATGATGATATAATATTTTATAAGAGCATCTGCCTTTGTCTTTCTATTGGCTAATCTATTTTATAACTCAGTGAGCATACTAGTTTTATTGTGGAATACTGATAGCAATACAAATTATTCACATTCATAGCATTACAAATAGTTCATCTGCTATCCATAAAATTAACTTACTTCCTATATAAACATCATCCCAAAGAATACATTTTATTTTCTCATAGGTTACTAACCAATGTTGGATTTATGAGCATATTAATTTTATCATTTCTGATTACCTTCATGTATCCTTTTCAAGATACAATTATTTTCTGCTTTGAATTTTTTATTGATGCCATATGTTTTCATTAATGGGATCATGCTGAATCATCGAGTGTCATTGAATTTTTGGTAGGCAGTATGGATTTTTTTTTTCTAGCCCCCTCCCACAAGGCTACCCTCAGATCCAGTGGGGCATACCTTGTCCCACTAATTCTACCCCTGGAGTTCCCGAGTTCACTGAGACATATATATCCTCAAAATTTTTTTTCAAAATTTCTAGTTTTACTACCAAAAATGCACACAACTCATACAACATGCTGTAGAAACAGTACTTTGTGACACATGCCCTTTTTTTTAGTTTCAGACAGTCATAAAGGTCCCTGCCTTGCACTAGCATGTGCTGTCAGTGGAAAGCAGCTTCCCAATGAATCTGAGAGGCAGAAAATATTGGTGGGCAACCATGTATCTCATCCGTCATGAAAACATACCTCTGTTCTTCAAATCCTGCTATGCACTGCTTTGATATTTTGTTTCCTCGTTAATCAATGAGTTGAATAAAATATTTGACATGTTCATTTTATATTTAAAAGATAATCATTTTTAACCTTTTTAAGTATTTTTTTTTTTATTAACTTTTATTGAGCTTCAAGTGAACGTTTACAAATCAAGTCAGTCGGTCACATATAAGTTAATATACATCTTACTCCTTACTCCCACTTGCTCTCCCTCTAATGAGTCAGCCCTTCCAGTCTCTCCTTTCGTGAAAACTTTGGCAGCCTCCAACTCTCTCTATCCTCCCATCCCCCCTCCAGACAGGAGATGCCAACACAGTCTCAAGTGTCCACCTGATATTATTAGCTCACTCTTCATCAACACCTCTCTCCCACCCACTGTCCAGTCCCTTTCATGTCTGATGAATTGTCTTTGGGGATGGTTCCCGTCCTGTGCCAACAGAAGGTTTGGGGACCATGACCGCCAGGATTCCTCTAGTCACATCCAGACCATTAAGTATGGTCTTTTTATGAGAATTTGGGGTCTGCATCCCACTGATCTCCTGCTCCCTCAGGGGTTCTCTATTGTGCTCCCTGTCAGGGCAGTCATCGATTGTGGCCGGGCACCAACTAGTTCTCCTGGTCTCGGGATGATGTAGGTCTCTGGTTCATGTGGCCCTTTCTGTCTCTTGGGCTCTTAGTTGTTGTGTGACCTTGGTGTTCTTCATTCTCCTTTGCTCCAGGTGGGTTGAGACCAGTTGATGCATCTTAGATGGCCGCTTGTTAGCTTTTAAGACCCCAGATGCCACATTTCAAAGTGGGATGCAGAATGTTTTCATAATAGAATTATTTTGCCAATTGACTTAGAAGTACCCTTAAACCATGGTTCCCAACCCCCCGCCCTTGCTCCGCTGACCTTTGAAGTATTCAGTTTATCCCGGAAGCTTCTTTGCTTTTGGTACAGTCCAGTCCAGTTGAGCTGACCTTCCATGTATTGAGTGTTGTCCTTCCCTTCACCTAAAGCAGTTCTTTTCAGCTAATTAATCAGTAAGAAAACCCTCTCCCTCCCTCCCTCCCCCCCTTTTTAAGTATTTTAATAAAATGTCTGTACTCAATGGTATGGAAAGCCTGGTGGCAAGGTGAGCAGGAAGCAAGTAGGTGATGGAGGATTAAGAGATGAAGGCTGAGGGGCCAGTGAGCTGCCACAGTCCTCACCCCGACAGATACCACTCAGCAGATTCCATCGTGGGGGTGAACACGTATCAAATTTCAACAGAGAAGTGATCACAACATTATACAACTGCAAAAACACTTGAGAATCATGGCCCAGCCAAATTGACACACAATCTTAACCATCACAATCTACCTCTTGTCAACTTGGCACCAGTATACATCTCCCCAAACCATACATAATCTCTGGATAAAGACAATTACAAAGCCATGCTTGTGCCTAACACGATACAACTAACACACCTACAAACAAAAACTAGCCCCATTTAAAAAAAAATTTACATCGTATATTTTATAAATGAAGACAGCAAAAATATTTGATGAACACACACAAAGCAGAATACTCATAACAATTACAGCCCTCGTTTCTGCAACTGGTCACGTGGTCATAAATGGTATTTAGAACTACCTTGTTCCACCATCCATTCTGTATTCAGTTTGCCCTCAGCAAGCCCCTCAGCAGGCTGTGGTTCTTTGCCTGGTGAGGTGACCCAAACCTTTGTTCCTGAAGAGGCTAGGACGTTAGTAATCATATTTGAATTGAGTTGCTGTAGTTTTCCATTTACTCTAATCACAGGGGATGGTAGTACTAAGAGAAGCCCTGTGATAGGTAGTACTAAGGGATCTCCTACATTCTAGACATACTCTTCTTTACCTCCATTATATAATATCAATCTGATTTTCTCTCGGTAAGCACAATCAGTCACACCAGCCAGAATGATAACTCCCTTCATTGCCTATTGATCCAGAGGCATAAGGAGCCCAGAGTGGCCAAGTGGGCTCCAGTTTAATGGAATCAGTGATGTGTTCCCAGGTGGGAGTATTCCTTCCTTTGGAACTAAGACCTTTAGACCTGCAGAGCATAAGGTTGTGGGAACAGGAAGCAAAAATCTTGTGAGTGGGTCACTAGGGGTAAGAGTGAGTGCTGCCACTCCCATTTCCACCCCTTGAATCCTGGACCCATGGATCCTGGCTATGGGAGAAACAACACCAAATATTGGACTCTGGTTTAGAGCATATACTACCTCCTAGAGATTGCTGCCCCAACTCTGCAAGGTATTCCCACCTAACTGGTGCTGTAATTGTGTCATTTGGAGGCCATTCCATTGTTCTGTCAAGCCAGCTACTTCAGGATGATGGGAAACGTTGTAAGACCAGCAAATTCCATGAGCATGGGCCCACTGCTGCACTTCATTTGCCATGGAGTCCTTTAATCAGAGGCAGTGCTGTGTGGGATACCATAATGGTGGATAAGGGATTCTGTAAGTCCATGTATGGTAGTTTTGGCAGAAGCATGGCGTGCAGGGAAGGAAAATCCATATCCAGAGTAAGTGTCTATTCCAATAAGGACAAAATGGTGCCCTTTCCACAATGGAAGTGGCCCAATGTAATCAACTTGCTACCAGGTTGCTGGCTGATCACCTCGAGAGTGCCATATAGAGGATTCAGTGTTGATCTCTGCTGCTGGCAGACCGGGCACTCAGCAGGGGCTGTAGCTAAGTCAGCCTTGGTGAGTGGAAGTCCATGTTGCTGGGCCCATGCATAACCTCTATCCCTGCCACCATGGTTACTTTGTTTATTAGCTCATTGAGCAATGACAGGAGTAGCTGGGGAAAGAGGTTGACTGGTTTCCACAGAATGCATCATCCTATCCAGTTGATTGTTAAAATCTCTGCTGAGGTCATCCTTTGGTGAGCATCACATGAGACACAAATATCTTTACTACTTTGGCCCATTCAGAGAGGTCTGTCCACATACCTCTTCCCCATAAACCCTTGTCTCCAATTTTATAATCATATTCTGTCCCAGTCCCTGGCCATTCAGCCAAACCATTGGCCACAGCCCATGAATCAGTATACAATCGCACATCTGGCCATTTCTCCTTCCAAGCAAAGTGAACAACCAGGTGCTCTGCTCGAAGTTCTGCCCATTGGAAAAATTTTCATTCACTACTGTCCTTCAGGGAAGTCCCAGAAAGGGGCTGTAGTGCTGCCTCTGCCCACTTACCAGCGGTGCCTGCATTTCATGCAGAATCATCTGTAAACCAGGCACGAGTTTTCTCTTCTTCGGTCAACTAATCATAAGGAATTCCCCATGAGGTGATAGGTGCAGACTGGGAGATAGAAGGTAATGTGACAGGAGTGGAGACGATGCGTATTTGGGCCACTTCCTCATGCAACTTGTGCCTTCAGGTCCTACTTGGGCCCGATCTCATATATACCAGATCCATTTAATGACTGAGTGCTGCTGTGCATGCCCAGTTCATGATGGGCGGCTCAGGCTGCATGGTGTCTTTGTGTCCCATGGTTAAGCGTTCAGTCTCTACTAAGGCCCAGTAAGAGGCCAAAAGCTGTTTCAAAAGGAGAGTAGTTACCTGCAGAGGATGGCAGGGCTTTGCTCCAAAATTCTAATGGTCTCTGCTGTGATTCACCAGTAGGGGCCTGCCAAAGACTCCAAACAGCATCTCTATCTGCCACTGACACTTCAAGCACCATTGGATCAAGTGGTCATATGGCCCAGGTGGTAGAGCGGCTTGCACAGCTGACTAAACCTGACGCAGAGCCTTCTCTTGTTCTAGGCCCCACTCAAAACTAGCAGCTTTCGATTCACTTGGTATATAGGCTGGAGTAGCACACCCAAATGAGGAATATGTTGCATCCAAAATCCAAAGAGGCCCACTAGGTGTTTTTTCTCCTTTTTAGTTGTGGGAACAGTCAGATGCAATAACTTATCCATCACTTTAGATGTAATATCGCAACATGCCCCACACTACTGGACTCCTAGAAATATCACTGAGGTGGAAGGTACCTGAATTTTTGTGGGATTAATTTTACACTCTCTGGCATGCAAATGGAAACCCTAGTGGCATAGTGATTAAGAGCCACTGATGCTAAACCAAAAGACTGGCATTTCAAATCTACCAGGCACTCCTTGGAAACTCTGTGGGGTAGTTCTACTCTGTATTATGGGGTCGCTGTGAGTCAGAATTGACTCAATGGCTACAGATTTGGTTTTGGTTTCAGCACACAAATGTTTTACCAATAAGTCCAGAGTTATTGACATTTCTTCCTTACTAGGTCCAATCAGCATAATGTCATCAATGTAATGGACCAGTGTGACTTCTTGTGGAAGGGAAAGGTGATCAAGGTCCCTATGGACTAAATTATGACGTAGGTCTGGAGAGCTGATGTAGTCATGATGTTGGCAAATGAAACTGTATTCCTGGCCTTGCAAGTTGAAGGCAAACTGCTTCCGATGGTCCTTATAAACAGGTGTGGAGAAAAAGGCATTAGCCACATCGATAGTTGCATAGCAGGTACCAGGAGATGTATTAATTTGTTCAAACAATGAAACTACATCTGGAACAGTAGCTGCAATTGGAGTCACCACCTGGTTAAACTTTTGATAATCTACTGTCATTCTCCAAGATTCATCTGTTTTTTGCACACACCACATAGGCGTGTTGAATGGGGATGTGGTGTGAATCACCATCCTTGCATCCTTCAAGTCCTTGATGGTGGCAGCAGCCTCTGAAGTCCCTCCAGGAATGCGATATTGCTTTTGGTTTACTATTTTCCCAGGTAGGGGCAGTTCTGATGGCTTCCACTTGGATTTTCCTGCCGTAATAGCCCTTACTTCATTTGTCAGGGATCCAATGTGGGGGTTCTGCCAGTTGCTGAGTATATCTATTCCAATTATGCATTCTGGAACTGGGTAAGTCACTACTGGATGGGTTCAGGGACCTACTGGACCTGTGAGACGGCCATGAGCCAAGACTCCATTAATAACTTGACCAGTGATGTTTTGGGTCACCTGAAAATAGTGCCAGATCAGAGCCAATATCCAGTAATGCCTGAAAAGTCTGATTCTTTCCTTTTCTCCAATGAATAATCACTCTTGTAAAAGTCATAGATCCCTTTGGGGAAGGCTGGGAGAGAGGTTAACAGTAAAAATTCTTGGCAATATATTGGAGTCCTTCCTCAAGGGAACCCAGCCTCCCCTTCATTCAAGGGGACATAGGTCTTTAAACTCGGTCTACTCTGGGAATTGATTGAGGGACCATAACTGTGTATTCCAGCAATTCAAGTTAGACTGCTGTTCACTTGACCTAGAATTCATCCGTTTGTACAGATCCAGTAAATATTTAGTAGATTTATCTCTTTTACTTCTAGGCACACCATGACTAAGTAGTCAAAGCCATAAGCCCATAAGATTCAGACTATGCTGATTAATGCTTTGATTCTGCTGTCCATTACTGTTACCACACCCACCTTGTCTTTGTTGACTGAGTGCAGCCACTTGGCCACTACTACCATGGGATTTAATCAGCCCCATTGTAGTTAAGTGTCTTAATTTGGTTAGGGTAGTTCCCACTGTCAAATGTGATTTACATAAAATAGCAATGACAGCAGTCTTCAAGGACCCTTCACAAATTCATTCCTCACAGTTGTGGTAAAGGTGTGTCCTCTGGGTATTCCATGTGTGGGTCTGTGGGTCTAACCTGATAAATCTACTCTAGTATGCCAATTTCCTTAAGCCTTTGGATACCTTCTTCTACAGTATACCAAGGCAGGTCTGATACTTCAACTTGACATAGTGTAGGCTGCCACATAACCCATGCTTCAGCAACCCAACCAAATAAACTATTAGAACCTTTCCTAACTACTCGAGCTGAAAGATTGAATGAAGAATTTGTGCTTAGTGGACCTATATCAATAAACTCAGACTGATTCATCTTTATGTTCCTTGCACCAAGTATCTGTTGCTTGAACAGACATTTTGGGGCACATGACTGTAGTAAGGCCAATCAACCAACCAGACAAACATTGTATTAATATTCCTTTGTGTAACAGTCAAAACATAATAAACAATGAAAAAAGTGTTCCTGATTTGTGGGTGCAACTGTGTTAAGTATATATTAAACACAATAATATATTACGATTTTTAACACAATGAGCAAATTTTGTTTCAGGAATGCAAAAGTAGTTCACTGTTTGAAATCTATAAACATACTCCACCATGTCAATAAATTAAACAGAAACTATGTAATTATTTTATAGTTAATAGATGCCAAAAGGCATTAAAGTTAGCAGCAAAAAGTAATTCAAATGTTATGGAGAATTAACCCCACCCTCAAAAAAAAAATAGCAAATATCATACTAGATGAAATAAATATGGAGTTGTCCTACATTCTGGCAAGTTGTCTATCTGACTGGGGGGCATATGGAATTCAGGGAAAATAAACAATTTTTGACCTTTAAAATAATATTGTCAGGCTTGATAAACCAAACATTCTTAAAATGAAAGTAAATTGATTAAGTTAGTAGATTTTTGTACATTAAGTTGGGACTTAAGTGAGGCATAGTGTAAACATATAAGCACTGAAATCATACAATGATAGTAAAAAACAAGGTGCCACTGAGTTGATTCTGACACCTGTGTCAGAGTAGAACTGCACTTCATAGGGTTTTCAGTGGCTCTCTTTCAGAAGCAGATTGCCAAGGCTTTCTTCTGAGGCACCTCTGGATGGACTCAAAAAGCCAAACTTTAAGGTTACTGGCCAAGCACTTAACTGTTTCCACATCCCAGAGACTCCTAGAATAATTATACAGCCATGTATATAATTTATAATTATTTTATATATAATTTTACTTACATATATTCTACAATTGTATAAAGTATAATTATATATATGTATATATACATACATTTTTTGACTGTTCCATTTGCTACAGCACAGCTTTCCCCAAAATATATTCCATGAAATAATAATAGCTTACTTGTATTCACAAACTGGTCCATCCTTTGTTATCCTGTGACACTGTGACATAAGTAAATATTATCATCCCCACTGTGTAAGATAATTGGAACTTGGATATGTTAAATATTTGTCCCAAATTAGGTCTACAAAATGATAGAGCTGGAGTTTGAATTTGGCAGAGTCTGTGCAATGGGCATTAATTGGACTCAACTCCATACCTATTGATAGAGATTTAGATTAAAAAGTGTCTGTGATAAAATTGGTTAAGGAAAGAAAGCTAAATAACGTTTATTCCCTTATTGCTGGAATATTCAATGTCTTTGACACATTGTGAATATATAAGGAGTCTAAATTTAAGTAAAGGTACCAAACCAAACCCACTGCCATAGAGTCAATTCTGACTCATAGCGACCCTATAGGACAGAGTAGAACTGCCTCATAGAGTTTCCAAGTAGCACCTAGTGGATTCGAACTGCCGACCTTTTGGTTAGCAGCCATAGCTCTTAACCATTATGCCACCAGGGAAGAAGGATATAATATGCAGACCTGCCCAAACTTATTGACCACAGAATTCTTTTTCTTTCCCCAAAACGTATTTAATATTAATATTTCGAGGGATTCATTTGTGAACTACTACTATAATAACACATATAAAACCATTGTCACTGGAGGGCATTTATTTCAGGTCAACAGATAAAACAGTTCCTAAACACTTTTAAATGATACTGTTTGATCTATTCTTTGTGCATATACCAGTTGGGTAGCTCTAGGAAAAATATACAATAAAAGCAAAGTCCATATTCTGTACTTTCTTCCTTGTTCCTGACCTTGCTCCCACTTATATCTCCACTGATTCCTTATTTATGCTGACTTTTGGAAAAATCTACTGTCACGGATTGAAACCTGTCCCCCCAAAAATATGTCAATCAACTTGTTTAGGCCATGGTTCCCAGTATTGTGTGGTTGTCCTCCATTTTGTGATTGTAATTTTATGTTAAGAGGATTAGGGTGGGATTGTAACACCCTTACCAGGTCACATCCCTGATCCAATGTACAGGGAGTTTCCCAGGGCTGTGGTCTGCACCACCTTTTATTTCTCAAGAGATGAAAGGGAAGCAAGCAGAGAGTTGGGGCCCTCATACCACCAAGAAAGCAGCATCAGGAGCAGAGCACGTCCTTTGGACGTGGGGTCCCTGCGCCTGAGAAGCTCCTTGACCAGGGGAAGATTGAGGACAAGGACCTACCTCCAGAGCCCACAGAGAAAGAAAGACTTCCCCTGGAGCTGATGCCCTGAATTTGGATTTGTAACCTACTAGGGTTTTAGGGTACGCGCGCACGCACGCACTGGCGGCGACTCCCGACTCACTCGCGTTAATGATCCTTCCGCAGGTTCACCTATGGAAACCTTGTTAGGACTTTTACTTCCTCTAGATAGTCAAGTTCGACCGTCTTCTCAGCGCTCCGCCAGAATTTTTTTTTTTTAGGGTGGGTAGACTGTGAGAAAATAAATTTCTCTTTGTTAAAGCCATCCCACTTGTGGTATTTCTGTTTTAACAGCACTAGATGACTAAGACACCTACTGTATTCTAGATCAGAGCTTTTCAAACTTTATCGTATGTAGGAATCACCTCAGGGGATCTATTTCAAATGCAGATTCTGATTTGGTAAAACTGGGATGGAATGTAGGATTATACGTTGCTAATGGGATGGATCGTAGGATTATACACTTTTAGGTGGTGGTGCTGGTTTTTAGCTACTGCTGCTGGTTTTTGAGCTACACTTCTAGTAACAATGATCTAAGGCACTTTTTTCTCCAAAATGGCGTTTGGCAAAAAGCTTTCTAGAGTAATAAATGTCTGCCCCAACTAAATTCTGATACCGTATCATTGTCAAAACAGAGAAGAAAAAAGCTAAAATATTTCATAACATGGTGAAAATATGATAATAACAGTGCTTTTTCCTTCCTCTGAATATTTTAACTAGATATTACCAAACCAAAAACCAAACCTGTTGCCGTCAAGTCGATTCAGACTCATAGTGACCTATATTAGATAAACATATTTCAAGAAGAGGTATCTTAAGTGGAAACTTTGCTTCCTCTTTGAGATAAACTGTATTCTTTTTGTCGTGTCCTAAAATAATAATGCCGAGATATTTAAAGGGAGATGATCACGTAGTACTAACTTGAGGGGATTTGGTGACATAGCTTTACCCAGAATTTGTGGACACATTTTTACTAAGACTTAATTATGTCCAAGGGTCTACAGGGTTGTCCACTGAAAGATATATTTTGTGTTTCACTGTAATGCAGAATGTAGCATAGAGGTTATCTTAGTCATTAGTGCTGCTATAAAAGAAATACCACAAGTGGATGGCTTTAACAAACAGAAACTTGTTCTCTCACAGTCTACTAGGCTAGAAGTTCAAATTCAGGGTGTTAGCTCCAGGGGAAGGCTTTCTCTGTTGGCTCTGGAGGAAGAGCATTGTCATCAATCTTCCTCTGGAGTAGGAGCTTCGTTGCTCAGGAGCTCTGTGTCCAAAGGGCACGCTGTGCTCCTGGCACTGCTTTCTTGGTGGTATGAGGTCCCCCTGGATTTCAAGGGCCAGCAAGAGCTCACCGGACGCAAGCCACAGTGTGTGCCCAGCCCCGCTTTGCACTCCAGCCTGATTGACCCAGCCACTAGACCCTATCCTTATTCTAAAGTTACGAACCTGGCTTGCTGACTTCCCTTACCTATGTTGTTCCAACATGCTAGAGGCTGTTCACCTTGGAGACCTGCGGATAAGGATATGGTCTGGTGTGAGACTGACACCCTCTCCCCTGGATTTAGAACACAATTATGACACCACCTAGGTGGCAATACCTTGCAGAGTTGGGGCACTGTTCTCCAGTAGGCTGTATATATTCTAAAACAGCATCCAATATATGGTACTGTTTTTCCCATAGCTAGGATTCATGAGTCCAGGAACCAAGGGGTGGAAATGGGAGTGGCACCATTCACTATCACCCCTAGTGACCCCCTTATGAGATTTTTGCTTCCTGTCCCTGTGATCTTATGCTCCACAGGTCTAGAGGTCTATTTCTGAAAGTTATTTAGTGAAAACTCTATCAGTTACAATAGAATATTGTCCAATATATTGTAGAAGAAGAGCCCCATAGGTTGGAAGGCACTCAGAATGTACTGTAACCACAATAATTGGCTCTAGAATACCAGGGATTGTAAAGGTGTCACAGGACCATACAATCTTTTGTTCTATTATACTTGGGGTCTCCATGAGTCAGAGATGAATCCCTAATAATTAACAACAGCAACAAGTAATTAGCTAGAACAAAAGCCCCTGGATGTTGCAAACAGTTATGCACTCGACTACTATCAAAATCATACCAGTTCAAATCCACAGATGCCTTGGAAGAAAAGCTTGGTGATGTACATCAGAAAGATCACAGCTGATGGAATACAATTCTACCCTGAAACATTTGAGTCAGAATTTACTCTCCAGCAACAAGTTTTACAATATTATTTTTTAATTCTCTTTGTCTTATTCTATAACCCTCTTGTCAGAACAATTTTAAATGATTGGTTTTCTATAACTCCTACTTGGTCTTATAAAGAGAAGATGAGAGAAATGGCTTGAAGCCTGAGACATACTTTGAAAATTGAGCTTTAATTTTGCATAAATACAAGGGTTTATAGTATTTCATGTAGGCAGAAAAAGGCCTATGCTTAAGTTTTAAAATGAAATGACTCTGATTTCTTCAGCATGATTCTTAAGGAATCTGGCAAGTTAGTACTCCCATATTCAGAAACAAATTATATAATAAACTAAGCAAGTAACAATTTGTCATTGTTTCCTATGAACATATTATGCCCCTTTTCCCTCATCCCTTTGTGAACACATCATTACAAATTTAAGTGTTTAAAATCATACTAAAGTGATAAGACAGTATGGGAAAATGGAAATCATGATATAAATTTAAAATATATTAAGTATATTCCTATTAACTCCCATATCATAAAGATGAAACAATATTGACATAGATGAGTTTATTTAATTCATTTGTATTAGTAAACTGAATGGAAAATGGACTAATTACAATTAAAGAAGTAAGAAACTTTAAAAATTCTAGAGCATGTCAAATGAGAGAATTAATGAAGTAAAATAAAAATAATACAAACATCTGTCTAGTAAACTTAAAGGAACCTCCTTAAACCAGTCTTCTATGTAAAGGCATGTTTCCGATTTGCATGAAAATAAGATAGCTGCAGTATTATTTTCTTATCAAGATTCTCTATAATTTATTATTCCCCAAGATACTTATTTTACTTAATTTCGAGTATAATGATGATGTTGCTTCTTTAAACAGTATTGTGAATTAATGTAAGTAGGCTTCATTATTTTGTGAAATCACATATTTTATTCCTAAATATTCATCTCTGAAGCATTTATTTGCAGATGAGCATTTGTGATGAAAAAGAATTAACCATTATTTTACCATGGCTAGAACAGTTGCAGATTTTAAAATTAATGAGCTAAGACCATTTAGACAGTCTTATCTGCAATACAGTAAATATATGATATGATATACATGTGTCTGGCAGTTTGTCATACTGAAGCGGCTTGTGTATTGCCACCAGGCCACTGCTGGTTGACAAGTTTCAGTGAAGCATCCAGACTAGGACAGATTGGAAAAAAGGACGTGGCAGTCTACTTCTGAAAAAATTGGCCAGTGAAAATCTTATGAACAGCAGCAGAATATTGTCTGATATAGTGTCTGAAAATGAGCACCTGAGGTTGGATGGCACTCAAAAGACCACTGAGGAAGAGCTGCCTCCTCAAAGCAGAGTCAAATTTAATGACATGGATAGTCCAGGTTTTTGAACTTCGTCTGCTGATGTGGCAGGACTCAAAATGAGAAGAAACAGCTGCAAAGATCCATTAATAATTGAAACATGGAATGTATGAAGTATGGCTCACGCAGTTGTGGTAAAAAGCGTGTCCTCTGGGCACTCCATGTGTGGGGATGGGGATCTAATCTGATAAATCCTCTCAAACATGCCAGTTTCCCCAAGCCTTTGGATACCTTCTTCTACAGTATACCAAGACAGGTCTGATAATTCAACTTGATTTAATGTAGGCCACCACATAATCCATGCTTCAGCAACCCAACCAAATAAACTGTTAGATCCTTTCCTGACTTCTTGAGCTGAAACATTGAATGAAGAATCTATGCTTAGTGGATCAATATCAATAAACTCAGATTGATCCATCTTTATGTTCCTTGCACCATTAACCCACACCCTTAATAGCCATTCCCACAAATATTCCCCAGGTTTCTGTTTGTATGTATTAGAAAATTCAAGCAGTTCTTTTGGAGTGTAGTGTACCTCCTCCTGGGTCACACTTTGTACTTCACCTTTTGGGGCTTGCTGGAACTGAAATCTAATTATAGGTCTGGAAACCAGAATTGTTTTGAGAATATTCAGCATTGTCTTGTAAAGCATCTGCCTCAGGCGATGCCCCAGGCAATGACTCAGGCAAGGGATCTTTAGAGGCAGCTGGGCTAGGGCTAATCTCATTAGGCGGGAGTGGAGGGGCCAATGATTTTTCTGGTCAGGGTGGTTTAGCAGACAAACATGAAGTAATATCTTCAGATGGGAGTGATTCTCCCGGCAGGAGTGATTCAATGGAATTTAGTGGCTCAGTGTCTCCAGCTTCCTGATTATCTGTTCATATGTCCCCATTCCAAGTTTCAGGATCCCATTTCTTCTGAAATGATGCCCTTACTTTAACTTCAGACACCTCTCAAGGTTGGCAATTGAGCCAGTGTTATAATTCAGCTACTCTTACAATAAGGCTCTGGGTTTGGCTTTCAGCAATTTCAGCTCTGTTACTACAAGAAATAAGGCTTTCTTTCAAAACTCAGGAGGAAGGCTTAAGGTCATTTATGTGGTACTTGAGCTCTGACTCTGAAGCCCTGAGTGCATCTCTTTCTTTCGCCAGTTTGTCTAGTGAAAGTAGTTGCAACAAACCAGCTTCCTTATACTTCTCATTCTGACAAATACGTCAAGATATCATACATGTGTTTACCTGGAGCCTCGCCTTTCAGCAATATCTGATCTACTGGTGGTGATATTTTGCATAACTGTATCACCACCTCACACCATGGATTAGCAGTGTCCTCTTTGTTGTTGGAAGCAGAGTCATCAACATCTTTAAAACTAACCAGACTTGAGAGCCAATTTAGAAAACTCATTCTTACAATTTTGTTTCTCTAGAACCACTCTCTGTACCAAATATCTTAGGCTGGGTTCTCTAGAGAAGCAAAACCAGTAAAGCATGTAAATATATACAGAGAGATTTGTGTCAAGGAAATGGCTCACGCAATTGTAGAGGCTAGAACATCCCAAGTCCATGGATCAGGACAGAGGCTTCTCTTGATTTATGTAGCTGCAGGGGCTGGTGAACCCAAGATCAGCAGGTCAGAAAGCAGAGCTCCCAGTCTCAGGCTGTGAAGATAAATGAATCCCAAGATCTGCAGATAAGCTGATAGGTCAAGTCCCAAGAGCCAGAGGTCAGATGATCAGGAGGCAGAGCCAGAGGTCAGATGAACAGGAAGCAGGTGTAGGATCCAGTGTGAGCAAAAAAGCCAGAACATCACTTATATTTGGATGCAGGCGACACCTGCAAGTAAACTCCCTGTCAACTGATTGGCTATTCAGAGCAGATTTGATCAGGGAAGTAATCACATATAAACACTGAGAATCATGGTCCAGCTAAGTTAACACACAATCTTAACAATCACAGATGGATGAACAGATTTAAAAAAAAAAAAAAAAAATTGCTGTCGATTTCAACTCATAGCTAACCTATAGGGCAGAGTAGAACTGCCCCATAGGGTTTCCAAGGAGCAACCGGTGGATTTGAGCTGCCAAACATTTGGTTAGCAGCCTAGCTCTTAACCACTGTGTCACCAGATTTTTATACTGTGCTCACTTCATTTCATTAGTTCTCTTGCCATTGACATGCACTAGAATTTATAATGTTTAGTACTTTTTTAAATAAGAGGAATTAATGATTAAGTAGATGTGAGTAACTGAGAATGATACATTAAGAATAACACTCTGGATTTTAGCTTAAATAACAGGATGGAGGATGCTGATACTCACAGAACTATAATACAAGAGAAGTGAAACAAGCTTGGGAACAGAAATTAAAGAACTCAATTTGAGGTCTTTGTAGGATGTTGAAGTGGAAATATCTGGTAGCCAGTTAGTTATAAATTAGCTCATGGGTAGATTGAGATCAGTGATTGAACTATAGATTTGCAAATAACATTAGCTTAGAGATGGCAAAGAAATTCATGAGTGTGGGCAGACTTCATTGTTATGTTTAGAAAACATTTGGAGAGGGTAAAATTTTGAGTATATAGCAGAGAGGTGGGATTACAAATAGCACAGGCTCTGCCTTGAAGCTTAACAGGCCTCACGCCATAGACATCCCAAGAGCCCTAATGTCAAAATTCCAACATGCCACCATGTTCGTGGTCTGAAAGCAGAGCACATTGCCTATGTGGTCTGTCCCAAAGAAAGCACACCTAGGAAATAGGCCTATGCATCTTATGAAAGGAGGATCAGTCCATTTGGGTAGGGAGAACATGGAAATCAAGAGCCTGAAGCATAGTTTAGAAAAGGAATGGCACAATCACCTATTTGACAATTTTCTTTGGTACCATGGACTTCTTGCTATGTGGAGAGAGGTATTGGCAAATATGAGCCACAATACAGCCTCCGAAAAATTAGCTCCAGGTCAATTATCATGTTCTCTGGAGTTTATGGACAATGCTGTAAATGGGGAGGTATATGAGAATAGAGAGGATCAAAATAAACCAGCAAAAAAGGATCATTTAGAGAAGTTATAGCAGACAAAATCTAACACTTGTGGTAAGGTTTATAGGACAGAGAGGGATGTTGTTTGAAATGGTTTACATTATGGAAAGGGCAGTTTGTTTGGTGAAAGAATTATTAAAGAAGATGAGGCTAGAATATTCAGGGGCAATATATTGAACAGTTTTGTGTAACAGATTTAAAAATTTGAATGCTATGCTAAAGACAATGGAAACTTTTTTTTTTTTAATTGTACATGAGCAGATGCACTTTAAAAAGCTAATTAAGGTAACAGGATGGAGAATGGAACAGATGCAATGGTAAAAAAAAAAAAATTAAGGTAACAGGATGGAGAATGGAACAGATGCAATGGTAGATTTAAGAATTCTAAAAATATCTTATTAAATCTATCTGAATAAATCTGATTAGATCAGGCTGATCTGTCCTGTAAAGGATGAACAAGTGAGTGTTCAGCAAGTGAGTGTTCAGTTTAATGTTTTTTTTTTTTTTTTGGAGTTTCAATAAAATAAGACAGATAATACATGATGATGGGCAGGTTCTAGGATGAAGCCAATATTGGCTTATGATGTACTGAGTTTGAGGCATTTATTGGATGATAATGTAGAACTGTCCAGTTACTAGTAGAAAGTACAGTTCTAGATCTCAGGGAAGAAGTCTGGCTGGATATTTTGTTTAATATACTAATTATACATAAGTTATAGGTAAAATGTTGCTGTTGTAGTTGTATGCTGTTGAGAGAATAGTTAAAATACCCCCCTAAAAAAATCAAACCCATTGCAGTCCAGTCAATTCCTACAAATTAGTAATTTCCATTGCTCTCAGCAGTAGAAGTTCCACTGTTTTAAGTTGAGAATTTGAGGTGAGCAAATGGACAGAGTTGGCTATATGAAGTTAAGTCAAGAAAGCCTTGATCATGGTTCTATGTTTAAAAATAAGTAAATAAACAAGAAAGTTAGGAAGAAAGTATCTGTTTATAGTTTATATTCCTCAACTCCTATTCACTCTTCAAAGATATTTAGATTTGATCTTGGAATTCTATTTGTAAATAATCTTCACCACTCCTTACTTATCTACAACAGTATTTTACAAGCACTGATACTTATTGCACTAGTTTTCTTCAATATTCCTTGAAAACCCATTGCCACTGAGTAGATTTGGACTCATAACAACCCTTATAGACAGAGTAGAGCTGCCCCATAGGGTTTCCAAGGAGCAGCTGGTAGTTTTGAACTGCTGACGTTTTGGTTAGGAGCCAAACTCTGAATCATTGTGCCACCAGGTCTCCACATAACACTTTACCTGCCTATGAATCTGTATTATTTTTTTTTCTTGTAGTCTTAATCTGTTTAAATTAAGAAAATTTTTTTATCATTATTAAAAATAATGTAAACAAAAAAACATTGACTACATAAAGTCCTTTTGTGAAATAAAACATTGGTACATAAATGAACCAACATCTCATGAGTGGTTGTTCCTCTATAGAAGAATTACAAAGACTACAATTTCTTTTATCTACTATATTTTACATTTAAAAAAAAATAAGCAAATAAGGGAGTTGAGAGTTATGCAAGGAAGTGAGCATAATGCAACCATAGATACCAAGCTGAGTAAAGAAGGGAATAAGGATATAAAGGGAACAACTGATAGTGGAAATGTGTTTAAGTTGTGGATTAGAGGTTCCAGTAGGGATGGAAGGACTTGAATTAGTGTTACCAGAGTTAGTGTTGTAGAAAGATAGGAAGTAGAGATCAGAGTGGAATATTTGAAACTAATTTTGAAAGCAGTGAAGTTATTTGTAATGATAGGCTCTTAGCAGACAGCATAAATAGGATGCAGGTAAAGAGGCCAAAAAACTGATAATGGGAATTTCTATGGCTCATAGTTAACAAGAGGAATGGTGGAGAGAGTTAACAAGCAAGTTGAAAATTCTCAAATTAATGGAAAAGAGTGAAAAATTTTGAGTAGACAACTGCAAAAAAGAAAGAAAGAAAAAGGGATAGTAGGAAGAGCCCAAATGCATAGGAATCAAAGGCAGCTGGCACTGTTTAGGGAAGAATAATGATCTGGTGGCAAGCAATAAAGTTCCATTCTGCAAGCCCAGGATATGAAGGAAACAAATGGACACCACCTTAGAGAGATGGAAGAAAACCATGTCCTCAGAAAAAGGCAAGCTTCGAGTCACAGCAAGAACCAGGCAACTTCTGTGGCTGCTGTGTGTCTTAGTGAGAGGCAGCTTTGATACCTGATCTTTCCTGTCAAGACAGCTAGTACAGAAATTAGGCAGATTTAACATTCTAAAGTGATCCAACAGAGCAAAAGTGTTTCCAATTCATTTTGGTGATGATAGAGGCAACATTTAGTGTCGAATAATGGTGTCAAAGATTTGGCTGGGTCAAATATCAGTGTAGGGGTAAAAAAACCAAAACCTGTTGCCATTGAGTTGATTCCAAATCATAGCGACCCTATCAGACAGAGTAGAACTGTCCCGTAGGGTTTCCAAGAAGCACTTGGTGGATTTGAACCACTGACCTTTTGGTTAGCAGGTATAGCTCTTAACCATTACACTACCAGTGTAGAGGTAAGGCAACAGTTTTATTCTCACCTGGTAGTTTTTGTAGAGTGATCTTAGCTGGGGATTCAGCTGCCCAGCTTTCCTTCTTTTCTGCACGTTTCCTGAGCATGAATCTCCAGTCTTCTCATTGATTCTGTAACCAAATATCCTCCCAATTAATTTATTTTCTGTCGAAGTTAGCCAGGGTAGTTTTCTGCTTCTTGCAACCAAGTCTTCTAATTGGTGTAGCTTCTCTGTTACAGATTTTTACAAAACAATGCTGCCTAAACTATATTTTAAAACTTTTAGCCCATTGTATTGAGAAAGAAAAACAGGAATAAAACAAGAAAAATTATGTATTATCAATAAATGCTCCAAAATTACTGGTGCCTAATTTTTTTTTTTTTTTATATTGTAATTGATGGCATTTGGTTGCTTGATCACATCTTAGCCATACTATCCCATCCTCCAACGCTGTAGGTGTTGTTGATCCCTTTGGGTTAATTTCAACCATAAGGAAGTATTACAACAGAAGACAGATGGAAGATCACTTCAAGCCTTGCCATTTATCAGTCTATATTGGCGGGCTTCAGGAATAGTCTTAGGATACATTTTTTTTAATATTCAGAGGGTGGCACAGCTGGCCATATTGAATGAGACCTCATTTACCATCTTTAATTAAGGTTTAACTTTAAGTTTAAAAATCATTTTTAAATGGTTAGTCTTATATATTCATAAGCTCTTATAGATTCTAAAAATTCAAATTCCTTCTGGATTGAAGTCACAACATAAAGTTTAAGTGTTACCTCATGGGGACTAATTTTCTCCTCCATAACTAGTTGTGTGAGTCTACATTTCATTTCTAAAGCTTATTCCTCTTTACTGCAATATATCTCAATCACACATTTAAAAAATAATTGCCATTTTAAATTGAACTCAGAGCAGAACAAACCAATTACTGTAGCTGCATCAGTGTAGAGCATTTTAGTCCTCTACCGGCTGTATGAGTGTGCATACTTCCTCTGTTACAATTTATTATCACGTTAATACAGCATTTGTATTCACCTCCTGAAACAGGCTAAAAAGCTTCCAAGGGATTGAATATCCTTGAAGTTCATATTCGGCTTTAATAGCCTTATTCAACACAATTTAAAATACGAGAAATCTATGGTTAAACTCATTTCTATTGAGCCTCAAAATCTTGGCTAAATTCTGATAGTGGAAATAGTAAAAATTAACACACACAAACACACATTTCATGTCATCATTTAGCCACAGTGAATATATATATTTAGCTAGAGAGATCAAAATCTACATATGCTTAAAACTACTATTGCAGAAGGACAACTTGAAAACTAATGGCTTATTCATGGCCTATGTATCAGTGACAAGTAACAGAAAACCTAACTAATACTGTTTTGTTATTATTGCATTTTTGAAACTTTAAATTCATATTATTGAGCTATATTATACCTAAAGTGCATCTATTTTAAATGTTTTGATCGATTCATTTTGACAGATGAGTATGATTTGGTAATTGCCAACACAATCAAGATATAGAGTATTTCCCTCATCCCAGAAAATTCCCTTTGCCTCCTTGCTGTCAATCTCACTCCTGACCCTAGCTAATCACTGTTCGGCTTTCTATCAATATAGATTAGTTTTGAGGATTTTGTAATTTTATGTAAGTGCAACCATACATAGTCTTTTTTGTTTTGCTCTTTTCTCTCAACATAATGCTTTTGAGTTCATCCATGTTGTTATATGTATCACTAGGTAATTCCTTTAAATTTTTTATTTTAATTTTAATTGTGTGTTGTTGTTGTTAAGGGCCCTTAAGTTGATTCCGACTCATAGCGACCCTATGTACAACAGAACAAAACACTGTCTGGTCCTGCGCCATCCTTACAATTGTTGTTATGCTTGAGCCCATTGTTGCAGTCACTGTGTTAATTCATCTCCTCGAGAGACTTCTTTTTCTATGACCATCTACTTTACCAAGCATAATGTTCTTCTCCAGAGACTAGTCCCTCCTGATAACATGTCCAAGGTATGTGAGACAGAGTCTTGCCAGCCTTGCTTCTAGTGAGCATTAATTGTATCGCTCTACGGTATGTGTTTATACATTTACCTGTTGATGAACATTTGAATTGTTTGCAGTCTGAGACCCACAAAGTTGCTTTGAACACACATTTGGTATCGATCTTGCTATTACACAAAAGCTATTTTTTAATTTCTTTCAGGAAAATATCTGACTAGAATTTTGGATCATATGATAAGTTTGTGTTTAAAATTGTAAGTACCTTCCAAACCATTTTCCAAAGTGGCTGTACAATTTTACAGACCCATCAGCAAAGTATAAGGTTATAGTTGCACCACACTTTTTTAATGTCTGGTAGTGTCAGCCCTAGAGGATGTGTTGCTATTATGCTGTTAGGTGCCATCGAGTTTGTTTTGACTTAACAGCGATCCTGTGTACCACAGAACAAAGCACTGCCAGGTCCTGTGCCATCCTCACAACTGCTGTTATGCTTGAGCCCATTGTTGCAGCTACTGTGTCAATTCATTTTGTTGAGGGTCTTCCTCTTTTTTGCTGACCTTCTACTTTACCTGACAAGATGTCTTTCTCCAGGGAGTGGTCCCTCCTAATAACATGTCCGAAGTATATGAGATGAAGTCACTCCATCCTTGCTTCTAAGGAGCATTCTGGCTGTGCTTCTTCCAAGATAAATTTGTTATTCTGGCAATCCACGCTATATTCAATATTCTTTGCCAACACCATAATTCAAAGGTATCGATTTTTCTTCAGAATTCCTTATTCATTGTCCAGCTTTCACATGCATAAGAGGTGATTGAAAACACAATGGCTTGGGTCAGGCACACCTTAGTCTTCAAGGTGATATCTTTGCTTTTTAATAATTTAAAAAGGTCTTTTAAAGCAGATTGTATCTTTTGATTTCTTGACTGCTACTTCCATGGATGTTGGTTGTGGATCCAAGGAAAATGAAATCCTTTAAACTTCAGTATCTTCTCTGTTTATCATGATGTTGCTTATTGGCCCAGTTGTTAAGGGTTTTAGTTTTCTTTATGTTGAGGTGTAACCCATACTGAAGGCTGTCGTCTTTGATCTTCATCAGTAAGTGCTTCAAGTCCTCTTCGCTTTCAGCAGGCAAGGTTGTCTCACCTGCATATCGCAGGTTGTTAATGAGTCTTCCTCTAATCCTGTTGCCCCATTCTTCTTCATATAGCCTAGTATCTTAGATTATTTGCTCAGCATACAGATTGAATAAGTATGGTGAAAAGATACAACCCTGATGCACACCTTTCTTGACTTTAAACCAAGCAGTATCCCCTTGTTCTGTTCAAATGACTGCCTCTTGGTCTAAGTACAAGTTCCTCATGAATCTAATTAAGTGTTCTTGGATTCCCATTCTTCACAATGTTATCTGTAATTTGTTATGATCCACATAGTTGAATGCCTTTGCATAGTAAATAAAACACAGGTAAACATCTTTCTGGAATTCTCTGTTTCAGCCATCTGACATCAGCAAGTCCTCTTCTGAATCTCGCTTGATGTACTGCTGCAACCATTTTTGAATGGTTTTCAGCATAATTTTACCTGCACGTGATATTAATGATACTGTTCAATAATTTCCAAATTCTGTTTGATCACTTCTCTTTGGAATAGGTACAAATATGGATCTCTTCCAGTTGGTTGTCCACGTAGCTATCTTCTAAATTTCTTGGCGTAGATGAGTGCGTGTTTCCAGAGTTGCATGTATTTTTTAAAACATCTCAGTTGGTATTCTGTCAATTCCCAGAGCCTTGTTTTTCACCAGTGCCTTCAAGGCAGCTTGGACTTCTCCTTTCAGTCACGTCAGTTCTTGGTCATATGCTACCTCCTGAAATGCTTGAACATTGGCCAGTTCTTTTTGATACAGTGACTCTGTGTATTCCTTCCATTTTCTTTTGATATTTCTGAGTCATTTAATATTTTCCCCATAGAATCCTTCAGTATTGCATCTCGAGGATTGAATTTTTCTTCATTTCTTTCAGCTTGAGAAATGTTGAACTTGTTCTTCCATTTTGGTTTTGTATCTCCAAGTCTTTGCACATTTCATTATAATACCTTATTTTCTTGAGCCATCCTTTGAAATCTTCTATTCAGCTCTTTTACTTCATCATTTCTTCTTTTTGCTTTAGCTACTCTAAGTTCAAGAGCAACTTTCATAGTCTCTTCCGACATCTTTCCTGTTTTCTTTTTCTGTTGCACTTTAGTTGAAGATTTACAGAGCAAATTAGTTTCTCCTTAAATGATCAACACACGTATTGTTTTGTGGCATTGGTTGCCATCCCCATGACATGTCAGCACTCTCTCCCTTTCAACCTTGGGTTCCCCATTACCAGCTTTCCTGTCTCCTCCTGCCTTGCCATCCCTGCCCCTGAGCTGGTGTGCCCATTTAGTCTTGTTTTATGGGCCTGTCTAATCTTTGGCTGAAGAGTGGACCTCAGGAGTGGCTTCAGTACTGAGCTAAAAGTGTGTCCAGGGGCCATACTCTCGGGGTTTCTCTGGTCTCTGTCAGTCCAGTAAGTCTGGTCTTTTTTTGTGAGTTTCGATTATGTTCTACATTTTTCTCCAGCTCTGTCGAGGACCCTCTACTATAATCCCTGTCAGAGCAGTTGGTGGTGGAAGCCAGGCACCATCTAGTTGTGTTGGACTCAGTTTGGTAGAGGCTGTGGTAATTGTGGGCAGTTAGTGCTTTGGACTACTCTTTCCCTTGTGTCTTTGGTTTTATTCATTCTCTCTTGCTCCAGATGGGATGGGATCAGTGGAGTATCTTAGATGGCTGCTTTTTCCTGTCTTTTTAGTAACCTCTTGCTTTCTTCATGTGTGATGTCCTTGATGTCACTCCACAACTCTTCTGGTCTTCAGTAATTAGTATTCAATGCATCAAATCTATTGTTGAGATGGTATCTAAATTCATGTGGGGTATACTCAAGGTCATACTTTGGGCTCTCATGTATTTGTTCTATTTTCCTTCAGTTTCAACTTGAACTTGCATATGACCAATTGATGGTCTGTTTCATAGTCAGCCCCTGGCCTTGTTCTGACTGATGATATTGAGCTTTTCCATTGTCTCTTTCCACAGATGTAGTTGATTTGATTCCTGTATATTCTGTTTTATGAGGTCCATGTGTATAGTCACTGTTTATGTTGAAAAACAGGTATTTCCAGTGAAAAACTCGCTGGTCTTGCAAAATTCTGTCATGCAATCTCCAGCATTGTTTTTATCACCAATCCTTTTTGTTTGTTTTCAACTTTCTAATTACAATCACCAGTAATTATCAACGATTACATGTTTGATCAATTTCATACTGCAAAACTTGGTAAAAATCTTCAATTTCTCCATCTTTGGCCTTAGCAGTTATTGTTAAATTGGAATAATATGTGTATTAACTGATCTTCCTTGTATGGATATTATCCTGTCACTGATAGTGTTGTACTTCAGGATAAAACTTGAAGTATTCTTTTTGATGAGAAATGTGATGCCATTCCTTTTCAATTTGTCATTACTGGCATAATAGACCATATGGTTGTCTGTTTCGAAATGGTCAATACCAATCCATTTCACCTTACTGATGCCTAGGATATTGATCATTTTGTTGTCCATTTCATTTTTGATGATTTCCATTTTTCCTAGATTCATACTTTGTACATTCAATATTCTAATTATGAATGGATGTTTGAAGTTGCTTCTTGGCATTTTGAGTCATGCCATCTCAGCAAAGGAAGGTCCCATAAGTTTGATTCCATCCATATCATTAACATGGATTCTACTTTGAGGAGACAGCTCTTCACGAGTCATATTTTGAGTGCCTTCTGACCTGAGAGATCATCCTCTGGCACTATACCAGACAATGTTCTGCTGCTATTCATTAGGTTTTCACTGACCAATTTTTTCAGAATTAGACTGCCAGGTCCTTTTTCCTAGTCTGTCTTAGTCTGGCAGCTCCCTTGAAACCTGTCCACTGTGATGACCCTGCTGGTATTTGAAATACTGGTGACATAGCTTCTAGCATCACTGCAACATGGAAGCCATCACAGTGCCAGAAATTGACAGATACATGGGAAGATATATTTATACATATATGTATATATGTATAAATTTTTAACAATCAATAAGAAAAAATGGGTAAAAAAATTGAAAAACACTTCATAGAAGGAGATATACTAATGATCAATAAACACATATAGAGATATTCAACAATAGTTAAAGAAATGTCCCTAGGTGGTGCAAATGGTTTGTGCTCAACTACTAACCTGAAGGTTGGTGGTTTGAACCCACTCAGTGGTGCCGTGCAAGACAGTCCTGATAATCTGCTTTGCTAAAGATTACAGTCAATAAAACCCTATGGAGCAGTTCTACTCTGTAATATATGGGGTCACCATGAATCAGAATCAGCTTCAAGGGGTTTGGTCCTGGTTTCACAGTTGAAGAAAGGCAAGGAATAAAAAGCTGTTTATCTCAGTTGTATGGAGCCCTGGTGGCACAGTGGTTAAGAGTTCTGCTGCTAACCTAAA
Source organism: Loxodonta africana (assembly GCF_030014295.1). Lineage (NCBI taxonomy): Eukaryota > Metazoa > Chordata > Mammalia > Proboscidea > Elephantidae > Loxodonta > Loxodonta africana. Next base: position 165,546,901 of record NC_087342.1, read on the forward strand.
AGGTCAGGAGTCCGAATCTACCAGCTGCTACTTGGAAACTCTATGGGGCAGTCCTGCTCTGTCCTATAGAGTGGCTATGAGTCAGAATCGACTTGATGGCAATGGGTTTGGTATGGTTTATCTCGGTTACGTTAGCCAATCAGAATTGTTTCCCCTGGATAGTAACCCATATTTACAATAGTTAATTGAAGTAGTTATTATAATGTGACATACAACAGCATCCATGGTTTTGAGGGCATGTGTGTACATGGTAATTGTATGTAGTATGTGGTATTGGATGAAGAATTAAACAGAGCAATACTCTAGTTAATTTCTAATTAAAAGTGTACTGAGATTGAAATAGGCACTGGGGATATAGAAGAGTGACTTACCATCTACTTAAGGAGAAATGTGACATTGCATGGTTTCAAATGCCAAAAAAACCCCAAATAAGTTGTTACTGAGTTGATTCTGACTCATAGTGAGCCCATGTGTGCAAAGTAGAACTTCTCCATAGGATTTTCAAGGCTGTGACTCTTTTTATCCAGATTGCCAGGGCTTTCTTCTGAGGTGCCTCTGGATGGATTTGAACTGCCAACCTTTTGGTTAGTAACTGAGTGCTTAACCATTTGAGCCAGTGGGGACTGACTTTCAAATGCTAAATGTTCTACAAAAACTCAAATGATAAGATCTTCAGATACTTATTGTAAGACATCAAAAAAGACATACCAAATAAAAATTTGTAACATAGGTGTGACTTTTTAATAAAAGTTAGAACTTAAAAATATCTATCTAGTGATGTGTGAAAGGAAAGGTTTAGGGAAAATCACAAGCACATGGCATTTGAACCATGAAATATCACATTTCTTCTTAAGTAGCTAATACGTCTATGTTTCATATCTAACAACACTTGTCTAGAGTTCAGTATACAATAAATAGAATAAATGAAATAACATAGTATTTTTCTCAATAGGGACCCACTACCCTCATTAAGATGAACTGACACAGTAGCCCCAACAGTGGATCAAACATGCCAAGATGGCACAGAACCGGAAATGTTTCATTTGGTCACCATGAGTTGGAGCTGACTCAAGTGCCACTAAAAAACAACAAAAATGGTAAAACTTGATTATATTTGCTGCCCAGTTGTTTGACTTTTTTGCTTAGAGACTATTATGTACAATATGTGAGTCTGCCTTTTCTTTTACTTTGTTTAGTTCTCCCACATGTTACTATTGGCTTGTGTTTTGCTATATATTCTGATCTCTACTGTTAGATTTAAAGTTGCTTGAGATTAGAGAGCATGTTACAAAATGTGAATTTTTTTTACAATGCCTAAAAGAATTCTAGGCACTTTGGTGTCATTAGATCACTGACTGGTTGTTTAATTTGGTTGGTAAGTAAATGTGGAGTAGTAGAAGTGCCAATTAATGTTACCTCTGTATGCAATGGCTATTGATGACTCGCAGGGGTCATCTGATTTTGCTGTGTAGTCAGTGTTGGAATATGTGAACTTCCCATTCATTATTCAGGAGTCCAGTGCCATGTTAACTTCTGTCTTTTCTCATTTGAATAGTTTCCTTCACTCTTGTCTTGTGATGTCATCATTCCTAACTCTCTGGTCTCTATCTGGGTCTTATTAAAGAAAAGCCAGATATAATCAAATATATATCTTTTTGGTTTCCAGTATTCTTGACCACTTACCATTGCAGGCTCAGTCTTTCTATGTACTTCATTCTAGTGTATTGTGGCTGGAATAGGTCATTTATTCTAGCTGAGTTCATGTCATATTTCAGCTTGGTTTTGTTATCCTGTGTATAAAATGAAACTATTTGTTAATTAAGGGTAACAAAGCAAATGTATCAATTAATACATAAAGATGAGAGTGACAGAAATATCCTGATCAAAGAATTTATGCTGGTGAGTTTAGAGCCATGGAGTGGTATGAAAGAAAAGGGAGCCTTTAGAATAATCCAGAAAGAGCAGAGCAATAAATGATACAGAGGCAAAATGGTTCACTGCATGACTTCTCCAGGCACAGAGTATTAGTCATTGTATATTTTGGTCTTCTTTTTGAGACGCCTTTAGTGTTTTGCTCCAAATTCTTTTTACATCTTTGTCTACTTTATCTCTCAAGTCTATGTCGTTCTCTTTTTTTTCACTGCATTTACTCACTGTTTGTCATCTCTCCTTAGAGTGTACTGCCTATTTTCATTTTTTTGTTATCTAAATGAAAACTTTCATATCCTAACCACTGAGAAATGCAATATTGAATGAAATGTGGTACTTACGTCCCTTTTGACTAATAGAACTTTATTGATTTTCTTTTATCAAAGGTGATAATTATAATCATTTTAAGCATTTACCATGCAATAATAAGTTGAGGAATGATAATTTGTTATATTATAAACACCTAGATACACGGAGCAAAGTCCATTTAGTACAAATAATTCATCCTTTTAAGCATTCAACTGCTGTTGACTTTTACTTTAGTATTGCTCTTTTGTGTGTTTGCTTTTGTGACGGGATAAACCAAAAAAAAAAAAAAAAAACCCACTGCTATCTAGTCGATTCCGACTGATAGTGACCCTATAGGACAGAGTAGAACTGCCCCACAGAGTTTCCAAGGAGCACCTGATGGATTCGAACAGCCAACCTTTTAGTTAGCAGCTGTAGCTCTTAACCTCTATGCCACCAGGGTTTCCTCGTGTGGAATAGAAAGGCAGAAATAAGAAAAAGTCCAAAGCTATGAGAATATACAGGCATGCTTGGTTAGAGCCTTCTTCACCAACAGTTTACAATCTGATTGGCAAGATGATTTCAGTATTGGAAAACTTAAATGACATTTGAAGTGGTAAAATAATAAATATCCTATGAAATCTTTACTAGCTACTTGAAGTATAACACTACAAGGCATGAGCCTCTACATTTAGAGAGTTTACATCCTAGAGAAAGAAGATAATGAATTTACCTGGTGAGTCCTATAATACAGATATACTACATGAATACTGTGGAAATACAAAGGGAGAGGTGAAGAGCTTGGTCTTTACAAAGGAGATGATGACACAGGACCTAGCTCTTGATCCGTGTTTGGGCATTTTTCAGATGAAGAGAAGGTCAAAAGGCATTTAGGTAGAAGAATGAATGAATGAAGAAAAAGCACAGAGATTTGATAGACTCTACCATTCCACGTTTGACAAAGTAGTTAGAGGTAAACCTGGAGAAATAAATGGGCACAAGTTGAGATGACCCTTTCAGCCCATGTAGGATAGTTTAGCTTTATTCTTTGTTAGGTTTGTTTGTGGGAGTGATATGAGCTGTTGTACATTTATACTAAGTAACTAGCATCAGCTTGAAAGTTCAAGAAGAGTATGGCAATTTTATAATAGCCCAGGCAAAAGAAGGGCCTGGAATAAGACTACAAAAAAAGGGATGGAGAAGAGGAAAAAAAATGTATACAAAGTTTAAGATAAACTTGAGATAATTTTGTGAAAGTCTGGGTGAAAGAAAAATGGCAGGTGAGAGTAAAGGGCGAGTTCCAGGATTCTACCTTGAATGTGGGATGATTTCATTAACTGAGGTAGTCAATAAAAAAGTAAGGTAAATTTTTATATTCGTTGGAGGCAAAGGAAGAATGTAACATGAAGTTAACGGTGAATAAATTTCAATGCCACATGTTTTTTCCAGGGACTTTACCAGACCCTTGTTAAGGGTCTTAGCAATGCGTTCACAAGATTATATGTTGTTGTTTTTTTTTTAATCTGCCTGTTTGTTTTTATAAAATTTGTTTAAGTTATATTAATGCAAATTAGTTCTGTTTTCTCTGAGTCCTTCCATGGAATATAATCCACTGGTGGGTCTTCTGTCCTCAAGTAATATGCTTATTACAAGAAACCAACTTTCATTTATTCTTTTCTGTACCATCTTCCAGGGCACCTCAGGCATTTTGCTCAGTATTGGCCATCGCTTTCCCCAGCCTCTAAGAGTCAGTCCAGCAGCAAATTTGCCCCATCTCCTGAGGTCCTTGCCAGACAGTGTTTTTTCTCATCATCTCTTAAGTTCCATATCCCCCCTCAAACGAGCTCCTGTAAAAACTAATCCCAGGGATATGCCACTGGTTTCTGTAGCTAAATTCAGCTAATTCTTGTGGCTGTTTTAGTGTATAATTTCTTTCTTCCTTATCAGATGATTTATGCTTCCTACAGCAGGCTATCCAAACAGTGCATTTTCAGGATCACTGTAGGGTCGCAATGAGTCAGAATCGACTCGATGACAGCAGGTTTGGTTTGTTTTTTACAACCTAATGTATTTAAAATTGTATATACATTTTTTAACATGTACCTCCTAAATCATGCACGCTTCATTCCACAACACATGAAACATCCCCTAGGCTGATTTGCCGGTTTGCACTTTCATCATATTCTGCCAATTCTTCTTCAAAACAGGAAAAACTAGAGCTGAGCCTTGAAGAATAGGTTACTTAGTTCATTAGTTGGTTGGTTAACTAGCTACCCTTGAGTCAACTGTGACTTAATGAAGACCTCGTGTACAACAGAAGGAAACAACGCCCAGTCCTACATCATCCTCACAATCACTGGCATGTTCAAATCCATCATCATAGCCAGTCTGCCAGACTGTCTCACCAAGGGTTTCCCTTGTCCTCATTGGCCCTCTTTTTGCCAAACATGATATCCTCTTTCAGGGATTGATCCTGCCTCATGATGTGTTCATAGCAAGTGAGTCAGATAATACTGTTGTTTGTGTAATTCTATTGTGATCCATAACATTTTCATTGGCTAATTTTCTACTCTTTTTTTTAATTTTCTGAAGTAGACCAACAGGCCTTTCTTCCTAGTGTCTTAGGAAGCTCTGCTGAAACCTATCCTCAGTGGGTGATCTTTCTGGCATTTGAAATACTAGTGTCATTGTTTCCAGCAACATAGCAACATGCAAGCCACCACAGTATGACAAACTGACAGGCAGTTGTTAGAAAGAATGAATAGGATGTAAGTAAGTTCAGAGAATATGAAGGTCTTTCTAAGTAAGGAGAAAGGGTATGGAAAAAGTGATGCCATTGGCAAGCTGACCCATTTGGCTTGGGTAGAGGGTGTGTGCAAGCAAACAAAACATTAAACAGTAAGTTTTTAGGCTAGAGTTTGGAAGAAAAAAAGAATCAGATAAAGGAACTGAGAAATTACAGGATGAAAGTGTCATTCTGGGAAGATGAGTAAAATGGATCTCAATAAAATATTTTCAGACATGGAAGACGGACTTTGGCAAAGTCAGTGGAGTTAGCAAAGTAAAGGTAAAATTTGATGAACAGAAAATGATTTATTCACAAAGAAATTTACTAGTCACACAGTTTATAGTCAGGGTGACCCCAAAATTTCTCACACATATCGGGATTAGGAACCCTAATGATTGACAACTGTTTCTCCAGTAAAGAAAAAGGAAAACAAACAAACAAGCAAACAAAAACCCCAAAATTGGTTTACTTTAATTACCAATGCCTGGGTACTGGGTGCTGTAAATGTGTGCACCATTGCTGATGTCAAAATACCAATGTGCCATTAACTGGCTCAAAAATTCATGAACATTAACAATCAGCTCCAAGAACTGGTAGGAGCCCACTCTAGTGCTTCACTGCTAAAATGTAGAATGACTTTCACTAATAAAAAACAAAAGCAAACTTGTTGCCCTTGAGTTAACCCCTGACTCACGATGACTCCATGTCTTACAGAATAGAACTACTCCATAGTTTTCTTGCCAGAATCTTTACAGAAGCAAATCCTCAGGCCTTTCTCCTGTGACACCACTGGGTAGGTTCAAACCGCCAACCTTTAAGTTAGTAGTCAAGCGTAAACTGTCTGTGCCATCCAGTGATCTTCCATTAGTAAAACAACAAAGAAATATATAGAATTTCTAAATCCCCTCAAAAGTTCCTACTTTGAAATGAGCATAGAAGAAATGGTGCTAGTGGTTTTGTAATCTGAGGGTGATTTTCAGATACCGGTTAAACCTAGAATTGTCTTTATTGATATTTTAATATCTGTTTTCTGTGGTTTCTAACCCTTGGGAAAACAACTACTGTGGAATTATAAAAGCTACATTTCTTGTAATATAATTTCCAAAATAAACTAATCTTCCTTAAAAATTAAGTATTCTGTTTTCATTTTTCTAAACCGTTTTTCCTCATATGAATTAACAATGTAAAATGCTTTGCCTGTGGCCCCTGGCAGACTTAATCATCTGGAAAATGAAATTCCTATTATATGCTCTTATAATTCTTGTTTTGTAAAGGCACAAGAGAGTATAATTCAGTATAGCATCTGTTCCTAAACACATAACTTTAAACTTTTGAAGTAATTGGAGGAAGTTAGGGAAATTGAATTCTGTGAAGCTTACCACCTAAGTCTGAAAATTCTACTTCAAAATTTTTGCTGATTAAGTATTTTAAATTTTATCTTTCAAAAACTTGAACTTCTAGTACAGGTTTTCTTCCTTTTTAATTAAATCATTTTGCCAAATGCACTGAGCTAAGAGTCCCTTTAGCTGAATTTTCTTATATCTATTATGGATGAATTTTGCAGTTAATTAACCTTACATTTACATGTTTTTTCTGTGCAAAGTAAGTCATTTGAATATCAAATGTGTGTTTGAATCTCTTGCACTTAGATGAGCACCCACCAGCATTCTTTGATTCATATATAGATCAGTGACTAAGAATTTAAAAAATACATTATTTCTTCAAATTGCATAGATTAAAATGAACAAAAAACATAAGGTGCTTAACTTTCATATGGCAGTTCATTAAGCATACAAGCTATAAGTTTAACACTTTTGCTAATTATATCTATGGCTTTTTCTCTTTGTACATTATCATTTTTTTTTGTCACCATGAGATTTAGCCTAGTAAATACAAGACCTTTGATTATTTTACAAGTGCACAGCAGGGTGTGTAATCTTCAAATTAGCATTAGACAAAAATAATCTTTGAAGAAGGTTGTCAAGTAAGCCAACTTCCATGAGCAAGGCTACTTAGAGATTTCAGATCTTTTACTATGGACTTGAGTCTTGCCTAGAGGTAGACTTGACTTAAATTTTGCCATTTCAAAAGATTTATTGAATGCTAATGGTTAAATATAGGGTTGCTATGAGTCACAATCGAGTCGCCGGCAGTGGGTGGGAGCCGGTAGGTGGGAGCGATTAAATAGGAGTCCAGATTGCACAATGGTTAAAAGCTAGGCTGCTAACCTGAAGGTTGAAAGTTTGGACCCACCCAGCTGCTCCTTGAGAGAAAGACTTAGAAACCTGCTTCCATAAAGATTATAGCCTAGAAAACTCTACAGGGCAATTTCACTCTGTCTCATGGGGTCGCAACTAACAACAAGGATTAAATACCTACAAATAATGTAAGAGAACAATTTGATTGCTTTAAAATCACAAGTTTTGTTTTGTTTGTTTGATATTGCTTAGTTTGATTCAGTTTTTACCAAAATGTGTGTTTGTGTGATTCTAGGTTTGGGATCTTATTAAACCATAAGGAAACCCTTGTTCGGTTATCTTGTGCTCAGACTGAAAATTGAAATTATGAAACACAATAGCCTTCATCCAGCACCAAGTGCACTTACAACTTAAAAAGGCAACAACACAGCATACATAGTCACAGTAGGGTGAGGGGTCTTTTGCCTCTCAAACACAGATTTAATGTCTCAAGATCACTGTAACTTTGGTCACACTGAGCTTGTGTATACCATTTCAACTGAGAGAAACCATTAGCTCTGGGATCCCTTCAGCTTTTACGTTGCTGGCCATGCAGCCTTCTCAGGGGAGCCTGCCAAGCTTCCGTTATCTACAGTAAACCTGATCTATCTGTCCGTGATAATAAGAAACAGGTGCTTACTCCAGTATGTCATAACACCTGCCAGATTCTCATTTATGTTGGATCTGGAATAAGTATACTCTTATAAAAAAAGTCTTGAGTTAACCTTTCAAGAAAGATTTAATGGAAGTTCAAATCTTCAGGTATCCCTGAGATGAGAAAAAAAGTCCACAGAAATGGCTGTTAACTCTTATCTTCTACTTGGAACCTGGCAGACTGAGAACTTTCCTATTAAAATTGAAATGTTGAGAATTCCAGGAGAAAAGCAGAGGAGGAAAACAAACAAGGAATAAACTGTATTATTAAGATTTAAAAAAAAAAAAAAATCCAGCTCAAACAAAATCAGTAACTATGTAGTTTTACCACCACACATCTGTCAGTTTGCTGTACTGTAATGGCTTGCCTATTACTGTGATGCTGGAAGCTATACCATCGTTATTTCAAATAGCAGCAGGGTCAGAAATGGTGGGCAGGTTTCAGTGGAGCTTCGACTGAGACAGACTAGGAAGAAAGACCTGGCAGTCTACTTCTGAAAAAAAGTGGCTAGTGAAAATCTGACAAATACCAGTAGGACATTGTCTGATACTGTGCTGAAAGATGACCCCCTTGGGTTGGAAGGCATTCAAAATACAACTGGGATAAAGCTGTCTCCTCAAAGTAGAGCCCATCTTAATAACATGGATGGAGTCAAGCATTCAGTATTTCATTTGCTGATGTGGCATGACTCAAAATGAGAAGAAACAGCTGCAAATATCCATTAATAATTAGAATGTGGAATGTATCAAGTATGAATCTAGAAAGATTGGAAGTTGTCAAAAATGAAATGGAATACAAAGATTGCTATCCTAGGTAGTAGTGAGCCGAAATGAACAGGTACAGGCCATTTTGAATCACCCAATCATATGGTCTAGTATGCCAGGAATGACATGCTGAAGAGGAATGCCATCCCATTTGTCATAAAAAAGAATAAATTTAAGATCTATCCTGATGTACAACGATGTCTGTGATAGGATAATATCCATACACCTACAAGGAAGACCAGTTAATACACCTATTATTCAAATTTACACACCAACCACTAATGCCAAAGAGGAAGAAACTGAAGATTCTTACCAACTTCTGCAGTCTGAAATTGATCAAACATACAATCAAGATGCATTGATAATTACTGGTGATTAGAGTAGGAAAATTAGAAACAAAGAAGAAGAATCAGTCATTGGAAAATACTGCTTTGGTGATAGAAATGAAGCCAGAGACCACATGATAGAATTTTGCAAGACCAAAGACTTCTTTCTTGCACGTACATTTTTTTGACAACATAAATGGAGAAGGGATACACAGTAATCAAATCGACTACATCTGTGGAAAGAGACAATGGAGAAGCTCAATACCATTGGTCAGAACAAGGACAAGGGCCTACTGCAGAATAGATCATCAATTGCTCATATGTAAGTGGAAGTTGAAGATGAAGAAAATTAAAACAAGTCCGTGAGAACCAAAGTGCAACCTTGAGTATATCCAACTGAATTTGAGATCGCCTCAAGAATAATCTGTCACATTGAACACTAATGACCGAAGACCGGAACGATTGTGGGATGACATCAAGGTCATCATACATGAAGAAAGTAATAGGTCATTAAAAAGATAGGAAAGGAAGAAAAAAACAAAATGGATGTCAGAAAAGACTCTTAAACTTGCTCTTGAACATAGAGTAGCTAAAGCAAATGGAAGAAATGTTGAAGTAAAAGAGCTGAACGGACGCTTTCAAAGGGTGACTGGAGAAGAGAACAAAAAGTAGGTGGTATAATGAAATGTGCAATGGCCTGGAGTTAGAAAATCAAAAGGATGGACACACTCAGAATTTCTCAAGCTAAAAGAACTGGGGAAAACATTAAGCCTCAAGTTGCAATATTTGAAAGATTCTGTGGGCAAAATATTCAAAAGGCAGGAAGCATCAAAAGAAGATGGAAAGGATACAGAGTCACTGTACCGAAAAGAACATGATCAGATTCTGAAGGTACTGAACGAAGAAGTCTAAGCTACACTGAACACACTGGTGACAAACAAGGTCCTGGGAATTGACAGAATACCAATTGAGATATTTCAGTAAATGGATGCAGCACTGGAAGTGCTCATGTGTCAATGCCAAGGAATTTGGAAGACAGATACCTGGTCAACTGACTTGAAGAGATCCATATTTATGCCCATTCCAAAGAAAGGTGACCCAACAGAATGTGGAAGTTATTTAACAATGTCAATAACATTACATGCAAGTAAAATGTTACTGAAGATAATTCAAAAAAGTTTGCAGCAGTACATCGACAGGGAACTGCCAGAAATTCAAGCGGATTCAGAAGAGGATATGGAAAGAGGGATATTATTGTTGATGTCGGATGAATCTTGTCTCAAAGCAAAGAATACCAGACAGATGTTTAATTGTGTTTTATTGACCATGCAAAGCATTTGACTGTGTGGATCATAACAAATTATGGATAACATTGGAAAGAATGAGAATTCCAGAACAGTTAATTGTGCTCATGGGGAACTTGTACGTAGAAAAGAAGACAGTCATTCAAACAGAACGAGGGAATACTACATGGCTTAAAATTAGGAAATGTGTGCATCAGCTTTGTATCCTTTCACCATACTTATTCAATCTGTATCCTGAGCAGATAATCCGAGAAGCTGGATTATATGAAGAAGAACTGGGCATCAGGATTGGAGGAAGACTCATTAATAACCTGTGACATGCAAATGACACAGCCTTGCTTGCAGAAGTGAGGAAAAGCTAAGGTGTCACTTTGAGAGCTAAGGCACGCCTACCCAAGCCATGATATTTTCAATCCCGTTATATGCATGGGAAAGTTGGACAATAAATAAGGAAGAATGAAGAAGAATTGACAACTTTGAATTACGATGTTCCTGAAGAATATTGAATATATTGTGGACTGCCAGAAGAACGAAAAAATCTGTCTTGGAAGAAGTGCAGACAGAGTGCTCCTTGGAAGCAAAGATGGTGAGAATTCATCTCAAGTACTTTGAACATGTTATCAGGAGGTATCAGTCCCTGGAAAAGAACATCATGTTTGATAAAGGAGAGGGTCAGACAAAAAAAGGAAGACCCTCAACAAGATGGACTGAGACATTGGCTGCAACAATGGCCTCAAACATAGCAATAATTGTGAGTATGGAGAAGTGTTTAGTTCTGCTGTACATAGGGGTTGTTATAAGTTGGAACCAACTCAACAGCGCCAAACAACAACATGTAGTTTTAAGAAATATAACATCTCTACAGTTTTCAATCATCAGAAAATGGGAAGTCACAACATTTTAAAATTATTTTAGACATCAGTACTGTATTTCATTGGCTTAGACTTTGTTATTAATTGGGTAAAATTGTACTTATTTTAAATTAATTCATAAATGATATTGTTATGCTTTAAAGACCATATTAATCTGGAAGTTGGTTAGTGCATTTATAGCTAACTAAAATACACCTATGCTCTTGCATGGATTAAAACATTGAGTCACTACCCAGATAATTACACAGATACTCCGAAACCCCATTCTCAAGTATTTCTCCTGAAAGAAAATCATGTTAATTTTGTATACAGTTATTCTAAAAATACAGTTATATTTTAGTGTGTATATATATTATTGTATAAGGAGCCCTGCAGGCACAATCATTAAGCACACAACTGCTATTTGAAAGGTTGGTAGTTTGAACTCACAAAGTGGCTCCTCAAGAAAAAGGTAGCAGTCTGCTTCTGTTGAGATTACAGCCTTGGAAACCCTATGGGGCAGTCATATAGAGTCTCTATAAGTTGATATCGACTCGTTGGCACCCAACAACAAAGTGTTACTATATTAAAATGCTCAAAGATAATTGTAACTGTTAGCTTCAGCATTATAATGATAATAGTCCTCATTATGAATTTTGAGGTTGCTTTTTTTAACTTTTGTAGTCCAAAAGTTATAAGACTAGCTAATTGAAAATTAATTTAAAGTATGATCTGAGGGTCCTAAGGTCTAGAACAAGAGTGTATATTTTTATTTTTTCATGATAGGATTGTACATTATTAAATAAGTTTATGGGAGATGCTATAATACAGCTTATCATATCCATACCATATGAACACTTGTGATCAATTTCAGTTTGTCTTACTTTTAAATAAAAACCTGTTTATACTGAAACGATAACATTTGAACCTGAATTCTAGCAATAAGATCATAGATAACATTATATACTATTCTACAACTTCTTCATATTTTAAATCTTACTTTACATTTCTTAGATGTTAAAAGGGAGCCAAGGTTATAATATCACTTACATTGATTGAATGCATATGGCATGCAACATTTTAGTTATGTCAATTTATACATTTACAATAAAAAATAATATTAAAAAACCTTCAAATCTCGAAATCAATATGATGAACACATGCCATTTTATAAACAGGCAGGCCTATATATATATATAAAGAACAGCAATAATAAAATGGAATACCTCTTTCTAGGTATGGAGTCAGAACAAAGAGAGTTAAATGTATAAGATATATTAGGGTAAGACAAATTGATATTACATTTAAAACAAAATTATATTTGCCACTGAGATTGAAACATTTGAAATCCAACTGCCATAGCCCACTACATTCATCATGACTCTAGGAAAGACCTCATAATGGGATAGACTATTAAAAGTTTGATGGCTTAGGTTCCTTCTCCCCAGATGGTGACTAGGTAAGCACTGCTGTGTTTTATCTTATTTAATTATATATGCAAACATGATTGTTTTAAGTTTATAGTAGAAAATATTATTTAAAAAGTTTCCAAAATGTCTTCATCCTGCCACTCCCCATTCCAACTCTGAAGGAATAATTGCTTGGATTCTAAGTTGCTGTTGTTGTTTTCACCACCATCATCATATCTCTAATTCATTTATCTCTGTTTCTTGATTTATTCCTTTTTAACAGTGTCTCTTGACTCTCATATATAAAATTATGAGAAATTTAGTGCCTATGTACAAACTCCTTTCTCTTTTCCCTGCTTCTCCATTCCTTTGATATTGTATGTGTGTACATCTGTGTGTGTGTGTGTGTTGGTATTGTTGTTGTTAGTTGCTGTCCAGTCGACTCCAACTCATGAAATTTTATGTATAACAGAATAAAAAGTTACTCGATCCTGTGCCATTTTCATGATAGCTGGTTTGTTTGACTCCATTATTGTGTCAATCCATCTCATTGTTATTCTAATTTTCGGTGACCCTCCACTTTACCAAACGTGATGTCCTACCCTAGTGATTAGTCTTTCATTATACCGTGTGCAAAATGAGAGAGCCTGTGACTCACCGTCCTTGCTTCTAAGGAACTTACTGGTTGTATTTCTTCTGAAACTAATTTGTTCATTTTTCAGGCAGTCCGCAATATATTCAATATTCTTCACCAACACCACAGTCTGAATGCATCAATTCTTCTGTCTTTCTTTTTCATTGCTCAACTTTCCCACGCATATGAGGCAATTGAAAAAATGATGTCTTGGATCAGGCCCATGTTAGTGATCAAAGTGACATTTTTGCTTTTTAACACTTTAAAGAGGTACTTTGCAGCAGATTTCCCAAAGTAATATGTTATTTGATTTCTTGACTGCTGCTTCCATGAACATTGATTATTGATCCAAGTAGAATGAAATTTTTTGCAACTTCATTTTTCTCTCTGTTTGTCTCAATGTTGTTTATTGATCCAATTGGAGGATTTTTGTTTTCTTCACGTTCATGTGTAATTCACACTGAAGTCTGTAGTCTTTGAATTTCATCAGTAAGTGCTTCAGGTCATCTTCATTTTTGGTAACAAGGTTATGTTGTCTGCATATCACGGATTGTTGTAGAGTCTTCCTCCGATCCTGATGCAGCATTCTTCTCAGCTTCTCAAATTATTTCTTCAGCATACAGATTAAAAAAGTAAGGTGAAAGGATACAACCCGACTGTACCCCTTTTCTAGTTAAAACCATGTATTATCCCCTTATTCTATTCAAACAAGCGTCCCTTGATCTATGTATAGGTTCCACATAGGCACAATTAAGTGTTTTGGAATACTCTTTGTAACATTATTCGTAATTGGTTATTGTGTACAAATTTGAATGCCTTAGCATAGTCGATAAAACACCGGTAAACATCTTTCTGTTATCCTCTGACTTCAGTTAAATCCATCTGACTTCAGCAATGATGTCCCTTATTCCACATCTTCTTCTAAATTTGGCTTAAACTCCTGATAGTTCCCTGTTGATACATTGCTGCGGTTGTTTATGAATTATCTTCAGCAAAATTTTACTAGCATGTGATATTAATGATATTGTTGGATATTTTCCACATTCCATTTGGTCACCTTTCTTTGGAATGATCATGTAAATGGGTCGCTTTCAGTAGTTGACCAGGAAATTGTCTTCCAAATTTCTCGATTTAGACAAATAAGTGCTTCCAATGTTGCATCTGTTTGTTGAAGCATCTCAGTTGGTGTTCCGTCAATTCCCAGAGCCTTTTTGGCACCGGTGTCTTCAGTGCAGTTTGAGCTTCTTCCTTCAGTAACAGTGGTTCTTGATCACATGCTACCTTATGAAATAGTTGAACATAAATCAATTCTTTTTGGAACAACAACTTTATATATCTCTTCCATCTTCTTTTGATGCTTCCTGTGTCTTTCAGTTTTTGGCCCATAGAATCTTTGAGTAATGCAACAGAAGCCTTCAATTTTATCTTTAGTTCTTTCAGCTTGGGAAATGCCAAGCATGTTCTTCCTTTTTGGTTTTCTAACTCCAGGTCTTTGCACATTTCATTATAATACTTCACCTTGTCTTCTTGATTTGCCCTTTGAAATATTATGTTCAGCTCTTTTACTTCATCATTTCTTCAGTTCGCTTTAGCTACTCTGTGCTTAAGAGTAAGTTTCAGAAACTCATTTGACATTCATTTTGATCTTGTCTTTCTTTTCTGTCTTTTTAAAAGACTGTTTACTTTCTTCATGTGTGATATCCTTAATGTTTTCCCACAACTCTTCTGGTCTCAGTTATTAGTGTTTAGTGAGTCAAATCTAAACCTATTTGGTGTGTGTATGTGTTTTGTGTATTTTCCCTGTAGTCACCTTTATAACTAAATAATACAATTATCTCTGATTCAAAATCAATATGGATGGGAGGATTAAGACATGGATAGATCCATAATACCTAACATAATGGAAGGAAGATTCATTAACAGTAAAATATTTCTATAAACGTCTGTAAGGCAGAAGACAACTAGATGTCCTTTGATAGAGGATAGAGTAGGCATCATGGCACAGAAAACACCACAGGGTCTGCGTTGGTAGAAGGAGTCAATCTTCTTGTCTTAATCTCAGTTATTTGGCCTGACATTCACAGGAATAACACAGGTGACAAATAGGGCTGGTAAGAGGGCAGTTACGTGAAATTCTATTCATAATGTAACTGTGCTCCATGACTGCTCAACACCCTCCTTCTTGGAGTAGAGCTAATCTATGTTTTATCATCAAGTAAAATATATATATTCCTTATGTAAAAGAAAAAAAGAAGAACTTTCTAAGTAAATAACTTTAGTGTAGCTGTTAATGCCTCAGAACAAGGCTCTGCTTTTCTGCCATTTGAAGATCTTACAGCATGTTCTGGACCACTTATTGTAAACTTAACACTGCCATTACACAAAATGTGCTCTTGCATGTTACTCAGACTTCCTATTCAAGAGAGAAATCAATTGGAAGCTAGAATTGTTCATCCAAAGGTAGATGAAACACACCCCCACAATCTTTTCCAGTTCTTCATTCATAACCTTGATGATGTTATTAGAATCAGTTGATACATGAAAAAAGTCATTAACATGATAACCCACCAGTGCCATCAAGTCGATTCCGACTCATAGTGACCCTATGATAGAGAAAGATAAAGACAGACAAAAATCTACACTAGAGAAAAAAAAAAGGAAAGATAATTTAAAAATGGAAGGAGACTTTATTTTTTAATTTTAAATTCTAATTAATATACTCAGCATAACATAAAATGCTTGCTTTAAACCCTTAATTTTTCAGTAATTAGTTTTACAGCAATAATAATTAGAATATTCATCATAAGATAATCAACTATTCTGTAGTCTTTGATTTTTACCACATACACACAGTCTTATTGTGATAGCCCAACAGACAAATACACATTGAAGCCATGGGTTAAAATAATATAATATGATTATACTTAATTATCTATGGTAGAAGCCATCAACGGTTTAGCCAAATCATAGAGAACATTCTCTGTCAAAACAGAATGGATACAAGCAATATATAAAGATCTTTCTGGTCTTAGTGAAATTCTTTGTACAATGGGAACCACATTCTTCTTAAAGCTATTCTTCCGATTTTATAATTTAATTTCGGTTAATTGTTTGTAGGTCTCTTATACATCTGTTATCATATATATACATTTTTGGGGGGGTATATGTATGTGTGTGTGTATATATATATATATATATATGTATGTATACACATACACCAAACCCATTGCTGTTGAGTCAATTCCAACCCATAGCAACCCTATAGGAAAGAGTAGTCCTGCCCCATAGAGTTTCCAAGGAGCGGCTGATGGATTTGAACTGCCAGCCTTTTGGTTAGCAGACATATCACTTAACCACTATGTTAACATATGTAGTATATGTTTGTTTATATATACATATAAGCAAACATATGTAGCATATGCATATGTGTATACATAAATAATATGTTTGTTTATGTATGTATATATATTTGTTTATATACATGTTTATGTTCTTGTTGTTAGGTGCCATTCATTTGATTCTGACTCATAGTGACCCTGTGCATAACAGAAGGAAACACTGCCCCGTCCCTCGCCATCCTCACAAGTGTTGCTATGCCTGTGCCCATTGTCGCAGACACTGTGTTAATCCATCTCATTGAGTGTCTTCTTCTTTTTTGCTAACCCTCGTGTTTACCACGTATGTTGAGCAAATAATATGAGAAGCTGGACTATATGAAGAAGAATGGGGCATCAGGATTGGAGGAAGACTTATTAGCAATCTGTGTTATGCTGATGACACAGCCTTGCTTGCTGAAAGTGAAGAGAACTTGAAGCATTTATTGATGAAAACAAAAAATCAACACCTTCAGTATGGATTACACCAAAACATGAAGAAAACAAAAACCCTCACAAATTGACCAATAGGTAACATCATGATAAACAGAGAAGAGATAGAAGTTGTCAAGGATTTCATCTTACTTGGATCCACAGTCAACACAAGCAGCAGTCAAGAAATCAAAAGACACATTGCATTGGGCAAATCTGCTGCAAAAGACCTCTTTAAAGTGTTGAAAAGCAAAGATATCACCTTGAGGACTAAGGTGCACCTGACCCAAGCCACGGTGCTTTCGATCACCTCATATGCATGTGAAAGCTGGACAGTGAATAAGGAAGACCGAAGAAGAATTGACACCTTTGAATTGTGGTGTTGGCAAAGAATATTGAATATACCGTGGACCGCCAAAAAAACAAACAAATCTGTCTTGGAAGAAGTACAACCAGCACGCTCCTTAGATGCAAAGATGGCGAGAAGGCGTCATACATACATTGGACATGTTGCCAGAAGGGATCAGTCCCTGGAGAAGGACATCATACTTGGTAAAGCACTGGGTCAAAGGAAAAGCGGAAGACCCTCAAAGAGATGGATGGACACAGTGGCTGCAACAATGAGCTCGAGCATAACAACGATAGTAAGGATTGCACAGGACTGGGCAGTGTTTTGTTCTGTTATGTGTAGGGCCACTATGAGTTGGAACTGACTTGACGGCACCTAACAACAACAACCTACTTTAACAAGCATGCTTTACCAAGGAGGGACTGATCCCTCCTGATAACATGTACAAAGGATGTAAGACATAGTCTCGCCGTCCTTGCTTCTAAGGACCATTCTGATTGTACTTCTTCCAAGACAAATTTGTTTATTTTTTTCACAGTCCAGGGTATATTCTTCACCAACACCACAATTCAAAGGCGTCAGTTCTTCTTTTGTCTTCGTTATTCATTGTCCAGCTTTCGAATGTATAAGAGGCGATTGAAAACACCATGGCTGGGGTCAGGTGCACCTTAGTCCTCAAGGAGATATCTTAACTTTTCAACACTTTAAAGAGGTCTTTTGCAGCCAATTTACCCAATGCAATGAGTCTTTTGATTTCTTGACTGCTGCTTCCATGGGTGTTGATTGTTGATCCAAATAAAATGAAATCCTCGACAACTTCCATCTTTTCTCTGTTTATCATGATATTGCTTATTGGTCCAGTTGTGAGAGTTTTTGTTTTCTTTATGTTGAGGTGTAATCCATACTGAAGGCTGTGGTCTTTGATCTTTGTCAGTAAGTGCTTCAAGTCCTTTTCACTTTCAGCAAGAAAGGTTGTGTCACCTGCATAACGCAGGTTGTTAATGAGCTTTCCTCCAATCCTAATACCTCATTCTTCTTCATATAGTCCAGCTTCTCAGATTATTTGCTCAGCATGCAGATTGAATAGGTATGGTGAAAACATACAACCCTTACGCACACCCTTCCTGACTTTAAACCATGTGATATCCCCTTGTTCTATTCAAATGACTGCCTCTTGATCCATGTACAGATACCTCATGAGCACAATTAAGTGTTCCAGAATTCCCATTCTCCACAATGTAATCCATAATTTGTTATGGTCCACATAGTCAAATGCCTTAGCGTAGTCAATAAAACACAGGTAAATATCTTTCTGGTTTTCTCTGCTTTCAACCAGGATCCGTCTGACATCAGCAATGATAACCCTGGGTCCACATCCTCTTCTAAATCTGAATTGAATTTCTGTCAGTTCCCTGTGGATATACTGCTGCAATTTCTTTTGAATGATCTTCAGCAAAATTTTGCTTGCATGTGATGTTAATGATATTGTTCGATAATTTCCACATTTGGTTAGATCAACCTTTCTTGGGAATAGGCATAAATATGGATCTCTTCCAGTGGGTTGGCCAGGTTGCTTACTTCCAAATTTCTAGGCATAGACAGGTGAGCACTTCCAGCGCTGCATCTGATTGTTGAAACGTCTGAATTGGTATTCTGTCGATTCCCGGAGCCTTGTTTTTCACCAATGCCTTCAGTGCAGCTTGGACATCTTCTTCAGTACTATCAGTTCCTGATCATATGTTACCTCCTGAAATGATTGAAAGTTGACCGATTCTTCTTGGTATAGTGACTCTGTGTATTCCTTCCATCTTATTTTGATGCTTTGAGTCATTTAATATTTTCCCTGTAGAATCCTTCAGTATTGCAACTCGAGCCTTGAGTTTTTTCTTCAGTTCTTTCAGCTTGAGAAATGCTAAGCATGTTTTTCCCTTTTGGTTTTCTATCTCCAGGTCTTTGCACATGTCATTATAATACTTTACTTTGTCTTGTTAAGCCGCCCTTTGAAATCTTCTGTTCAGTTCTTTTACTTTATTATTTTTCCCTTTTGCTTTAAAAAAAAAATTTAGCTACTAGATATTCAACAGTAAGTTTCAGAGTCTCTTCTGACATCCAGTTAGGGCTTTTCTTTCTTTCCTGTCTTTTCAGTGACCTCTTGCTTTCTTCATGGATGATGTCCTTGATGTCATTTCACGACTCATCTGGTCTTCAGTCATTGGTGTTCAATGTGTCAAATCTATTCTTGAGATGGTCTCTAAATTCAGGTGGGATATACTCAAGGTAGTACTTTGGCTCTCGTGAACTTGTTCTAATTTTCTTCAATTTGAACATGAACTTGTATATGAGTAATTGATGGTCTGTTCTGCAGTTGGCCCCGGCCTTGTTATGACTGATGGTACTGAGCTTTTGCATTGTCTTTTTCCACTGATATTGTCATTTTGATTCCTGTGTATTCCATCTGCTGATTCCCATGTGTATAGTTGCTGCTTATGTCAGTCGAAAAAGGTATTTGCAATGAAGAAGTCATTGGCCTTGCAAAGTTCAATCATGCAATCTCCAGCATCTCTTCTATCATCAAGGTCATATTTTCCAACTACTGATCCTTCTTTGTTCCCAACTTTCGGATTCCAATCACAAGTAATTATCAATGCATCCTGACTACATATGCGATGAATTTCAGACTGCAGATGTTGGTAAAAATCATTAATTTCTTCATCTTTGGCCTTAGTTGTTGGTGCATAAATTTGAATAATAGTGTTAACTGTCCTTCCTTATAGGCATATGGATATTATCCTATCACTGACAGCTTATACTTCAGGATATATCTTCAAATGTTCTTTTTGACGATGAATGCAACACCATTCCTCTTCAAGCTGTCATTCTCGTCATGGTAGACCATATGATTGTCCAATTCAAAATGACCAGTACTAGACCATTTCAGCTCACTAATGCCTAGGATATTGATGTTAACGAGTTTCATTTCATTTCTGACAATTTTCAATTTTCCTAGATTCATACTTCATACCTTCCAGGTTCCGGTTATTAATGGATGTTTGCAGCTGTTTCTTCTCATTTTGAGTCATGCCACATCAGTAAATGACTCCATCCATGTCATTAAGGTCGACTCTACTTTGAGGAGGCAGCTCTTCCCCAGTCATATTTTGAGTGTCTTCCAACCTGAGGGGCCCATCTTCCAGCATCATATCAGACAATGTTCCACTGCTATTCATAAGGTTTTCACTGGCTAATACTTTTCAGAAGTAGACTGCCTGATCCTTCTTCCTAGTCTGTCTTAGTCTGGAACCTCAGCTGAAACCTGTCCTCCATGGGTGACCATGCTGGTATTTGAATACCAGTGGCATAGCTTCCAGCATCACAGCAACACACAAGCCCCCACACTATGACAAACTGGCAGATCCGTGGGGGATACATGTATATATATGCTTATATGTATGTATATACATATAATAGATATATTAGTGTCAGAGGATTTAGGATTTGGAACACTCCTTTTTAGTGCATTCCTATGTTGTATTGCTGGAGTACTTTGTGTTTTGGAAAATCTACTATATATTATTTTCTGTTCGAAAATTTTAGAGTACACTCTTTAATATATTTTTGAAAAGCTGCAAGATATTTTATGTCTAAAAATGCCCTTTCACTTAATATTGCATGGTATAGAATTCTAGCTTAAAAACTGGTTGTCCTCAGAAGTTTGAAGCAGTGTTTATTATTTTTATTTTTTCTTAGCACTTAATGTTGCCGATAAAGGACCTGGTTTTGTATTTTCCTCTTAGGAATCTATTAGATTCTACCATTTGTGGTGGTTGTTGTTGTTATTCTTTGTATTTATTGTAAAATTTCCCCCAAATATTCCTAGGTGTTATTCTGTTTTTCTTCATCATCCCCTTCCAAATTTGTAAATAAATGACTGTGTCGTTAATATCGTGATGAGGGCACAGAACTGGCCAATGTTTCATTCTGTTATTCACCATGAGTCAGAGTCGACTTGAGGGCAGCTAATAACAGCAACAAGTGTGTGTTTTCTTTGTAAGATTGTAAGCCTCCACCAATCTACCACTCCACAAATGGGAGGTGGGGTAAAAATAAGAAGGAACAGGTACTTGTAGTCCTGATATTGAAGTACATTGGTGGGGGAACAGGCAAGCAGGCTGGGAATCTATTCAGTGTAAATGCAATCTGAGGATGACTTCATACTAAAAAAAACACCACTTTCTGTATATTCCTCCTGCGAAAACCTTCTTCCCAATTTGCCCCCTACCCTTCAGCTATTGACTTACCTGTCAGTATTATGACTGGATATATTATCTATCTCCAGAAATTGACCAATTGAATCTTTTAGCAATTATCAGTTTGTACAGGATTTTTTCCCTTTGATAAAATTCCCCGTTAGTGCAACGGGATTTTTATTTATTTATTTATTTTGATGAAATGAATGCAAACATGTTTTTCCACTCCCTTGTCGTGAATCAGATGCCACAGTTTATTTTAATAAAATCATTTAAATTCTTTCCAAAACAAGCACTGTTTAAAGGCAATACCACATTCTTATTTAATGGCGGATATATCTGTGGGCATGTAAATTAAGTTAATAAAGCCACCAGCACTTTTGTTTAAATCGTTAAATTACAATTCATTTTGGTGGTGGTGAAGGGAGCTGTACATTCGAATCAGCCAATGCCAATGTGTGGCTGCGATTCACACAAATGATAGTGTTCACTGTGGGATTCAATTCTGTAAGTGGGGCTCAGGCCGGCGCTGCTGAGCTGATAGATGAAGAGGGGACTCTAAGAGTCCTCCCCTCATCTCTCTCAATCCTCCGCTGCTGCAGTTGACAACCACTGGCTTAGACCACTGTATATCTCAGAAACATGTCCCTTTCTTCCAGTGGGTATAACAGGAGGAATTTAAAGGATGTTGAAAATATTAAGAAGGAAGTGGTGTAATGAATCATTTTTGCCTATCCTTCGGGGATCATGTCTAAAGAGATTTAAAAAAATCTAGATGTATATCATGCAGTAAATCTATTTTATAATGTTCTTTTAAAGCCTTGTTTTGTTCTGTCTGAGCGTGCTTTAAAGTGTGACACGGCTTGGGTTTTACTTTTCAGTTCACAAAGGGAAGTACACATAATCTTGTTAGATTGTGAAAGAATCATAATTTACCAGTGATTCTGTAAATAAATTAAAAAAAATCATATTACTGGTCATTACTTTTCTTTAAACATGTGTCAGCCTAAGGCCACCCTAACATGCATCCCTTTTTGGATATCATCAGTGTCACGTGTGTCTAAGTCAAATAATCCACAGGTTTCCAGACTCTGCCTTGAGTTCCAGTGACAGGAAGATGTTTGGAGACATTGGCCGGAAGTCTCCAAAACCAAAAAAAAAAAAAACCCTTTGCTGTCAATTCCAACTCATAGCGACCCTATAGGACAGAGTAGAACTGCCCCGTAGAGTTTCCAAGGAGCGCCTGGTGGATTCAAACTGCCAACCTTTTAAATTGCAGCTGTAGCACTTAACTACTACACCACCAGGGAGTCTCCATAGTTGCCCTCAATAAAAAAAAAAAATAAATAGTTGTCCCTTAATTCCTTCCTCATTAACTGCTTTCGAATTTCCATAGCACCTACTGTCAGCACCTTAACAAAATGCTATTGTGTGTGCGTTTTGAATCAGCACAGGTTTTAGATGCAAGTTGTTCATATAGGGCCATTTTCTCTCCATACCCATTGTATACTATCTTCATGTTAAGTGCTGGGAATACAAAGAGTATTGAATGAGAACCAAGCCTTCAAGTACTTTATAAAATAGCAGGGAGACAGAGAAGTAAAGAGAAGCATGGCAACATAATGTTTATAATTATAAATAGAAACATAAGTGGAAAAGTGCTCTATATGGCCCAAAGGACACAGTTAATGAAAATTACAAGACAGATTTTCCTCTACAGAGATGAACTTTGTAATAGTCCTAACGGAATGGGCTTTCTCAAGAAATACTGAATCCCCTGTCACTGTAGCTTTTAAGACATAGTCTGTGCAGCCACTTGGAGAGGATTTCATAGAAGAAATTCAGATATCACATGCATAGTTCTACTAGAAACCTTTAAAAGATTCTTCAAAGCCTGAGACTTTATGAAATCTATTCACAGCTCTGCTTGGGGCTTCTGGCTAATTTTTGAAACCTCCAGCTTCTAAAATCTTGAGTTATCTATAAGTATTTTTAGCTGATTATTAGAGCAAAGGTATTAAATGTCACCTTAACACTTCCTTATTATTCTGAGAAGAGTTATCTATCTAGTTCTTTTTATTTTTTTTTGGATGGAAAAATTATTTCTTTGGCTTTCGTGGCCAGACAGAAAGCCATGAAAAAAGATTTGGTTGTATATTTATTGGATTCTTTTAATATTTTATAATAAGATACATTAAAAAGTTGATTTAAAAAACCAGCATTGTATTCCACTCCTTCACCTTATTGGCCTTTATAGCAAACTTGAATGTAAACAGGACATTTTAAAATGCATACAGCTGGAATTGATATGGCTGAAGTGAAAGTAATTAGTGGTGGGCAATTTCTCCTAATTAATTAAAAATATTCCTCAGAAGACTTCATGGAGCAAGCCTGTCATGTATAAACCCAAAAAACCTGTTGCCGTCAAGTTGATTCTGACTAATAGCGACCCTATAGGACAGAGTAGAACTGCCCCATAGGGTTTCCAAGGAGCAGCTGGTGGATTCAAACTGCCAGACTTGGTTGGCAGCTGAGCTCTTTAACCACTGGTCCACCACGACCCTTATATATGAGAAGACATTATTCAGTACAAGCCTGAAACACTATGCTGGCAGATAGGTTGGGAAGATCACAAAATTCATGGCAGCATTTATAGAATATAGTAATTGAAATACCATTTCTTATTGGCAATGGATTTCCTGATGAATTGATCTAAAGATCAATTTCTGTCTATGATTTCCTAGTATATTGAGGCATATTTAATTAGCTATATTATTTTAATCTTGACCATGAATCGAAATTTTCTAATATTTTTTTAATTTTAATTTTAATTGTTGGAACAACTGTTTATCACAGTAAAGATACATTTTCTTGGCTCAAACTAAGTAGAATTTTTTTTTCAACAACTATACCACAGAAATATTAGTAAATTCCTGGAAATAAGCCACTGCTTAATAAACCAAAGAAAGTTAAAAAATTAATTAATGCACAGTGTCTCAAATTCAAAACTGCTATCCTAATCATAGAATACTAAATTAGTACTCTGAGTACTTGAGTTGATGAAGTACCATTTTAGCTCTAGTGTTCTCTGATTCCTAACATGGTGCTGCTATCTGAAATGAGCATACCCTCAGAATTAATGGCAAGGGATATATTCTTTGGAATAAACTTAGTATTAATAAATTAGCAGATCAAATTGTAATCATAGCTTCAGTTTGGGGAAAAAAAGCTTTTAGAGATGGTATATCTGGTTTTTGCTCAGTTAAATGGAATCATGTAACAGGCAAGTATGAACTCAAATGTCCTAAAACTATATTCAGAAAGAAAAAAAAAAATCAATGAAATACAAATTACAGAATCAGAGAATTAACCATACAGGCACCATGAGGGAAGAAATGACCTATTTATATTTCTTAAGAGACAAATCTGCATTTATTAGCCATAATGTTTTTAATTTGCAACTAATAAAAAATATAAAAGTGAAGAGAAGAAACATTGGCAAACATAATTTTTTTCTCTTTTAAATAAATTATATTATTCTGTACCTTTATATTTGATTGTTGTTGTTGTTAGATGCTGTCGAGTCAATCCCGACTCGTATAGCGACCCTACGCACAACAGAATGAAACACTGCTCGGTCCTGAGCCATCCTCACAATCATTGTTATGCTTGTGAGTCCATTGTTGCAGCCACTGTGTTGGTCTATCTGGTTGAGAGTCTTCCTCTTTTCCTCTGACCCTCTACTTTACCAAACATGATGTCCTTCTCCAGGGACTGATCCCTCCTGATAACATGTTTAAAGTATGTAAGATGTAATCTCACCATCCTTGCTTCTAAGGAGCATTCTGGTTGTACTTCTTCCAAGGCAGAGTTTTGTTCATTCTTTTGGCAGTCCATGGTATATTCAATATTCTTTGTCAACATCGTGATTATATTTGATAGGCTTATGCATTTTAAATGCTCTGAATAATCTCACATCTATTTTATTTTTAATCACGTTAAGATTATCATGGCTAGTTATTTATAAATTTTTCCTCTAAAATTTTAAAATGCCAGAATAATTCTATAAATCATAAGAAATGTGAAAATTAACTAAATGTCTAAGCATAGGTAAATACTTGGCAAATGTAAGTAGCGTACTATGTAACTACTCACTAGAGTACTGTATAACCCATTGCCATCAAATCAATTCCAACTCATAGCAACCCTCTAGGACAGACTAGAACTGCCCCATAGGGTTTCCAAGGAGTGGCTGGTGGATTCAAACAGCTGAGCTTTTCTTTAGCAGCTGAGCTCTTAACCACTGTACCACCAGGGCTACTATGTAATTGTTATATACTTACTACAGTACCATATGACTTCTAAAGCTGGAAATTCTGTTGCAAATATGAGTAAAATAGAGAGAGAGAACACTGAAAAGAATAGCATGTGTGTGGTGGTTATACTGAAATATTAAGCATTGGCGGAAACCTTTAAAAAGTGAAAAACTTATTAATTTTATTGTAAATTTTAGAAGATTTCCTCATGCTATTTTATTGTGTTAAATCCTAATGTATGAATGTATGAAGACCTGGAGGGGATGGTTCAAGAAAAGTGAAAGTTTGATGAAACAATGATTTCTAAGAAACAGGAGGTGAGCCTCTGATTTTTATGATGGTTATATGGTGTTTGGATTGAGAAAAAATCTAAATGGACACATAAGACTTCTTTTACATAAGTCCCAAAGAGGTATGTTTAACAGATAGCTAGGAAAATATCAATTCCTGCAAACTGATATGCCATGCTGGACTTAGCTTTCCAAATTCAGGCAATTAAAAGGCATCTGGTAGAATCTGGCTTCAGCGATGGAGAACAATTTTCTTTCCAGAATTTTAATATATTCTCGTTTTTATCATTATAAACATATAAAGTATTTTTACTCATAACTTTGCATCTTTAATTTTTTTTTCTTTTTATAATATACCCTTCTCCTCTGCTCTAACTCAGCTATCTCCCTGCAGCAAATGCCCCTTCCCATATTAATCTCGACTTCTATATAAAACAAGCTTGCAAAGAAATATTCACAACATAATATGAAAGTTTAAAAATAAATGCCTGTGCATAATACTGTGAGGTATTTTGTATCAGGTAATTTTTATAATAAATTAATCACAACATCAACTATATCTTTATTCCCTTAACTGCCTTTGATAAGTTTTTCACACATAGACTTTATGAATGAAGAGTTTAAAATTATTTAAAAAATTTGAGCACTTAATTTAAAGAGTTACATGTAAAATCATTCACATCTAACCCTATTTATGATTACTTAGGTAAGCTAAGAGATTAGAATTCATTTCTATATGTTAATATTTATTCAATTTGAAGGGAGTGCTTACAACTGAAATGCTGCAAATGAGAAGTTGCTGGTCTACTGATCAACTTGGCATACAATTTTCTTAAAACTATTCTTAATTTGTCAGAAGATAGAGCTCTAGAAGTCAATTCCCTTTTGGCTTCTATGAAGCTTTACCACATTTATGAATAGTTTAATTGCCTCTTTTATTTGGTTTCTATATGGGTTGTTTTACCATTTTTTCTCATTTTCTAGTTCACTGAATTCTAAATAAGTTTTAAGAGTATGGCAAATTATGGTGGTGTTCCAAGTGTTATTGCTTCATTGGTTCCCCTTTTTTTATCTTTAATCTCTCTTGATTTTTTTTTTTTTAATATTCCCTAATGAAGGAAATCTTGCAAGGAGATGGTTATAATAATCATTTAGCTATAATCTTCTGAAGTATTTTACTTTCTTCACTTCATGAAGTATAAAATCACTTGAAATTGTGTTTTAAAAACTGAAAATGTTTTCTCGTATAAATTTTGCATATAAAATTGTACATGCTGTATAAAGAAAGAAAGTCCATGAAGAAGAGAAACTCAGAAACTGGCCTTTTGGTGTTGACAGCTAAGTGTAGGTATTTCCCTTGCAAATAATTGCCTTTCCTGAGAAGGAAAAATTTTAGCATGATTCAATTTCTTAAGGAAGCACAAGCTTCTTAAAATGACCACAGTAATTCTCATTACCATGTTCTAGGAATATGTATAGTTCTACGTTTCAATTGAGGTAACTGGGAACCAGTGATCCAAGAATCATTACTATATATCAATTAAGGGTCTGGTGTAGTTAAAGGGGGCAAAGAGGTCTTATTTGTTTGATCTCTTTATTGGCCCTCTAAACCAAAAACCAAACCTGTTGCCCTTGAGTCAATTCCAGCTCATAGCGACCCTCTAATGGATATTAATTTGTAAACCAACTTCTAACAAATTTGTGTAATTGACAAAATTTATGTTTGCCTTTACAGTTTCTCTTCTAGTGCCTTATTGTTCTCCATCTATATATCCTAAACCCTATTTCCACATAGTCTATCAGGGTGGGGGCTCTTCACTACCTTCAAGCAGGTACCATCTCTCAACTCTACCAAAATCATGACTTACTTTAGCCTGTCCTTAAGAATATGCTATTATCAGTATGATGTAGTAGAAAGGTTAGAGTCAATTAGATCTGCATTCACACTTCAGGTTCTTTATGAACAGCCCTGTAAGGTTTCAAAGGAGTGCCTGGTGAATTTGAACTGCTGACTTTTTGGTTAGCGGCTGTAGCTTTTAACCACTAGCCACCGGGGTTTCTGTTAATGTATTAAAAAAAAAAAAAAACCTGTTGCCATCCAGTCGATTCCGACTCATAGCAACCCAATAGGATAGAGTAGAACTGCCTTATAGAGTTTCCAAGGAGGGCATGGTGGATTCAAACTGCTGACCTTTTGGTTAGTAGCCATAGCTCTTAACCACTACACCACCAGGGTTTCCATTAATGTATTAATGGAATGGAAAAAAGTAGGTAAGGAACTTGGCATACAGTTTTCAATATTTTTGAGATATTTAAAAAACTGACTCTGACATTGTTGTTAGCCACTGTTGAGTTGGCTTCGAACTCATGGGGACCCTATACACAGTGGAAAATGCTGCCTGATCCTTGGCCATCCCTATGATCAGTTGTGGATCAGATCCTAGTGACCCATAGGTTTTCATTGGCTGATTTTTGGAAGTATGTGGTAATCTTTTCTTCCTATTCTGGAAGCACCACTGAATCCTTTCAACATCGTAGCACTCCAGAAGCCTCCACTAACAGATGTGTACTGGCTGCTCATGAGATACATTGGCCAGAAATCAAACCTGAGTATCCAGCATGGGAGTTTAGAGCTCTACCATCGAACCACCAAAGCTCTCACAACTCTAAATTACTTATGGATAATTTCTTGAGACTTTTTTAGCTTGATTATCTGGCCAAGGAGAATACTATGTTTTGAATGACATGTTTTGATCCAAATTCAAAATTAAAAGTGCAAATCACCACTAGTTTTTTGAATAATAGCCAAAGTGACAAGAAGCAGACACCGAAGACTCTAGGGTTTTGTACTCAGTTTTGATATTTTTGTTTGAGAACTGCCATCCCAATTGGAATTTCTAAATGTTATCTATGATATGACTGCAAATTTAAAACTCAACATATAACTTTTATTAGTGTATTGCCTACTCCCTACCATCCCTTATTATATAAAAACAAATTTGGTAAATATTGTAGGATTGAATCTGACCCAAAAATAAATTTGGGTTCCACTATTTAGAATGAGACATTCAGTACCTATTTAAAAGATTTTTCTAAGTTGTGTAATGTGAGCATGAAAGTATGTATGTATCTATGTATATATACACATAGTCATTATTTTTAGTCTTTTTCCTTTCAATCTTGTACTTTCAAGCCATGCACTTTGAATTAAAAATTTCAAAGAGGACATGAGCAGGATTAGAGTAAGAGACCAAATCTCATGCCCATCACTCTCAAATAAAGTAACTTCTTCTGTCCAGCCATATTGTAGGATGTTACAAAAGATATTGGAGTCAGTTATCCTTAATGGGATAGTTATAGTAAAAGTACTGACTTTTAAGGGGAAAAACTATTTTATGACCAAAAAATATATCCTATACTGATATTTTCATTTCTTTTTTTTTTGAGAAACTTGGCACCAAATATAAGAGATTAAAATAGTTTTACTTACTTGTTTTAGCTCTTCATGGCTTGTAACCACAGTGGTCCCCACTGGACAAATGGGTCCCCTTACCAATTGCCCAGTAGCCCTTCAGCTCTTAATTGAATCAATACATTTTTCTTTTTAGAAAAAACTTCTGATATAATTCTCAAAGGAAAAAAAAAAAGCATTGTAGAAGAGAAAATGTTTGTTACTTTTTTGCTATGTATGTTACATGATTAAACTCTAGTATTTTAAAAATGACATTTCTAAAAATTAAAAAAAAAAAAAAGAATGTAAATGAAAGTAAGTTGAGCCCTCTGATGTGGACCTGGATATACTGTTGGCAACTCTAATGCCAATGGAAGGAAAAAAGAAACAAAGATCCCCTTTTTACATCATTTAAAAGCTGTTTTATATTTACCAGAAAGAATGATAATTCATTGTACCTGATAAAGTTATCCTAATAAGGACCCGACTGTATCTGAAAATTGTCACTTTAGTTAAAGCTGAAAGCATGAGACATATGTCTTCCCCTATTTGCACATCATGTTTTACAATTTTATTGTTTCTTTACTTGAAATACAATCTAGTATTTAGCTATTAGAGAATTACTTTTCCCAATGGTATAATTAAGGTTGTCTCAGCACTTTCACTGCAACCTCTATTTTTCAAGGAATATAATCTGCATTAGGGAGATATGAAAATTTGTATTCAGTGTTTAAAGTGTGGCTGTATATTCTTCCAAGTAAAATATAAGAATAACTGTGTAACTTGAAGTGATGAATTAGGTAATACTAGGAAGATGTTTACTTGTGTTTTATTGACTATGCAAAAGCATTCGACTGTGTGGATCATAACAAACTATGGATAACCTTGCAAAGAATGGGAATTCCAGAACACCTAATTATGTCCATGAGGAATCTGTACATAGATCAAGAGGCAATCTTTCGAACAGAAAAAAGGGATACTGCATGGTTTGAAGTCAGGAAAGCTGTGCACCAAAGTTGTGTCCTTTCCCCATACCTATTCAATTTGTATGCTGAGCAAATAATCTGAGAAACTAGATTACATGAAGAAGAGGGGGGAAGCATCAGGATTGGGGGAAGACTCATTAACAACCTGTGTCATGCAGATGAAACAACCTTCCTTGCTGAAAGTGAAGAAGATTTGAAGTACTTACTGATGAAGATCACATGGCCTTCAATATGAATTAAACCTCAGTATAAGAAAAAAAAACCCACAACTGGACCAATAAACAACACCATGATAACTGGAGAAAAGAATGAAGTTGTCAAGGATTTCATTTTGGTTAGATCCACAATCAACACTCATGGATGCAGTAGTCAAGAAATCAGAAGACACATTGCATTGGGCAAATCTGCTGCAAAAGACTTCTTCAAAGTGTTGAAAAGTAAAGATGTCACTTTGAGGACTAAGGTGTGCCTGACCCAAGCCATGGTGTTTTCAATCACCTCATATGCATGAAAAGCTGGACAATGAATAAGAAAGACCAAAGAATTGACACCTTTGAGTTGTGGTGTTGGCAAAGAATATTGAATATACACCACAGACTGCCAAAAGTACAAACAAATCTGTCTTGAAAGAAGTACAACTAGAATGCTCCTTAGAAGCAAGGATGATGAGACTTCATCTCACATATATTGGCCATGTTATCAGGAAGGACCAATCCCTAGAGGAGGACATAATGCTTGGTAAAGTAGATGGTCAGCAAAAAAGAGGAAGACCCTCAACGAGATGGAATGACACAGTGGCTATAACAATGGGCTCAAGCATAACAACAGTTGTGAGGATGACGCCGACCTGGCAGTGTTTTGTTCTATTGTACGTAGTGTCGCTATGAGTCAGAATGGACTTGACGGCCCCTAACAATAACAAAAGCAAGGAAGAGAGCAAATTTTAGTGAAGACATAACAAAAGGACACAATATCCGATTTGAAGGGGCTCTCACTTGCAAAACTGGGACAATTTCAGAATCAAGAATCATGTCTTTAATTGACATGAATAAATAAAAAAAAAAATCTATTCATATTGATATGGAAAAAGAGAAAGTTAAAAAACAAAATAAAACCTTATCTACCATCTTGTGCAGTGGCTATTACACCAGCTCCTTATTCTAAAATTTGTTTATTAAAAGAAATAAATTAAGGTCTAATTTTTCCTTCCAATTGACTAGGAAAACTCTTCTTATGCCAGCTAATTAATGAAGAAGGGTGACAGAATTTTAAAAATAACTACTTTGCAGGCCCTGATAAAATAATAAGTGTAGACTGGTCCATCAGTAAATTTGAAACCATTAGGTAGTTACATGGTGCTAAAGTGACACCTACACATTTTTTATTCTTTTTCTTTTTTTTTGCTACATGCAAAGTAAAATATGTTCTTTAAAATTGAAAGATATGTTGGTTGCAACCTTAATTGAGTAATAGTATAGCATTGCAAATAGTCCATCCAACCTGACCTGTTTCCTGATAGCATATGGGTAAGTACGTTTAAATCTGAGGCTTTTGACCTAAGTAAAATGGCTTGCCCAAACCCCGGAGCCTATCTGTTTCCACTATGTGTGGACTTCTGCTTTCTGCCTTAGCAACTCTGTAACCTTTGTGCAGACCTAAGCAGTTATTGAAGGAATGCTTTCTCTGTGATTGCACTAGAAGAATGGTGGGGATGGGGAGGGCACCAAATACTTATCACAGGTCCTTGTGTAAAATGTCCCAGGAAATGTTTAACCGTAAGCAAACTGCTTCCACTCTCTAATCTTGGAAAATATGTTTTGTAAGCATGTTGTGATTGCTGTGTAATCATCTTGGGACTATCCTGTAAGTGTGTACCCCTGCAGTTATGATCAGGAACCAATCACCATTCCCCACATATACTTTTATGCCCAATCCCAAAGAAGGCCTGGTTTAGTCCTGAGATTGGCAGCTGCGCCAACCACTCCTTGAGTTCATTGCTTTCACTTGGTGAGGCTATGTTCCCCTGGTTTAAACTGTGTCTTGCTTTCAATAAATCTATTTCAAATCTCTACAGTGACCAGAGCTTTTTCTCTACACACATGAATAGTTCATACCAAATAAGTTAACCAGGATCTAATCAACTCTTTAAACCTAGCTTCCAGTTTCTTAGAAACAGAGAAGATGGAGAAATCAGTTTAACAACAACTAAAGGGCACAATCAGACCAATTCAGACTGTGTAACATTCTACAAACCAATGGTGCATGTCTCTTAAAAATGTTAATGCCCTGAGAAAAAATGAAAGAGGGTAGTCTTATATTTTTTAATGGATTAACGACAGTGGTTGGTTTTGGGTTAAAGGAAGTTAAAGTGACATCCAGGGAGTCCTAGGTGGCACAAATGGTTAAGCTCACAACTACTAGCCAAAGAAAAGGTCAGTGGTTCCAATCTACCCAGAGGCACCTCAGAAGACAGATCTGGTGATCTGCTTCTGAAATGTCACAGCTTTGAAAACCCTGTGGAGTGCAATTCTACTCTGAACACACGGAGTCTCCACGAGTCAGAGTGGACTCATCACAACTAACAATAACAATAAAAGTGATATACAGTATATAATGTGTAAACATTGCCAGAAATTTTTAAAAAAAAAAGCTACAGAATACGTTTTTGATACAACTAGTAAAATTTGAATAAGGACCGTTTTAGGGAAATTTTCTTAAATAATATTGTTATTATTTATAAAATAGCCCTACTTTTAGTGGATGCATGCTGAATTTTTGCTTTGTGTATATCACATAAACTTCACAACATATTAACAATTTTTAAATCTCGGTGGTGTGAATATGGGTGTTCACTGTACTATTCACTTAGCTTGTCTGTATGTTTGAAATTTTTCATTTAAAAAAATTGAAAAATAAAACATTCTTGCCTTCAGTTTCTTTCAGTCTTTCCATCTTCATACATTTCTTCACATTTCTGTCAAAATTATCTCACTAAAACAAGATTTGATCAAGTTATTTATCCCTCAGTGCTTAATTTAAATAGCACCTATTCAGAGAAAGTTTATTTAAATCTCCAGAAATAATTCACTGTTGTTTGTGCATGAGTGTGTGTGTGTGTGCATGATAGTTTTGTCATAAAATTATACAATTCATATTCTATTTTAGTCAACTATTTTAAATATATATTGAGTGCGTTATACTCAGCTTTTTTTGTTACTCCTTTTCAAATCTAATGTTTTTTGGTATTCAACTGAACTCTTCAAATTTAGTCTTACTGGAGCTCTGGTGGCGTAGTGGTTGGCAGTTCAAATCCTCCAGAGGAGGATGGCAGTTCAAATCCTCCAGAGCCACTCCTCAGAAACCCTATAGAGTATTTCTACTCTGTTCTACAGGGTCACTACGAGTTGGAACCGACTTGATGGCACCTAACCACAAAACAATAACAAACTTCAATATTTAATATTTATAATATCTCAGGTTATGGAGAGTTAGAGATTTTTTAAATTATTACATTGTTCAATATATTGTGTTGGCATTCAGTTTGTTGAGCAAACTTATCTTCTATATTAAGAATAATAAGTACATTTTAATAAACACATTTATATATTTTAAACATTTCATAATTTATTATTTGAGCATTGAATAAAATAATATATACCCCTAAATTAAAAATTCTTATAATTTTCTTTTTTGTCAAATAATAAACATTGATTTCATCATATAGATTGAAAAATCAAAATTTCCTAAAAGTTTCATATATTATAAAAAAATAGGTTTAATATATTCCTTAAAAAAATGAGAAATTTCTACATTAAATTTACTATCAAATAGCATGATACAGCATAATACATAAGTTTTGACAAAAACCATGAAGAGTAATACTCAAAGAATTTTTAGCTTTTTTACTTTAAAACTCCTTTGAATAATATAAAAATTTTATGCTACAACCATAAATATCTTATAAATTATTTTATAGTGTTTTTCCTTCTGAGTTGATTTTAAAATAATATATAATATATATAACATCATATCATAGAATTTCTGACCATCTAAACTAGCCTAGGAGCCCTGCTGGCATAACGGTTGTGAACTTAACTGCCAATCCGAAGGTGGGCATTTAGAATTCACCAGCCACTCCTTGGAAACCCTAAGAGGCACTTCTACTGTGTCTCATAGGGTAGCTGTGAGTCAGAACAGACTTGATGGCAGTAGATTAATGGGTAAACTAGTCTAATATGATTTCTGCATGTGGGTCATCGTTTCTATAGCTGTTGGTTTCTCACATCGTTACTATTACTGACAGTTTAATACCATTCTTTGTTGAGAGAAAATTTAAATAATGAGAGGTCATTGTATTTAATTAGTGCTCATGGATTTTTGTAGTTTGAATGACAAGTCAATTTCCTTAATATACGAAACTGAAATGAAACACAAACACTACCTCATTTAGTCTATTGATTTTTTCCCATGTTTTTACAGTCTCATTTTTATTTTCTCCTATTTTTCTTGTAATGCTTGGGTTGAAGCCTAAGCGTACAGCCACCGTTGCTAGCATTCAGGATAGTCCTAAAAGTAAAATAAAGTATGTTCCTCTTGCTGACCTTCCTGGCCTTAGCTTAGAATCAGACAACTTACTCCTCCTCATATACCAATGGCAGAGCTACTCCTGTCAGGAAAAGCTGCTACATCCATATGCAGCAGTCGAAGCAGGAAGCACTGGTTGCTATGTAATGCTTTTCTAGCACAGAGAGCTTGCTCGCTGCTTATGTCTCAGCTCAGGAGGCAAATAAAAGGCTTAAGAAGGCTTCCGTTTGTTCTAAGGTCTTAGTTTATTCTGCCAGGTAGAACTACAAAAGGTTTTATATTTCTGTATCTTTTTGATGATGCACCCACAAAGAAAATAATTTATGTGGTTTCTCTCCTGATATGCTCTTCCCTACTCAAAAGAAATTACACTTAAAAATAATAGGTATAATTAAATTAAACAAACAGTCAAATACGCTCACAGACTCTAGCTTCTCCTTCATGGACTGACTGTCAGGATTCCACGACTGTGCAACAGAAATAAATATTACCTTCTCAGTTGAGACTGAACCAAATGAGAAGGCAGTAGGGCATTTTTCTCTTGTCAAATTGCATTATTCTGTGCCTGAGGAATAAGCAGCACAGCAATTCTCAAACATCCCTGTGGTGTCACCCTCAATAATGACAGTAAAACCACGACCTTTCCTTATAGCTACTTACATTTTACAATGTGTGCATTGGATGCAGTGATATGTATACACACTTAATTTTATTATTTTGTATTTATTTATTTTTTCAAAGTAGGTATGAGAGACCTCTTCAGTCACATAATTTCTTAGTTTTAAGAACACTATTAGTTAACAGACCACTCCCTTTTTTTTTTTTTTAATTCTAGATGCCATTTTCTAGAGGAAAATAAACCATGCTGGTTAAGGAATGTTTTGTTTTGATTTTTTTAAAGAAGGCTGCTTGCTTTTTTGTTTTGTTTTTACAATTTCTATCAGTTAGCACTATGTAAACTGGCACTTTATTTAAAACCTCTGTGCCTCAGTTTCCTTATGTACTTATTGGGAGGAATAAGTGAAAGAATAACTGAAAACTTCTCAGCACAGTTGACAGAGCTTAGGAAGTACTCAATAAATGTGAACAGTGGCTGTGTGTGTGTATGTGTGTGTGTGTGTTTTATGTTATTTTCTCTACTGCTATTATGGTTATTTTACCACACTGGCCCTGTCTGGAAGTGTCAAACCTCTGAGGCCACTGCTCAGACCTTTACTTCACTTCTGTGTTCTTCAGTGCAAGCAGGCATTGGAGCTGGTATAGTATGGTGGTCTGTGATGGAGGTGTGAGAAGAGTAAAGAAATGGTGCATTTTCTGTATATGCCACACTGTCCAGGTGATGTAAGAGGGTTACCCCGGCCCGTATCTTAGCAGATTTCCTCATACTGGTGTTCCTTCGGTTTAAATCC
Source organism: Loxodonta africana (assembly GCF_030014295.1). Taxonomy (NCBI): domain Eukaryota; kingdom Metazoa; phylum Chordata; class Mammalia; order Proboscidea; family Elephantidae; genus Loxodonta; species Loxodonta africana. The sequence goes on from NC_087342.1 coordinate 165,583,524, forward strand.
AGTCTTCCCAGACCAAAAGGAAAACAACAGAGAAACATTTTTTTTTTAATGTATATAAATATCTTCCGTTTCTCTAACTAATATTGTATTTTTCTATAAAGTATAAATATGGCTTCCTACACTCAGCTGGTAGACCAAGATGGCTCACTCACATGGTTAGCAAGCTCTAAGCCAAGAGCTCAGCTCGGGCTGTTGCCCAGAGCACCTATACATTGCCTCTTCAGCATGTTGGTATCAAACTTACATGGCAGGTCAGAGCTACATGTGAGCAAATGAGGAAGACCCTACATTGCCTTTTATGACCTAGCTTCAGAAGTCACATAGCATCAATTATGTCATATATTAAAGGTTATAAGTATGCCAGAAGCCCATCCAGACTAAAGAAAAGGAGGCATAAATCTCATTATTGATGGGAGGGCGACAAAATTGTGAAAGATACTAGCGACTGGGGATGTCGTTTAGCCATTTTTTGGAAAATACAGTCTGCAATAATATAGAATATTCTTTTAACCTGGAAATGTTTCAGTACTCTTAAATTTTGTTGTTCCCCATAAGGACATTCTTAATTCTTTCCTGGCCGTTAACACATTTAAAATGTCCAAGACATATGTGATTCTTAACTTATATGCAAATATTTTCATTTCATTATAAGAAATAATTATGTTGATAAGCAATTGATTTGAAAATGAAAGTTTATTAAATATTAATGTCATTAACAAGCACAGTGATTCTTAAAACTTTGATAGCAAAATGAATTATAAAAGTCACTGAGGCATAACTTCTTTGGACGAACATCTCTCTCTCTTAAAACCAAACGCTAGAATAACTAAAAGGGAGTCTTTCTTGAAATTTTTATTCACTCACAATGCAACTAATCACTTCAAATTCAAGACTAATCATGAGCTGAGTAAATCATATTAAAAGATATTAATATTAAGAAACCACATAGATAAGACAAGGGATACTTAGGATATTAAAGAAATCAATGTAGACTATTCTCAGTGAACTAATGGATATTCAAAGGATCTGAGTAGTAAACGTATATACTTGGAAACTTTAAAATATGCTAAAGGGTCTGCTATACAAAACTAGATTTATGGGTCAAAATGTTACAATATAGCATACAGCCTTTAAAATCAATAATTAAACAACTTTTCCTAGATGGTACAGGCATATTTTCTCTTAGATGAAATCTTTTTTTTTTCCACAACGATTTTTTATTCAGTCCAAGGCAGTATTAAAAAAGAAAAATGGCAACATTTTGCATAAAGGAAAAAGGTTTTACAACAGTTAGTAGGTACCCAGCTCACCACCATTTTATATCTCCACCAGGGATAGATAAGGATTCCAATTTCCCCAGATCCTCACCAACATTTGTTGTTTTCCTTTTTTTTTTTTTTAAATAAATTTTATTGTGCTTTAAAATTTTTTAAGTGAAAGTTTACAAATCAAGTCAGTCTGTCACATATTAGCTTATATATACCTTACTCCATACTCCCACTTACTCTCCCCCTAATGAGTCAGCCTGCTCCCTCCTTCCAGTCTCTCCTTTCATGACGATTTTGCCAGTTTCTAACCCTCTCTACCCTCCCATCTCCCCTCCACACAGGAGGTGCCAACACAGTCTCAAGTGTCCACCTGATACAAGTAGCTCACTCTTCGTCAGCATTTCTCTCCAACCCATTGTCCAGTCCCTTCCTTGCCTGATGAGTTGTCTTTGGGAATGGCTCCTGTCCTGGGCCAAAAGAAGGTTTGGGGACCATGACTGCCGGGATTCCTCTAGTCTCAGTCAGACCATTAAGTCTGGTCTTTTTATGAGAATTTGGGGTCTGCATCCCACTGTTCTCCTGCTCCCTGAGGGGTTCACTGTTGTGCTCCCTGTCAGGGCAGTCATCGGTTGTGGCCAGGCACCATCTAGTTCTTCTGGTCTCAGGATGATGTAAGTCCCTGGTTCATGTGGCCCTTTCTGTCTCTTGGGTGCATAGTTATCCTGTGACCTTGGTGTTCTTCATTCTCCTTTGATCCAGGTGGGTTGAGACCAACCGATGCATCTTAGATGGCCTCTTGTTAGCATTTAAGACCCCAGACGCCACATTTCAAAGTGGGATGTAGAATGTTTTCATAATAGAATTATTTTGCCAGTTGACTTAGTAGTCCCCTTAAGCCATAGTCCCCAAACCCCCCGCCCTTGCTCTGCTGACCTTTGAAGCATTCTGTTTATTCAGGAAACTTCTTTGCTTTTGGTCCAGTCCAGTTGAGCTGACCTTCCCTGCACTGAGTATTGTCCTTCCCTTCCCTAAAGTAGTTCTTATCTACTAACTAATCAGTAAAGAACCCTCTCCCACCCTCCCTCCTTCCCCCCTCGTAACCACAAAAGTATGTGTTCTTCTCAGTTTATACTATTTCTCAAGATCTTATAATAGTGGTCTTATACAATGTTTGTCCTTTTGCCTCTGACTCATTTCACTCAGCATAATGCCTTCCAGGTTCCTCCATGTTATGAAATGTTTCACAGATTCCTCACTGTTCTTTACTGATGCGTAGTATTTCATTGTGTGAATATATCACAATTTATTTACCCATTCATCCGTTGATGGACACCTTGGTTGCTTCCAACTTTTTGCTATTGTAAACAGAGCTGCAATAAACATGGGTGTGCATATATCTGTTCGTGTAAAGGCTCTTATTTCTCTAGGGTATATTCCGAGGAGTGGGATTTCTGGGTTGTATGGTAGTTCTATTTCTAACTTTTTAAGAAACACCAGATAGATTTCAAAAAAGGTTGTACCACTTTACATTCCCACCAGCAGTGTATAAGAGTTCCAATCTCTCCGCAGCCTCTCCAACATTTATTATGTTGTGTTTTTTGGATTAATACCAGCCTTGTCGGAGTGAGATGAAATCTCATAGTAGATTTAATTTGCATTTCTCTAATGGCTAATGACTGAGAGCATTTTCTCATGTATCTGTTAGCTGCCTGAATATCTTCTTTAGTGAAGTGTGTGTTCATATCCTTTGCCTACTTTTTGATTGGGTTGTTTGTCTTTTTATGGTTGAGTTTCATCAGAATCATATAGATTTTAGAGATCAGGCACTGGTCGGAGATGTCATAGCTGAAATTTCTTTCCCAGTCTGTAGGTGGTCTTTTTACTCTTTTGGTGAAGTCTTTAGATGAGCATAGGTGTTTGATTTTAGGAGCTCCCAGTCATCGGGTTTCTCTTGATCATTTTTGGTAATGTTTTGTATTCTGTTTATGCCTTGTATTAGGGCTCCTAACGTTGTCCCTATCTTTTCTTCCATGTTCTTTATCGTTTTAGTCTTTATGTTTAGGTCTTTGATTCACTTGGAGTTAGTTTTTGTGCATGGTGTGAGGTATGGGTCCTGTTTCATTTTTTTGCAAATGGATATCCAGTTATGCCAGCACCATTTGTTAAAAAGACTATCTGTTCCCCAATTAACTAACACTGGGCCTTTGTCAAATACCAGCTGCTCATATGTGGATGGATTTATATCTGGGTTCTCAATTCTGTTCCATTGGTCTATGTGCCTGTTGTTGTACCAGTACCAGGCTGTTTTGACTACTGTGGCTGTATAATATGTTCTAAAATCAGGTAGAGTGAGGCCTCCCACTTTCTTCTTCTTTTTCAGTAATGCTTTACTTATCCGGGGCTTCTTTCCCTTCCATGTGAAGTTGGTGATTTTTTTCTCCATCACATTAAAAAATGTCATTGGAATTTGGATCAGAAGTGCATTGTATGTATAGATGGCTTTCGGTAGAATAGACATTTTTACTATGTTAAGTCTTCCTATCCATGAGCAAGGTATATTTTTCCACTTAAGTAGGTCCCTTTTAGTTTCTTGCACTAGTACTTTGCAGTTTTCTTTGTATAGGTCTTTTACATCCTTGGTAAGATTTATTCCTAAGTATTTTATCTTCTTGGGGGCTACTGTGAATGGTATTGATTTGGTTATTTCCTCTTCGATGTTCTTTTTGTTGATGTAGAGGAATCCAAGTGATTTTTGTATGTTATTTTATAACCTGAGACTCTGCCAAACTCTTCTATTAGTTTCAGTAGTTTTCTGGAGGATTCCTTGGGGTTTTCTGTGTATAAGATCATGTCATCTGCAAATAGAGATAATTTTACTTCCTCCTTGCCAATCCGGATGCCCTTTATTTCTTTGTCTGGCCTAATAGCTCTGGCTAGGACCTCTAGCACAATGTCGAATAAGAGCAGTGATAAAGGGCATCCTTGTCTGGTTCCCGTTCTCAAGGGAAATGCTTTCAGGCTCTCACCATTTAGGGTGATGTTGGCTGTTGGCTTTGTATAGATGTCCTTTATTATGTTGAGGAATTTTCCTTCAATTCCTATTTTGGTGAGAGTTTTTATCATAAATGGGTGTTGGACTTTGTCAAATGCCTTTTCTGCATCAATTGATAAGATCATGTGGTTTTTGTCTTTTGTTTTATTTATATGGTGGATTACATTAATGGCTTTTCTAATATTAAACCAGTCTTGCATACCTGGTATAAATCCCACTTGGTCGTGGTGGATTATTTTTTTGATATGTTGTTGAATTCTATTGGCTAGAATTTTGTTGAGGATTTTTGCATCTATGTTCATGAGGGATATAGGTCTGTAATTTTCTTTTTTTGTGGTGTCTTTACCTGGTTTTGGTATCAGGGAGATGGTGGCTTCATAGAATGAGTTAGGTAGTATTCCATCATTTTCTATGCTTTGAAATACCTTTAGTTGTCGTGGTGTTAACTCTTCTCTGAAAGTTTGGTAGAACTCTGCAGTGAAGCCGTCCGGGCCAGGGCTTTTTTTTGTTGGGAGTTTTTTGATTACCTTTTCAATCTCTTTTTATGTTATGGGTCTATTTAGTTGTTCTACTTCTGATTGTGTTAGCTTAGGTAGGTAGTGTTCTTTCTAGGAATTCATCCATTTCTTCTAGTTTTGCAAATTTGTTAGAGTACAATTTTTTGTAATAATCTGATATGATTCTTTTAATTTCAGTTGGGTCTGTTGTGATGTGGCCCATCTCATTTCTTATCTGGGTTATTTGTTTCCTTTCCTGTATTTCTTTAGTCAGTCTGGCCAATGGTTTATCAATTTTGTTACTTTTTTCAAAGAACCAGCTTTTGGCTTTGTTAATTCTTTCATTTGTTTTTCTGTTCTCTAATTCATTTAGTTCAGCTCTAATTTTTATTATTTGTTTTCTTCTGGTGCCTGATGGATTCTTTTGTCGCTCACTTTCTATTTGTTCAAGTTGTGGGAACAGTTCTCTGCTTTTGGCTCTTTCTGCTTTTTTATGTGTGCATTTATCGATATAAATTGACCTCCGAGCACTGCTTTTGCTGTGTCCCAGAGGTTTTGATAGGAAGTGTTTTCATTCTCTTTGCATTCTATGAATTTCTTGATTCCCTCCTTAATGTCTTCTATAACCCAGTCTTTTTTGAGCAGGGTATTGTTCATTTTCCAAGTATTTGATTTCTTTTCCCTAGTTTTTCTGTTATTGATATCCAGTTTTATGGCTTTCTGGTCTGAGAAGATGTTTTGTAATATTTTGATGTTTTGGATTCTGCAAAGGTTTGTTGTATGACCTAATATGTGGTCTATTCTAGAGAATGTTCCATGTGTACTAGAAAAAAAAAGGATACTTTGCAGCTGTTGGGTGGAGTGTTCTGTATAAGTCAATGAGGTCAAGTTGGTTGATTGTAGCAATTAGGTCTTCTGTGTCTCTATTGAGCTTCTTACTGGAAGTCCCGTCCTTCTCCAAAAGTGGTGTGTTGAAGTTTCCTACTATAATTGTGGAGGTGTCTACCTCACTTTTCAGTTCTGCTAAGGTTTGTTTTCTTTGTCTTGCAGCTCTGTCATTGGGTGCATAAATATTTAATATGGTTATATCTTCCTGGTCTATCGTCCCTTTAATCATTATGTAGTGTCCTTCTTTATTCTTTGGGGTGGATTGAACTTTAAAGTCTATTTTGTCAGAAACTAATATTGCTACTCCTGCTCTTTTTTGCTTGTTGTTTGCTTGATATATTTTTTTTCCATCCTTTGAGTTTTAGTTTGTTTGCGTCTCTAAGTCTAAGGTGTGTCTCTTGTAGGCAGCATATAGACGGATCGTGTTTCTTTATCCAGTCTGAGACTCTCTGTCTCTTTATTGGTGTATTTAGTCATTTACATTCAGCGTAATTATAGATAAGTGTGTGTTTAGTACTGTCATTTTGATGCCTTTTTGTGTGTGTGGTTGACAATTTCATTTTTCCACTTACTTTTTTGTGCTGACACGTTTTTCTTTGTAAGTTGTGTGTTCCTCATTTCATAGTAGTTGACTTTATGTTTGTTGAGTCATTATGTTTTTCTTGGTTTTTGTTTTGAGTTATGGAGTTGTTATACCTCTTTGTGGTTACCTTAATATTTACCCCTTTTTTTCTAAGTAAAAACCTAACTTGTATTGTCCTATATTGCCTTGTTTCCCTCTGCATATGGCAGTTCTATGCCTCCTGTATTTAGTCCCGTTTTTTGATTATTGTGATCTTTTACATATTGACTTCAAAGATTCCCTGTTTTGAGCGTTTTTTACTTTTTAAAATTAATCTTAATTTGTTTTTGTGATTTCCCTATTTGAGTTGATATCAGGATGCTCTGTTCTGTGACCTTGTGTTGTGGTGGTATCTGACATTATTGATTTTCTGACCAAACAATTTCCTTTAGTATTTCTTGTAGCTTTGGTTTGGTTTTTGCAAATTCTCTAAACTTGTGTTTATCTGTAAATGTTTTAATTTTGCCTTCATATTTCAGAGAGAGTTTTGCTGGATATATGATCCTTGGCTGGCAGTTTTTCTCCTTGAGTGCTCTCTATATGTCATCCCATTGCCTTCTTGCCTGCATGGTGTCTGCTGAGTAGTCTGAACTTATTCTTATTGCCTCTCCTTTGTAGGAGACCTTTGTTTTATCCCTGGCTGGTTTTAAAATTTTCTCTTTATCTTTGGTTTTGGCAAGTTTGATGATAATATGTCTTGGTAATTTTCTTTTTGGATCAATCTTATATGGGGTTCGATGAGCATCTTGGATAGATATCCTTTCGTCTTTCATGATGTCAGGGAAGTTTTCTGCCAACAGATCTTCAACTATTCTCTCTGTTTTTTCTGTTATCCCTCCCTGTTCTGGGACTCCAATCACAAGCAAGTTATTCTTCTTGATAGAGTCCCACATGATTCTTAGGGTTTCTTCATTTTTTTAAATTCTTTTATCTGATTTTTTTTCAGCTATATGGGTGTCGATTCCCTTGTCCTCCAGATCCCCCACCCTGCATTCCAATTGCTCAAGTCTGCTCCTCTGACTTCCTATTGAGTTGTCTAATTCTGTAATTTTACTGTTAATGTTTTGGATTTCTGAATGCTGTCTCTCTATGGATTCTTGCAGCTTAATTTTTCCACTATATTCTTGAATAATCTTTTTGATTTCTGCAACTGCTTTATCAGTGTGTTCCTTGGCTTTTTCTGTAGATTGCCTTATTTCATTTCTGAGGTCACCCCTGATCTCTTGAAGCAATCTGTAAATTAGTTTTTTTATATTCTGTATCTGGCAATTCCAGGATTGTATCTTCATTTGGGAAAGATTTTGATTCTTTAGTTTGGGGAGTTGTAGAAGCAATCGTGGTCTGCTTCTTTATGTGGTTTGATATCGACTGTTGTCTCTGAGCCATCTATAAGATATTGTAGTGATTTATTCTATATTTGCTCACTGAGTCCTATCTTGTTTTGTTTTCTTTCAATATATGTAGATGGGCTACTAGATTGCGCTGTCTTGATTGTTGTAGCCCTTGAATCACTTATGTCCTATTACCAGCTGGTTTGGGCTGTTACCAGATATATAAGCCTAAGAGTCCATTCACTATTCTTGAGTAGAATCTGATTTTGAGTCATCAAGTGTGTGGTGCAGACTGTCACTTATCCACCTAAAGAAGTAGTGGTGATAGTTGTGTGCACCAGATTCTAGTAGCAGCAGGGGTTCACACTCAAGGGGGGCAGGATGCTGACAGGCTTCCCCCAAGTGTCAGTGAGGTAGGTGTGTCTCTATTCCTAAAGCACTTTGGTGGGTGGGCTCTGCAGCTGTACTTTAGGCTCCCAATGCCAGTACCTCTACAGACTGGTAGGTGTCACCCTCCTTAGACCCCTAAGGCAGGAGGCTAAGTGGTCTAGGGGGAGCTTCAGCCCTCAGTTCCCTGTTGTGGGTCAGTGAGGGCTCTGTTGAATACGCAGAGATATTAGACCTTGTCTTTCCAGTAATCCGGTAAAACAATTACAGTCAGATCCCTATCAGAATTGACTTCGCATTATAAGAGCCACCTTGTTCCCTGTAGGGATGAAAGCCCAAGACTGTGGATCACATATGCTTGGCTGGAGCTAGTTCTGTATTTTTAGTCCAATTAGGGAAGGATTTTTGGTCCCTGGGTTTTTTGTAGCTGCTTCTCTCAGGCCAGGAGAATGGGTTAGGAAAAGACCAAAAAAAAAAAACCTCAGCGCACAAATTCCAACGTTAATGAAGCCTCCTGTGAAGGGGAGGGGAGGGATCAGGTACATAGGAGAGAGTGGTACCCCAGAATATAGACAAAGGTACTTATCTTTCTTGGTGAGGACTGTTTTATCTGAGATTCCCGAGGGGTGTGTAGCCTGTGTGCGTTGGCCGGGTTGAGATTTCCCCCGAGGGTCAGGCCTGCGTCCCGTGCTTGTGCTGTCTCGGAAGCTGTGGTCAGTTCCTCTGCTCCCAGTCCAAAGCCCAGTGCCAAGGTTCCCCAGCTGGGACGCCACACTTCAGGCTTCAAAACCAGTCTTTGCCTCCCAGTGACTTCTCCTGTCAGCCGCGTCACTCCTCTGCCTGTGTGCACTGGCTGGGCTTCCCTCGAGGTCACTTCTGGGGGTTAGGGCTGCGTCCCGTGTTTGTGCCGTCTCAGGATGCCGTGCTCAGCTCCCCTGTACCCAGTCCAAAGCCCGGCGCCGAGACTTCCTGACTGGGACACTGACTCCAGGCTCTAAAAACAGTCGCTGCTTCCCCGTGGTTGTTCATTCTCAGTCTCTGTCACTCAGGTCAACTCTTTAGATCCGTGTTTGATGGTCAGGGTTCGTAGATTGTCATGTATGTGATCAATTCACTTGTTTTTCTGAGTCTTTGTTGCAAGAGGGATCCAAGGTAGCTTCTACCTAGTCAGCCATCTTCGCCCCGCCTCTTTTCAATTAAATGAAATCTTAACAATGCATTTTTATTGGTAATCTTGAAAAAGTAATATGTTTTAACTGTTTAAAGCTTTTTTTTTAAATATCAAATGACATAACAATTTTTGAACTGAGAAATAATACAAAAACCTCCAGGTGATCAGACTGGATCTCTGTGGAGGAGTTATAAACTTATGTAAATTAATATGGAAAAACAACAGCAACGACAAAAAAGTGGTTCATTTCCTTTACAAGTAAGAAGGAGCTGGGAACTGGGTGACATGAATAGCTGGGATCAGACATAGAGATGTTATAAACAGAAGGCTGGAGAGAGAATTTATGATGAAAACATTTAATAGCTGTTTGAGAGTGTTTAGAGCTCAGCATCAGCACAAAAGGTGTACTAATAATAAGTTATTTAATACCATTACTCACTTAGCTAAGTACCATCATAAAAAGATGATCAGGAACAGAGGAAACCAATGATTTATTATAGGCCATAAAGAAATCTAAAAAAAAAAAACATGAAAACAAATAATAGAAGAGGTGCAATGAAAGTGAAAGCAGTGGTTAACAATACAGTCCTTCCTTTTCAAATTAGAATCTTCTTTCTTTTAATACTTACTCTAACATCTGCCATCAGTTGTTTAAAAAAAAAAATGTAAACAACTTGTGAGATATTATCTGAAGAGTGTTTTTTTATGTATTAAAAAGCACAATTAAATTTGCTGTTATCTAATTGAGTTAGATATCGCAGTTTCCACTTATATTCATGGTATAGATTGATATTTCTACACATTTCAGTTACTGTTATTTAATGTCACTGATGGCAGCTACCAAAATGAAAGGGGAAAATTAAAAGAACCTGTATGTAAATTTTTCTAAAACCATATGTCTTCCAAGTATTTGGAAAATCTCATTTATCCTTTTTCTACATTCATAGCTAGTGACGTTATTTACATGAAATTCACCACCAAAAAAAAAAAGCAGTTGCTGTCCAGTCAATTCCCACTCACGGCAACCCCCTGTATTGCAGAGTAGAACTACACTCCATAGGGTTTTGAACGCTGTGACTTTTTAGAAGCAGATCCATAGGACTTTCTTCTGAGGAGCATCTGGGTGGGTTAAAATCTCCAAACTTTTGGTTAGTCCAGCACTTAACCCTTGGCCCCACCCAGGGTCTCTGAAATTTACCACATAACAATGTAATGGAATTTTTGTTCTTTATTTATAGCACCTTTTTTTTTTTTTTAATTTAATTTAACAACTTCTAGAGCCAGAAAACCCTGGTGGTGTAGTGGTTAAGTGCTATGGCCGCTAACGACGACATTGGGTTTGGCTATTTTTTTAGAGCCAGGAAATAAAATTTAGAGCAAATGTTTCATTAACTAACTTCAATAAATTTATATCATCTTATTTCAGAATTGTTGTTGTTGTTGTTGTTAGGTGCTATGGAATCGGTTCCGACTCTTAGCCACCCTATGTACAATAGAACGAAACACACTGCCCAGGCCTGTGCCATCCTCACTATCCTTTTTATGCTTGAGCCATTGTTGCAGCCAATGTGTCAATCCATCTCCGTAAGGGTCTTCCTCTTTTTCACTGACCCTCTACTTTACCAAGCATGCTGTCATTCTCCAGGGACTGATCCCTCCTGATAGCGTGTCCAAAGTATGTGAGACGCAGTATTACCGTCCTTTCTTCTAAGGATTTGTTCATTCTTTTGGCAGTTCATGGTATATTCAATTTGCCAACAACACAATTCGAAGATGTCGGTTCTTCTTCAGTCTTCATATTCATCGCCCAGCCTTCCCATATGTTGAGGCAATTGAAAACACCATGGCTTAGGTCAGGTGCACATTAGTCTTTAAGGTGGCATCTTTGCTTTTTAACACTTTTAAGAGGCCTTTGGCAGCAGATTTGCCCAGTGCAATTCATCTTTTGATTTCTTGACTGCTGCTTCCATGGCTGTTGATTGTGGATCCAAGTAAGATGAAATCCTTGACAACTTCAGTCTTCTCTCCATTTATCATGATGTTGCTTATGGGTCCAGTTGTGAGGATTTTTGTTTCCTTTATGTTGAGGTGCAATCCATACTGAAGGCTGTGGTCTTTGATCTTCATCAGTAAGTGCTTCAAGTCCTCTTTACTTTCAACAAGCAAGGTTGTGTCATCTGCATAATGCAGGTTGTTAATGAGTTTTCCTCCAATCCTGATACCTTGTTCTTCTTACAGTCAAGCTTATTTTCTCAGCATACAGATTGAATAAGTTGGTGAAAAGATACAACCCTGATGCACACCTTTCCTGACTTTAAACCATGAAGTATTCCCTTGTTCTGTTTGAACGACTGCCTCTCAATCTACGTACAGGTTCCTCATGAGCACAATTAAGTATCCTGGAATTACCATTCTTCGCCACGTTATCCATATATATATAAAATGTAGACAAGCTACCTCAAATATCCTACCATTAGAATGGTGGGTCACAAGAAAGGCTCAGGCACAGATCCAATTTCTTGTTGCTCTGTGCTTGCCCCCAGATGAACCAGTGTGAAGGCAAGACTGGCCTGGGCTATTGTAGAGAAAAATCTTGCCACACTACTAGAATAATCTTCACCATTTCTGCCTTTACCCCTCATTGCTCTAAGGAGCTTGAAGTAGATTTTGGTGTAAGAGAAAATAAAGCTTAAATGTTTACTAATGAGAAATATTGTCTATGAAGTATTATAAACCAGACAAACAAACAAAAAACAATTTCTATTGAGTCAGTTATGACTTCTGGTAACCCCATATGTTTCTGAGTAGAACTGTGCTCCTTAGGGTTTTCAATGGCTGTGATTTTTCTGAAGTAAATAACCAGGGCTTCTCTGTGTGGGTCCTAAATGACAATTTTTCTGTTAGTAGCCAAGTGCTTAACCATTTGTACCACTTTAGTGGAGCCGTATTAGTTCTGGCCAAAACAGTTTTTAAGGTGATCATTCTCACAGGTTTTTGTTATACTCGGTCTCAAGAATTCCAGAAGAAGAAATGCATTCCAGACAGAGGAACTAGCATGAGTAGCAGCATTTAAGCATAAATATGAATATGCAGAAATCAAAGAAGTTATTTTTGCTGGAACAGAGAATTAGGATAGAAGGACAGCTGGAGAGAGATATATAGAACAAGTGGTATAGGGGATTATGTATCATGTATTTACATTTCACGCATTTTTTCTATTTGTTGCGGTGTGTTATAAATCTATATAATGGAATAGTATACAGTCATTAAAAATACTAGTTTTAAATAACAAAAATGTGTGTTAAAATAAGTACTTAGACTGTAAAAATGTATATAGTAAACCAGTGCCGTCAAGTCGAGTCCAACTCATATCCACCCTATAGGACAGAGTAGATCTGCCCCACAGAGTTTCCAAGGAGTGCCTGGTGGATTCGAACTGCCAACCCTATGGTTAGCAGCCATAGCACTGTACCACTACACCACCAGGGTTTCCAGTGTATATAGTATAGGATCTCAACTACATTTCTACTCATTTATTCTGCAAATATTTACCGGGAACACTATCATGTGCAAGAACTGTTTCGTATATTGTGGATACAATGTCAAACAGCACAATTTCCTGTCCTCATGGAGCTTGTATCCTATAGCAAAGAGACAGAGAATAAATGGGAAAACAAGGACAAACATATCAGATAGTAAAAAATGTTCTGTAGAGAATTAAAATAAGTCCATGTGATTTCCATTTGAGCAGTTTAGACTAGAAGACCAGAAAAGGCCTGTCTTAGGAAGTAAATGTATTAGTTATACATCTCTGACTAACAAATAATTCTAAATTTAGTGGCTTGAAACAAATGTTTATTATCTTAGATTTTAAGACTGATAGAAACCAAAAAACCAAACTCATTGTTGTTGAATTGATTTCGACTTATACTAACCCCGTTTATACTAACCCCGTAGGAAAGAGTAGAACTGCATTATAGGGTTTCTGAGGAACAGCTGGTGGATTCAAACTGCTCACCTTTTGGTTAGCAGCTGAACTACCAGGCTGATAGAATGAAAGGCAATATATAAGTGCAACCTGGTGAACTCCTTTCCCATGTGTTTCAAGGATTTATTTCCTCTAGAAATGAGTGAGAGAGCAAATTCTCAGATAATACATTCCTCTTGCAATTTCCTCTTGGAACACTTTTCTCAACATTTCACTCCTGCCCGATTTCTTCTCGCTTTGCTCTAGTCCACTGTTCATTTTGTTGCTGGTTACTGTCTAGAGTGATGGACAATACCCCTCAGAAGAATTCCACTCCTCTCCACAAGTATCTGAGAGAGTCGGAAGACAGGCAGATTATTTTCCTTTTTCTTCTGTGACCCTTTCCCTTTAGTTTCCATGTCAGCACACAAAGGCTATGTTATTTTCTTTACTGAATGTTTGTATAATGAAACAATGAGTCGGGAATGTTTAATCTGCGCATGGGTTCCCTGAGTCCTCTGCTTTTTATATTACCCATTTCTACCAATATCCCTATTCTTCTAGATCTACTAAGCTCTGCGTTTATATCATCCTTTTGGGAAAACATAATACCAAAATAGAGGAACTAAACTTGATCCAATATGTATGTAGTCTTCCCCCGTGTGTTACGTTTCTTCACCTATGCTATTCAGCTTAGAACAATGATTCGTGAGGCCTCCCTTGGCAAACTTGTGAAAAATACTGACCGCACAATTTCTGTTGTGGAGGGAGATGGGGGTCAATTTTATTCACTAGCTTGAATCGAAGTCCTGTCTCCTTGCTTTCCAGAGTGGCATCTGTTGGACCAAACACATTTCAAGGAACCTAGCTCTAACCATCAAGGTAGAGACTCACCTAATTATAAAAAAACACAGTTTACTCGTACCATTTATTCTTTTCTTTCAAGCGATTCCTTTTTAGGCCTATTTGTAATTTTAAAAAAGGATCTAATGTTGAGTAATACTTCTTAAAGTTTTCTAGTTGAATTATACAATAGCACAGCCAAGACTAAACTAAAATTTCTGATTTTATTTATTATTATTTCTTCTTGAGGGAAGTATGCTGCTATGTTTTACTCTCTATTTGAGAGTGTTTCTCATATAAGCCTAAAGCAAGCAGTTGTTTTATTGAATGTAATAGAAAATAAAGTTTACCGGCCTTTTTTTTTTTTAATGTAAGTGTTCCCAATGGCTTGCCATAAAGAATACAGAAGACTTCAAAACTGTGTAATGTATTGACATAGCTTCAGAGGAAAAACACCTTAATATTTTTGAGCACTGCAAAAAGTTCAAACAATTGTGTGACATACATGGAGTTAGATATTGCTGATTATTTCTGAGGTAGAAAAGTAGTAGTGACATTAACCTGGAAGTAATTTCAAACATAATGTTTGTATTGGTTTCTATATTCTATGTGTGCAAATGACAATCAATCTGGACATGTAGTATAACAGGAAATCCTTTCAATTTTGTTTCTCTATTATGAAATTATTATATTTAGTTCTATCCAGTCATGCTATTTTGACTACCCTTTTTCTAACATTTTCATTCTTCTGCATACCTATCCAAGTAATTTTCTTTTACTCATCCAAAACCTCATACATACATAATAGTCATTTTTTTCTAACATCCCTTGTTTTCTTACACAGAAGAATTTCTAATCAATAAAACAAACAACAAAAAAAGATGAATTCCTCAAAAGTTTATTTCCTCTAATTATTGTAAGAAATAGCACTAACTTATCCTTGTATACTGTCTTGCTGTATTTTCTCGTTAATTTTTATCAATTAAAAAAATTTTTTCTGTAACTAGGAAAGTAAACATGATTCACAATCACAAATTTATATATAACGAGATTCTCATTTCTGAATGAAAGCCTAAAAAAAAAAAGGTTTCTAAGAAAACTACCATGTGTTTATGTGAAATTGTACATAGAGAAGAAATGTCCTATGCGTATGCATTTCTTTTTTAAAAGTGTAATGTATAAGAACAACCAATGTCTCAATGAAAGCAAATACTTGTTTTCTGTTTGTTCATTTTTTTTTTTCTGTATACATTTTGAAAAAAGAAGAAATTGGTCTCTGGATGTTGCACATCCAAAAAAAAAAAAAAAAGCATAACACACCTGATATAAAGCTTTGGTCTTTTCACCGTTGTAAACTTCTGACATGTCTAAACATTCTGTGCAACATTAAATGATATAATATAAAATGTATAAAATATATATGTATTTATGTGTGTGTATGCATTTGATCTAATTGTCTTTTAAATTTATAATCTATTGGATTATGAATTGACCTGATGATAGTGTAAACCATAAGCATTTTCATTCAAATACCTTTAGAGCTTTCTAGAAATTGTAAAAAATGAGAACATTGGGGAAAAAAGTGAGAGAGCAAAGGGAAGACCATGTCCAAATAACAAAGGACATTATCACTAATTGTCTAATTCAGGAGGTTGCATTGATGGACTTATTTTATGGACTACATGTCCTTTATCCTTAGAATTAAATAGCACCAAAACCCGAAAAACCCATTGTCATCAAGTTGATTACAACTCATAGTGACCCTATAGGACACAGTAGAACTGCCCCATAGGGTTTTGAAAGAGCGCCTGGTGGATTTGAACTGCCGACCTTTTGGTTAGCAGCCATAGCTCTTAATCACTATGCACCAGGGTTTCCAAAGTAGCACAGATACCTAGAAAAATATGAAAACAAGATTTGACTCTTTAACTCAAATGGCCTCTAATTCCAGTGCGCTACTCTCAAATCTACACTACAAAAGAGCTATTTTCTGGAACAGTATTCTCGACTCTTCTCCTGCCAAGCCTTATCTCTGCGCCATTTGGAGACTACAACTATTAATACCCAACTCTACAAAGACACAGGGTGATTTGAAATTAAAATTAATGTTTTCAGGTACAATGTAAACCTCTTCAAAGGAAATTAAAAGAGGATCATTCTTTAGCAAAACTATTAAGGTGGCTATGAAGTTGGAAAGCAGACTTTTGGATTTCATATAATATTCTAATTCCATGAGAAAACCCAACATTTGCCAGAGAAAGATGAGCTCAGCGCAACAGACATACGGTTGATAAAATTGCCAATATGGATCCAGAATTTTGATTAGGAGCCATGTACATCAATCTCTTCTTGAGTATACAACTGAGATGCAAAATTTTCATTTGCCCAAGTGGAAACTATGGGTTACATAGGACATTCAATCATTCTGTTTGTTGGCATAATGCTGGTTTCAATTTAGCCTGTTTCTTGGTAAATGCCTTAGATATGTTAAATATGAATTAAAAAAAAAAGCAAGCAGAAAGTCTTAAATAAACAAATACCAAAGAATATAGTTCTAAATATTAAGTGGATGAGCACACGTTTATGTCACTTTTTATTTACTATGTAAAATTATATTTTAGAAAAGGTCTATTTGGAGTCTCAAAATAGTGTATATCTTTAATTTTAAAAAGAAACTAAATGGTGATGGAAATAGAAGGTGGAGATGAAGGCTAATTCAGAGGAACTGCTCATATAAACGTTTTTAATTTTAAAAATCAGTAATTCAGATTTAATAAATAACAAATGGCTAGTTTTAATGATAAAGATCATATCACAAGATGGTAAAAGAAATGTATCATCAGACATTGTCCATTGAAAACTAAATGATTTGAAAATTTCTAAGATTTCAAATTAGCATGATAATACCATTTGACTATTTCTTGTAACATAGCTTTAAGTTAAAAATTCTAACAACTATCTAAAATATTTGTAAAGCTATATAGTTTTGAATAAATGAAGGATGACATTTTAACTGCTCTCTACATAGCAGGAATTAGGTTGTGTTTTATATGGATTTTTGCGAATCCTCCTGAGATTCTACTTTCAAATCTGAGGCGTGCCATTTATTAACTACATGAATTTAGGCAATAACTTAAAGTCTGTGAAATTCAGGATGTCTGACTCTAAAGCGTGACAATAATAATAGCAAAACGTAGGTTATAAAAATAAATGAAACAATGCATATGGAAATATCTGGCCAAAATAAATACATTTCCTCTTTCTTTAGCTTTTCTGATCTGGAAAAATAGACTGAAAGCCTGGTTAATTTTAAAAGTTGGTAGTCTCAATATTTGTATTCATTTTAAGATTTGCTGCCACTTTAAACATCAAAACCAAAACAAATTTCAAAAAAAAACCAATTGCTAAGTGGTGCTTGGAGGGAAATTACATGAGTAAAAATATTAGTTAACAAACGTGCTGTATATATTGAGTCAAATACTGAATGCCTGTCTAAAAAGAAGAAAAGGCAGTTTATCAGAAAATGTCTCCAGTGATTAGGAACTTTAAAGACACGGATAAGACACTACAAAAAGCAAAGCACAGGGGGCGGAGCCAAGATGGCGGACTAGGCAGACGCTACCTCGGATCCCTCTTACAACAAAGACACGGAAAAACAAGTGAATCGATCACATACATAACAATCTACGAACCCTGAACAACACACACAGATTTAGAGCCGGAAAAAGAACTAATACGGGGAAGCAGCGATTATTTCCAGAGCCTGAAGCCAGCGTACCAGTCAGGTACGGCACAAGCACAGAGAGCTGCTCCACCCCCCTGAACTAACCCCGGGAGGGGGACCAGCCGGTTCCGTGGGCGGCGTGGGATGCAGCCGGTAGGAGAAGTCCCCGGGAGGCAGTGACTGATCTTGGAGCAGGAAGAGCAGCATCCCAGCCGGGAACCGTCCCGCCGGGATTTGGACTGGACGCAGGTACGGCATAAACACGGAGAGTTGCTCCACCCCCCGAACTAACCCCAGGAAGGGGCCCAGCTGGGTCGCGTGGGCGGCGTGGGACGCAGCCGATAGGAGAAGTCCCCGGGAGGCAGCAACTGGTATTGGAGCGGGGAGAACAGCGTCCCAGCCGAGACACTCGGTCACGGCACAAGCACGGGGAGGTGCTCCACCCATCTGAACTAACCCCGGTAGGAGGCCCAACTGGTTCGCGGAGGCAGCACAGCCACACGGCTGGAGGGACGAGAAATCCCCGGGAGGCAGCGACTGATTTTGGAGTCGAGAGTGCACCGTCCCAGTAGGGGAGCCTTGACGCTGGGCGTGGGGCTGGAAGCGGAGGATCTGACCTTGACTCCAGCGGGCCAGACCCCCCGGGGGCAATCTCCACACAGCCAGCACACATAGGTGACGCGCCCGCGGGAATCTCAGATATAATAGTCATTCCAAGAAAGACAAGCAACTCTGGCTATATTCTGAGGTGCTACTCTCCTATCTCTCTGTTCCCTCCCCCACCCTCCCTAGGCGGCTTCATTAACATCCGAATAGCCTGAGCCAGAGGGAGAACTCTGATAGGGATCTGACTGCATTTTTGTTTTTAGCAGATTTTCTGGAAAAGCTACTTTCCCAGTGATGGCTCGGAGACAACAATCCATATCAAACCACTTAAAGAAGCAGACCATGACAGCTTCTCCAACCCCCCAAAAAAAAGAATCAAAATCTTTCCCAAATGAAGATACAATCCTGGAATTATCAGATACAGAATATAAAAAACTAATTTACAGAATGCTTAAAGATATCACAAATGAAATTAGGATAACTGCAGAAAAAGCCAAGGAACACACCAATAAAACTGTTGAAGAACTCAAAAAGATTATTCAAGAACATAGTGCAAAAATTAATAAGTTGCAAGAATCCATAGAGAGACAGCATGTAGAAATCCAAAAGATTAACAATAAAATTACAGAATTACACAACGCAATAGGAAGTCAGAGGAGCAGACTCGAGCAATTAGAATGCAGACTGGGACATCTGGAGGACCAGGGAATCAACACCAACATAGCTGAAAAAAAATCAGAGAAAAGAATTTAAAAAAATGAAGAAACCCTAAGAATCATGTGGGACTCAATCAAGAAGGATAACCTGCGGGTGATTGGAGTCCCAGAACAGGGAGGGGGGACAGAAAACACAGAGAAAATAGTTGAAGAACTCCTGACATAAAACTTCCCTGACATCATGAAAGACGAAAGGAAATCTATCCAAGATGCTCATCGAACCCCATTTAAGATTGATCCAAAAAGAAAAACACCAAGACATATTGTCATCAAATTCACCAAAACCAAAGATAAACAGAAAATTTTAAAAGCAGCCAGGGAGAAAAGAAAGGTTTCCTTCAAGGGAGAATCAATAAGAATATGTTCTGACTACTCAGCAGAAACCATGCAGGCAAGAAGGGAATGGGACGACATATACAGAACACTGAAGGAGAAAAACTGCCAGCCAAGGATCATATATCCAGCAAAACTCTCTCTGAAATATGAAGGCGAAATTAAGATATTTACAGACAAACACAAGTTTAGAGAATTTGCAAAAACCAAACCAAAGCTACAAGAAATACTAAAGGATATTGTTTGGTCAGAGAACCAATAATATCAGATATCAGCACAACACAAGGTCACAAAACAGAACGTCCTGATATCAACTCAAATAGGGAAATCACAAACACAAACAAATTAAGATTAATTGAAAAAAAAATACACATAACAGGGAATCATGGAAGTCAATAGGTAAAAGATCACAATAATCAAAAAGAGGGACTAAATACAGGAGGCATTGAACTGCCATATGGAGAGTGATACAAGGCAATATAGAACAATACAAGTTAGGTTTTTACTTAGAAAAATAGGGGTAAATAATAAGGTAACCACAAAAAGGTATAACACCTCTATAACTCAAGATAAAAGCCAAGAAAAACGTAACGACTCAACTAACATAAAGTCAAACACTATGAAAATGAGGATCTCACAATTTACTAAGAAAAACGCCTCAGCACAAAAAAGTATGTGGAAAAATGAAATTGTCAACAACACACATAAAAAGGCATCAAAATGACAGCACTAAAAACTTATTTATCTATAATTACCCTGAATGTAAATGGACTAAATGCACCAATGAAGAGACAGAGAGTCACAGACTGGATAAAGAAACACGATCCATCTATATGCTGCCTACAAGAGACACACCTTAGACTTAGAGACACAAACAAACTAAAACTCAAAGGATGGAAAGAAGTATATCAAGTAAACAATAAGCAAAAAAGAAGAGGAGTAGCAATATTAATTTCTGACAAAATAGACTTTAGACTTAAATCCACCACAAAGGATAAAGAAGGACACTATATAATGATAAAAGGGACAATTGATCAGGAAGACATAACCATATTAAATATTTATGCACCCAATGTCAGGGCTGCAAGATACATAAATCAAATTTTAACAGAATTGAAAAGTGAGATAGATACCTCCACAATTATAGTAGGAGACTTCAACACACCGCTTTCGGAGAAGGACAGGACATCCAGTAAGAAGCTCAATAGAGACACGGAAGATCTAATTACAACAATCAACCAACTTGACCTCATTGACTTATACAGAACTCTCCACCCAACTGCTGCAAAATATACTTTTTTTTCTATCGCACACGGAACATTCTCTAGAATAGACCACATATTAGGTCATAAAACAAACCTTTGCAGAGTCCAAAACATCAAAATATTACAAAGCATCTTCTCAGACCACAAGGCAATAAAACTAGAGATCAATAACAGAAAAACTAGGGAAAAGAAATCAAATACTTGGAAAATGAA
This sequence comes from Loxodonta africana, assembly GCF_030014295.1. Lineage (NCBI taxonomy): Eukaryota > Metazoa > Chordata > Mammalia > Proboscidea > Elephantidae > Loxodonta > Loxodonta africana. The sequence goes on from NC_087342.1 coordinate 165,604,407, forward strand.
CAATACCCTCCTGAAAAAAGACTGGGTTATAGAAGATATCAAGGAGGGAATAAGGAAATTCATAGAAAGCAACGAGAATGAAAATACTTCCTATCAAAACCTCTGGGACACAGCAAAAGCAGTGCTCAGAGGCCAATTTATATCGATAAATGCACACATACAAAAAGAAGAAAGAGCCAAAATCAGAGAACTGTCCCTACAACTTGAACAAATAGAAACTGAGCAACAAAAGAGTCCATCAGGCACCAGAAGAAAACAAATAATAAAAATTAGAGCTGAACTAAATGAATTAGAGAACAGAAAAACAATTGAAAGAATTAACAAAGCCAAAAGCTGGTTCTTTGAAAAAATTAACAAAATTGATAAACCATTGGCTAGACTGACTAAAGAAATACAGGAAAGGAAACAAATAACCCGAATAAGAAACGAGAAGGACTACATCACAAGAGAACCAAATGAAATTAAAAGAATCATTTCAGATTATTATGAAAAATTGTACTCTAACAAATTTGAAAACCTAGAAGAAATGGATGAATTCCTGAAAAAACACTACCTACCTAAACTAACACATTCAGAAGTAGAACAACTAAATAGACCCATAACAAAAAAAGAGATTGAAAAGGTAATCAAAAAACTCCCAATAAAAAAAAGCCCTGGCCCGGACAGCTTCACTGCAGAGTTCTACCAAACTTTCAGAGAAGAGTTAACACCACTACTTCTGAAGGTATTCCAAAGCATAGAAAATGATGGAATACTACCCAACTCATTCTATGAAGCCACCATCTCCCTGATACCAAAACCAGGTAAAGACATTACAAAAAAAGAAAATTATAGACCTATATCCCTCATGAACATTGATGCAAAAATCCTCAACAAAATTCTAGCCAATAGAATCCAACGACACATCAAAAAAATAATTCACCCTGATCAAGTGGGATTTATACCAGGTATGCAAGGCTGGTTTAATATCAGAAAAACTATTAATGTAATCCATCACATAAATAAAACAAAAGACAAAAACCACGTGATCTTATCAATTGATGCAGAAAAGGCATTTGACAAAGTCCAACACCCATTTATGATAAAAACTCTTACCAAAATAGGAATTGAAGGAAAATTCCTCAACATAATAAAGGGCATCTATGCAAAGCCAACAGCCAATATCACTCTAAATGGAGAGAACCTGAAAGCATTTCCCTTGAGAACGGGAACCAGACAAGGATGCCCTTTATCACCGCTCTTATTCAACATCGTGTTGGAAGTCCTAGCCAGGGCAATTAGGCTAGACAAAGAAATAAAAGGTATCCGGATTGGCAAGGAAGAAGTAAAGTTATCACTATTTGCAGATGACATGATTATATACACAGAAAACCCTAAGGAATCCTCCAGAAAACTACTGAAACTAATAGAAGAGTTTGGCAGAATCTCAGGTTATAAAATAAACATACAAAAATCACTTGGATTCCTCTACATCAACAAAAAGAACACCGAAGAGGAAATCACCAAATCAATACCATTCACAGTAGCCCCCAAGAAGATAAGATACTTAGGAATAAATCTTACCAAGGATGTAAAAGACCTATACAAAGAAAACTACAAAGCTCTACTACAAGAAATTCAAAAGGACATACTTAAGTGGAAAAACATACCCTGCTCATGGATAGGAAGACTTAACATAGTAAAAATGTCTATTCTACCAAAAGCCATCTATACATTTAACGCACTTCCTATCCAAATTCCAATGTCATATTTTAAGGGGATAGAGAAACAAATCACCAATTTCATATGGAAGGGAAAGAAGCCCCGGAGAAGCAAAGCACTACTGAAAAAGAAGAAGAAAGTGGGAGGCCTCACTTTACCTGACTTCAGAACCTATTATACAGCCACAGTAGTCAAAACAGCCTGGTACTGGTACAACAACAGGCACATAGACCAATGGAACAGAATTGAGAACTCAGACATAGATCCATCCACGTATGAGCAGCTGATATTTGACAAAGGACCAGTGTCAATTAATTGGGGAAAAGATAGCCTTTTTAACAAATGGTGCTGGCATAACTGGATATCCATTTGCAAAAAAATGAAACAGGACCCATACCTCACACCATGCACAAAAACTAACTCCAAGTGGATCAAAGACCTAAACCTAAAGACTAAAACGATAAAGATCATGGAAGAAAAAATTGGGACAACCCTAGGAGCCCTAATACAAGGCATAAACAGAATACAAAACATTACCAAAAATGATGAAGAGAAACCCGATAACTGGGAGCTCCTAAAAATCAAACACCTATGCTCATCTAAAGACTTCACCAAAAGAGTAAAAAGACCACCTACAGACTGGGAAAGAATTTTCAGCTATGACATCTCCGACCAGCGCCTGATCTCTAAAATCTACATGATTCTGTCAAAACTCAACCACAAAAAGACAAACAACCCAATCAAGAAGTGGGCAAAGGATATGAACACACATTTCACTAAAGAAGATATTCAGGCAGCCAACAGATACATGAGAAAATGCTCCCGATCATTAGCCATTAGAGAAATGCAAATTAAAACTACGATGAGATTGCATCTCACACCAGCAAGGCTAGCATTAATCCAAAAAACACAAAATAATAAATGTTGGAGAGGCTGCGGAGAGATTGGAAATCTCATACACTGCTGGTGGGAATGTAAAATGGTACAACCACTTTGGAAATCTATCTGGCGTTATCTTACACAGTTAGAAATAGAACTACCATGCAACCCAGAAATCCCACTCCTGGGAATATACCCTAGAGATACAAGAGCCTTCACACGAACAGATATATGCACACCCATGTTTATTGCAGCTCTTTTTACAATAGCAAAAAGTTGGAAGCAACCAAGGTGTCCATCAACGGATGAGTGGGTAAATAAATTGTGGTATATTCACACAATGGAATACTACGCATCGATAAAGAACAGTGACAAATCTCTGAAACATTTCATAACATGGAGGAACCTGGAAGGCATTATGCTGAGCGAAATGAGTCAGAGGCAAAAGGACAAATATTGTATAAGACCACTATTATAAAATCTTGAGAAATAGTAAAAACTGAGAAGAACACATACTTTTGTGGTTACGAGGCGGGTAGGGAGGGAGGGAGGGAGAGGGTTTTTTATTGATTAATCAGTAGATAAGAACTGCTTTAGGTGAAGGGAAAGACAACACTCAATACAAGGAAGGTCAGCTCAGTTGGACTGGACCAAAAGCAAAGAAGTTTCCCGGATAAACTGAATGCTTCAAAGGTCAGCGGAGCAAGCGCAGGGGTCTGGGGAACATGGTTTGCGGGGACTTCTAAGTCAATTGGCAAAATAATTCTATTATGAAATCATTCTGCATCCCACTTTGAAATGTGGCTTCTGGGGTCTTAAATGTTAACAAGCGGCCATCTAAGATGCAGCAATTGGTCTCAACCCACCTGGAGCAAAGGAAAATGAAGAACACCAAGGCCACACGACAACTAAGAGCCCAAGAGACAGAAAGGGCCACATGAACCAGAGACCTACATCATCCTGAGACCAGAAGAACTAGTTGGTGCCCGGCCACAATCGATGACTGCCCTGACAGGGAGCACAGCAGAGGACCCCTGAGGGAGCAGGAGATCAGTGGGATACAGACCCCAAATTCTCATAAAAAGACCAAACTTAATGGTCTGACTGAGACTAGAGGAATCCCGGCAGCCATGCTCCCCAGACCGTCTGTTGGCACAGGACAGGAACCATCCCCGAAGACAACTCATCAGACATGAAAGGGACTGGTCAGCGGGTGGGAGAGAGATGCTGATGAAGAGTGAGCTAATTATATCAGGTGGACACTTGAGATTGTGTTGGCAACTCTTGTCTGGAGGGGGATGGGAGGATAGAGAGAGGGAAGCCGGCAAAATTGTCAAGAAAGGAAAGACTGAAACGGCTGACTCAATAGGGGGAGAGCAAGTGGGAGTAGGGAGTGAGATGTATGTAAACTTACATGTGACAGACTGATTGGATTTGTAAACGTTCACTTGAAGCTTAATAAAAGTCATAAAAAAAAAAAAGCAAAGCACACTAAAAATATTATGAGACTTGTTTTCCTTTTTCCCTGTATCTCAGGAGATTAGGACCTGGAAAGATAAAATTTCAAAATACTGGAAAATATAATTGAGACAATGTTCTTGTTGTTAGGTGTCTTTGAGGTGGTTCCAATGTATAGCAACCGTATACACAACAGAACAAAACACTGCTCCGTCCTGAACCATCCTCACAATCATTGTTATGTTTAAGCCCACTGTTGCAGCCACTGTGTCAATCCATCTCGTTGAAGGTCTACTCTTTTTCTCTGACCCTCTACTTTACCAAGCATACTGTCCTTCTTCAGGGACTTAAAAAAAAAAAAAAAAAAAAAAAAACTAGTGAGTCGTTTTCTAATAACATGTTTAAAATATGTGAAATGAAGTCTTGCCATCATTGCTTCCAAGGAGCATTCTAGCTGTACTTCTTCCAAGACAGATTTGTTTGTTCTTCTAGCAGTTCATCGTATATTCAACATTCTTCGCCAACGCAGTATTTCAAATGCATCAATTCTTCTTCAGTCTGCCTTATTCACTGTCCAGCTTTCCTGTGCATATGAAGCAATTGAAAATATCATGGCTTGGGTCAGGCACAGCTTAGTCCTCAAGGTGACAATAGACTTAGAAAAATATGGAAAAAAGGCAAGATCATTTAGGTCAAATGTAAGTCTGCATCATGGATAAAATAATTCAAGAGCAGAGAGTTCTAAAACTTTTAATAGAGAAAATAAGAGAAGGAACACTTTCCCAACTGTGATGGTTAAGATTGAGTGTCAGCTTGGCTGGGCCATGATTCTCAGTGGTTTGATAGCTGTATGATGCTGTGATAACTTCCATGATGAGATCTGATATTATGTGCACCTCCATGATGGGACCTGCTGTGAGTAGACAATTAATGGAAAGGGAGTTTCTTTGGGCATGTGGCCTAGACTGAATATAAGTGAATATCCTGGCCAGGCTTGTGGGCTTTTGCTCATTCTGGATCCTGCAGCTGGCTCCTGTTCATCTGACCCTCAGTTCTTGAGACTTGAGCTACCAGTTTACCTGTGGTCTTGCCTTCAGATCTTGGAATTCATGGGTCTTCACAGCCTGTGAACAAGAGTCCTGCATTCTGACCTGCAGATCTTGGCTTCACCAGCCCCTGTGGCTACATGAATCAGGAGAAGCCTCTACCCTGATCCACGGACTTGGGATGTTCCAGCCCCTACAACCATGTGAGCCATTTCCTTGATATAAATCTATTTCTATATATTTGTATGCTTTACTGGTTTCACTTCTGTAGAGAACCCAGCCTAAGACACCAACTCATTACATAATCTTATGATATTTAACCTTATTATGATGTGTAAACACGTAAATTCTTTTAAGAAATGAAAATCAGTGTGGATATATAAATACACACTCACTCAACTTGACAATACTTGAACTCAAAAAGGAGCAAAATTATAAAGAAAAAAAACCCCAAAATCAGGGCATAGGCTAAGGTCAGATATTTTGTGAATTGATTATAATAGAAAAGTTAATTTTGTCTTCTTTATTTCACACATATCAGAAATATGGAATAAAATACATTATATAGTGTTCCATTGTTGAAAAACATTTTCATTTTAACACCTGATTAACTTCCATTCATCTTTTAAGATAAAACCCTTGAGTAACTTCTTGAAAACTTTTTCTAAATCATATCACCACCAGGTTGCATCTGTTGCCCTTCCTCTGTGTGCTGTATTCCTTGAACATTCCTTGACCATGAGACAAACATGTTTTATCTCTTTTCCTAAAGTCCTGGAGCTAAGAGGACTTTTTTTTTTTTTTTTAATTTTTAAATCCTCAACATGCATTTTCCATCACAAGTGTGGATTTGACATAAACCCTTGCATATACCCTCATTGCATTGAATTGCTTTAATTTTTTATCTTACATCTTTTGCCCTTTATAGACAAAGAGTAGCAAAGAAAGACCATGGCTTATTCATTTTTGTATCCTCATGTCTATTGTGACACAGACATTAACTAAAAAAAATATAAAAATTGTCAGCCCTTTATATTTCTAGTCCCTGGGTGGTGCAAATGGTCAATACATGTGACTGCTAATGAGAGATTGGAGGCTGGAGTCCTCCAGAGCAGCCTCTGAAGAAAGGCCTGGTGATCTACTTCCTAAAAGTCAGCCATTGAAAACCCTATGGATCACAGTTTTACTGTGACACACAGAGATCGCCATAAGTAGAAACTGATGAAGACAACTTTTTTTTTTTTTTTTTTAATCTTTCTAATATATAGTAAGGCTAGGCTATGTGGCCAATACCAGTTGTGGATCCAGAAAGTAGAATCATCTTTGGAGAGAAAATCTTCCCCATACCCTGACAAGGTCTTCTGTTGGTAACTGTGCCATAGAGTAACAGGATCTCCTAAGGCAGTGGTTCTCAAAGGGTAGGCCCTAGACAAGCATCATCAGCATCACCTGGGAACATGGTAGGAATATAAATTCCCAGGCTCCACCACAGACTTACTGAATGAGAATCCTAGGAGTGGAGGGAGCCAATGACCTGTGTTTTAGCAATTCCTTCATGTGATCTGCTGCTCACTACAGCTTGAGAACTGGCATTCTAGGGCAATGGCTCATTGTGTGGATACACTGGAACCACATGTAAGGCTTTTGAAAATCATTGATGTGCCCTCTTTTCAACAAAGAAGATATTCTCATGGGCCCTTGGCAAGAAAACGTAGTATATAAGGAACTTTCTGTATAATGAAGTGATAAAAAAAATAGTCAAGTTTAAAATCAAGAGTTGATTTAATGAAATTTTTTTTTTTATGATATATTGATACCTGGTCTGATTTTTAAAAGACTGGAGAAAATAGTTTTGTATATATGCACAAAGAAAAGAAAAATTACATGTAAACCAATCATTATTTTGTGGTATAAAACTTTTTTTTTTTTTTTACCTATCCTATGTAGTTGCCTGAAAGGCATAAAGGAGTTTCATCAAAGCCATGAAGTTCCTGCATAGCCATCAGATAGTGGCTATGACACCAAGAGGCTTTTCCATTGATGGCAATGTGATAAATTATGTTTCAAAATGTGTGCTAAAAGTGAATTCCACCCAAAAAAAAAAAAATCAGTATGATTTATTGTATCATGTATCACCAATCACGTTTAAGTGATTAATTTGCCAATATGTATTATTCTCTACACTTGTTACTTCATTAACAGGATTATTAAGTACCTTGGTAATGTGATAAGACAGAGATCAGGGATAGACTTATTTTTTTGGCAGTACTCCAAGTTAAATAATGACACATGTATATTTTTACATAGTTTTAGAAATTGTTTAAAATCAACCATTTAAAATATTGATGCTTCTGACTGTTTATTTGTTAAGAAGAAAGTAAGTTTGCTTCCTAATTTTAGATACTTTTATCTTCTAGCATATTTTGCATTAATTATAGAATTATCTTTAATTTAAATAGAATAAAAACAAGCATGATATGCAGAAGCTGTTCAGATCCATTATTAGAATCAGCATTTATTCCAGGTTACCTGGGCTGTTTACACATCTCCTGTTTTCTTTCTCTGTTCTCCCAATATATTTTAAATATTCAGTACCTTTATGGAGTTAATTTTGGTGCAGTATCTGTGTACAAAGCTCATTTATGTATTTCATTTCTTTAATTTTTTTTCTTATTTACTTTAAAATAAAATCTACCTTAAAAAGTTTTATCCAAAAGTGTTGAAGTTATATATAATGCCACATGAATATTGTTTAAACCTGACAAAGCATTTTTTCTTTCTCACATGAAAGTCAGAAAATATGTGTCGTTATGATAGTAAATCATCATTTTTTTAGTTTAGAGAATATGCATTTTATCTCGGCTAGGATTTAGATTGTATCACAATACAACTTTAATTAGACGCACGATAATTTGCCCATTTTTAAATGAACATGAAAATCAAATTCCTCATATGAAAATAGTCATTAATTTGTGCATGTATTTCCCCTGTTAATTATATCTTGCTTCACATTTCAATTGAAATTCTCCAAACTTGTGTTATTTTAAACAACAAATTAATAATAAAGCTCATGGCAAGGTTGTTAGTACTCTTAAAACAATGGAATTTAATTAATATGTCAATTGCCTTTCAGTAACTCCAACATGAACTAGCTTATAGACAATTGATTATCTTCTAATCTCATTTAATGCCTAATTTTATCCACTTATGCTACTTTCAATAGACAAAGTGTAGACAAATAATTATGCATCAGGAAGCTTATTTCATTCAAGTAATATCTTGTGTATATTTAGACTTACACTAGGTTTATTTAGACTTACACTTAAAATGTTTTCATATGTAACATCTCATGTGTTTCTTAAAGCTGTGATTTTATGAAGAATTATAATGTATTTACCTATAAATTGGGAATCATATCTTACCTAGGGAAACTGATTTTTTAGAATTTAAGTACATTGCCTAAGTCAACCTGGCTAATAAGTTGCACAGTTAAGAGGCAAACTCATTTAGACACCAAATCTATTGTTCTTTTTCTATAGGGTACTATGTCTCTGTGCCTCCCTTTACCAGTTCTGTAGGGCCAACAACATTAAAAGAGAGAAAGTTTCAATAAAGGGGGGAAAAGAGTTTGCTCAAAGTTAAACAGAGAATGAAATCAAGCAATGAGTTTGGGGACTACGGTAAAATATATTGTTTAGGAAGTTTTGGCTGGATAAATTTATCATAGGTCTTCGACTAGACAGCAGTGGGTTTTTTTGGGGGGGGGTTTCTTCCAAAGGAAAGATTATTAAAATAATTGGGACATATTTACTACTTCATAGGTCAAAAATCATTGGTATGTACACATTTTAAAATATCGGGTGAGGGAGGAAAGCAGCCTTATTAAATCTTTAATCTTTCATATTCTACTTTCGTAAACAACCAAGAAAATAGAAGTTAGTGAAATGGTTATGGCTGTAATCTTTATTATAAAACAATGAGCAGAAATGTTAGCTAACATGCAAAGGCTTGATATTTAAACTAGGGAATGAGTTTTACCATTGTGTACTTTTAAGGTGGATCATAATTTAAAACAAACCTTTTGGAATTTTCAATATTGTGAAGAAGCATGAGTGGAGGGACAAAATGTGTAGGATTTTAAAAATGTGTTGATATGTTTTCTTTAAAGAGGAGTACTTCCTATAATACTATGGTTCAAAAATATGTAGACGAACATACATAAAAATCAACAATTTGATAGAATATGATATAGAAAAGTTTACACAGAGAGGAGAACAATAAAGTACATGTCTTTGGATCAATTTCTTGAAAAGAGCCATTTGACCCTAAATAACCCCATACTATAATATCAAAGATAAATCTTAAGATATTCTCAAAGGATTTCTCTTGAATCCATGATCATGAATAATGTATTACCCGTCTATAATCTTGTATCATCATTTCTAACATTTAAACAGCTCTGAAAATGCAGTTCTTATTTCACTGGAGAAATATGATGTGGTTGATTACAGAGTGCTAATGTAGACTTGAACTGATACTATATATAGTGCTCCACAGTGGGAAAAACAACTCTTACAAGGATCGGAAGACAAGAATATGTGAGTCTTCTTCTGGGCCAGAAGGTAGCCACAGAAAGTGGATTTGAAAAAATAATCTACTCAGAGGATGAGAATCCCAGGATTGTACTACAGTTGCAAGGACTGAGAGCCAGCTGAAGATCTCATTGCCAGTGTCAGGAAAAGGCATGGTTTGGAGGTCTCATGTGTGGGTGTGTGTGGAGGAAGTAGGGAGGGATCTTATCCCTCTAGTGTACCTCAAGAATGAGCCAGCAGGTGCCCATCTGCAACATAATACCAAACAAAATTCATTGTCCTTGTGTCCATTCCAACTCATAGCAACCCTACAAACAGAGTAGTACTGTCTCCTAGGGTTCCCAAGGCTGTAATCTTTACAGAAGTAGACAGACACATCTTTCTCCCACAGAATGGCTGGCAGGTTCGAAACACCAACCTTTCAGTTAGCAGCTGAGTGCTTTACCACTGCACCACCAGGGCTCCTTAACTGCAACGTTCAGGGCATCAAAAGACAGCTTGTGCTATGCCTGGCTCCACCAGAACCCCAAGGCAGTAAAGAGGAAATGGAAGAAAAGTTTTAGTTGACATGTGCTGTTGTAATGTCATCTACAACATAGACTGCACCAAAAGACAGATTACAGGAGGTGGGGCCAAGACAGCAGAGTAGTCAGAAGCTTCCAGCGAACCCTCTTACCACAAAGACCTGAAAAAACAAGAGAAATGATTACATTTATGACAAGCTACAAGCCCTGAACTTCAATGGCAAAGTTAGAAATCAGACTGAGCGGCAGGGGGAGGAAGAGACAGTTCAGAAACGGAGAGGAGTTGCCTGACCTGAATCACCAGGATCCCTCAGGCTGTGGTGGGCTAGTGGGAGCATTCAGCCACAGTTTCCTCAGGGAGAAACAGCCAGCTGCACATCCTACTCACACCTCCCAAACCAGAGAAGAATGGTGCTCTCGACAAAAGCTAAGTACTTGTCATTATTTTACCTTGCCCCCAGCCCCCAAGCTGGCTTCAGTGGCTGTCGATTTCCCTGGGCCTGAGAGAGCTCCTGCTGTGCATCCTGAGCCATTCTCTCTGCCTTGAAGAAGGAATAAATTCACAACTTGGGAAAAAATATTCTGCCGGCTCCACTAACCTGGGGAGCTCAGGACAGAAGCAGTTCCTGTCCAGGTATAAATGGTCCATGGACTCTGAATACGTTTTCCCCCTGCATGGACCTGTGTGGGCCTATTTCAGGAGAACAGACACTTGTTGGAAAAGTCCAACTCTTTCAGCTGTGTGGTGGAGAGGTGGGTGTTTGATGTTTGACAGCACTTTCCCATTAAAAAGCGTCCTCGCCTACCCACATCATGGGCATAAGGACTGGTGGTTCCACTCAGGTCACCCAGCCACCCACAACAAGGCTCCAAGGATAACTGGTACATCCCAGTTCTTAAAACCAAAGCATTGGGTGCCCATGGTCCAACTGAAGAAACCACCCACCTGTGCACTATATGGAACAGGGACATGCTTTCCTCACAGACACTTGGGGGACAGTTGCAAGCCCCCTGGCTTCTTCACAGCGTAACCTCCTGCTGCAACCAGACACCGGTACCTATACCAATCACGTCTGCACCTCTAAGACTGTAGGACAGAACCTGTACCACACACTTGATTACCAGCTACCTGGACACCTGAGCTGAATCCACAAAAGAGAAGTGAATGCACTTCTAGGCTTACATACCTGGTAACAGCTCTAGCCATCTGGTGGACATTAGAGCTTCAAAGGTGGAAATAATCCCTCAAGCAACCTATTTGGACATATCAAAATGAATCAAGAAGCTAGGATATAGTAAGCAAACATAAAATAAACTAATACAATAACTCATAGATGGCTCGGAGAAAACAATCAATATCAAATCACATAAAGAAGCAGACCATGTTCGCTTCAACTTGCTCTCAAAAAAGTACCAAGGGATCTTCTGGATGAAGGTGCAATCATGGAATTACTGGAGACAGAATACAAAAGATTGATATACAGAACTCTTCAAGATATCAGGAACGAGATCAGGAAGGATATCAAACAATACACAGAACAAGCCAAGAAACACACAGATAAAGCAGTAGAAGAAATTAAAAAAGGTTATTCAAGAATATAATGAAAAATTTAATGAGCTGCAAGAATCCCTAGGTTGATAGCAATCAGAAATTCAGAAGCTTAACAATAAAATTACAGAGTTAGACAACGCAATAGAAAGTCAGAAGAGCAGAATTGAGCAAGTGGAAGGCAGAATTGGTGAGAGTGAAGATAAAGCACTTGCCACCAATATATTTGGAGAAAAATCAGATAAAAGAACTTAAAAAAATGAAGAAACCCTAAGAATCCTGTGGGATCTCTAGCAAGAGAAATAACCTACGAGTGATTGGAATACCAGAACAGCGAGGGATAACAGAAAATACAGAGAATTGTTTAAAAATTTGTTGGCAGAAAACTTTGCTGATATTGTGAAAGATGAGAAGATATCTATCCAAGATGTTCATCAAACTCCACATAAGGTACATCTTAACAGAAAGTCACCAAGACATATTACAATCGAACTTGCCAAAACCAAAGATAAAGAGAGAATTTTAAGAGCAGAAAGGGATAAACAAAAAGGCACCTATAAAGGACAGTCAATAAGAATAAGCTCGGACTACTCAGCAGAAACCATGCTGGCAAGAAGGCAGTGGGATGACTTTTATAAACCATTGAAAGAAAACAATTCCAGCCAAGAATCGTATAGCCAGCAAAGCAGTCTCTCAAAAATGAAGGCAAAATTAGGACATTTCCAGATAAACATAAGTTTAGGGAATTTGTAAAAACCAAGCCAAAACTACAAGAAATATAAAAGGGAGTTCTCTGGTTAGAAAATCAATATCAGATATCAGCCCAAGACTAGAACACTGGACAAAGCAATCAGATGTCGACTCAGATAGGGAAATAACAAAAATAAATCAAGTTTAAGAAAAACGATCAAAACAGGGAAACAGAGATGTCATTACGTAAAACAAGACAGCATTAAAACAATAAACAGGGAGTAAGAAATGTAGCCACAGGTCTTTCATATGGAGAAGAAGACAAGGTGATATAAAGGAATAAAAGTTAGGTTTAAACTTAGAAAAATAGGGGCAAATATAAAGGTAACCACAAAGGAGACTAACAGTCCTACTCACCAAAATAAAATAAAAGAAATATAAGAGACTCAGCAGAAACAAAATCAACTACAATGAATAAGAGGAAAAGACAATGTTTAAGATAAACTACTCAGCACAAAAAATTAAGTGGGAAAAGGAAACTGTCAACAGCACACAAACATAGACATCAAAATGAAAGCACTAAACTCATACCTATCCATAATTACACTGAATGTTAATGGACTAAATGTACCAATAAAGAGACAGAGAGTGGCAGAATGGGTTAAAAAACACAATCTGCCTATAAGAGACACACCTTAGACTTAGAGACACAAACAAACTAAAACTCAAAGGATGGAAAGAAATGTATCAACCAAAAAACAATCAAAAAAGAGCTGGAGTGGCAATATTAATTTCTGACAAAATGGAATTAAAAGTTAAATCTACCACAAAGGATAAGGAAGGACACTATATACTGATTAAAGGGACAATATACCAGGAAGATATAACCACATTAAATATTTATGCACCCAATGACAGGGCTGCAAGATACATAAAACAAACACTATCCCCATTGAAAAGTGAATAGACAGCTCTACAATTATTGTAGGAGACTTCAACACACCACCTTTGGTGAAGGACAGAACATTTAGAAGGAAGCACAATAAAGACACAGATGATCTAAATGCCACAATCAACCAACTTGACCTCATAGACATATACAGAACACTCCACCCAACAGCAGCCAAGTATACTTTTTTTTCTTTTCTAGTGCAGATGGAACATTCTCTAGAATAGACGACGTATTAGGTCATAAAGCAAGCCTCAGCAGAATCCAAAACATCAAAATATTACAAAGCATCTTCTCTGACCACAAGGCCATAAAAGTAGAAATCAATAACAGAAAAAGCAGGCAAAGAATTCAGACACTTGAAAACTGAACAATACCCTGCTCAAAAATGACTGGGTTATACAACACATCAAGAATGGAAAAAAGAAATGCATAGAATCCAATGAGAATGAAAACACTTCCTATCAGAAACTTCGGGACACAGTGAAAGCAGTGCTCAGAGGTCAATTTATATTAATAAATGCACACACACAAAAAGAAGAAAGGACCAAAATCAAAGAATTCTCCCTACAAATTGAACAAATAGCAACGAAAAAAACCTCAGGCACCAGAAGAAAGCAAATAATAAAAATTAGAGTAGAATTAAATGAAATAGAGAGTGGAAAAACAATTGAAAGAATTAACAAGATCAAAAGCTGGTTCTTTGAAAAAATTAACAAAATTGATAAACCATTGGCCAAACTGACAAAAGAACAACAGAAGGCAAAAAACCCAAATAAGAATTGAGATGGATGATATTACAAGAGACCCAACTGAAATTAAAAGAATCGTATCGGATTACTATGAAAAATTGTACTCTAACAAATTCGAAAACCTAGAAGAAATAGATGACTTTCTAGAAACACACTACCTACTGAAACTAACACAAACAGAGGTAGGACAACTAAATAAACCCATAACAAAGAAGAGATTGAAAAAGTAATTTAAAAACTCCCAACAAAAAAAAAGCCCTGGCCCAGACAGCTTCATTACAGAGTTCTACCAAACTTTCAGAGAAGTCCACTACTACTAAAGGTATTTCAGAGCATAGGAAAGGATGTAATACTCCCAAATTCATTCTATTAAGCCAGCATATCCCTGATAGCAAACCCAGATAAAGACACCACAAAAAAAAAAAGAAAATTACAGACCTATATCCTCCATGAACTTAGATGCAAAAATCCTCAATAAAATTCTAGCCAATAGAATTCAACAACATACCAAAAAAATGATTCACCATAACCAAGTAGGATTCATACCAGATATGCAGGGATGGTTCAACTTTAGAAAAACAATTCATGTAATCCATCATATAAATAAAACAAAAGATAGGAACCACATGATCTTATCAATTGGTGCAGAAAAGGCATATGACAAAGTTCAACACTCACTCATGATAAAAACTCTCAGCAAAATAGGAATAGAAGGAAAATTCATCAACATAATAAACAGCAATTAGACAAAGCCAACAGCCAACATCATCTTAAATGGAGAGAGTCTGAAAGCATTCCCCATGAGACTGGGAATCAGACAAGGATGCCCTTTATCACCACTCTTATTCAACATTGTGCTGGAGGTGTTAGTCAGAGCAATTAGGGTAGATAAAGAAATAACGGGCATCCAGATTGGTAAGGAAGAAGTAAAAGTATCTCTATTTGCAGATGACATGATCTTATACACAGAGAACCCTAAGGAATCCTCAAGAAAACTACTGAAACTAATAGGAGAGTTCAGAAATCAGGATACAAGATAAACATACAAAAATCAGTTGGATTCCTTTACACCAACAAAAAGAACATTGAAGAAGGAATCACGAAATCAATACCTTTTACAGTAGCTTCCAAGAAGATAAAATACTTAGGAATAAATCTTACCAGAGGTGTAAAAGACCTATACACTACTGCAAGAAACCAAAAGAGACCTACATAAGTGGAAAAACATACCTTACTCATGGATAGGAAGACTTAACATTGTAAAAACATCTATTCTACCAAAAGCCGTCTATAGAGTACAACGCAATTCCTACCCAAATTCCAATGACATTTTTTAATGAGATGGAGAAGCAAATCACCAAATTCGTATGGAAGGGAAGGAGGCCCCAGATAAGTATTGCTGAAAAAGAAGAACAAAGTGGGAGGCCTCACTCTACCTGATTTTAGAAGCTATTATACCGCCGCAGTAGTCAAAACAGCCTGGTACTGGTACAACAACAAATAACATAGAACAATGGAACAGAATTGAGAATCCAGACATAAATCCATCCACATACGAGCAGCTGATATTTGACAAAGGCCCAAAGTCAGTTAAATGCGGAAATGACAGTCCATTTAAAAAATGGTACTGGCATAACTGGGTATCCAATTACAAAAAATGAAACAAGACCCATACTTCACACCATGCACAAAAGTGAACTCAAAATGGATCAAAGACCTAAATATAAGATCATGGAAGAAAACATAGGGACAACACTAGGAGTCCTAAGACATGGCATAAACAGTACACAAAATATTACTAACTAGATAACTGGGAGCTCCTAGAAATCAAACACTTATGCTCTTCCAAAGACTACACCAAAATAATAAAAAGATTACCTACAGACTGGGAAAAAATTTTTAGCTGTGACATTTCCGATTAGCATCTGATCTCTAAAATCCACTTGATACTGAAAAAATCAACTACAAAAAGCAAACAACCCAATTAAAAAGTGGGCAAAGAATATGAACAGACACTTCTCTAAAGAAGATATTCGAGTAGCTAACAGATATATGAGGAAATGCTCACGGTCATTAGCCATTAGAGAAATGCAAATCAAAACTACAATGAGATTCCATCTCACTCCAGCAAGGCTGGCATTAATCCAAAAAAACACAAAATAATAAATGTTGGAGAGGTTGTGGAGAGATTGGAACACTTATACACTGTTGGTGAGAATGTAAAATGGTACAACCACTTTGGAAATTGATTTGGTGCTTCCTTAAAAAGCTAGAAATAGAACTACCATATGATCCAGCAATCCCACTCCTTGGAATATATCCTAGAGAAATAAGAGCCTTTACATGAACAGATATAAGCACACCCATGTTCATTTCAGCATTGTCTACAATAACAAAAAGATGGAAGCAATCAAGGTTCTCATCAACAGATGAATGAATAAATCATGGTATAATCACACAATGGAATACTACGCATTGATAAAGAGCAATGATGAATTTGTGGAACATTTCATAACATGGAGGAATCTGGAAGGCATATGCTGAGTGAAATTAGTCAGTTGCAAAAGGACAAATATTGTATGAGACCACTATTATAAGAACTTGAAAAATAGTTTAAAAAGAGAAGAAAATATTCTTTTATGGCTACGAGAGTGGGGAGGGAGAGGGGTTTTCACTAACTAGATAGTAAATAACAACGATTTTAGGTGAAGGGAAAGACAACATAAGTACAGGAGAGGGCAGCACAACTGGACTAAACCAAAAACAAAAAGTTTTCTGAATAAACCGAATGCTTCAAAAGCCAGAGTAATAGGGGTGGAGGTTTGGGGACCATGGTTTCAGGTGACATCTAAGTCAATTGGCATAATAAAATCTTTTAAGAAAACATTCTGCATCCCACTTTGGAGAGTGGCCTCTGGGGTCATAAAAGCTAGCAAGAGGCCAAAATGCATCAATAGGTCTCAACCCACCTAGAGCAAAAGAGAATGAAGAACACCAAAGACACAAGGTAGTTATGACCCTAAGAAGACAGAAAGAGCCACATAAACCAGAGACTACATCAGCCTGAGACCAGAAGAACTAGATGGTGTCTGGCTACAACCTATAACTGCCCTGAAAGGGAACACAACAGAGAACCCCTGAGGGAACAGGAGTGAAGTAGGATGCGGACCTCAAATTCTCATAAAAATACCAGACTTACTTGTCTGACTGAGAATAGAGGGACCCGAGGGGTCATGGCCCCCAGACCTTCTGTTAGCCCAAGACAGGAACCACTCCCAAAGGCAACTCTTCAGACAGGGATTCTACTGGACTATGGGTTAGAAAAAGATACTGGTGAAGAGTTAGCTTCTTGGATCAAGTAGACACATGAGACTATGTGGGCAGCTCCTGTATGGACAAGAGATGAGAGGGCAGAGGGAGTCAGAAACTGGCCGAACGGACATGAAAATAGAGAGTGGAGGGAAGGAGTGTGCAATCTCAGAGGGAGAGCAACTAGGAGTATATTAAAAAAACCCACTGCTGTCGAGTCGATTCCAATTCACAGCGACCCTATAGGACAGAGCAGAACTGCCCCATAGAGTTTCCAAGGAGTGTATAGCAAGGTGTATATAAGTTTTTGTATGACAGACTGCCTTGGGTTGTAAACTTCCACTTAAAGCACAATCAAAAAAAAAAAAAAAGATTACAACTAGCACACATCCCGTAAAACTTTTCTTCCCATCATGCTTTACTGTCTTGGGGTTCTGGTGGAGCCAGGGGTAGCACAATAGAATGGGTAGAAAGGGGACCAAGTAAAACAGAAGAACCCAGACCAGCCAATCCCAAAGTCTTCTAGTGGATTCTTCCTCACAACAACCCTATAGGGCAGAGTAGAACTGTCCCATAGAGCTTCCAAGGCTGTAATCTTCACTGAAGCAGGCTGCCACATCTTTCTCCCATGGAGTTGGTTAGCAGGTGAGTGTTTAACCGCTGTGTCACCCGGGCTCCTTACAAATTTCAGAGCAGGACGTTGTGGCTTAACTGACATGGGCAGGAAATGGGGTCTTGTTAGGGAAGAAGCTTTGACTTGAATGCAAGATTAGATTTTTAAATTGGATGGATTAGAATTTGTAATACCCAAACCTGTGTTCTTATAGCTGAAAGTGATGAAGTGACCAGAAAGCTGTGGATCCTGCAAGGGATTTCACCAACGGGGGGAAAAAAAACGGAGATTTAACCAAGTGTGTTTGAAGGCACAGTAGATGGCAAAATATAAAAGAAAATAACACCTTGCCAAGTTTGGAGCCATAGAAAACCATCTTCTAGATTATATGTCCACATAAAATCGACCATCAGTTTATATTAAATTGGTGATGAAAAATAGAGGAGAAACATACCATCAGACATTCAGACTGTTGCAGTAATTAAAGAGTATGACATTAATAAGAATGTACATTTAGATCAGTAAAGTTAATTGCAATGTACAGAATCATGCCCAAATTCAAATGTATAGGGTAAAAATAGCAGTTCAAGTAACTGCAGGCAAATCGCGGTTAAGTACACAAGCTCTGGATTCAGAAGGCTTGGGTTTGACCTTGGATAAATGACCTTTAATAAGTTTATTGCTCTCTCTGTTTCTCAACTGCATTATTAAAAAAAAGAAAATGAGGATAGTAATAGTACCAAATTCATAGGTTTGTTATGGAAATTAAATTTGTTACTATTTTTAATCCACTTACAATAGTCTAGCACATATAGGCTTATAAAAGTGTGTGCAAAATAATAATGATGATGATGATAATAGCACTTAAAACTGGATTTCTATCTAATGACATGTATGAAGCTATTTTCCTGACAAATTAAATAAATAAATGTGACAATGAAGTCATTTAAGTTGAGAAAAATAGGTAATTATTTTTTTGATAAGTCTGTTAATACATGTATTCAAGTGAGAAACTTTAAAAGATATTATCCATTGCTTGGATTACATATTAAAATATCTGTGACTCAGAGGCCTTTAAAAATTGAATGTATATAGAAACCCATTTTTAAGACTCTTTTTCTGTGGAAAAAAATCCCTTTTTTATAGGTTATATATGTCAAAAATTTCATCATAGTTTCACCTTGTTGTTTTAATTGCCCTATATTTAAAGGAGGCTGTAAGGGAATATATCACAAAGGGATGCTCATCTGCCAGGGAATGTTTACATGATTTTTTAATTAGAAGAACAGATATAGCATTGACAAGAAGGTCGCTGACTGACAATCTTCCAAACTGTAAGCAATGAATTTTTGTTTCTCTTTTCCCAGTGACTAAAACAAACAATTAATAAAAAATAATGAAACACATGATGCATACATCAACTATCTTCCCCCTTTCCTCTCCCCACCTTGAAAGGCTAAAGGCTCTGTACCTCTTCCTATCTCACACCTGGAGTCTTCTTTCCTGCTCCCTGGTTTCTTTCCTTTGTCACCTTCCTTTCCCTTTTGTCGCTGAAAACTCCATTGTTCATTCCCTTCCTCTCTTTTCCTTTGAGTCTCCTCTAGTGTGAAATATTTTAAAAGTTGTTATCAATCTATAACATTTAATACAATTTTTGGGTAGTTTTTAAAATACATCACTAAACAGAAGTTATGAGAATAATTGTGCTTCTATTATCTTGCTTTTCTGTCTTGCCTTCCCATTTAAAAAGCAAACTCATATACGTCATCTCATTTTATCATTACATAGTCTTGTTAGCTTGATTATTCTTTCTATTCCACTTACACATGCTGTAGTAAGAGCATAGATTGCCTTATTTATTGCATCATCAGGAATATTACCTCTTCTGCTACATAAGTGGGTACCTAATAATTCAGAGGACAAACAGGCTGTAAGCACAAAGCAACTGTGTTTCATTCCCAAAGTACCTTTTAGAGCAAAAATAATCATTAAGGGTTGCTTGTGGAAAAAAGACTCTTCATTTGCATCTCTGAACACGTTTAATAATTATAAGGATGAGATGTATGAACACGAGGAAAACAAACAACCTATTTAACTTTAAGATTAACGATCATAAATCAAAAAATTCTGCTTTGCAAAGTAGGAGTTTTAAAACTGACGTTTTAATTCCAAGTAAGCCATTTTTAAAACATGATCAAGTTGAATGATGTCATCAAAATGAAAGAGATTAATAAAGATTAATTTTGAAAAACCTGATATTACTACTAATGCTACGTATACTTATGTATTTTTTTGGACTGTGAGGATGTGACAACCATAATAACTCAGCCATAATAAGGCTTCTCATAAAAGCTGTATTTGTTCAATGCATTTTGAGTGTCTACTAACAACTACAGCACTAAAATTTACAGAGATTTCAAAGGAATACAAGTCCTCAAGGAGCTGTTTGGAAAAAATAGATGATACAAAAAGTAAGGTAATAAAAATTCTGATAAGAAAATGATTGTCAGATGTGTGGTAAACATTGTGCACATTCAATGGTAACTAATTAGAAATTGTATAAAGATGACAAAAAAACACAAATTTGGAAATTTCGAGCATATAGAGCTGAAGTAACATAATGGAAGTTTTCAGAAGCACAGATTTTAGAGGTCAAGCAGAAAAATGGAAGACAAAGTGGGAAAAAAATGACAGGAAGCAGTAAGAGCTATAGAAGATAGTTGGTCAACAGCTTCAAATGCTCTGGAAAGTCAACTAAAATGGAAGAGAAGTGGTTTTCAAAAAAGCAATGTCATGATCTTTGATAACTTTAATTTCAGTTACTTTAATTTTATGTTCTAAAATATATATATGTATATATATACACTCGCTCCTCATTCACTTGTCTATTATCTCGTTATCTGATATTTTGCATTTACAACAATACCAAAAAATCTATCAAAATATTTTGCACATTCATGATATATGTGTGGCAGTACTGAACACTGAGGTGCAAGGCAAGAGTAACACTGGCTGTGATGGTTAAGGTTATGTGCCAATTTGGCTGGGCCATAATTCTCAGACGTTTGGCAGTGACATAATGATGTAATTTGGCAGTTATGTAAAGATGTAATCATCCTCCATTTTGTGATCTGATGTAGTCATACTCCATAACATTGATTTTCTTATAATGACCTGGTCTTTGAAAACTAACCATGTCACTAAGTGAGGAGTGGGCACACACCTACTCCTCTCTTATCGGCTATCTCATTATCCAGCATTTCACATTTATGACAACAGTAAATAATCTATTGTTTACATGCACTAGGTTGCTCATCTAGGCTAAGGGATTGGCCTGCCTGGAGGTGGGCGGCACCAAGATGTTATGCTCCCTGTTGGACCCACACCAGGCTGACAGCAGCAAGTGTGGTGGTGGTCCAGCCAGGGTGGGCAGTAAGGCCCCAGCTGCCACACGGGTGCCCGCTATGTGATTTTTGCTGTATGCCTTTCATGGGCCACCAGTGCCGCACACCCCTGGGTGGCAGCAAGGAGCGAGAGCTGGTGCTAGCACTGTAGGCGGTCCGAGCTAGCTGTGCTTCTGGGTTGCTACCCACATGCACAGCTCAAGGTGTCGGCATTGCTGCTCAAGGATGAAGGCTTGGACCTTGCTGCCATGCTCACGGCTGCAACACTTGCCTTGGCTGATGCCAGCATCAAGCCGTATGACCTGGTGGTGGGCTGCGGCTTAGACTGATCACTAGGCCCTGTGCCTACCTGGCTGCTGGATCTCACATGGCTTGAGGAGGAGTGTGCTGCTGCTGCCTCACTCTGGGTGCTCATTTTCACATAACACCAATTTTTACATAATGACCTGATCTCTCTCTCTATATGTATATATACATTTATATATTTATATTCCCAGCCCTTTGACAAAATTTGTGATTTTTTTTTTCTTTATTTCCTTGATAATATTAACCTTGCTTACTTTAAGGTCTGTGTATGATGATTGCATTGTCTAGATTCCTTACATGCCTGCTCCTAGTGTGTGTCCTTCGTGGTCTTTCGTCAGGTAATTTTGACTCATTGAAACTGTTTTTTTTTTTTAAGTTAAATTATTTTATATATACAAAGTAATTGCAAAGATAGTTCAGAGAGATCCTGTATATGCTTCACCTGGCTTCTCAAATGTTAACACCTTACATAAACAAGGTACATTTATAAACACTAAGAAATTAGCATTGAGAAACCACTGTTAACTACAGACTTTATGCAGAATTATGAGTTTTTCTATGGATATCCCATTTCAGCTCTAGGACGTAATGCAGAATACCACTTTGAATATAATCATTAGTTATCCTTAGTTTCCTCTAATCTGTAAGTTTCTTGGTTTTTTTCTTATCTTTCTTGACTGACAATTTTTGAAGAGTAGTGGTCAGATTTTGTATAATATCTCTCATTTAGATTTGTCTAATGTTTTCTCTCGATTAGATTGAGGTTATAATTTTGAGGAAAAATAACAGAGTTGATGTGCTCTTCTCATCACATCAGATCAGAGTGTTCATGTCAACATGTGTTAACTATTACTGTGATGTTAGCCATAATCACCATCTGTTTGTTGTACTCTGGAGGCTTGGATGTTGCTGTGATGTTGGAAGCTATGCCACCAGTATTTCAAATACCAATACGGTCATTCACAGTGGACAGGTTTTAGCAGGGATCCAGACTAAGACACACTAGGAAAAAAGGCCTGGCAATCTACTTTCAAAAATAAGCCAATGAAAATCTTATGTGTCACAACAGAAAAATGTTCAACTTGCTTGCTTTGGACATGTCATTAGGCAGGATCAATCACTGGAGGAGGACATCCTTTTTTGTAAAGTAGTGGGCCAGTGATGACGAGAGACCCTCAGTGAGATGGACTGGAACAACAGCCACAGAGAAGATTAGAACATGCCAGAGATAGTGAGGATGGCACAAGACCAGACCGCATTTCATTTTTGTTGTACATAAGTTTGTTATGAATAGGTATCAACTTCATGGCAGTTATCTATCAATAATCTACATACCTATTAAAATTTAAAAAACGTGAGTTCATTTTGCTAATATTTTGCTGAGGATTTTTTCATTTGTATTCATGAAGGTTAATGGTTTGTAGGTTTTTTTTTTTTACTTTACTGACCTTATTTGGTTTTGATATTAGGGTAATTATTCCATTTCATTTCCTGAAAGAGATTATGTAAAATTTATATTATTTATTTGTTAAATATTTAGCAGAATTTACCAGTGTAGTTGTCTGGTCTGAGGTTTTCTGTTTTGGATGTTTTAACTAAAAATCCAATGTATTTAACAGATATAGGACTGGTCAGGTTATTCTTCTTTAGTGAGTTTTTGTAGTTTGTTCTTATCAAGTATTGCTTCATTTTAGCTAAGTTATTGAATTTATAGAAATAGATGTAGTTATAGTATTCCTTCATTATTCTTTTAATGTCCATGAGATCAGTAGCTGTATCCTCTCTTTAATTTCTGGTATTGGTATTTGTGTTTCCTCTCTTCTTTGTCTTGGCTATTCTGGCTAGTGATTTGTCATTGTTTTTGGTTCCGCGCCCCCCCCCCCAAAGAACCAGATTTTAGTTTTTGATATTTTCTTTGTTTTTCTGCTTTCATTTTCATTGATTTCTGAGCTAATCTTTATTACTTCATTTCCTCTGCTTGCTTTGGATTTAATTTGCACTTTTTTAAAAAATATTTTTCTTATTTTCTATTTAAAAATTCTATAAATTTTCTGTAATCATTGCTTTAGTTGCATCTCACAAACTTATTTGCATTTTCATTTATATTCAGTTTAAATATTTTTAATTTTCTTTGCATCTTCCTTTTGGTTGATGGGTTGCATAGATGTCTGTTGTTTAATTTCCAATTATATAAAAATTTTCTATTTATCTTTCTGCTACTGATTTCTTGCTTAATTAAATTATAACCTAAGAACATGCTTTGCATGGTCTATAAGCTCTTAAACTTATCTAAACAAGTTTGTTTAATGGTCCAGAGTATGGTTTATCATGGTGACTATCCCAATGCACATGAGAAGAAAATGCCTTCTGTCGTTGTTGGTTGTATTGTTCTCTGGTCATTTTTGTTTGAGTGTACAAATTTTCAATGTGGAAAATTTCCTGTGTAATTTGATGCCTAAAAATATTATGTTTCTCAAGAGAATAATTATATTTTCTTTTGGTAGGCATCTAAGGGCAATTAATCCAGGACTACTTTAATCAAAGGGTCGTTATCCTTAGGTTTACAGGCAAGATTTGGAGAATCCTTAAAAATGGATGGGAAAAATTACATTTGTATTTTCAGTAATCTCTTAACAAAATGTTAGCACTTTTTTTCCATTATAATTGCCATTTAACAAATCACAGTAATATCAGCAATACGTGTTACTTTGTCACCAATATAAACCATAGATATTTTAATATCACAAAGCTGTGTTGCATATACCTTAATAAAATATTTACTTTCATCACTATTTAAATATGCCTTAAATTTTTTTTTTTTTTTTTAATAAAGAAGCATACATCTTTATATATTTTCCTTTCTTTGGGAGGAACAACCTCCAAACCAGTCTTCTGATCTCTTGTCTGTATGTCTTCCTGAACAAATGACTCTCCACACTACTGCAGGAGTAAATTACAAACCTGAAAGTATAACTTTCTTTTTTAAGGTTCTTCCATAGTCCCAAAGCGTCTTATTATCTCGTTAAAATTCCTCAGCAGACAAAAAAAGGCCCTTATTGATGTGACCTTTACAAAACGTTTTATCATCATCTTTTAAAAATTCCTCAACACCTCTGCAATGTTCAGTTTCCCAAACAAATTCTGATGATCTCTCAGCCTGGGACTCCCTCCCCAACTCTTTCCTAACATTTTGTTACATTTTTCTAAATCCAAAGTCCTTTTCAAAGATCAACTAATTTGACTCTTCTACTCCTCTGCTATGGATTGAATTGTGTGCCCCCAAAATATGTGTTGGAAATTAGCCCGTGTACCTGTGTATATAATTCTACTTGGGAATAGAGTTTTCTTTGTTATGTTAATGAGACCATATCAACTTAGAGTTTGTCTTAAACCCAACCATTTTTGGAATATAAAAAGAGCATATTAGGCACAGAAGCAAGGAAGTACAGATGGGGAAAGATAAATGCCATACCACGTGAAGATCTGCCAGGAACCAAGGAAGAAAAACTGAGAAGAGACAAGGACATTACCCAAGAGTTGACAAAGAGCCCGCGCACTGAATTCGGACTTCAAGCCTAAACTGTGAGAAAATAAATTTATGACATGAAATTGTGGTTTTTCTGTTCCAGTAGCACTAAGAAACTAAGGAACTAAGACACCTTGCAACTGTGCTCCTGAACATATCTTCATTTTCCTTATCACATCATAGCGAAATTGATATTTTATATATCTTGTTTTGTAAAATGAGATCATAGCACATATCCTTTTCATATTTCTTTTCTTGAATCTATGCTGTTATAATAGGTCATAAGTCCTCCATATATACTTGTTGAATGAATAAATGAATGACTATTCGAACTCCAAGAAGATCGTTCCTTAAGCATCAGAATTTTTATATATATAATTTATTTTATTTTTGTTGTTGAGCATAAACACAGGAGAACATAAACCAATCAACAATTTCTACATGTACAATTCAGGGACGTTGACTACATTCTTCGAGTTGTTCAACCCTTCTCACCCTCCTTTTCAGAGTTGTTACTCCTCCATTAACATAAACTCACTGCCCACTCAGTTTCCTATCTAATTTTTGGAATTGTTGCCAATTTGATCCCATATAGATAGATCTTAAAAGATCATATTGAAGACATAGTTTGCTAGTTAAGCAAAACTGTTGTTTGGTTTCAAGAAAAGCAAACAATATGCAGAATTAAAAAAAAAAAGTTTGGATTTTAGTGATCAGACTGTATTAGCTGGAAGAGCAAACTGTCTTCTTAGAATAGTAAAAGAGATATTGGAAAGGTAAGTCCAGATATTGGATGTTTAAGCTACTATATTAAAACATATGTATTTTATTACTTAGGTATATTAGAAAGCTAGCAAATATTTCAGAGAAAAAAATGAAATGATAAAATAAGAGTTTGAGAAAAATGAATCTGGTAACAGCTTACTGAATGAATTGGAATTTAGGAGATTGTTTAAATTACACCTGTTATATTGCTGTAATTTGCCATATGTAGATGACTAAAGACTGATCATAACAGTGAAGAGAGGGATGCTTTTTAGTGAAATAATAAGTGAGTAATCTCCGTTTTATTTGTTAAAACATTTTCCTTATCCTTTTTTTTTTTCCTAATTTCAACCCCAGTATAATTTGAACATATATACTATTCAAGAATGGCTATGAGATTTATAGGATAAATTTATTAGCTTTCTATGTCTGCTATGACAAATTACAACAAATTCAGTAACTTAAAACAACACATAAATTTATGCTTCTCAGTTCCACAGATCGTAAGTCTGACATTGATACACTGGGCTAAAATCAGTTGTCAGCAGGATGCATTCCTTTTTGGAGGATCAACAACCCATTTCCTTGTCCTTTTCTGGTTCCAGATGGCCTTCTGCTTTCCTTGGCTTATGCCCCATTCCTGAGTCTTCAAAGCCAGCAATTTTTAATCAAGTCCTTCTCATGCTGTCATGTCTCTGACTCTTCTGATTCCCTGATCCACTTTTAAGTGCCCTTGTGATTCCAGTGGGCTCAGTCAGGTATTCCAGAATAAAATCCCAATGTCAGTTAATTATGAAACTCAATTCCATCTGCAATCTTAATTTCCCTTTGCTATGTAACCTCATATATTCACAGGTTCTAGCAATTAGGCTGTAGACACCTTTGGTGTGGTGGTGGTTGTGGTGGTGGTGCTGGGGAGCAGGGTTTATCCTACCTATTACAATAAATGGAGTCCTGATGACATGTGTGGTTAAGAGCTTGGCTGCTAACCAAAAGGTCAGCAGTCCAAAACCACCAGCCACTCTTTGGAAACCCCATAGGGCCGTTCTACTGTGTCCTATAGGGTTGCTATGAGTCAGAACTGACTCCATGGCAACAGGTTTGGTTTTTTTTTTTTTTAATCACAATAAATGATATAGTTGTTTGCCTTTTTCATGTAATAGTTGCAATATAAAATTTGAAATTATATCTGAAGAATATACGTTAATAAGGCAATAACACATGAGGGAAAGATTATATTATACCTATAAAATTACATGCTACCAACAAAAGTTTTAAGCACTAAATACTGTTTTGTATTTAGAAATACTATGTGATATGACAGTTTTACTTATAACTTTTTTAAAATACAAAATCTAATTGTTTCTTTTGTAAATATCTTTATAAAAAAGCTGGTAAAGCAACTGTTTCCAAGATGATAAATAAAATCTATTAAACTTACATTTAAAGAGATAGTTGACAAACAGCTATTTTATCAAGTATTTTTCCAACCAATCTGGAAAAATATCTGAAGGGAATATGTGTCATTTTAAAATTATTGCTAAGATTAACTTAAAATTATTTTCTATGTTAATGTGAGTACATTTTGGAGTCAGGGAAATAATTCTGAGAACTAGTAAACACTCAATTTATTGCCTACCCCCTTATTACAATCTCTTACTAATCATGTCTTATCATCAACAATTAACAATAAAAATACCAATGAAAATTCAGGAGGATGGAGGTAGAGAGTTTGTGAAATGAGGACACTGACAAATTTTAATTACGAGTTTGCCTATTTTAATTATCTACTATACAGAATTTCAGTGAACACTAAACCAGAATGAACCAGAAAACTCTGTTGCCATCTGGTGTATTCCAACCCATAGTGACTCCATGTGTGTGAGTAGAACTGTGATCCATAGGGTTTTCAGTGACTGAATTTCTGGAAGTAGATCACCAGGCATTTCTTCCAAGGTGCCTCTGAATGGACTCTAACCTCCAACCTTATGCTTAGCAGCTGAGAGAATGAACCATTTGCACCACCCAGGGAATCCAAATCAGAATGAGAAAGTAGGTGTAAATTTAACTTACAGTCAGTTGGTATATAAAAATATCAAATATTAATATTTCTTCTATGTTCTTATGTCAGGCTAAATTATTGTGTCCACATACGTGTACATACATTTTGGGGAGGTTAAATTAGCAAAGTTTAAAATATCCTTGAAATGATGTGTGTTCATAAATCTCCTTTGAGAAATATATTATCTGGCAGTTTTTATGTAGCAAGCTGGTTGTTGAGATTTTCTGTCTTTTTTTTTTTTTTTAGTTGTACAATCTGGAGGTGATGAGTAACCTTTAATCGATGACATCTCTAGTTTTGGTGACTTTCAAAATAAAGGTTCATTTTTCATTCTTATTACACCTAGGCTGCAAGTTTGTTGTGCTTCTGCTTCATATGTCTTCAATAGGATCAACCATACCGGGTACATGCTAGATTTGTAGCAGATGGAAAAGTTCAAATAAGCTTCAGAAACAATCAATGAATCTTAAGGTTTTCCTCAGAACTCTCATATGTCACTTCTACTGAAAATTTCTGACTCCAAACAAATTCACATGGCCAAGCCTCACAACAGGAATGGACATGTATTCCTCCCACAGGAAAGACCTGTAAGTTCATGGCAATGTATAGGAATATGTAATCCTCTTATAGGAACTAGGGGTGAAAATAGTAGAGAACAAGAACACAACCTGGCACAGTCTAACCTCTCGATCCCGAGTATTCTCTTTTAAACTGACAGTAGAGAAATATATACTCCTATAAAGAATACATCTCAAATCTCCTGACCAACTAATGTTATACTCCGTGTGAGGTGTTTTGCTATCCTCAGATATATATAGAATCATAGATTTGTAAATAGATTTTATTATTATCTAGTCAATCCCTAATTAATATAATCTAGTCAATCTCTAAGAATTAGAGGCTCACTAGAGGAACATCTAGCTCTATTCGCATAACATAGTTAGTAAAGAAAATGTTCAACATTCTACTTTGGTGAGTAGTGTCTGGGGTCTTAAAAGCCTGTGAGTGGCCATCTAGGATACTCCAATGGTCTCACCCCTTTGGGAGCAAGGAAGAATGAAGAAAACTAAACATACAAGGGAAAGATTAGTCCAAAGAACTAATGGGCCACATCTACACGGCCTGCATCAGACTGAGTCCAGTGCAACTAGATGGTGCCTGTCTACCACCACTGACTGCTCTGACAGGGATCACAATAGAGGGTCCTGGGAAGAGCTGGAGAAAAAGGTAGAACAAAATTCTAACTCACCAAAAAAAAAAAAGACCAGACTTACTGACCTGACAGAGACGGCAGAAACCCCGAGAGTATGGCCTCTGGACACCCTTTTAGCTCAGTAATGAAGTCACTCCAGAAGTTCACCCTTCAGCCAAGAGGATTAGACAGGCCCATAAAACAAAACAAGACTAAATGGGCACACCAGCCCAGGGGCAAGGCATAGAAGGCAGGAGGGGACAGGAAAGCTGGTAATAATGAACCCAAGGTTGAGAAGGGACAGTGTTGATATGTTGTGGGGTTGTTAACCAATGTCATAAAACAATATGTGTACTAACTGTTTAATGAGAAACTAATTTGTTCTGTAAACTTTCATCCAAAGTACAATAAAAAAAGAATTAGAGGCCCAGAGGGTCCAACATATTTCCTTAGTGTCACAGAGCTAGTGAATGATATGATTAGAACAAAAGTCCCTTGCCTTCTACTTTATTTTTTCCTAAACTAGGCAATACCGGGAAAAGAAGATACATAATGTAAGAGTGTGCCCTCGGGGCATTTCTAATCTAAAAAAAGCCTATTAGCCTTGTATATGAATAGGTTTTATATAAAGAAAAAATAATACCTCTAAAGAAAATTAGAAACAACATTTTATGGGAGCCAATGGCAGAAAGGTACTGGCTTCATGTATTTCCAAGGAAATCAAGCATGTATACTCAATAGTATCTGGAAAGAAGTGGTTAAATGACCTATCATCTTTCTTCTAACATGAAGGGTGCCTGAGAATTTGACCCTCAGTCTAATCCTTTTTGTAACACTTACTCAAGCAATGTACAGTTATATGAAAAACAAAAACACTTGCTATTGTGATAATTCCTACTCATGGTGAGGCTTAACCATTTGTCACCAGGGACTGCTATCAAATTGAAACTTGTAAGTGCTAGACTACTAACTGAAAGGTTGGTAGTTCGAACCTTTGCAGAGGTGCCTTGAAAAAAACGTCCTAGTAATCTGCTTCCTAAAGGCCACAGCCTTGAAAACTCTATGGAGTGCAATTCTACTCTGCACACAGGAGTTCCCATGAGTTGAAATATAGGAGTACCATATATCAAATCCAAAATAAATGAGAATCCTGCCGAGGCTGCCATGTAGCTGTCTGGTTGTTGAGATTGTTTATCGAACAACCTGGAATTGATAAGTAACTAATAATTGTTGAGATAAAGCTGCACTAGAGAGTGGGGGCTAGTCATGTGCCTCTGAAGGGACTATGTGGTCCAAAGTCTTAAGGAATGCCAGAGCTGACACTCTAAGCTCTCTAGGATTTCCTCGTCCACTTAGCTGTGTCTGTCTTGGCCCTCGTGTCCAAGTGTGGAATAATTAAGATGTTCAGAAGCTGTACCGGACAATCATAAAACATCCACTATTCTGTTAAAAATCCTCTATCTTTTCTTCAAGCTAAGTAAACTTGGTACTGAATAAAGCCTCTTTTGTCTCAGGAATTTGACCATCTGTTGAAACCCAAGACCACTGCTGCTGTCTGGGAATAGTGGTCATTGCAGCATATATCTCCATTAATTTTGAAGATATCTTTACATATATATCTGCCTTTCTCCCTAAAACCTATAGCTATAGGAGGTATTCACTGACTAACAAAAGTTATTACGATATCATAGAAGCCAATCTTTGGCTCATATTTTAGATAATTCACTTACTAGAGGAATTGGAGAAGTCACTTGGATTACTTGAATTGAACCTCAGTATCCTGATTTTTTTTTTTTATCCTGATTTACAAAACAGTACTTTTATCTTGATGAATACAGATTATCCATTCTTTCTGGTACAAAGTAAATGTTCAT
This sequence comes from Loxodonta africana, assembly GCF_030014295.1. Taxonomy (NCBI): domain Eukaryota; kingdom Metazoa; phylum Chordata; class Mammalia; order Proboscidea; family Elephantidae; genus Loxodonta; species Loxodonta africana. Next base: position 165,635,598 of record NC_087342.1, read on the forward strand.
GGTAGGGTAACTGTCATATATTGACTGGATTTCCTCTAATTTTAAAATTATGTATTTTATATAATATTTATAGATTGCTTTTGGTTATTTAAGTAGTTGTTTAGAGTGGACAAAACCCGTAGATAGTGTCTAATTTATGTTCCTCATTTTGAAGTCAGATAACTAGTTAATGCCAGAATCAAAACGGAAAGCTGACTCCTAATTCAAAACAAATCAGATTCATTTTCTCAGACAACACACTGGCTCATTTTTTTTTGGCGGGGGGAGGGTAGGAAGGAAGAATTAACAAAGCACTTTTTAGTAAGAATTCATTTTAAATGATACACTTGAATAATGAAGGTTTTCCAGTGTTTTCTCAATCGTTAGGTTGATTTAAATTAGATAATTCACAACTAAAATTTTTTACAACTAAAATGTTATTTTTCTCACGATTATTTTTACTTTTCCACACACCCTCATGCAATTGTGACTATAGGTTGAGAGTTATTAAACTGAGCATTTTATTATGGGTGCTGCATGTTTAGAGTAATCGTGTCACACAAAAAATGGGGAGATAACTCTTTGTACATTTGACCTTGGAGAGTGTTTCAGAATAAAATATGAAACATTTGTGAAGCACTCTGAGCTCTTTGAAGTAAAACTTGTAATATAATATAATATCACAGAAATCTAAGATTATGAAAGAGCAATGTATTAAAGACAGTTTATCCTTCAACAGATTAATCTTTAACAGTGCTCTAGGCAACTCCTAAAATTTTAGAACCACTGTTGAATATACTCGTAAAGTGTTTGATGTAATAGCTATACAACAACTTCTTATATCTTACTTTTTATTCCTTGTAACTCTGATACCGATAGAGAGAAAGAAGAAAAGTGGTACAAATAAATCAGAACAATTTTTTAATATGCTACTTTCCTTAGTCTTTTAAAACACTTGGTCATTTTAATCATTCCACGAAATAGAAAGTAAGAAACCAGTCATTTTAAAATGGAAAATTATATTCTTGTTTGGGTTTATAGAATATTTCTGAACTTCCACATTTTACATGTGAACGCTTCTGTAAATAATTTTTTTTTTTAATCCCAGTATTATGGATTGAATTGTGTCCCCTCAAAATGTGTGTCAACTTGGCTAGGCCATGATTCCCAGTATTATGTGGTTGTCTTCCATTTTCTGATCTGATGTAATTATCCTATGTGTTATAAATCCTAACTTCTATGATGTTAAAAAGGCAGAATTAGAGGCAGTTATGTTAACGAGGCAGGACCGAATCTACAGGATTAGGTCGTATCTTGAGTCTGTCTCTTTTGAGATATAAAAGGAGAAGCAAGGAGAGGAGAGGGACCTCCTACCACCAAGAAAGAACTGGACCCAGGATCTCCATGCTGAGAAACTCCTAGACCCAGGAGAAGACTGATAACAAGAACCTTCCTACAGAGCCAATAGAGAGAGAAAGCCTTCCCCTGGAGCTGGCACCCTGAATTCAGACTTCTGGTTTCCTAGACTGTGAGAGAATAAATTTCTGTTTGTTAAAGTCGTTTATTGGTGTTATTTCTGTTATAACAGCACTAGATAACAAAGACAGGCTCCATGGGTGCCGAGGAGTAGGAAAAAAAGTTTCGGTGAAAGACAAATCAATCTCTATGATAAGAATAATAAGTACATTACTCAGACCATACCACATAGCTACTAGAGTTAAGACTCAAAACTAATATTTTCTGATCCAATGAAAAGCACCACATCTACCTCTTAATAATTTGTATTTTGGTGTTTTGCTGCTTTATAGCTAGTAAAGGGGATTGACTTTGTTATTATTATTATTACAGTTGATCCACACAACCATTCTATGTGAAAAGTGACTTTATTCTCATAGAGATTTGTATTATGAAGTATCATTAACACAGATTGTTCAGGCACACAGGCATGAATATGAAGCCTTGTTCCATCGATTGCTTGTTGTTAATTTTGTGCAAATTACTTTGACTTTATCAACTATAATTTCCTTAGAGATTAAAATACTATCAACTCAATTACATAGGAAAAAAATAAACATGACAAAAAATGCACAAAACATATAGACAAATAGACCAGAGGAACATAATTGAAACTCTAGAAATAGACCTTCACGTATCTTGCTCCTTGGAGCCTTCAGATGATTACAGAATAATCTAACTGCAGATACACGAGAAACCCCAAATGAAAACTAATCAGTTAAATACAATAGAACTATAGAAATATGAGATAAAATATTTTTAGTTGTCCTAAAAGCTCTAAGTTTGCTGTTTTTTTAATGTAGCAATAGATGATCAAAACAACACGCTTTTTCTAAATCCAGTCGGTAATCTCACTCTTAAATATTTATGAATGTATATCTACCAAAACACATGTATGAGAATATTTATAGAACTGCTATTCATAACATTTAAAATCTTGAAACAACTGAAATGTCCCTTAACAGCAGAACAGATAAATAAATTACAGTAAAGGAATCAACAAAAACAACAAACTATTGATAGATACAACAACTTGAATTAATTTCACAGGCATTTTGATCAGTAAAGGAAACCCCGGTAGCATAGTGGTTAATAGCTATGGCTGATAACCAAAAGGTCAGAAGTTCAAATCCACCAGGTGCTCTTTGGAAACTCTATGGGGCAGTTCTACTCTGTCCTATAGGGTTGCTATGAGTCGGAATTGACTCAATGGCAAATGGTTTGGTTTGGTTTTTTGGATGATCAGTGAAAGAATCCACACCCGAAAGAGTATATATAGTATGATTTTAGTTATATAAAGTCCAAGTACAGGCAAAATTAAGTGATAGTGTTTGAAGTCAGAATACTGGTTGTCTCTCATGAGTGGGAATAGATCCAGGATCGACTCAGAAGGGACACTAAGGAAGCTTCTTGGGTGTATGAATATGTAAATATCCATTAAGCTGTATGCTAATGATACATTTAAATAGATTTATTACTGCATTTGTTATATTTCAATAAAAAAGTAAAAGAGAAAAGAAAACTACTTACCTCACAGAAATGTGAGCATTAAATGAGATTATATGTATAAAACACATATACCAGTGTTTGGTATAATAATAAATATTTGATACTTTTATTTCTCATCCCTTTTTATTTTAGCAACAAGGGTACTAAAATTTAAATAATTAAGGAAGCATGAAGTGAGATAGCATAGAAATAAGATAATGACATTGAGAATAGAAAAGGAGAAATTGCCAAAATATGTTGTTGTTGTTGTTAGATCCCCTCAGGTTGATTCATACTAATAAACGACCCTATGTACAACTGCACAAAACACTACCTGGTCCTGCGCCATCCACATAATTTTTGCTATGCATGCCATCATTGTAATCACTGTATCAGTCCATCTCATTGAGGGTCTTCCTCTCTTTTGCTGACCCTCTACTCTACCAAGCGTGATATCCTTTTCCAGGGAATGGTCCCTCCTGATAACACGTCCAAAGTATATGAGATGAAGTCTCACCATCCTCACTTCTAGAGGCATTCTGAATGTACTTCCTCCAAGACAATTTGTTTGTTCTTTTGGCAGTTCATGGTATATTCAATATCACAGGTTGTTAATGAGTCTTCCTCCAATCCTCTTGCCATGTTTTTCATATGGTGCAGCTTCTCAGATTTTTTGCTCAGTGTACAGACTGAATATGTATGGTGGAGGGATGCAACCCTGTCACACACCTTTCCTATTTTTTAAACAAGCGGTATTCCCTTGTTCTGTTCCAATGACTGCCTCTTGGTCTATATACAGTTTCCTCATGTGCACAATTAAGTGCTCTAGAATTTCCATTCTTCACAATGTTATCCATAATTTATTATGATCCACAGAGTGGAATGCCTTTGTATAGTCAATAAAACACAGATAAACATCTTTCTGGTATTCTCTGCTTTCAGTCAAGATCCATCTGACATCAGCAATGATATCCCTTTTTCCATGTCATATTCTGAATCTGGCTTGAATTTGGCAGTTCCCCATAGATGTAATGCTGCTGCCACTTTTGAATTATCTTCAGCAAAAATTTACTTGAGTATGATATTAACAATATTGTTCAGTAATTTCTGCATTCTGTTGGATCATCTTTCTTTGGAATGGGCACAAAAATGGAACCCTTCCAGTCCATTGGCCAAGTAGCTGTATTGCAAATTTCTTTGCATAGAACAGCGAGTGCCTCCAGTGCTCTACCCCTTCATTGAAACATCTCATTTGGTATTCCTGGAGCCTTGTTTTTCATCAATGCCTTCAGTTAGTGTGGACTTCTTCTTTCAATACCATCTGTTCTTGATCATATGCTACCTCCTGGAATGGTTGAACGTTGACCAATTCTTTTTGGTACAGGGATTCTGTGTATTCCTTCCATCTTCTTTTGATGCTTCCTGTGTCATTCAATATTTTCTCTGTAGAATCCTTCAATATTGCAACTCGAGGCTTGAATTTTTTCTTCATTTTTTTCAGCATGAGAAATGACGAGAGTGTTTTTCCATTTTGGGAACATAAGATAATAGCAATGAGAATAGAAAAGGAGAAAGTGACAAAATGTAGTGATTGGCTATGGCGTAGTAATAAAAATTTACCCCAGTGTTTTATGGGGATAAGGATATGAAAACTATATCATTAACTAAAATAGAGGAAGCATCCACAGAAGTGAGATGTTTGGGGATTTATATGTTCACATTAAGCCTTGAAGCATTAAAATAGCAGTAGACTATTCAATGAGATATCAAATACATAGTAGAAAATTGAAGGCTAAAAGATAGAAGTGATATTATAACTACAGTAATATTTTTTGGGAGTTATCTATATAGCTTTTGTATTTTTGAAGCCATAATAATGGTTAAGATTTTTCATAAGCATAGAGGAAAACATATTACATGTATTTTCTCCATGCCCAAACCTTAATAAATCAGCATTAGAGGACTAAAAGTGTTATTATTCTGTAAAAACAGAGAGAATTGAAGAGGGGAAAAAAGTGAATACAATATTTCAAAGTGTTTTCTGAGAATAGAAACTAGAAGGAAGGATGTTAATTGACTTATGAGAGCAAATGATGTTACAATGTCAACACGTAAAGGAAGAGACAAATCTAGAAATTAATTTACTTACGGAACCCCTAAGATATTCAGTATTTGGAAAAAATAGAATATCATCCACCAAGTAGCCAAATACCTAAACCTCCATGTTCTCCACAGAAAAATGAAGGTTTACTCACAAAAAAAAAAAAAAAAAGGAAGAACCAGAGGACTCTAGGTATCATGGAACACCAAACACAGAGGGCAGGTGTGGGTCATATGGCTTGTATTTGTATTTAATGATATTCTATTAACTGAACTTTCAACATCCCTTTCCCAATTCAGCATTCTTAACAAAAGCAGGCAGGCATATAGAACTCAATTCCTCCATCCCCAAACCTTGCCCAAATTTAACTACCCCAGAGAAAAGCATTGTTTGCCACTTCATATATATAGGAAGACACATTTAAATTTAGTTTTACTGGGCCCTTGCATCATGTTGATAAAATTGATAATCAAAGTTTTTTGTTTAGTAACAGTTTCCTTATCACTTCACAGAAAGAAATTTCACAGAATGACATTAATACAAACTTAAATTACCTTTTAAGTCAAAGGTGAAAATGTCCTTTCTATGAAATTTGTCTTTGTAGTTTTTAATCAACACTAGGCGCAAGAAAACATTAGAAACAATTTAAAAATGAAAAAATTGTAGGATATAGTGTTTCCTCCAATTGGATTGGAAGATATATTTTGGAAAGCTTAATATTGTAAATATATAGTCTTTGTTGTTAGGTGCCATTGAGTTGGTTACTACTCATAGCAGCCCTACATGCAATAGAATGAAACACTGCCCAGTCCTGTTCCATCCTCACAACTGTTGCTGTGTTTGAGCACATTGTTGCAGCCACTGTGTCAATCCATTTCATGGCGGGTTGTCCACTTTTTTGCTGAATCTCTACTTTCCCAAGCATAATGTCCTTCTTCAGGGACTGGTACATTCTGGTAACAAGATAAAGTCTCACTATCCTCACTTCTAAGGAGCGTTCGGGCTGTATTTCTTCCAAGGCAAATTCCTTCATGGCAGTCCATGGCGCACTCAATATTCTTTGCCAACACCATAATATAAATGCATCAATTCTTCAATATTCCCTATTCATTGTCCAGGTTTTGCATTTGTATGAGACGATTGAAAATGCCATACCTTGTGTTAGGTACACCTCATTCCCAAAGTGACATCTCTGCTTTTTAACACTTCAAAGAGTTCTTTTGACTTGCCCAGTGCAATATGTCATTTGATTTCTTGACTGCTGCTTCCACGCACATTCATTGTGGATCCAAGTAAAATGAAATCCTTGACAACTTCAATCTTTCCTCCATTTATCATGATGTTGCTTATCGATGTTGCTAGTTTTCATCAAAAAGGTTTAGTGTGTTCATAATAATACCAACAAGTTTTTGTGTGAGTATATTTGTAAGCTAATTTCAAAATTAATATAAAAAGGTAAAGGGCCAAGAATAGTCAAGACAATCAGGAAGAAAAAAAAAATACTAAGTAGTAAGATATAATGCCATAGTAATTAAAACAGTTTGACATTTAAGATATAAGGTAAAAGGAGAAATAATTAAGCCAGAGTAACAGAAGAGAAAATCCAGAAACAAATCTACTGATATATGGTGATTCAACCAAATATAAAGATGCCACTATCATGTATTGCAGATAGAATGGTCTTTATATTCTGTTGAGTGACATCGATTGGCTACCAATTTGGGAAAACAAAACAAAACAAAAAACTTAATTCTTTCTATTTCACAAAATACATAAAAATGATGTCCAAATTAGGCAGACACCTCAGTGTGAAAGGTTAAAAAATAAATCTTAAAGCTTTTGGAAAATAACATGGGATAAAATATTTATGAACTTATGAAATTTCAATATTTCTTAAATAAATAACCAAAATATTAATTTAATAAATTTATATTGGACATTATTTTTAGAAAAGTTCTTTTACAAGGATTTTATCTACTTTCACAAAGTATATAAAACCCATTGCCATCAAGTCAATTCTGTCTCATAGCGACCCTATAGGACAGAGTAGAACTGCCCCGTGGAGCTCCCAAGGAGCGCCTGCTGGATTTGAACTGCTGACCTTTTGGTTTGCAGCAGTAGCACTTAACCACTACGCCACCAGGGTTTCCTACAAAAGTATATACATATGCTAAATATGTAAATATTTATGTGTGTGTGTATACACATACACACATATATATGTACATATATATCACTTTTAAAATATCACATAAAAAGATAGACCAATTATAAATCAAAAGATGATAAGAATATCCAAATCAAAAGACAATATTGCATTGGCTAATGTATACATGAAAAAAATGCTGAATATCAGTAATCATTATAAAATTGTAAAATACAAACACAATGAAATACCACTACTCATTCATCAGAATGGCTAGACATATGTATTACCAAGCATTGATGAAAATCTGAAGTACCTTATAACCGTTGCTGTCCGTTCTATTCCAATTCATAGCGACCCTATAGGACAGACCATAACTGCGCCATAGGGTTTCCAAGGAGTGGCTGGTGGATTCAAACCACCAACCTTCTGGTTAGCAGCCTAGCTTTTAACTACTGTGCCTCCAGGGCCCCGAAGTAACTTACAGGCAGTGTATGTGATCACTTTAGAGAACTGCTTCAGACTAGCTACTAAATCTGATTGCACTGAAAGGTATGATCCAAGAAATCCACTCATAGATATATACTCAAGAGAAATGCATACATATGTGCATGAAAATACGTATGTGGAAATGTTCATAGTAGCACTTTTTTTAATAGCCAACAGCTGCATGCAATGCAAATGTCCAATAAGATTAAGACAGATGAGTGTTATCTTGGTATATTCACACATTAAAATAGCATACAGCAATCAAGAAAAAAGTATTATATAAAACAACATAGATGATTACCACAGAAATAAAAATCAATATGTTGGAAGTCTCACGGAGCTAAAATCAATGTGTTGGCAGTGCTGTGTTCCATTTAGGAGTCTCTAGGAGAGAATCCTATTTCTTACCTTTCCCATTTTCTGGAGGCAGCCTGCATTCCCTGACTGGGGATCTCTTTCTATCTTCAGAGCTAGCAATGACTGGTGATGGGGTCTGTCTCATATCATATCACTCTGACACCAACTCTTCTGCCCACACTCCTCCACATTTAAGGATTTTGTGAGTAAATTGGGCTCATCTAGATAATCCAAGATAGTCTCCTTGAGTTAAGGCGACCTGATTAGCAAATTTAATTTCATCTGTTACCTTAGTTTCTCTTTGCCATATAAGGTAACATATTCACAGGTTCAGGGATTAGGATGTAGGTTTCTTTGGGAGGACAATACTCTCTTACCACACTGCGTGTGTGTGTTTCTTCCATGAAATTTAGGTCTAGAAAATTGAAGATGTAGCATGTCACAGTTAGCCTACAAAATTTAATTTTACATCCTCAACTCTGCTTGCCCTCTATAGTTGTTTTTTTTGTTTTTGTGCCTTGTTCTTGTAGAAGACAAACTGCACTATTACATTTTAATATTTACCACTCTGACTTTTTAATATGAAAATATTTATGCAACCAGAGTAACAGAATAAAATGTCTGAATATATCTAGGAACGTGAAGTATGACCTTTAGAGTTTTGCCTGTTGTTCGCCATTGTTCTTTGAGATATAGCTATATTTTTCCTATCTTCCTTGTTTCTACTAAAATAGTCACAGAAAGAAGATGTAATTGGTATTATAAGAACATAATAATTGTATGATAGACATCGGATTCCTTTTTAAAGACAAAAATCCATGTGTTTTATTTGCATTAATAACGTTTTTCATTACTAATTTCGTTCTGGTGTGCTTAAGAAAAAAATCACGTGTCCGTAATTGTCATACTGTGATGCTTGCTTGTTGCTGTGATGCTGAAAGTAATGCCACCGGTATTTCAAATACCAGCAGGGTCACCCACAGTGGACATGTTTCAGAGGAGCTTACAGGCTAAGACAGGCTAGGAAAAAGGATCTGGTAATCTACTTCTAGAAAAAAAATTGGCTAGTGAAAATATTATGAATAGCACTGAAACATTGTCTAATACAGTGCCGGAATATGAGCCCCTAAGTTTGCAAGGAACTCAAAATATGACTGGGACAGAGCTGTCTCCTCAAAATAGAGTTTACCTTATTGATGTGGATGAAGTAAAACTTTCAAAATCTTCATTTACTAATATGGTACAGCTCAAAATGAGAAGAAATGGCTTCAAACATGCATTAGTAATTAGAATGTGGAATGTATGAATTATGAATCTAGGAAAATTAGATGTTGTCGAAAATGAAATGGAGTTCTTGATGATTGATATCCTAGGCATTAGTGAGCTGAACTGAACTGGTATTGACCAATTTGAATTGGACAAACATATGGTCTGGTATGCCAGAAATGACAAATTGAAGAGGAACAGTGTCACATTCATTGTCAATAACGTTTCAAGATCTATCCTTAAGTATGATACTGTCAGTAATAGCATAATATCCATATGCCTAAAATGAAGACCAGTTATTACAACTGTTATTCAAATTTACACACCAACCACTAATGTCAGAGATGAGGTTTGAAGATTGTTACCAAATTCTGCATTCTGGAATTGATCAAACATGCAATCAAGATGCATTGAAAATTACTGATGATTGGAATATGAAAGTTGGGAGCAAAGAAGAAGGATTTGTAATTGGAAAATATGACCTCAGTGATAGAAACGTTAATGGGGACTGTATGATAAAATTCTGCAAGCCCAACAACTTACTCGTTTGAAATACCCTTTTTCAACAATATAAACAGAGACTTTATGTGTGCATATCTGCAGATGGAATCCATAGGAGGCAAATTGACAAAATCTGTGGAAAGAGATGGTGGAGAAGCTCAATATCATCAGTCAGAATAAGACCAGGCCCAACTAAACAAGACCATCAATTGCTCTGATGCAAATTCAGGTTAAAGCTGAATAAAATTAGAGCAACTTCACAAGACACAAGGTACAACCTTGAGTATATCTCACCTTAATTTAGAGAACATCTCAAGACTAGATTTGACACATTAAACACTAATGACTGAAGACCAGACCAGTTGTGGGATGACATCAAGGACATCATACATGAAGAAAGCCAAAGGTCATTAAAAAGACAGGAAAGAAAGAAAAGACCAAAATGGACATCAGAGGAGATTTTGAAACTTGCTCTTGAATGTAGAGTAGGTAAAGAACAGAAAAAAATGATGAAGCAAAAGAGCTGAACAGATTTCAAAGGGCTGCTCGAGAAAACAATGTAAATTATTATCACATGTGCAAAGACCTGGAGTTAGAAAACCAGAAGGAAAGAACACACTCAGCATTTCTCGAGCTGAAAGAAATGAAGAAAAAATCCAAGCTTCGAGTTGCAATGTTGAAGGATTCTGTGGGCCAAAGATTGAATGATGGAGGAAATATCAAATGAAGATGGAAAGAATACATAATCACTGTACCAAAAAAGTTGGTGACATTCAACCATTCAACCATCAGGAGCTAGTGTATGATTAAGAACCAATGGTACTGAAAAAGGATGTCCAAGCTGCACTGAAGGCATTGACAAAAAAACATGGCTCCAGGAATTGTTGGGATACCAATTGAAATGTTTCAACAAATGGATGCAGTGCTTGAAGAGCTCACTGGTCTATGCGAAGAAATTTGGAAGATAGCCTCCTGGCCAACCAATTGAAAGAGATTCATATGCGTGCACATTCCAAAGAAAGGTAATCCAGTGTAATGCAGAAATTATAAAACAATATCATTAATATCACATGCACGTAAAATTTTGCCAGAGATAATTCAAAAATGGTTGCAGCAATATATTGACAGGGAAATTCCAGCAATCAAACTGAATTCAGAAGAGGAAATGGAATGAGGGATATTATTGCTGATGTCAGAAGGATCTTGGATGAAAGCAAAAAATACCAGAAAGATTTTTACCTGTGTTTTATTGACTATGCAAAGGCATTAGACTGTGTGGGTCAAAACAAATTAGGGATAACATTTCAAAGAATAGAAATTCCAGAACAATTAATTATACTCACAAAGAATCTATACATAAACCAGAAGGCCATCATTTGAACAAAGTAAGGGGATACTGCATGGTTTAAAATCAGAAAAGACGTGCGGCAGGGCTGTATCAGTGCACCATATTTATTCAATGTGTATGCTGAGCAAATGAGATGAGAAGCAGTACTATATGAAGAACAGGGCATCAGAATTGGAGGAAGACTCACTAATAACCTGCAATTATGCAGATGCGCAACCTTGCTTGCTGACAGTGAAAAGGACTTGAAGTACTTATTGATGAAGTTCAAAGACTGCAGCCTTCAGTATGAATTACACCTCAACTTAAAGAAAACAAAAACCCTCACAACTGGATTAATAAGCTGCATCATGAGAAATAAATATTGAACTTGTCAAGGATTTTATTTTACTTGGATCCACAATCACCACCCATGGAAGCAGCAGCCAAGAAATCAAACAAAGTAATACATTGGGCAAATCTACTGTAAAAGACCCCTTTAAAGTGTTGAAAAGCAAAGATGTCTTTGAGGATTAAGGTGTACCTGATCCAAGCCATGGTATTTTCAATTGCCTCATATGCTTGGAAAAGCTGGATAATGAATAAGAAATATTAGAGAAGAATTGATGCCTTTGAATTATGGTGTTGGTGAATAATATTGACTATACCATGGACTGCCATAACAACACACAAATCTGTCTTGGAGGAAGTACATCCAGAATGCTCCTTAGAAGCTAGGATGATGAGACTTCATCTCATGTACTTTGGATATGTTATCAAGAGTGGCCAGTCCCTGGGAAGGACATCATGCTTGGTAAAGTAGAAGGTCAGTGAAACAGAGAAAGACCCTTAATGAGATGGATTGACACAACAGCTGCTACAATGAGCTCAAACATCAGTGATTGTGAGGATGACAGAAGACATGAACAGTGTTTCATTCTGTTGTACTTAGAATGCCTATGAATCGGAATTGACTTGATGGCACCTGAGAACAATAACAACAATCATTTTAAAATTCACCAAGGCAAATATACATTACATAGAACATACTACCAGCACATCACTTGCAGAATCTTTTTGTATGTTTTCATGTTTTACTTGGGAAACAGACTTTCTAGTATGCTTTAAAGCAGGAGGAAAGAAGCTGTTTAGTAATACCTGTGCACCACCTCTGCTCCTCTCTCTCTTCTTCCCATGCCCAGGAAAGATGGTATCCTTGATGATAACAAAAGGCCATTCTTGTTAATATTTCACTAAAAAGAAGTATATAGTTTGTGTCATTCTCTCAAAATAGTAATAAAGGTACAATGACACAGCCAGAATTCGGCCTTTTGGAGCATGGAAGGTATTTACCACGCATAGGCAAGTGTCAGTAGCAGCTGTGAGGCCTCATAAAAACTTTGGGGGAATCTGCAAGGTGCTCCTCTCACTGGGGATGTATTGCACTGTCACCTATTGGGTGGAGTCATCTATATGAGAACATATTATCTCCTTTAAATTTGTCTGTTACTGTTTCTGCATCATTACTCCACTGTGGCTAATTACCACATAAATAATCACTTCAAAGGAACTCTGAAGAATCAGCAGTATCCCCGATTCTGTTCAAATGACTTCCTCTTGGTCTATGTACAGGTTAAGTGTTCTGGAATTCCCACTCTTCCCAATGCTATCCATGATTTGTTATGATCCACACAGTTGAATGCCTTTGCGTAGTCAATAAAACACAGGTAAACATCTTCCTGGTGTTTTTCGCTTTCAACCAAGATCCATTTGACATCAGCAATGATATACCCTTTCCAAGTCCTCTTCTGAATCCTTTTTGAATTTCTGGCAGTTCCCTGTTGATGTATTGCTGCAACAGCTTTTGGATGATCTTTAGCAAAATGTTACTTGCATGTGATATCAATGATATTGTTCCATAATTTCTGTATTCTATTTTTTTTTTATTGAATCACCTTTCTTTGAAATGGGAACGAAATACTTGGCCTAAATAGGGATTACCATTTTTATATAGGGTAGTCAGGGTAGATTTCATTGTTAAGTTAACATGTGAAGAGACTTGAAGGAAGTGAGAGAATGAGTCATGTGGCTATTCGGTATAAGTGTGTTCCCCGCAAAGGTAAAAACAAAGATGGAGCCTCAGAATTGAGAGGGTACCTGGCATGATTTAGGAACAAATTTCCACAATTTTTTTTTTTTTTAAATTGATGAAATTCAAAATATAATACAAAGAAGACTAGGATACATTTTTTTTTAATAGAGGTCTACATTTTATATTTTAATACAGATCTACTAATGAGAAAAGTTAAAATCATTTGGGAGGATTATATTTTACTTAACTAAAGCTCAGGTTCAAACACTGTGAAGTTATAACTACATCGCTTTGATCTGTATTGTGCAGAGGAGCATAGAAGTATTGTATACCATCTACTTAACTTTGCCATTGTAGCGTGAAAGGAGCCATAGACAATACATAAATGAATGTGTGTGGCTGTGTTCTAGAAAAACTTTACTGATGGGCATTGAAATTTGAATTTCATGTAATATTCACATCAAAATATTTTTAGTTATTTTTCAATTATTTAAAATTAGTTCATGGGCTGTACAGAAACAGATAGCAGGTAGATTAGGCCCTTGGCTGTAGTTTGTGGACCCCTGTTCTTATCTGTCAAAATTATTGATGTAAATGTGTTAATACTTCCTCATCAACATATGGTATCTATGTTCTGTTATAATGATGCATGCTTCTTCCTGATGTTAACAATGTGTTTTCTATGTTTGATTTTTTTCAAAAGAATCTTCTGAGTGCATTTGCAACCACAGATTAATTTTTATAGAATGTAATTGAGGAACCTTTCCATCAATATCCTAAAGTTTAATAAAATTGATTTTTTGGTTTTCAAAGTTTTGTTTGTGAATGAAGATTTCTAATAACTGAATATTAAATAAAACACACAATTTAGAAATAATTTCTTTCCATACACAGAAGCCTCCTAGAATTAGAGACTGTATCCCTGGGTTGTGGAAAGGGTTAAAACACTCAGCTGCTAACTGAAAGGTGGACAGATCAAAGCACCTCAGAAGAAAGGCCTGGTGATTTATTTCTGAAAAATCAGCCATTGAAAATCCTGTGGCATCCAGTTTTAATGTGATACACCTGAGGTCTCCATGAGTTGTAATCAACTCCAAGACAACTGATTTCTGGTTTTTATGAATAGCAAAAGGTTACAACAATCCAGATGGTAGGAGATAAGGTTATGTGCTATAGCAATTGAGGATTAAATGGAGAAGTGAAAACACATTTGAGAATTATTTTGAGATGTAAAATCAGATATATAAAAGTGGATCTCTAATGATTAAAATTAAGAAGTACACGTGAGATTTACAACCGAAAATTTAGAAAGACATAAAATCTTGAATTGAAATTAAATTATCATTCAATTAAACCTGAAATTGTTGAGATGTTGGATTAATTCCATCAAGAAAAAAAAAAAAAGAAAACCATCTACACTAAAATATTTACATATTCTTTGTTAAAGCGATCAATATGACATTTTAAATATAGGTTTGTTTTTTCTGTATAAAATTAAATTAATAGAATCTTAATGAACATATCACGTTCATTAATCTCCTAAAATTAGTGTGCTGTTGTAAATTTTGAACACTATGAACATTTTAAAATCTGTAGAAATATTGATTTTTGAACAACAAATTAATATTATATTTTAATAAAAATAGTTCCCCTGGGAAATATAATTAAAAAAATATATTTTTAATATATACTCATTAAGGGTTAGTTTCTTACAAATATATATGGGAATATGATTTAATTTCTTATTACTAATTAAACATTTTATAATCTCCATAAAGACTGTTGATTTTAGACCATGGTTTTCAAATTATATTCATTTATCAGATTAGATAATTTTTCCTAGAGTCAGAGATGTAAGGAATAGTTTTTCATTTTGAAATTAGGCATGTGAAACATTAAAGGATTGATCTTTTTGTTTAAAGATGGGGTAACCTAAAAAAAAACCCAGTGCCATCAAGACAGGGTATTGCTATGGAATTAAAAGCATTGAATTTTTAAGAATGTATTCCAGTCACCCATTATTTCCTTCCATTTTGTTTTGTTTTATTTTCTTTTGACCTTAAAAGTAAATCCTATCAAGAAAATCTCCCACGCGTCTGTCAGTTTGTTGTACTATGAGGGCTTGCATGTTGCTGTGATGTGAAAACTATCCACTGGTATTCAGACACCAGCAGGTCAACCAAGGTGGACAGGTTTCAGGCTAAGACAGACTAGGAAGAAGGACCCAGCACTCTACTTCTGAAAAGAATTAGCCAGTGAAAACCTTATGAATAGCAGCTGAACATTGTCTGATATACTGCCAGAAAATGAGGCCCCCCAGTTGGAAGGCACTCAAAAAGACAACTCGGGAAAAGCTGCCTCCTCAAAGTAGAGTCCACCTTAATGATGTGGATGGAGTCAAGCTTTTGGCACCTGCATTTGCTGATGTGGCAAGACTCAAAATGAGAAGAAACAACTGCAAACATCTATTAAGAATCCGAATGTGGAATATACAAAGTATGAATCTAGGAAAATTGTAAAATCTTCAAAAATGAGAAGGAAAGCACAAAGATCGATATCCTAGGCATTAGTGAGCAGAAATGGACTGGTATTGGCTGTTTTGAATGGGACAATCATATACACTACTATGCCAAGAATGACAACTTGAAGAGGAATGATGTTGCATTCACCCACAAAATGAACATTTCAAGATCTATCCAGAAGTATAACGTTGTCAGTGATAGGATAATATCCATATGCCTACAAGGAAGACCAGCTAATACAACTATTTTTCAGATTTATGCACTAACCACTAAGGCCAAAGATGGAGAAATCGAAGATTTTTACCAGCTTCACAGTCTGAAATTGATCGAAAATGCAATAAGGATGCATTGATAATTACTGGTGATTGGAGTGCAAAAGCTAGAAATAAAGAAGAAGGATCAGTAGTTGGAAAATATGGTCTTGGTGATAGAAACAATGTTGGAGATCCCTTATTAGAATTTTCCAAGACCATCCCTTTTCCACCAACATAAACAGCAACTATACACATGGATCTTACCAGATGGAATACACAGGAATCAGATCAACTACATCTGGGGAAAGAGACAATGGAATGCTCAATAACATCAGTGAGAACAAGGCCAAGGGCTGACTGTGGAACAGACCATTGATTGCTCATATACAAGTTCAATTTGAAACTGAAGAAGATTAGAACAAGTCCATGAGAGGCAAAGTGCAACGTTGAGTATCTCCCACCTGAATTTAGAGACCATCTCAAGAATAGACTTAACATGTCCACTAATGACCTAAGACCAGATGAGTTGTGGAATGACATCAAGGATATCATACATGAAGAAAGCAAGAGGTCATTAAAAAGACAGGAAAGGAAAGACCAAAATGGATGTCAGGAGAGACTCTGAAACTTGTTCTTGAACATTGAGTAGCTAAAGCAAAAGGAAGAAATGCTGAAGCAAAAGAACTGAACAAAATATTTCAAAGAGCAGCTCAAGAAGACAAAGTAAAGTATTATAACGACATGTGCAAAAAGCTGGAGATAGAAAACCAAAAGGGAAGAACACTCTTAGCATTTCTGAAGCTGAAAGAACTGAAGAAAAAATTCAAGCCTTGAGTTATACTACTGAAGGATTCTACAGGGAAAATATTAAACAATTCAGGAAGGATTAAAAGAAGATAGAAGAAATACACAGAGTCATAATACCAAAAAGAATTAGTCAATGTTTAACCATTTCAGTAGGTAGCAGAAGATCAGGAACTGATGGTACTGAAGGAAAAAGTCCAAGCCGCACTGAAGGCATTGGCGAGAAATGAGGCTCCAGGAATTGACAGAATATCAATTGAGATGGTTCAACAAATGAATGCAGTGCTAGATGTGCTCACTCGTCTATGCAAAGAAATTTGGAAGACAGCTACCTAGCCAACCTACTGGAAGAGATTCATATTTATGCCCATTCCCAAGAATGGTGATCCAATCAAATGTGGAAATTATCAAACAATACCATTAATATCACACACAAGAAAAATTTTGCTGAAGATCATTCAAAAGTGGCTGCAGCAGTATATTGATAGGGAACTGACAGACATCCAGGCCAGATTCAGAAGAGGCTGTGGAAACAGGGAAATCATTTCTGACGTCAGATGGATCCTGGCTGAAAACAGAGAATACCGGAAGAATTTGCCTGTGTTTTATTGACTATGCAAAGGCATTTGACTGTAGGGATCATAACAAATTATGGATATGAAGAAAAGGAATTCCAGGATACTTAATTGTCTCCTGAGGAACCTGTGCATAGATCAAAAGGCAGTAGTTGGGACAGAGCAAGGGGATATTGCATGGTTTAAAGTCAGGAAAATTGTGCCTCATAGATGTATCCTTTCACCATACCTATTCAACCTGTATGCTGATCAAATAATCTGAGAAGCTGGACTATATGAAGAAGAGTGGAGCATTAGAATTGGAGGAAGACTCATTAGTAACCTGCATCATGCAGATGACACAACCTTGCTTGCTGAAAGTGAAGAGAGCTTGAAGCTCTTAGTGACCAAGATCAAAGACCACAGCCTTCATTATGGATTACACCTCAACATAAGGAAGGCAAAAATCCTCACAACTGGACCAATAAGCAACATCATGAAAAGACTGAAGTTGTCAAGGATTTTATTTTACTAGGATTCACAATCAACGCCCATAGAAGCAGCAGTCAAGAAATCATGAGACACACTACACTGGGCAATCTGCTGCAAAGGACCTTGTGATGGTTGAGATTGTGTGTCAGCTTGGCTGGGCCATGATTCTCAGTGTTTTGGCAGTTGTATAATGTGATCACTTCCCTGTTGAAATCTGATATGTGATCACCCCCATGATTGGAATCTGCTGAGTGGTACTGGCAGGGGTGAGGTCTATGGCAGCTCACTGCCCCCTCAGCATTCATCTCTCCACCTTCTGCTGCCTACTTTCTTCCTGCTCGCCTTGAAAAAGTTTTCTTGTTCTGGATCCAGCAGCTGTCTCTTGTGTGACCTCTAGTTCTTGGGACTTGAGCTAGCAGCTTGCATGTCTATTTTGGGATTCGCTGATCTTCACAACCTGCAAGCAAGAGTCCTGCTCCCTGACTATCTAGGGTTCACCAGGCCCTGCAGCTACATGGCTCAGAAGAAATCTTGCTGTCTTTCCTGACAACTTTAGGGAGTCCTCAACTGCCACAGCCTGGTAGCGGGAGTGCTGCTCTCCAGCCTGCTCGTCTTGGGTTCACCGGCTTCTGTGGCTCCATGAATTGGGAAAAGACTCTATCCTGATCCAAGGTCTTGGGACTTTCCAACCCCTACAATCACGTGAGCTGTTTCCTTGATATAAATCTCTCTCTATATATTTATAGCTTTACTGTTTTGCTTCTTTAGAGAACCCAGCCTAAGACAGACCTCTTTAAAGTGTTGAAAAGCAAAGATGCCACCTTAAAGACTAAGGTGTGCCTCACCCAAGCCATGGTATTTTCAATTGCATCATATGCATGCAAAAGCTGGACAATGAATAAGGAAGACCGAAGAAGAATTGAAGCCTTTGAATTATGTTGATGAAGAATATTGAATGTACAATGGACTGCCAAAAGAACAGATGAATCTGTCTTGGAAGAAGCACAACCAGAATGCTCCTTAGAAGCAAGGATGGTGAGACTGCATCTTACATACTTTGGACATGTTGTTAGGAGGGATCAGTCCCTGGAGGACATAATGCTTGGTAAAGTACAGGGTCGGCAGAAAAGCGGAAGACCCTCAGTGAGATGGATTGACACATGGCTGCAACAATGGGCTCAAGTATAACAACAATTGTGAGCATGGCACAGGACCAGGCAGTGTTTCTTTCTGCGGTGCAAGGGTCACTATGAGTCAGAACCAACTCAAGGACACCTAACAACAACAAAATGAAGATAATTGTTTCTAATTTAATTTAATACATTTTATGCAGCCCAGGGATTGTATAACTACATTTCAACTTTTATGTTGAAATTCCTGATCTTCATTTTCACTGCATTCAGAGTCTCAAATGATAAAAGCCCTCCACATTCTTCTTTTGTGGAATTTCAAAATATAATATGCTCTGTTATGGTTAAGATTGTGTGTCAGCTTGGCTGGGCCATGATTGTTATTGGTTTGGCGCTCGAATGATGTTGTGATCAGTTCCATGTTGTGTTATGATATAACATGATCAGCCCCATATTGGGATCTGCTCTGAGTAGTCAATCAGTTGAAAGGGAGTTTCCTTGGACATGTGGCCTGCATCGAATACAAGCGGACATTCAGGCAAGGCTCATGGCCTTTCAGCTGCTCTGGATCCTGCAGCTGGATCCTGTTCATCTGACCCCTGGTTCTTGGGACTTGCGGTAGAAGCTTAGTTGTTAATCTTGGGATTCATTGATCTTCAAAGCCTGTGAGCAACAGCCCTGCTTGCTGACCTGCAGATCTTGAGTTTGCCAGCCCCTGAGGCTACATGAATCAGGAGAAGTCTCCATCCTTACCCACAGACTTGGGACTTTCCAGCCTCTACAACTGTATGAGACATTTCCTTGATATAAATATCTCTGTCTCTAT
The DNA here is from genome assembly GCF_030014295.1 of Loxodonta africana. Classification (NCBI taxonomy): domain Eukaryota; kingdom Metazoa; phylum Chordata; class Mammalia; order Proboscidea; family Elephantidae; genus Loxodonta; species Loxodonta africana. The sequence goes on from NC_087342.1 coordinate 165,655,438, forward strand.
TTATACACTTTACTAGTTTTGTTTCTCTAGAGAGCCCAGCCTAAAACAGGCACCAAAAATGTAACATGCATATTTTTAAGTTCAGCATAACAAATCTAAATTTACATGAGGCTATTAAAATCATTATTTATCACAATCAATATGAATACTCATATATATCAATGAAGACATAAATTTTTAAGACTGCAGAGTATCTGCTCGGACCTTTTCAGAGTTCTTTAGTAATATTCTATCATGTACCATATTACCTTCCTAAAAACTGAAAAAATCTGAATTTCAAAAGATATCTGTCCCCAAGTAGTTTGGGTAATGGGTCATGGCCTTGTACAACCACAACCACAATCTCTGTACAGAGCATAGACCTTGATTTCCTGATAGTTTAAAGGTCATTATGATGACCTGGCTTCCATCTCCTTCTTCTAGATCTCCTAAAATACTTCACTCTCACTTCCAAAGGCTTATGTTGAAAATAAGATGGTTGACAAACTGAGTGTCTAGGTTATTGGATAAGGCATCTAATGGATGTATCAATCTATGTAGATTACAGGAATTTAGGCAGCAAAGAAGGCTGAGACCTAGGTTTCCAGGACTGGATTGAACGAAAGAGAGTACTTAGAAAACTTGTAAATGATAGTAAAAGGAAAAAAGAGAGAATGTTCTACAAAATGGACATAAATCTCAAGGAAAAGGCTGTCTATAATAAATTGTCTGACAAGAACAGAACAGGCCACTGTGTCACCTTCCTAGGGCTATCATTAAAAAATATAACCAATTGGGTGGTTTTAAATAACAGAAATTTATTGTCTCATAGTTCTGGTGTCTAGAAGTTCCATTCAGGGTATCAGCCTTGTTGATTCCTTCTGAGGGCTCTGAGAGAGATATTGCTCCATGTCTCTCATCTAGTTTCTGGTGACTCCAGGCATTCCTTGGTTTGCAGCTGCAGTGTCACATGGAGTTCTTCCTCTGTCTGCCTGTCTCTGTGTATCTTCTCCTCTTTCTGAGTACACCAGTCACAGAGGCTTAGGATCTACCCTACTCTAGTATGAACTCAAGTTTATCTAGCTGATAACATTTTCAAAGACCCTATTTCCAAGCATGAACATGTTTACAGATACTTGGGATTAGAACTTTAATATAACTTTTGAGGGGACACATTCAATGTATAATGCCTTCCAATCCTGAAGTATATGACAAAAGAGAATAAAGAAGCAGCACTTGAAGGTTATAAGTGAGAAAGTCCTCAAGAGAATTAGAATTTATTTAAAGAAAGGAGGTGGTGGAAGTGAGAATACACTGAGGGTTTAGGGGAGTAACTATATACAAACGGCAGTTACAGAAGGTAACTGGGGAATTTTGAGAAATAGAGGAGTTCAGGGCTGGCTCTGTGACAAGGGAGCAAAGAAAGTAATGAATATTAATGTACAGCTGAATTGAAGGAAGGGGGAATGTGGAGATCTTATAATGTGTGGGCTGAGAGCCACTGTGAATTTAGACCCAGCAGCTTTTGGAGACAGATGAGCAATAAGCCTACATGAGAAAAGGTTAAACTCACCCAACAGAAATTGTGGATTCAGAGTTTAGAGCTACACTCTCCATACCATTGCCTGGGGTAAGACTCAACAGCTATAGTTTGGCTCACCTGCTCAGGAGTTAGGTGGCTGTCTCAAGGGCTAGAATGGATCCTTGATGGTTTATAGTCTTTTTTCCTAAAGTCTTTTCATGAGAGAGAGAGACTATATCCAATATTCATGTTTTCCAAACTTGAGTGACTAGAAATCCTGTCAGAGAAACAATAAAATGATTGTAGTCCTCCCAAGCTAATTTAAAATATTTTCATTGAAATGTTGCCTATGTAAATATGAAAGAACCATTTATTGCAAGGTCAAATTAATTTTTGTTCTTGTTGTTCTCCTGTATTTTTCCCTTCTTGATCTTCCTCACCTGGATTCTTTCTCTGTGATCTTTAGTAGAACAGAAAAAAGAACCTTCCAGGAGACTTTCTGTGTTTTGTAAAATGTCATTGAAGTTATGCTAGATATCCCAGGAATGTAGCGAGAATTGGGGGATGCCCTTTTGAGAGTTGAGAAGTGTGAATTAAAGGTTCTTAACTAAATATGGGGCCAAGGTTGCTGGCTCTTGGAGCACAAGTCTCCTATGATCTGATTCCTGGAAGGAATGTGGAAGATATATTTTGTACAATTTCACCAAAATTTCCTATCACTAAGTCTGGCTTAGAAATAGCAGAGCCACAAGAAGTCCTTTCCACTAATACATAGTGCCATTAACAAAATTTCAGGGGTGTGTAGATTATGAGGTCAATTTAGAATTAGTAAGAATTGAGAGGCCTTTGGGGAGCCCAAGGGTAGGTATTCATTACGTAGTTGGATATATGGTCTGGAATTCAGGCTACAGACCTGATGTCGTGGATTGAATTATGTCCCCCAAAAAATGTGTGAATCAATTTGGCTGGGCCATGATTCCCAGTACTGTGTGGTTGTCCTTCATTTTGTGATTGTAATTGTATGTTAAAGAGGATTAGGGTGAATTGTAACACCCTTACCCAGGTCACATCCCTGATCCAATGTAAAGGGAGTTTCCTTGAGGTGTGGCCTGAACCACCTTTTATCTCTCAAGAGATAAAAACGAAAGGGACATGAGCAGACAGGGGAACCGCACACCACCAAGAAAGCCGTGCTGGGAGCATAGCGCATACTTTGGACCTGAGGTTCCTGAGCTGAAATGCTCCCAGATGAAGGGAAGACTGATGCATCACAAGGACCTTCCTCCATAGCCAACAGAGAACGAAAGCCCTGAATTTGGACTTCTAGCCTATTGGACTATAAGAAAATAAATTTATCTTTGTGAAAGCCATTTACTTATGGTATTTCTCTTATAGCATCACTAGATGACTAAGACAGAATTTGGTACTGAGAGTGGGGTGCTGCTCTAATAGATACCTAAAATGTGGAGGTGGTTTTGAAACTGTGAATGGATATAGGACCAACAGCACCAGAGAACCGGCAGGGACAGAGAACTGACAGCGGCAGTGGACTGGTAGCAGCAGAACCAGGAGACCAGCACCAGACAGAGCTGGAGCTGACCCACAGAATGAGAGAGCTGAGTGCCTGTGTGCAGGAGGCTTCCTGGCAGAGTGGAGTGCCTCCAGGTACTTATTGTTGGAGCTACAGAGCTTTGGAGCACTTGTCCCAGTAGGGCAGATGCGGGCATGAGGCCTGAGTTGCCAAGAGGCCAAGAAACCAGGAAGCAGGAGCTGAAGAAACAAGGAACACAAGAAGCCGAGCTGCCTCAGTCTCAAAAGGTATGTCCAAGACCTCTGGGGTGTCATGAGCCATGACCTCTGGTGTTTCTAAGGGTGGAGTTGCCACTCAGACTAGGAGAATGGTGCATCTAAAGCTGAGGGAGCAGAGTTGCTGTCCCAGTGGGCCTGGAAGGCAGAGCAGAAGCCCAGGGCCAAAGGGCCTCCTCTCAGAATCTGGAGAATGTGGCCAACACCTACTGTCTGCAAGGCAGGGCCATGTGTTAATGGCCTCAGAGAACAGGATTATTTTCAAAGCCTTGAGAGCTAATGTAATTTGACCTGCTTGGTGCCTGTAATCCCTTCTTTTCTTCCGGTTTCTCCCATTTGTAATGGAAATGTCTAACTTGTGCTTGTTCTGCCATTGTACCTTTGGAAACAGATAACTTGTAGTTTAGATTTCACAGATGAAGGGGAATTTTTGGATTTTGGACTCTGAGTTAAGACTTTTGCTATATGATGGGGTAAATATGTTTTGCATGCTGCAAGGATGTGATTTGGGGGGGCAAAGGATGGAATGTCAAGGATTGAATTATATCCCCCCCCAAATGTGTGTATCAACTTAGTTAGGCCATGATTCCCAGTATTGTGTGTTTATCCTCCATTTTGTGATTGTAATTTTCTGTTAAAAAGGATTAGGGTGGGATTGTTACACCTGGCCCAGGTCACATCCCTGATCCAATGTAAAGAGAGTTTCCCTGGGGTGAGGCCTGCACCACATTTTATCTCTCAAGAGATAAAAAGGAAAGGGACAGGAGCAGACAAGGGGACCTCATACCACCAAGAAAGCAGTGCTGGGAGCAGAGCACAACCTTTGGACCCGAGGTTCCTGTTCTGAGATGCTCCCAGATGAAGGGAAGACTGATGCATCACAAGAACCCTCCTCCAGAGCTAACAGAGAGAGAAAGACTTTCCCTGGAGCCAGTGCCCTGAATTCAAACTTCTATTCTACCGGACTATGAGAAATAAATTTCTCTTAGTTAAAGCCATCCACTTGTGGTATTTCTGTTATAGCAGCACTAGATGACTAAGACACCTGAGCTGGACATACGTACTTAGAATACATCGATATTCATATAATAAAAAAGCAGGGTATAGATAATATTACCAAAGGAAATCAGGTAGAGTGAAAAAGAGGAGAAATAGAATATTACACTGAGAGTGTATGAGGAGAAAGAGAAGCATAAAAGAAAATTGATAAATGGACAGAAATTCACAGGAAATCCTTGGTAATTTTACTGAGTTAATGTAAGAGACAATATCAAGGCAAAATTAAAACTTTCGAATGCAAGCATGATCAGGTGACAAACATTAAGATGTCAATTAAATTTACCCAAAGTAGATAATTGTTCAATGAAGAAGTGATGGGATAGGGAAATGAAAGGAAGAGAGAGAGTGAAAAATTTTTGGAGTTCATTAGAAACGTACAAGAGCTCAAATAAGAAGCTAATTTCTGAAAGGAACTAGAGACTGGTGAAGGTAGCTAGCATAAAATACATGGTGGAGGTAGAATCTTTTTTTCGTAAAATGTGCAAGAAATTTTGTTTTAAATGTTTATGTGAATATTTAGGATAAACAAATAGTTTGAATAATGGGATATTCAGAATAATTGGTCAAAAGACTTTTTGGAACAAAGTGGAGGTAGGTATGGGTGGTAGGTTTTGATCTAGAGTGGAGGGAGACACTTTTCATATGCTAACAAAAGAGAAGGATGGGAGGACAAATGGATGGGAGGATGGGTATAGAAAGCAACAGATTTCTTCATAGTCACAGTTGAATGACTCCGTGCTTGATATATTCTATTTTCTCAGTCAATTAACCAAAATAAACCTGTTGCTGTTGAGTCAATTCCTACTCATAGTGATGCTATAGGACAGAGTAGAACTGCCGTATAGTGGTTTCCAAGGAGCAGCTGGTGGATTCAAACTGCCAACTTTTTGGTTAGCAGCCATGTTCCTCTACTGAGAGTAAGTGGAAAGGTGGTGGGGCTATGGGCATCGAGTAAGTGAAGAAGGTGTGAAATCACCTTGAAGAGAGAGATTGAATTTATTGAGAAAACAGAATTACCTGGTAGGCATAAAGTCCCATGAAGTTTAGAGACTGGGAATTTCTGTTGTTACCAATCCATTATGTAATCAATGAATTTTTTTCTATGGTTAAATTTGCTGTCTTTGTAAGAGAGTAAAAACAGCATGTATTTTTGTTACTCCAGACTTACTGTTTTACATATTACTGTTGTGGATATAGACAAGGGCTTGGTTGAAGAGATCCACATGGACAGTAGCCTAGATAGAAAAGGAAGGGTTTATAGACTGAGAAGAAGAAGAGAAGTTAAGAAACTGGAAGTTGGAAGAGGTTAAAGAACAACTATAGACGGACAATTGGAAGTAGAATTGAGAGAACCATATTATAATCAGATATCAATTTTAATTTTAAGATTTCAAAATAAAATATTCATTCAAAAATATTTATTGAACACCTTCTATATACAAGATATTATGCTTAGCATTTAGGAAAGGAAGATGGGCCAAGGACCCTACTCTTATGAAGCCAAGACTCTAGGCAGGTGGATAATAACAAAACAGAATGATAATTTGGTTTGCAAGTCTCTATTACAGAGGTAACTGTGGATGAGACAGAACACTCCTGAGCTTTCCCAGCCAGGGGTGTTGTTTAACAATGCCACACAGATGGTGTCATGGCATTAATGTGCTGTCCAATCGGGAAAGTCAATCATCAGCTTATAACATAGAAAGCTACTTCTGTTGCTGAAAAGAATGAGATTTAATCCCTACCATCATCACAGCATAGGCAGGACACAGTATCCTGACCCTGAGAACATGACTAAAATCAGAGAGCTGCAGGGTCACAAAAATACAAAGAAAAGCCATTCTAAAGCTAACTGGTAGTAAACGGCTGGCAATTTCACACAACATATATATATATTTTTTTATTTGAGTCAGCTAACCTGTTTGTGATTCAATTGATTTAACTGTATTTATAGTAAATTTTAAGGATATTTATTAACAAAGACTGAGAATATGGGAGGGGTAAATTGATATGTGACAAAAACATCAAGGAATATACAAAAGAAAGGGGACAAAACTTAAGAAGGTTAGCATTTAGCCACAATGAAAATATTTTCCTTTGTTTTACCAAATTAAGGATTTTTTAAAATTCTGTCTTGAGAGGATAATTCTAGCTTATTATCAGAGAACTGAAAGCACTCACTGATGAAGTTCAGAGACTATAGCCTTCAGTATGCATTATACCTCAACATAAAGAAAACAAAAATCCTCACAACTGGACCAATAAGTACCATGATGATAAATGGAAAAAAATACTGAAGTTTTCAAAGATTTCATTTTTTTGGATTTATAGATGGCAAATATGATTATGCTTATATTAATGATATTATAATACATTTATAGTTCTAAATCCATTGTATGTTAGTCATTCTCAACTACTCATTATGGACTCCATAATGTCTCTAAATTTTCTGGATGTCGTTTTATAATATAAATATCTCAAATTTATCAGCCTGCAAGCTTTAGTGTCCAAAATAGTGTTGCAGTAACTATGGTTGTTTAACAAAATTATCCCAAAATTTAGCAGCATAAAACAACTGTTTACTATGCTCACAGATTTTGGTAAGTCAAGAGTTGAGTTGGCTTGAGTTGTCTCTACTTCATGGTGTTCGGGGCCACAGATTAACAAACTGAAGCCTGGAGACAAGAATCATTTGATGGCTCGTTAACTGACAGATCTGATGGTTGATGCTGGCTCTTTGTGGGTGTCACTCAATTCTTTTTTGCATTTATGTGAGAGTTAATTTCAGCTTTCTCATAGCATAGTGTCTTGTTTATGATGGCACGTGTCCTGGGAAGAGAAAGAGGGAGACAGAGAGAGAGTGACAGAGAGAAATTGAGCTAGAAAGAACCCATATTGCCTTTTATGACCTAAATTTGGAAGTATTCAGCATTACTTCTGCATATTCCTTGAGGCAAAAAGTCCCATCCAGATTTAAAAAAATATAGAATCTGCCTCAATCCTGGAAGATCATGTGAGACTGGAAATATTTCTGTGGTCATTTTTGGAAAAATAGTATTTGCCCCAGTGGATAATATCAAGCAGTACTCCTTAGAGTTATTTTTAAAACACTTAAATCTCCGTTAGGTTTTGTCACTGGTTATTTGCATTTTGTGCTATGGGAGTACAGTGGATAAACTCATTAATTCTGTCTAATGGTATTGAATAATATTTTATAGAGTAGGTAATAGCTGAGTGGGCTATTTAAGAGAAACTTGGAGCTTACAAGTAAGGAAAATTAATTCATTCCATCCACCCTGCTTTTGTGTGGGAGTTCATGGCCTGTTCAGGAAAGGGTGACTGTTCATTGTCAAGGAAAATGAGATTAGAAAGGTTGGATATGAAGCCCCTCCAATCACTATTTAAAGGAATAATTTATAACCCGTACTTTAGTCCAGATATTCGATATGCATTTTATTTAGAAGTTGTTATTACTGTGATAATTTGAAACCAAATAATTTTTATTAACATGTATTATGATATATAATTTAAATATGCTAATCAGTGGAAAGTGGATGTTTACTGTTTTTCCCCAATCATAAATATCCTAATATACACAAATTTTTTTTTTTTTTTTTTGTAGCAGTGATGGCTAGCTATCAAATTTCAGTCTTTCCTTTGATGGTAGCTAAGAACTGGTTGCCTGGAAAGGACTACATATCTGAGCCTTCTTGTGACTAGGTTTTTCTGTGTGAGTAGTTCTTATCAATGGAATATAATTGAGAATCATATATTCTTTTCCAGGTCAAGGCTTTCAAGGAACAGGTATACCATTCCTACACTACATGCAGATAATTTGAAAGCTATAGGGGATTAAAGACTATACAAAGAAAGAAATGTGTGTCCTTATTCGACATGTGGAGGAAAACCATGTACTGACTGATCAGTAGCATTCACTTTGAATTTTAATGTCAGTAAAAAATTTATCTGTAAAGATTGTTGTTGTTGTTGTTAGTTGCTGTCAAGTCAGTTCTGGTTCATGGCTACCCCATGTATGCAAAATAGAATTGCTCCATGGGATCTTCAAGGCTGTGACCTTTGGAAAGCAGATCATCAGGTTTGTCTTCCAGGGCAACTTTGGGTGGGTTCAAACCACCTCTCACGGATTGAATTATGTCCCCCAAAATATCTGTGTATCAACTTAGTTAGGCCATGTGTGGTCATCCTCCAGTTTGTGACTGTAATTTTATGTTAAGAGGATTAGGGTGGGATTTTAACACCGCCCTTACTCAGATCCCCTCCCTGATCCAAGGTAAAGGGAGTTTCCCTGGGGTGTGGCATGCACCACCTTTTACCTCTCAAAACATAAATGGAAAGGGAAGCAAGCAGAGAGTTGGGGACCTCATACTACCAAGAAAGCAGTACCAGGAGCAGAGCGCAAGCTTTGGACACATGGTCCCTGCACCTGAGAAGCTCCTTGACCAGGGAAAGATTGAGGGCAAAGACCTTCCTCCAGAGCCTACAGAGAAAGGGTTCCCCTGGAAGCAAGACCTGAATTTGGACTTGTAACCTACTAGACTATGAGAAAATAAATTTCTCTTTGTGAAAGCCATCCACTTGTGGTACTTCTGTTATGGCAGCACTAGATGACTAACACACCACCAAACTCTCAGTTAATAGTCTAGCATAAATATATAATACTGTCTTTAAGCCAATACATGATTTTGGGTCTATCTGTAACAGCATTTTAGCCTAACCTAAATAATACAAACAACAACACAGACTAAAAATTGACCTAACAGTGGCTTTTGTTGGTTTACAAAAAATTTTCTCTTTTGTATGAATTAATTTTTCAAAACTATTTTTTTATGATAAAAGATATCATTGAGGCGCCACTCTTTAATTTAAAAACAACTGAATATAAATGGAGGTTCTCCAAGGGAATATAGGCCGCGATGTTTGAGCATGAGGGAATTTTCTTTTCCTAAAGAGGTAGTTACCACAACCAGGATTTCTTGATGACATTATAGTAGCAAGTCCTGCTGGTGCAATTGTTAAAGCACGTGGCTGCTAACCGAAAGGGTGGTGTTTCAAATCCACCAGCGGCTTTGAGGGAGAAAAGGCCTGACAATCTGCTCCCATGAAGTTAACAGCCTAGGAAACCCTATAGGGCAATTCTGCTCTGTCACATAGTGTAGATATGAGTTGGAATCGACTTGAAGGCACATGAGAACGACAACATATAATCAAGCATTCATAAAAATTAACAGATATTAAGAGAATGAAAAGATAATCCCCAGATTGGAGTAAGATATTTGCAAAAGACGTATCTGATAAAGGACTTGTATCCAAGATATACAGAGAACTCTTAAAACTCAACAGTAATAATAATAATAATAAAATCCCTGAAAACCTAGGCAAAAGATCTGAACAGACACCTCACCAAAGAAGATAAACAGATGGCAAATCAGCACATGGAAAGGTGTCATTAAGGAATTGCACATTGAAACAACAAGGAGATGCCACTTTGTACCTATTTAAAAGGCCAAAATCCAAAAAATACTAACAGTACCAAATGCTGATGCGGATGTGGAGTGACAGATACTCTCATTCATTGTTGTATGTATGTAAAATGGTACAGCCACTACAAAGCAAAACATGGGCTCACCATATGATCCAGCAATCACACTCCTAGGCATTTACCCAAATGAATTTAAACTTATGCCCACACAAATATCTACAGATGGGTTTTATAGTAACTTTATTCATAACTGTCAAAAATTGGAAGCAACCTAGATGTCCTTCAATAGGTGAATGGATAAACAAATGTGGTACATCCATAAAATAGAATATTGTTCAGTGATAAAAAGAAATGAACTATCAAGATATGAAAATACATGGAGGCACCTTAAATAAATATTGCTTAGTGAGAGAAGCCAGTTGGAAAATGCTACATACTATATGATTCCAACTATATAACATTCTGGAAAGGCAAAATTATAAAGATGAGTGGCTGCTAGGATATCAGAGGGAGAAAGGGAAGGATAAATAAGTGAAGCACAGGACATTTTAGTATTCCAAAATAGTGAAATGATTTTGCATAATACTGTAGTAGTGTATACATGACATTTTGCACTTGTCAAAGAACAGGAAGAGAGAACCCTAATGTAAACTATAAACCCAAACTCAAACCTAAACCCATTGCCATTGAGTTGGTTCCAACTCATAGCGATTCTATAGGACAGAGTAGAACTGTCCTATAGGGTTACTGAGGCGATAAATCTTTAGGGAAACAGACTGCCTCATTATTCTCCCACAGAGCGGCTGGTGGGTGTGAACAGCCAATCTTTGATTAGCAGCCTAACACTTAACCGTTGTGCCACCAGGGCTTCTTCATAAACTATGGACTTTAGTTAATAATAATGTATCAATATTGGTGGTGCAGTGGTCAAGAGATTGGTTGCCAACCAAAAGGCTAGCAGTTTGAATCCACCAGCCGCTCCTTGGAAACCCGATGCGGCAGTTCTACTCTGTCCTACGGGGTAGCTGTAAGTTGGAATCACCCTGATGGCCAGGGGTTTATTGGTTCATCAATTGTATCAAATGTACCACAGGAATGAAAGATGTTAAAAATAGGAAAAAGCATGTAGGGTGGGTGGAGAGGTATATGAAAACTCTCCAAGCTTTCTGAACAATTTTTCTGTAAACCTGAAACTGCTCTAAAAAAATAAAGTGTATTAAGTTAACATATGAAAAAAAAAAAAAATACAGTGACTGTGATGGTGGTGAAGTGGTTAAAGCATTTGGCTGCAAACTGAAAGGTTGGTGGTTTGAATCCACCAGCTGCTCTGTGGGAGAAAGATGTGGCCGTCAGCTTATGTAAAGATTTACAGCCTTGGAAACCCCATGGAGAGGTTCTACTCTGTCCTGTAGGTTTTGATATGAGTTGGAATTAACAACAGTGGGTTGGGTTTTATGATGCCCAATTGTTTGGTCAAATACTAATCCAGATGTTGCTTCAAAGGTATTCTGTTGATGTGATTGACATTTACAATCAGGTGACTCTGAGTAAAGGTTACCCCTGATAATGTCGGTGAGCTTCATCCAATTACTTAAATACTTTAAAAGCAAACACTGAGGTTTCTGGGAGGAGAAAGAATTCTGTCTGCCTCAAGGCTCTAACATGGATACCTCGCCCAAGTTTCCAGCCTGTGCCAGACCTTTTGATTTTGGATTTGCCAACCACCACAACTGAGAAAGATTACTCCTTAAAATAAATTTATATATCTATACCTAATTTTATATCTATAGATCTCTATCCTATATTTCTTATAGGTTCTGTTTCTCTGAGGAAGCCAGACTAATACAGTGTAAATTTCACTTTCTTGAATGTTCCACTAAAATTTGATTGAAAAAAATAAATAAACATTGTAAATAAAGTAAAAAAAAGAAAAGAAAAGCATTTACACTTAAATACATATGCAGATACATATTAAGCTTTTGTTTTAATTATTTTTATTATATTTAGTTTATTTTTCCTCTAGTTTCTCTCTTCACCTGCATCTTTTGCCTATCTGGTGTGAATTTATAATTAATAATGGAAACAAAATGATAGTCTATGAACTTGTGGTAATTCCTAGAGTTGCTTACAATTTTCTAAATAATTATTTGTCTAAATATGATAAGTTTCTTGAATCAGGTTCACTTAAATGTCCCGCTTACAGACTTCTTAGGAGAGAAGGCAGGAGGGTACTAAGCATTAGACTGTATCTATAGACCATGAACTCTAGGTTAAAAGCTTCTGTTCTATCCCCTGTTCCAACCCTAAACAGCAATGTATTCTTTGGCAAAGTATCTCACTCTTAGTTCAGTTTTTTCATATCTAGAATAAGCAGTGTACAGCAATATTGCTAGTTCTAAATATCATGTTACCAAAAATTATGTTGTTTGGTGCCATCGAATTGGTTCCAACTCATAGAGACCCTATGTTTTTTTTAATCAAAAATTATAATGGTTATTAAATGAAAAGTATTAGTGGTCCAATAAATTTGGGAAACAATTGATTAAACAAAGTTGTTGTTAGATGTTGTCCAGTCAGCTCCGATTCATAGTGACCTTTTGTATAACAGAACGAAATGTTGCACTATTCTGTGCCTCCTCACAATAATTGCTATGTTTGAACTCATTTTTGCAGCCACTGTGTCAATCCACCTTATAGAGGGTCTCCCTTTTGTCACTGACTCTATTTTACCAAGCATGATGTCCTTTCCCAGTGATTGGTCCTTCCTGATGACAGGTCCAAACTATGTGAGACAAAGTCTCATCACACTCATTTCTAAAGAACATTTGACTGTGCTTCTTTTGAGACTGATTTGTTCATTTTTCTGGCAGTCCATGGTATATAAAATATTTTTTGCTAACACTACAATGTGAATGTCACTTTTTCTTCAGTCTTCTTTTTTCATTGTCCAGCATTTGCATGCATATGAGGCAATTGAAATGAGTCAGGAGCAGCTTAGTCATCAAAATGACATCTTTGCTTTTTAAAACATTAGAGGTTTTTTGCAGATTTCCCCAATGTAATATGCCATTTGATTTCTTGACTGCTGCTTCCGTGGGCGTCGATTGTAGATTCAAACAGGATGAAATGCTTGACAACCTCAATTTCCTCACCATTTATCATACTGAAGGCTGTAGTCTTTTATGTTCATCAGTAAGTACTTCAAGTCTCTTCATTTTCAGCAAGTAAGGTTGTCATCTACATATTTCAGATGGTTAATGAGTTTCATCTTTATTTTTTAGCCTTTAAAAAGCTAATATAATTATGAATATCTAAAGGTAAAGCATATTATGTGGTATTTCTCAAATTATTTGATTACATAATGTTTTGAATGACACTGATGTTGTATGGACTGGTTATTTTCAGAGTATATTGTTCCTTTCAACTATATGTAATATTTTATGATTCCAAGAAATAATTTTATTAGTAAAAAGTTCAAGTTCAAGATGATTTAAATAAAATATTTATGATGATCTCTAGGAATATTAAAAGTTTATTAATTTTTTTCTAATACTATTATATTGAGGTTTGCACTCAGCCACCAACTAAGAGGTTGGTGCTTAAAACCCACTCAGCAGCACCACAGAATAAAAGGCCTGGTGATCTGCTTCTGTAAAGACTGCAGCCAAGAAAACCCTATGGATCTCAGTTCTACTCAAGTTACACATGAGGTCTCCATGAGTCGAGGGTTGGCTCATCATCAACTAACAACAATTATTATATTGATGTCATATATTGTACAAAATTAATATACTAATTTATCAAAGAAAAAAATAAAACTCATTCCATAATCCCACAACTCAGAGATAAACACTACTTATCTATATGTTATTTTATAAAATTGGGATCATAGTGTAAACACATTTTTATCCTATTTTTCTTAAATATTATATTAATGATATTTGTTTTTGTAAAAATTATCTTAATTTTTAAATATATCCCACAATGTTATAATTATTTATTAAATTGATGATTACAATAATTTTTTAAACATATTTTTGTAGAAAGAAAATTGAGAGAGGGAAATCACTGAATATTATTTAGGTTAGCTGTTAAAATTGGTCTGCAGAGTTCTGAAGGGGTCTAAGGAATCTCTGTAGATGATGGGGTTGGGGAGGAATGGAAAGGTGGGTCTTTAGGACTGCCACTGATATTTTTACCAGGGTACAATAGATATCCTTTATCGAGCTACATCTTATATTGGTTTTCACATGGCATTCTATTTCAAGTAATAGTTCAAAGGCATAGTTAAGGAAAAAAAATAAAACAATGATAAAAAAGCAATGCAATTTTTAAAAATTTTTATTACTATTTAAAAAATTAGCTATATCCATAATTGAATATATAATACATATTTGAAGCCACAATATGATATTGTCCTGTAGGACATGGAGAAGCTTTGTAACTAGGCAGTTATCAAAACCTAAAGTGGGGCAGGGCCAAGATGGCGGAGTTGCCAGAAGTTTCCTGTGGCCCTTTTACAACAAATACCCAAAAAAGAAAAAGTGAATTGATTATATATGAAAATCTAGGAGCCCTGAACATCAAAGTTGTGGAGTCAGACTGAGCAGCAGGGAGAGGGAGAGGCTGTTCAGAAACAGCAAGGATTTGCCAGACTTGATGTGCCAGCACCCTGCAGGCTGGATCAGCTGGCATGCTCAGGCCAAGGCAAGCAGTAGTGACTGGGACACGTTTTCCACACCAGGAGAAACTGAGAGGTGAAAAGTCTGCACAACACTATGGAACCAGAGGAAAGCAGCACTAGATCTGTGAAAGTTAAGGCAAGCATCTAACATACCACGCAGGATCAAAAAAAACCTTCTCCCTCTGAGAAGTACCCCTCTCCGATTTATCCACCCCCTCCCCATTCTGCTCTGGTCTGGTGAGTCTCCAGTGATTGCTGTACCCCATGGGTCAAAAGTAGACCCGTTAAGCACCTGAGCCATTTTCCCAGCTTTGGAGAGGGGGAAAAAAAAAAAAAGGCATACAAATAACAGATGGGAGAAAATAATTTGCCACCTAAAATGGGACCTCAGGTAAGGCACAGTCTCTTTGCCTAGGCACAGGCATAAGGGGTCCATGGACTTTAAATGCCTTTCACCCCTGCCTAGACCCGTATGGGCTCATTTCTACAGTATAGGTCCCCATCAGCATAGTACAACAGGGTATATACCTGAAGCCTATTTTCAATTGCAACATTTAAGAGGGAGTGGCAGATTTGTGACATTTGAAACTGCCCTACCCATTTAGCAGGGTCCTCACCTACCCACATCAGGGGCCTGAGGATTGGTGGCTCCACCCACTCCACCTAGCCACCCGTGAAACAGGTCAAAGAATAAGTGGTGCCTCCCAGACCTTACAGACAACAGCATTGGGTGCCCGAAGTCTGGCTGCAAACCCACCCACCTATGTGCTCTAGGGAACAGGGACACACCTGCCACCTATGTACTCAGGGGCAGCTGTCAGCCCCCTGCCTTGCTCATCACATAACCCCCTACTGCAACCAGATATCCGTGCCAGCTCCAATCACAGTTACATGGCCCTGCCCATGTAGGACTGTAGGTGAGAGGCTGCCACACACACTCAGTGATCGACAATCTGGACACATGAGCTGAATCCACACGAGAAAAATAAATGTATCCCTGGGCTTACAAACCTAGTAGCAGCTCTAACCACCTGCTGACAGGATGTAAGAGTTTCAAAGACTCTAACAATCAAACTGGCTCACACAAGCAGCCAATTTGGTAAAAACTCTCAGCAAAATAGGAATAGAAGGAAAATTCCTCAACGTAATAAAGGGCATTTATACAAAGCCAACATCATCCTAAATGACAAGAGTCTGAAAGCATTCCTCTTGAGAATGGAAACCAGATATGGATGCCCTTTATCACCACTCCTATTCAGTATTGTGCTGGAGGTCCTAGCCAGAGCAATTAAGCTTGAAAAAGAAATAAAGGGCATCCAAATTGGTAAGGAAGAAATGAAAGTATCCCTATTAGCAGATGATATGATCTTATACACAGAAAATCCTAAAGAATACACAAGAAAACTATGGAAACTAATAGAAGAGTTCAGCAGAGTATCAGGATACAAGATAAACATACCAAAAACAGTTGGGTTCCTCTACACTAACAAACAGAACTTTGAAGAGGAAATCACCAAATCAAGACCATTTACAACAGCCTCCAGAAAGATAAAATACTTAGGAATAAAGCTAACCCAGGGACATAAAAGGCCTATACAAAGAAAATTACAAGACTCTACTGTAAGAAACCAAAAGAGACTTGCATAAGTGCAAAAACATGCCTCACTCATGGATAGAAAGCCTCAACATTGTGAAAATGTCAGTTCTACCCAAAGGGATCTACAGATACAATGCAATCCCTATTCAAAAATCCAATGAAATTTTTTAACAAGATGGAGAAACAAATCACCAACTTCATATGGAAAGGGAAGAGGCCCCAGATAAGAAAAGAACTACTGAAGAAGAAAAACAAGCAGGAAACCTCAGGCTACCTGGTTTTAGAACCTATTATACCACCATGATAGTCAAAACAGTTTAATACTGTTACAACAGATGCATAGATCAATGGTACAGAATTGAGAATCCAGACACTAATTCATCCACTATGAGCAGCTGATATTTGACAAAGGCCTAAAGTCCATTAAATGGGGAAAATATACTGTCTTTAACAAATGGTGCTGGCACAAGTGGGTATCCATCTGCAAAAAATGAAGCAAGACTGATACCTCACACCATGCAAATCAAAACTACAATGAGATACCATCTCACCCAACAAAACAAACCAAACCAAACCCATTGCCATCCAGTTGATTCTGACTCACAGTGACCCTATAGGACAGAGTAGAACTGCCCCATAGTGTTCCAAGCAGCACCTGATGAATTCAAACTGCTGACCTTTTGGTTAGCAGCTGTAGCTCTTAAGCACTATGCTACCACGGTTTCCCACCCAAACAAATGGGCAAATGATATGAACCGGCACTTCACCAAAGAAGACATTCAGATGGCTAACAGATATATGAGGAAATGCTCGCAATCATTAGCTATGAGAAAAATGCAAATCAAAACTACAATGAAGAGGCGGGGCCAAGATGGTGGACTAGGTGGACGCTACCGCGGATCCCTCTTGCAACAAAGACTCGGAAAAACAAGTGAATCGATCACATACATAACAATCTACGAACTCTGAACAACAAACACAGACTTAGAGACGGAGAATGAACAAATATGGGCAGACAGCGATCGTCTTCAGAACCAGGAGCCAGCGTACCAGGCAGGTGACCTTCGGAGCCTGATCTGGGGCAGAGCCCAGGGGGGCAGACGGCACAGACAAGGGGCCCAGCCCTACCCCCCGAACTCATCCCGGGAGAGAGCCGAGCCGGTTGGCACGGGCGGCGTAGTGGCGCAGCCAGTGGGGGAAGCACCCGGGAGGCAGTGACTGATCTTGGAGCGGGGAAAGCAGCTTCCCAACCCGGGAGCCGTCCCCCCGGGAGTTTGGCGGGAAGCGGGCGTGGTGTGAGCGTGGGGATCAGCTATATTTCCCTAAAGCGACCCCGGGGACGGGCCTAGCCATTCGTGTGGGTGACGACCACCCGGTTCGCGCTAGTGATGTGGCGCACCGGAGGGAGAAGCCCCCGGGAGGAAGTGATTGGTCTCGGAGCGGGGAGAGCAGCGTCCCAGCCGGGGAGCCGTCCCACTGGGATTTTGGCAGACGCGGGCAGAGCGTGAACGCAGGGATCAGCTCTATATTCTGAGGTGCTACACTCCTAGCTCTCTGATCCCTCCCCCACCCTCCGCAGGCGGCTCCATTAACATCCGAATACCCTGAGCCAGAGGGAGAATTCAGATAGGGATCTGACTAGATTTTTTTCAGCTGATTACCTGGAAAAACTAGTTTCCCAGTGATGGCTCGGAGACAGCAGTCCATATCAAACCACATAAAGAAACAGACCATGACAGCTTCTCCAACCCCCCAAACAAAAGAATCAAAATCTTTCCCAAATGAAGATACAATCCTGGAATTATCAGATACAGAATATAAAAAACTAATTTACAGAATGCTTCAAGACATCACAAATGAAATTAGGCTAACTGCAGAAAAAGCCAAGGAACACACTGATAAAACTGTTGAAGAACTCAAAAAGATTATTCAAGAACATAGTGGAAAAATTAATAAGTTGAAAGAATCCATAGAGAGACAGCATTCAGAAATCCAAAAGATTAACAATAAAATTACAGAATTAGACAACGCAATAGGAAGTCAGAGGAGCAGACTCGAGCAATTAGAATGTAGACTGGGACTTCTGGAGGACCAGGGAATCAACACCAACATAGCTGAAAAAAAATCAGATAAAAGATTTAAAAAAAATGAAGAAACCCTAAGAATCATGTGGGACTCTATCAAGAAGGATAACTTGCAAGTGATTGGAGTCCCAAGGGGGGACAGAAAACACAGAGAAAATAGTTGAAGAACTCCTGACACAAAACTTTCCTGACATCATGAAAGACGAAAGGATATCTATCCAAGATGCTCATCGAACCCCATTTAAGATTGATCCAAAAAGAAAAACACCAAGACATATTATCATCAAACTCGCCAAAACCAAAGATAAACAGAAAATTTTAAAAGCAGCCAGGGAGAAAAGAAAGGTTTCCTTCTAGGGAGAATCAATAAGAATAAGTTCAGACTACTCAGCAGAAACCATGCAGGCAAGAAGGGAATGGGACGACATATACAGAGCACTGAACGAGAAAAACTGCCAACCAAGGATCGTATATCCAGCAAAACTCTCTCTGAAATATGAAGGAGAAATTAAGATATTTACAGATAAACACAAGTTTAGAGAATTTGCAAAAACTAAACCAAGACTGCAAGAAATGCTAAAGGAGATCGTTCGGCCTGATGACCAATAATATCAGGTACCAGCACAATACAAGGTCACAAAACAGAACGTCCTGATATCAAAGCAACTCAAATAGGGAAAGCACAAAAACAAACAAATTAAGATTAATTCTAAAAAATAAATAAATAAACAAAATAATACACATAACAGGGAATCATGGAAACCAACAGATAAACAATCACAATAATCAAAAAGAGGGACTAAATATAGGAGGCATTGAACTGCCAGATGGAGAGTGATACAAGGTGATATAGAAAGATACAAGTTAGGTTTTTACTTAGAAAAATAGGGGTAAATAATAAGGTAACCACAAAAAGGAATATAAATTCCATAACTCAAGAAAAAAGCCAAGAAAAACGTAACGACTCAACTAACATAAAGTTAAATATTATGAAAATGAGGATCTCACAATCTACTAAGAAAAATGTCTCAGCACAAAAAAGTATGTGGAAAATGAAATGGCCAACAACACACATGAAAAGGCATCAAAATGACAGCACTAAAAACTTATTTATCTAGAATTACGCTGAATGTAAATGGACTAAATGCACCAATAAAGAGACAGAGAGTCACGGACTGGATAAAGAAACACGATCCATGTATATGCTGCCTACAAGAGACACACCTTAGACTTAGAGACACAAACAAACTAAAACTCAAAGGATGGAAAGAAGTATATCAAGTAAACAATAAGCAAAAAAGAAGAGGAGTAGCAATATTAATTTCTGACAAAATAGACTTTAGACTTAAATCCACCACAAAGGATAAAGAAGAACACTATATAATGATAAAAGGGACAATTGATCAGGAAGACATAACCATATTAAATATTTATGCACCCAATGACAGGGCTGCAAGATACATAAATCAAATTTTAACAGAATTGAAAAGGGAGATAGACACCTCCACATTTATAGTAGGAGACTTCAACACACCACTTTCGGAGAAGGACAGGACATCCAGTAAGAAGCTCAACAGAGACACGGAAGATCTAATTACAACAATCAACCAACTTGACCTCATTGACTTATACAGAACTCTCCACCCAACTGCTGCAAAATATACTTTTTTTCCTAGTGCACATGGAACATTCTCTAGAATAGACCACATATTAGGTCATAAAATAAATCTATGCAGAATCCAAAACATTGAAATACTACAAAGCATCTTCTCAGACCACAAGGCAATGAAGCTAGAAATCAATAACAGAAAAACTAGGGAAAAGAAATCAAACACTTGGAAAATGAACAATACCCTCCTGAAAAAAGACTGGGTTATAGAAGACATCAAGGAGGGAATAAGAAAATTCTTAGAAAGCAATGAGAATGAAAATACTTCCTATCAAAACCTCTGGGACACAGCAAAAGCAGTGCTCAGAGGCCAATTTATATCGATAAATGCACACATACAAAAAGAAGAAAGAGCCAAAATCAGAGAACTGTCCCTACAACTTGAACAAATAGAAAGTGAGCAACAAAAGAATCCATCAGGCACCAGAAGAAAACAAATAATAAAAATTAGAGCTGAACTAAATGAATTAGAGAACAGAAAAACAATTGAAAGAATTAACAAAGCCAAAAGCTGGTTCTTTGAAAAAATTAACAAAATTGATAAACCATTGGCTAGACTGACTAAAGAAATACAGGAAAGGAAACAAATAACCCGAATAAGAAACGAGAAGGACCACATCACAACAGAACCAAATGAAATTAAAAGAATCATTTCAGATTACTACGAAAAATTGTACTCTAACAAATTTGAAAATCTAGAAGAAATGGATAAATTCTTGGAAAAATACTACCTACCTAAACTAACACATTCAGAAGTAGAACAACTAAATAGACCCATAACAAAAAAAGAGATTGAAACGGTAATCAAAAAACTTCCAACAAATAAAAGTCCTGGCCCAGATGGCTTCACTGCAGAGTTCTACCAAACCTTCAGAGAAGACTTAACACCACTACTACTGAAGGTATTTCAAAGCATAGAAAAAGACGGAATACTACCCAACTCATTCTATGAAGCTACCATCTCCCTGATACCAAAACCAGGTAAAGACTGTACAAAAAAAGAAAATTATAGACCTATATCCTTCATGAACATTGATGCAAAAATCCTCAACAAAATTCTAGCCAATAGAATCCAACAACACATCAAAAAAATAATTCACCCTGATCAAGTGGGATTTATACCAGGTATGCAAGGCTGGTTTAATATCAGAAAAACCATTAATGTAATCCATCACATAAATAAAACAAAAGATAAAAACCACATGATCTTATTAATAGATGCAGAAAAGGCATTTGACAAAGTTCAACACCCATTCATGATAAAAACTCTTACCAAAATAGGAAGTGAAGGAAAATTCCTCAACATAATAAAGGCATCTATGCAAAGCCAACAGCCAATATCACTCTAAATGGAGAGAACCTGAAAGCATTTCCCTTGAGAACGGGAACCAGACAAGGATGCCCTTTATCACAGCTCTTATTCAACATCATACTTGAAGTCCTAGCCAGGGCAATTAGGCTAGACAAAGAAATAAAGGGTATCCGGATTGGCAAGGAGGAAGTAAAGCTATCACTATTTGCAGATGACATGATCATATACACAGAAAACCCTAAGGAATCCTCCAGAAAACTACTGAAACTAATAGAAGAGTTTGGCAGAGTCTCTGGTTATAAAATAAACATACAAAAATCACTTGGATTCCTCAACATGAACAAAAAGAACACCAAAGAGGAAATAAGCAAATCAATACCATTCACAGTAGCCCCCAAGAAGATAAAATACTTAGGAATAAATCTTACCAAGGATGTAAAAGACCTATACAAAAAAAGAACTATAAAACTCTGCTACAAGAAATTCAAAAGGACATACTTAAGTGGAAAAACATAGCTTGCTCATGGATAGGAAGACTTAACATAGTAAAAATGTCTATTCTACCAAAAGCCATCTATACATATAACTCACTTCCAGTCCAAATACCAATGTCATATTTTAAGGGGATAGAGAAACAAATCACTAATTTCATATGGAAGGGAAAGAACCCCCGGATAAGTAAAACATTACTGAAAAAGAAGAAGAACGTGGGAGGCCTCACTCTACCTGATTTCAGAACCTATTATACAGCTACAGTAGTCAGAACAGCCTGGTACTGGTACAACAACAGGCACATAGACCAATGGAACAGAATTGAGAACCCAGATATAAATCCATCCATGTATGAGCAGCTGATATTTGACAAAGGACCAGTGTCAGTCAATTGGGGAAATGATAGTCTTTTTAACAAATGGTGCTGGCATAACTGGATATCCATTTGCAAAAGAATGAAACAGGACCCATACCTCACACCATGCACAAAAGCTAACTCCAAGTGGATCAAAGACCTAAACATAAAGACTAAAACGATAAAGATCATGGAAGAAAAAATAGGGACAACCCTAGGAGCCCTAATACAGGGCATAAACAGAATACAAAACATTACCAAAAATGATGAAGAGAAACCAGATAACTGGGAGCTCCTAAAAATCAAACACCTATGCTCATCTAAAGACTTCACCAAAAGAGTAAAAAGACCACCTACAGACTGGGAAAGAATATTCAGCTATGACATCTCCGACCAGCGCCTGATCTCTAAAATCTACATGATTCTGTCAAAACTCAACCACAAAAAGACAAACAACCCAATCAAGAAGTGGGCAAAGGATATGAACACACATTTCACTAAAGAAGATATTCAGGCAGCCAACAGACACATGAGAAAATGCTCCCGATCATTAGCCATTACAGAAATGCAAATTAAAACTACGATGAGATTTCATCTCACACCAACTAGACTGGCATTAATCCAAAAAACACAAAATAATAAATGTTGGAGAGGCTGTGGAGAGATTGGAACTCTCATACACTGCTGGTGGGAATGTAAAATGGTACAACCACTTTGGAAATCCATCTGGCATTATCTTAAACAGTTAGAAATAGAACTACCATACAACCCGGAAATCCCACTCCTCGGAATATACCCTAGAGATACAAGAGCCTTCACACAAGCAGATATATGCACACTCATGTTTATTGCAGCTCTGTTTACAATAGCAAAAAACTGGAAGCAACCAAGGTGTCCGTCAACGGATGAATGGGTAAATAAATTGTGGTATATTCACACAATGGAATACTACGCATCAATAAAGAACAGTGACGAATCTCTGAAACATTTCATAACATGGAGGAATCTGGAAGGCATTATGCTGAGCGAAATGAGTCAGAGGCAAAAGGACAAATATTGTATAAGACCACTATTATAAGATCTTGAGAAATAGAAAAAACGGAGAAGAACACATACTTTTGTGGTTACAAAGGGGGGAGGGAGGGAGGGAGAGGGTTTTTTATTGATCAATCAGTAGATAAGAACTGCTCTGGGTGAAGGGAAAGACAACACTCAATACAAGGAAGGTCAGCCTAATTGGACTGGACTAAAAACAAAGAGGTTTCCGGGATAAAATGAAAGCTTCAAAGGTCAGCGGAGCAGGGGCTGGGGTCTGGGGAACATGATTTGAGGGGACTTCTAAGTCAATGGGCAAAACAATTCTATTAAGAAAACATTCTGCATCCCACTTTGAAATGTGGCGTCTGGGGTCCTAAATGCCAACAAGCGGCCATCTAAGATACATCAATTGGTCTCAACCCACCTGGAGCAAAGGCAAAGGAAGAACACCAAGGTCACACGACAACCAAGAACCCAAGAGACAGAAAGGGCCACATGAACCAGAGACCTACATTATCCTGAGACCAGAAGAACTAGTTGGTGCCCGGCCACAATCAATGTCTGCCCTGTCAGGGAGCACAACAGACAGCTCCTGAGGGAGCAGGAGACCAGTGAGATACAGACCCCAAATTCTCATAAAAAGACCATACCTAATGGTTTGACTGCGACTAGAGGAATCCCGGAGACAATGCTCCCCAGACCTTCTGATAGCACAGGACAGGAACCATCCCTGAAGACAACTCATCAGGCATGAAAAGGACTGATCAGCGGGGGGGAGAGAGATGCTGATGAAGAGTGAGCTAATTAAATCAGGTGGACACTGGAGAGTGTGTTGGCAACTCTTGACTGGAGGGGGGATGGGAAGATAGAGAAAGAGGGAAGACGGCAAAATTGGCACGAAACGAGAGACTGTAAGGGCTGACTCAATAGGGGGAGAGCAAGTGGGAGAAGGGAGTAAGATGTATGTAAACTTACATGTGACAGACTGATTGGAATGGTAAATGTTCACTTGAAGCTTAATAAAAATTAATTAAAAAAAAAAAACTACAATGAGATATCATCTCACCACAATAAGGCTAGCATGAATCCAAAAACACAAAATAATAAATGTTGGAGAGGTTATGGAGAGAATGGAACACTTATACACTGCTATTGGGAATGTAAAATGGTACAACCCTTTGGAAATTGATTTGGCACTTCCTTAAAAAGGCACTGGGTTTGGTTTTTTGTTTTTAAAAGCTAAAAATAGAAGTACCATGCAATCCAGCAATCCCACTCTGTGGATTATATCCTAGAGAAATAAGAGCTGTCACATGAATAGATATATTTGCACCCATGTTCATTGCAGCACTGTTCACAACAGCAAAAAGATGGAAACAACCTAGGTGCCCATCAATAGAAGAATGGACAAACTATGTTATATACACACAATAGAATACTACACAACAATAAAGAACAATGATGAATCCTTGAAACATCTCACAACATGAATGAATCTGGAAGGCATTATGCTGAGTGAAGTTAGTCGGTCAAAAAAGGGCAAATATTGTATGAGACCACTATATAATAACTTAAAAAAAAAGTTTAATCACAAAAGAAAGCATTCTTTGGTGGTTACAAGGGTGGGAAGGGAAGGAGAGGGGAATTCACTAACTAGATAGTAGACAAGAATCACCTTAGGTGAAGGGAAGGACTATACACAATACAGGGGAAGTCAAAACTGGACTAAACCAAAAGCTAAGAAGTTTTCTGACCACAATCAAACACTTTGAGGAACAGAGCAGCATGGGCAGGGGCCTGGGGGCCATGTTTTTGGGGGACATCTAGGTCAATTGGCATAACAAAGTTTATTAAGAAAATGTTCTGTATCCCACTTTGGTGAGTGGCATCTGGGGTCTTAAAAGCTTGGGAGCAGCCATCTAAGATTTATCAATCGGTTCCAATCCACCTAGAGCAAAGGAGAATGAAGAACACCAGAGACACAGGGAAAAGATTAGCCCAAGAGACAAAAGAACCACATAAACCAGAGACTCCTTTAGCTTGAGATCAGAACTAGATGGTGCCCAGCTACCACCAATGACCTCCCTGACAGGGAACACAACAGAGAGTCCCTGATGGAGCAGGAGAAAAGTGTGGTGCAGAACTCAAATTCACATGAAAAGGACAGATTTAACGGTCTGACTGAGACTAGAGGAACCTGGACTCTCTGATAACCCGGAAGTAAAAGCATTCCTGAAGCCAACTCTTCAGATAAAGATATAGACTGGAGTGTAAAACATAAAACAACACTTGTGAATAGTGTGCTTCTTATTTCAACTAGATACACAAGACTAAATGGGAAGCTCCTGTCCGGAGGCAGGATTAGAAGGCAGAAAGGGATAGGAGCTGGTTGAATGGACACAGGAAACCTGGGGTGGAAAGGGGAAGTGTGCAAGTAGGGTCGCATAACAATATGTGTATAAACTTTTGTATGAGAAATTAACTTAAGCTGTAAACTTTCACCTAAAGCACAATAAATACATAAATAAATAAAAGCCAAAGCAACTGAAAATCTATGAACTAGACTGAAGTCAGTAAGTGAACTTGCTCCCAACTGGGACAGATTTGCTAAAACACAGCTGATAGCAGCTATTAGTGGAAAACCAACCAACCAACCAAACAAATAAAAACTCATCCAAATTGTAGCCCAATGATATGAAACTATGTACTCCTTCAATCAGTTTTTACTAGAAATTAATTACCCAAACCCAGTGCTGTCGAGTTGATTCCGACTCATAGCGAACTTATATGACAGAGTAGAACTGCCCCATAGAGTTTCCAAGGAGCGCCTGGTGGATTTGAACTGCCGACCCTTCGGTTAGCAGCCGTAGCACTTAACCACTACACCACCAGGGTTTCCAGAAATTAATTAACAGCTTTCAGTTATATCTGGAGTAGAATCCGAACCCCAGGCTGTGGCCCGCAAAACCCTTTATAATATAATTTCTATTTCCTTCTCCAATAGTAGCTTGTGTTCTTTCCCTTCTTGCTATTCTTTTCACGCCACATTCTTAAAATTTCGTTTTGTAAATTTTTGTCTTTTTTTTAAACTTAAAAAATGTTGCAACAATACTATGAAAAGTTCTGATATACTCTTTTCCTGATTAACACATTGTTTATATTTTGCAAAATTGGGTTTTCATTCTCTATCTGTAGTCCACTCATTCACTCTTTCTGTGCCTTTAAAGAAACACACCTGCACAAACACAGTCGTGTTGTATTTTTTTCCTGAGCAATTTGATAGTAAGTTAAAAATACCACGCATAGCTGAGAACATCCCAAGCCAGCCATCCTAATGTGGAGCAGTCTATAATAACCTATTTTCAAAGAGCCTTGGTAAAGGAAAAGTCAATTCCCTTTCATTTTCCCTTTCTTTTCCTTCCTCTTCTACTGCACGATGAGCTCAAGTTTCTCATTCTTATAAGAAAAGTTCTTACAGAAACATAGGCACTAAAGAGAAGATTGTCAGGTTAGGTCCCAGATGTCTCCTCACACACATACTTCTTCACAAAAGTTGTCAGAATATCTCTATTTTGTTGCTGCACTTCAGATCTTCCTCACGTTTCTCTAACAACTATGGAGCGTTTAATGCTTTAAAGGGCTGGAAGTTCCAGAAAAAATAAGCAGTATCATTATCTCAAAAAAGGCTAACTGTAGGTCTTATGTTCTTTTGAAGGGTTTGAGTTCATGTAGAGGTTTCTCATTAACAATGAGAAAATGGTATCCACATTAGGAGTAGATATTTGCTGTGTAGAATGCAAATTTTTTTTCAATTTGAGGGTACACTCTTCAGATATAACAGTATATTTGTATAATCCTTGATGGGACTCTAGATCCTGTAACACAGATACATAATTCTCATCCTATCTTAGCCAATTTAATAATCAAAAATTCCAGAAATCATATCAGTACCATTATTTCTCATTTTCCAATATGTCCCTGTTAGAAAACAAAAGAACACAATGAGAGAGGAGAGAAGGGAAAGAGAAACAAATATTTCCTCTTGGTTACTGTTCATACATGACATAAATACTGCTAAGAATGAGGCCAGTCAACTGGTTTGACTGATTGGCCCAAAGTGGTAATTCAGAGGAATGTTGGGAAAGAGGGTAGGGGAAGGAATATGACACATTGAGTGAGACTGCAGCATCTATTACAAACATAGTTATGGACTAGGAAATTAAAACGTACTCAGAACCGAAGTAACAATAGGTTCAAGAAGGTGAGATGGATTTCTGAGACAATTATACAGGGAAGAAGGAAAGAAATTAGAGAAGAATGGAGACTTATGACAGATAACTTTTTCAAAACCATTAGCTGTGAAAGAAGGAAGTTTTATCAGTAGTTAGAGCAGGCAAAAGGATCAACTAACTTTCTCTCTTCTTTTGGATTTTTGTGTTTTTTAAGGCTAATGGCTATGTAGAAAAGGAAAGATTAAACATGCTTAAAAACAGTAAAAAGATAATAGAGCCCAGAAGCACCAAGTGAGACAAGTGTTTTGTGTGCTGCCTTAAAGTTAGTGAATTTCTAGTTTTGCTATTATGAAAGAAAAGGATTAAAAAACATTGACAGAGATATTAAATGAGCTTTGCTGTTGTCCTCATATAGGTAATACTACAGACCCAGAAAACTGATTTATGGTTGTTATTATATTTTAAGGAGCAATCAATGCCATACCATTGTAATCCATTCCAACATCAAACTGATTTTAGATGTGTATGACAATTGATTTTCTGCAACAGTTTGTGACAGTATGTGCTACTTTCCTTTAGAGCCAACACTGACACAGGTCCACAAAAAGTTAATATTTGAATATCAGCAAACTCATATGATGGGAACATGCACTTTCTAAACTAATAAGAACAATGAAGAAGAGATGGGATCTTAGTTTAAAAAAAAATGGTATAGGAAGCATTTACCAAGATATGAAAAAACAAATTTTTGTCCCTCAAAAGCACAATTCAAATCCAATAGGAAATTAAAGTATTAAGGATTTGAATTTTAAATTGGACATTCAAAAAATTTTATCTACCCTTGTGATATATACTTATATATAAGCAAATTTTCCCAATAAAATTTAAACTCCTTTGATGTTCTTGTATCCACAATGAAGTTGCAAAATAACCATTTGTTTTTTTTTCTTTTTCCTTCTCTTTATTTTAAATTATGTGATTCAAATATTGCAAATATTGTCTATTTGCCTTACTCTTAGTTTAGGCTCTTTCATAACTCTACATAATAATGGAGCACTAGGGCCTAGAGCTTCTCCTTTTGTTCTGAATGGGCTGCATTCTCACACACAGGAGAAATAAATAAATGGCTGAGTAAATCCCAAGCTGGTTTCTCTTTTAATCTTCTGTGTGCTTTAGCCATAAAATCCAGTTCATTTAAAGCCCTCTGTGTTGTTTCACTTCATCTACTTGGCATAACAGCACTAAAAGTTCTATTCTATGTGTTTCACAAGAGTGAAACAGCTCCCAGCTTTACAATAAAACTGGAGGAGTTTATTATATAATGGTAGTTTATTGTGTCATTGGAATATGCACAAAGGTGTCATTGTTTAATATATTAGTTTTTGATAATGTGGGACTACTCTTACCTACCAGCTGGATATATTTTATAAATTTATAATAGAGGCTTCAAGTAGTACAATGTAATTATTTGTGACTTAATTTCACATCTCAGTTCTTAATAATTTTCCCAGAGGTGATAGCACTTAATTAATTTAAGTTTAGGTGTATTTATGAAAAGAAATAGGGTAACAGCAAAAATCATTGTTGGGAGATTACATGTGATAATATGCATAAAGCATCTAGCAGTGCTTGGCATGTATTTAGGCTCCACCTATTACCTCCTTGTGTTGTATAATTTTCAATTTTTATTCATAATAGTCAGGGGAGTTGATAGATCAGTTTGCTTATGTCTCAATTTATGAGAACTTTTTTTTTAATATTAGCAAAAAAATACTTTAAAATGGTAAACTGTACAGAAAAAAGTCATATTCCCTAGTGACTTATGTAACGATACAGTTGCCTCATTATCTCTATTTCTTCCTAAATTTTTTGGTTTGGACCCCTTAACTGCCATGCGTAGTTTAGATGCCTCATAGATTGTTGGCAGCTGCTGCTTTTTTTTTTTTTTTTTAAATAGTAAGTGAAAATTTTAAAATATTTTATCAATAGCTTAACCTTGAATCAACTTTGATATTCCTTCTTACAATGATTATAATGATTAGTCTACTGGCTCATAACAAAGATATTGAATGACCTTTCAGCTCATTTATTAGGGCCTTGTGTAATTCCCTCATTGGAATCCTGCCTTGATTCCCTGCCTAACATCCTAGCAGCTCTTTCCCACCCTGTGTAACTTTACAGACTGGAGCCCTTTTTGGGGGCTCAGGTTCTACAGGCAATTATTACCTTTTTATTGCCAGAAATGCAAATCCTGTTTTTTATCTCCACAGGCAGTGCGATATACGTATTACAAAGATTAAAATTCTACAAAGACTTTCTGTGCTAACCTTCCTTCTCAATCTCTACGTTTTCTGACCATCTACTAAAATTTTCTTTAATCATCTTTTCTACCACTGTTGGTGTAAAGAGTCAATAAACATATAGGCTTTCCTAATTGAACCTATTCCATTAAAAATCAAGTTAAACATATGGCATCTGATGTTTGAAAGAAGTTATTTTATGTTACTGATGTTGTTTACTGATGTTGTTTATGCTTAATGCTCTCTGATTAATATATCAAATTCCACTTCAATAACAAGAGAGTGCTCTGTTTTCTTAATCTACCTTTGACCTCTCATTTTGCGTTGTAAAATTTTCTTATACATTATCATTTTATTTTTCTGTTGAATCGGTTTCTTAATGCTATTAGAAAGAAGCTTTTTTCAACAGTATTAAATGAAGAATGAGTTTCAGAGCGTGCCTTTAGTTTACCTCAACGATCCATATCTATCTTATCATTACTATTTTTATTTTATTCCTTTGCTCTCATTTTTCTTTAAGTTATACTCCTTCACATTCTTTTATGCATAATCGTGAATTTTTTTTCTGAATCCTACTGTAATTAATTTTTGTATTATGCTATGTGTCTCATGTTATTCCTTTCCCCTTGGTCTTTTCTGGATCATTTTGCGATTGGTTATTTCTAGAGATATGTAAGAATTTTTTTCATACTTAATAATTAACCCAGTGCCAATTGAACTTTGTTATTTTGTCAGTAGACAGTGTGAATGATCTTGGTTCAGTTAAGTATGCATTTTTTTTTTTTGAAATTGGACCCTATTCTCAAATATACAATATAATTTTTAGCGTACTTCTTAAAAGCATATATTCTCCTATGTTATTTTTCTCCATATATTTGCATTTTCCTTCAATCATTCACTTATCTGGTTTTCCATGCTCCAAGTAAATATACCATTATATGGGGGGAAAAAAATTCCAGCATTAAGTGGCCTAGAATGACATTAATATTAAAAACCTTTACTCATGGACAACACAACTCAAAAATGTTTTTTCTAAGAGCTGATTTCATTCTGCTTTGTTCCCAGGTGTTTTCTAAGACTTCTATCTCATAAGTTATAAGCTGATGATAAGAAGAGAGGTAGATGATCAAGGTTAGCAGGAAAATATTACAGTAAGACTTGGAAAAATTCACTTTTTTCTTTGTTTTTCCTTTTTTTGTATATGTATATATCTATATCCGTATCTCTATCTATCTATCTATCTATATATATATATGAGCCCTGGTGGCACAGTGTTTAAGTGCTACAGGTTTTAACCAAAAGGTCAGCAGTTCAAATCCATCAGCCGTTCCATGGATGCCCTATGGGGCAGTTCTACTCTGTCCTGTAGTGTTGCTATGAGTGCGAATCAACTCGATGGCAGCGGGTTTGTTTTTTTGTTTTTTACATATATATATATATGTACCTACATGTATGATAATTTTTCAGTGGTCACCGTACAGATTACAATTAGTGTAATAAATTTATTAAAATCTAGTTTGAATAGGTATCAACTTAACTTTAACAACATACAAGAACTCTGCTCTTATGCAGCTCTGTATAATTATGTTGTTGTCACAAAATACATATTGATATGTGTCCATTAACATATTTTTATAATTTTTATACATTCATCTTTAAAATCATTAGGAAATACTATAGAATCTTCAAACCAAAATTAATCGGAAACCCTGGTGACGTAGTGGTTAAGTGCTATGGCTGCTAACCAAAGGGTCGGCAGTTTGAATCCACCAGGCGCTCTTTGGAAACTCTATGGGGCAGTTCTACTCTGTCCTATAGGGTCGCTATGAGTCGAAATCAACTCAGTGGCACTGGGTTTGGTTTTGGGGTTTTTTTTTTTTGTATTTACCTATTTAATTGACTTTATAAAATAAAAAATTAATATATTTTATTAAATATTAGAGTTTCTTTGTATGTCTTTGAGTTACTGTCTTAATGCCCTTCATTTCAACCTGAAGGACTCTCTTTGCTATTGCTTATAGGACAGATCTACTGTCAAAGAATTCCTTCACCTTTTGTTATCTAAACATATCTTAATTTTCCTTTCATTATTGAAGGATAATTTTGTCAGATATAGGATTCGTGGTTTACAGGGTTTGTTTTTGTTTGTTTGTGCCTTTCAGGACTTTAAACACATCATCACACTGCCTGCTGGCCTTCATGATTTCTGATGAGAAATTGGCTAATCACCCTCTTAGTGAGGATTCCTTCTGTGAGATGGGTCTCCTCTCTCTTGCTGCTCAAGATTTTCTCTTTATCTTTGTCTTCTGAAGGATTGATTATAGTGTGACTCAGTCTGGATCTCTTTGAGTTTATCCAACTTGGATTTTATTGAACTTCTTTGATGTGTAGATTCATGCTTTTTGTCATATTTGGGAAATTTTTGGTCATTATTTCTTCAAATAATCCTTTTGCTACTTTCTCTTTTTCTCCTTCTGGGACTGCCTTAAGTCCCTTTTTATAATTTCTAT
Organism: Loxodonta africana; assembly: GCF_030014295.1. NCBI lineage: Eukaryota > Metazoa > Chordata > Mammalia > Proboscidea > Elephantidae > Loxodonta > Loxodonta africana. The sequence goes on from NC_087342.1 coordinate 165,687,577, forward strand.
CTCTTTATTGATCTTCTCATTTTGTCCAAATATTGTTTGCATGATCTCCTTTAATTCTTTGTCCATCCTTTCTCATGACTTTCTGAGTATATTTAAAACAGTTGTTTTAAAGTTTTTTCACAGTAAACACAATGTTTGGAATTACTTGGGAACAGTTTCTGTCAATGTATTTATTTATTTTTCTGTAAAGGGCCCTACTTTCCTGTTTTTTGTGTGTCTTGTAACTTTCTGTTGAAAAATTTTGCACTTTAATATTATAATTTGGTAACATAGGAAATACATTCTTCACCTTCCCCAGGGATTTTTGTTGTTTCACGTTTAGGGCTGTAGCTATTTGTTTAGTGAGTTCTCCAACATATTTTATACATTGGTCTATATAAATCAATGCTAGTTTATTTATTTATGTTTACTCAAAATTTTCCTGCTTTAACCTTTGGAGACTCTTTTAGTTGGCTCCTGTGTCCACTCACGTACCTCAATGTTTTTGTTTTGTTTTGTTCATATTATTTTGTTTTTGAGCAATTTCAGGATTTAGAAATGTTCCTCGCTTGTCTTGTACATTTCCTACCTCAGTACTAGAATTACCATTTCTCTAAGGAATACTTGTTCCTTTTATTAGAGAATGGTATTAGAAACCAAGATCTAAGAGCTAGTTGAGCTCATTTCCACTGCGGTGTCATTAATTCTAGGATTCTTCAACTCACATAGAAAGAAAATGCAAGTGTCTAGAAATGTCTTCCTGTGGTTTAGTTTAATCAAAACAGACTATATAGGTTTCTTTGAGTATTCAAATGCAGAATAAGTTATTGTATTTTTGTTCTTAGAGTTCATGAGCCAAACTGGAATAAAAGAAAAACCTTCTAACAGAAAGTTGAGAACCCTAGAAATATATCAATAAACATTTTGAAGCATCATGTTTCCACATATAACCTTAAAATAAGTACTTTGATATGGTTCGATGGAGGACAATTTTAAGTTGTTATATATTGCATTGTGTCCTACAAAAAGATATGTTGAAATCCTAACCTCTGGAACCTCAGAATTTGACCTTTTTTGGAAAAAGCATCACTGAAGAGGTAATTACTTCAGATGAGGTCATTACGGTGGGTCCTAACGTCTTTATGGCTGCTGTAATTATGAGAAGAGAAGAGACACAGAGACAGACATGCACAGAGAAGATGGCCATGTAAAGATGGAGGAAGAGAATGGAGTTTTGCTGTCATAAGCTAAGAAATGCCTGAGACCAGTAAAAGCTAGAAGAGGCAAGGAGTCCTTCCCTAGAGACTTTAGAGCAAGCATGGCCCTACCAACACCTTAATTTTGGACTTCCAGCCTACTGAATCATGAGAGATTATTTCTGTTGTTTTAAACTATCACCTTTGTGGTACTTTGTCACAGCAGCCCTAGGAATCTAAAACAAATTGCAATAGCAAAGCCAAGTTAAAATGAAATTTTTTGGTTAATCTGAATGTATTTTGATACAATGTAAATGACACAACTAAAAAGCTGTCTCTTGTTTCTTGGACAACTGACACTAATAAAAACTTTAAAAACATTTAAATAACTCAAAACTTAAGAAAGTTGAAAAATAATAACCTCTTAGTTACCATCACAAATTATAGTTAAGGAAAAATATCTAAATTATTGGCATCTAAAATTTATAGATGTTATATGCTTCAGTTGTAACAATTTCAGATCTGGGCAATGTAGTTATTTTTTAATAAAAATTTGTTTACAAATGATAATTACCAAAGATCAGATTTATTATTTTAGTAGTATTTATAGATTTATTTACTGTAAAATAACTTTTCTTGAAGCTGTTTGCTGTACTATATTTCCTTACTGTGATGTCTTTTCATTGCTTAAGTTTTATTTCTATTTCCTAATCAAGGTAATAAATCTCTTCTAATAAAACAGTTCGATAAAATTTCATGTTGATATTTCCAATGAATATCAGTTTTAGGTATTTAGTGAATAGCAGTTTCGAGGAAAACAGTAATAATTTAATATTGCATTTATTACTATCATTAAAACATTTGATATTTTGCAAGTATAGATTTTGTTAGCATCAAGGTAAATATTATAATCTAGATCATTTCAATCACATCCTTAGGCTGCTACCTAATATTTGACAAATGCATTTTATACTTTTACCGTTTGCGTACTATCCTCCTCTTCAAAACAAAAATTGAAGTTGTGGATTAAATTCAGTCTAGGTCTACTTTTTGCAGGCTTATTGGAAAATTATATGATATAACTGGAGGCAAATGTCATGTTGGAATATTTTCTGGCTCAGCATGAGAAATACTCTTGGGAAACTCATTCAGAAACTGCAAAGAGATAATGGCTTTGCTATGAAAGTGACTATAAAATTAGTCATAGAAGAGGTTATAAACTGTTTGGCAACCATCTTAAAAGGAAAGAGAGGTCAAGTATTAAACTACATCAAGCCAGCAAACATCATCAATAAATATTTTCAAGGATACAAAGTATTAAAATAGACTCCTACTGCTGCAATGGTTGAATAATCCAGTATACATTTGAAATAAAAGTTCTGTATAAATTATACTAAAACTGACTTTTAAAAATCTAATTTGTTACTGTGGATCCAAAAACCTGATTCTCCATCAGGATAAATATTGCTCAATGTATTACCTGAACTTCTAAAAATATTTTTAAAAATTTTGCTCTCGTAATTGAAAATGTACAGTTACAGAGTTTATTCAATGGACACTTTGCATCCATAGATTTAGAAAAAAAAAATGAGACACCTTCTTTGTCTTTGGCAATGAAAATGGCAACAGGGTAAAGTAGCAGGAAACAAAAAAAAGATGGCTAGGCTTTTAGAAAGAAAATAAGAGACATTCCTCCTGGAAATTCAGTGTTTATGGTTCTGAACTGTATGCATAAACCCACAACAGTTCCTCAAAATCATAAAGAATGATAAGATTGATGAGATGAGGACTCTATTGTCTAATCCGATTGAGCCATACACACAAGACACTTATACAGTGTTAGCAATTGAAAGCCACCATAGTTATTTATAGAAGGTAAACAGTAAACAAGAACAGCTATTAGGCAAACTGGTCCCCTTCACACCTATGAGTATCCCACTTAGTGTGCAGAGGAGGGACACACATGTCTAAAAGGAGAACCACTCACCGTTCCCAAATTACCCATGTTCATTTCAATGTCATTGGGAGGGGCACACCATGGAGTAGGTGTCAGAAGGTGTGTTGTCAGGTCAGGTCATGTGTGACCTGGCTGTGTTTATTCTCTCTCTCTCTATCTCTGTGTCTGGCCTCCTGTGTTTGCTGTTCCAGTTCTCAGTCAACAGCATTGAGACCACCATGCGCCAGTACCAGGGTTAGGCTGGCACTACTACAGCTCTTGAGGCAAAACCACTTGTTTGCAACCCAGTGTGGTGTATGCTCAAGCCTCTGCTCTGCTGTTGATCTCCTGTCCAGAGTATCCAGCTCTACTCTGTGGGCCAACTCGCCCACTGCTGTCGCCTACTCTCTTACCAAATCTGCTCAATGCCTTTGTCTGCCAGTTTCGTGGATGCTACCACTCACAGTGCTGCTGCAGCTTCTCTGCTGCTTACCTCTGCTTTGCTTGCCATCATTTCTCTCATTCTTTGATATTATCAGCTCTGTCAACATTTCAAGTTCAGTGTAATAGCCCGTGACCTGCATTACAGCTCTTCTAGGAGGTTGTCAGCACACGACTCCATTTCCAAATGATGCGCTCCCCTTCTGGCTCTCCTTGGTCAGGAAGCCATACCTGAGCCTCTGTGATCTACTGTTTTTCTCAGTCACCTTGTGGGCCCCTCCAGCCAATCCTGGTAAAGGTCAGATTGGGCAGGGCTCCCAGCTTATCCTGGTAAAGGTCAACTACTGGGTGGGTCTCCCCTTCAACAAGGAAAGAGCACATTAAATGGAATTAGTGTAACAAAAAAAACCAAACCCACTGCCATCCTGTCATTCCAACTCATAGAGACCTGATAGAAAAAAGTGAAGTGCACTTTCACGTATGGGAAGACCAGTATGTCTGAAGTGATAGTGGAAGAGAGAAATAAGCTCAAGTAAACCCAGAAGGGCTAGGCGGACCTAGTGGTTTAGAGGAGTGTGGATCCCACTAAAATGCTTTGAACACAGGTTTCAAGGACCAATTAAAACTTTAAGTATCTTCCTAACCAGTAATTTTTTAAATATTGATAAATTACCAAGTAAATGATTATTACTGTAATGGCACAATTCTGGATTGCTAAGAGCAGATGGTAAATAATCTGAGGAAAAGAAGAGCCTTTTACCACGCAAAAATAGAACCACAGAGAAAACTGCTCATTTCATAAAATTGTTGGCTAGTTATGTGTACAATCAGATATAATCACCAGTCCTAGGGAGAGGAAAGAGAACCTCAGAAAAAGCTGAAATTAAATTTCAAATCAGCTGATCCAAATGGGGAATTGGATTCAGAATGTATTTCGTATAAGGAGAACTATACCTCTTTGTATGTCTTACAATTAGCATTTGGGACTGAACTACACCTACTATTACCTGACAACACTATTTTCTGTTGATATCCATAGAATATTCTTTGTATTTATTTGTTCATTTAATTAAATCATTTACTTACCGCCTAATTTGATATTCATTCAACAAGCATGTATTCACTGTTTAACTAGTGCAAGTGTTGCATAGGACAAAAAGATCTGTTTGATTTTTAGATTTCAGCCTAGTTAGAAAGAAATTTGTATAAATTCTCATAATTACTCAATTTTGGGATCATTGCCTGGGTGCAATTAGGTGGCTGTAAATATATTCTAAGGCACTGAGAAAAAAAAAATGAGTTATCTTGTGATATTTTGTGATAACAAAAATGGACTTAAGTTCCCTATACATGCATTTTTATCATGTCCTTTTCACCTCAATATCTTCTTGAGATAAATTAGGCATGCCACACATATGCAAGTGTTAAGAATTATAATAAAGGTGATATAGGACAGCTCGTTCCCTTTGTAACTATCAGGTGGTAAATGTAGACCTTCAGTTGTTATGGTAACCTTCAATCAAAGTATCATGAAAGTCATCTCTCTACAATATTTAATACAGTTATTTCCATTAAATATGATTGAATAGTTCTTTCTGAACCCAACGACATAGCTGAAGTTAAAAGCGATATTAGAAAAAATGAAAATAGATATATCCTCAATTGTTTAATGGAAAAAAATCTGTCAAAAATTTCTCTTCAAATTAAATTTTTGTAAGAACAGGTACAGCTCTGTTGCTAATAAAATATTAATAGCTCCTACATAGTCTTTCACATAGATCATGAAGCATCGTGGATTTTCCATGAGGCTAGTGGGAACAGACTTGATGGTGATGATGATGATGACTAAAATGAGATTATGCTAACATTGAAAGTATTAATTGGCAGATAAATACTAATAGATAGTATTTTTTCATCAAAATAATTCTCTCCAAACTCTCACAAATTCAGAAGCATAAACAAAAAAGTTGAAAAGCCAAAGATTATGAAATCAATGGATGTAACTTTGAGAAACAAGACTTGAATTTATAATAGCTACAATTTATACAATGACTCTTAATATATTATCACTAATGCTCAACACATATGAGGTCAATATTATTAGGCCTGTTTTCTAGATTGAGAAAATGAGCTACCAAGAGTTGATACAACAGTAACTTTTGAAGGATCACTCCATGAGTGTGCGGCAGAGCAAGAGCGTGTACCAAGTCCTTGCATCCCCAAAATCCACGCTCCTTTCATCAGCCCGTGTTCTCCACTTAGAATCGTTTTGAGGTTATGACCCTAACAAAATATTATAACATTTATAAGTCTACAAGCTACTTCAGAAAAGTGTACTTATGTTAACTACTTGCTAGAATGACAAAAACGAATATCTGAGTTTATTAGCTTAGCTGTCTGCTAACAACGCTTAAGGTTTAATGCTCGGCTCCTAAAAAATCTCCTTGGAGCACAACCCAGGATAATGTAAAAAGTAACTGGAGCATGATTAGAAAAGAAAACATTCAGTGATTCAGTGATCAGCAATGGGAACCTTGGGAAGGACACACTAAAAGCTACAACTTGGAATAATAGGTTCGTGTAGTGAAATAGTTGTTAATAGAGTCTAAGAAGAAAATGTCTCAGTTAATTGTGCCCTCTTTACTTTTCATTTATGTATCTAAAGAAACTTACCTAAAATAAAAGTAGGATAATGTTTTCTTGTGCCCATAACCAGGAAGGCTGACTCAGGTTTACTCTATATGTGAAGAATTGGAGCATTAAATAAATCTTCCTCATTTTGTGGCTACAAAGGTTAATGCATTTGGAATGAAGAACTGAGCTGAAATCCTAGTTTGTTCAAATATTAGTCAAGTTCCTTAAGGATAATATTAAGAATACTATTAGCAATTATTGGTCACTTACTATGTGCCAGTAAGTATCACTTACTATGCACTATCTAGACATACTCTGCATGTATTTTCAGATAGGAAAATACACGGCACAGAAAATTTACCTTCCTCCTCAATTTTTTATTGAAATGAGAAGGATAGCACCTATATCATAGTTTTATGATGAGAATCTGATGAAAATAGTAAGTTGCTGTTATTAGGTGTTGTCGAGTCAATTTTCGACATATCACTGAGTAGAACTGCCCCCATAGGGTTTTCTAGGCTGTAATCTTTATGGGAGCAGATTGTTAGCCACTTGGTGGGTTCGAGCCACCAACCTTTCGGTTAGCAACTGAGCTCTTAACTATTATGCCACCAGGGCTCCAAAATTATAGGCAATGATTAAGAGCATAGGCATGATATAATAATCCTGTGTTTGAATTCTGTTTTTTTCACTTAATATTTCTGTGACTTGGAAAAGTACTCTGAGTCTCACTTTATTTTTATCTGTAAAGTGAGGGTCAATAAAGTACTTGCTTCATAGCATTGTTTGGGGGAATTAAATGCATGTAACAGTCTTAACACAGTGCCTGGCATATTTTCAGTGCTCAGTAAGGATTCGTTTTAGTATTATTCATAATAAGAGAATCGACATGGGTAGATCATCTGGCACATAGGAGGTGCTCACCAGAGGGAAAATCCCTTCATTCTTTATGCATGCCTTACTGCTATAGACCATATAACAACAAGTGAACATGGACAGATGAAGGCACTAAAGGAACACAGTAGAGAAACCTAAAATTAATTTCAATTTCACAACTTTTTTTTTTTGCATAGCTCCTACTTCCTCCTACTCCTTCTTTTAAGAGTAATATTTTTGAATGTTCTGCATATATTAAGTCACATAACCTTCTCAATGATTGAGATAGAAACTATCATTATCCTCACTGTACAGATGAAGACACTGAGGCTAAAAGAGGATAAGAAAGTTACCCCAAGTTAGATCAAACACTTTGTTGTAATAAGTTGAATTAAAGTATATACATACACACTGCAAGGAGGTTTTGGTGAGTGTTATGGACTGAATTGTGTCCCTGAAAATATGTGTTGAAGTTCTAACCCCCAATACCTATGAACTTGAACTTGCTTAGAAATAGGGTCATTGAAGATGTTACAGGTTAAGTTTACACAAGGTCACATTGGAGTAGGGTGGGTCCCAACCCAAAGAACAGTGTCCTTATAAAAAAGGAGAAAAAGACAAAAAGAGACACGTACAGGGAAGATGACCATGTGAAAATGGAAGCAGAGATTGGAGTGACACACCTATAAGGCAAGGAACACAAAGAATTCCCAGTTGTCGCCAGAAGCTAGGTAATAGAAATGGTGCAGATTCTCCCTCAAAGACCTCAGGACAAATCAACATGGCCAACACCCTGGACACCCTAAGCAGATTCCTGGCCTCCAGAACTGTGACACAATAAATTTCTGATCTTATAAAGCCCCCCAGTTTATGAGGCCTTGTTATAATAGCCTTAGGAAACTAATACAGTTAGTAAAACATTTCATGAGGCATTATCACTGAACTTCAGGAATTTAAAATCTAATGAGAGAAAACGCTTTTGTACATAAATAATCTTAATACAAGACAGTAATTAATAGTTGTGAATTTAGTTACCTTATGTCGTGTTTTCCCTTGGTTCTTTAGAGAAACACCTTAAGAGATTTTTTACCCTAAACCCTGAGGAGTTATCCTTGCCCTAGTTTTCTACCTCAGAGGATTTGTTACTTTTGTCCAGTTGATTGACATTTCCTGAGTATGCTGTAAACAACTTGTGTTTTGATATTTTTTGTCTGGCCCTAGGCTGCACCCTGCCCTGTGATTGCTATGCACCTTGCAGGGATTGGCCAATAGACAATGCAATTAAGGTGACTATAGTCTATATGGTATATCCTATATTCTATTGTCTGTTACCCCATTTCTCAAGCTGAAAGAACTAAAGAAAAAATTCAAGCTTGGTGTTGCAATACCGAAGGATTTTATGGGGAAAATATTAAATGATACAGAAACCATCAAAAGAAGATGGAAAGAATACACAGAGTTGCTACACCAAAAAGATTTGGTCAATGTTCAACTATTTCAGGAGGTAACATATGATCAGGAACAGAAGGTAATGAAGGAATAAGTCCAAGCTGCACTGAAGGCATTGATGAAAAAGAAGTCTCCAGGAATTGAGGGAATACCAACTGAGATGTTTCAACAAATGGATGCAGGATTGGAAGTGCTCCCTTGTCTATGCCAAGAAATTTGGAAGACAGCTACCTGGCCAATTGACTGGAAGAAATCCATATTTATGCCTATTCCCAAGAAAGGTGATCCAACTCAATGCAGAAATTATTGAACAATATCATTAATATCACATGAAAGCAAAATTTTACTGAAAATCACTCCAAGATAGCTGCAGCAGTATACTGACAGGGAACTGCCAGAAATTCAAGCTGGATTTAGAATAGGACATGGGACCAGGGATATCATTGCTGATGTCAGATGGATCCTGGCTGGAAGCAGAGAGTATCAAAAAATGTTTACCTGTGTTTTATTGACTATGCAAAGGCGTTTGACTCTGTGGATTATAACAAATTATGGATAACATTGTGGAGAATGAAAATTCTGGAACACTTAATTGTGCTCATGAGGAATCTGTACATGGATCAAGAGGTAGTCATTCGAACAGAACAAGGGGATTCTGCATGGTTTAAAGTCAGGAAAGGTGTGCATCAGGGTTGTATCATTTCACCATACCTATTCAATCTGTATGCTGAGCAAATAATCTGAGAAGCTGGACTACATGAAGAAGAGTGGGGCATCAGACTCAATAACAACCTGTGTTTGACCAATGACACAACCTTGCCTGCTGAAAGTGAAGGGGACTTGAAGTATTTACTGATGAAGATGAAGGACCACAGCCTTCATTATGGATTACACCTCAACATAAAGAAAACAAAAGTCCTCACAACTGGACCCATAAGCAACATCATGATGAATGGAGAAAAGATTGAGGTTGTCAAGGATTTCATTTTATTTGAATCCACAATCAACACCCATGGAAGCAGTAGTCAAGAAATGAAAAGACGTATTGCATTGGGCAAATCGGCTGCGAGAGATCTCTTTAAAGTGTTAAAAAGCAAAAATGTCACCTTGAGGACTAAGATGCACCTGACCCGGGCCATGGTGTTTTCAATTGCTTCATATTCACACGAAAGCTGGACGATTAATAATGAAGTCAAGAGAAGAATTGAATTGTGGTGTCGGTGAAGAATATTGGTTATAACATGGACTGCCAGAAGAATGAACAAACCTGTCTTAGAAGAAGTATAACCAGAATGCTCCTTGGAAACAAGGATGGCGAGACTGTGTCTCACATACTTCAGATGTGTTGTCAGGAGGGATCAGTTCCTGGAGAAGGACATCATGCTTGGTAAAGCAGAAGGTCAAAAAAAAAAAAGAGGAAGACTCTCAACAAGATGGATTGACACAATGGCTGCAACAATGGGCTCAAGCATAGCAGCAATTGTGAGGATGGCACAGGGCTGGACAGTGTTTTGTTGTGTTGTGTGTAGTGTTGCTATGAGAACAAGCTGACTTGATGACACCTAAGAACAACAACATACTCTATTATACCAATTAAGTGTTTGTGTCTTATTGAAAGGGGATTAGTCAGTCTGTGGCCCCCCAATGGGAGCGGTCATACCTTGAAATTGACAAAGAGTTGTGTATATATGCAGCCAACTGCACAGAGGTTTTTCAGACAGAAAGAAACAGGAAGAGAATCAGAAGGAAGAAAGAAGAGAGAAGAATTAGAGAGAGAGAGGAGGCCAAGGAATCTCCAAAAAGAGCTGGAACATGGGTCAAAGGCTGTAACAATGAAGACAGTGGAAGACCTAGAAGGGGCCCAGCGGCAGCGCCAGCGGCAACAGGCCTAGGAGGCATCCAAGGACAGAGTCAGTGGTAACAGATGGCAGGACAAGAGAAGACTGTGCCAAGGGGGCCAAAAGGACCCTGTCCTCAGGAGGCTGAGAGGAACCTGTCCTTAGGGTGCTGAGTAGAGGCCTGCATGACCTGGAGGAGCTGAGAAAGCTGTCTTGCACTGAGGAAGGGAGACTTTGCTTACATGCTTCCTAATACCAATTGTAGCTTCTTGATCCTAATTCTGAGTTGTACCATGTTAATTCCTTAATAAACCACTTAACTATAAGTATGATCTGTGAGCTCTGTGTGGCCATTGCAACAGATTTTTGAACCCAGAAAAGAAGTAGAGAGTGTCATGGGAGGGACGGCTGGTGTCAGAATTGGTAGAAGGTTTGAGGGTGGAGGTATGCCTGACCTTGATTCTCATTATCCGCCTTGAAGTTATACTACTATTACTCCCATTTTACGGTACTTTTTTTTTATATAAGTTATCATAGAAAGGACAAACTAACTGGTTACATTGTAAATGTTAATCAGAAAAGCCCAAATTAAAAACAATAAAATCTTTAATTAAAATGACCAAAATAATTAACTAAAAATTTGTATTACATGCAAAATATATGAAAAAAAGAATTTGCTATATTATTATTTTTGATTTTCAAATGTTTTAGTAAATTTATTTTGCTTAATTCCACGGAAGCAAATGACACTTTCTTTGGAAGTCACCCTATTGGATAAGTACTTACAGACATACATTTTGAGTCATAAAAGAGGTTAAGCGACTTGCCTAAGGACATTCATACCAGGGTGTAAGAACACAACAGGTTGGATTTGACTTGCATGTAATTGGGGTCATGCTGAGCATAGAAGCTCTGGGAATTCTTGTGTCCCCATGACCTACAATATAACCAAAGCTGAATATTAATTGGCGGTGTAAGTAAATCAGTGTAGATTATCTCGTTTCTTCTCCTCAGTGGTCATCAGTGCATGGAAGTTATTGTTAGAGTGAGTAATGGCAGAGGTAATTATTCTGGTGAATTTTGAAAATTATATTATGTTGGAAATATTTATAGTTTGTTGTCTTGATTATTTTCCATGACCATTCTGTTAAACATGGAGGGTCTAGGCTAATTGATTACAATATGATTACAATTTTTCATGTTGGAATTTAATAAAATGTATACCATTTACTTCAGTAGCAAACAAAAGTTATCAAATTATAAAATTTGCTTAAAATAAGAACATGAGATTAGAGAGAAAAATTTGCCTTTGTATACAAAAAATTTGCATTTCAAAATTTACATCAGATCACTGTCATTTAAATTTTGGAAGAAACCACACAATAATAATAATAACAAGTTTGAATAAAAGTAGGAAAATAAGTCATAAACTGTTACAAAAACTAGAGATAGTGAGAGACTGAGTTTAGTGAACGATATACGAATGAGAACATAGTAAAGGAGAGATAGAAAACAGAAGAGAGAAAGTCAAACTTGCTCTAGTCTGATTATACAGGCGACAATTTTAAGTGGAAGAATTTTAGAGAAAGTGTTTTAAAATAAATGTATTCATTTCCCAAAAAGTGGCATACTAAAAACAAAATGTGTGTGAAACAGAAAAGTAAGGGGTAGATAGATTAACACGAGTGCTGACACCTCTGTTAAAAAAAGATTTCTCTGGAGCCTTTAGAACTGCTTCTTATGTTAAGAGAGTCATAGAAATAGGTTTTAGAGCCACAACACTGTTGTTTTTTTTTTTTTATCTCTTTCTTGGTTTTTACCATCTTTTTATAAGTGTTCATCTTTTTCACTAGATGTTCAAAAATATTATTTATTTACTTATGCATACAGTTGCTGTGAGTCAAAATTGACTCAACGGCAACATGTATGTATTTATCTATCTGCATCTGATAATTTCAAAACCTGGGTCATCTGTGGGTCTGACTCCGTTGACTATTTTATTTCTTTATATTTTGTTGTATTTTATTTGTGTGTGTGTGTGTTTCAGAAAATACTTGATATTATGTGTAAATTAACTGTAGATACTAAGTTAAATAATATTTGTTTCTAGAAATGTGCATAACTCTTCTTCTGCTAGGCCATTATTATGGGATAATTAGTTAATATCATCAATATTTGAGCTGACTTTGGATTTATTGCTTCAACAATCTTCGGGGCACCACGAGCTTCTGATTCTTCCAGTGGTATGCTGCTGTGACTTCTGCTTAGTGTCAGGCATGGGGACACAGAGCCTTCTTTCAGTATTCCTGATTCACTCTCAACTTTCTTCTGTCTCTGCACGTCTGCACCAGAGAGGGAAGCTTTCTCATTGCTCTCGCCTCTTCCCCATGATAGACTGCTTTTTCTTGTTATTCACTGACAGCTTGTGGTGATGGCATGACAAATTTCTTGGTTCTGTCACTTTAGCTGCAGTCTTAAAAAAAAAAAAAGTCTTAGGCAGTCACTATGTGCCTGTGGCTCAGGAATGAGGCTTTCCCAGAATTTCTTGATCTCTGCTGGTGGATGAATTTTCTTCTTACTCAGTTGTGATAAGCAGAATTCTAATATGACTCCCCCTAGCCTCCCCAGTGCACCTTGCCCTTGTCTAATTCCCTTTCCTTTTGTGCGGGATTAACCTGTAAAAGTGATATCACCACCATGATCATGTTATACCATATGACAAAAATAATTTTGCAAATGAAATCAAGGTCCCAAATTAGTTGACGTTAAAATAGGGAGATTATTCTCTGTGGGCCTGCCCTAATTTAGTGAGTCCTTAAAGAGAATAGAGCTCTTCCAGACAAGAAAGGGCTGAAACATGAGAGGGAATCAGTGTAAGAGAGATTCTTCATAGCTGGCTTTGAAGATGGAGTGGGTCACATTGCAAAGACTGCAGGCAGCCTATAGGAATTGAGAGTGGACCGCCCTCTAGATGATAGCCAGCAGGAAATGGGGTCCTCAGTCTTACAAACTCAAGAAAAGAATTGTGAAAACCTGTGACCTTTGAACAGGACCTCAAGCCTCACATAAAAACTGCAGACCTGGCCAACATCTTGATTTCAGCTTGGTGAGCAGAAAATCTGGCCATGTTCTGTCTGGACTTCAGACCTACCAAAACAAAACAAAAACAAACCCATTGCCATCGAGTTGATTCCAACTTATATAGTGACCCTATAGGACAGAGTAGAACTGTCCCATAGAATTTCCAAGGAGCACCTGGTGGATTCAAACTGCGACCTTTTGGTTAGCAGCCATAGCACTTAACCACTAAGCCACCAGGTTTTCCTGCAGACCTACAGAAATTGTGAAATAATAAGTTTCTGTTTTTTAAGCCTCAAAGTTTACGGATATTTGCTATGTAGAGATAGAAAACTAAGACACAGGGCAGAGTCTAGTTCATTGGCAAGTTTCCTCCCTCCTCCTTTGATGATAGACACATGCCCCTTTTATTGGTGGGGGTCTTGGGTGTGAGCAAGATACCTAACTCTCCCAAAGTGATATTAGACTGCTGCTTCATATCAATGCACGCTCCTTGTCATGACTGCTTCCTGCCTCACTCTAGTGGTGAATAGCTTTTGCCTTCTGTCAGTGCAGGGTGGTGGGAGAAGGCTTTCTAACAATCTCATGTGACCACCTTGTTGTTGTTAGGTGCCGTCGAGTCAGTTCCGACTCATAGCGACCCTATGCACAACAGAACGAAACACTGCCCGGTCCTGCGCCATCATTACAATCGTTGTTATGCTTGAGTTCATTGTTGTAGCCACTGTGTCAATCCACCTTACTGAGGGTCTTCCTCTTTTCCGCTGACACTGTACTCTGCCAAGCATGATGTCCTTCTCCAGGGACTGATCCCTCCTGACAACATGTCCAAAATATGTAAGACGCAGTCTCACCATCCTTGCCTCCAAGGAGCATTCTGGCCGCACTTCTTCCAAGACAGATTTGTTCGTTCTTTTGGCAGTCCATGGTATATTCAATATTCTTCACCAACACCACAATTCAAAGGTGTCAATTCTTCTTCAGTCTTCCTTATTCATTGTCCAGCTTTCACCTGCATATGATGTGAATGAAAATACCATGGCTTGGGTCAGGTCCACCTTAGTCTTCAGGGTGACATCTTTGCTCTTCAACACTTTGAAGAGGTCCTTTGCAGCAGATTTACCCAATGCAATGCGTCTTTTGATTTCTTGACTGCTGCTTCCATGGCTGTTGATTGTGGATCCAAGTAAAATGAAATCCTGGACAACTTCAGTCTTTTCTCCTCCATTTATCATGCTGTTGCTCATTGGTTCTGTTGTGAGGATTTTTGTTTTCTTTATGTTGAGGTATAATCCATACTGAAGGCTGTGGTCTTTAATCTTCATTAGTAAGTGCTTCAAGTCCTCTTCACTTTCAGCAAGCAAGGTTGTGTCATCTCCATAACACAGGTTGTTAGTGAGTCTTCCTCCGACCCGATGCCCCGCTCTTCTTCATATAGTCCAGCCTCTTGGATTATTTGTTCAGCATACAGATTAAATAGGTATGGTGAAAGAATACAACCCTGATGCACACCTTTCCTGACTTTAAACCATGCAGAATCTCCTTGTTCTGTCCGGACAACTGCCTCTTGATCCATGTAAAGGTTGCTCATAAGCACAATTAAGTGTTCTGGAATTCCCATTCTTCCCAATGTTATCCATAGTTTGTTATGATCCACACCGTCAAATGCCTTTGCATAGTCAATAAAACACAGATAAACATCCTTCTGGTATTCTCTGCTTTCAGCCAGGATCCATCTGACATCAGCAATGATATCCCTGGTTCCATGTCCTCTTCTGAAAGTGGCCTGAATTTCTGGTAGTTCCCTGTTGACATACTGCTGTAGCCGTTTTTGAATGATCTTCAGCAAAATTTTGCCTGCATGTGATATTAATGATATTGTTCTGTAATTTCCACATTCGGTTGGATCACCTTTCTTGGGAATAAGCATAAATATGGATTTCTTCCAGTCAGTTGGCTAGGAAGCTGTCTTCCATATTTCTTGGCATAGATGAGTGAGCACCTCCAGTGCTGCATCTGTTTGTTGAAACATCTCTATTGATATTCCATCAATTCCTGGAGCCTTGATTTTTGCCAATGCCTTCAGAGCAGCTTGGACTTCTTCCTTCAGTACTATTGGTTCCTGGTCACATGCCACCTCTTGAAATGGTTGAATATTGGTTAATTCTTTTTGGTATAATGACTCTGTGTATTCCTTCCATCTTCTTTTGATGCTGCCTGCATCATTTAATATTTTCCCCATGGAATCCTTCACTATTGCAACTTGAGGCTTGAATTTTTTCTTCAGTTCTTTCAGCTTGAGAAACACCGAGCGTGTTCTTCCCTTTTGGTTTTCCATCTCCAGCTCCTTGCACATGTTATTATAATACTTTACTTTCTCTTCTCAAGATGCCCTTTGAAATCTTCTGTTCAATTCTTTTACTTCATCCATTCTTCCTTTTGCTTTAGCTGCTCGATGCTCACGAGCAAGTTTCAGAGTCTTCTCTGACATCCATCTTGGTCTTTTCTTTCTTTTCTGTCTTTTCAGTGACCTCTTGCTTTCTTCATAGATGATGTCCTTGATGTCGTTCCACAACTCGCCTGGTCTTCCATCACTAGTGTTCAATGCATCAAATCTATTCTTGAGGTGATCTCTAAATTCTGGTGGGATATACTCAAGGTCATATTTTGGCTCTCGTGGCATTGCTCTGATATTCTTCAGTTTCGGCTTGAACTTGCATATGAGCAACTGATGGTCTGTTCCACAGTCGGCCCCTGGCCTTGTTCTGACTGATGATATTGAGCTTTTCCATTGTCTCTTTCCACAGATGTGGTCAATTTGGTTTCTGTGTGTTCCATCTGGTGAGGTCCAAGTATATAGTCGCCGTTTATGTTGATGAAAGAAGGTATTTGCAATGATGAAGTTGTTGGTCTTGCAAAATTCTATCATTCGATATCCGGCATTGTTTCTATCACCAAGGCCGTGTTTTCCAACTACTGATCCTTCATCTTTGTTCCGACTTTCGCATTCCAGTCGCCAGTAATTATCAATGCATCTTGATTGCATGTTCGATCAATTTCAGACTGCAGCAGCTGATAAAAATCTTCTATTTCTTCATCTTTGGTCCTAGTGGTTGGTGCGTCAATTTGAATAATAGTTGTATTAACTGGTCTTCCTTGTAGGCGTATGGATATTATGCTATCACTGACAGCATTGTACTTTAGGATAGATCTTGAAATGTTCTTTTTGATGATGAATGCAACACCATTCCTCTTCAAGCTGTCATTTTCAGCATAGTAGACTATATGATTGTCCAATTCAAAATGGCCAATACCAGTCCATTTCAGCTCACTAATGCCTAGGATATCAATGTTTATGTGTTCCATTTCATTTTTGACAATTTCCAATTTTCCTAGATTCATACTTCCTACATTCCAGGTTCCGATTATTAATGGATGTTTGCAGCTGTTTCTTCTCATTTTGAGTCATACCACATCAGCAAACGAAGGTCCTGAAAGCTTTACTCCATCCACGTCATTAAGGTCAACTCTACTTTGAGGAGGCAGCTCTTCCCCAGTCATCCTTTGAGTGCCTTCCAACCTGGGGGGCTCATCTTCCAGCTCTATCAGACAATGTTCCACTGCTATTCATAAGGTTTTCACGGGCTCATGCTTTTCAGAAGTAGACTGCCAGGTCCTTCTTCCTGGTCTGTCTTAGTCTGGAAGCTCAGCTGAAACCTGTCCTCCATGGGTGTCCCTGCTGGTATCTGAATACCGGTGGCATAGCTTCCAGCATCACAGCAACACACAAGCCCCCACAGTATGACAAACTGACAGACACGTGGCAGACGACCACCTTAGCTTTTCTGATATCAGGGTAGGAACCAGGAGCAGGAAGGCATCTTGCCCCTCCCTCAGAAGCAGACAGCTTTTACCTTGTATCAGAGCATGGGCCTATTTAGAATGTAGGTGGAATTATTGCCTCTTGGCAGTTCAAATCCACCAGGTGCTCCTTGGAAATTCTATGGTCCAGTTCTGCTCTATCCTACAGGGTCGCTATGAGTCAGAATCAACTCGACAGCAAAGGGCTAGGCTTTTTTTTTTATCAGCAGAAGGCTTCATATAAAGGGAAGGGTCTGGGACTCAGGAAGGCAACGATAATTGATCACAACTTCATTTCTATGCAAGATTAAGAGTACTGGTGGGCTTCTCCAGTTACTCCTCTCTACCCTCAAACCTTGGCAGACCTGTAAATCAGCACTACTGAGAAGCACTCTCTCATGTATCCTACTCTGCTCCTGATATTTCTTCTGGTCACCTGGTGGAGGCCCAGTGGGGCCAAATGCTGTCAAGTGGGCCAGAATCTTCTTTCAAGGGGCTCTCAGGAATTCTAAGGTATCACACCAGGCCCCATTGGCCTTTAAGAATTTGCCCACATTTCAGTAATTTTCTCCTTACTCATTTTTATGGTGAGCTGTTCTTCCTCCCATGCTCTACCCAAGGTGAAACAGTTTGTATGTCTCTTCTTTCCTCAGAGATGCTTGTCACCTTTTGGAATTCAGTTTGCCTGGTTAACTTGTGACCTTGGCTCTCTGGTGGACTATATATATATATATATATATATATATATGTATATATATGTATATATATGTATATATATGTATATATATGTATATATATGTATATATATGTATATATATATAAAACTTTCAAGACTTTCCAGCTTTTTCTCATTTTTAGAATAGAAATGATACTCTCTTGTGGTTTTTCAAACTCTAATCAGAAGCATAACTACTTGGATTTTTATATATTATTTTTATTATCATGTCTGCAATGGATGTTAATCATCACACATGAACTAAGAAACTCCTAAGACTTAAAAGGTCACACTGCATTTTAAGTAGTGTGTTGGGGCTTTTATAATTGAGGTGGCTGGCTTATCTGAAACGGTTGGATGACGCTTGAGCCTGACTCCATCTTGTAACCTCTGGTTTTGTCTTAGCAATCGTTAACCTTTGTACAGACCTAATCAGGCAGCTAAGAAAATGTCTGTCTTTGTTACCAAGTTAAGAAAGAATGTTATCAGTATATTCCCAGAGAAACTACATAGTAACTAATGATGAAGCACACATATTACCAAGTAGTAACTAATCAACAAAACACACATATTCTCTTTAAATCAATCACGTTAAGATCCTCACTTCAGATATCCTGCTCTTAACTGCCTTACCTCATCAAGCACCAACCAGAATATTGTAACTTAAATCCCTGCTTTAGCTCTATAACTGTACCTGTGTGATTGCTGCTCTCCAGAGTTCTGACTTTCACTTTGTGAGAGTAAGTGTATCCCTGTCTTGTGCTGCCTTTTCTTTCAATAAATATCTTGATTTTATTCTAAACAGAGTAGGCTCCATGAGTCTATGACAGTCGTTAAAGTCCAAGGGTTTTAATGAAGAATTATTTTATTAAGTTGTATGGGAAAAGTGGTTTTATCAGAGAAAACCTCAGGAAATTAGATTTTAAATGAATTTTTTTTTAACTTTTCACTTATAGTGTGTTACATTGAATTCCAGTATCCTTAAGTATGAAGTCATTTGTGTATAAGTGATATATCCAGATATATGTAATTAAAAACTAAATGAAGCGCTGTGCTAGGAATGTTGTATGTTTTATACAATTTCATTTTTTACCTCAAGTGTCTTATTTAGGCAACATGTTTATCTAGCGCTTCTATAGGTATAAAACTGAAGCAATAAGAATTTAAATAATTTCCCAAAACATTTAGCTAGACAGTTGTAGATCTAACAGTTTCATGGGATGGTAAGTTAGGTGCAAAGTAGGAAAGAAAAGTTGGGGAGGTAACAAAAAGTAACTAGGTTTATTACACTCACAGGTCCCAGAGAGGTACACAGCTTGAAAGCACTACTGGAAGCAGGGCGACCACACCAGGAAGAGCAAAAGAGAGAGAGTGAGGAACTTCAGGCAGCTGCTTTCAGGAAAGCGTTTTAGGGGAAGATTTTTTTTTAAGAGGTTAGCTGTGCTTATAGTTGGCCAGCTTTTTTTTGCGGGGGCGGGGGGGGCACCTTGGTGGGGAATAGTGTGAATTTCCAAGAGGATAATCAAATGGGACCAACTAGTGTCTACCGTAGCACCAGAAAAAAAAAAAAATTTTTTTTTTTGAGCCTGAAATTAGGACAAAGGACTGTATGTGTTGACCCCTACAGGTGTGAGCTCAAAATATATTGGAGTATCAAAAATAATTTAAATTATCAATGTATTTATGAAGCTGTTATTCAAAACCAGCTGGTTCAAGTCAGGAAAAGAATTGTTATCATAAGGGTTTACATGAGACAATTATAAAAACAATCTCAGGAAAATTCAAATGGCACTTAGTAGTCTTCACAGAAGTATGAATGAGATCGAAGCGTCGTTTTAGAATCTGAAGCAATTCTAAGGCCTAACTAATTAGTGATTCATTCTAGTGATACTATTTTTAATGTAATTCAGCTTCATATCTATTTTTAGGTTGGCCTTTCTTCTTATTACTCTGCTACCACACAGGGTCGTAATGAATCAAAATTGGCTTGATGGCAACCACCACCACCACCAACAACCATAAGAGTATACCATGCCCTATTCTGTGCGTGTTTTCTCTACCATCTTAGTTTCCTAGGGCTGCCATAGCAAAACACCAGAAAGTGGGCAGCTTTAAGGAACAGTTTATTTTCTCACAGTTCCGTGGCCTAGAATTTCAAATTGTAGATTCCTTGTGAGGCCTTTGAGAGAGGAACTGCCCTATGCCTCTCTCCCAGTTTCTTGGTGTTCCTTTGCTTACAGATGCGTCTTCACACGGTGTCTTCCCCTGTGTGTGTGACCCTATTTTTGTGTCTTTTCTCCCTTTTATAAGACACCACTCAGAAGGGATTGGTACTAGGACCTACCCTACTCTGGCGTGACCTCCTTTGACTTAACTGATAACAAAAGAAAAACCCTATATACAAACAAGGTCACAAACAAGGGGTTAGGACTTCAACATAACTTTTTGGTGGACACAGTTCAGTCCATAATATCTACTATGTAAATTACTCGAAACTTTATCTTAATTATGATCTCAGCTAATGTGTGATTCATCAGAATCCCTGTAGAGTCTCTTTCTACTTCCCAAAATTTCAAATTTTGTTCCTCCCTTTAAATGCCCCATTCTTTTGGCCTTCTCTGAGAATCTGATAAGATCAAATCATTTTTACATACTAGGTCTCACCAGAAGTGGTTGGTCAGCCTCTTCCTGTGGATTATCTGCCTTTGTTGTTGTAGTTGTGTGCTATGGAGTCGATTTGACTCATAGCAACAATATATGACAAAGTGGAACTGCCCCATAGGTTTTCCCAGGCTGTAATCTTTATGAGAGCAGACTGTCACGTCTTTCTCCTGTGAAGTGGCTGGTAGGTTTGGACCACTGACTTTTCAGTTAGGAGCCTAACATTTAACCATTGCACTACCAGGACTCCTGGAATTGCCTCTAGTTATGGAATTTCTCACACATCGTAGTTTCCCAAAGAAGAAGCTGTGAAATTGGTAAGAACAATAAAGGAATGATGTTTACAGTTTATTTACCATGAAATGAGAAAATACTTAATGTGGGTTAATGCAATAAAATATGACTTCTTACAGGTGGAAGGCTTAATTTATACAATCATATACTTTAATGAATACAATTAATTAAAAAATAAATTTCGATTTTTATAGTTGTTTTAGTATGGTTGTACTTTAATTTCATTTTTTAAGTGTACCCCATTTCTGGACATTGGACTAGATTCTTTATTTACGTAGTTTTATTTGATTACCTTAATAAACCTATAACCTGAATATTGTTATTTTCTTTATTTTGATATACTAGCTATTGTGTAATTGATCAAGTGTCATAATGTTGATAAAAATGGAACAAGACTTATAAACATAGTTATAATTCTATTGCTCAGAATTCTTTTTGCCTGATGAATTCTTACTTATGTTTTAAAACCTAAATGAAATTTTGTGTCTTTTCCGAAGCAGTCCTTAACTGTAATAACCAGAATCCATTGCTCTGAAAATAGCATATACTAGTATTATAAAAATGGACTTTAGTTCAAAAAAACTTGGTGTTCTAGTTCCTTATTCACCACTTAATAAATTTGAAGTTTTAGTCAAGTCACTTAATCATTCTGAGTCTGGACTTCCTAGTTTATAAGATTGGAATAAAATTTCATAGGCTTGAAAGGAGTCTTGAAAAGTTTTTACTAAATTACCTATAAGACAGCAAATACTCAATGTATATTAGCTAATCTTCATCTTGGAAACCCTGATGGCTTAGTGGTTGAGAACTATGGCTGCTAATCAAAAGGTCGGTAGTTTGAATCCACCAGGTGCTCCTTGGAAACCACATGGGAGCAGTTCTACTCTGACCTATAGGGTCACTGTGAGTCAGAATTGACCCGATGACAACAGGTTTTTTTTTGTTTGTTTAATCTTCATCTTTGTCCTCTTCCTCCTCTTCTTCTCTGTTTACCTTTTATGCATTACACATACTTTATTAATACTGATAAAATTATTATTTACATGATTTTAATTCTCACTGTTGTCAGTTGCCACCAAGTCATCTCTGACTCATGTTGCCTTATATATAGCAGAAAAAAATGTTCGCCCAGCTCCGCTCCATCTTCACGATCATTGGTATGTTTGGGTTCACTGTTACGGCTAATTTGACAGCCTATTTCACTGACGGTTTCCCTCATTTTTGTCGGTTCTTTGTCAAACACGGTGTCCTTTTCTAGTGATTTGTCTTTCCTGACGACTTGTCCAAAGTAAGCGAGTTGAATTCTCATCATCCTTGCTTCTATGGAGTATTCCGGTTGTATTTCTTCTAAGAGTTGTTTGTTTTTCTGGAAGGCCATGGTATTTTCAGTATTCTTTGTAAACACAAAGGTTTGAAGGCATCAATTCTTCTATCTTCCTTTTTCACTACCTGCATTTTGCGTGTATATGAGACGATTGAAAAAATTATGGTGTGGGTCAGACATACCTTAGTCATCAAAATGACAGCTTTGGTTTTCAAACTTTAAAGAGATCTTTTGCAGGAGATTTTCCCAATCCAAAATATCCTTTGATTTCTCGACAGTTACTGCAATGGATGCTGATTATTGACTCAAGTAGGATGATATTTTGATAACATCAGTTTTCTTCTCCATTTATCATGATGCTTATCAGGTCCAGTTTTGAAGATTTTCATTTTCTAAACATTCAGGCATAATTCATACCAAAGGCTGTATCATTAAGTGCTTCAAGTTGTCTTCATTTTCTGCAAACAAGGTTGTTCATTTGTATACCACAGGTTGTTAATGAGTCTTTCTCCAATCCTGATGTCCTGTGTTCTTCTTCATATGGTCTGGCATCTCAAATTATTTGTTCAGCATACAGATTGAGCAAGTAGGTTGAAAGGATATAACCCTGATGCACACCTTTTCCAATTTTGAAGCATGCAGTATCCCCATTCTGTTCTAATGACTGCCTGTTAATTCACGTACAACTTCCGCATGAGAACAATAAGATGTTCTGGAATTCCCATTCTTTGCACTGTCATCAATTTATCCGTAATTTGTTACGATCAGCACAGTCAAATGCCCTTGCATAGTTGATATAACACAGGTAAACATCTTTCTGGTTCTCTGCTTTTGGCCAAGATCTGTCTGACAACAGCAATGATATGAATCATGGACATCCTAAAATAGTTTTGCAAATCCTGAATTATATTTATAAATATTTTGCTCTAAAAACTCTACCAAAAAACAAAAACAAAAAACAAACCCATTAGTGTTCAGACAATTCTGACTCATAGCGACCCTATAGGACAGAGTAGAAGTGCCCCACAGAGTTTCCAAGGAGTGCCTGGTATATTCGAACTGCCGACCTTTTGATTAGTAGCTGTAGCACTTAAACACTACCCCATCAGGGTTTCCTAAAAAGTCTAAGGATAAATTAATAAGTAAAACAAATGCCACAGATTGATAGCAAGTTGAAAGTATACAATGGAAAACACTAATTTTTTACATTCTAGGTTTATCTCCAATAAGCTATTACTAATATAGAAATTACAACTGTTTTGCTGTTAATTTTTATAGGTTGTAATTTTGTGTTCTTAGGAGGAAAATAACAAATTATAAGCCAAGTTCAGCATCTGCAATACAATGAGACATGCATCTCTTCAGTGTCATTGCTGCACAATGTTGAGGTTATTGCGAGCAGAGTCTGGGAAATTTTCCCACAGTCACACAGAGTTGTAGCATAGGAACAGTTTTTCCATGACAACACTTTATTCACTTTTTCTAGATTTACTTGTAAATGCCCATATTTGTGATAAGAAAATATAATATTTTATCTTAAGTAGTTACCTAAAAATTGCCACTCTTATCATTACCCCTTTCAACTATTTCATCTGCAATTAAAAAAAAAAAAGTGTAATTCCTTCCTTAAAATAAATATGCTTTGACAATAAGTAGACAGGCACCCTCTACAAACAACTGTGTTTAATATTGGTTCATTTTTTCTGCCAATACTGAAATATTGTACATAATTCTAGTTATTTAGGATAATTAGCAATAGACATTATTATTCTAGCACCTAAATTATTGACTAAAAACAATTATCGGAGAGCTGTTTGTTTTTTCAAGTTACAGTTCAAATGTTTTATATATATATATTTTTCTAAATAATGATATTTTTCTAAATCATCAAAAACTAATAGATTAGGCATTCTGTTTAAAAATCTAAATCACTTTAATTCCTTTCCCTTGCCCTTTTTGGTAATATTCTTCTGCATAACCACATGACCTTCACTAGTTTCTTATGTGATAATGTTATATAAGTAATTATTTTGTAATTTCTAGAATCAAATGATAGGGTAAACTTTATGCAAAGCACAGTTCAAAATTGCTTTTGATTTCTAGAATCAATCCTCTGCACTTGAGTTTTAAAACATATTTAGTTTGGGAACATGTTCATATTTGATGGAATGTTCCCTCTTTTGCAAAGTGAAGGTCAGGAATTTTCTCTCCAATTAAATTGTTCTTAATCAGGGAAACTTCAATGATACTATAATTGATACCATTTCAAGTTGTTACAATACTTTATCACGTATTTCTTAGCATTTGAAAATACTAATTTCTTTTTAACTCAGGGAAGGATGACTTGTCATAGGAAAAATACTCAGAAGTTATTATTTTTTAGCTGATCAATAACATTCATATAGAAAATCTCATAACCTGAATTAAAGCAGTGATTTGAAATAATCTGAAAATTATTAATTTTCTATTTGAGAATAGATCAGTCTTTGTATTTTCTCTGGAAAAACAATTATTTATTTGTTTCAACTAACTTAGCATTTCTGAAAATGTGTTTTATGGAAATGCTAATAGGCATTTCAAAAATATTTTTAGTTCTTTTTTCCAATTACTATGCAAATTGTGTATGATTTTTAAAAATACTAAAAGTATATGTAGAGCTTATCACAACCTGTAATGATAAGACTTTTATATTATATGATGATATGAAATTCCTAATTTTTCCAGGATGTTTTATTCGAGATCACAGTGAATACATGCCTGACATTTTAATGTAAAACCAAAAAATATTTTAATGTAAGTAGCTGTAAAAACCAAGAAAAACCAGACCCACTGTAGCCAAGTTCATTCTGACTCATGGCGACCCTATAGGACAGAGTAGAACTGCCTCATAGGGTTTCCAAAGAGCACCTGGTGGATTCGCTCTGCCGACCTTTTTTGGTTAGCAGCCGTAGCTCTTAACCGCTACACCACCAGAGTTTCCAAGTAGGAATAACATTAACAAATAACCATGACATTGATCTTCATCATCTATGCAATGAGCAACTTAATATACTGTGTAATACATACTACTAATTGTCATTTGTTTGTTTGGTTTTAATGGAATTGTTACATAAACATTATTTTCTAACTTGTCTTTCTAACATTAAGAATTTTTAAACAATCACTAAAAATCCATACAAGCATGAAAATATAATTGCTATACATGTAATATATATATATACACATACATGTATTCTTGTGTTTATAAATATGTATTTGAATGTAGATAAAATGTGGAAGACATGCAGGGCTGTTTATCAGAGAGTGATGGAAATGTTTAATACGTAGTAGCCATAATTTTTTGGTCATTAACAAAATAGTAAAAAAGACAGAGAAACTGAAAGAAAGAAGGAAGGAAGGGAGAAAGAGGAAGGGAGGAAGGGAAGAAGGGAAGGGAGGGAGGAAGGAAGGAAGGGATGGAGGGAAAAGAGTTGTATAGCAGAGGAGGCATTGCATAGCGATGAAGAGTATGTGCTATTAGGCCATATCGTGTCTCTTCTGATGCTAATTTTATTATTATGAACTTAAGCTTATATTTTATTGTTCTGTTTGTTAGCATATATTTTAGTTCTAATCCATCTTTATTATTGCATATATGAAACATATATGCTATTAAACTTATTCATCATAGATATACAGCTGAAAGAAGGATTTTTAAACAAAATAATGTACCATCTATGACTAACGAAACAAATTTTGGAGGGCTTCAACATAAACATGGACAATTACATAAAACTATTAGGGAGTCAGTCATTAGCGATTACATACCTATTGATATTTGACACCACCTTAATTAGGTGTATCCTCAAATAGCAGAATTTACAGTTCATATTCTTTGTTCTTTTGTTAAAATACACCATTTGAAAGAGTATTTTATGTTATGTTTCAATGAAAACAATAAATAGAAAAAGACGACTTTGCATTTGTCTGACTTGACAGTATTTAAATTGAATAAAAATACACTGTATCTTATGAATGTCAGTTGGTACTTCATAAATACCCTGTGATCACATGTGTTTAAGAAATGCTGGACTGATCTATAGTTATTTTTCATAATAAGTTTGCCTTTTAGATACAAGGATGTGGTTTGCCTTTTGTATTGGTAAATAGGTGAGACGGCCAGCATATTGCTACCGTATATGTGATGTGATATCCATTTTTCCTCCATGTCTTAGTTACCTAATGCTGCTGTAACAAAAGAACCACAAGTGGGTGACGTTAAAAAACAAATTTATTTTCTTGCAATTCTAGAGGCTGAATGTCTGAATCAGGATCCAGGCTGTGTCAACTTCTTTTATGGGACTCTTTCTTAGTTTCCAATGTTTGCCATCAATCCTTGACATTCCTGGATGTTTGTCTTCCCGCCTGTGTGTGTCTCTGTGTCTTTTGTCTCTTCTGCACTATTTATAACTCAGAAATGATTAGGTTTAGGACCCACCTTCTTCTGGTATAATCTCATTAACATAACAAAAAAATCCCCACAGATACAGGGCTTAAGATTTCAACACATGTTTTTTGGGAATACAATTCAATCCACAACAATCTACAAGCATTTATGATTTAAAGAAAATTGTTTAAAGTGTGATGAAAAAGAGATCAGAAAGCTTGATTAGCTGAGTGGTAATTTTTAATGAGTGAATATGGAAAAGTAGGGAATCCAGTTTAATTTTGTCTCAGGTAATACTCTCTAATTCCGTGTACCATTAATAAAGGTGGTATTTTGATCCCTATTTACCTCCTGTGACTATTTCACAATTATATCAGAACTTGTAAAAACAGAGGAAAACAGTTAGTTTCCTCATCTACCAAAATAACAAATAATTAAGCTCAAAGGATCTGCAATTGCTGGAGTCTAACAGGTGTTGTCCTAGTGTTGATATTTCTGATATTTCAAATATTGTATATAATTGGTATTTTCTTCATATCAGATTAGGTATTTAGAAAACTGGTATTTAGAGAATTGGTAATAAAGTAAATGTTCAAGTAAATGTTCTATCTATTAAAATGCGTTTCTTTAGTAAGCATAATTATTTTCCTCAGTAGAAGAAACCGGCCTCTGAGGAGGCTTTTTTTTTTTTTTGTATTCTGCAAAGTTACTTTCCGAATACAAGATATGTGAGTGGCTGGTTTATTCTTTGTGCAGTAAAAAATTCACCTTATCGAGGATAAACTCTTTGCCAACATTTGCAATTCTCACATATAGTAGTCATCAATATTCTGGGAATTAAAGCCTCTCTAAATCTTATGCCACCAAAGCCAGTAATCTGTCACTTGATGCAACTCTTGTCAAAAAAAAAAAAAAACAAAGTCACCCTCAAATTTGGTTGGAACTCTTTGTAAATACTGTTTGTTTACAAAATAATCCAGCATCATTTTACTTACTCACCACCAATGGGATTCAAGAGTTCCGTGTAAATCTGTCTGTAACTTGGAATCCCTGACACTGTTAGTCTTGAATTCTATAGTAACCAAAAGAGCTATCAGAGGACTGTCCCTCTATCTAGCTCTCATTCTCCCTCCCTTTTATCAACTTCTAGAGCAGTGTTTCTCAACCATTTTTTCCCATTATTGATCCTGCCCAGGAGCATTTTTAGACTTTTTTTCCCCCTAAATCCATCTCCTGAAATTTTAATACACACATCTACTGTATACTTGTTTATGTACAATAAAGGGGCACGATCATTTTAATATCTAAGATTTTTTTTTTGCCTCCCCCTCCCAAGAAACTAGTTTTTGCTCCTTTCATGTGATATTACCTCTGTAGAGAATACATGTTGTAGAGAATGTGTTATGCATTGAATTGTGTCCCCCCAAAAGATAATTTGAAGTCTTGACCCTTGTACCTGTGAATATGACCTTGTAAGGAAGTAGGGTTTTTCTTTGATAATGTTATTATTTAATTTAAGGAGGTCATACTGGAAGTAGGTTGGATGCTAATCCCTTCTGAGTACTTTTTTATAAAATGGGAGAACAGAGATGAAAACAGTGTCACATAAGGGAAGGCCGCCATGTGAAGACGCACCAAAAAGGCAAGAAAAAACTGGGACCACCAGAAGGTAGAAGAGTTGATGAAGGATCTTCCCAAAGAGCAAGGAGAGAAATCATAACCCTGCTGGCACCCTGAATTCACACTTCAAGCCTCCAGAACTGTGAGAGAATAAATTTCTGTTCTTTAAAGCCACCCACTTCATGTTATTTATTATGGGAGCCTTAGGAAATTAAAAGAAAATACAAACTATCCATTCAGAGGAGAGATGCAGTTAATCTTTGGGTCTTATTAAATCTCACCCCAAATGCAATGAAACTACAATAAATTTCTAACATTAACAAAGCACTCTTCCTTAGTTTCCATCCTGATACCTCCTTTTGTTCTTTTTATTTCATATTTTCTTGATGATGTCAGTTGAAATATGACAAGTAGAAAATATATATTATGAAGATACAGTTGTTTCAAAAGTGTATCTCTCTTTTATTAATGTGTGGCACTCGTCTAGTAGTGTTCCTACTAAAATGAGAAATAAAAGATGCCTCTTAGTGCATTTTTAGTAATGGATTGTTAAATATCACATTGACTAATGATTTAAAATATGTATATCTTAATGTACAAATATTTTCTTGAATTCGCTTTTATAGCAATTAATATATTTTTAAAATGTCTTTTCAACATTATTACAATTGCCATATTGTATCAAATTATCTGCTAAGTATATAGTGTATTATTACAACAATACATTTCATGATGTGGTACTGTCAGAATTCTAATATGTTTATTTTTAATATTTTTGAGTTTGAATATTAGGATACATCTTATAATTGACATAGACTTAAATAGAGTAATTTAATTCCTCCCCCACAGAAGCTGTTAATAAATCAATCTTGCAACTCACAACCAATTTTTTATTTGAATCAATGAAAGTTTTATAAAATCATTCTTGCACAGAAGTGATATATTATTCATTCAATAGCTTTTCTACAGTTAAATAAATATATAAGTTGAGTGACCATATGTTCTGTTTTTCTCAGGACAGCTTCAATGTTGTCCTATCATAATAGTTGATAGCACATTATTTTACTCTCCAATGTGTCACATGGATGAGAAATTATATGTTCACCCTAGACATAAATGAGATTAACCTATAGCCTTTATCCAATATTATCTTTGTGAATGTAATCTTTATTATACATCATAAATGTATACTATGAACTGGGTTACTGTTCAGTTTATATAGATCATGAAAAATATATTTTTCTTGAATAGAAAACTTCCCACTGTTTATAAAATGCAGCCTGAATTAGAAAATCATCAATATTTCTCCTGTCAAACAAGCTTAAGCTTGTCACCAAGAACATTATCACAAGTTTCAAAGTGTCATGTAAAATTGCTATTTAAAATACAATTCTGAAAAGGACATTTTACACTATGATCCTCTGTTAAAAAAAAACCCTGTTACAAATTGACTGTTTTAAGGAAATACACTAAGCCATAACTTTGTCAGAGACATTTATTCGGATGTATCTCCAAATCTAGAGAATAATTTGTCTAAGAACATGTCCAATAAATTTTTCTTATAAATTCATAGGATCTAAAACAATAAATATGTAAATGTAGATTCACAAAGAACAAAACAAATGCCCCCGTCTAATTTTTCTCTAAAAGAAAAGTAATACATTATATTAAACTGAAGGATTTTTTGACTAGACTAGTTTATGAAGTAATAGAAATATGTCAGAGTCACATTAAAGATGGCAGCAAGTAGAGAGGCGTCGGGCATGGAAAATGTAGCATTAATCAACATGCTCAATTCAGCACTCAAAAAATGTGATCACTCATGCTAGAAGGAGTTTCGGTGCACCAGCTTCTAAGACCCTTGGGAGAAATGACAAGTGAATTTTCCTGGGAACATGGGGAGGAACAAACACATACAAAGCAGTAGGACACAATTGCTTAGTCTAGTCTCGGAAGAGTAGCACAGAAGGAACCCTGAAGAGGAGGTAGCCCAAACTCATGTGACTCATTCTGGGACATCATTTCAGAACTAATGAGGGATGTGTGTAGCAGAAGTAACAGGTGCCCCTCAAATATCCTAAGAAATATGGTCTAGGTATCTTAATGGACAGGAGTTTAAAAACAAAAGTGAGACTACTTACTGAAAACATGGCTCCCTCGTCTACAGATCTGTAAGCAAGAAGAAAACACAATTCAGGTTTAGCTAAAAGACCTGTGATCATTAGAACAACCCCAAAGGGTACTGCTGCTGGGGCAGTAAGGTGTGGCAAGAAGCATACTTGTGGCAAACATAGCAGCAGAGGAAGCAAACTTGCCTACCTTTTTTGGAATCAGTTCTGGCATCATATCAGCAGAAGACAGTCCAGGAGCAATAAAAGTCTGTGGTTGTCAAGGAGCAGGTGTTAACGGAGACCCACCGTGAAGGGAGACTAGCAGGAGGACTAGCAAGAGTATTAGAGTACCAGGAACCAACTAGGTGGGTTCAGATTCGATCCTAAATTATACTGAAATTTTACTCATGTGGTTGTCAGAGTTTCCTATGGTTAAATTGTTTTAATTGTTTTGAGCAGCATAATCCATACATATGACTTCAAAATTCTAAGAATTATTTTAATTTCAAGGCTCTAAAGCCTACTACCCCGACACATCTGTCAGTTTGTTGTACCGTGGGGGCTTTGTGTTGCTGCGATGCTGGAAGCTGTGCCACCGGTATTCAGATATCAGCAGGATCACTCATGGCGGACAGGTTTCAGCTAGGCTTCTAGACTAAGACAGACTAGGAAGAAGCATCCAGCGGTTTACTTCTGAAAATAATTAGCCAGCTGAAACTTGATGAATAGTAGAGGAATATTGTCTGACATAGTGGCAGAAGATGTGTTCTACATAGATGGATTTATGACCTTGGAAACTCTACTGGGCAGTTCTACTCCATCCTATAGTATCACTATGAGTCAGAAGTTTTTTTTAATAAGATTTAAACATAGATGAATCAGGGAACTTATTAACATTTTAATTTACCTGCATGAAGTACTTTTAAATTCAATTTTTCTTCTTAAATGTTCTAATCTTAACAACTTACCCTTTAATACCCAATAGGAATATTTTAAATGTCTCTAATTTACCTATTTATATTTTGTTACTTCTAATTGCGTCTCAGACACTAACTTCATCTTAATCATTTTTTAAAATTTGAATTTGGCAGATTGTTAAATTGAGGTGCTGATGTTTTTCAGCAAGTTATATAATATGTTGTATAATACCACCTGTCACTTAAAATCTTTGCTGTTTCCATTGGAGAGTATAGTGCTAATAATAATTTCAATTTTTTAACTCTAAGTTAATAGAGTTGGGTTATATAGTAAAGGCAACTTGTGAAATAACATGCCAGGTATATCTGCCTGATTTAATGAACAATATTTATCATTTACTAAGATATTAATCCACATACCTATAATTAAATATTAATTAAACTTCTAATTATCAATTCAGTAGCTGAGTTTATTAAAAAAAGAGAAGTTTATCTACATAAATAGGTTGATTTATTATAAGAAGTGTTCATATGCCCAATGAAAAGTCAATGAACAACCTGAGCTAATCGTGATGGAACCAAACGGTGTATGAAGCAATACACACGTGTGCACTGGAAGTAATACACGCTTCCCAAATCAGTGTGATGTTTCCTGATGCTGTTTCCATCGCCACTGTTTCATGTCACGCTCTACTTTCAAACCATTTTCAGGCTTTCATCATGAGCCTAAGCTTAAGGTCAGCCTCTTCTTTCATTTCTTTACCTCTTTTCCTGACATTTATCTACCTGTAAAATGAGAGGTGGGAGAAAAATACTGTCAAAAGTCCTTTTTCCTGCAGCATTCTATGTTTCACTGGCCCTGTGGGTTCTAAAGGTGTCAGGAAAAGCAAAGTTAATGTTAAGAATATTTTATTTACCAACTTGCCCTGGTGGCTTCATTGGTGATGTTCAGAACACAGTATTCAAATTGTTGTGAAATGCATACGCAACTACTACCTGATTCACATAACAAAGAAATCTTTATTTCTGGCAACTCTTCCTCACTATCAAAAAGCATCAGTTCTCAAATGCCTTCTAGTATTTTGTACAAGGGTCTTGGGACTGGTTAGCTTTTTGTCAATGAAAACATTTGACCCTTCTATTAGCTTATATCCAATCTGTTCATCCATAAATGTGATAGGATACAAGGGAAATTAGGTTAAGTTTTGACGGGTCTGTGCAAGTAGAAAAAAAAAACTTTTGAAAACATAAAATTTGATAATGTGTCACTGCTTAGAATTTTGTATGCAATTGAAAGCATTGTTGTATATTTTTAAATGCTTCCATAATTGATTCTCATTGCTACCCACCATCTTCCACATTTCTCTGACTTTTTTTCTTTTTCTCATTCAATTTATAATTCAGCGTGTGCTTTCTGTTTTTATTTTTTCTATAGTCATTCCTGGGGTGATTTCATCTACTCTTTATGACTATGGGTCAATATTGTTTCCCTCTTGCTTTTCTTTATCACAAATCTTCTTAAATAATTTATAGTCCATCACCCATTTCTTCCCAGTAAAATTAGCAATTTGTTTTCTGAGCCCCAAGCTACTAGATTTTTTCCTGTAAATATTATCAATTACTTCTTAATTAAAATACCTAATTGTTTTTCTTCAATCCTTAGCTATCTTGATTTCTCATAACTTTGAATATGTTAAATATTACTCCATTTTCCTTTACATTATACTGGGCTGGTTCATTTATTTTCTTATCAATGGTAGTTTATTTCTCTTGTTGCCAAATATAGCTTTTTTTGTTGTTGTTGTTACCTTCTAAAGAAAAAAATTTCTCCATGTTCTTGGCCAAGGTTTCAATTACAACCGCCATGCAAAGAAGTCCAGTCTCTGAACTTAAGATTCACTTTTTCTAATAACAGCTTTCTATTCTTTGCTTCCTTCTAAATCAATCACTAAGCCTTTTACCATGTGTAAGCTCAGTTCCTTTCTCTCAGAATTAGTTATTGGCTTTTTTCTTCTTCTCTGCTTTTGGCACTTACTCTTCACACTGTCATTTCCTCATTGGCGATCTTGTTTTAGTTGCTCTGCAATTCCATCCATTTTGTACAGTGAAGCTAAATTATTTATTTAGACATTGTCCATTAATCCACATACCTATAATTAAATATTATTTAAACTTCTAATTTAGCAATTCAGTAGCTGAGTTTATAGAGAAGTTTATCTACATAAATAGGTTGATTTATTATAAGAAGTGTCCATATGCCCAATGAAAAGTCAATGAACAACCTGAGCTAATCGTGATGGAACCAAAGGATGTACAAAACATTACAAATAGTAAGAGATCTAAAGCACACTAATCCAAATGTTTCCCAATAGCTCATTTTTTGATTAAGGAATAAAGATAATGTTTAAGAAACTTTTATAACATAAAATACATAATTAGTGGCCTAGCAGAGTTAAAAGCCAGATCTTATCATTCTAGACTAGTAACTTTTCAATCTACTACCCATCTATCAATTAGTTATGTACTGTGGTGGCTTATATGTTTCTCTGATGCTGGATGCTATGCCACTGGTATTTTAAATACCATCAGGATCACCCATGGTGGACAGGTTTCAGCAGAGCTTCCAGACTAAAATAGACTGGGAAGAAATTTATGATGATCTAGTTCTGAAAATTAGCCAATGAACACCTTATAGGTCACAACAGATTATTATCAAATATAGTGCTGAATCAATCGGAGCCCTGGTGGCGCAGTGGCTAAGAGCTAAGGCTGCTAACTAAAAGGTTGGCAGTTTGAATCCACCAGCCACTCCTTGGAAACTCTATGGGGCAGTTCTACTCTGTCCTACAGGGCCGCTATGAGCCCCCTAGCTTGGGAGGCTCTCAAAATACACAGTGGCTGTGCACTAAAAAAATGGGGATGGTGGAGAAGTCTGTCATTGCTAACTGCATGGTAAGGATCAGCATGATTCCAATTCCCACAAGGAAATGGATCCAGTTCTCACCTTTCCACTTCTCCATTCTTGTCACCAGCCACCCAAGAAGCACTGTCTCTCCTACCCCAGTCACCCAAACTGGGTTGGAGCTCACAAGTTAAAAAGACTCCATTCTTCAGACTGGCTGCCCATGCAGCCCTTCTTTGATCTAGTTACCCCAAGCTAGGTCAGAGCACACAAGTTAAAAGGACACTGCCCATCTGATTGGTTGCCTCTGCACCCTTTCTCTGATCCCAGTTACACAGAACTGGGTCAAAGTTCACAAATTAGAAGGATTCAGCCTTTCAGACTGCCAAAGAGGCAGATACTAGCCCCTGCTGGCTCTTATTGTCCCTTGTGGGTTTGTTAATTTCTTGGAATGGCTCACAGAATTCACGGAGAGTATCTATACTTACAGGTTACCATTTACTATAATCATAAAGCATACAAAAGAAAAGACATATAGGGTGAGGTCTGTGAAAGGTGCTGGCACAAAGCTTCCATTATCTCCAGAGACATACCACCCTCCTGAGAGCAGACATCCTTGCCAATCCAGGAAGCTCCAACTATTCCTATGTTCAGGGCCTTTTGTTGGCTTCATTGCATATTCATGACTAGAGCTTCATTGCATAGTCATGATCAATCAGATCATTGAATATGCATGATTGACTAAATCATGGCCCTCTCCCTTCCTGAGGTTAGCTGACCAGGTATGTCTTTGTAGCTCTTATTTATTTGCACATGTTTTCAAGTGTTGCCTGGTTGTTTTAGAAGGCAAAGACACCTTGATTA
The DNA here is from genome assembly GCF_030014295.1 of Loxodonta africana. NCBI lineage: Eukaryota > Metazoa > Chordata > Mammalia > Proboscidea > Elephantidae > Loxodonta > Loxodonta africana. The sequence goes on from NC_087342.1 coordinate 165,722,699, forward strand.
CTAGGAAAATTCCAAGGATTACCTTTCAGGAACAAAAGGCAATGGCCAAATTGAGTTCTTTGTCTCACAGGCCACAACAATGGACTTTAGCAAAGCTTGTAAAGACAGCACGAGACGGGGCAACTTTTCCTTCTCTTGTATGTGGGATCACCAGGAGTTGATGCTGATTCCACAGCAACTAACATTAACAACAACTTTCTAGTACTTCAAGCTGGAAACTATTTCTAAAATAATAAAAATTCCGAACAGCGCTATATAGCTGCAATATCCAATATGTTTGCATTTAGCTGCACTTGGTTACTGTGCAGTTGAAACATGGCTAGTCTGACTGATGTGCTATGAGTGTAAAATCACACCCAATTGCAAATACTTACTACAAACAAGAATGTAAAATACCTTTAACTATTTCTAAAATATTACATTATAACTGAAATGATAGTATCTGAATATTAATATATGTCCAAATCAAATACTTTGTTAATTTTTTTCACCTGCTTCATTTTACTCTTTTAATAAGGCCACTAGAAAATTTAAAGTTACATATTTGACATTTGTGGCTTGCAAGCATTTCTGTTCAATGGATTTTTCTAGAAACTCCATAAATTAATATTTTTTATTCCCTAAGGGTTTCTCACAGAAAATTTTTCATGCCAAGAACACTAGCCTGGCTCAACTCTTCAATCTGCAATAGTTCATCTTGTTATATCTTTGCTCACCCTGTTTCTGTTATTTAGAATGTCCCTTTGGCCATACTTTTCTCTCATCTTTTATGGACATATTTCTGTAATGTGATCTTGCCATTCTTTCCATCAAGAAGTGGAATTCATTTTTCAATTCTCTTGAATTAGAGATTTTGACTTTCTTCAACAGAATGCAGAGAAAGTAAAGCTGTGGGAGTATTGAGCCTAGGACTTCAGAAGTCTCACAGAGTCTAATTTTCTAATTTTCACTTTCTTGGAGTGCTACATTAAGACTGCCAAATGAGGATGCCTAGCCTAATCTACGTGAATGTGAAAAACCAAGTGAATCAGAGACAGATCAACCCAAATGAATCCCTCTATATGAATAATTTGACAAGAAGCCTCCAAGCCTCAGACGTGTCACTGAGGCCATCTTAGATAATTCAGCCTTATTCAGGCCCTCAGATATCTATAATCATATGAGTGGCTCTAGGCGATATCAGGATAAGAACCATCCACCTAAACCAAACCCAAATCACTGACCCAAAGAATCATGAGCAAATTTAGTGACTGTTTTTTTCTAGGCACTAAGTCTAGGGGTGACTTGTTATACATTTAGACACTGGTACTGTTCCATTTTAGTACATTTAATATTCTAATTCTAGCACTTCCTTTAAAGCAACTTCAACTAATGACTTTCATGCAAGGTTTTCTAATTACCAAAGACCTCTGACAGCTTCCCTTTTTCTGGACTGACAGTTTTGGATACACATTTTATTATAATTTTTTTTCAGAATTTTTCACAAATACCTATAAAAATAACCAAACATTTTGCTCTTACAGACAGAGAATATAAGGGATGTAACATAGTGCCAGATTTCACAGCTCTCCGGACAGTGCAGCAACAGCGGGTGCCATTTATCAGCATTATTATATGTCAGGCATGTATTTTAGCTCTCAAAACTCTATGCCATAAAAACAATTATTATATTCAGGATGGATTGAGACATAGTTTTATAACTTGTACAAGGTCAAGCAGTGGCAGTCAGTAGGACTGGAGTCTGACACTAGACAAATCATATGATGCCAAGAGCTCTTGGTCCTAATCACTTCAGGCAACCAATGACTTTTGTAAAACTATTGGATAGCAAAGACTACCGAAGGAAAGCAATCCGTTCCAAAGGAAATAGCTGACATATTCTAAATTTCTAACCACATTTTCTAGTCTTCCTCACAACACACTTTTTTTTCTTTTTTTGCATTTCTTTGCATATTGGAAATCAGCAAGGTTCAAATCTAAGATCCTTGATTTCCCTAATCCATATTAGATTTCTAGGGGAGCTCATACCAGTAGTCTTAATAACTACACATACCAATAATTTCCAAATTTATACCTCCTATTCAGCCTGAAGAGGTGCTGGTGGTGCAATGGTTAAGTACTTGGTTTCTAACTGAACAGTTGGCTTTTCAAACCCACCAGTCACTCTGTGGAAGAAAGATGTGACACTCTAATTCCATAAACATTAATGAGAAAAAAAAAAATCGCCATCAAATCAGTTTTGACTCATAGCAACCTTATAGGACAGGGCAGAACTGCCCCAAAGGATGTCCTAGGCTGTAAATTTTATGGAAGTAGATTGCCACGTCTTCCTGCCTCAGGCACCTGGTGGGTTCGAACTGCACATTGACCTTTTGGGTAGAATCCAGCTCTTAACCACTGTGCCACCAGGGCTTCTCCGTAAAGATTACAGCATAGGAAACTCTATGAGGTGGTTCTACTCTCTCCTATAGGGTTGCGATGAGTTAGAATTGACTTGTTAGCAATGGGTTTGGTTTCTGTTTAATCAGACTTTGTTAAGTTTCTGTTACTTTGACAACTCAATCAATCTCGAATCCATGTGCTTCTGCCAATTTCCATTACTATCACTCAAGTAAAAATGATCATCACCCTAGGCCTCATTGCCTTTTCCATTAAAAAAAAAAAAAAAAAATTTTTTTTTCCATTAGGGACACCTTTAATCCATTGTCTACGTGGTAACAAAACATATCTTTTAAAGATACAAATATAATCATGACACCTGCAGAAACCCTTCCCAATATTTAATATGGCTGACAAGACTGCATAAATCGGTTACCGTGTATTTCAACTTCCACTCTTCCATTTAATCATGCTTTTCTTCCTCTGTTCTCCATCACATTGAGCTTCAATTTTCTTGGATAAACCAAGCTCCTCACCAACTGAGTGAAGTTGAGCATACTGATGTTTTTACCTGAAGCTATTTTATCCTCATCTGAGGATATTTAATTATAAGCTTGGTTGTCACTGCCTAGAGAAACTTTCCTTAAACAGCTCCTCACTTCCTTCCTACCATAATTCGTATCACAGTTTGTCACGGCATGTTACTTGTAATTTGATTAATCTCAACACCTCATTATTATGCCTGTTTGGTTTTTGTTTTCTTGGATTATTTCTTTGCAAATTACACAGGAATTGCTTTGCTACTAATTTCCAAAAATATTGTCATTTGTATGTTGGATCAACTTGAGCAAAATCCTTATTTTTAATTAAAAAAGTTCCATCATTTAAAACTTCCTGTAATGTTATTTATTTTCTGGAAGTTTTCTCTAATGCTGTTTTCTATACCTTCTATTGGATTTTTTTGAAGTATTTTTTATTTCTAAGGATTACTATTTTTTAGCTTCTTGTACTAATTTCATATGTCTATACCTTTCTTTAACTTTAATGATATTAATTATAGATGCTTAAAACTAAGTCAGGGAGGCGGGGCCAAGATGGCGGACTAGGTGGACGCTACCGCGGATCCCTCTTGCAACAAAGACTCGGAAAAACAAGTGAATCGATCACATACATAACAATCTACGAACTCTGAACAACAAACACAGGCTTAGAGATGGAGAACAAACAAATACGGGCAGACAGTGATCGTTTTCAGAACCAGGAGCCAGCGTACCAGGCAGGTGACCTTTGGAGCCCGATTTGGGGCAGAGCCCAGGGGGGCAGACGGCACAGACAAGGGGCCCAGCCCTAGCCCCCGAACTCATCCCGGGAGGGAGCCTAGCAAGTTGGCATGGGTGGGGTAGCGGCGCAGCCAGTGGGAGAAGTCCCCGGGAGGCAGTGACTGATCTTGGAGCGGGGAGAGCAGCGTCCCAGCCGGGGAGCCGTCCCGCCGGGAGTTTGGCAGGGAGCAGGCGTGGCGCGAGCGTGGGGATCAGCTACATATCCCTAAAGCGACCCCCAGGGGGGCCTACCCGTTCGTGTGGGTGACGCCCACCCAGTTTGTGCGAGCGGTGCTGCACACCGGAGGGAGAAGTCCCTGGGAGGAAGTGACTGGTCTCGGAGCGGGGAGAACAGCGTCCCAGCCAGGGAGTCATCCCGCTGGGATTTTGGCGGGCGTGGGCGGGACGTGAGCACAGGGACCAGTTATATTCCCCTGAATTGACCCCGGGGGCTGGCCCAGCTGGTCGTGAGGGCGACGCCCACCCAATTCGTGTGAGCGGAGCGGCGCGCCGGAGGGAGAAGTCCCTGAGAGGAAGTGACTGGTCTTGGAGCAGGGAGAGCAGCGTCCCAGCCGGGGAGCCGTCCCGCCGGGAGTTTGGCAGGGAGCGGGCGTGGCGCGAGCGTGGGGATCAGCTACATATCCCTAAAGCGACCCCCGGGGGGGCCTACCCGTTCGTGTGGGCGACGCCCTCCCAGTTTGTGCGAGCGGTGCGGCACACCGGAGGGAGAAGTCCCTGGGAGGAAGTGACTGGTCTTGGAGCAGGGAGAGCAGAGTCCCAGCCGGGGAGCCGTCCTGCTGGGATTTTGGCGGACGGGGGCGGGGCGTGAACGCGGGGATCAGCTCTATATTCTGAGGTGCTACACTCCTAGCTCTCTGATCCTTCCCCCACCCTCCCCAGGTGGCTCCATTAACATCCGAATACCCTGAGCCAGAGGGAGAATTCAGATAGGGATCTGACTGCATTTTTTTTAGCTGATTACCTGGAAAAACTAGTTTCCAAGTGATGGCTCGGAGACAGCAGTCCATATCACACCACATAAAGAAACAAACCATGACAGCTTCTCCAACCCCCCAAACAAAAGAATCAAAATCTTTCCCAAATGAAGATACAATCCTGTAATTATCAGATACAGAATATAAAAAAGTAATTTACAGAATGCTTAAAGACATCACAAATGAAATTAGGCTAACTGCAGAAAAAGCCAGGGAACACACTGATAAAACTGTTGAAGAACTCAAAAAGGTTATTCAAGAACATAGTGGAAAAATTAATAAGTTGCAAGAATCCATAGAGAGACAGCATTCAGAAATCCAAAAGATTAACAATAAAATTACAGAATTAGACAATGCAATAGGAAGTCAGAGGAGCAGACTTGAGCAATTAGAATATAGACTGGGACATCTGGAGGACCAGGGAATCAACACCAACATAGCTGAAAAAAAATCAGATAAAAGAATTAAAAAAAATGAAGAAACCCTAAGAATCATGTGGGACTCTATCAAGAAGGATAACTTGTGAGTGATGGGAGTCCCAGAACAGGAAGGGGGAACAGAAAACACAGAGAAAATAGTTGAAGAACTCCTGACAGAAAACTTCCCTGACATCACGAAACATGAAAGGATATCTATCCAAGATGCTCATCGAACCCCATTTAAGATTGATCCAAAAAGAAAAACACCAAGACATATTATCATCAAACTTGCCAAAACCAAAGACAAACAGAAAATTTTAAAAGCAGCCAGGGAGAAAAGAAAGATTTCCTTCAAGGGAGAATCAATAAGAATAAGTTCAGACTACTCAGCAGAAACCATGCAGGCAAGAAGGGCATGGGACGACGTATACAGATCACTGAAGGAGAAAAACTGCCAGCCAAGGATCATATATCCAGCAAAACTCTCTCTGAAATATGAAGGCGAAATTAAGATATTTACAGACAAACACAAGTTTAGAGAATTTGCAAAAACTAAACCAAGACTGCAAGAAATGTTAAAGGAGATTGTTTGGCCTGATGCCCAATAATATCAGGTACCAGCACAATACAAGGTCACAAAACAGAAAGTCCTGATATCAACGCAACTCAAATAGGGAAAGCACAAAAACAAACAAATTAAGATTAATTCTAATAAATGAATAAATAAACAAAATAATACACATAATAGGGAATCATGGAAATCAATAGATAAACGATCACAATAATCAAAAAGAGGGACTAAATATAGGAGGCATTGAACTGCCATATGGAGAGTGATACAAGGCGATACAGAATGATACAAGTTAGGTTTTTACTTAGAAAAATAGGGGTAAATAATAAGGTAACCACAAAAAGGAATATCAATTCCATAACTCAAGAAAAAAGCCAAGAAAAACGTAACGACTCAACTAACATAAAGTTAAACATTATGAAAATGAGGATCTCACAATCTACTAAGAAAAACGTCTCAGCACAAAAAAGTATGTGGAAAAATGAAATGGCCAACAATACACATGAAAAGGCATCAAAATGACAGCACTAAAAACTTATTTATCTAGAATTACGCTGAATGTAAATGGACTAAATGCACCAATAAAGAGACAGAGAGTCACAGACTGGATAAAGAAACACGATCCATCTATATGCTGCCTACAAGAGACACACCTTAGACTTAGAGACACAAACAAACTAAAACTCAAAGGATGGAAAAAAGTATATCCAGCAAACAATAAGCAAAAAAGAAGAGGAGTAGCAATATTAATTTCTGACAAAATAGACTTTAGACTTAAATCCACCACAAAGGATAAAGAAGGACACTATATAATGATAAAAGGGACAATTGATCAGGAACACATAGCCATATTCAATATTTATGCACCCAGTGACAGAGCTGCAAGATACATAAATCAAATTTTAGCAGAATTGAAAAGGGAGATAGACATCTCCACATTTCTAGTAGGAGACTTCAACACACCACTTTCGGAGAAGGACAGGACATCCTGTAACAAGCTCAATAGAGACACGGAAGACCTACTTACAACAATCAACCAACTTGACCTCATTGACTTATACAGAACTCTCCACCCAACTGCAACAAAGTATACTTTTTTTTCTAGTGCACATGGAACATTCTCTGGAATAGACCACACATTAGGTCATAAAACAAATCTATGCAGAATCCAAAACATCGAAATATTACAAAGCATCTTCTCAGACCACAAGGCAATGAAACTAAAAATCAATAATAACAGAAAAACTAGGGAAAAGAAATCAAATACTTGGAAAATGAACAATACCCTCCTGAAAAAAGACTGGGTTATAGAAGACATTAAGGAGGGAATAAGGAAATTCTTAGAAAGCAACAAGAATGAAAATACTTCCTATCAAAACCTCTGGGACACAGCAAAAGCAGTGCTCAGAGGCCAATTTATATCGATAAATGCATGCATACAAAAAGAAGAAAGAGCCAAAATCAGAGAACTGTCCCTACAACTTGAACAAATAGAAAGTGAGCAACAAAAGAATCCATCAGGCACCAGAAGAAAACAAATAATAAAAATTAGAGCTGAACTAAATGAATTAGAGAACAGAAAAACAATTGAAAGAATTAACAAAGCCAAAAGCTGGTTCTTTGAAAAAATTAACAAAATTGATAAACCATTGGCTAGACTGACTAAAGAAAAACAGGAAAGGAAACAAATAACCCAAATAAGAAACGAGAAGGACCACATCACAACAGAGCCAAATGAAATTAAAAGAATCATTTCAGATTACCACGAAAAATTGTACTCTAACAAATTTGAAAACCTAGAAGAAATGGATAAATTCTTGGAAAAGTACTACCTACCTAAACTAACACATTCAGAAGTAGAACAACTAAATACATCCATAACAAAAAAAGAGATTGAAACGGTAATCAAAAAATTTCCAACAAAAAAAAGTCCTGGCCCGGACGGCTTCACTGCAGAGTTCTACCAAACCTTCAGAGAAGACTTAACACCACTCCTACTGAAGGTATTTCAAAGCATAGAAAAAGACGGAATACTACCCAACTCATTCGATGAAGCTACCATCTCCCTGATACAAAACCAGGTAAAGACATTACAAAAAAAGAAAATTATAGACCTATATCCCTCATGAACATAGATGCAAAAATCCTCAACAAAATTCTAGCCAATAGAATCCAACAACACATCAAAAAATAATTCACCCTGATCAAGTCGGATTTATACCAGGTATGCAAGGCTGGTTTAATATCAGAAAAACCATTATGTAATCCATCACATAAATAAAACAAAAGATAAAAACCACATGATCTTATCAATAGATGCAGAAAAGGCATTTGACAAAGTTCAACACCCATTTATGATAAAAACTCTTACCAAAATAGGAATTGAAGGAAAATTCCTCAACATAATAAAGGGCATCTATGCAAAGCCAACAGCCAATATCACTCTAAATGGAGAGAACCTGAAAGCATTTCCCTTGAGAACGGGAACAAGACAAGGATGCCCTTTATCACCACTCTTATTCAACATCGTACTTGAAGTCCTAGCCAGGGCAATGAGGCTAGACAAAGAAATAAAGGGTATCCGGATTGGCAAGGAGGAAGTAAAGCTATCACTATTTGCAGATGACATGATCGTATACACAGAAAACCCTAAGGAATCCTCCAGAAAACTTCTGAAACTAATAGAAGAGTTTGGCAGAGTCTCAGGTTATAAAATAAACATACAAAAATCACTTGGATTCCTCTACATCAACAAAAAGAACATCGAAGAGGAAATAACCAAATCAATACCATTCACAGTAGCCCCCAAGAAGATAAGATACTTAGGAATAAATCTTTCCAAGGATATAAAAGACCTATACAAAGAAAACTACAAAGCTCTACTACAAGAAATTCAAAAGGACATATTAAGTGGAAAAATATACCCTGCTCATGGATAGGAAGACTTAACATAGTAAAAATGTCTATTCTACCAAAAGCCATCTATACATATAACTCACTTCCGATCCAAATTCCAATGTCATATTTTAGGAGGATAGAGAAACAAATCACCAATTTCATATGGAAGGGAAAGAACCCCCGGATAAGCAAAGCATTACTGAAAAAGAAGAAGAAAGTGGGAGGCCTCACTCTACCTGATTTCAGAACCTATTATACAGAGCTACAGTAGTCAAAACAGCCTGGTACTGGTACAACAACAGGCACATAGACTAATGGAACAGAATTGAGAACCCAGATATAAATCCATCCACGTATGAGCAGCTGATATTTGACAAAGGACCAGTGTCAGTCAATTGGGGAAATGATAGTCTTTTTAACAAATGGTGCTGGCATAACTGGATATCCATTTGCAAAAGAATGAAACAGGACCCATACCTCACACCATGCACAAAAACTAACTCCAAGTGGATCAAAGACCTAAACATAAAGACTAAAATGATAAAGATCATGGAAGAAAAAATAGGGACAACCCTAGGAGCCCTAATACAGGGCATAAACAGAACACAAAACATTACCAAAAATGATGAAGAGAAACCAGATAACTGGGAGCTCCTAAAAATCAAACACCTATGCTCATCTAAAGACTTCACCAAAAGAGTAAAAAGACCACCTACAGACTGGGAAAGAATATTCAGCTATGACATCTCAGACCAGCGCCTGATCTCTAAAATCTACATGATTCTGTCAAAACTCAACCACAAAAAGACAAACAACCCAATCAAGAAGTGGGCAAAGGATATGAACACACATTTCACTAAAGAAGATATTCAGGCAGCCAACAGATACATGAGGAAATGCTCCCGATCATTAGCCATTAGAGAAATGCAAATTAAAACTACGATGATATTCCATCTCACACCAACTAGACTGGCATTAATCCAAAAAACACAAAATAATAAATGTTGGAGAGGCTGTGGAGAGATTGGAACTCTCATACACTGCTGGTGGGATTGTAAAATGGTACAACCACTTTGGAAATCCATCTGACGTTATCTTAAACAGTTACAAATAGAACTACCATACAACCCAGAAATCCCACTCCTCGGAATATACCCTAGAGATACAAGAGCCTTCACACAAACAGATATATGCACACCCATGTTTATTGCAGCTCTGTTTACAATAGCAAAAAGTTGGAAGCAACCAGGGTGTCCGTCAACGGATGAATGGGTAAATAAATTGTGGTATATTCACACAATGGAATACTACGCATCGATAAAGAACAGTGACGAATCTCTGAAACATTTCATAACATGGAGGAATCTGGAAGGCATTATGCTGAGCGAAATGAGTCAGAGGCAAAAGGACAAATATTGTATAAGACCACTATTATAAGATCTTGAGAAATAGAAAAAATGGAGAAGAACACATACTTTTGTGGTTGCAAAGGGGGGAGGGAGGGAGGGAGGGAGAGGTTTTTTTATTGATCAATCAGTAGATAAGAACTGCTCTGGGTGAAGGGAAAGACAACACTCAATACAAGGAAGGTCAGTCTAATTGGACTGGACTAAAAGCAAAGAGGTTTCCGGGATAAAATGAAAGCTTCAAAGGTCAGCGGAGCAGGGGCTGGGGTCTGGGGAACATGATTTGAGGGGACTTCTAAGTCAATGGGCAAAACAATTCTATTAAGAAAACATTCTGCATCCCACTTTGAAATGTGGCGTCTGGGGTCCTAAATGCCAACAAGCGGCCATCTAAGATACATCAATTGGTCTCAACCCACCTGGAGCAAAGGCAAAGGAAGAACACCAAGGTCACACGACAACCAAGAACCCAAGAGACAGAAAGGGCCACATGAACCAGAGACCTACATTATCCTGAGACCAGAAGAACTAGTTGGTGCCCGGCCACAATCAATGTCTGCCCTGTCAGGGAGCACAACAGACAACTCCTGAGGGAGCAGGAGACCAATGGGATACAGACCCCAAATTCTCATAAAAAGACCATACCTAATGGTATGACTGCAACTAGAGGAATCCCGGAGGCAATGCTCCCCAGACCTTCTGTTGGCACAGGACAGGAACCATCCCCGAAGACAACTCATCAGACATGAAAGGGACTGGTCAGCGGGGGAGAGAGAGATGCTGATGAAGAGTGAGCTAATTAAATCAGGTGGACACTTGAGAGTGTGTTGGCAACTCTTGACTCGAGGGGGGATGGGAAGATAGAGAGAGAGGGAAGATGGCAAAATTGGCACGAAACGAGAGACTGAAAGGGCTGACTCAATAGGGGGAGAGCAAGTGGGAGAAGGGAGTAAGATGTATGCAAACTTACATGTGACAGACTGATTGGAATGGTAAATGTTCACTTGAAGCTTAATAAAAATTAATTAAAAAAAAAGCTAAGTCAGATATTAATGGGGTAATGGGGTTATAGAGAATGAATATGGCATAGTGCCTACAAAGAGATTATAATATTGTGGAAGATATTAAGCACAGATTTCAGAATGGTTACAAAGGAATATAAAAACAAATAAAATTAAATCATAAAATTGAGAACTGCAGATAATACAGCTTTAATGAAAAGGGCCCATTTTAAAAACTTTTAATGTTCTGTTAATAATTAGAAGTTTGCCCTAATAACAGTAGTAATCCATTTGGGGTTTATAAGCAGAAGACGCATGTGATGAAAACAGAGTTTGAGAAAATTAGTCCTAAGTATTAGTGTTAAGTAAAAGTTGGTGTGGGGAGGAAACAAGCAGCCAGACCAGTTAGGGATTGGAATATGATAAAGGTATAGATTAGTAAGACTGTGACAAGAGAGAAAGGAAAAATTGGGAAGTGAGCTTGATCAGGATTTGATGACCAATTGCAAACAGGGTGAAGAAGGAAATCAAAGGATGACTTTATGGTTTAAAATGGTATAAAACTGCTAGCACTACTGATAGAATTAGGCTAAGTAATGAGGCCATGTTTATGAAAGAACAAAATGAGTTCAGAGTATCAGGAAAATCTCTTTCTTTGACTTCTGTCTTGCAAATTGCTCCCAGATTTGGAAATGCTTGGTTGCACTTAAGGTTTCATTCTCTTGTAATAGTGACTTGTGCTTTCTGCATCGTATGGAAATTATTTTAGAGCAATATTTCCCAAAGTGCTTAAGATGACTTAGAAGACACTGCCTGAACAGGGTCCTCTTACATTTCCACTTACCTGTGTTACCCTGAAACTTCCATGTCCATCCCCATGCTGGATTTCACAATGTCTTAACGCTCACTATTACAATTTTGCTTCTTAGCCAAACGGTTGTCTGTTAAGAATGCTCTTTAGCCTGACTCTATTCATCCTTCATGCCTCATTTCAAACATTTCTTTCTCTGAGAAGGCTTCACAAAATAGAAACCCCTCAATATATGTATTGGTGCCCCTGTTATGATTTCTCCTGTACCTGAAATTATTTTATTGCATTTGGATACTTGAAAATATTTAAAAATAAATTAAGATCCTTCAATCATTGCTGTGGTGCAATACCTATGACAGCATTGAGTGTGTCTTTTTTTTTTAAATAAACATTGAATTTCTACCTCTATCATATTACCAAGAAAATGATATTTGCAAGATTATATTGAATTTGATTAGGAACATTTCAGTTTTCTGTATTTTTGTCTCTGATCATTATATAAACAAAATGTGTGCTCTTTTAATTTCTAGGTCATAACTTTTCTGAACTACTGGTCTCATAATGTCATTTATGCAATTAATATAATACTAAATGCCTTTCTTATTGTATAAGTCATTGACAGGTCAAATTATGTTCCATCATCAAAAATCCAGTTGATTTTGACTCAGGATAACTCCAAGTAGGACAGAATAGAACTGCTGCATAGGGTTTTCTTGGCTGTAATCTTAAAGAAAGCATACAGCTAGGCTTTTGGATAACGTTTATGACAGAAAAATTCAAGAAACAGAAATGTGCAATGGAGAAGAAAAAGATACTTATGTTTCCATGTTTCAGAAAGAGCTATTGTTAACATTTTGCTTTAAATATTAGCAGTCGCAGATTTTACATGTGTTTGAGTGTGTGTTTGTCTGCTTGTCTGCATTTACATTATGCAGTTGAGTGGGAGGTAATAGTTTATAGTCTTTTTAAAATTGTTGTTTAGCTCATTACTATAATGTAAGCATTTTCTCCACACCATTTAATAGCACCTTCTAAAACATAGATACCTATGGCTGCACACTGTATGGATAAGAGGTAATGAATCGTCCCCTTATTGTTGGCTATTTAACTCATTTCTAAGTTTTCACTATTAGGAATGCTCTGTTACCGAACATACTGGTATATAAATCTTCTCGCACATCTCCGATTCCGTCCTTAGGAAGGAGACGATCCTAAGAATTGAATATCTGGACCAAAGAGTATTTTTTTAAGGCAGAAATTTATTTATAAAGGTACTGAATCTCTTTCAAAGTTATTTTACACAATGTTTAAATATTCTAAAATAAGTTTTAAAACATACAATGATATAATTCTCCACAAAATTGGAACTGGTAATCCTGTGATCACATGAAGAAAAAATTCATCAATCATTACCATACTACTCTAATTACAGATGCAATTCTGTTGTAATTTTCATATCTGTCTGAAAGAAACGCAGTCCTTGTGAGAAGATCTGCAATAACATGTGTAAAGATGTACCACTTAATTTTTGTTTCATAAAGTATCTGTGATTATCACTGCTGTCTACAACTTATATTTGCAAGTATAACACATGATGTCAATGCTCCAATGAGTTTTGGAATGTTTGCTATTTTGCACTAGTGATCTAGACTGTACATTTAAAATGGATCTTTCTAAATGGGTATGTATAAGACATACAAATATATAAATTTTCTCAAAGGAAGCAAAGTGATCTTTTCCAATTCTTAAAATATATCCATTGGTTTTTTTCTCTAGCAACTGCACTCGGCATCTGCTACTGTTTGGTATGGTGTTGAATTTCATGGTTTGTTAATTTTGCAGTTCTGTCTGCAAAGCTAATAAAAGGAGAACGGGCAAAGCTTTTACTCTGCAAAATTCAGAATATCCCCTGGGTAATATTTTCTTCATGGAATTCATTTCATATTTCATCTTTTAAGGGGATGAGATAAGTTTCCTGCTTTTTTAAGTTATCAAAAACTATTATGGGTCACTCAAACTTTAGACTTGTTAAAAATAATAAAATTGTGGCTCCACACCATTAGTTCTGCAATATTGGTTTAGAGATTCTTTTACTGTATAGATGGCAGGATAATATAACATTTTCATAAAACATATCTCTAATACATTCTCAGTCCATGTGGTTACTGTCATAACACCTTATTATTTGAAAAATATGTAGCATAATAGTTTATCCCTGGATATAATAAATTCACTCAATTTTATGAACATCTTATTAATCATTTAGGAGAGACTAACTGGGCACTTGTTGGTGGGCCTGCAATGCCAAGAACTCTAGATCTGAAGTTGAAGATCTGTGTTTAAGAACTGGCAGTCTACTGGAAGGAGCCAGATACATTTTTCAGAAATTCAGTAAATGCTTACAGTTACTAAAATACAAGTCCACAGAGGAGAGGAGTAACACGAAAGCCTAAGGATGCACCTGAAGTGGTCTTTACATATTCTCATAAAGTTTAAATAGATATTGTATTAGTCATCTAGTACTGCTATAACAGAAATACCACAAGTGGATGGCTTAAACAAAGAGAAATTTATTTTCTCACAGTCAAGTAGGTTACAAGTCCAAATTCAGGGCATCAGCTCCAGGGGAAGGTGTTCTCTCTCTGTCGGCTCTGGAGGAAGGCCTTTGTTCTTAGTCTTCCCCTGGTTGAGGAGCTTCTCAGGCGCAGGGTGTCCGGGTCCAAAGGATGCATTCTGCTCCTGGTGCTGCTGTCTTGGTGGTATGAGGTCTCCAACTCTCTGCCTGCTTCCCTTTCTTTGAGAGATAAAAGGTGGTACAGGCCACACCCCAGGGAAACTCCCTTTACACTGGATCAGGGATATGACCTGGCTAAGAGTGGTGTTACAATCCCACACTAATCCTTTTAAACATAAAATTACAATCACAAAATGAAGGACAACCACAGACCACTGGGAATTGTGGCCCAGCCAAATTGGTACACACATTTTTGGAGGGACATAATTCAATCCATGACATTAGGGTTCAGTCAGGAGCAGCAAAAGCTATTTTTATTCCAAGTATACAAGGTCATATATAGGGAATTAGGGGCTTATTCACCTGTTGTAAGCATTGGGTGAAGTAAAGGCCAGAGATGCCAGAAGTCATCCCAGAAGGATTCATCCTACAGTACTAAATCAAGTGGTTTCGCAAGAGGTCTTCCATAGCAGCTTTTATTTGAATATCATGAACTTACCGAGAGCTCTCCTATTACCACAGGAGACTCTGCCAGCCATCTCGACAGCTACAGTACTAAACAGAGGGCTTTACAAGACATTGCCTGTAGTTGCTTTGAGCATACCCTTGGTATGCAACTGCCTCTGGCGAATAATGGTACCCCTTCTTTTCTATCTCGTGAATATCCCAATACTACTTCTCACTGATAGGCTATAAACAGGAACCACACTGGAAGGAGGTTTCTGGGCATTGTAGTTTCTGGAAGTGGATGGTGCTGATACTGAATTGATACTGAAATCCACACAGAGATAAATGTATTTGAATTTTGTATTTGTAAAGTGACTGAAAAAATGTGTTCATCCAAGGATTAGATATACAATAACACAGCTTTCATTATATTTTCTTAACCGCATAGAGTGAACAAGGTAGATTCTTAATAAATGTAAGTTAAAACCGATGTTAAAAATAAAGATTTGGCAGTAGGCAATATTTAGAGCACATTACTTTAATGTATTCAAAGATACCCAAATAAGTTAAAGGTGATTAATTTTGTTATTAAGAATTTAATTTGCTCTGAACAACTGAAAAAGACTTCCTCAAGTGTTTTAGAGCCACTAAGATGTCAATAACCCCACATGTCTGAAGCAGAATATACCAGAAAGTTGTTTACCTGTGTTTTATTGGCTATGCAAAGGCATTCGACTGTGTCGATCATAACAAATTATGGATAACATTGCATGTAATGGAAATTTCAGAACGCTTAATTGTGCTCATGAGGAACCTGTACGTAGATCAAGAGGCAGTCGTTCAAAAAGAACAAAGAGATACTGCATGATATAAAGTCAGGTAAGGTGTGCGTCAGGGTTATATCTTTCCACCACACCTATTCAATCTGTATGCTGAGTAAATAATCTGAGGAGTTGGACTATATAAAGAAGAATGGGGCATCAGGATTGGAGGAAGACTCATTAACAGCCTGCATTATGCAGACGACACAACCTTGCTCACTGAAAGCAAAGAGGACTTGAAGCACTTACTGATGAAGATCTAAGACCACATACTTCAGTATGGATTACACCTCAACATAGAAAAAAAAGAAAAGAAAAAACCTTGCAACTGGACCAACAAGCAACATCATGATAAATGGAGAAAAGACTGAAGTTTCAAGGATTTCATTTTACTTGGATCCATAATCAACAGCCATGGAAGCAATAGTCGAGAAATCAAAAGACACATTGCATTGAGCAAATCTGCTGCAAAAGCCCTCTTTAAAGTGTTGAGTAGCAAAGATATCAATTAGTTCCTGCGTGGTGCAAAAGGTTAATGTGCTCAGTTACTGGCCAATAGTTTGAAAATTCAAGTTTACTCAGAGATGCCTTGGAAGAAAGGCCTGGTGATCTTGTTCTGAAAAATCAGCCATCGAAAACCAAGAGGATCAGGTTATTTTCTGACATACATAGGATGGCCACGAGTTGGAACAAACTTTTGTTTCCAATTTGTTTTTTAATAAAGACATCTATGAGTGAGCTTATATATACGTGTATGTATATATATATATATATATATATATATATATATTTGTATTCTTCCTTTTTTCCTCATTTCCGCTTAGTTCAGACTGAAGGAGCCCTACTGGTACAGTGCTGAAATGCTTGGCTGCTAACCAAAAGGTCTGTGATTAGAACCCCCCAGCCGCTCCATGGGATAAAGATGCCAATCTGCTTCCGTAGAGATTAATCTCATGGTGACCCTACAGAGCAGAGTAGAACTGCCGGATAGGGTTTCCAAGGCAGTTAACTAAAGCAAACTGCTACCCATCTTTCTTTCATGGAGGGGCTGGTGGGTTCAAACTGCCAACCTTTTGGTTATCAGCCAAGCACTTAACCACTGTGCCACCAGAGCTCCTCCTGTAAAGATTACAGCCTAGAAAACCCTATAAGAGCTGTTCTACTCTGTCCTATAGGGCCACTATGAGTCGGAATTGACCCAGCAGCACACAACAGCTGTTAACTTCAATTGCTTGTAGAGTACTGAGTTAGCTTCATATCTGTTCTTACAACCTGTTGATCCCATCCTCACCCCCTCCCCTGCTTCCGATCTGTTTTCTGAGTTAAAGTTAACCCGTTACCATCGAGTTTATTCTGACCCATAGCGACCCTATGGGATAGAGTAGAACTACCCAATAGAGTTTCCAAGGAGCTCCTGGTAGATTCAAACTGCTGACCTTTTGTTTAGCAGTCATACCACTTAACCACTATGCTGCCAGGGTTTCCAAATTAAAGTTGGAATGATTTTTTTAAATTGCAAATCTGATGATATCATACCCAGAATTACATTCATAGGGAGAAATACATTTTGTTAGAAAAGTTCAGTTTCATAAACTCTGCTTTAATATTGTGTTTTGTGAGCTGCAGTAAATTACCTAATTTTACTGAACCTTTAACTCTACTTCTAAAATGAAGTTACTGTCTCAGAGTGTAGTAGTAAAAATTAAGTGGAATATGCACTGATTCATTGACAAATACTTGTTCAATGATTGTTATGTTCTTTTTTCTATCTCTTCGGCATGCTAAAACTTGTATTCAATAAATTGGTGTTGAACGCATACCATAAACTGAAAAGACACTACGAAGTGTTTTGTTTTTAACGTTGCAATTTTTTTTAAAAGGCTTTGTTGAAATGTAATGATGTACAATAAACTGTGCTTATTTAAAATGTAAAACTTGGTAAGTCTGGGCATATGCCCCATGAAACCATTACCAAAATCAAGATATAAAACATTTCCATTACCAAAAGATTCAACTTACCTTATTGCCTAATTACAAGGCAAACAATGATCTCTAGATTAGTTAGCGAATTCTAGAATTTTGTGTACATTGAAACAGTGACACTTGTTGTAAGTACTATCTCCTCTGCATGGTTATGCCTTTGCACTTTTCTCAAAAGAAACAACTAGTCCTGTTTGTGCAGGTCTATCTCTGGACTCTCTATTCTGTTCCACTGATCTGTGTGTCTATCCTTGTGCCAATATCACACTGCCTTGATTGTTAGTTATACTTTTTTTCTTTCTTTTTGATTTTGATTATTGTGAGTTTTCATCTATGCTTTTCTTTCAATAATTTTTAAATAATTTCTTTTATTAATTTTTGAACTCCATGTCATGGTCTTTGAAAAATATTCCAAGTAAATACATAATAACTTTTATATTTAAGAAACTCATACATCTAAACCTTTCCATTAAAATATTTTAAAACTCTCTAGTGATGCATAAAAAAAAATTTTGTCATCTGTGACCTAATTTTTCTCTGCACTAATGCAAAAACTTGAAATTTTGGGCAATTTTTTTTTTTTTAATAACATCCAGATGTTGCAGTAGGTTATGACCATCAGCAATTTGGAATTTTCTAGGATAAATATACCTGTGGTTCTTCCCTTTGAATATCTCAGAACACTTCCACAGGAAGCATCCCTGATGATCACTAGATTAATTTGCAGAGGACAAAAGTACAACCAGACAGTGGAAGAAGCAGCATTTGTAATAAAACAGTGTCTAAAGAGCAGGAGTATGAACAGACACTACTGAGAAGAATATTTCTGTGAACAATATTTGGATACATGATGGTATAGAATCTATCTTTTCAATGTCAGTGATTTGACTCTAACCAAAACTGTATGTACATATAGGAAACCCTGGTGGCATACTGGTTAAGAGCTACATCTGTCTGCTAACTGAAAGGTCAGCAGTTTGAATCCACCATGTGCTCCTTGGAAACCTTGTGGGGCAGTTCTACTCTGTCCTATAGTGTCACTATGAGTTAGAATCAAGTCGACGGCGGCAGGGGTTTTTTTTTTGTAAATATATATATATATATATATATATACATCCTTTCAATATTTCCTTATATAAGAAATTGATGTATACTAAAAAAAAAAAAAATTTTTTTTAACATTGTATGTAACTCAAGGCTTGAATTTTTTTCTTTAGCTCTTTTAGCTTGAAAAATGTCGAGCATGTTCTTCCCTTTTAGTTTTATAACCCCACGTCATTGCACACTTCATTTTGCTTTGTCTTCTTGAGTCACTCTATGAAATCTTCTGTTCTGCTCCTTAATCATTTTTCCTTTTGCTTTAGCTACTCTACATTCAAGAGAAGTTTCCGAGTCTCTTCTAACATCCATTTTGGCCTTTTATTTCTTTTCTCTTTTTAATGACCTTCTGCATTCTTCATGTATGATGTCCTCCCTCAACTTGTCTGGTCTTCACTTATTAGTGTTCATTGCATCAAATCTATTGTTGGGATGGTCTCTATATTCAGGTGGGATATAGTCAGGATGAAGAGCCCTAGTGGAGCAGTGGTTAAGAGGTCGGCTGCTAACCAAAAGTTTGGAAGTTCGAATCCACCAACCACTCTTTGAAAATGCTACCGGGCAGTTCTACACTGTCCCATTGGGTCACTATGTGACAGAATTTACTGGATAGCAGTGGGTTTATACTCAATGGGTTTGTATTTTGGTTCTCATGGACTTGTTTTAATTTTCTTCAGCTTCAACTTGAACTTCCATATGACCAATTAGTGGTCCATTCTACAGTTGAACCATGGCCTTGTTTTGGCTGATGACACTGAGCTTCTGCATCACCTCTTTCTATAGTAGTAGTGGATTTGATTCCTGTGTCGTTTATCCAGTGAGGTCCACATGTACAGGTTCTATTGATGTTTTTGAAAAAAGGTATTTCCAATGAATAAGTCATTATTTACTGATGAAGCTAGACTATATGAAGAAGAACTCGGCCTCAGGATTGGAGGAAGATGCATTAACAACCTGAGATATACAGATGACACAACCTTGCTTACTGAAAGTGATGAGGACTTGAACCACTTACTGATGAAGTTCAAAGATTAAAGCCTTCAGTAATAATTTGCACCTCAATGTAAAGAAAACAAAATCCTCACAACTGGATCAATAAGCAACATCATGATAAACAGAGAAAACATTCAAGTTTTAAAGGATTTCATTTTACTTGGATTCACAACCAAAACCTATGGAAGAGGCAGCCAAGAAATTAGACAAAGTATTGCTTTGGGCAAATTTGCTACAAAAGACCTCTTTAAAGTGCTGAAAAGCAAGGATGTTATTTTGAGGACTAAGGTGAGCCTGACCCAAGCCATGGTGTCTTCAATTGCCTTCTATACATGCAAAAGCTGTGCAACGAATAAAGAAGTCCAAAGAAAAGTTGACGCCTTTGAATTCCTGTGTTGGTGAAGAATATTGAATATACCACGGCCTTCAAGAAGAATAAATCTGCCTTGAAAGAAGTACAGCCAGAATGATCCTTGAATGCAAGGATGGTGAGACTTCATCTCATGTACTTTGGGCCCGTTATTAGGAGAAGAACATCTTGCTTCTTAAAGGAGGAGTTCAGTGAAAAAGAGGAAGACCCTTAACAAGATGGACTGAGACAGTGGCTGCAACAATGGGCTCAAGTATAGCAATGGTTGTAAGGATGCGGCAGAACCAGGCAGTGTTTTGTTCTGTTGTACATAGGGGCTCTATGATTCAGATCCGAGTTGACGGCATCTAACAACGAAACAACATTGTATAAAAACTTTTTGAAAGTGCACAAAATTTTATATTTCTTGTGTGTTATATTTCATTTCATTTTCATGTTGTTGTTGTTAGGTGCCGTCGAGTCAGTTCCAACTCATAGCGACCCTATGCACAACAGAACTAAACACTGCCCAGTCCTGTGCCATACTCACAATTGTTGCTATGCTTGAGCCCATTGTTGCAGCCACTGTGTCATTCCATCTTGTTGAAGGTCTTTCTCTTTTTCTCTGACCCTCCACTTTACCAAGCATGATGTCCTTCTCCAGGGACTGATCCCTCCTGACAACTTGTCCAAAGTATGTGAGATGCAGTTTCTCCATTCTTGCTTCCAAGGAGCATTCTGGTTGTACTTATTCCAAGACAGATTTGTTCGTTCTTTTGGTAGTCCATGGTATATTCAATATTCTTCGCCAACACCACAATTCAAAGGCATCAGATCTTATTCAGTCTTCCTTATTCATTGTCCAGCTTTCTAATGCGTGCGAGACAATTGAAAATACCATGGCTTCAGTCAGGCGCAACTTAGTCTTCAAGGTGAAATCTTTGCTTTTCAGCACTTTAAAGAGGTCCTTTGCAGTAGATTTTCCCAATGCAATGCATCTTTTAATTTCTCGACTGCTGCTTCCATGGGTGTTGATGTGGATCCAAGTAAAATGAAATCCTTAACAACTTCAATCTTTTCTCCATTTTTCATGATGTGGCTTACTGGTCTGGTTGTAAGGATTTTTGTTTTCTTTATGTTGAGGCATAATCCGTACTGAAGGTTGTGGTCTTTCTTCTGCATCAGTAAGTGCTTCAAGTCCCCTTCGCTTTCAGCAAGTAAGCTTGCGTCATCTGCATAATGCAGGTTGTTAATGAGCCTTCCTTCAATCCTGATGCCCTGTTCTTCTTCATGTAGTCCAGCTTCTCAGATTATTTGCTCAGCATACAGATTGAATAAGTATGGTAAAAGAAAATAACCCTGACATACACCTTTTCTGACTTTAAACCATGCAGCATCTCCTTGTTCTGTCCAAACAACTGTCTCTTGATCTATGCACAAGTTCCTCATGAGCACAATTAAGTTTTCTGGAATTCCCATTATTTGCAATGTTATCCATAATTTGTTATGATATACACCGTTGAATGCTTTTGCATAGACAATAAAATACAAATAAACATCCTTCTGGTATTCTCTGCTTTCAGCCAGGATCCATCTGACATCAGCAATAATCTCCCTGTTTCTACTTCCTGTTCGGAATCTGGCCTGAATTTCTGGCAGTTCCCTGTCGATATACTGCTGCAGCCACTTTTTAATGATCTTCAGCAAAATTTTGCTTGTGGGTGATATTAATGATATTGTTTGATGATTTCCCTGTTTGATTGAATCACCTTTCTTGGGAACAGGCATAAATATGGACCTCTTCCCCTCAAGTTGGCCATGTAGCTGTCTTCCAAATTTCTTGGCATAGATGAATGAGCACTTCCAGTGTTGCATCCATTTGTTGAAACATCTCAATTGATATTCCGCCAATTCTTGGAGACTTGTTTTTCCCGAGTGCCTTCAGTGCAGCTTGGACTTCTTCCTTCAGTACCATCAGCTCCTGATCATATGCTGCCTCTTGAAATGATTGAACGTCAACCAATTCCCATTGGTACAAAGTCTCTGTGTATTCCTTCAATCTTCTTTTGATGCTTCCTGCATCATTTAATATTTTCCCCGTAGAATCCTTCACTACTGCAACTTGAGCCTTGAATTTTTTCTTCAGTTCTTTCAGCTTGAAAAATGCCGAGCGTGTTCTTCCTTTTAAGTTTTCTATCTCCAGTTCTTAGCATATATAATTATAATACTTTGTCTTCTTGAGCCAGACTTTGAAATCTTCTGTTCAGCTCTTTTACTTCATCACTTCTTCCTCTTGATTTAGCTGCTCGACGTTGAAGAGCAAGTTTCAGAATCTCTTCTGACATTCATTTTAGTCTTTTCTTTCTTTCCTGTCTTTTTAATGACCCTTTGATTTTTTCATGTATCATGTCCTTGATGTCATTCCATAACACGCCTGGTCTTTGGTCATTAGTGTTCAAGGGGTCAAATCTATTCTTGAGTTGGTCTCTAAATTCAGATGGGATATACTGATGGTCGTACTTTGCTTCTTGTCAACTTTTTCTAATTTTATTCAGTTTCAGCTTGAACTTACATATGAATAATTGTGGCCTATTCTACAGTAGGCCCCTGGCCTTATTCTGACTGATACTATTAAGCTTTTCCATCATCTCTTTCCTCAGATACAGTCAATTTGATTCCTGGGTATTCCATCTGTCCAGGTCCCTGTGTATAGTTGCCTTTTATGTTGGTGAAAAATGGTATTTTCAGTAAAGAAGTCATTGGTCTTGCAAAACTTTATCATGTGATCTCCTGCACTGTTTCTATCACCAAGGCCATATTTTCCAGCTACTGGTCCTTCTTCGTTTCCAACTTTCGCATTCTAATCACCAGAAATTATCAATGCATCCTGACTGCATGTTCGATCAATTTCAGACTGCAGAAGCTGGTAAAAATCTTTAATTTCTTCATCTGTAGCCTCAGTGGTTGGTGCATAATTTCAATAATAATAATAGCATCATTAGTTGGTCTTCCTTGTAGGTGTATGGATATTATCCTATCACTGACAGCATTGTACTTCAGGACAGATCTTGAAATGTTCTTTTTGACTATGAATGCAACACCATCCCTCAAGTTGTCATTCCTGGCATAGTAGACCATATGACTGTCCAGTTCAAAATGGCTAATACCAGTCCATTTCAGCTCACTAATGCCTAGGATATTGATGTTTATGCTTTTCATCTCATTTTTGACAATTTCCAATTTTCCTAGATTCGTACTTCATACATTCCATGTTCCGATTATTGATGGATGTTTACCACTGTTTCTTCTCATTATGAGTTATGCCACACCAGCAAAATTTTGCTGAAGATCATTCAAAAGTGGCTGCAGCAGTATATTGATGGGTATCTGCCAGAATTTCAGGCTGGATTCAGGAGATGACATGGTACCGGGGATATCATTGCTGATGTCAGATGGATCCTGGCTGAAAGCAGAGAGTACCAGAAGGATGTTTACCTGTATTTTATTGACTATGTAATGGCATTTGACTGTGTGGATCATAACAAATTATGGATAGCATTGCAAATAATGGGAATTTCAGAACACTTAATTGTGCTCATGAGGAACCTATACACAGACTGAGAGGCAGTCGTTCAGACAGAACAAGGTTTAAAGTCAGGAAAGGTGTGTGTCAGGGTTGTATCCTTTCAGCATACATATTCAGTTTGTATGCTGAGCAAATAATCCGAGAAGCTGGGCTGTATGAAGAAGAACGGGGCATCAGGATTGAAGGAAGACTCATTAACAACCTGCATTATGCAGATGATGCAAGCTTGCTTGCTCAATGTGAAGAGGACTTGAAGCACTTACTGATGCAGATCACCTCAACATAAAGAAAACAAAAATCCTCACAACTGGACCAAGAAGCCACATGGGAATAAATGGAGAAAAGGTAGGAGTTGCCCACATTGTCTCATGTGTCTACTTGAGCCAAGAACTCATTCCTCATCAGTTTCATTTTCTACCTTATAGTATAGTCCAATCCCTGTCTGAAGAGTTGGCTTCAGGAATGGTTCCAGTCCTTGGGCTAACAGAGGGTCTGGGGACCACGACCTCTGGGGTCCCTCCAGCCTCAGTCAGACCATTAAGTCTGGTCTCTTTACGAGAATTTACGGTCCCCATCCCACTGTTCTCCCACTCTATCAGAGATTCTCTCTTTTGTTCCCTGTGAGGGCAGTCATCGGTGGTAGCCAGGTACCATGTAGTTCTTCCAATCTCAGTCAAGCCATGGTTTTTTCAACTGCATCATATGCATATGAAAACTGGACAATGAATAAGGAAGACTGAAGAAGAATTCATGCCTCTGAATTGTTGCGTTGGCGAAGAATATTGAATATACCATGGACTGCCAAGAAAACAGATCTGTCTTGGACGAAGTACAAACAATATGCTCCTTAGAAGCAAGGGTGGTGAGACTGTGACTTACATACTTTGGACATTTTGTCAGGAAGGATCAGTCCCTGGAGAAGGACATCATGCTTGGTAAAGAACAGGGTTGGAGGAAAAGAGGAAGACCCTGAACTAGATGGATTGACACAGTGTCTGCAACTGTGTGCTCAAGCATAACAATAAATGTGGTGAGCATGGAGCAGGACTGGACAGTATTTCGTTCTGTTGTGCATAGTGTTGCTATGAGTCAGAACCAACTTGAGGACACCTAACAACAACAACATTCTTTATTACTTCAGCCACAGTGCAAGATTCTAAAGCAATGGAACAGTATTGGGTTTAATATTTGATTTCAAATTACTGGTTGATTTCAAATCTACAGATCAATAAACTCTGATTTTAAAATGAAAACAAAAATGTCTTTCTGAAACACAGGTAAAATCATTTCTGAAATACAAAACCAACCATAATAATAAAAATAACAATATCATCCCCCATTCAACAAAAAAATCAAGAAATTGTGAATTATAAGAAAATAAATTAGTGATTAAGCATACTTCATTAATAATAACATTTTGATGTAATTATTTAAAGTCCAATTTTTCTCCAATAAGCTTGAGAAAATATAACCCATGATAATAATCACATTAGTGTGTGTAAGTCTTTACTGATTAAATCACGGCTCCATCTTATCCCAGAGAGGAAAGTGAGAAAATTCATATGCACACAAACACAGAAAGGTGAGCATGCAGACATGTGAACCAAGCACATGCACACTTCATGAGGAGAAAACATAATTTTAACAATGGGATATTCTGTTTCCTACTAAGGGGTGCCAGTCATTCATTTGGAGGTGATTTCCCCAAATTAGCAATTATATTTTTAAGTGCTCCAGTTTCTTAATACTGGATTTTTTAACAAAATTGTAGATTTTTTTCAGTGGTAGGGTTTATCTAGGAGAAACATATTTTACCTTGAAGGCAAAACAAAAGAAATCCATACAGTTTTAAGTGGCTTCTTTTAGAACCAGGAAAAATTATATTGCTTCCAACTAGTGCAGATACCAAACCAGAACATTTTTTAAATTCATATGTGTTCTTTTCTTTTTTTTATGTAACTCCTTCAAAAAGGTCAGTAAAACATTCTCTCCTCTTATACACTTTTCTCTCTTTTGCTCTTAATCTTTTGATCCAGTACTGGCAGCTGTGAGATCCTGAGGCAAGGCCACTGACTTGGAAAACCCAGCAGAGCTTAAGGCTCATATTTTCTATTTTTGGACCCAGCTACACTCACCAGCTTGGGCATTTACCTTGAGGACTTGGGGTCAGTGACACACAGAGTTCAACCTGCCATAATGTGAGGGGGACTTTTTATCTAATTTTCAGGGAATCCCAATTTTCCGTCTGTCTTGCCCAGCATCCTGATTGACTTTACTCACTTTACTCTCAGAACTGGTTACCTGCTGTAGCCCTTTTCTAGAAGCCTCTAGCACTCTTTGTGTCTGGGATGGAATCTATCTGCTACACAATTAGTTCATTTTTTTTTTGATAGTCTCTTGTTCAGGTATGATTAGGTCTCAAAAGGGGTACATTTGATCTCCCAGCAGGGGTATTTGTTGTTGTTGTTGTTACACATACATAAGGTTGATCATCCTCTCAGAGAACAACTTCATTACTTCCTTCCTAGTCACTCTAATTTCCTATATGTTTCTTTTTATCAGTGGAGAAAGCCAATTCTTTTTCTTTTTTATGTTTAGTATCATGTGCCTTACCCAGCGCCCAGTGCCGTCAAGTCAATTCCAACTCATAGCAACCCTATAGGACAGAGTAGAACTGCCCCATGGAGTTTATGATTGTATAGCAAATTTATAGTAAAAATCTATTAGATTTTTATAAACCCACTCACCTTTTTTCCACATTTCCATATGTTTTCTTGTCTCCTTTTTATTCCTTAGCATCTCTTTTTTAGAATATTTTCATTCTTCAAATAATAAGGTCATAACCTAGGCTTTTTTGTTTGTTAGCTGCCTTCAAGTCAGCCCCTGACTCATGGTGACCCCATGCACAAGGGAATTAAATCTATCTGATCCTGCACTATCCCAGTAGTCAGTTGCAGATCAGACTGTTGTGATCCATAGGGTTTTCATTGTCTGATTTTCAGAAGTAGATCTCCAGGTCTTTGTCTTAGTCTGTTAGCCTGGAAGCTCCACTGAAACCAGTATCATAGCAATATGAAAGCCTCCAGTGACAGATGGTTGGTGTCTAGGCGATAGGTCATTGCCCGAGAATCAGACAGGGTCTCCCGCATGGAAGTCAAGAATTCTAACACTGAACCGCCATGGCTCCCAAGCCTAATCCTCTTAAAAGCCTAAGTCCACTTCATCTTGATTCTCTGCCTCCCTACCATCTGACACTTCCTCTGGGAAAATTTCCTTGTAGAGGATTGCCTCTTTGTTATTACTAACTACAAAATAAAAATCCCAAACCCACTGCTGTTGAGTCAATTCTGACTCATAGCGACTCTGTAGAACAGAGTAAAACTGCCCTATAGGATTGCTAAGGCTGTAATCTTTACAGATGCAGACTGCCACATCTTTCTCCCATAGGCCTTCTGATGGGTTCGAGTTGCCTACCTATCAGTTAGCAGTCACACACTTAACCACTGTGCCACCAGGTCTCTAGATAGAAATCACTAATCTGTCCAGTAACTGGCTAAATTACAATAACTCAATGTGATTTTACCTCCCAGAATTGTGAAAAAAAAGAGTTAGTGAGTTCTGAAATCAACATAAATTCTCTATGAATACTACCTATGAATACTTCAACTGTTCCTTAGATAATGAGATCCAACTTCTTGTAAATTAGAAATATGACTGGAGCAATCTGTAGGGTTTTCTACAGTAATCTATTTGCATGTGTGTGTATCTGTGCATTCGTACATTTTGTTTCTTCCTTACTGTTCTTGCTTTTGTTTCTTCCTTACTATTCTTTGTTGAGGAGAAGGTAAGGGAAGCCTCATGGTCCTCCACTGGAAAAAATGTGGGAGTATGCAAAACAAAGGGAAGGATTAAAAAAAAAAAAAAGATACCAAAATTGTTATGTTACATGTAAGTTAACTCAAGTTTTCTCCCTTTAAGGATTTCAAAGGACTTTATATATTTCTTAACATTATTGTTACCTGGGCAGCCACTAAGGGAGATAGTTGCAGACAGGTGCTATTATCCTTACTGTAGAAAATAGACTATGGAGTATTATCTTAAATCTCTGTGTTCCCTTTCCCTGCTGGGTGAGGAATTACTCAAATAACATTATGTGTAGCATTTTTAGCTTTCATCTAGATTTCTTAATGCACCTTTGCACAGGTGAGGAAGGGGACAGATACAAACCACATTTATGGATTTCAAAAGAGCTGTCATGTTTTCATGCCATAAAGAAAAGGCAATAGTTAAGGTCAAAGGAATTAGTGCATTGATAGAAATTTCTCCATGACAGGAGGAAATTAATAGGTATGGCATACCTAGCCTGTAACGAAAGGGATGATGGTTGACAAGTATTTAGAAATTGTTCTTGGCATTGAAGATATCATCAGGCCTGTAAAGCATTCATACCAAAGATGAGCCCAAGATCAAGTGGTATGTACAAATGTTCCCCTTGCCCCAGAAAACAGAGTCAAAAATATCAGTAAGATAAAGCTAGTTTTGCTTGATTGAAGAAGATAGAAAGTGAACAAAGCTAGTGCAATTAACTAAACACATGTTTACGGTTAGTCCTTAGATACTAGAAGTGAAAGCCAGCACCTGGTTTTTAGAAATTACTTAGAGACACAAACTACAGGTGTCAGATGTGCCTGACTTACTGATACAATGCAAGAAGGATGGCAGGGGCCTGATATAGGAAGAATACACAATAACAGATGAATTTATTGTAAACACATGGTAATTAGGCCCAGATACCTGTCTGGAAGGGCTAAGTTGAGACTCAGTCTTGTAGATAAAACAAGGAGTATATTTAACTAGACTAAGAATTCAATGTTTTTAGGGCTCCAGGGTTTTGACCAGGCTGTTACCCTCTTGCAGTGACCTAGCCAGAGAGCATGGAACTTAGCAAAGTTAAAAGGCTTCAACAATTCATTTTATTCAATTTCAAAAACTGTGAGATAGTATTGAACTGAAGCCTTAGAATGAAAGCCCAGCCTGAGTTAGGTGGCATAGGTGTGCAAACCACACACATTTAGGAAAGGATTTTCTTTTTTCACATTGATACTGTTATTTTAGTCAACAAAAGTCTCTCAACCTGTATGAACACCCAGAAGAGGAGGCAAGTTTCCCCTTGAGAAATAACCAACAAAATAAGATGTGTATTCTTAGAAGAGACAGACATATCCCAAACCCAAGGGTTGAGGAGAGTCTGAATATAAGTTAATGTATCAAAGAGTGTGTCCAACAGAAGCAATGTTGGCACAAACAACGGAGGATTGGAAAAGTAAGTTAAAAACAAAAATGAATTTCCCTCAAAGCCCTGGCTAGGCCAGGGGATGTCCTATTATATGTATGCCACCTTTGCAGCAGCTCAACACCATTTGTGGATATAGATGACACTAGGCATTAACATCTGTTTCTAAGCTTGTAAGAAATTGTCTTATTAGAATTAGACCTCTTATGTGGATTTGCCTGACAAGGAGAAAGTTGGTAATCATAAAAATCCTGCTCACTTGATCATCATATTTAACTGTATATAAATTCATAGTCATTATTAGAATTTTTATCAGTCTGAGTTTTTTTACTGTAATTGATCACCCCATTTTAGGTTCCGATCATCTCTTGATATAATAACAGAACTTCTGAGACTGCAGAGGTGAGGCTCAGCTCCTGGAATGTAATAGCCCAATTCAGCACTAAGGTAATGTCACAATGTCGAACTAGACCAGACGGGAAGTCAGCTCCATTGTCTCAGTTAAGCATGATCTTAAAATTGTTGTTGTTGTTAGGTGCCATCAAGTCAGTTCTGACTCACAGCAATGCTGTGTACAGCAGAGTGAAACACTGCTTGGTACTGCACCATCTTCACAATTATTGCTATGCTTGAGCCCCTTGTTGCAGTCACTGTGTCAATCCATCTCACTGAGGGTCTTCCTCTCTTTGGCTGACCCTCTACAGTCTTCAGATAAGGCTGTAGTATAACAAAGTTTGTCTGGACCAAAAAGTCATGCAATAAACAATTATAAAAATGCTTAAATTAAAGAAGGAAAAGTTGAAGCACTAAAAATTCCAGAAACACAAAGAAAGATTCATCTTGAAACTGAAGTCAAGACCTAGGCTACATTTGAGTAATTTCATTACTATTCTCTCTTTGTAAATGTTGACTATATCTAAATTGTTACTTATGTAATTATTTAATTGCCACTTATGATGGTTATGATTGTGTGTCAGTGTGGCTGGGCCATGCCTGACAGTGTTTATGTGTGATCATCCCCATGATGTGATCTGCTGTGAGTAGCCAATCAGTTGAAAGGGAGTTTCCTTGGGCATGTTGTCTGCATCCGAATATAAGTGGACTTCTGGCTTTTGTCCTCTCTGAGTCCTGTAGCTGCCTCCTGTTTGTCTGACCTCCAGTTCTTGGGACTTGAGCTAGCAGCTTATCTGCTGATCTTGGGATTTGTAGGTGTTCACAGTCTGTGAACACAAGCCCTGCTGTCCAACCTACCGATATTGGGTTTGCCAACCCCTGTAGTTATGTGAATCAGGAGAAGCCTTGTGATCTTGCTTGTCAATCTTGGGATTTGTTTACCTTCACAGCTGGTGAACAAAAGCCCTGCTGTCTGGCCTGCCAATCTTGGGGCCGCTAGCCCCTGTGTCTACCTGAATCAGGAAAAGCCTCTTTTCTGATCCACAGACTTGGGACTTTCCAGCCTCTACAATCGTGTGAGCTGTTTCCTTGATATACATCTCTCTCTATATATATATTTATACGCTTTACGGGTTTTGCTTCTCCAGAGAACTCAGCCTAAGACACCACTTACATAATTATTTTAAATGCTCTTTAAAGAAAAAATTTGTTGCTTATCAAGCAATATTTATATGCCAGATTCTCAAGAGACTTGAGAATTTAATTTAGTTGATAGAAGTTGACTTATGCCTATGGAAATATTCATGTAAATATTAAGCTGTATATATAAATGTAGTGGGAAGAATCTGCAGAAAGTGTGAAGAAGAAAAGATTATAAGTCTTCTTACAAAGCCCTCAGTGACTTTACAGGAAACATTCAAGCTCACTGAGATTTACTTTTATACCTATAAAACAGCATGTAACCTTAGCTTCTTAAAAATATACTGCGAGACTAAGTTGCCATGCAAATTCTTTTCTAACTACATGATAATGCTTTATGAAAGTTTAGTAGAAATCCAAATTCAATGGTGAGAAGATTCAGGCCAGTAAAACACTTATATCATTTGTCCACTAACTCAAAACAATGTTTTAGTGGAAATGTTTTCAGTTCCAAATTGTCTAAAAGCCTAGGTTTTCTACTTTAACCTGTGTTGTGCAAATCTAGTCAAACTATTAAAAAAAAAAAAAAAAACTATACAGCTCTTAAATTCTTCTACCCTCAGAAGCAAATCCTCCACCCATCCGTCAATTTGTCATATTGTAATAACTTTCGTGTTGCTATGATGCTGAAAGCTCTGCCATTGGTATTTCAAATACCAGCAGGGTCATCCATGGTGAACAGGTTCAGTGGAGCTTCCAGACTCAAACAGATTAAGAAGAAAGACCTGGAAATCTAATACTGAAAATTAGCCAATGAAAGCTGTATGGATCACAACAGAATATTTTTCAATTTAGTTCTGGAAGATGCAGGCACTCTGCAATGGCTGCAAAAAATGGACTCAAACATGCCAACTTAGAGTTAAATTGTAGCTGACTTGATTGCAACTAACAATAACACACTCACATTTGTAATGCTACACTCACATTTAGTGATATTGTTTTCAAACATTAATCCACTCACATTTTAGAAATTTTGTGTTTAATTTTATCTACTAAGATTGAGATATATATAAACCTGAAGCTTCTTTACAAAAATAACTATAGGTCCAAAACTGGAAAAGAGAAGGTAAAACTGAGACAAAGACTTAAAAAACTATTAGTAATGAAAGCTGGCTGAATATTGAATCTATGCCTAAGTACATCTCAATTTAAAGGGAATATTAACACTGTAATATCACAATCGTAAATTAAAAAGGATACAACCAGACTGATAATGGTTTTTAGAGAGGAAGATGATCACAAGAATTAAAACTCAGACTGGCAGACAGAATTATGTAAAATATAGGTAGTAAAGAATAAGAAAAAAGTGAATAATCTACACTTCAGTAAATCAAGATCCAAAACATACACAGTATCTAAGGGGTAGGAAGAAAACAGGTCAGTAACTGAGATAAGACATTTGGAAAGAAGATTGAATAAGAAACCAGGTAGCTGACTGTCAGAGATTGAATTGTGTCCCTTCAAAACATATGTTGAATTCCTAATCCCTGTACCTATGAATAGGTCCCTGGGTAACACAAACAATTTGTGCTCAACTACTAACCTAAAGTTTGGCAATTTGAACCCACCCAGCAGTGCTTCAGAGAAAGGCTGGACAATCTGCTTCTGTAAAAATTACAGCTAAGAAAATCCTGTGGAAAAGTTCTATTCTGTAACATATGGAGTTGCCATGAGTCAGGATGAACTAAACGGGTTAGGTTTTTTGGTTGTGTATTTTTTGGGGGGTGGTATTTATATTTATTTATGAATATGACCCTGTTTGGAAATAGAATCTTCCTTTTGTTGTGTTTATGAGGTCCTACCAGAGTAGGATGGATCCTAAACTTAATCCCTTCTCAGTGGTATGTAATAAAAAGATTAGAATAGGCACAGACACATTCACAGGGGAAGATGTCCAAGATGCATCTATAAGCTCCAAAGGAATGCCAAGGATTGCCAGCAGCCACCAGAAATTAGAAAAAAGCCTCACAGAAGGAACTGACACAGGCAAGACGCTCATTTAGAATTTTAACCTCCAGAACTGTGAGAAAATAAATTTCGGTTATTTAAAGACACCCACATGAGGTATTTTTTGTTATGGCAACACTAACTTTGGATATTTCAATGTTTCATTTAAGGGCATCTGTCTTTAATATCTTCTGTAACTCTAAGGACATTGGAATACCGAGTTTGCCCTCAATTTTGTTTAGCTGGTATGTGGACAGACATGCACATAGATGTAAATACTGAGGGTGATTTGTCTTTAATTTGGAAATATACTTGAAAAAAAGTACTTTAAAATTTGAAATGGTAGACACTTTCTCATTTTTTTTTTTTTTTTAATATACAGATATTTGGTGTGGATCATTATTTCAGTATTTGAGAATGGGAATTTATCCCACAATGCTTAAACCTGGTTGTCATTTGGATCATCTGGCATGCATGTCCTTAGGCCCATCTGTTAGGTTGTCATGGTGCCATATTGAGGAAGTAGCAAGCTAGTTTCAAGTAGACATAAATGCCAACCAAAGATTAATTTAGCAGGAGAGCTTGTTGAGCGCAAAAAGTGTCATGTCCTAAAGAGGAAACTCTTGACTAGCAATGCCAAATTGGGGCTTTGTGCTTCATTACCTGTGAGTGCATCTGTTGCCACTTGTAGGCCTAATGCCACAAAAAAGAATGACTCACTGTGGAAGCTATTTGGGAGAAAAAAAGGAAACATAGGTAACTGCATAGTTTATGAAGGCTAGATTTTATTGCTTCATATCTAATGAAGTTATTGAAATGGACACATGAGAAGCTGTTGAAATAAATATACAATATTCCTCTAGAGTTTAAAAACACTTGGTTTAGAATTTAAAAACAGGCAAGAAGGCTATGAGATGGCATATAAAAAACCTTGAAAGAAAAAAAAAATGCCAACCAAGAATAATATATCCTGCAAAACCTTCCTTCAAATATGGTGGAGAAATTAGGACATTTCCATATAAACAGAAATTAAGGGAATATGTAAAAATCAAGACAAACTTACAAAAATTATTAAAGGAAGTCTTTTGGTCTGAGAACAAACAACATCAAACCCCATCCTGAATCTAGGATGCAAGATTGTACCAGCCAGATACCAACCTAGGAAAATGAACTCTCAGGGACTGTCCAAAACTAAAAGAATTTCAACAGGGAACCAGGGAGGTTAAGCTATAAATGACAAGAATGTCAGAACAATAAAAGAGAGAATAAACTGTGTAGGGATAGAGCTTTCTAATGGAGAGGAAGGTAAGGTCATAACAGGTAGTGATAGACTGCATCAAACCTAGGAAGATAAGGGTAAATTTCATGGTAACCACAAAGGAAGTCAAACCTACTCATTAAAATAAAGAAGAAAAACATAAAGTCTCAAAAAAAAAACTACAAAAAACAAAAGAAATGGAAGATAAATCCACAAACAAAAGGAACTCAGCACAGAAGAGTAAGAGAAACAAAAAAAATTTTAACACCACAAAAAAAAGCACTACAAAATGACAGCAATAAACTCACACCTATCAATAATTGAAAACTCTGGCGGCGTAGTGGTTAAGTGCTATGGCTGTTAACCAAAGGGTTGGCAGTTTGAATCCACCAGGAGCTCCTTGGAAACTCTATGGGGCAGTTCTACTCTATCCTGTAGGGTCACTATGAGTCAGAATTGACTCGATGGCACTGGGTTTGGTTTTTGGTTATCAATAATTACTCTGAATGTAAATGGTGTAAATGCACCCATAACGAGACACAGAGTGACAGAATGGATTAAAAAAAAAATACAAGATCCATCAATATGCTGTCTATAAGAGATGAACCTTAGAAACAAAGATGTAAGTTTATTAAAAATCAAAGAATGGAAAAAATATATCAAGCAAATAACTATCAGGAAAGATCAGAAGTGGCAATACTAATCTAAGATAAAATAGACTTTAAAACAAAAAAATCCACCATAAAAGACAAAGAAGGGCACTATATAATGATTAAAGGGAGGATCCATCATGAAGACTTAACCATAATAAACATCTATGCACCCAATGACAGGGCTCCAAAATACATAAAACAAACTCTAGCAGCACTGAAAAGAGAAATTGGCGATTCCACAATAATAGTAGGAGACTCCAACATGCCATTCTTAGTAAAGGACAGAACATCTAGAAAGAAATTCAACAAAGATTCAAAAGAGCTAAAGAGCACAGTCAGCCAACTTGACCTCATAGACATTTATAGAACACTCTATCCAACTGCTGCAAAGTACACATTCTTTTCCAATGCACATGGAATGTTCTCCAGAGTAGACCACGTCTTAGGCCACAGAGCAACTCTCAACAAAATCTAAAACACTGAGATAATACAAAGTATCTTCTCTTACCACAACTCCATCTAAGTATAAATTAACAACAGGAAGAGTAAGAAAAAAAAATCAATTACATGAAAGCTGAATAAAACACTGCTTAAAAACCACTGGGTAGTAGAAGAAATCAGAGATGGAATAAAAAAATTCCTGGAATTAAACAAGAATGAAAACACATCAGACCAATACCTTTGGAACACAGCAAAGCCAGTCTTCAGAGGTCAATTAAAGCAATAGTTGCACACATCAAAAAAGAAGAAAGGAACAAAATCAAAACAGTGGCTATGAAACTTGAACAAATAGAGAACAGCAAAAGAAGCCCACAGCCACCAGAGAATGGAAATAATAAAGATCAGAACAGAAATAAATGGAATAGAGAATAGAAAAACTATAGAATCAACAAAACCAGAATGTGGTTCTTTGAAAGTATCAAAAAAAATTGACAAACCACTGGCCAAACTGACAGAAGAAAAGAGGAATGCAAATAACCCAAATAAGAAATGAAATGGGGGACATTACAACAGCCCCATCTGAAATAAAAAGGATCGTAACAGAGTATTATGAAAAACTATATTCCAACAAATATGAAAACCTAGAGGAAATGGACAAATTTCTAGAGACACACTATCTACCCAAACTAACACAAAATTATGTTGAAAATCTGAACAAGCCCATAACAAGAGATTGAAAAGGTAAAAAAAAAAAAAATCTCCAAACAAAAAAGAGCCATGGCCCAGGTGGATTCAATAGAAAATTCTATCAAGAATTCTGAGAAGAGCTTACACCAGTGCAACTCAAACTTTTTCAGAACATAGAAAAGGAAGCGATACTTCCGAATTCATTCTAAGAAGCTGGCATAACCCTGATACCTAAACCAGGCAAGA
Organism: Loxodonta africana; assembly: GCF_030014295.1. Lineage (NCBI taxonomy): Eukaryota > Metazoa > Chordata > Mammalia > Proboscidea > Elephantidae > Loxodonta > Loxodonta africana. The sequence continues at coordinate 165,758,624 of NC_087342.1, forward strand.
CACCACAAAAAAAGAAAATTACAGAGCAATATCTCTCATGAATATAGATGCAAAAATTCTCAGAAAAATTCTAGCCAATAAAATTCATCATCATAAAAAAAAAAAAATACACCATGACCAAGTAGGATTCATAACAGGTATGCAAGGATGGTTCAACATTGGAAAATCAATCAACGTAATCCACATAAATACAAGAAAAGCATTGCATGATCATCTCAATCGATGAAGAAAAGGCATTTTTCCAAAGTCCAGTACCCATTCCTGGTAAAAATAAATAGCATCTGCAAGACCAACGGCCAACATCATTCTTTTTTTTTTTTATTCTTGCTTTGTTTTTTTGGATTTCCCTATCTGGGTTGACTTCTGGTTGCACTGCCCAGTGTTCTAGTCTTCGGTTGATACCTGATATTATTGATTTTCTAATCAAAGAACTCCCTTTATTATTCCTTGAGGTTTTGGCTTGGTTTTTACTAATTCCCTAAACTTGTGTTTATCTGGAAATGTCTTAATTTCATCTTCATATTTAAGAGAAAGTTTTGATGGATATATGATTCTTGGCAGGTAATTTTTTTCCTTCAATTTTTTAAATATGTCATCCCATTGCCTTCTGGCCTGCATGGTTTCTGCTGAGTAGTCCAAGCTTATACTTATTGGCTTTCCTTTGTAGGTGACTTTTCATTCATCCCTTGCTGTGCTTATAATTCTCCCTTTATTTTTGGTTTTGGCAAGTTTAATTATAATATGTCTTGGTGACTTTCTTTTAACATCTACCTTATGTGGAGTTTGATGAGCGTCTTGAATAGATATCTTCTCATCTTTCATGATATTGGGGAAGTTTTCTGCCAACAAATATTCAACAATTCTCTCTGTATTTTCTGTTATCCCTCCCTGTTCTGGTACTCCAATTACTCGTAGGTTGATTGAGTCCCACATGATTCTTAAGGTTTCTTCATTTTTTTTAATTCTGTTATTTGATTTTTCTTCAAATATATTAGTTCCAAGTGATTTATCTCCAAGTTCAGAAATTCTGGCTTTTACTTGTTCAATTCTGCTCCTCTGACTTTCTACTGAGTTGTCTACTTCTGTAATTTCATCGTTAATCTTCTGAATTTCTGATTGCTGTCTATTGATGGATTTTTCCAGGTTATTAAACTTATCGTTATGTTCCTGAATAATCTTTTTAATTTCTTCAGTTGCTTTATCTGTGTGTTAATTGGCTTGTTCTAAGTATTGTCTCATTTCCTTCCTGATGTCTTGAAGGATTCTATATATTAATCTTTTGTATTCTGGCTCTGGTAATTCCAGAAATGCACTTTCATCTAAAAGATCCCTGGATTCTTTGATTTGAGAGCCTGTTGAGGTGATCATGGTCTGTTTTTTTATGTGACTTGATATTGACTATTGTCTCTGAGCCATTTTATAAGTTATTGTATTAGTTTATGCTTGCTTACTGTGTCGTGGCTTCTTGCTTTGTTTGCTTTGGTATACCCCTATGGGTTGCCTGAGTGAGCTAGCTTGATTATTTTCATCTTTGGAGCTCTGATGTCCTGTCCCCAGATGGATAGAGCTAGTATCTGGTATATCAGTCGAGTCCATTCAGTTTTCTTGTATGAATTCAGCTCAGGTTTCCAGGTAGCTGATCATCAAGTGTGTGATACAGGCTTTGTCCTACAGTCTTAGAGGGTCAGGGGCGATTGGTGTATATACCAGTATCTGACTGCAGCAGGGGTCACGCTCTGAACAAGGCAGGGGGGTGAGAACTGACACCTGAGTGTCTCTGAGGAAAGCGTGTCCCTGTTTCCTAGAGCGTGCAGGTGAGTGGGTTCTGCAGACGGGCAATGGGCACCAAAAGTTATTGGTTGTAATGACTGGGAAAGTAACAGTTATCCATTATCCTTGGACCGCTGTCGCGGGGGGCTGGGTGACCTGAGTGGAGCTACCAGTCCTTAGGTCCCTGATGTGGGTAGGTGAGGACCTTGTTTAATAGGCAAAGCAATGTCAAACATCAAACACCCAACTCTCCACCACACAGCTGAAATTGTTGGAGTCTGCCAACAAGGGCCTATTCTCCTAAAATAGGGCCATGCAGGTCCATGCAGAAGAGAAAGATGCTCAAAGTCCATGGACAATTTATGCCTGGACAGGAGCCGCTTCTGTCCTGAGCTCCCCCAGTTAGTGGAGCTAGTAAATTATTTTTTCCCCGAAATGCAAACTTTTTTATTCCCCAAGGCTAGGAGGGTGGTTCTGGTGCTCAACAGTGCCTATCTCAGGCCCAGGGAATTCAGCCATTGAAGCTGGCTTGGGGGTGGGGGACACAGTAAAATATACACAAGTACTTAGCTTTTGCCAAGAGTGCCTTTCTTCTCAGGTTCTGGACTTTTGAGTAGGCTCTGTGGCTGGCTGCTTCTCCCTGAGGAAACTGCAGCCTAACGCTAGTACCAGCCCACCACAGCCGCAGCTCCGGAATGGTGTGAGGGCTCCCTGTGATTCAGATCCGGTAACTCCTCTCTGCTTCTGAACGGTCTCTTCCTTCCCCTGCCCCTCAGTTCATTTTCTAAGCTTGCCTTTGAAGCTCAGGGCTCCAAGCTTGTCATAAATATACTCATTTCACTTGTTTTTTCAGGTCTTTGTTGTAAAGAGAGCTCACCGGAAGCATCTGTCTATTCTGCCATCTTGGCTCTGCCTCCCCAACATCATTCTTGATGGAGAGAGGCTAAAAACAATCCCCTTGAGAACAGGAACAAGACAAGGTTGCCCTTTATCCCCATTCCTATTTAACACTGTGTTTGAAGTCCTAGCTAGAGCAATAAGGCAAGAAACAGAAATAAAGGGCATCCAAATTAGTAATGAAGAAGTTAAATTGTCAGGAGGCGGAGCCAAGATGGCATAATAGACAGATGTTTACGGCGAGCCCTCTTTACAATAAAGACCTGAAATAAACAAGTGAAACGAGTATATTTATGACACGCTAGGAGCCCTGGGCATCAAAGGCAAGCTTAGAAAATGAGCTGAGGGGAAGGGGGAGGAAGAGACCGTTCCGAAGCGGAAAGGAGTTACTGGACATGAATCCCAGGGAGCCCTCAGGCACCATTCCCAGGGTGTTGGTGGTGGGCTGGTACTAGCATTTGGCCGCAATTCCTCAGGGAGAAACAGCCAGCCACAAAGCCTACTCACACCTCCAGAACGTGAGAAGAACAGTGCTCTCAGCAAAAGCTAAGTACTTGTGTATATTTTATCGTGCCCCCTACCCCCAAGCCGGCTTCAGCGGCTGAATTCTCTGGGCCTGAGATAGGCACTGTTGAGTTCCTAGATTCATGCTCCCGACATTGGAAAAGGAAAAAATTTGCAATTCTGGGAAAAGATAGTTTGCCAGCTCCACTAACTGGTGGAGATCAGGACAGAAGTGGCTTCTGTCCAGGCATAAACTGTCCGTGGACATTGAGTACCTTTCCCTTCTGCATGGACCTATACGGGCCTATTTCAGAATAGGCCAGTGTTGGCAGACTCTAAAAGTTTCAGCTGTGTGTTGGAGAGGTGGGTGTTTGATGTTTGACATTCTTTTGCCTGTTAAACAGTGTCCTCACCTGCCCACATCAGGGGCCTAAGGACTGGTAGCTCCATTCAGGTCACCCAGCCATCCACGACAGGGGTCCAAGGATAACTGGTACCTCCCAGTCCTTACAACCAAAAACATTGGGTGCCCACGGTCTGACTGCAGACCACGCCCACCTACATGCTCTAGGGAACAGGGACGTGCTTTCTTCAGAGACACTCAGGGGTCAGTCCTCAGCCTCCTGCCTTGTTCAGAGTGTGACCCCCTGCTGTAATCAGATACTGATACATACACCAATCACCGCTGCCCCTCTAAGACTGTAGGACAGAGCCTGTATCACACACTTGATGATCAGCTACCTGGGCACCTGAGCTGAATTCATACAAGAAAACTGAATGGACTCCTAGACTGATATACCTGATAACAGCTGTAGCCATCTGGGGAAGGGACGTCAGAGCTCCAAAGGCAAAAATAATCAATCCAGTTCACTGAAGCAACCTATTTGGGCATATCAACATAAAACAAAGCAAGAAGCTATGACACAGTAAGAAGCATAAACTAATACCATAACTTATAGATGGCTGGAGACAACAGTCAATATCAAGTCACATAAAGAAACAGACCATGATCACATCAACAAGCTCTCAAAACAGAGAATTCAGGGATCTTCTAGACGAAAGTGCATTTCTGGAATTACCAGAGCCAGAATACAAAAGATTAATATACAGAGCCCTTCAAGACATCAGGAAGGAAATGAGACAATATGCAGAACAAACCAAGGAACACACAGATAAAGCAACCGAAGAAATTGAAAAGATTATTCAGGAACATAATGATATGTTTAATAACCTGGAAAAATCCATCAATAGACAGCAATCAGAAATTCAGAAGATTAACGATGAAATTACAGAAGTAGACAACTCAGTAGAAAGTCAGAGGAGCAGAATTGAGCAAGTAGAAGCCAGAATTTCTGAACTTGAAGATAAATCACTTGACTCTAACATATTTGAAGAAAAACCAGATAAAAGAATTTTAAAAAATGAAGAAGCCTTAAGAATCATGTGGGACTCTATCAAGAGAAATAACCTACAAGTGATTGGAGTACCAGAACAGGGAGGGATAACAGAAAATACAGAAAGAATTATTGAAGATTTGTTGGCGGAAAACTTCCCTGGTACCATGAAGGATAAGAAGATATCTATCCAAGATGATCATCGAACTCCACATAAGGTAGATGTTAAAAGAAAGTCACCAAGACATATTCTTATCAAACTTGCCAAAACCAAAGATAAAGAGAGAATTTTAAAAGCAGCTAGGGATAAATGAAAAGTCACCTACAAAGGAGAGCCAATAAAAATAAGCTCTGGGGGCGAGAACAAGATGGCTGACTAGGTAGAAGCTTCCGCTGATCCCTCTTGCAACAAGACTGGAAAAAACAAATGAATTGATTACGTATATGACGATCTACAAACCCTGACCATCAAATTCAGAACTAAGGAGTTGACCTAAGTAACAGGGGAGTGAAAAGCTGTGCACTGAAGCAATGACTGCTTCCAGAACCAGCATGCCACCCCACAGCATTCAGCCCTCACAGTTCCCTGGAGCCAGAGTGGTGGGTCTGATCAGGGCTTACTGAGACAGGGCCAGCACGGGATGCAACCCTAACCCTCTGGAGTAACCTTGGTGGGGATCCAGCCAGCCAACGTGGCTGACAGGACAATGAGGAACCATGAGGAAGCAGTGGCTGGTTTCGGAGCCTGGAGCGCAGAGTCTCAGCCAGGAGACCTTGGCACTGGGCTTTGGACTAAGCGTGGCATGGCTGATCATGGTTTCCCGAGAAGGTGGAAGCATAGGATGCAGCCCTAATCTTCAGGGGCAATCTCGACGCAGCCAGGGCGCACAGGATACAAGTCACTCTGGAATCTCAGATAAAACAGTCCTCACCAAACAAGATAAGTAACTTTGTCTACCTTGACGAGCTACTGTCTTCTATCTATCTGCTCTCTCCCCTCCCTGGCCTAGCCAGCTTCATTAACATTGGAATTCTCTGGGCCAGGGAGTGAAAAGGTTTTTTTTTGCTTTTCCAACCCATTCTACTGGCCTGAGAAGAGCAGCAATTAACAATCAGGGGGAAAAATTCTTCCCTGGCTTCCCTAAACTGGAATAATAATACAGAACTAGCTCCAGCCAGGCATAAGAGATCCACAGTCTTTGGCTTTTATCCTCACGGGGAGCCATGTGGCAATTATAATGCAAAGGCAATTCTGATAGAGATCTGACTGTAATTGTTTTAGCTGAGCAGTGGAAATGAAGTTTTGGAGGTCTGCTGCCTCTCTACCTATTAAACAGAGCCCTCACTGATCCATAGCAGGGAACTAAGGGCTGAAGCTCCACCCACACCAACTAGCCACCTGCTAAAGGGTCCTGAGAATAGTGACACCTACCAATCTTTAGAGGTACAAGCACTGGGTGCCTTAGGTACAGCTGCAGAGCCCACCCACCAGAGTGCCTAGAGAACAGAGACACTCCTACCTCACTGGCATGTGGGGGAAGGCTGTCAGCATCCTGCCCTCCTTATAGTGTGACACCCTGCAGCTACTAGAATCTGGTGCATGCAGCCATCAGCACTACTCCTCTAAGTTAATAGGTGAAGGCCTACACCACATACTAGGTGACCCATTATCAGGACATCTAAGCCAATTCTATTCAAGAATAGTGAATGGACTCATAGGTTCACATATCTGGTAACAGCTCAAGCCAGCTAGTAACAGATTATAAGTGATTCAAAGGCTACAACACTCAAGATAGCACAATCTAGTAGCCTATCTGGGTGTATTGAAACAAAACAAAACAAGAAGGTAAGAGTCAGTGAGCAAATATGAAATAAACCATTTCAATATCTTATAGGTGGCTCGGAGACAGCAGTCAATATCAAATCACATAAAAAAGCAGACCATGATTGCATCTACAAACCCCCAAATCAAAGAATCAAAATCTTCCCCAAATGAATATACATGGTGGGAATTGCCAGATATAGGATATAAAAAATTAATACACAGAATGCTTCAAGACATCAGTGATAACCTCAGAAATGAAATAAGGCAATCAACAGAAAAAGCCAAGGAACACACTGATAAAGCAGTTGAAGAACTCAAAAAGATTATTCAAGAACATAGTGAGAAATTTAATAAGCTGCAAGAATCCATAGAGAGAAAGCATTCAGAAATCCAAAATTACAATTAAATTACAGAATTAGAAAACTCAATAGGAAGTCAGAGGAGCAAACTTGAGGAATTGGAAAGCAGAGTTGGGGAGAAGGAGGATAAGGCAATTGACAAAAATATAAAGTTGAAGAAAAATCAGATAAAAGAATTTAAAAAATGAAGAAACCCTAAGAATCATGTGGGACTCTATCAAGAAGAATAACTTACTTGCAAGTGATTGAAGTTCCAGAACAGGGAGGGATAACAGAAAATAAAGAGAGACTAGTTGAAGATCTGTTGGCAAAAAACGTCCCTGGCATCGTGAAAGGCGAAAGGATATCTATCCAAGATGCTCATTGAACCCCATACAAGATAGATCCCAAAAGAAAATCACCAACACACATTATCATCAAACTTGCCAAAACCAAAGATAAAGAGAAAATTTTAAAAGCAGCCAGGGATAAACGAAAAGTCACCTACAAAGCAGAATCAATAAAAATAAATTCAGACTACTTGGCAGAAACCATGCAGGCAAGATGGCAATGGGATGACATATATAGAGAACTGAAGGAGAAAAACTGCTAGCCAAAAATCATATATCCAGGAAAACTCTCTCTCAAATATGAAGGTGAAATTAAGACATTTACAGATAAACAGAAGCTTACAGCATTTGCAAAAACCAAACCAAAGCTACAAGAATTACTAAAGGAAATTCTTTGGTCAGAAAGTCAGTAATATCAGGTACCAACACAACACAGAATATCCTGATATCAACTCAGATAGGGAAATCACAGTAACAAAAAAAGATTAAAAAAAAAATGCTCAAAACAGGGAATCATTGATGTCATTATGTAAAAGATTACAATAATCACAAAAGAGGGACTAAATACAGGAGGCATAGATCTTCCATATGGAGAGGAAACCAATGCGATAAAGGGCGATACAATTTAGGGTTTTACTTAGAAAAATAGGGGTAGATATTAAGGTAAGCACAAAGAGGTCTAACAATTCCATACATCAAAATAAAAACCAAGAAAAACATAACGACCCAGCAAAAATAAATTCAACTACTATGAAAATGAAGAACACACAATTCACAAAGAAAAACTCAGCACAAAAAAGTAAGTGGAAAAATTAAATTGTTACCAACACACAAAAAAAGGCATCAAAATGAAAGCACTAAACTCATACTTATCTATAATTATGCTGAATGTAGATGGACTAAATGCACCAATAAAGAGACAGAGAGTTGCACACCGGATAGAAAACACAATCTGTCTATATGTTACCTACAAGAGACACACCTTAGACTTAGAGACACAAATAAACTAAAACTCAAAGGAGGAAAAAAATATATCAAGCAAACAACAATCAAAAAAGAGCAGGAGTGGCAATATTAATTTCTGACAAAATAGACTTCAAAGTTAAATCCACCACAAAGGGTAAAGAAGCATACTGCATAATGATTAAAGGGACAATTGACCAGGAAGATATAACCATATTAAATATTTATGCACCCAATGACAGGGCTGCAAGATACATAAAACAAACTGTAACAGAATTGATAACTGAGATGGACATCTCCACGATTATAGTAGGAGAATTCAACACACCACTTTCGCTGAAAGATAGGACATCCAGTAAGAAGCTCAATAGAGATGTGGAAAATCTAATGGCTACAATCAGTCAACTTGACCTCATAGACTTATACAGAACACTTCACCCAACAGCTGCAAAGTATACTTTCTTTGCTAGTGCACATGCAACATTCTCTAGAATAGACCACATATTAGCTCATAAAGCAAGCCTTTGCAGAATCTAAAACATCTAAATATTACAAAGCATCTTCTCAGACCATAAGGCCATAAAAGTAGAAATTGATAACGGAAAAGGCAGGGAAAAGAAATCAAACAATTGGAAACTGAACAATACCCTGCTTAAAAAAGACTGGGTTATAGAAGACATTAAGGAGGGAATAAAGAAATTCATAGAATGCAATGAGAATGAAAACACTTCCTATCAAAACTTTTGGGATACAGTGAAAGCACTGCTCAGAGGTCAATTTATATTAATAAATGCACACATACATAAAGAAGAAAGAGCCAAAATAAGAGAATTATCCCTACAAGTTGAAAAAATAGAAAGGGAGTAACAAAAGAATCTGTCAGGCACCAGAAGAAAACAAATGATGAAAAATAAGGCAGAATTAAATGAATTAGACAAAGGAAAAGCAGTTGAAAGAATTAACAAAGCCAAAAGCTGGTTCTTTGAAAAAATTAACAAAATTGATAAACCATTGGCCAGATTGAAGAAAGAAATACAGGAAAGGAAACAAATAACCTGAATAAGAAACGAGATGGGCCATATCAAAACAGACCCAACAGAAATTAAAAGAATCATACCAGATTAGTATGAAAAATTGTGCTCTAACAAATTTGAAAACCTAGAAGAAATGGGTGAAATCCTACAAGCACACTGCCTACATAAACTAACACATTCAGAAGTAGAACAACTAAATAGACCCATAACAAAAAAAGAGATTGAAACGGTAATCAAAAAACTCCCAACAAAAAAAAAGCCCTGGCCCAATGGCTTCACTGCAGAGATCTACCAAACTTTCAGAGAAGAGTTAATACCACTATCACTAAAGGTACTTCAAAGCATAGAAAAGGATGGAATACTCCCTAACTCATTCTATGAAGCCAGGATATCCCTGATACCAAAACCAGGTAAAAACCAACCAAACCAAACCCAGTGCCGTCGAGTCAATTCCGACTCAAAGTGACCCTATAGGACAGGGTAGAACTGCCCCATAGAGTTTCCAAGGAGCACCTGGCAGATTTGAACTGCCGACCCTTTGGTTAGCGGACGTAATACTTGACCATTATGCCACCAGGGTTTCCAAACCAGGTAAAGACACCACAAAAAAAAGAAAGTTACAGGCCTATATACCTCATGAACTTAGATGCAAAAATCCTCAACAAAATTCTAGCCAATAGAATTCAACAACATATCAAAAAATAATCCACCATGACCAAGTGGGATTTATACCAGGTATGCAAGGATGGTTCAACATTAGAAAAACAATTAATATAATCCACCATACAAATAAAACAAAAGACAAAAACCACATGATCTTATCAATTGATGCAGAAAAGGCATTTGACAAAGTCCAACACACATTCATGATAAAAACTCTCACCAAAATAGGGATAGAAGGAAAATTCCTCAACATAATAAAGGGCATTTATACAAAGCCAACAGCCAACATGATCCTAAATGGAGAGAGCCTGAAAGCATTTCCCTTGAGAACGGGAACCAGACAAGGATGCTATGTATCACCGCTCTTCTTCAACACTGAGCTGGAGGTCCTAGCCAGAGAAATTAGGCTAGACAAAGAAATAAAGAACATCCAGATTGGCAAGGAAGAAGTAAAATCATCTCTATCTGCAGAAGAGATGATCTTATACACAGAAAACCCTAAGGAATCCTCCAGAAAACTACTGAAACTAATACAAGAGTTCAGCAGAGTATCAGGTTACAAGATAAACATACAAAAATCAGTCGGATTCCTCTACATCAAAAAAAGAACATTGAAGAGGAAACCACCAAATCAATGCCATTCACAGTAGCCCCCAAGAAGATAAAATACTTAGGAATAAATCTTAACAAAGATCTAAAAGACCTATACAAAGAAAACTACAAGGTACTACTGCAAGAAATGAAAAGAGACCTACATGAGTGGAAAAACATACCTTGCTCTTGGATAGGAAGACTTAATATTGTAAAAATATCTATTGTACCAAAAGCCACCTATATATAAAATGCACTTCCAATCCAAATTCCAGTGACATTTTTTAATGTGATAGAAAAACAAATCACCAACTTCATATGGAAGAGAAAGAAGCCCCGGATAAGTAAAGCATTACTGAAAAAGAACAACAAAGTGAGAGTCATCACTTTACCTGATTTTAGAACCTATTATACTGCCACAATAGTCAAAACAGCCTAGTACTGGTACAACAACAGACACATACTAATGGAACAGAATTGGGAATCCAGATATAAATCCATCCACACATGAGCAGCTGATATTTGACAAAGGCCCAGTGTCAGTTAATTGGGGAAAAGATAGTCTTTTTAACAAATGGTGCTGGCATAACTGGATATCCATCTGCAAAAAAAGGAAACAGGACCCATACTTCACACCATGCACAAAAACTAACTCCAAGTGGATCAAAGACCTAAAAATAAAGTCTAAAATGATAAAGACCATGGAAGAAAAAATAGGGACAATGTTAGAAGCCCTAATACAAGGCATAAACAGAATACAAAACTTTACTAAAAATGCTGATTAGAAACCAGATCACTGGGAGCTCCTAAAAATCAAACACCTGTGCTCATCCAAAGACATCACCAAAAGAGTAAAAAGGCCACATAGAGACAGGGAAAAAAATTTCAGCTACGGCATATCCAGCCAGTGCCTGATCCCTAAAATCTACATGATTCTGCTAAAACTCAACCACAAAAAGACAAACAATCCAGTTAAAAAATGGCCAAAGGATATGAACAGGCACTTCACTAAAGCAGGCATTCAGGTACCTAACAGATATGAGGAAATGCCCTCTATCATTAGCCTTTAGAGAAATGCAAATCAAAACTACAATAAGATTCAATCTCACGCCAAAGAGGCTGGCATTAATCCAAGAAACACAAAATAATAAATGTTGGAGAGGGTATGGAGAGATTGGAACACTTCTACACTGTTGTTGGGAATGCCAAATGGTACAATCACTTTGGAAATCGATTTGGTGCTTCCTTAAAAAGCTAGAAATAGAACTACCATACGATCCAGCAATCCCACTCCTAGGAGTATATCCTCGAGAAATAAGAGCCTTTACACGAACAGATATATGCACACCCATGTTTGTTGCCGCATTGTTTACAATAGCAAAAAGATGGCAACAACCAATGTGCCCATCAACAGATGAATGGATAAATAAATTGTAGTGTATTCACACAATGGAATACTACACACGGATAAAGAACAGTGATGAATCTGTGAAGCATTTCATAACATGGAGGAATCTGGAAGGGATTATGCTGAGTGAAATTAGTCAGAAGCAAAAGGACAAATATTGTATAAGACCGCTATTATAACAACTCAAGAAATAGTTTAAACAGAGAAGAAAATATTGTTTGATGGGTATGAGAGCGGGAAGGGAGGGAGGTTGGAAGAGGGGCGTTTGTTAATTAGATAGTAGATAAGAACTACTTTAGGTGACGTGAAAGAGAACACACAATACAGGTGAGGTCAGCACAACAAAAGCAAAGAAGTTTCCTGAATAAACTGAATGCTTCAAAGACCAGTGTAGCATGGGCGGCAGTTTGGGGACCATGGTTTCAGGGGACATGTAAGTCAATTGTCATAATAAAATCTATTAAGAAAACATTGTGAATTCCACCTTGAAGAGAGGCATCTGGGGTCGTAAACGTTAGCAAGCGGCCATCTAAGATGCATCAATTGGTCTCAACCCACCTGGATCAAAGGAGAATGAAGAACACCAAGGACACAAGGTAATTACCAACCCAAGAGACAGAAAGGGCCACATAAACCAGAGACTACCTCAGCCTGCGACCAGAAGAGCTAGATGGTGCCTGGATAGAACCGATGACTGCTCTGACAGGAACCACAACAGAGAACCCCTGAGGGAGCAGGAGAGCAGTGGGATGTAGACCCTAAATTTTCATAGAAAGACCAGACTTAATGGTCTGACTGAGACTAGAAGGACCCTGATGGTCATGGCCCCCAGACCTTCTGTCGGCCCCAGACAGGAACCATTCCCAAAGCCAATTCTTTAGACAAGGATTGGACTGGACAATGTGTTGGAGAGGGATACTAGTGAGGAGTGAGCTCTTGAGACTATGTTGGCATCTCCTGCCTGGAGGGGAGATGAGAGGGTGGAAGGGGTTAGAAGCTGGTGAAAGGGACACGAAAAGAGAGAGTGGAGGGAGGGAGTGGGTTGTCTCATTAGGGGGAGAGCAATTGGGAGTATGTAGCAAGGTGTATATAAGTTTTTGTGTGAGAGACTGACTTGATTTGTAAACTTTTCATTAAAGCACAACAAAAATTCAGAAAAAAAAAAAGTTAAACTGTCCCTATTTGCAGATGATATGATACTATACATAGAAAACCCAAAAACTCCAGGAGAAAACTACTGGAACTAATAGAGAGATTCAGCAGAGGGCATGATACAAGATAAACATACAAAAATCAGTTGGATTCCTATACACCAATAAAGAGAACGATGAACAAGAAATCAGGAAAACAATGCCATTTATAATAGCTCCTAAAAAAATAAAATATTTGGGAATAAACCTAACCAGGGATGTAAAAGACCTATACAAAAAAACTACAAAGCGCTGCTGCAAAAACCCAATAGAGATCTACAAAAATGGAAAAACATACCATGATCATGGATAGGTAGACTCAACATTGTGAAAATGACAATTCTACCCAAAGTGATTTACAAATATAACGCAATAGCGATCCAAATACCAACAACATTCTTTAAAGAGATGGAGACTTATCATTAACTTCATATGGAAAGGGAAGAAGCCCCGGATAAATAAAACACTACTGAAGAAGAATAAAGTAGGAAGACTCACACTACCTGACCTCAGAACCTACTATACAGCTATGTTAGTCAGAACAGCCTGGTTCTAGTACGACAGATATGTTGACCAGTGGAACAGAATTCAGAACATAGATGTAAATCCATCCACTTATGGTCACCTGATCTTCGACAAGGCCCAAAGTCCATCAAATGGGGAAAAGACAGTCTTTTTAACAACAACAAAAAAAAAAAAAAATGGGGAAAAGACAGTCTTTTTAACAAATGGTGCTGGCAAAACTGGATGTCCATCTGCAAAAAAATGAAACAGGACCCATACCTCACACCGTACACGAAAACTAACTCAAAATAAAGACTTAAATATAAAGCCCAAAACTATGATGTTCATAAAGGAAAAACAAGATCTATGCTAGAGGCCCTAATACATGGCATTAACAAGATACAAACCACAACCAACAACACACAAGCTCAGAGGATAAGCTAGATAACTGGGATCTTCTAAAAACTGAACACTTATGCTCATCAAAAGACTTCACCAAAATAGTAAAAAGAGAACACACAGACAGGGAAAAAAATTTTGGCTATTACAAAGCAGACAAAGGTCTAATCTCTAAAATCTATAAGAAAAGCCAACACCTCTAACAACAAAAAGACAAATAATCCAATTGAAAAATGGGCAAAGGAAATGATCAGGTACCTCATCAAAGAAGACATTCAAGCGGCCAACAGAGCCATGAGGAACTTCTCACGATCTCTAGCCATCAGAGAAATGCAAATCCAAACCACAATGAGATACCATCTCACCCAGGATTACTGGCACGAATCAATAAAACAGGAAATAACAAATGTTGGAGAGGCTACAGGAGACTGGAGCTCTTATGCGTTGCTGGTGGGAATGCAAAATGATACACCCATTTTGGAAAACAATATGGCACTTCCTCAGAAAGCTAGAAATACAAATACCATATGATCCAGGGATCCCACTCCTAGGAATATATCCTAGAAAAATAAAAATCATCATACGAATAGATATATGCACACCCATGTTCATTGCAGCATTGTTCATAATAGCAAAAAGATGGAAACAACCTAGATGCCCATCAACAGATGAATGGATAAACAAACTGTAGTATGTACACACACTACAGTTTACGCAGCGACAAAGAACAACAATGAATCGGTGAAGCATCTCATAACATGGATGAATCTGGAGGGCATTATGTTGAGTGAATTAAGTGAATCACTAAAGGACAAATATTGTATGAGACCACTACTGTAAAAACTCATGGAAAGGTTTACATACAAAAAGAAACAATCTTTGCTGGTTACAACGGAGGGTAGAGGTGGGGATGGAAAAACACTTAATAGACAATAAGTGGTAACTTTGGTGAAGAGTAAGACCAGGCACAACACTGGGGAAGCCAGCACAGCCTGTGCAAGGTAAGGTCATGGAAGCTCCATAGGCACATCCACACTCCCTGAGGGACCGAATTGCTGGCCTGAGGGCTGTGGAGAGGATGGTCTCGGGGAACATCTAGCTCAATTGGCATAACATAGTTTATAAAGAAAATATTCTACATTCTACTTTGGCGAATAAGTGTCTGAAGTCTTAAATGTCTGTGAGCAGCCATCCAGGATGCTCTGCTGGTCTCACCCCTTCGGAAGCAAGGATGGGTGAAAAAAATTAAAGACACAAAGGAAAGATTAATCCAAAGGACTAATGGACCACATCTACCATGGCCTCCACCAGACTGAGTCCAGTACAATGAGATGGTGCCCAGCTACCACCACTGACTGCTCTGACAGAGATCCCAATAGTGGGTCCCGGGCAGAGCTGGAGAAAAATGTAGAACAAAATTCTAACTCAAAAAGAAAGACCAGACTTGCCGGCCTGACAGAAACTGGAGAAACCCTGAGACTATGGCTCCAGGGCACCCTTTCAGCTCAGTAATGATGTCACTCCTGAGGTTCACCCTTCAGCTAAAGATTGAACAGTGCTGTGGAACAAAACAAGACTAAAGGGGTGCACCAGCCCTGGGGCAGGGACTGGAAGGCAGGAGTGAACAGGAAGGCTAGTAATAGGTAACTCAGGCTTGAGAAGGGAGAGTATTTACATGTCATGGGGTTGTTAACCAACGTTATAAAGCAATGTGTGTGCTAATGGTTTGATGAGAAACCAGTTTGTTCTGTTAACCTTCATCTAAAGTACAATAAAAAAAAATTTAGAGCATCGTTAAAGAGGAAGAAAATATAAGTAACAAAGATATAATTATGAATGCCATATTAGAGACATGGGCTGTATATGGAATGAGTTTTAGCAGCACCATGCTGGAAAAAGATAAGGACATAGTCAACAGTATAACTTCTAGGATCTCAGTTTGTGAGATCTGTCTTATTTGGGAATTAATAAATACCATTTAAGATTTAATATGAGTAAAGAAACAAGGGTTAATTGGTTGATTAGAAAAATTATTGCCAAGAAATTTACAAATATCACAGATATATGTCATTATGTAAAATGAAAGAGTAGCAAACTATTTAGGCTTAAGTAGAGTTAACAGAGTACAAATTTGGAATGTCATGGAATTTATGGAAATAGAAATGCTCAAAAAATCACCTTTTCAACTCACTGATGATAATTTATTGTTGGATTCATTTAAGAATATTTAGTGAGTACCTTGAAAAAAACGAAACCAAATTTGTTGCCATCGAGTCAATTCTGGCTCATAGTGACTCTATATTACAGAGTTGAACTGCCCTGTAGAGTTTCCAGGGAGCACCTGGTGGATTTGAACTGTTGACATTTTGGTTAGCACTAACCACTGTGCAACCAGGGTTTCCTAGTATGTCAAACTCAGTGATTGAGGTTGCCTTAATGACTGATCTGAAGTAAATCTTAATTCAAGGATTTTTTTTTAACTTTCAGATTACAAATTTCCCTAAATTTAGACTTCTGTACATGCCCCCAAAAAGATGTGTGTATGTTGCTAAATGACATAATATGTCACAACAAAATGGAAAGCAATAAATCACCTTTCTCTTCTTTTTTGTTTCTATAAACGGATGCTTTTGGGATTTATATTTTACATCATTTTCCTCTTAAAACTACATTAATTGTGTCTTTGACTTGAAATCTTAAATGGATAACTGAGATCTGTATTGGTCCCATCTCACCACACTGTTAGAATAATACACAATTCTTCCATGTGACAATTTTCCTGATAAGATTATGCTTTCCAAGTGTGGACACTAAATTTTCAAAAATCCTTTCTTTTTTTAGAAAAGTGGTTCTTGGAAAATATAATATACTGTAGAAGCTGAGGCTTTTTTATGTTACATAAAATATTTAAACTGCTTTAACCACCATGACAGATAAACCAAGAGCTGTTATTCCCAGCATTCAAAGCCTTAAGCATCTTAATAATCCTTGAACCTGGAAAACTTCATCCCATATTTCTGAAGTTAAGAGAATACTTTTTATTCATATGATATCTTTAAATGCATTTGAGAGCAGAATTATTTCCTTTTGTAATATAGCAACTTGCCACCATACTTGCTGATTAAAACAGGTTTTGTTTCTCTGAACGGCACAATCGGTTAAGGTGCTCAGCTGTTAAGCAAAAGATTGGAGGTTAGAGTACATCCAGAGGTGCCTCGGATGAAAGGCCTGGCGATCTACCCCAGGAAATATCAGCCATTGAAAACACTATGGAGCACAGCTCTACTCTGACGTACATAAGATCATCATGAGTCGGAAACGACTCCATTTTCTATGTGTGTTTCTCTGGAATGAAATGACTCCACATAATGGACAGATTTGAAATCATTCTTGCTTTGATTCCTGGAAGGTTGTTTGTATTTATTCCTTTAAAACATCATACTGAATTCAGGTATTTTTTTTTTCCCACGTAGTTTTGATTCTAAAATCTGGTCACTTTACTATATTTAAAAAATAACTCAATCTTTCTATTTCCAGAAATATTGAGAGTCAGTTATTCCAGCGATGATGAGGATGAGTATTTTTAAATAAATGAGCTTGTACATTTTTCATTGTTTTATTGAAGCAAATACTATCATTGTTGCCTAATTTACAAGTGAGAAAACTGAGGTCTATGGATTTATATAGTTTGTTCAGGATCTTATCATTGTTAAGTGACCAAGCTAGGATTCACACCCTAGCATTCTGGATCCATGCTCCTAAGGTAAGTTAAGTCTTAACTGATATGCTGTAGAATAGACTGGATAACATACAAGATTCATGCTTTTAAATGCATTACTGAGTTGGAAAGAAAGTATGGGAAAATGAGATGCCAAAAACAGCGTGGAAATATAAATCTTGGGAAATAAATTTGGAAAGAATCTGGCATTTGCCCTGGAGACATATACTAATTTCTGGTGACTGTCTTAGAGCACCCTGCATTGTTTTCATCAGGATGTGCTTTGTACGGGAGCAAGAGACAAGGCCTAGTGTGAACACAAGGGGTGAGGCTGGTTCAGAATCACTCAGAAGTAGTTTCAAGATCGCTAAACCATACCACAGGGATTATAAAACTTAATAACTGGAGAACAGTCCTTGCTTATAGTTCTTTATATTTAGACTTTATTTATTACTTGATATTTATTTAGATATGCTGAAAATGCTTTATTTATTATTAGGTATTTATGTGTATTAAGTGGAATGCACAAATACTAACTGTGCTATTAGATGAAGTTTAGAATATGTATATTCTTGTGTAACTCCTATCCCTAATATGACTTGGAGCATTTGCATTAGCCCATAAATTTCCTTTGTACCCTCTGTTGTCAACCCTTGCTCCTACTCCTCAGAATCATAAAATATAGAATCTTCTGTGTGTAGCGTCTCATCCATGCCATGGGGTATATCGAGAGTTAAATCTTTTTATAGCAGTAAAATAATCCATGTCCGAATATAGCACAGAGTTGTTTTTTTTTTTTCTCTATTGTGTAATAAAGATCCCTGGTGGCACAGTGATTATAATCTTGGCAGCTAACCAAAAAGTTAGTGGTTCGAATCCACCAGCTGCTCCTTGGAAACCTTATGGGGCGGTTCTACTGTCTTGTAAGGGTCCCTATGAGCTGGAATAAACTCGATGGCAACAGATTTTTTTTTATTGGTTGCATAATATGGTACTTATTTTGGTAAGTTCTATTCAAAAACAATTTTGAGCTCAGTATTGGGTATAATATCTTATCCATAAAGATGCCCCACATAAACAACTTGAATGAACAGATAAGCTGTGTGAATTCTCCTTAAAAGAATGAGATATATAAACAATTCTGAAAGTAGTAGACTATTTGGTCCATGGAACAAATTAAGCTCCTCTACTTCGTAATGTACTTTATAATGTTTTGTTTCATTAACAGTATGACTTATGACTAAGAATTTCTCTGTGTTAATAAGGAAATTCATTTATTCTCATTTTAGAGAATATCTTATTTTCATTTTGTTGAATGACAGTTCACTGGAATTAATGCCCAAAGCAAATGAACTATTTCATGAATGAAATGGTTTTCTACTAATCAGGTTACCACTCACTGGGTGACTCAGCACCTTTCATCCTCAAAATTCTCCTGATCTAAAATCCTTCAGATGCCTTCCCTGAAGGCATCTGAAGGATTTTAGATCAGGAGAATTTTGGGCCAATTTCATCAGAACACATAGAAAATAATACATATGCTCTTCTTTACTATCTTTACCCATTTGCTTATCGATTCTCTGCATAATTTACTGCAAAATTGCAAAGTTATGAGTTGTGCTTCTCTCTCTTTTAAAGCCCATTTAAATCCTTTTAACGGGATTTGGCTACTATCTCTACTGGAATATTTTGGCTGGAATGTTTCAGCTAGTTAGATAGGAAATTTTCCACTTGTATCTTTTTTTTTTTTAAAGGGAGAACAGCTCCCACAAATTTATATGTACTCTTAGTCACTCTTCCTACTAAAGATATTAAAATTGATTAATAAGTTGTGTCTATTAAGTACCAGAATGTGCATTCTCTATCAAAACTCTTTAATTCAATATCTCACTTCTATCTTCTTTTCTGGATGATTTGAAATTATAACCTTTTTGTTATTTATGCATATAAATTAACAATATTTTAATCCATTTATTAACCCTGAGGATTTTTGGCAACTCTAGAGATTATCTGTTTGCATATTTTAAAAAGATACTGTGGTGTTACAATTTCATGATAACTTGAGATTTCAAAATGGCTTTGATTCTCCACATTTGTTTTATTCACATCTTTGTAATGTGGCTTTCTGTCTCCTCACATCAAGAACTCAAGTCTATTTCCCTAGCCCTAGGATCTGGGCCAGCCTTAAAACCCACTTTCCTCAAAAGTCCATGGCTGAAATGACAGTGTTCCAGTTCTCAGCCTTGATCTCAAGAAGTTTTGCCATCTCTTAACAAATCTACCCCCTTTTTTTTATGGACAAACCTGGCTAAACTACTGGATAATGAGAGACATAAAGCTTGTTCACTCCCAGCAAGCATGTCTATAGTCATCCTAAACCATCTGGCTATCAGCCAGCTGATAAACTACTATATGAAGCATGAGTGACCCCAGTCAGGATAAGCTGACCATGGCCCACATCATCAGTACCTCTGAAGAGCTGTAGACACATGTGCAATAATGATGTTATTTATTTCAAGCCACTGAGTTTGGGTTGATTATGCACCAATAGCTAACTGATGCAATGGTCTTTTTTTTTTTTTTTTCAATTTTTATTGTGCTTAAAGTGAAAGTTTACAAACCAAGTGAGTCTCTCTTACAAAAACTTACATATACCTTGCTACATACTCCTAGTTGCTCTTCTTCAAATGAGACAGCATACTCCTTCCCTCCACTCTCTATTTTCGTGTCCATTCGGGCAGCATCTGTCTCCCTCTGCCCTCTGATCTCTTCTCTAGACAGGAGCTGCCCACATAGTCTCATGTATCTACTTGATCCAAGAAGCTCACTCTTCACCAGTATCATTTTCTATCCCATATTTCAGTCCAATCCCTGTCTGAAAAGTTGGCTTTGGGAATGGTTTCGTCTTGGGCTAACAGAAGGTCCAGGGACCATGATCTAGGGAACTTCTAGTCTCAGTCAGGCCATTAAGTCTGGTCTTTTTACAAGATTTTGAGGCCTACATCCCACTGCTCTCCTGCTTCCTTAGGGGTTCTCAGTTGTGTTCCCTGTTGGGTCAGTCATTGGTTGTCCCCGGTCACCACCTAGTTCTTCTGGCCTCAGGCTGATGTAGTCTCTGGTTTATGGGGCCCTTTCTGTCTCTTGGGCTCATAATTACCTTGTGTCCTTGGTGTTCTTCATTCTCCTTTGCTTCCGGTGGGTTGAGACCAATTGATGCATCTTAGATGGCTGCTTGCTACTGTTTAAGACCCCAGAAGCCACTCTCCAAAGTGGGATGCAGAATGTTTTCTTAATAGATTTTATTATGCCAATTGACTTAGATGTCCCCTGTAACCATGGTCCCTAAAACCCTGCCCCTGCCTACACTGGCCTTTGAAGCATCCAGTTTATTCAGGAAACTTCTTTGCTTTTGGTTTAGTCCACTTGTGCTGACCTCTCCTGTATTGTGCATTGTCTTTCCCTTCACCTAAAACAGTTCTTAATCTACTGTCTAATTAGTGAATATCCCTCCCCCTCCCTCTCCTCCTGCTTTCTTAACCATTAGTATTTGTCCTTTTGCGACTAATTTCATTCGGCATAATGCCTTCCAGATTCCTCCATGTTATGAAAAGTTTCACAGATTCACCACTGTTCTTTATCGATGCGTAGTATTGCACTGTGTGAATATACCATAATTTATTTATCCATTCATCCATTGATGGGCACCTTGGTTGCTTCCATCTTTTTGCATTGTAAACAATGCTGCAATGAACATGGGTGTGCATATATCTGTTCATGTAAAGGCTCTTACTTCTCTAGGATATATTCCAAGGAGTGGGATTGCTGGATAGTATGGTAGTTCTATTTCTAGCTTTTTAAGGAAGCGCCAAATTGATTTCCCAAATGGTTGTACCATTTTATATTCCCACCAGCAGTGTATAAGTGTTCCAGTTTCTCCACAACCTCTCCAACATTTATTATTTCCTCTTTTTTGGATTAATACCAGCCTCATTGGAGTGATATGGAATCTTCTTGTAGTTTTGATTTGCATTTCTCTAATGGCTAATGATCATGAGCACTTCCTCATGTCTCTGTTAGCTACCTGAATGTCTTCTTTAGTGAAGTGCCTGTTCATATCCTTTGCCCATTTTTTAATTGGGTTATTTGTCTTTTTGTGGTTGTGTTTTTGCAAAATCATGTAGATTTTAGAGATCAGGTACTGACTGGAAATGTCATAGCTAAAAACTTTTTCCCATCTGTAGGTAATCTTTTTACTCTTTTGGTTTAGTCTTTGGATGAGAATAGATGCTTGATTTTTAGGAGCTCCCAGTTATCTAGTTTTTCTTGTGATGTTAGTAATGTTTTGTATACTGTTTATACCATGTATTAGGGCTCTCAGCATTGTCCCTATATTTTCTTCTGTGATCTTTATTGTTTTAGATTTTATATTCAGGTCTTTGATCCATTTTGGGTTCATTTTTGTGCATGGTGTGAGGTATGGGTCTTATTTCATTTTTTTTGCAGATGGATATACAGTTATGCCAACACCATTTGTTAAAAAGACTGTCTTTTCCCCATTTAACTGACTTTGGGCCTTGTCAAATTTCAACTGTTCATATGTGGATGGATTTATGTCTGGACTCTAAATTCTGTTCCATTGGCCTATGGATCTGTTGTTTTACCAGTACCGGGCTGTTTCGACTGGCATTAATCCAGTGGTATAAGAGGTTGTAAGATCAGGCAGAGTAAGGCCTCCCACTTTTGTTGCTCTCTATTTGTTCAAGTTGTAGGGACAATTCTTTAATTTTGGCCCTCTCTGCTTTTCGGATGTGTGGATTTATTGATATAAATTGGCCTCTGAGCATTTCTTTGGTTGTATCCCAAAGGTCCTGATAGGAAGTGTTTTCATTCTCATTGGATTCCATGAATATCTATATTCCATCCTTAATGTCTTCTATAACCGAGTCGTTTTTGAGCAGGGTATTGTTCAGTTTCCAAGTGTTTTTATTTCTTTTCCCTGTTTTTACTAGTATTGATTTCTACTTTATGGTCTTATGGTCAGAGAAGATGCTTTGTAATATTTTGCTGTTTTGGATTCTGCAAAGGCTTGCTTTATGACCTAATATGTAGTCTATTCTAGAGAATGTTCCATGTGCACTAGAAAAGAAGGTATACTTGGCTGCTGTTGGGTGGAATGCTCTGTATATGTCTATGAGGTCAAGTTGGTTGATTATGGCATTTACATCTCCCTTGTCTTTTCTGGGCTTCTTTCTGGATGTTCTGTCCTTCACTGAAAGTGGTGTGTTGAAATCTCCTACTATAATTTTGGTGCTGTCTCTCTCACTTTTCAATCCTGACAGAGTTTGTTTTATGTATCTTGCAGCCTTGTCTTTGGGCGCATAAATATTTAATATGGTTATATCTTCCTGGTATATTGTCCCTTTAATCATTATGTAGTGTCCCTCCTTATCCTTTGTTGTATATTTAACTTTAAAGTCTATTTTGTTAGAAATTAGCATTACCACTCCTGCTATATTTTTGTTGTTGTTGTTGTTTGTTTGATATATTTTTTCCATCCTTTGAGTTTTAGTTTGAGTCTCTAAGTCTAAGGTGTTTCTCTTGTAGGCAGCGTATAGATGGATCGTGTTTTTTCTTTTTTTAATCCATTCTGCCATTCTCTGTCTCTTTATTGGTACATTTAGTCCATTTACATTTGGCGTAATTATGGATAGGTATGAGTTTAGTCCTGTCATTTAGATGTCTTTTTTTCTCCACTTAATTTTTTTGTCCTGAGTAGTTTATGTTTATATATTGCCTTTTCCTCTTCTTCATTTTTGTTGATTTTGTTTCTTCTGAGTCTCTATTTTTTTCTTGTATTTTATTTGAGGAGTAAGATTGTTAGCCTCCTTTGTGGCTACCTTAATATTTACCTCATTTTTCTAAGTTTGAACCTAACTTTTATTTCTTTTTATCACCTTGTCTTCCTCTCCATATGAAAGATCTGTGACTGTATTTCTTAGTTCCTCTGTATTTTTTTAATGTCTTCTTTTACATAATGACATTGCTGTTTCTCTGTTTTTTTTTTTTTTTATCTTGATTTATTTTTGTAATTTCCCTATCTGGGTTGACATTTGATTGCTTTGTCAAGTGTTGTAGCCTTGGGTTAATATCTGATATTATTGACTTTCTTACCAGAGATCTCCCTTTAGTGTTTCTTGTAGTTTTGGGTTCGTTTTACAAATTCCCTACACTTCTTTTTATCTGGAAAAATCCTAATTTGCCTTCATATTTGAGAGACAATTTTGCTGGCTATATGATTCTTGGCTGGCATTTTTTTTCCTATAATACTTTATATAAGTCATCCCACTGCCTTGTTGCCTGCATGGTTTCTGCTGAGTATTCCAAGCTTATTCTTATTGATTCTCTTTTGTAGGTGACTTTTTGTTTATTCTTAGCTGCTCTTAAAATTCTCTCTTTATCTTTGGTTTTGGTGAGATTGATTTTCATATGTCTTGGTGACTTTCTTTTAAGATCTACCTTTTGTGGAGTTCGATAAGCATCTTGGATAGATATCTTCTCATCTTTCACAATATCAGGGAAGTTTTCTACCAACAAATCTTCAACAATTCTCTCTATTTTTTGTAATCCCTCTCTGTCTGTACTGCAATCACTCATAGGTTATTCCTCTTGATAGAGTCCCACATGATTCTTAGGGTTTCTTCATTTTTTTTAATATTTTTATCTGATTTTTCTCTAAATATATTGGTGCCAAGTGCTTTATCTTCCATCTCACTAATTCTGCCTTCCACTTGCTAAATTTTTTTCCTCTGACTTTCTATTGAGTTTTCTAATTCTGTAATTTTATTGTTCATCTTCAGAATTTCTGATTGGTGTCTCTGTGTGGATTCTTGCAGCTTATTAAATTTTTCAATATGTTCTTTAATAACATTTTTAATTTATTCAACCATTTTATCTGTGTGTTCCTTGGCTTTTTCTGAGTATTGCCTGATCTTCCTGATGTCTTGAAGGTTTCGTATATTAATCTTTTTTATTCTGCATCTGGTAATTTCAGGAAGGCACTTTCATCTAGAAAATCCCTTCTTTGTTTTGAGAGCCTGTTGAAGCAATCATGGTCTGTTTCTTTATGTTATTTGATATTGACTGTTGTCTCTGAACCATCTATAAGTTATTGTATTAGTTTATTTTATGTTTGCTTACCATATCCTAGCTTCTTGCTTTGTTTTGTTTTGATATGCCCAGATAGGTTGCTTGAGTGAGATACCTTGATTATTTTCACCTTTGAAGCTCTAACTTCCTGTCACCAGATGGTTAGTGCTGTTACCAGGTATATGAGGCTAGGAGCCTATCCACTTTTATACTATAGATTCAGCTCAGGTGTCCAGGTATTTGGTCATCAAGTGTGTGGTACAGGCTCTGCCCTACAGTCTTAGAGAGGCAAAGGTGATTGGTGTAGGTACCGGTGTCTTTTGCAGCAGTGGGTCATGCTCTGAACAAGGCAGTGGGCTGACAGCCATCCTCTGAGTGTCTGTGAGGAAAGTGCATCCCTGTTCCCTAGAGTGCACTGGTGGGTGGGTTCTGCAGATGGACTATGTGTTCCCAATGTATTTGGTTGTAAGGACTGGGATGTACCAGTTATCCTTGGACCTGTGTCACAGGTGGCTGAGTGACCAGAATGGAGCCACCATTCCTTAGGCCCCTGATGTGGCTAGGTGAGGACCCTGTTTCACAGGCAAAGCAGTGTCAAACATCGAACACCCACCTCTCCACTGCAGAGCTGAGACAGTTGCAGTCTGCCAACAAGGGCGTATTCTTCTGAAGTATGCCCACAGAGGTCCATGCAGTGGGGAAAGTCATTCAAAGCCCATGGACTGTTTATGCCTGGATAGGAGCCACTTCTGTTCTGAGCTCCCCAGGTTAGTGGAGCTGACAGATTACCTTTTCCCCAATTGTGAATTTATTCCTTTTCCAAGGCCGGGAGAAAGGCTCAGGACACACAATAGGACTTATCTCAGGCCCAGGGAAATTGACAGCCATGGAAGCAGACTAGGGGCCTGGGGGTGCAGTAAAATTAATGCAAGTACTTCGCTTTTGCTGCGAGCACCATTCTTCTCTGATTCCAGAGGTGGCGATTAGGCTGTGCAGCTGGCTGTTTCTCCCTGAGGAAGCTGCAGCTGAATGCTACCACCAGCCAACCCTAGCTTCTGCCAGGAATAGTGCCTGAGGGTTCCCTGTAATTCAGGTCCGGCAACTCCTCTCTGCTTCTGAACCGTCTCTCCCTCCCCCTCCCCCTGCCGCTCAGTCCGTTTTCTAACTTCACCTTTATGTTCAAGGCTTCTAGCTTGTCAAAAATGTAATCATTTCACTTGTTTTTTCAGGTCTTTCTTGTAAGAGGGTTTACCAGAAGGGTCTGACTACTATGCCATCTTGGCCCCACCTCACAATGGTCATTCTTAAAAACATACATTAGATATGTTGCTGGTATAAGTACTTGAAAGCTGATAGATAATATGTGAAAATATTACAAACATGTTGTTGTTGTTAGGTGCCGTTGAGTTGGTTCCAACTCATAGTGACCCTATTTACCACAGAATGAAACACTGCCTGGTCCTGTGCCATCCTTCCAATTATTGTTATGCTTGAGCCTGTTGTTGCAGCCACTGTGTCAATCCACCTCATTGAATGTCTTCCTTTTTTCCCCTGACCATGCACTTTGCCAAGCATGGTGTCCTTCTCCAGGGACTGATCCCTCCTGACAACATGTCCGAAGTGTGTAAGATGCAGTCTTGCCATCCTTCCTTCTAAGGAACATTCTGGTTGTACTTCTTCCAAGGCAGATTTGTTCATATTCTTTTGGCAGTCCATGGCATATTTAATATTCTTCCCAACACCACAATTTAAAGGTCAACTCTTCTTCAATCTTCCTTATTCATTGTCCAAATTTCACATCCATATGATGCAATTGAAAATGCCATGGCTTGAGTCAGGCACACCTTAGTCTTCAAGGTGACATCTTTGTTTTTCAACACTTTAATGAGGTCCTTTGCAGCAAATTTGCCCAGTGCAATGTGTCTTTTGATTTCTTGACTGCTACTTCCACGGGTGTTGATAGTGGATCCAAATAAAATGAAATCCTTGAAAACTTCAATCTTTTCGCCATTTATCATGATGTGGTTTATTGGTCTAGTTGTGAAGATTTTTATTTCCTTTATATTGAGCTGTAATCCATACTGAAGGCTATGGTCTTTGATCTTTGAAGCATCTGTAAGTGCTTCAAGTCCTCTTCACTTTGAGCAAGCAAGGTTGTGTCATATGCATATCTTAGGTTGTTAATGAGTCTTCCTCCAATCCTGATGCCCCATTCTTCTTCATATAGCCTATCATCTTTGATTATTTGCTTAGCATACAGATTGAATAGGTATGGTGAAAGGATACAACCCCAACAGACACCTTTCCTCACTTTAAACCACTCATTATTCCCTTGTTCGGTATGAACAACTGCCTCTTGATGTATGCACAGGTTCCTCATGAGCAAAATTAAGTGTTCCGGAATCCCCATTCTTCGCAATGTTGTCCAGAATTTGTTATGATCCACACAGTTGAATGCCTTTGCATAGTCAACAAAGCACATGTAAACATCCTTCTGGTATTCTTTGCTTTCAGCCAGGATCCATCTTACATCCATGATAATGTCCCTGTTTCCATGTCCTCTTCTGAATATGGCCTAAATTTCTGGCAGTTCCCTGTGGATATACTGCTGCAGCTGCTTTTAAATGATCTTCAGCAAAATTTTGCTTACATGTGATGTTAATGATATTGTTTGATAATTTCCACATTCAGTTGGGTCACCTTTCTTGGAATAGGCATAAATACGGATCTCTTCCAGTTGCTTGCCAGCTGGCTGTCTTCCAAATTTCTTGGCATAGACAAGTGAGCACTTTCAGTGCTGCATCCATTTGTTGAAACATCTCAATTGATAGTTTGTCAATTCTTGGAGCCTTATTTTTTGCCAATGCCTTCAGTGCAGCTTGGACTTTTTCCTTCAGTACTGTTGGCTTCTGCTCATATGCTGCCTCTTGAAATGGTTGAATGTTGATTAATTCTTTTTTGGTATAATGACTCTGTGTATTCCTTCCATCTTCTTTTGATGTTTCCTGTGGTTTTTTTTCCCCCATAGAATCCTTTAATATTGCAACTCAAAGCTTTTTTCCTCAGTTCTTTGAGCTTGAGAAATGCCGAATGTGTTCTTTCCTTTTGGCTTTCTATCTCCAGCTCTTTGCATGTCATTATAACACTTTACTTTGTCTTCTCAAGCCACCCTTTGAAATCTTCTGTTCAGTTCTTTTACTTCATCATTCCTTTCTTTTCTTTAGCTGCTCGATGTTTGAGAGCAAATTTCAGAGTCTTCTCTGGCATCCATCTTGGTCTTTTCTTTCTTTCCTGTCTTCTCAATGACCTCTTGATTTCTTCATGTAAGATGTCCTTGATGTTATTCCACAACTCGTCTGGTCTTTGGTCATTAAAGTTAAATGAGTCAATTCTATTCTTGAGATGGTCTCTTAATTCAGGTAGGATATACTCAAGGTTATATTTTGGCTTTCATGGGCGTGCTCTGATTTTCTTCAGTTTCAACTTGAACTTTCATATAAGCATTTGATGATCTTTTCCACAGTCAGCCCCGGCCTTCTTCTGACTGATGATATTGAGCTTTTCCATCATCTCTTTCCAAAGATGTAGTCGATTTGATTCTTGTGTATTCCATTTAGTGAGGTCCATGTATGTAGTCACGACTTATGTTGGTGAAAAAAGGTATTTGTAATGAAGAAGTCATTGGTCTTACAAAATTCTGTTTTTCACTCTCTGGCATTTTTTCTATCACCAAGGCCATATTTTCCAACTACCGATCTTTTTTCTTTGTTTCCACCTTTCATGTTCCAATCACCAGTAATTATCAGTGCATCCTGATTTGCATGTTCCATCAATTTCAGACTGCAGCAGCTGATAGACATCTTCAATTTCTTTATCTTTGACCTTAGTGGTTGGTGTGCAAATTTGAATAATAGTTGTATAACTGGTCTTCCTGTAGGCATATGGATATTATCCTGTCACTGACAGTGCTGTACTTCAGGATAAATCTTGAAATGTTCTTTTTGATGATGAATGAAACACTGTTCGTCTTCTAGTTGTCATTGCCAAGGTAGTAGACTATATGATTGTCCGATTCAAAATGGCCAATACCAGTCCATTTCAGCTCACTAATGCCTAGGATATTGATGTTTATGTGTTCCATTTTGTTTTGGACACTTGTCCAATTTTCCTAGATTCATACTTCCTACAGTCCATGTTCTCATTATTAATAAATATTCAAAGCTGTTTTCTTCTCATTTTGAGTCATGCCACATCAGCAAATGAAGGTCCCAAAAGCTTTACGCCATCCATGTCATTAAAGTCAACTCTGCTTTGAAAACGCAGGTCTTCCCCAGTCGTCTTTTGAGTGCCTTCCGACCTGGGGAGGCTCATCATGCAGCACTATATCAGACAATGTTCTGCTGCTATTCATAAGTTTTTCACTGGCTAATTCTCTTCAGAAGTAGACTGCCAGGTCCTTCTTAGTCTGTCTTAGCCTAGAACCTCAGGTGAAACCTGTCCTCCATGGGTGACCCCTGCTGGTATCTGAATTCCGGTGGCATTGCTTCCAGCATCACAGCAACACACAAGCCCCCACAGTATGACAAACTGACAGACAAGTGGGGGATTACAAACAAATATATCTGGATAACTGGAACATTTAAGATAAAAAAAAATCAGTACATTTATTCATAATTCAAAGTTAGTGATGCTAAAAGGGTTTCAACATCATTTATATCAATGGATTAAATAGTATAATCAGAGTACTATTAAATTTTATATAGAGTTTTTCTTTCCTAGACGGTGGGGGCAATGTCTGTTGGTAATTAGTTATTTTCCTTGTAACAGTTAGTTATTTGTAGCCATAGCTAAATGTGATGATAATTATTCTCTATTTTTCCTGGAATAAATGAGATTTTTAGTCTATAAGCTTTGTGAAATACATGGATTAAGCCTCTCAAATCCAAACAATTTCTCCCAGCATTTTCTTATTATGCTATTATAGTCATAAAGAAGCTGTATAATTCTGAGGAACACTTCTATTAAAAAGTTAGTGATTTAGGTCAATGGAAGAAAATGAAACTGAGTCCAAAAGTGGGAGGCAGGGAGGACGGCACACTGACAAAATCTGAGAGTGATGCCTCAAGGATCATTTTTACATTCATGGATCTTATATTTACCTTTTTTTCTTACGTGGAAGTTTGTTTTAGAAAAGTAGATATTTGTAATCTTTTTTTTTTTTTTGTGATTGAACCATGGTTTAACAAAGTACACTGATAATTACTTCTTGTGTATCACTTTTGTTGGGTTCAATAGTAATGTGTAGGTTCACTGTATTCAAGCCAACAAAGATTGTTCAATTATTTGCATTGTAGTTACTTTTTTATAAAGAATATAGGACAGCAGATAATCTACCTACTGAAAGGAATTCAATTCCTTAGTTTATATATTTATACTGAATTTGTGCAAGTGTACTTAAGATAAATATAAAATAGTTTAACTGTCTTAAGAACATAGGAAGTGACATAAAAATGTAAATACACTTTTTTTTTCTATTAACACAATAGAACAAGAAAAGGTATGTGTTAAGGAAAATTAATCCATTAAATATTTAAAAATGAATCATGTGCATTTAATCTCAAGAAAATTTAATATATAATAGTATGCAATGAAGTAGATCTTTAGCATGTTTGAGTAAACCAAAAAAAAAAAAAACTTGCCTTAGAGTAGATTCTGACTCGTGGTGACTCCAAGTGTTTCATATTGCAACTATACATAGGTTTTTCAATGGCTGTGACCGTTTGGAAGTAGACCCCCAGACCTTTCTTCTGAGGTGCCTCTGGGTGGATTCCAACCCTCAACTTTTCAATCAGAGACCCTGCATGTAAATGTTTTCACCACTCAGAAAGTCCACTTGAGTAAAGGATGTTTAAATTTATATGCTAATTAAGACAAGGTTTTGACATGATTTTTACATATGCTCTATCTCTATGATATTTTCATTAGAACAAAACATATTTGATACACTTCCATTAAACAGAGGTGTGATGGTTTTGCTTCCTTTATTTTTCTCTTTCATTGTTTGTTTTGTTTCTTTCTCTATTCTTTTCTTTTTCTCTCTCTCTTTGCTTTCTTCTCTCCTTTCCTTTTCCTCTTTCTCCATTTCCTCCTCCCTCTCTATTGTTTTTATCCTCCTCCTTCTTTTTTTCCTTCTCCTTATTCCCCTTCTCTATATCTCTCTCTGTCTTAGTTGTGTCATAACAGAAATACCACAAGTGGGTAGCTTCAACAAAGAGAAATTTATTCTCTCACAATTTAGGAGGCCAGAAGTCTCAATTCAGGGTGCCAGCTTTAGGGGAAGCCTTTCTCTGTTGGCTCTGGAGGAAGGTCCTCTCTTCTGACCTTCTGCTTCTGGGTGATCTTCATGTGGCTTGGCATTGCTCTTCCCTCATCTCTTTCCTCTCACATTTTATTATAAGAAGAAAAGCGAAACCACATAGCCCAATATTTTGCTTAGAAATCTCCTTAGCCGGATATTCAAGTTCCTCACTTACAAGTTCTACCTCCCACCAACTGAACATAATTCAGACAAGTTCTTTGCCGCTTCATAAAAAGCATCTCCCTTTTTCCATTGTCCAATCACATGTTTATCTTTTTATTTTAAAGCCTCACCAGAAGCACACTAATGTCCACATTTTTAGCAACATTCTGTTGCTGGCTCCATATGTATTCCTCAAGACGATAAACTTTCTCTACAGCTCTCCTCACTTCCTTCTGTGTCCTCATCAGAATTGTCTTTGACATCATAATTCTATCAACAGTCTCTTCAAGGCAATCTAGGCTTTTACTATCAGGAATCTTAAAACTCTTCCAGCCTCTACCTGTTACCCAGTTCTAAAACTCTTCCACATTTTAGTTATCCTTTAGAGCAGCACCTCCCTCCCGGTACTAAATGTCTTAGGTTGGGTTCTCTACCAACATCAGTCTGGAGGCTTCTCCTGACTCATGTGGCTACAAGGGCTGATGAACCCAAGATCAGCTGGTCAGATGGCAGGCCACAGGCTTATGGGCTGTGGAGGCTGACAAATTCCAAGATTGGTAGGTAAGACAGTAGCCCACTAGTTCAGAGGCTGCAGAGATGCACAAATCCCAAGATTGGCAGACAATACAGCAGGCCACTGGCTCCAGTCCCAAAACTGGAAGTCAGATTATGATGAGCTGGCTGTAGGATCCAGAGGAAGTGAGCTTTGCCAGAAGATATGTATGTATATTGGATGTAGGCCACACTCCCAGGGGTACTCCCTTTTCAGCTGATTGGCTGCTCACATCAGATCACAAAATAGTCAATGACTGCATCACTACATATGTGCCAAACTACATCATATCTGCCAAACCACTGAGAATCATGGCCCAGTCAAGCTGACAGACAATCTTCACCATCACAGTACACCCCTTGTCAACTTGGCACCTGTACATATCTCCTTAAACCATATGTAATCACTAAGTAAGAGCAATTATAAAGCCTTGTTTGATTCTAATGTGATGCAATTAACGCATGTAAAGTTGAAAAAGCACTAGCCTCATTTACATCTTATATTCTATAAGTTGAGAAAACAAAAATATTTGATGCACATATAAAAGAAAGAAATACTCATAACAATTACAGTCCTATTTCTGCAACTGGTTGCATGATTATAGCTGGTATTTAGAATTACCTTCTTCAACCACCCATTTCACATTCCCTTTATCCTCATCAAGTGCCTCAGCTGGTTGTCATTCTTTTTCTGGTGGGGTGACACAAACCTTCATTCCCGAAGGGTCTGTGCCATTAGTAGCCGTGTCAGAATTGGGCTGTTGTAGTTTCCCGTTGACTTTAATCACAGAGCATGGTAGTACTAAGAGACATCCTAAGGGGTCTTCTGTACTCCAAACAGTCCTCTTTACCTCTGTTATGTAATATCAATCTGATTTGCCTTGGTAAATAGAATCAATCACATGAACCAATATGGTAACTCCATTCTTTGCATGTTGATCCAGAGTCATGAGGAGCTCAAAGTGGCTGAGTTGCATTCTTGACTTCCACTTCAATGGGATCAGTATTTTCTCTCCAGGTGGAATATTTCTCCCTTTGGAAGTAAGACTTATAGACCTTTGGAGTATAGGGCCACAGGGACAGGTAGCAAAAATTTTGTGAGTGGGTCATTAGGAGTAATAATGAGTGATGCCACTCCCATTTCCACTCCTCGGTCTCTGGACTCATAAATTCTGGCTACAGGAGAAACAGCACCATGTATTGGATGCTGGTTTAGAGCATACACAGCATCCTGGAGAATGTTGCCCCAACCCTGTAAAGTGTTGCCAACTAGTGGGCTCTATAATTGTGTCTTTAGAAGGCCATCCTATTATTCTATAAAGCCAGCTGCTTCAGGAAGATGGGGAACATGGTAAGACCAGTGAATTACATGAGCATACAATCATTACCACACTTCATTTGTTGTAAAGTGAGTCCCTTGATCCGAGGTAATGCTCTGTGGGATACTTTCATGGTAGATAAAGCATTCTGTGAGTCCATGGATGGTAGTTTTGGCAGAAGCATTGAATAAAGGTAAGGAAAATCCACAACCAGAATAAGCGTCTAACCTTGCCCTTTGCATGATGCAAGCAGTCCAATGTAATCACCCTGCCACCAGATTGCTGGCTGATCACCTTGAGAAATGGTGCCATATCAGGGATTCAGTGTTGGTCTCTGCTGCTGGCAGACTGAGCACTTAGCAGTGTCTGTAGCCAAGTCGGCCTTGGTGAGTGGAAGTCCATGTTGCTAAGGCCATGCATAACTTCCATTCCTGCCACCATAGCCACCTGTTTCATGATCCTATTGGGCAACGATGGGAGTGGCTGGGGAAAGATGATGATTGATTTCCACATACCACGCCATCACTTTTTGGTGAACATTTACATGAGGCACAAATATCTTCACTTCTTTCCACCATCCAGAGAGGCTTATAAGAATACCTTTTTCCCATACCTTCTTGTTACCAATTTTCCAATCATGTTTCTTCCAAGTCTTTGACCATGCAGTCAAACCATTGGCCACAGCCCATGAATCAGTATGTAATTGCACATTTGTTCTTTTCTCCTTCCAAGCAAAGTGAACAACCCGGTGCACTGCTTGAAGTTCTGCTCATATGGAGGATTTCCCTTCTCCACTGTCCTTAAAGGAGATCCCAGAAAGGGACTGTAGTGCTGCTACTGTCCACTTTGGAGTGTTATCTGCATATTGAGCAGAACCATTTATAAACCAGGCACTAGTTTTCTCTTTCTTAGTCAAGTGATCCTAAGGAACTCCCCATGAGGCCATGGGTTCAGATTGGGAGGAGAAATGTAATGTGATAGGAGTAGAGACCATGGGCATTTGGACCACTTTCTTGTGCAACTTATTTGTGCCTTTAGGTATTGCTCAAGTCCAATCTCCATTCAATGGTGGAGTGCTGCTGTGCATGTCTGACTTTATAACTCTTTGGGTCAGACAACACCCAGGTAATCATGGGCAGCTCAGGCCACATGGTGACTTGGTGACCCATGTTTAGGCATTCGGTTTCTATTAAGGCCCAGTAACAAGCTACCAACTGCTTCTCAAAAGAAGAGTATTTATATACAGAAGATGTCAAGGCTTTGCTCCAAAATTCTAAGGGTCTGTGCTGTGATTAACCAGTAGAGGTCTGCCAAATATTCCAAACAGCAGCTCCATTAGCCACTGACACATCAAACACCATTGCGTCAGCCAGATCATATGGTCCAAGTGGCAGTGCAACCTGAACCTGTTGTAGAGCCTTCTCTTATTCTGGACTCCACTCAAACCTAGCAGCTTTTCAAGTCACTTGATAAACAGGCCAGAGTAATACACCAAATGAGGAGTATGTTGCATCCAAAGTCCAAATAGACGTGCATTGTGCCTCTTTTTTTTTAGTTGTAGGAGAGGCCAGATGCAATAAATTATCCTTCACTTTATAAGGAATATCTCAACATACCCCAAACCACTGGACTCTGAGAAATTTCATTGAGGTAGAAGGCACCTAAATTTTTGTCGGGTTAATTTTTCCCACCTTCTTGCACTCAAATGTTTTAACGATAAGTTCAGAGACATTATCACTTCTTCCTTACTAGGTTCAATCAGCATAATGTCATCAATGTAATGGGCCAGTCTGACATCTTGTGGAAGAGAAAATTGGTCAAGTTTCCTGCAAACTAAATTTTGACATAGAGTTGGGGAGTTAATATACCTCTGAGGTAGGACAGGGAAGGTGTATTGCTGGCCTATGCAGCTGAAGGCAAACTGCTTCTGGTTGTCCTTCAAAAGAGGTATGGAGAAAAAGCACTGGTTAGATCAATATCTGCATACCAGGTTCCAGGAGATGTATTAATTTGCTCAAGCAGAGAAACCACATCTTGAAGAGCAGCTGCAATTGGAGTCACCACCTGGTTAAGTTTTTGATAATACACTGTCATTCTCCAAGATCCATCTTTTTTTCTGCACAGGCCAAATAGGTGAGTTGAATGGGAATGTGGTGAGAATCACCACCCCTGCATCCTTCAACTCCTTTATGGTGGCAGTAGTCTCTGCAGTCTCTCCAGGGATGCAATATTGTTTTTGGTTTACAACATTCCTGGGTAGGGGCAGTTCTAATGGTTTCCACTTGGCCATGCCCAGTCTACTTGTCAGGTATCCAATGTGGGGATTCTGACAGTAGCTGAATATATCTATTCTAATTATGCATTTGGGAACTGGGAAAATCACTACAAGATGGGTTCAGAGACCTACTGTGAGATGGATCTGAGCTAAGATTCCATTAATAACCTGGCTTCCATATACCTCCACTCTGACTGGTGGTCCACAGTGACATTTTGAGTCTCCTGGAGTTAGTATCAGTTCAGAGTCAGTGTTCAGTAGTCTCCAAAATTCTGATTACTTTCCTACCCCCCCCCCCAATTAACAGTCACCCTCCTAAAAGGCCATAGATCCCTTTGGCGAGGCTGGGGGAAAGATCAATGGTATAAAATTTTGGCAGTGCACTGGAGTCCTTTCTCACGGGGACCTGGTCTCCCCTTCATTGAAGGGGTTGTGGGTCTGTAAACTGGCTCCAGTCTTGGAACTGATTGAGGGGCTGCGACTGTCTATTCTGGTGATTCAAGTTAGACTGCCATTCATTTGACCTAGAACTCATGGCCTGTGAAAAAGTAATTTTCTTGCATTTAGGAGAAAAATCATGAAAATGATGTCCTCAGAAGAGAGCCAGTTTTCAGTTAATTCTAGGTAAGGTGAAGCTTTCAACAAAAAGGCTGAAAATGCAAAATAAGAATTTTCAGAATATTGGAGAGGGGGCCAATGGGAGGTTGGATTAGAAGAGAAATAATCAAAAAGGAATATGAGGATTAGTACATGAAGGAATATATGCCCAGTGTGGCTTCTATCTTGTAGTGACCAAGAGGAATGGTGAGGTGAAGATGGTGCATTTAGCTGAATGATTTAAAATACCTGAATCATCTAATGAAAAAATAATGAAGTGACATGATTAATAAGATGATATCTCATAAGGATACACACTTAGGTGGAAATTTAATAAGAGACTACATACTTTATCCCTTCAACCATATCAGAAAAATTAATTTCATAAATATAATGTAATAAAAAAAAAGTTGTAAATATGCATACATTTATATATTACATATTTATATACATACATATGTAGCCCTGGTGGGGCCATGATTAAGAGCTATGAATACTATCCAAAAGATCTACCAGCCACTCCTTGGAAAACCTGTGGAGCAGTTCTATTCTGTCCTAAAGGGCCGCATCAAGTTGAAATCGAATTAAGGGGATGGGTTTTTTTTTTTTTTTTTTGGATAGGCAAATATGTATTCTCCAAGTATGACAGTTAAAAGAAATAACAGAGATGAATAGTAAGATATGCTTGAGTGAGGAAAGCAAAAATATGTTATTTTTACAGGGTACAAAGCTGCACAAAGAATTTAAACTGTTCTTAGAAGTAAGGAGATAAGAGAATGGTAGAATGTGATTAGGAAGAGAATTCAGCAAAAGTGGTTAAAAATGTTTTACTTAGGACACTTTAAACTAAGTGGAAAATGAAGGTACACAGAAAGGCAAGGTAAAGGAGTTTGCATTCTTAAACCCATGGGAACGTGCTTTAGAAGATGAGTTTAACTATAAGTTCATTATCACATATATATGAAAGTGAAAGTGATTTTTAAAATTATTTGTGAGGCTATTTACAAATATTTATCTCAACAACTGTTTCAACACAGAGATATCAATGTCTGACATTGTTCAATGCAGAGACAGCAATGCCTGGCACTGTTGCACATGTTAAGGAATTCTTGGTGTATGCCTTGGTGTATATGTTACAATTATAAAATCCCAAAAATTCTGAATTCTGAAATACGTATTTCTTAAGGATTTCAGGTAAGGGATGGTAAATCTGTATATATCTGTAAACATTGTGAACTTAAGAATTATTTCTGTACGGGGCAACAAAAGAAAGAGATACAAAAAATTTTAAACACTAAGTCTAAGAAAATACTATTATCAGGATTTTATATAAAATTTTGTTAAGCAAAATATTTAAGGAATACTGCAGCAAGAATTGCAACAATAGTGAAGTGATGTTGCAGTGCAGTGAATTACTTAATATAACTGTAGCCCTTCTAGCTACAGTTTAGTAAACTCCACAAAATTATTGGGTGGAACTGTGCAAATAAGGTGTTTGTGCTCTCGTTTCTTGGCTAAAGGGTGACAACTCATTGAAATAAACCTTGTCAACAAGGCTTGACTAAAAAATCTTGTAGTCTTCGCTGGAAGAGAGAAGGTAAAGATAGGCCCAAACCTGGTTTTTCATGCACTGTGAACATAGGACATAGAAGATAATGAAAAGAACTCTGATAGTGCCTATTGTGATGAAACTGGAAGCCAGCTGAGGACATAGTTACTGATTCAAGTGATGGATGGGGCACACACCCAGAAGAATTTTGTGGCACTATCTGATGGGATAGTGTTGGGTCTTGCAGAGAGATATAACCACCGTTCTAAGGATACATCAAGCCAGGAGGAGAATTGATACACTTCCAACTGTGGTGTTGGTGAAGAATATTGAATATTCTGTGAACATCGAGAAGAAAGAACAAATCAATCTTAGAAGAAATACAACCAGAAGAAATACATCCTTAGAAGCAAGGATGGCAAGAATTTGGCTCGCTTACTTTGAACACGTTATCAGGAAAGACCAATCTAGCCCTAGGATGAGACATCATAGTTGGTAGAGATTCAGCAAAAAGGAGGAAAACTATCAATGAGATGAATTGATACAATAGCTGAAACAATGTTGTCAAACATCAACCATCATGAAGTTGGCACACAACCAAGAGATGTTTAGTTCTGTTACACATAAAGTCACTATGAGTGGATCTGTTTAGATGGCAACTAATAATATACCATGAATATACCATGGACTGCCAAAAGAACCAACAAATCTGTCTTGGAAGAAGTACAACCAGAATGCTCCTTAGAAGCAAGGATGATAAAACTGTGTCTTACATACTTTATACATGTCAGGAGGGATCAATCCCTGGAGAAAGACATCATGCTTGGTAAAGTACAGGGTTAGTGGAAAAGATGAAGATCCTCAATGAGATGGGTTGACACGGTGCTGCAAAAATGGGCTCAAGCAAAACAACAATTCTGAGCATGGCACAGGACTGGGCAGTGTTTTGTTCTGTGGTACATAGGGTCGCTATGAGTGGAAACTGACTCAATGGCACCTAACAACAACAAACAACAATAATAGAAACCCTGGTGGCATAATGGTTAAGAGCTACTGCTGCTAACCAAAAGGTCTGTAGTTTGAATCCACCAGGCAGTACTTGGAATCCATATGGGGCAGTTCTACTCTGTCCTATAGGGTTGCTGTGAGTCGGAATAGACTCTACAGCAACAGGTTTAACAACGATAGGGATTGTGGTGGAACGTGTGTAAAGATGTGACCACCCTTCTGAGAATCTACCAAGCCACAAGCTAGGAGAGAGCAAAAGACTGTTTCAGAGGTCTTTCCTAAAAGATACCTTAACTGTTCTTAGAACAGCATAAAATCTAGCCTGCCTGAACTCCTAGTTAACAGATACAGTGTACAGGCATCCAGATGTATGTATGTGGTGACAGCAGGCTTTGAAATTGAAAAGATTAAAAGCATATTCACTTCCATTGAGATGTGCAAGTGTCCACCTAAATAAATGGCCCAGTCGTTTGTGTGCAGATGCTTAAAATTTAGAAGGGAGAAAATGGATGAAAGAAAAAACATCAGAAAACCAAATTAGTGAATAAGGTGAGAAGGCTGCTGGAGAACTTTGTTAGATCACCTCAGATTGCCAGATGAGAGAAAGAGGGACCTTGGAGAGAGTTTTGATTGAACAATAGTTGAAATAATAATATAGTAGTTTGATTAAATTTCTCCTCCGAGGAGACTAAATGGTGTAGTTTTAGTTTCAGAGAAATAACAGTGATACTAAAATTGGACCCAAGGTCATCAAATTAGTTCATGGCTAAGCTGGAATATGATCGTGCATCTCTTTTACCTTGAAATATCTTGTGCTAAATTGCCATTAAATCTATCTCCTACCAAATCCCAATATATACAGCAACCTTCTGAAAATTTCCTTCCATACCCAACCAAGACTTGATGTTCCAACACTTTATCTACCCTGATCAAGTCCAGTCAATTAGTTTCACTGCCCTTTTAGTGTAAAAGGTTAGAAAAACATTGAACTTGAATTAATTCACATGTTCCATGCTTTGGTGGCTGAAAGCTGATGGGGGAAAATATAAAAAATTTTCAAACTGGTACACAAAAATTTGTTCTTTTCGAACTTCAAAAGTTTCTAGAGATTTTACTTTGAGTGTTTAGCTCAACATTTGAGTATTCCGTTCAACCTTTGAATATTTAGTTTAACCACATGCACTTACACAATGGTAAATTTTTCCAACCTTCTTTTTAAGGCTAATCTCTCCACTTATACCCTAAAGCCCTTTCCTACCTCTTTAGAGCCTTGCTGTATCAGTTTTCACCTCCCTCTTCTATATCCTCAAATCTTATTTTTCTATTATTATTCTGTTCCTAATTCAAAATGCTTAAGTCTCAGGTACCAACCACAATTTCTTACCTAAAATGTTATCTCCTCTTGGCTTCCTGAGCTCTGATTGTCTACCAACTCTCTGGCTCTCGTTTTGAGC
Source organism: Loxodonta africana (assembly GCF_030014295.1). Taxonomy (NCBI): domain Eukaryota; kingdom Metazoa; phylum Chordata; class Mammalia; order Proboscidea; family Elephantidae; genus Loxodonta; species Loxodonta africana. The sequence continues at coordinate 165,798,592 of NC_087342.1, forward strand.
CTTATCCTCTAAGTTCTTAAATACATGTTTGTGAATTGGATGCACCACTAGCTTTGTATTTAAGGAAATACAGGCTCTGGGACCTCACACCATATTTACTAAGCTCAGGAATTAGGGATCTGTCTGCTAAAACTCTGGATTCTGCAGCACTGCCAGGTTTGTGATTATTGTTAAAATCCCTTTCCTCCTTTGCTCATCACTTCTGTATTGGTATTCTTCAGAGTTCTCTTCTGACCCTCTGTTTCAATTATCTTTGTGAACCATTTCACACAATCATATGCTATCGATTACCACTGAAAAGTAAAGAATTCCAAATTTTTACAGCTACGGTCTAGGTATATCAGTTAATTCTTTCGTCACTTTGGGCATATTCCTTAATTGTTTGTGCCTTAGTTTCTACTGCTCTAAAACAGGGGTGAGAATAAAAACTACCTCATACAGACTTTGGTAAGAGTTATAAAGCACATAGTAGAGGGCTAAGCACATATTAAATAAAAATCAATAAACATTAATTAATTAATTAATTAATAACAAGCACCCAACTGATCTTAGCCCAAATTGCTGACCAGAGGATTGAGAACAAACATGGAATGTCTTACTTATTATTTTAATACGTTACATTTTGGAATGGTGTGTTACACAGAAATAATGTACAGAGGTGAATTCTTTTTTTTTTTTTTTCTTTTAACTGAAGAGTCATGTTATAGGAAGTATTTATGATCTTTAACCTACTGGATAGTTAAATACCCTCACACAGATTGAATGCCCTTCACAATATAGACGGGGATATTAAAACATGTCACTCAGTTATTAATAGATTAAAGATATCAAACTACTTCTTTAATCTCCTTTCATTACTTCTTGTTATGTTTCCTAACCTTCTTTCATTGCTTCTTGTTATGTTTCCTGTTCTCGTCACTCCCATAAATTTTTATATACTTTCTCTACAATTATTTTAATAACCTGTACTATTTCCCCATTTGAATCACCTTCACCATCTTTCACCTAAATTTACAGTCCTTCAGGGATCCAGTTCAAAGTCCATCTCCTTTGAGAATATTTTTCTTCAAGCTAAGAAATATCTTTGATCTGTTATAACAATAATAACTGTCACTTGCCTCCAGCCCAATAAACAAGGTAAGCATCTGCCTAGGGCATCAACAAAACAGGGGCACCAGTTGTCCAAAGCAAAAACCCATAGATGCGCTTGTGGCTCAGTGGTTAAGTGCTTAGCTGCTAACCCATCAAAATGTTGCTGGATGGAACCCATCAGCCATTCCATGGGAGAAAGATGTGACAGTCTGCTGTTGTAAAGATTTACAGCTTCGAAAACCCTATGGGACAGTTCTACTCTGCCCTGTAGTGTCACTATGACTCAGAATCGACTCAATGGCAATGGGTTTTTTGGGAGGTTTAACATTGGAAAGAGTTGTTGCAAAAGCATTTTGATACAAATACATCCAATAAATAGAAAAACTTTAGAATCTTATTAGAGGGAGAAAGGGGAAAGGGAAATTCTTAGGGTTTCTAGGCTTAGAGTATAACTACATAAAAACATGCTTATAGGTTATTAATATAAGTAATATCATTATCACCAGCTGCCTAATTAGCATGAACATTGAAGTATGTGAACCACATCTTTTCATGGCTAAATGTTTCAATTGATATTAGGTGGATAATTTCTAAAAGTTAAATAATAAGCTATCCATTAACACAGACCTCTGTTAAAGCCAGAGATTAAATATGTGAGTCAATTCGATGCTTTTGATGACATTTCGTCTCCTTAATGCTCTCATCTTTCTAACTGCATACATTTCAAATAAAATAAAATAGGAGACTATCGATTAGAAAAATACAGTTTTTCTTAGTAGAAGCATAACTCATTAAGAAGTATAGGCAAACTGCACTGTTAATTCTTCATATTTGTAACATTTTAGATGATAGATATATTGCTAATTTTAGATGAGCTCCTGACTCTGTGATATTGTCTTGGTGATTTTTTTTTTTTTTTTAATACAGAAGCTAAGGTATCTTTTAGGAAAGAAATTAACCATGGTCATGAGAAGAAGAAGAGTCTCACTTAATGACGCAAACCAACCTATTTAATGCTACTTTATATTATTGCCTGGAGTTCTGAATTTTATGAATTAGAACTAGTTCTAATGATCATTTTTTATTTTCCTTTTGTACATTTTATAGAATTACAGAGTGAAATGAGCATTGGATGTGCCATTCGTATAAATGTGTTTTAAGCCAAAAACATCTTGCAGAAACTGATGACCTGTTTTATATAAAATATATGTATATTTTAATATGGAGCAGAGGTTTTAAGAACTACTTTCTCCCTAGCCGCCTCTTCTCTTTAACTGCACAATACATTAGCACAACAATTACTTCTGCTGAACCTCATGTGAGTCATTTTCTTGGCTTTCCTCTAGAAATTATCTCCTCATTAGTGTTTGTAAATATTAAATAATTCATTAAAGTAATATATTTTGATATTTTAACTACTTTAATTCATGTGAGGTCCAAGTTCTAAAATGAACTAAATTGATTCTCCCCTTTGGAATAAACAGAGGCCTTTTTCTCTTAGAGTTCAGTCTGGTATGTATAACTTCGAGAGAACACTCTTTACTATCTTTGCAATTTTTCAGGAGTAAAAGCTATCATTCTGTTCTGTAGGTCATATTGGAGGGGCATGCTGTACTTGCATTTGACGGTAATAAAATGATATTTCTCAGGTAATTTAACAAGTTGAGGTTAAAAAGATCTTAATGGCATTCCTGATCAAAATATTTCAAATTACTTTTCAAACACTAACTCATTAATTTTCATAGCACTCATGGGAGATAATTGTATACCAAGAATACATCTCCATTTGGGTTCTATTCCTAGTCATTTGTAAAACTCGTTTCTTCTGCCCTAAACAAACATTCTGTGATTGTGTGATTAAAATTTATTACCCAATAGAGTGTAATAAATTAATTGATTGAGGTATATCCTCATATTTTTTCCTATATATGCAAGATATTATGTTAGAGTGAAGGACATTGGAAAAAATTAAGTAAATCTGTGAATGGTGATCTACTCCCCAAAAAATCAGCCATTGAAAATTCCATGGAACATAGTTTTACTCTGACATACACGGGGTCACCATGCATCAGAATTGACTAGACAGCAACTGGTTTTACTAGTATTTTTGATCTCTAGGTTTTGACTTTGTACTGACTCATGGTATCTCCCCAGGTAGTATCTGCGTTTTAATTTGCCTTAATGGAAATAGAGGCATTTAGAAAGTAATAGAATGTCCGAGTCCTAGAAGGTAATTATATGAGTCTGAAAATATGTTCCTGTCAAAGCCCGGCAAGGCCCCAAGTTCAAATATATCCCCCGCATATTCCACCCATAGAGATTTTATTAGATTAAAAATTCTGAAAAAGCAACTATACCCTGGGTAACTGGCCATTTACAAGTTAATATAAACTATTTTAATTTAATTACTTTATCCAGTTTTAAGATAGCACATTTATGGAGTAGGATTGATTAATAAATATTTACTTATTGACAGAAATCAATAATTACTAATTGATAAGTTCATGTAAGACAAAGGTTCATTTTTGAGCTAGAAGAAAAGTCTGATGAGAGGCAGAAAAAAAAAACTGGAAAAATATGAGATAAGAGAGAAATGGAAAGGACTGAAGGTCTCAAAATCTTTTGCCTTACTCAACATGTTATCTGGAATCTTGGTAAAAGTTAGTTATTAAAACCCTTGCCATGTATCCAGGCTAGCTCACTCCAGTACTTTCAGTGCTGTTCCTACTTATGCTGACCATTTTCTATCCTTTCTTTTCAAATATGAGGATATAGAAAAGCTAATAATGACTAACATTATAAAGTGCTTATTAAGTTCAAGATAGTAAGATAAGCACTTTGATCTTCTTTGGTAAAATAGTATTAATATTTTTTGCCATCATACATTCGAAAAAAAGAAGACTTAGAAAAGTTAAGCAAGCTTGTGAGCAGCCGTCTAAGATATTCCACTGGTCCCACCCATGTGTAGCAAGGAAAAATGAAGAAAACCAAAGACACAAGGAAAAGATTAGTCCAGAGGGCTAATGGACCAAAACTACCACAGCTGCCACCAGACGGAGTCCAGCACAACTAGATGGCACCTGGCTACCACCACCGAGTGTTCTGACAGGGATCACACTAGAGGGCCCCAGGCAGAGCTGGAGAAAAACATAAAAGAAAACTCAAACTCACAAAAAAAAAGATGAGACTTACTGGTTTAACAGAGACTGAAGAAACCGCGACAGTATGTCCCCTGAATACCGTTTTAACTAATTACTGAAGTCACTCCTGAGGTTCAACAAATACTAGACTGGCCCATAAAATACACAGTGATACATGCAGCTCAAACAAGTATATGAGAATAAATGGGCACACCAGCCCAGGAGCAAGGATGAGAAGGCAGGAGGGAATACGAAAGGTGGATGAATGGAAATGGGGAACCCAAGGTCAAGAAATGGAGAGTGTTGACACACGGCGGAATTGCCAATGTCACAAAACAATATGTGTATTAAATATTTAATGAGAAACTAATTTACTCTGTAAAGCTTCATCTAAAACACAATAAAAAAATGAAAAGATAAAAAAAGAAAGTTTAAGCAACTTGTTTCGGATCAATCACTAAAAAAAAACCCCGCTGCTGTCGAGTCGACTCTGATTCATAGAGACCCTATAAAAACCAAAAAAACCCCATTGCCATCAAGTCAATTTTGACTCATAGCAACCCTATAGGACAGAGTAGAACTGCCCCAAAGAGTTTCCAAGAAGCACCTCGCAGATTTGAACTGGTGACCCTTTGGTTAGCAGCCATAGAACTTAGCCACTACACCACCAGGGTTTTCAGAGACCCTATAGAGAGTGCTATATCCAGGAGTTGGAGGTTTGTTCAATTCCAGAACCAACTACTCCAGTGATCCTCCAGCTGTTTCTAGGATTCTTATAGGAGCATCCGTAGACATACCCTCAGGAAATTTGTAAGTTACTTATTAAAATTTTAAATTTTGTGGAACTTTTTCAGTAATTAAATAAATATGTGTGTGTGTGTGTGTGTGTGTGTGTGTCACAGAGAGATAGAGTGTTGTGAGTATATACATACTGGCACACTCATAAATTTTGGCTATTCTGTACAACCACTTAAAAAGTGAAAGCCACCTCTCCATGCTAATACATATTTTCATTTATGTTTAAAATTGTTTTTGGTGCCAAATATAACTGCTGTAATTATCAGGTACTATCATACATTTTATCATACAGGGATGGAGCCCTGAGGGCACAGAAGTTAAGTGCTTGCCCGCTAACCATAAAGTTGACAGTTCAAACTCACCACTCCAAAGGTGAGGATGTGGAGGCCTGCTTCCCTAAATATTTACAGCCTTGGAACCCTATGGGGTAGTTCTGCAGGGTTGCTGTAATTAGAAATTTATTTGAGGGTAGTAGATTTGGTTTTGGTTTAGTGTAGAGGGGAAGAATATAGTTGTTAGGTGTCATTGAGTAGTCTCTGACTCATAATGACCCTATGTGTAACAGTACTAAACGTTGCCCAGTCCTGTGCCATCCTCACAGTTGTTATTTCTGAGTCTATCGTTGCAATCACTGTGTCAATCCATCTCATTGAGGACCTTTCTTTTTTTCATTGACCCTCTACCAAGCATGATGTCCTTCTCCAGGGATTGGTCTCTCTTGATGACATGTCCACAGTAAGCAAGACAATGTGTTTCTGTCTTCACTTTTAAGGAGCATTCTGGCTGTACTTTCTTCAAGACAGATTTATTCTTTCTTCTAGCAATCCATGGTACGTTCCTTGCCAACAACACAATTCAAAGGCCTCAATTCTTTGGTCTTTGTGGTGGATTGAATTGTGTCCCCCCAAAATATGTGTCAACTTGGCTAGGCCTTAATTCCCAGTATTGGGCAATTGCCTACCATTTTGTCATCTGACATCATTTTCCCACGTGCTATAAATTCCACCTCTATGATGTTAATAAGGCAGGATTAGAGGGAGTTATGTTAAAGAGGCAAGATCAATCTATAAGATTAGGTTGAGTCTTAAGTCAATCTCTTTTGAGATATAAAAGAGAGAAGCAAGCAGAGGGACGGGGGACCTCATACACCAAGAAAGTATAGCCAGGAGCAGAGCATGTGTTTTGGATCCAAGGTTCCTGTGCAAAGAATCTCCTCAATCAGGTGAAGATTGATGACGAGGAACTTCCTCCAGAGCGGACAGAGAGAGAGCCTTCCCCTGGAGTTGACACCCTGAATTCGGACTTCTAGACTCCTAGACTGTGAGAGAATAAATTTCTCTTTGTTAAAGCCATTCACTTGTGTATTTCTGTTACAGCAGCACTAGGTGACTAAGACAGTCTTCCTTTTTCATTGTCCAGCTTTTCAATGCATATGAAAAGACTGAAAATACCATGGCTTAGATCAGGTACTCCTTAGTCATCAAAGTGACATCTTTGCTTTTTAGCCTTGTAAAGAAGTCTTTTGAGCAGATATACTCAATCCAATATGTCATTTGGTTTTCTACTGCTGTTTTCCTGGGCATTGATTGTTGATCCAAGGAGAATGAAATCCGCGACAACTTCAATTTCTTTGCCATTTATCATGATGTTGATTATTGGTTTTTATTGGCCTTTTTTTTTTTTTTAGTAGATCACCAGGTCCTTCTTCCTAGTCTGTCCTAGCCTGGAAGCTGTGCTGAAATCTGTCCACCATGGGTGACCCTGCTGGTATTTGAAATACTGGTGGCATATCTTCCAGCATCACAGCAACATGCAAACAACCACAGTAGGACAAACTGACACTCAGGTGGTAATGTGGTGGAGTGGGGGGGGGGCAATAGGTAAGCTTAATACATAGGTGTACACCTAAATAGGTGAACAAAATTGCACACTGTATAATAATGAAAATAGAAAACTGTGGAAACAGAATTGAAAGATGGTATAGTATGCCAAACTCAGAAGAACATATTTTCTTAAAGTCAATACCATATTCAGTTTGAGAATTACAATCTAATTTCAGTAAAACATTCATCTGTAATATTATGCTAATGTCAACAATCCTAATATTCATTTTTAGCTTTGTTTATATTATGAAGTGCCTTAGCTAGATTTCGTGTGGCCTTTCTAGCTATGGTCTTGTAACTCTCACTCAAGTAATTGGGTGGGACTATGTGATTGTGGGTAATTGTGGCCTAACAAAGGGACTGGTCAGTTTTGCCATTTCTTTGGGCCTGAGGTGAGCCAATCCAGAGACAGGAGAGAAAGATACCACCACCAAGGAAAATCAATCAGGGACCAGCACTTCCTCTGGACCCAGAATCCCTGCACTGAGAAGCTCCTGGAAGCAGGAGACTGAGAGAGAGAGCAAGCTGTAACCCTGAAGACAGATGGTGAGAAGTGTCAGGAGAGACCTGGCAGCAGAGACCTGGCAGCAGGAGAGGGCATGATGTTCTTCCCAGCACACAGAGAGAGAAAGCTGAGTGTCTTTGGGCAGAGGCCCAGGGCCAGGGAGAAGTGTGCCTGCAGGCACAGCTGAAAACAGGCTGTCTTGAAGGAAGAACTGTATCCTGAGTGTTTCTAAACTTGAATTGTAACCTGTTACTTTGCTGACAACCCCATAATCGTGAGTATTGTCTGTGAGTTCTGTGTGGCTATTGAAATGAATTATCAAAACCAGGAGAAAAGTAGAGTGCTGTGGGAAGGATGGCTGGTGTCAGAATTTGTAAAGATGGTAGGGAGAGGAGGCATGCCTGACCTCTGACTCATAGGAATCAGCCTTGGGCTGTTGCTCTTGATTCTCCTGATACACCTGTTAGCCAAAAGGTTGGCAGTTTGAATCTACCAGCCGCTCCTTGGAAACTCTATGCAGTAGTTCTTCTCTATCCTATAGGGTCACTATGAGTAGGAACCAACTCAATGGTTTGGTTTGGTTGTTAAGGTACAGGAGGTCAGACACTTCTCCCTTGCTGTTGTTACGCATTATTGTGTGTGTATTTAACTTTATGGTTACATGAGAGTTAAAAGAAATGTAGCATTATACCTAGTTTGGTCTAACATATTCAAATATTTTATTAACAATGGGAATTGAAGACTTTTTTTTCCTTAAAAAAAAAAAAAGCCAAGTATCACTCAAGTGTTAGACACACTCTTATCTGTTAAGTCCAGCCTCATATATTCTATATCCTTCTACTCCTGCTTTATTAATAATTTTTTGGTTGAGGCATGAATGACCTCCATAGGTGTTAGTAATTTATTTAAATTTTAGCCCAATAGCTGATATATAGTAAAAATGTGCAAGTGCAGCAAAAAGTTAAGAATCCAATAGATAATGATAAGAACAACAGTATTGAGAGGATGTAATTAATGTCTTTTGGTTGACATGTACTTCTTTTATAAGACCTCTGACAATGGCTTTAAGTAGAAAAAATAGAAACTGCTGAGTATGTATACCTTCAATGAACTCAGCTTAAAGGTAGTTGTCTCCACTGAAAAATTCTTATATTCAAATACATTAGTATAATGAGATGAATTTTGGTAGGCTATTTCTTTCAATTCTTGTATTTGATTCAGAAAGTGTTTCTTAAAAGCATACTTTATATTCATTGGTTTTTCTCTCAACATCAGTGATTAATATTTTCTCTTATACATTCAATGCTGCATTCTTAATAGACTCTTCTCTGTAATTATCTGATTGACTTCTCAATATAATTTCACCCACTTGCCCATGCCCCCTGTCAGTTTCTGTGACAATGCACACTTCCAGCATTCTTAAAATGTCTCTGGAGGGCCATTCATACTTAGTCTCATCAAATTTTTGTTGATTCTTTTTTTTTCTATATAGAGCTTTCCTGTGGTATATTCTACTTATTACCTACAGACCAGGGAAAAAGAGATAAGAAAAGGAGATGATCTTTCAGGATAATGCCATTTTTATATGATTTTAAGGCTTGTGTGTCTTGGTGAATATTTTTTTTTCCATCTTGGATAACATCATTTTTCTTGACAATTCCTCTTTTGTGAACGCACACACACAACCTACTTATTAATACTGTATCTTTATATTTTCGTATTTGTCTCCTGACCATGCTACAACTTATCTCTTCTGAAGGGTTCAGTCCCTTCTTCAGATAAGCCTCATGCTTATGACTCAAAATTCCCACTAACCAGCTCTGTACAATATAGTTCATATCTGAGCCAAGAGAAATACTCATTGATCCTTTCTGTATTTCTTTACCATTATTGGTGCAAGTAAAAATGCAGTGAACTTGGAGCTCCTTTACTCTACTATCTCACCCGGTGACTCAGACCTCTTTCCTCTTTATTTAGAAACCTGTCCTCTATGTCCTGAAAATTCCGGAGGTACATGTCCTGATCTCCTAGAAATTTCTTTGAAACCTGACTCATTTAACTTAAGGCAAGAGGAGAGAAAACTTCTTTTTACATTGGGAGCAAAGAGTAAATCTTGTAGAATTCCCAAAATATCTCCTAAATAGGTGTTATCAGTTCTTGAACAAAAGCCTTTTATTGTGGGTAGGCTAAGGGCCAAAAAATTGGTTTGCAGCCAGCTCTTTGGAGATTTTTCATAGGTCATCTGGTACATGGCTTCAGTCTGTAGGCATTATTGATATTTGAATCTCAACCAAAACTCAGCATCACACACACACACAATAGGATATGAGTTATTTTTGTTTTGACTGTTTTTGTTGTCGTTTCTTTTTCTCCCCTAAGCCTTCAATTACGTGATTGCCTCTGCCTGGACGAAATGCCTCATCTAATTACTATTCACTCTGCTCCTTCGAAAATTCCTCAGGGAGGACTCTCCTGACCTCACAGAATAAACAATAAGCCCCTGTGCTATGCGCCAGAGTAACTTTTCTTTCTCTAAAATAACACTCATAACAATTTATTGCAATATCTAGTGCCTGGGGTTTTCTTTGGGGATATGAAGGAGTAAAGAAGAGAAGAAAAGCTGGAAAAACACTGTAGCAAGTCTCCAAAACACTTAGAACACTAGACACATATTCCCAGAAGTATTACACCTTTGAAGTCTACTTGAAAATGTGGTTCATTGTAAGACGCTAAAGCCAAACCTGGAACATTCATGATGACTTAAAAAAAAAAAAAAAACAGTGGGGAAGGGATTTATAGAATCCTTAGTCTACATGGACTAATTGATTTCATAATTCAGCTCCAAAGAGTTAATTTAATTTTGTGGTGACAGCGATTTACATGTTAAGAATACATGTAGCTCAGAATACAGCACACTGGAGAACTGAGATTTTATCTAATATCTAAAGTCAAGGAAATGCCCCACTGTATGAATGATGCTATAATAATTTTGATTGGCCCTATGTTAGTGTCAAGTATAGCTTGTAGTAATTTCTCTGCAATTTAATATTTTCAGATACTTCTTATCAAAATCAATTTTAATAATAAATGTACACAAAATTAAAGTTACAAAGAAGCCTGTATTTATCATGCCTTGGTTATAAATTCTGAAATAAACAGATCCCCACATTTTTTAAACATGCTTTGTTAATGTTGGAAACATGACATAGAATTTCCTAATTTGACTTCTGGAGAGAATTAATCAAAGAAATAACCTCACAATGTAATTTAACACAGAAGTTTACCAGAACATACCCTTTAGCAGAGAATACCAGAAAGATGTTTACCTGTGTTTTGTTGACTCTGAAAAGGCATTTGACTGTGTGGATCATAACAAATTATGGAAAACATTGGGAAGAATGAGAATTCCAGAACACATAATTGTGCTCATTATGAATCTGTACATGGATCAAGAGGCAGGCCTTTGAACAGAACAGGGGGATACTGCATGGTTAGAGTCAGGAAAGGTATCTGTCTGGGTTGTATCTTTTCACCATGCTTATTCAAACTGTATGCTGAGCAAATAATCTGAGAAGCTGGACTATATGAAGAATGGGGCATTAAGATTTTAAGAATACTCATTAACAACCTGCGTTATGCAGATGACACAACCTTGCTTGCTGAAAGTGAAGAGGACTTGAAGCACTTACTGATGAAGATCAAAGACCACAGCCTTCAGTATGGATTACACCTCAACACAAAAAAACAGAAATAAAAACAAAAATCCTCCAACTGGACCAATATACAACAACATGATAAATGGAAAAAATATTGAAGTTGTCAAGGATTTCATTTTACTTGGATCCAGAATCAACACCTATGGAAGCAGCAGTCAAGAAATCAAACAACCCATTGTATTGGGAAAACCTGCTACAAAAAAAACCTTTTTAAAGTGTTATAAAGCAAAGATACCATCTTGAAGTTTAGGGTGTACCCGACCCAAGCCCATGGTGTTTTAAATCGCTTCATATACATGCAAAAGCTGGACGATGCATAAGTAAGAGCAAACAAGAATTGACACCTTTGTGTTGTGGTATTGGCAAAGAATATTTAATACACCATGGACTTCCAAAAGAATGAACAAATCTATTTTGGAAGTACAACTATAATGGTCCTTAGAAGCAAAGATGGCAAGAGTGTGTCTCACAATACTTTGCACATGTTATCAGGAGGAATCAATCCCTGGAGAAGGACATCATGCTTGGTAAAGTACAGGGTCAATGAAAAAGAGAAGATCCTCAATGAGATGATTTGACACAGTGCCTGCAACCATGGGCTCAAGCATAACAACGACTGTGAGGATGGCACAGGACCAGGTAGTGTTTCGTTCTGTTCTACATAGGGTCTGTATGAGTGGGAACAGACTCAACAGCACCTAACTTAAGTACAGGGAGCCTAATGAATACATTCTCTGTGAATTTTGAATGTTTTAATAGATGATAATACATGTATATTTTAAGTTTATTATTTCATTTATTATATATATACTGACATATATTTAATTCATAACTAAGCTATAAGCAGAATTCAGAATATGTTCAGCAGAAAATATGTATCAAAGCCTCAGTAACTTATTCACTGGCCTACATTAACAATATCAATGATAATAATAACTCATTCATCTGAGGCTTATTTTGTGCCAGATATATTGGTGAGCATTATCTCATCCAGTGTACAAACACCAGCAGGGTCACTTATGGTGAACAGGTTTCAGCGGAGCTTCCAGACTAAGACAGACTAGGAAGAAGGACCTAGTGATCTACTTCTGAAAAAAAGTTGCCCAGAGAAAACTTTATGAATAGAAGCAGAACATTGGCTGAGATATAGTGTTGGAAGGTGAGCCCCTCAGGTTGGAAGGCACCCAAAATGCAACTGGGGAAAATCTTCCTCCTCAAATTAGAGTTAACCCAAATGACATGTGTGGAATCAAGACTGAGCCCATAATTGCAGCCACTGTGTCAATCCATCTCGAAGAGGATATTTCTCTTTTTCACTGACCCTCTACTTTATCAAGTATGATGCCCTTCTCCAGGGACTGATTCTTCCTGATAACAAGTCCAAAGTATGTGAGACGAAGTCTCACCATGCTTGCTTCCAAGGAGCACTCTGGCTGTACTTCTTCCAGTGTAGACATGTTTGTTCTTCCACAGTCCATAGTATATTCAATAGTCTTTGCAAACACCATAATTCAAAGACATCAGTTCTTCCTTGGTCTTCCTTACTCATTGTCTGTCTACCCATGGCTATGAGGTTATTGAAAATACTACAAGTTGGATCAGGTCCACCTTAGTTCTCAATGTGACTTCTTTGCTTTTTAACCTTGAAAAGAGATCTTTTGCAGCAGATTTGCCCAATGCAATGCATTTTTTGGTTTCTTGACTGCTGCTTCCATGGGTGCTGATTGTGGATCCAAGTAAAATGAAATCCTTGACAACTTCAATTTTTTTCCCCATTTATAATGATAATTGCTTATTGGTCCAGTTGTGAGAATTTTTGTTTTCTTTGTGTCGAAGTTTGTAATCCATACTGAAGGCTGTGCCCTTTGATCTTCATCAGTAAGTGCTTCAAGTTCTCCTTGCTTTTAGCAAGCGAGATTTTGTCATCTGTATGTCACAGGGAGTTAATAAGTATTCCTCCAATCCTGATGCTGCGTTCTTCTTCATATAGTCCAGGTACCGGGATTATTTGCTTACCAGACAGACTGAATATGTATGGTGAAGGGACATAGCCTTGAAGCATAACTTTCCCAACTTTCAACTATGCAGTATCCCCTTGTTCTGCTTGAACAACTTCTCTTGGTCTATGTACAGGTTCATAATAAGCACAATTAAGTGTTCTGGAATTCCCATTCTTCATAATTTTATCCATAATTCGTTATGATTCACACACTCCAATTTCTTTGGGTAGTCAATAAAACATAGGTAAACATCTTTCTAGTATTCTCTGCTCTCAGCCTAGATCCATCTGACATCAGCAATGATATCCCTGGTTCGAAGTCCCCTTCTGGATCTGGCCTGAATTTATGGAATTTCGCTGTTGGGTGTACAGCTACAACAATTTTTTAGTTATCATCAGCAAATTTTTACTTTGTGTGTGATATTTATGAAATTGTTCTATAATTTCTGGATCCTGTTGGGTCACCCATCTTGGTAATGGGCACAAGTATGAATCTCTTCCAGGTGGTTGGCCAGGTAGTTTTCTTTGAAATTTCTTGGCATAGATAAGTGAGTGCTTCCAGTGCTGCATCTATTTGTTGAAACACCTCAATTGATATTCCTTCAATTCCTGGAGGCGTGTTTTCTGCCAAGGCCTTCAGTGCAGCTTGGACTTCTTGCTTCAGTACCATTGGTTCTTGATAATATGTTACTTCCTGAAATGGTTGAATGTCCATCAATTCTTTCTGGTGGGGTGACTCTGTGTATTCTTCCTGTCTTCTTTTTTTTTTTTTTTTAACTCTCTTTGACTTATTTATTTATTTTTAACATATTTTTTTTTCCTTTTTTTTTTTTTGTAACTTTTATTAAGCTTCAAATGAACGTTTACAAATCCAATCAGTCTGTCACATATAAGTTTACATACATCTCACTCCCTACTCCCACTTGCTCTCCCCCTCTTGAGTCAGCCCTTTCAGTCTCTCCTTTCTTGACAATTTTGCCTGCTTCCCTCTCTCTCTATCCTCCCATCCCCCCTCCAGACAAGAGTTGCCAACACAATCTCGAGTGTCCACCTGATATCATTAGCTCACTCTTCATCAGCGTCTCTCTCCCACCCGCTAACCAGTCCCTTTCATTTCTGATGAGTTGTCTTCGGGGATGGTTCCTGTCCTGTGCCAACAGAAGGTCTGGGGAGCATGGCCGCCGGGATTCCTCCAGTCTCAGTCAGACCATTAAGTTTGGTCTTTTTATGAGAATTTGGGGTCTGCATCCCACTGATCTCCTGCTCCCTCAGGGGTCCTCTGCTGTGCTCACTGTCAGGGCAGTCATTGATTGTGGCCGGGCACCAACTAGTTCTTCTGGTCTCAGGATGACGTAGGTCTCTGGTTCATGTGGCCCTTTCTGTCTCTTGGGCTCTTAGTTGTTGTGTGGCCTTGGTGTTCTTCATTTTCCTTTGCTCCAGGTGGGTTGAGACCAATTGCTGCATCTTAGATGGCCGCTTGTTAGCATTTAAGACCCCAGATGCCACATTTCAAAGTGGGATGCAGAATGATTTCATAATAGAATTATTTTGCCAATTGACATAGAAGTCCCCGAAAACCATGTTCCCCAGACCCCCGCACTTGCTCCGCTAACCTTTGAAGCATTCATTTTATCCCGGAAACTTCTTTGCTTTTGGTCCAGTCCAATTGAGCTGACCTTCCATGTATTGAGTGTTGTCTTTCCCTTCACCTAAAGCAGTTCTTATCTACTGATTAATCAATAAAAAACCCTCTCCCACCCTCCCTCCCTCCCCGCCTCGTAACCACAAAAGTATGTGTTCTTCTCAGGTTTACTATTTCTCAAGATCTTATAATAGTGGTCTTATACAATATTTGTCCTTTTGCCCCTGACTAATTTCGCTCAACATAATGCCTTCCAGATTCCTCCATGTTATGAAATGTTTCACAGATTCGTCACTGTTCTTTATCGATGCGTAGTATTCCATTGTGTGAATATACCACAATTTATTTACCCATTCATCCGTAGATGGACACCTTGGTTGCTTCCAACTTTTTGCTATTGTAAACAGAGCTGCAATAAACATGGGTGTGCATATATCTGTTTGTATGAAGGCTCTTGTATCTCTAGGGTATATTCCTAGGAGTGGGATTTCTGGGTTGTATGGTAGTTCTATTTCTAACTGTTTAAGATAACGCCAGATGGATTTCCAAAGTGGTTGTACCATTTTACATTCCCACCAGCAGTGTATGAGAGTTCCAATCTCTCCGAAGCCTCTCCAACATTTATTCTTTTGTGTTTTTTAGATTAATGCCAGCCTTGCTGGTGTGAGATGGAATCTCATCGTAGTTTTAATTTGCATTTCTCTAATGGCTAATGATCAAGAGCATTTTCTCATGTATCTGTTGGCTGCCTGAATATCTTCTTTAGTGAAATGTGTGTTCATATCCTTTGCCCACTTCTTGATTGGGTTGTTTGTCTTTTTGTGGTTGAGTTTTGACAGAATCGTGTAGATTTTAGAGATCAGGCGCTGGTCGGAGATGTCATAGCTGAAAATTCTTTCCCAGTCTGTAGGTGGTCTTTTTACTCTTTTGGTGAAGTCTTTAGATGAGCATAGGTGTTTGATTTTTAGGAGCTCCCAGTTATCGGGTTTCTCTTCATCATTTTTGGTAATGTTTTGTATTCTGTTTATACCTTGTATTAGGGCTCCTAGGGTTGTCCCAATTTTTTCTTCCATGATCTTTATCGTTTTAGTCTTTATGTTTAGGTCTTTGATCCACTTGGAGTTAGTTTTTGTGCATGGTGTGAGGTATGGGTCCTGTTTCATTTTTTTGCAAATGGATATCCAGTTATGCCAGCACCATTTGTTAACAAGGCTATCTTTTCCCCAATTAATTGACACTGGTCCTTTGTCAAATATCAGCTGCTCATACGTGGCTGGATCTATGTCTGGGTTGTCAATTCTGTTCCATTGGTCTATGTGCCTGTTGTTGTACCAGTACCAGGCTGTTTTGACTACTGTGGCTGTATAATAGGTTCTGAAGTCAGGTAAAGTGAGGCCTCCCACTTTCTTCTTCTTTTTCAGTAGTGCTTTGCTTATCCGGGGCTTCTTTCCCTTCCATATGAAATTGGTGATTTGTTTCTCTATCCCCTTAAAATATGACATTGGAATTTGGATCGGAAGTGCGTTAAATGTATAGATGGCTTTTGGTAGAATAGACATTTTTACTATGTTAAGTCTTCCTATCCATGAGCAGGGTATGTTTTTCCACTTAAGTATGTCCTTTTGAATTTCTTGTAGTAGAGCTTTGTAGTTTTCTTTGTATAGGTCTTTTACATCCTTGGTAAGATTTATTCCTAAGTATCTTATCTTCTTGGGGGCTACTGTGAATGGTATTGATTTGGTTATTTCCTCTTCGGTGTTCTTTTTGTTGATGTAGAGGAATCCAAGTGATTTTTGTATGTTTATTTTATAACCTGAGACTCTGCCAAACTCTTCTATTAGTTTCAGTAGTTTTCTGGAGGATTCCTTAGGGTTTTCTGTGTATATAATCATGTCATCTGCAAACAGTGATAACTTTACTTCTTCCTTGCCAATCCGGATACCTTTTATTTCTTTGTCTAGCCTAATTGCCCTGGCTAGGACTTCCAACACGATGTTGAATAAGAGCGGTGATAAAGGGCATCCTTGTCTGGTTCCTGTTCTCAAGGGAAATGCTTTCAGGTTCTCTCCATTTAGAGTGATATTGGCTGTTGGCTTTGCATACTAAAAAAAAAAAAAAAAAAAAAGATGCCCTTTATTGAGGAATTTTCCTTCAATTCCTATTTTGGTAAGAGTTTTTATCATGAATGTGTGTTGGACTTTGTCAAATGCCTTTTCTGCATCAATTGATAAGATCATGTGGTTTTTTCTTTTGTTTTATTTATGTGATGGATTACATTAATGGTTTTTCTGATATTAAACCAGCCTTGCATACATGGTATAAATCCCACTTGATCAGGGTGAATTATTTTTTTGATGTGTTGTTGGATTCTATTGGCTAGAATTTTGTTGAGGATTTTTGCATCAATGTTCATGAGGGATATAGGTCTATAATTTTCTTTTTTTTTAATGTCTTTACCTGGTTTTGGTATCAGGGACATGGTGGCTTCATAGAATGAGTTGGGTAGTATTCCGTCATTTTCTATGCTTTGGAATACCTTTAGTAGTAGTGGTGTTAACTCTTCTCTGAAAGTTTGGTAGAACTCTGCAGTGAAGCCGTCCGGGCCAGGGCTTTTTTTTGTTGGGAGTTTTTTGATTACCGTTTCAATCTCTTTTTTTGTTATGGGTCTATTTAGTTGTTCTACTTCTGAATGTGTTAGTTTAGGTAGGTAGTGTTTTTCCAGGAATTCATCCATTTCTTCTAGGTTATCAAATTTGTTAGAGTACAATTTTTCATAATAATCTGAAATGATTCTTTTAATTTCATTTGGTTCTGTTCTGATGTGGTCCTTCTCATTTCTTATTCGGATTATTTGTTTCCTTTCCTGTATTTCTTTAGTCAGTCTAGCCAATGGTTTATCAATTTTTTCAAAGAACCAGCTTTTGGCTTTGTTAATTCTTTCGATTGTTTTTCTGTTCTCTAATTCATTTAGTTCAGCTCTAAATTTTATTATTTGTTTTCTTTTGTTGCCTGATGGATTCTTTTGTTGCTCAGTTTCTATTTGTCCAAGTCGGGACACTTCTCTGATTTTGGCTCTTTCTTCTTTTTGTATGTGTGCATTTATTGATATAAATTGGCCTCTGAGCACTGCTTTTGCTGTGTCCCAGAGGTTTTGATAGGAAGTATTTTCATTCTCGTTGCTTTCTATGAATTTCCTTATTCCCTCCTTGATGTCTTCTATAACTCAGTCTTTTTTCAGGAGGGTATTGTTCATTTTCCAAGTATTTGATTTCTTTTCCCTAGTTTTTCTGTTATTGATCTCTAGTTTTATTGCCTTGTGGTCTGAGAAGATGCTTTGTAAAATTTCGATGTTTTGGACTCTGCAAAGGTTTGTTTTATGACCTAATATGTGGTCTAGTCTAGAGAATGTTCCATGTGCGCTAGAAAAAAAAGTATATTTTGCAGCAGTTGGGTGGAGAGTTCTGTATAAGTCAATGAGGTCAAGTTGGTTGATTGTTGTAATTAGATCTTCCGTGTCTCTGTTGAGCTTCTTACTGGATGTCCTGTCCTTCTCCGAAAGTGGTGTGTTGAAGTCTCCTACTATAATTGTGGAGGTATCTATCTCGCTTTTCGATTCTGTTAAAATTTGATTTATGTATCTTGCAGCCCTGTAATTGGGTGCATAAATATTTAATATGGTTATGTCTTCCTGATCAATTGTCCCTTTTATCATTATATAGTGTCCTTCTTTATCCTTTGTGGTGGATTTAAGTCTAAAGTCTATTTTGTCAGAAATTAATATCGCTACTCCTCTTCTTTTTTGCTTATTGTTTGCTTGATATACTTTTTTCCATCCTTTGAGTTTTAGTTTGTTTGTGTCTCTAAGTCTAAGGTGTGTCTCTTGTAGGCAGCATATAGATGGATCGTGTTTCTTTATCCAGTCTGTGACTCTCTGTCTCTTCATTGGTGCATTTAGTCCATTTACATTCAGGGTAATTATAGATAAATAAGTTTTTAGTGCTGTCATTTTGATGCCTTTTTATGTGTGTTGTTGACAATTTCATTTTTCCACATACTTTTTTGTGCTGAGGCGTTTTTCTTAGTAAATTGTGAGATCCTCATTTTCATAGTGCTTGACTTTATGTTAGTTGAGTTGTTACGTTTTTCTTGGTTTTTATCTTGAGTTATAGAGTTGTTATACCTTTTTGTGGTTACCTTATTATTTACCCCTATTTTTCTAAGTAAAAACCTAACTTGTATTGCTCTATATCGCCTTGTATCACTCTCCATATGGCAGTTCAATGCCTCCTGTATTTAGTCCCTCTTTTTGATTATTGTGACCTTTTACATAATGACTGCAATGATTTCCTGTTTTGAACTTTTTTTCTTTTTAAAATTAATCTTTATTTGTTTTTGTGATTTCACTATTTGAGTTGATATCAGGATGTTCTGTTCTGTGACCTTGTGTTGTGTTGGTTTCTGATATTATTGATTTTCTGACCAATTTCCTTTAGTAATTCTTATAGCTTTGGTTTGTTTTTTCCAAATTCTCTAAGCTTGTGTTTATCTGTAAATGTTTTAATTTCACCTTCATGTTCGAGAGAGAGTTTTGCTGGATATATGATCTTTGGCTGGCAGTTTTTCTCCTTCAGTGCTTTATCTATGTCATCCCATTGCCTTCTGGACTGCATGTTTCTGCTGAGTAGTCTGAACTTATTGATTCTCCTTTGTAGGTGACTTTTCTTTTATCCCTGGCTGCTTTTAAAATTTTCTCTTTATCTTTGTTTTTGGCAAGTTTGATGATAATATGCCTTGGTGATTTTCTTTTTGGATCAATCTTATACGGGGTTCGATAAGCATCTTGGATAGATGTCCTTTTGTCTTTCATGATGCCAGGGAAGTTTTCTGACAACAGATCTTCAACTATTCTCTGTTTATTTTCTGTTATCCCTCCCTGTTCTGGAGCTCCAATCACATGCAAGTTATTCTTCTTGATAGAGTCCCACGTGATTCTTAGGTTTTCTTCATTTTTTTAAAATTCTTTTATCTGATTTTTCTTTAACTATATTGGTGTCAGTTGCCTTATCCTCCAACTCCCCCACTCTGCACTACAATTGCTCGATTCTTCTCTTCCTATTGAGTTGTCTAATTCTGTAATTTTACTGTTAATCTTTTGGATTTCTGAATGCTGTCTCTCTATGGATTCTTGCAGCTCATTAATTTTTCCACTATGTTCTTGAATAATCTTTTTGATTTCCTCAACTGCTTTATCAATGTGTACCTTGGCTTTTTCTGTAGATTTCCTTATTTCATTTCTGAGGTCATCCCTGATGTCTTGAAGCATTCTGTATATTAGTTTTTTTATATTCTGCATCTGGCAATTCCAGGATTGTATCTTCATTTGGGAATGATTTTGATTCTTTAATTTGGGGAGTTGTAGAAACAATCATGGTCTGCTTTTTTATGTGGTTTGATATCGACTGCTGTCTCTGAGCCATCTATGAGATATTGTAATGATTTGTTTTATACTTGCTCACTGAGTCTTATCTTGTTTTGTTTTCTCTCAATATATGTACATGGGCTATTAGATTGTGCTGTCTTCATTGTTGTAGCCTGTGAATCACTTATGTCCTATTACCAGGTGGTTTGGGCTGTTACCAGATATATAAGCCTAAAAGACCATTCATTGTTCTTGAATAGACTCTGATTTGGGGTCACCAAGTGTGTGGTGTAGACTCTCACCTACTCAATTAGAGAAGTAGTGGTGATAGTTGTGTGCACCAGATCTAGTAGCAGCAGGGGGTCACACTCCGGGGGGGGGCAGGATGCTGACAGCCTTCCCCCAAGTGCCAGTGAGGTAGCTGTGTCTCTATTCCTAAAGCACTTTGGTGGGTGGGCTCTGCAGCTGTACCTTAGGCACCCAATGCATGTACCTCTACAGAGTGGTAGGTGTCACTATCCTCAGACCCCTTTGGCAGGAGGCTAGGTGGTTTGGATGGAGCTTCAGCCCTCAGTTCCCTGTTGTGGATCAGTGAGGGCTCTGTTTAATAGGTAGAGATATCAGACCTGGAAAACTTGTCTTTCCAGTGATCTGCTAAAACATTTACAGTCAGATCACTATCAGAATTGCCTTTGCTTTATAATAGCCACCTTCTTCCCTGTAGGGAAGAAAGCCCAAGACTGTGGATCTCATATGCTTGGCTGGAGCTGGTTCTGTATTTTTATTCCAATTTAGGGAAGTCAGGGAAGGATTTTTGGTCCCTGGGTTTTTAGTAGCTGCTTCTCTCAGGGCAGGAGAATGGGTTAGGAAAAAGAGAAAACAAAACAAAACCACAGAGCACTTCATTCCCTGGCCCAGGAAATTCCGATATTAATGAAGCTGCCTGGGGTGGGGAGGGGAGGGATCAGATAGATAGGGGAGAGTAGCACCCAGGAATATAGACAAAGTTACTTATCTTGCTTGGTGAGGACTGTTTTATCTGAGATTCCCGAGGGGCATGTAGCCTGTGTGCGCTGGCTGGGTCGAGATTGCCCCCAAGGGTCAGGACCACATCCTGTGCTTGTGCTATCTCAGAAGCCGTGGTCAGCTCCTCCTCTCCCAGTCCAAATCCCAGCGCCAAGGTTCCCCTTCTGGGACGCCACACTCCAGGCTCCAAGACCAGTCGCTGCTTCCTGATGACTTCTCCTGTCAGCCGCATTGCTGTGCTGCCTGCTTGCGCTAGCTGGGCATCCCCCAAGGTCACTTCAGGGGGCTAGGGCTGCGTCCCATGTTTGCGCTGTCTCAGGAAGCCGTGCTCAGTTCCCCTGTGCCCAGTCCAAAGCCTAGTGCCAAGGTTTTCTGACTAGGACGCTGGCTCCAGGCTCCAAGAACAGTCACTGCTTCCCCATGGTTGCTCGTTCTCTCATTAGCCGCATCAGTGTGCAGCCTGCTTGTGTTGGCTGAGTCTCTACTGAGGTTACCCCAGGGGGCTAGGGGTTAGGGCTGCCCCACCTCAGCAAGCCGCAATCAGCCCCACCACTGGCACCAGGGAACTGTGAGGGTTCTAGGCTGTGGCACCGGATGCGGGTTCCAGAAGCCATCGCTGCTTCAGGGTGCAGCTTTTTGCTCCCCTGTCACTCAAATCAACTCTTTAAATCTGTGTTTGATGGTCAGGGTATGTAGATTGTCATGTATGTGATCAATTCACTTGTTTTTCCCAGTCTTTGTTGAAAGGGGAATCCGTGGTAGCTTCTACCTAGTCAGCCATCTTGGCCCTGCCTCTCTCCTGTCTTCTTTTGATACTTTCTGCATTGTTCAATGTTTTCCCTGTAGAATTCTTCACTACTGCAAAGTGAGGCTTAGATTTTTTTTTTTTTTTTAGGTTGAGAAATGCCAAACGTGTTCTTCCCTTTTGGTTTTCTAACTCCAGGTCTTTCCACATTTTATCATAATACTTTACTTTGTCTTCTCAAGTTGCCCTTTGAAATCTTATGTGTAGCCCTTTTACTTCATCATTTCTTCCATATATTAGCTGCTGAATGTAGTAGCACAAGATTTAAAGTCTCTTCTGACTTTCATTTTGGTCTTATCTTTCTTCTCTGTCTGTTTAATGACCTTTTGTTTTTCATGTATATGCCAACTGTACTTTGTACATTTTATGTCATCTGTACTTTGGTCATTGTATTGTGTATCAGATCTGTTTTTGAGAAGGTCTTTCAATTCAGATGGGGTATACTCAAAGTTGTATGTCGACTCCTGTGGACTTGCTCTAATGTTCTTCATCTTTAACCTGAACTTGCATATGAGCAATTGATGGTGTCTTTTTTTTCCATAGTCAGCCTTTTGCCTTGTTCTTACTAATGATATTGATCTTCTCCATTGTCTTTTTCCACACATGTAGTCAACTTTATTGCTGTATATTCCATCTTGTGAAGTCCACATGTATATTCACTTTTTAATTTGCTGAAAAAGGGAATTTGCAACGAATAAGTTGTTAGTCTTACAAAATTCTCTCATGGGATCTCTAGTGTTGTTTCCATCACCAAGGCCATATTTTCCAATCACTGATCGTTTTCCTTTGGCTCCAACTTTCTGATTCCAGTCACCAGTAATTATCAGTGCATCCCAATTGCACGTTTGATCAATTTTAGACTACAGAAGTTGGTAAAAATCTTCAATTTGTTCATCTTTGGTCTTAATGGTTAGTGTACAAATTTGAATAATAGTCATATTAACTGGTCTTCCTTGTACGCATATGGATATTATCCTATTACTGACAGTATTATACTTCAGGATACATCCTGAAATGTTCTTTTTCATGATGAATGTAAAGCCATTCCTCTTCAATTTGTTTTCCCTGCATTTTAGACCCTATGGTTGTCCGATTCTAAATGACCAATACCAGTCCATTTCAGTTCACTGATGTACAGGATAATGATCTTCATGCATTCCATTTCATTTTTTATGACTTCCAGTTTTCCTAGATTCATACTTTGTACAGTGTATGTTCTGATTATTAATGGATATTTACAGCTATTTCTTATCATTTTGAATCATGCCACATCAGGAAATGAAGGTCATGCAAATTCTACTCCATCTATGTCATTAAGGTTGACTCTGCTTTGAGGAGGCAGCTCTTTTCCCGTGGTATTTTGAGTTCCTTCCAATCTGAGGGACTCATCTTCCGACAACTATATCAGATAATGTACCACTGCAACTCATAAGATTTTCTCTGGACATTTTTTTTTCCCCAGAGTATTCTGCCAGGTCCTTTTTCCTAGTCTGTCTTAGTCTGAAAGCTCTGTTGAAGCCTTTCCACCATGAGTGACCCTGCTAGTATTTGAAATACCAGTGGCACAGCTTCCAGCATCACCAGAAAATGCAAGCCACCACAGTATGAGAAACTGACAGGTGATTGGTGTAAGGAAAATTGGAAGTTGTCAAAAATTAAATGGAAAGCTTTAAGATCAGTGCCCTAGTCATTAGTGAGTCAAAATGCTGGTATTGGCCATTTTGAATCAGACAACTTATGACCTACTATGCTGAGAATGATAAACGGAAGAGGAATAGCAATGCATTCATTATCAAAAAGAACATTGCAATATCTATGCTGAAATACAATACTCTCAGTAATAGAATAATACCTATATGCCTACAAGGAAGACCAGTTAATATAACTATTATTCAAATTTACACACCAACCAGTAATGACAAAGATGAAGAAATTGAAGATTTTTACCCAACTTCTGCAGCCTAAAATTGATCAAATATGCAATCAAGACACACAGATAATTACTGGTGATTGGAATGAGAAAGCTGATACCAAAGAATAAGGATCAGTAATTGGAAAATTAAGACTTGGTAATAGAAATTACGCTTGGGATTGCATGATAGAATTTTGCAAGATCACTGACTTATTCATTGCAGATACCTTTTTTTGACAACATAAATGGCAACTACACACGTGGACCTAGCCAAATGGAATACACAGGAATCATCTGTGGGAAGATACTATGGAGAAGCTTAATATCATTGGTCAGAAAAAAGCCATGGGCAGACTGAAACGGACCATCAATTTTTGTGTGAAAGTTCAAGTTGAAGCTGAAGGAAATTAAAACAAGACCACAAGAGCCTTGCTTATATCCCACTTGAATTTACAAACCATTTTAAGAATAGATTTGATTCATTGCACACTAACGACCAAAGACTAGATGTGTTGTGGGATGACATCAAGGACATTATATATGAAGAAAGCAAACGGTCATTGAAAAGAAAGAAAATAGCAAAATGGATGTCAGAATTGACTCTAAAACTTACTCTTCAACATCAGGTAGCTAAAGGGAATGGAAGAAATGAAGAAGTAAAAGAACTGTACATAAAATTTCAAAGATTGGCTCTAGAAGACAATATAAAGTATTACACTTAAATATGTAAAGAGTTAGAAAATCAAAAGGGAAGACACATCAGGAATTTCTCAAGCTGAAGGGGTTGAAGAAAAAATTCAAGCCTTGAGTTACAATATCGAAGGATTCTATGGGCAAAATATCGAATAATGCAGGATATATAAAAAGAAGATGGAAGGAATAAACAAAGTCACTGTACCAGAAAAAACTGATGAACATTTAACTATTCAGGAGGTAGCATATGATCAAGAACCAATGATACTAAAGGAAGAAGTCCAAGTTGCACTGAAGGCACTGGTGAAAAACAAAGCTCCAGGAATTGATGAAATACTAATTGAGATGTTTCACAAAATGGATACAGTGCTGGAAGCACTCACTGGTCTATGTCAAGAAATTTGGAAGATGGCAACTGGCCAACTGACTGGAAGAGATCCATATATGTGCACATTCCAAAGAAAGGTGATCCAACACAATGCAAAAATTATCGAACAATTTCATTATTAGCACAGGCAATAAAATTTTACTGAAGATAATTCAAAAATGGTTGCAGCAGTACATTGAAAGGGAACTGCCAGAACACTCAACCTGAATTCAGAAGAGGACATGGAAAGAGGTATATCATGGCTAACATCATATAGATTTTCACTGAGAGTAAAGAACACCAGAAAGATGTTTACTTATGTTTTATTGCCTATAGAAAGATATTGGACGATGTGGATCATAACAGAGTATGGATAACATTGTGAAAAATGGGAATTCCAGGACAACTTAATTGTGCTCATGTAGAACCTGTCTGTACATAGATCAACAGGCAGTCATTTGAACAGAACAAGGAGACACTATGTGGCTTAAAATTAGGAAAGGTGTACGTCAGGGTTGTACCCTTTCACCATACTTATTCAATGTGTATACTAAGCAAATAATATGAGAAGCTAGACTATATGAAGAAGAACGGGGCATTGGGATTGGAGGAAGACTCATTAACAACCTACATTATGCAAATGGCACAACCTTGCTTGCTGAAAGTGAAGAAAACTTGAAGCACTTACTGATGAAGGTCAAGGACCATAGCCTTCAGTATGGAGTACACCTTGATATAAAGAAAACAAAATCCTCACAACTGGACCAATAAGCAACATCATAAATGAATATTAAAGTTGTCAAGGATTTCATTTTACTTGGATCAGCAATCAATACCTATGGAAGCAGCAGTGGAGAAATCGAAAATTACATTGGATTGGGCAAATATGCTGCAAAGGACCTCTTTAAAGTGTTGAAAAGCAAAGACGTCACCTTGAAGACTAAGCCTGACTCAAGCCATGGTGTTTTCAGTCTTCTCAAATGCATGCAAAAGCTGGACAATGAATAAGGAAGACTGAAGAAGAATTGATGCCTTTGAATTATGGTGTTAGAGAAGAATATTGAATATACCATGGACTGCCAGAAGAATGAACAAACCTGTCTTGAAAGAAGTGCAGTCAGAAAGCTCCTTATAAGCTAGAATGACGAGACTTCATCTGAAGTACTTTGGACATATTATCAGGAGGGACCAGTCCTTAGAGAAGGACATCACACTTGTAACATAGAGGGTCACAGAAAAAGAGGAAGACCTTCAAGGAGATGGATTGACACAGTGGCTGCTAAACTGGGTTCAAATCTAGCAAGTATGGTGAGGATGGAGCAGGATTGGGTAGTGTTTCGTTCTGTTTTACATAGTGTAGCCCTAAATTGGAATTGACTCGAAGGCATCTAACAACAGCATACAAAGAATGATATGATATAGTACTGTTTTTATTCTTATTTTTCATATTAGTTAAATAAAGATTAAATGTGTTAGGTTCATTGATATAGTTTACAAGGCTATTAAGTGAAATAGAAAGGATTTTGTTTCATGCTGACACTTATAATCCTAAACACATTAATCTATCATTTAACATAGAATACAGTGTGTTCTCTAAATAGCTTGCCTTGTTCTAAGGTTTCACGAAAGGGACAGAAATAACTTCCATGCCAGGTCTCTAAACTGATTAAATATTTTAATTTACATAAAGAAAAACCGTGTCATAATAAAGGAGATTTAGTTTTCATGAATTATAATAAAGATGAGTCACAGCCTAATAATGACAATTTCTGCCCAGATTTTTTCCAGTGAGAGTTGTAGCCTTAGCAAATGGAATTTTGAACTCCAGTTCCACTGGCGTGTGCATTCCTAAAATAGGTTGTTTCCTGCCTCATTGACAGAACTACACATATTTTAAGATGTTTACATAGTTTCCTAATGATTTTATTAAACATAGCATTCACTCACTATCCCTCCACTTATCTTCTCCAATCTTTTAATTAATATTTGCTTTCTTTTATACATGTATTAACAGAAAAAATGCACACTTATCAATAATAATTCTTATTTCACAGCCATATTTTATCATTCTGATATTATATAACAACTTGTGTTTATGTGAAATGTGTTTTATTCCCATAAGCACAAGGGCTAGAGGTGGACTTTATAAAAGATAATTATGCCATCAAATGAGGTCATGAGACACTCTTTTCCACTGGTGATGACATGCTGGTGGCATCACCATTGGCAACATATGACTATTTTCTTAGATTCTAAATTTCTTTGACCTTAGGAATTTCATTTCAACATAATGAATCATGCCATACAATTTTCATAAGGAAAATATATGACTTCCTTTTCACTCAAAATTCAAACACCCCAAGGGGGAAGACATGAATGTCAGTCTTATTAAAAATAAATCAAGATGATAGACATACAGGGGAAGGTGCTGTCATTCAACAGTGATTGACAAATTTTAATATTATGGCCATAAAATCTGACAATGGTAACATGACAGTGGAGGAAGTTAGTGGAAAATGTAACCCTGCTGCTGTCTAGTTGATTCCAACTCATAGTGACCCCATAGGATTTCTAAGGCTGTAAATCTCTACTGAAGCAGACTGCCACATATTTCTCCCGCTGAGCTGCTGGCTGTTTTGATCGACTGACATTTCAGTTAGCAGTCAATCATTTTAAAGTGGAAATTTTAAGTATGACAAAATATCGTGTTTCTGTAGGCAACTGAGAAGCACATGTTTATCAATTAGCAATTATGAGTATTTAAACAAATCAGAAATAACATAGTAAATTAGGTTTATTTGTATCAATTTTTATATTACAAAGGCTACTGAAGTCAAACAAGTACAGAATTAGTACAATTATTTTATTCTTAAAAATTCTAAAATTATGAATCCTTACCTACTTGTTCTAACCCTCTACCCTTGTGAAGATTCTGATATTATTCCTCAAATTCTAAAACTCTTATAATTCTTAAAGCTCCAATTAAAATCTCTTATGAGAAAAAAATTCATATTGATGTACTAAGAACTGGAACTATAGTCATTTTTAAATTTTACTGTGGAGATATGGCTAACCACTCTGCTGCTAACAAAAAGGTTGGCAGTTCAAACTCACCAGCAGCTCCACAGGGAAAAAGACCTTTGATCTGCTCTCATAAAATGTACAGCCTTGGAAACTCTACGGGGCAGTTCTGCTCTGTCCTGTAGGGTCACTATGACTCGGAATCAACTTGATGGCACAAAAAAACAACTATATATACAGTTGTTGTTAGGTGGCTTCTAGTTGATGCTGACTCTATGTACAACAGAAGGAAACACTGCTCAGTTATGCGCCATTCTCACAGTCATTACTGTGCTTGAGCCCATTGTTGCAACCACTGTGTCAATCCATCTCCTTGAAGGCCTTCCTCTTTTTCAGTGACCTTCTACATTACCAAGCATGGTGTCCTTCTACAAGGACTGGTCCCTCTGATAACATGTCCAAAGTGTGTGGGACAAAGTCTTGCCATCCTCACCTCTAATAAGCATTCTGGCTGTACTTCTTCTAGGACAGATTTGTTTGTTCTTTTAGCAGTCCATGGTAGAGTCAATATTCTTTGCAAACACCATAATTCAAAGGCATTGACTCTTCTTTGGTTTTCCTTATTCATTGTCCAGCTTTCACATGCATATGAGGTGATTGAAAACATAATGGCTTTGATCAGGTACACCTTAGTCCGTAAGGTGACATCTTTGCTTTTTAACACTTTAAAGAGATCTTTTGCAGCAGATTTGCCAAATACAATGAGTCATTTGATTTCTTGACTGCTGCTTCCATGGGTGTTGATTGTGGATCCAAGTAAAATGAAATCCTTGACATCTTCAATCTTTTCTCCATTTATCAGATGTTGCTTATTGGTCCAGGTGTGAGGATTTTTGTTTTATGTTGAGGTGCAATCCATACTGAAAGCTGTGGTATTTGAATGTCATCATTAAGCACTTCAAGTCCCCTTCACTTTTAGCAAGTAAGGTTGTGTTGGCACACATGTACCTATAATAAAATTTGCCATTTTAACCATTTTTAAGTGCACAGTTAAGTGGCATTAATTACATTCACAATGTTTTGCAACCTTCACCACTATCTACCTCTAAAACAATTTTTTTTTACCCGAAAAAGAAACTGTACCCATTGAGTATAACCTCTAATATACATAATGTTCTCAAGGTCAATGCAGGTTTAAGGACTTCATTTTTTAACTTTGTGTGTGTGTGTGTGGCTAAATAACATTCCATTGTGTGTATACAGCAGATTTTCTTAACCCATTCGTCTCCTGATAGACATTTAGGTTATATTCGTCTATGAACTAATGTTAATACTGCTGGTACAAACATTGGTGTACAAGTATCAGTCTGAGTTCCTGCTTTCAATTCTTTTTGGTATACACCTAGGAGTGGAATTGCTGTATCATATGGTAATTCTGTGTTTAACTTACATTTCCATCAGCAGTGCACCTGATTTCCAATTTATACACATTCTCATCAATACTTGTTATTGTCTTCCTTTTCTTCTCCCCCTTTTCCTCCTCCTTCTTCTTCTCCTTCTCCTAGTCCTCCTCTTCCTTCTTTTTATAGTAATTATCCTAGTGGGTGTGAAGTGGTATATCACTGTACTTTTGATTTGCCTTTCCTCTGGTGGTGCAGTAGTTAATACAATTGGCTGCTTACCAGAAGGTGGGCAGTTTGAACCCACTCACTGCTCCTCTGGAGGAAGATGTGGCAGCTTGCTTCTGTAAAGATTTCCATCACTGGAAACCCTATGGGGCAGTTTTACTCTGTCCTAGAAGGTTACTATGAGTTGGAATTGACTCAACGGTGACGGGTTTTGGATTTAGGAGTCCTTAGGTGGCACGAAAGGTTGAGCACTGGACTGTTGTTGTTGTTGGGTGCTGTTGAGTCAGTTCTGACTCAAATTCCCCTTATGTACAACAGACCAAAACACTGCTAAGTCCTACACCATTCTCACAATCTTTACTATGTTTGAGCCCTTTGTTGTGGTCACTATGTCAATTCAATGCCCAAAGTACATGAGACGAAGTCGCTGCATTCTAGCTTCTAAGGAGCGTTCTGGCTGTACTTCTTCCAAAACAGGTTTGGTCTTCTGGATGTTCATGCTTATTCAATATTCTTCATGAACACCACAATTCAAATGCATCAATTTTTCTTCAGTCTTCTTATTCATTGTCCAGCTTTAGCATGCCTTTGAGATGGTTGAAAATAGCACGGCTTGGGTTAGGCTCACCTTAGTCCTCAGCTAGGAAGCTGGAGTTTCAAACCCGTTCAGAGGTGTCTTGGAAGGCAGGCCTGAAGATTTGCTTCTGAAATGTCACAGCTTTAAAAATGCTAAGGAGCAGTTCTATTCTGCAGACATGGGGTTGCTATAAGTTGGAATCAGCTCAAGGGCAACTAACAAAAACAAGTGACTAATTATATTCAGCATTTTACCTGTGCTTATTGGCCATTGTATATCTTCTTCGGAGTAATATCTGTTTATGTCTCTAGCTCTTTTCTTATTTTTTGGCTGAACAAGTGAAAATTTTATTGTTTTCTGTCACAAAAATAACGCCTGAAGGTGGGCAGCCTCGGCTGGCATGGAGTCTCCATCATCTCACCAGAGACACAGGCTCCTTTTTCCTTCCTCTCCATTATCCTTAGACCACAGCTTTCACACTCAGGATTGCCTCAATTTCCGAGATGGATGCTAGAACCTAAGTGTCATATCCTTGGCCAAAGCAAGAAGTAGGAGGAAGACAGAAAGGGCAAAAAGCACCTGTCCTACCTATCTGATGCTCTTTTGAGGAACTGCCCAACTTCCTTAACTTCTCACCCAGCAACTTCTGCTTATATCTCACTGGTCAGAAATCAGTAGTATAATAACCACATTGGCTTCACAGGGAGCTGGGAAATGGTCTGTTGGCTGTCTACATAGTCCTCCAGTGAAATGAGATTGCTATTAGGTGAATAGTCTGAACAGTGTCCTGGAGGTATGCCCGGGCTCCATCATTTCACTGCCAGTGGCAGAACTGGCCAAGGGCTTATACTGCAGGAGGGTGGTTACTACCAGCCTCAGCTGGGATGGGAGTACGACAGGCTGCAGGGGATACCCAGCCCAGCACACGCAGACTGCTTTCCCAGATCCACCATCATTGGGTTTGCTCCCCATACCCAGGGGGAGGTCACCAATGAGCCCACACCTTAACACCAAGGCTGCTGTTGGGAATCTGGAGACTGACAGCTAACCATTGTCCTCCCCACTCTTCTGCTTTCCTGACCCACTTCCCCATGTTCTGTGTGGGAATGACTCTGTTCTGTCAGATTGCCAATTCTGATGGCCACAGCTATAGTTCTGCTGCCACCAGGGAGAGATTGTCCATTTTTTAATTGGGTCTTTTGTCTTCTTGTCTTTGAGTTGTAGGAGTTCTTTCTATAACCTGGATATTAAACACTTATCAGGTATACGATTTACAAATATTTTCTCCCCTTCTGTGGGTTGTCTTTTCACTTCCTGAATAGTATCCTTTGATCCACAAAAGTTTATATTTTTGATGAAGTCCAGCTTATTTATTTTTTTCTTTTTTTTTGCTTGTGCTGTTGGTGTCATATTTAAGAATCCATCACCAAAAAGACCATGAAGATCGCACTGATTTCTTTTAAGAGTTACATGGTTTTAGCTCTTAATTATAGTTCAGACATAGGTCACTGATGTATGTTGAGTTATTTTTGTATATGGTGAATCGTAGGTGTTCAACTTCATTTTTTTTTTTTTACATGTGGAATCCAGTTGTCTCAGTACCATCTGTTAAAGAGTCTATTCTTTCCCCATTGCATAGATTTGACACACTTGTCAAAAATCAATTGACCACAGTGTATGGGTTTATTTCTAGATTCTTAATTCTGTTGAATTAGTTTATATATCTAAACGTATGCCTGTACCCAACACTAGCTTTGTAGTCACTCGGTTTTGAAATCGGGAAATGTGAGTTTCTTACTTTGTTCTTTTTCAAGATTGTTTTGACTATTCAGTGTTATTTGGGATTCTACATGAATTTGAGGATAACCCTTTCCATTTCTGAAAAAAAGAAAAAAAACTGTTGGAATTTTATAGAGATTGTGTTGAATCTGTAGATCACTTTGTCCTTCATTGACATATTAATGATATTAAGTCTTACTATCCATAAACTTGAAATGACTTTCCATTTATTTAGCTCTTCTCTAATTGTTTTCAGCCATATTTTATAATTTTCAGTGTACAAGTCTTTCACTTTCTAGGTTAAATTTATTCTTGGGTATTTTATTCTTTTAGAAACTGTTATAACTGAAACGTTGTTGTTTTTGTTTTTAATTTTCTTTTCAGGCTGTTCATTGCTGGTACCCAGAAACACAATTGATTTTGATGTGTGTTGATTTTGTACCCTGCAATTTTTAATTTTGTGGAATTCATTTTTTTAAATCTCTGTATATTAAGTCTGTCTAGTCTTTTTCAGGAATGGTTTCGGTAACATTATTTTGTTCCTTTGAATGGGCCGTATATTCTTGTTTCTTTGTATGCCCTGTGATTTTTTTTTTTTTGGAAAATTGTGGTAATTCTGGAAACCAGGTTCTCTTCTTTCCTCAGGATTTGCTGTCTGATTTATTTATTTATTTTGATTGTTGAAGTCTGCAACAGTCTTTTGGTTTACTTACTTTTCCAAACTATATTTACAAAGAAACCATTTATTGTCATGTGTTGTCACTGAAGTCTTTTGCTACTGTAGCTTGTGTTTATCTGGTGTTTTGATAGAGATTTTCTTCAATGGCATGCACTAGAAAAAGAAAACAAAAACAAAAAAATAAAGGAGAAAAAAGATCTCTCCGTTTTTACAGATAGGCTTTGTACTAGGACACCCTTTCCATACTTAGCTCAGTTTACACTGAGCCTAGAGATTAATCCAAAGTTAAACTTAGGCCTTTTTTGCAGTCTTTGGTGGGTATCTTTCACTGGGCATTGTGTGGCTTTCCAAATTTCCCCATATATATAGATGCTTTTTAATGCTCTAGTTTCCCAAAGAAACTATATTCCTGAATCTAACTCTTAGTCATTAGTTAGCCTATTGTTTTTCCTCAATCACACTTTTTTGCTCTAAACGCCTATAGATTGATAGTTTACCTTACAGTGTTTGGGCTATGCCTGCTGCTTTTCTTCCCTCTCTGTTTTATGAAATAGGCAAAACAGAGATTGAGTGCCTTGCTTCTGTCCTTTAGATCTCCACCTGACACGTCAGAACAGAGAAACTCAATTATTTGTGAATAAGGTCTTCTCTTCTCCCTCCAGAACCCGGGAGCACGAGCAGCTATTGTCAAGGCAGTTGCTGAGCCAGGTAGTGGGTGAGACTCAGCAAGTAAAAAATCCACAAAGTTTTGCTATGATTTGAAAGTTCCCTTTTTCCTGATTCAAGACTTACTTGATTGCTCTAAGCTTTGACTCTTTTCCAGAGTTCTGACGAAGTTGGATATGACTCTTTCTTCTTCTTCTTTTTTTAAATGTTTCTGTGGGAGTACGGGAGCATAGATCTCTTTAATGTGCCATCTTGCTCAAATGTTATATTTTTAATATATGCTCTTCATTTTAAAAATTTCTGTTCAGGTTATTACCTTAGTAATTGTATGTTTTATCTGAAGGTCACTTTATTGATTTATATTTAATGTAGCTATTATATCTATTATAACTGTATCTATATATTTTTTTCCCCTTTTTTCTGTGAATGATTGCTGAACATGACACACCTTTCATTTTTATTTTATGAAGTACACAGTGAATTTCCATTTGGATTTGATTATTTATGTACCATTCTGGTACTGCTGATTAATTTGGATTCTTATAAATAAACATTTATGAAACCTTAACTAACTCTTTAGTAGTAAGCTAGGCTCTTGAAACATGAGGTTAAATAAAATATTGTTCTGAATCTCAATAAGCTAATTATCTTGGGTGTTAGGTTGGAGGGGTAGAAAAATTAGCCATTATGTGATTTTGAAGTAAAGAGGGTATTTTGACAGTGAAAGTGGCACTCTATTTTGACTGGAAATGTGGTAATTGAAAAAAGTTTCCCAAGGTCAGCAATAACCGATCTGAATCCTAAAAAATAAATAGAAGCTATCCCAGAAGACTAAGGAACAGAGAGATGATAGCCAAAGACAGGGTAGAGGAGTACAGAGAACATAGTACATTTGAGAGTAATTGACAATGATTCTATCTTAAGGTTCATGAGGATGAAAAATTGTTGTTGTTGTTGTTAGGTGCCATCTAGTCACTTTTGACTCATAGCAACCCTACACACAACAGAACAAAGCACTGCCCAGTCCTGCACCATCCTCACAATCATTACTATGAGCCCATTGTTGCAGCCAATCCATCCTGTTCAGGGTTGTCTTAGGCTGGGCTCTCTAGAGAAGCAAAACCAATAAAGCATATAAATATCTGTACAAAACCAAAAAAAAAGAACCCATTTGCTGTCAAGTCAATTCCTACTCATAGTGACCCTATAGTACAGAGTAGAAATGCCCTATAATGTTTCCAAGGAGCAGCTGGTGGATTTGAACTGCCAACATTTTGGTTAGTAGCTTAGCTCTTAACCACTGTGCCACCAGGGCCCCAAAGATCTATATAGAGAGATTTATATAAAGGAAATTTCTTACATGTTTGTAGAGGCTGAAACACCTCAGATCTGTGGTTCAGGCTGGAGGCTTCTGATTCACATAGCCACAGAGATTGGCAAACTCAAGATCACCAGGTCAGATAGCAAGGCTCTTGCTCACAGGCTGTGAAGACTGACAAATCCCAGGAGCTGCAGGCAGGACAGCAGGTAAGCTACTAGCTCAAGTCCCAAGAACAGGAGGTCAGATGAACAGGCACCAGCTGAAGGAGCCAGTGCCGGTAAAAGCCCATGAACCTTGCCAGAATGTCCACTTATATTCAATGCAGGCCACATCTCCAAGGGAGCTCCCTTTCAACTGATTGGATACTCACAGCAGATTCCATCATGGAGGTGATCACATTATATCAGATCTCATCATGGAAGTGATCACATCATCATAAACCAAAAAAAAAAAACAGTGCAGTTGAGTTGTTTCCGACTCATAGCGACCCTATAGGACAGAGTAGAACTGCCCCATAGAGTTTCCAAGGAGCACCTGGCAGATTCGAACTGCTGGCCCTTTGGTTAGCAGCCATATCACTTAACCACTACACCACCGCCACCAGGGTTTCCAAATAGGACTGTTAAACTACATCATAACTGCCAAACTACTGAGAATCATGGTCCAGGCAAGTTGATACACAACCCTAACCATCGCAAGAGACTTCCTCTTTTTTGCCAACTCTTTACCAAGCATTATGTCATTCTCCAGGAATGGGTCCCTCCTGATAACATGTACAACTAGAAAGTTACGCAGGGTCAAAACACAAATAACCTATATGCCATATTAAGGAGCTTCGATGTCACACTTAAACAAGGGTGATTCTAAAGGAGTAATTATCCTGAGTTGTGTAGGCATAAAATTTTCCAACTTATTATGGATTTTACAAGCTGTTAATTACCAAACTGATCAAATTACATAAAACCATGTCTTTACTTACGAAGAAGTACACAGTTATGAAAAACTTTAGTATTCTCTTGTTTAATAATTAAGAGTTACATTTGACAAATTTTTTAAAAGTATCCTCTTTATTTGTTAAAGTTGGTTTACACAGATGTAGGCAATCTTTTTGGATTATTAATTCACATGGAACTTGTAAATCTGAGTAATTTGGAAGCATTAAAAAATCTGTGTTCTTCACAAAAAGAAACAATCTTTGATGGTTACAAGGTAGGGGAGGGGTAAGGATGGAAAAACACTAAATAGAAGATAGATAAGTGGTAACTTTGGTGAAGGATAAGACAGTACACAATACTGGGGAAGCGAGCACAACTTGTACAAGGCAAGATCATGGACGCTCCATAGACACATCCAAACTCCCTGAGGGCCCGAATTGCTGGGCTGAGGGCTGTGGGGACCATGGTCCCGGTGAACATCTAGCTCAGTTGGTATGTTGTTGTTGTTAGGTGCCGTCAAGTCGATTCCGACTCATAGCAACCCTATGCACAACAGAACGAAACACTGCCCGGTCCTGCACCATCCTTACAATCGTTGTTATGCTTGAGCTCATTGTTGGAACCACTGTGTCAATCCACCTTGCTGAGGGTCTTCCTCTTTTCCACTGACCCTGTACTCTGCCAAGCATGTTGTCCTTCTCCAGGGACTGATCTCTCCAGACAACATATCCAAAGTATGTAAGACAAAGTCTCGCCATCCTTGCCTCTAAGGAGCATTCTGGTCGCACTTCTTCCAAGAGAGATTTGTTCGTTCTTTTGGCAGTCCATGGTATATTCAATATTCTTCGACAACACCACAATTCAAAGGTGTCAACTCTTCTTCAGTCTTCCTTATTCATTGCCCAGCTTTCACATGCATATCATGTGATTGAAAATACCATGGCATGGGTCAGGTCCACCTTAGTCTTCAGGGTGACATCTTTGCTCTTCAACACTTGGAAGAGGTCCTTTGCAGCAGATTTGCCCAATGCAATGCATCTTTTGATTTCTTGACTGCTGCTTCCATGGCTGCTGATTGTGGATCCAAGTAAAATGAAATCTTGGACAACTTCAGTCTTTTCTCTGCTTATCATGATGTTGCTCATTGGTCCAGTTGTGAGGATTTTTGTTTTCTTTATGTTGAGGTGCAATCTGTACTGAAGGCTGTGGTCTTTGATCTTCATTAGTAAGTGCTTCAAGTTCTCTTCACTTTCAGCAAGCAAGGTTGTGTCATCTACATAACCCAGGTTGTTAATGAGTCTTCCTCCAATCCTGATGCCCTGTTCTTCTCCGTAAAGTCCAGCTTCTTGTATTATTGTTCAGCATACAGATTAAATCGGTATGGTGAAAGAATACAACCCTGACGCACACCTTTCCTGACTTTAAACCAGTCAGTATCCCCTTGTTCTCTCCAAACTACTGCCTCTTGATCTATGTAAAAGTTCCCCATGAGCACAATTAAGTGTTCTGGAATTCCCATTCTTCGCAGTGTTATCCATAGTTCCATAGTTTGTTATGATCCACACAGTCGAATGCCTTTGCACAGTCAATAAAACACAGGTAAACATCCTTCTGGTATTCTCTGCTTTCAGCCAGGATCCATCTGACATCAGCAATGATATCGCTGGTTCCACGTCCTCTTCTGAAACTGGCCTGAATTTCTGGCAGTTCCCTGTCGATACACTGCTGCAGCCATTTTTGAATGATCTTCAGCAAAATTTTGCTTGCGTGTGATATTAATGATATTGTTCTATAATTTCCACATTCGGTTGGATCACCTTTCTTGGGAATAGGCATAAACATGGATCTCTTCCAGACAGTTGTCCAGGAAGCTGTCTTCCATATTTCTTGGTGTAGATGAGTGAGCACCTCCAGCGCTGCTTCTGTTTGTTGAAAGATCTCAATTGATATCCCATCAAATCCTGGAGCCTTGTTTTTTGCCAATGCCTTCAGAGCAGCTTGGACTTCTTCCTTCACTACCGTTGGTTCCTGATCATATGCCACCTCTTGAAACGGTTGAAAATCAACTAATTCTTTTTGGTATAATAACTCTGTGTATTCCTTCCATCTTCTTTTGATGCTTCCTGCATCATTTAATATTTTCCCCATGGAATCCTTCACTATGGCAACTCGAGGCTTGAATTTTTTCTTCAGTTCTTTCAGCTTGAGAAACACTGAGCATGTTCTTGCCTTTTGGTTTTCCATCTCCAGCTCTTTGCATATGTCATTATAATACTTTGTCTTCTCGAGATGCCCTTTGAAATCTTCTGTTCAGTTCTTTTACTTCATCAATTCCTCCTTTTGCTTTAGCTGCTCGATGCTCAAGAGCAAGTTTCAGAGTCTCCTCTGTCATCCATCTTGGACTTTTCTTTCTTTCCTGTCTTTTCAGTGACCTCTTGTTTTCTTAATGGGTGATGTCCTTGATGTCATTCCACAACTCGTCTGGTCTGCGGTCACTACTGTTCAATGATTCAAATCTGTTCTTGAGATGGTCTCTAAATTCAGGTGGCATATACTCAAAGTCATATTTTGGCTCTCGTGGACTTGCTCTGATTTTCTTCAGTTTCAGCTTGAACTTGCATATGAGCAATTAATGGTCTGTTCCACAGTCGGCCCCTGACCTTGTTCTGACCGATGATATTGAGCTTTTCCATTGTGTCTTTCCGCAGATGTAGTCAATTTGATTTCTGTGTGTTCCATCTGACGAGGCCCATTTGTATAGTCGCTGTTTATGTTGGTGAAAGAAGGTATTTGCAACGAAGAAGTCATTGGTCTTGCAACATTTTATCATTTGATCTCTGGCATTTTTTCTATCACCAAGGCCATATTTTCCAAATACTGATCGTTCTTCTTTGTTCCCAAA
Source organism: Loxodonta africana (assembly GCF_030014295.1). Classification (NCBI taxonomy): domain Eukaryota; kingdom Metazoa; phylum Chordata; class Mammalia; order Proboscidea; family Elephantidae; genus Loxodonta; species Loxodonta africana. The sequence goes on from NC_087342.1 coordinate 165,837,097, forward strand.
TTTCGCATTCCAATTGCCAGTAATTATCAATGCATCTTGATTGCATGTTCAATCAATTTCAGACTGCAACAGCTGATAAAAATCTTCTATTTCTTCATCTTTAGCCCTAGTGGTTGGTGCGTAAATTTGAATACTAGTCATATTAACTGGTCTTCCTTGTAGGCGTATGCATATTATCCTATCACTGACAGCGTTGTACTTCAGGATAGATCTTGAAACTTTCTTTTTGACAATGAACACAACACCATTCTTCTTCAAGTTGTCATTCCCAGCATAGTAGACTATATGATTGTCTGATTCAAAATGGCCAGTACCAGTCCATTTCAGCTCACTAATGCCTAGGATATCGATGTTTATGCATACTGTTTCATTTTTAATGATATCCAATTTTCCTAGATTCATACTTCCTACATTCCAGGTTCCGATTATTAATGGATGTTTGCAGCTGTTTCTTCTCATTTTGAGTCATGCCACATCAGCAAATGAAGGTCCCGAAAGCTTTACTCCGCCCATGTCATTAAGGTCAACTCTACTTTGAGGAGGCAGCTCTTCCCCAGTCATCTTTTGAGTGCTTTCCAACCTGGGGGTCTCATCTTCCAGCACTATAAGAGACAATGTTCTGCTGTTATTCACAAGGTTTTCACTGGCTAATTCTTTTCAGAAGTAGAGTTCCAGGTCCTTCTTCATGGTCTGTCTTAGTCTGGAAGCTCAGCTGAAACCTGTCCTCCATGGGTGACCCTGCTGATATCTGAATACCGGTAGCATAGCTTCCAGCATCACAGCAACACACAAGCCCCCACAATATGCCATAGCATAGTTTATAAAGAAAATGTTCTACCCTCTACTTTGGTTATTAGCATTTGGAGTCTTAAAAGCCTGTGAGTGGCCATCTAGGATACTCCACTGGAGTCATCCCTTTGGGAGCAAGGAAAAACAAAGAAAACTAAAGATAGAAGGGCAGGATTTTTCCACAGGACTAATGGACCACATCTAGTATGGTCTCCACCAGACTGAGCCCAGTACAACTAGATGGTGCCAAGATACCACCGCTGACTGAGGGTCCCAGACAGAGCTGGGAAAAATGTAGAGCAAAATTCTAACTCAAAAAAAAAAGACCAGATTTGCTGGTCTGACAGAGTCTGGAGAAACCCTGAGAGTATAGCCCATGGACACCCTTTCAGCTCAGTAATGAACTCACTCTTGAAGTTCACCCTTTCACCAATGAGTGGGGAGGCATGTAAAGCAAAATGAGACTGAAGAGGCACACCAGCCCTGGGGCAAGGACTGGAAGATAGGAGGGGATATGAAAGCTGGTAATAGGGAACCTAAGGTTGAGAAAGGAGAGTGTTGACAGGTTGTGGGGTTGTTAATCAATGCCATAAAACAATATGTGTACTAACTATTTAATGAGAAACTAGTTTGTTCTGTAAGACTTCCTTTAAAGCACAATAAAAAAAGAAAAAGGAAGATGACACGGCAAAAAAAAAAAATCAGTTTGTTCTTTACATGGATAATTATATTCTATAATCTACCTTTTGGGATAAGTTATTTAACTTCCTACTCAATGGCACCTAACAATATCAGCAACAACAACTTTCATTAACTTGATGTGTCTCCAAAGTACAAATGTTATTACTTAATATATTTAAATTCAGTTTTGGCAAAAGAATTATAAAAAGTACCCCACAATTGATTATTTTGTTAGTAATTATTTATTTTTGTAGGTATTAGAAAGTACTAAGAGTATAATTATGGACTTAATATAAGTGGGATATGCCAAAAGATAAAAAGTAAACAAAAACAATATATATGTTTTAATCAAGAACAGTGATCAGTTGTTGTTGTTAGATGCCATCAAATTGGTTCCAACTCACAGTGACCCTAGGTACAACAGAATGAAGCACTGTCTGATTGTGGCCAGTGTGTCAACCTATCATGTTAAGGGTCTTCCTCTTTTTTTGCTGATCCCCTACTTTGTCAACACGATGTCGTTCTCCAAGGACTGGTCCCACCTGATGACATGGCCAAAGTAGGTGGAACAAAGTCTCACCGTGCTTGCTTTTAAGAAGCATTCTGGCTGTACTTCTTCCAAGACAGATTTGTTTTTCCTCTGGCAGTTCATGGTATATTCAATATTCTTTGCCAACACCACATTTCAAAGACACCAGTTCTTCTGTATTTCTTATTTATTGTCCAGCTTTCGTACGAATATGAGGACTTAGAAAATACCAGGGCTTGGGTCAGATGCGCATTAATCCTCAAAGATTTTAACACTTTAAAGAGGTCTTTAGCAGCAGATTTGCCCAATGCAATGCGTCTTTTGATTTCTTGACTGCTGCTTCCATGGGCGTTGATTGTAGATTTAAGTAAAATGTAATCCTTGACAACGTCAGTATTTTCTCCATTATCATGATGTTGCTTCTTGGTCCAGTTGTGAGGATTTTTGTTTTCTTCATGCATAGGAGTGATCTGTACTGAAGGCTGTAGTCTTTGATCTTCGTCATTAAGTGCTTCAAGTCTTCTTCCCTTTCTGCAAGGAAAGTTGTGTAATCTGCATAACGCATGTTGTTAACCAGTCTTCCTCCAATCCTGATGCTGTGTTCTTTTTCATACAGTATAGCTTCTCAGATCATTTTCCCAGCGTAGAGAATGAATAAGTGTGGTGAAAGGATACAAACCCGACATACACCTTTTCTGATTTTAAACCGCTTTGTATCCCCTTGTTCTGTTTCAGCAACTGCCTTTTAGTCTATGTACAGGTACTGTGTGAGCACAATTAAGTGTCCTGGGATTCTCATTCTTTACAACGTTATTTGTAATTTGTTATAATCTGCACAGTCAAATGCCTTTGCATAGTCAATAAAACAAAGTAAACATCTTTCTGGTATTATCTCCTTTCAGCCAAGATCTACCTGACATCAGCTATGATATCCCTTGTTCCATGACCTCTTCTGAATCTGGCTTGAGTTTCTGGCAATTCCCCATGGATGTACTGCTTCATCCATTTTAGAATTATCTTCAGCAAAATATATATGTTTTAACTAAGAGCAATTATCAGTAATGGTTCCTAAATACTGGTCTGTAGTTAGATTTTGATAGTAGAAAGTGTCTTGGTTTTTAATACTCATATTTTAAAGAAGACACATATCTCTAAAGAAAATAATTAAAAAAATGTTTTTGGATGATTCTCATTATAGTTATAGTAAACATTTTTATTTTTCCCCTAATTCAATACATTTTAAATGAAATGATGACCAACAAAATTATCAAGATTCACATTACAGACAAATGAATATTCTGAAAGACCATTTGAGTCTCAAAAAAAGAACATGTTTCTGGAATTTCAGTCATACTAACAGAGGAATCATTCACAAGCTGAATCATAAATATTATTCTTGAATATGCAAATACAAGAGTTTAGTCTAACTATGAGAGTAACAGCACAGTCCTTTAGGCTTCTAAGTTTGCTTAAGAATTCTGATACCAATTGCAATTTCAGGGTTTTTCCAAAACTACCATCAGTTTTGAATCACTAGAAAGACTCACAGAACTCACTGAAAGCTAATATACTCAAGGTTGTATTTATTACAGGAAAATGACACAAATTAGAACCAATCTGGGAGAAGTCTGGGAAGGTTCCAAATGTGAAATTTCCATTGCACCCATGAAGTGCACCAGAGCTTCTGTGTCTGGGAGAAGCCCTAGGAACACAGTGACCAAAGCACTCAGCTGCTGAGAGGTGGGCAATTCAAGCCCACCAGCTACTTCTCAGAAGAAAGATGCAGCAGTCAGCTTCTGTAAAGGTTTACAGTCTGGAAAACCCTATGTGGGCAGTTCTTCTCTGTCCTATAGTATCGTTATGACTAGGAATCGACTCCATGACAGTGAATTTTGTACTTGTTTTTCTGTGTCTGGACTTTTTATTGAGGCTTCATTTTAAAAACATGAGAAAGATCTGGCAACCTCCTCCCATAATGATTACAGCCTAGAAAACTCTATGGAGCAGTTCCACTCTGTCACATGGGGTTGCTATGAACAAAATATCATCTACTCAATGGCACCTAACAACAACAACAGAGGCCCACCATGGATAATAGAGACACTTTGATCACTTGGGAAATCCCAGGGTGTAGAGGCTACATCCCAGGATCCTGGACAAAGGCCAGATCTCTCCTTGGAGGTCAAGTTCCTCATGCCACAGAAGGTGATATGATGAGAAACATTGTTTAAAAGGACTATAACAACTTTCATTGTGTAAGAAATTTACAAAAATAAACACAGGTCTATAGATAAAGGACCAATATTAATTTTTGAATGCTAAATTGGGTACCACCTTCACTGAAGATTTGCCAAAACCTTCGTTTTAGCAATATCAAAACAGTAAGAAGTCTCTATTAATTCCTCTGAGCCTGAGAATTTGCTTGAAATTGGCCCTTCATCATTCAATCCTCTGTAATACAACTTTTTATACACACGGCAAACAGTGATTGTTTCTACCCTCCTGGCCTCTTCCTTCAACTTCTTTCAGGCTTTAGCCTCCACTTCACTTGATGAGAAACAAATCATTACAGTAAATTGTGTTGCTTTTTACTTACATATTTACCTTCACTTTTTTTTTTTTTAACAAATGTGTACTGCTATGTTATATAATTGCCACATTCCCAGCCTGTGGCACCCACTAATTTGTTTCTATCCCTGTAAATTTGCATTTTCCAAGATGCTATATAAATAAATTCTATACTATGTAGATTTTGTATCTGTTTTTTAGCCTGGTTTGCATTGAGATTTGTGTAAGTGCATCAGTAGTTTTTTTTTTGCTGTTGTTGTTAGGTACCATCGAGTTGGTTTTGACTCACAGAGACCTTAGGCATAACAGAAGCAAACATTGCCCAGTTTTGTGCCATCTTCACAATCTTTCCAACATTTGACCCCATTGTTGCAGCCACTGTGTCAATCCATCTCATTGAGGGGCTCTCTCTTTTCTGTTGACCCTCTACTTCACCAAGCATGATGTCCTTCTCCAGTATTTGTCTCACCTAATGACTCATCCAAAGTAAGAGGCAGTCTTGCCATCCTTGCTTCTAAGGAGCATCTTGGTTGTACTTCTTCCAGGGCAGATTTGTTCATTCTTGTGGAAGTCCACAGTGTATTTAATTTTCTTCACAAACACAACAAATTGAATTCATCAGCTCTTCTTCAGTCTTCCTTTTTTATTGTCCAGCTTTTACATGCATATGAAGCGGTGGAAAACACCATGGTTTGGATTAGGTTCATCTTAGTCATCAGAGTGACATTCTTGCTTTTTAAAACTTTAAAGAAGCCTTTTGCCACAGATTTGCCTGATGGAACACATTGTTTGATTTCTTGATTGCTGATTCTATGGGTATTGAATGTTGATCCAAGATATTTCAGTAGTTAGTTCCTGTTTGTTGATTTGGAGCATACTACTGTATGAATAGACCACAATTCGTTGATCCATTCACCAGTCAATGAATCCCTGGGTCTTTTTTTAGTTTTATGTGATTACAAACAAATCTTCTATAACTACTGGGATAGAGGCCTTTGTATTGAACAGAGTGAAACAAATAATAATTTCAATTAAACATGCTCTATTTTTCTACTGTGAATAAATATATGAACATAAAAATACTTCAAAAGCAAGAGTTAATGGTGTTGCAGTCACAGTCTAAGGCTTAATCCTTGATCTGTCATGTTCAAGTTGAGTGGATTTGAATAATTCCCTAATATTTCTGATCCTCAGTCCTCTGCTTTTTAAATTGGGATAATGCAATCTATCTACTTCAAAGCTATGTTGAGAGAACCAAAGAAGATACTGTTTATAAGTGGACTTTGTAAACTTTTTTCCTCAGGCAACATAAATATTTGCCAAGTGAGGAATCTTCTAATCATCACATGGAAGCCCACAAATCTAATAATCTGGAAATATGTCCTATAAGGATTATTTTAAATTTTAGGGATCCAAACACATAAACAATGGCATCACTTTAAAAATTCTTTACAGGATGCTGGGCCAAGATGAAGGAGTAGTCAGATGCTTCTGGCGACCCCTCTTACAAAAAGGACCCCCCCAAAAAACAAGGGAAATGATTATATATATGACAAACTAGGAGCCCTGAACATCAAAGGCAAAGTTAGAAAACAGGCTAAGCAGCAAGGGGAAGGAGAGATGGTACAGAAGTGGAGAGGAGTTGCCAGACTTGAATTACAAGGAATCCTCAGGCACCATTCCCTGGAGCAACTGCAGAGGGGCTGGCAGTAGCATTTCGGACGTGTTTTCTTCAGGGAGAGACAGAGTGCTGCACAGCCTACTCACACCTCTGGAACCAGAGAAGAACTTCACTGTTGGCAAAAGCTAACTACTTGCATTTATTTTACTGCACCCCTAGTCCCCAAATCAGCTTCAATAGCTGTAGGTTTCCCTAGGCCTGAGATGGGTCCTGCTGTGCACTCTGAGCCATTCTTGGAGGAGGAATAAATTTACAAATGGGGGAAAAGATAACCTACCAGCTCCACTAAGCTGGGGAGCTCAGTGCAGAAGCAGCTCCTGTCCAGGCACAAAAGGCCCATGAACTTTGAATACCTTTCACCCCTGCATGGACCTGTGTGAGCCCATTTCAGAGCAGGCACTTGTTGGCAGACTGCAACAGTTTCAGCTGTGCGGTGGAAAGGTGGGTTTTTGATATTTGACCCCGCTTTGCCTATTAAACAGGGCCCTCAGCTACCCACTTCAGAGGCTTAAGGACTAGTGGCTCCACACACATCTCCTAGTCACCCTAGACAGGGGTTGAAGAATAAGTGGTACCTCCTAGTCCTTACAAGCAAAAGCAGCGGGTGCCCATGGTCCAGCTATGGAATCCACCCACCAGTACACTCTAGAGAACAGGGACGGGCTTTCTTCACAAACATTCAGGGGATGGTTGTCAGCCCCCGCCTTGTTCAGAGAGTGACTCCTGCTGCAACAATATATCTGTGCCTACCCCAAGAGCCTCTGCCCCTCTAAGTCTGTAGGACAGAACCTGTACCACACACTTGATAACCTACTACCTGGACACCTGAGCTGAATCCGTACAAGAAAAATAAATGGACTTCTAGGCTTATATAACTGGTAGCAGCTCTAGCCATCTGGTGACAAGACATTAGAGCTCCAAAGGTGAAAATAACCAAGCTAACTCATTCACAAAGCCTATGTGGGCATAGCAAAAGAAAGCAAAGCAAGAAACTAGTATACAATAAGCAAACATAAAATAAATGAATACGATAACTTATAGATGACTCGGAGATAACAATCAATATCACATTGCATTAAGAAGCAGACCATGATCACATCGACAAGCTCTCAAAACAAAGAAAAAGGAATCTTCCAGATGAAGATATCTTCATGGAATTACCAGACACATACTATAAAAGATTAATATACAGAACTCTTCAAGAAGTCAGGAACAAGAACAGAACAGACAAAATGCAGAATAAGCCAAGGAACACACAGATAAAGCAGTTGAAGAAATTTAAAAGTTACTCAAGAACATAGTGAAAAATTTAATAGGCTGCAAGAATCCATAGAGAGACAGCAATAAGAAATTCAGAAGATTTACAATAAATTGCAGAATTAGACAACTCAATAGTCATAGGAGCAGAATTGAGGGAATGGAAGACAAAATGAGGGAGAATGAAGATAAAACACTTGGCAACAATATATTTGAAGAAAAATCAGAAAAAAAGAATTTACAAAAATGAAGAAACTCTAAGAATCATGTGGGACTCTATCAAGGGAAATAACCTACAAGTGATTGGAGTACGAGAACAGGGAGGGATAACAGAAAATACAGGAGAATTGTTGAAGATTTGTTGGCACACTTTCCTGATATTGTGAAACATGAGAAGGTATCTATCCAAGAAGCTTCTTGAACCCCACATAAGGTAGATCTCAAAAGAAAATCACCAAGACGTATTATAATCAAACTTGAGAAAACCAAAGATAAAGAGAATTTTAAGGGTGGTTAGGGATAAATGAAAAGTCACCTACAAAGGAGAGTAAATAATAAGCTCAGACTACTCGGCAGAAACCATGCAGACAAGAAGGTAATGGGTTGACCTATACAAAACATTGAAGGAAAAAATTGCCAGCCAAGAATCATATATCTAGCAAAACTGTCTCTCAAATATGAAGACAAAATTAGGACATTTTCAGATAAACAGAAGCTTAGGGAATTTGTAAATATCAAGTCAAAACTACAAGAAATACTAAAAAGAGTTCTGTAGTTAGAAAATCACTAATATCAGATATCAGCCCAAGACTAGAACACAGGACAGAGCAACCAGATGTCAAACCAGAAAGGGAAATCACAAAAATAAATCAAGATAAAAAAATGCTCAAAACAGGGAAACAATGATTTCATTATATAAAAGGTTATAACATTAAAACTATAAAAAAATTATAAAGAGGGGCTAAAAAATGCAGTCATAGATCTTTCATATGGAGAGGAAGTCAAGGTGATATAAGGAAATAAAAGTTTGGTTTAAACTTAGAAAAATAGAGGTAAATGTAAGGTAAACCACAAAGGAGATTAACAATCCTACTCGTCAAAATAAAATGCAAAATAAATAAATAAAGATTCTGCAGAAACAAAATAAACAACAACTAATGAGAGGAACAGACAATATATAAACTACTCAGCACAAAAAATTAAATGGGAAAAAGACACTGTCTACAACACCCAAAAAAAAAGGCATCAAATGACACCACTAAATCATAAAAAAAAAAAAAAAATCATACCTATCCATAATTACGTTGAATGTAAATGGACTAAATGCATCAATAAAGAGACAGAGACTTGCAGAATGGACAAAAAAACATGATCCATCTATATGCTGCCTACAAGAGACACACCTTACACTTAGAGACACAAACAAACTAAAACTTAAAGGATGGAAAAAAATATATATCAAGCAAACAACTATCAAAAAGGAGCAAGATGGCAATTTTAATTTCTGACAAAATAGACTGTAAAGTTAAATCCACCACAAAGGATAAGGAAGGACATTATATAATGATTAAAGGGACAATATACCAGGAGGATATAACCATATTAAATATTTATGCACCCAATGACAGGGCTGCAAGATACATAAAACAAACTTTAACAGAACTGAAAAGTGAGATAGACACCTCCACAATTATAGTAGGAGACTTCAACACACCACTTTCGGTGAAGGACAGGACATCCAGAAAGAAGCTCAATAAAGACACAGAAGATCTAAATGCCATAATCAACCAACTAGACCTCATAGACATACACAGTACACTCCACCTAACAGCAGCTAAGTATACTTTCTTTCCCAATGCACATGGAACTTTCTCTAGAATAGACTACATATTAGGCCATAAGCAAACCTTAACAGAATCCAAAACATCAAAATATTACAAAGTATCTTCCCTGACCATAAAGCCATAAAAGTAGAAATGAATAACAGAAAAAGCCAAGAAAAGAAGTCAAACACTTGGAAACTGAACAGTACTGTGCTCAAAAACGACTGGGTTATAGATGAAATTAAGGATGGAATAAATTCATAGAATTCAATGAGAATGAAAATACTCCCTATCAGAACCTTAGGGACACAGCTAAAGCAGTGCTCAGATGTCAATTTATAGCAATAAATGCACACATCCAAAAAGAAGAAGGGGCCAAAATCAAAGAATTACCCCTACAACTTGACCAATTAGAAAGAGAGAAACAAAAGAAACCCTCAGGCACAAGAAGAAAGCAAATAATAAAAAATAGAGCAGAATTAAATGAAACAGAGAACAGAAAAAAAAACAATTGAAAGGGTTAACAAACCAAAAGCTGTTTTTTTGAAAAAATTGGCAAAATTGATAAATCATTGACCAAACTGACAAAAGAAAAACAGGAGAGGAAGCAAATAACCCAAATAAGAAATGATAGGGGCAATATCACAAAACACCCAACTGAAATTGAAGGAATCATATCAGATTAATATGAAAAATTATACTCTAACAAATTTGAAAACCTAGAAGAAATGAATGAATTTCTAGAAACACACTACCTACCTAAACTAACACAATCAGAACAACTAAATACACCCATAACAAAAGAAGAGATTGTAAAGATAATTAAAAAACTCCCAACCAAAAAAAGCCCTGGCGCAGATGCCGTCAATGAAGAGTTCTATTAAACTTTCAGGAAAGAGTTAACACCACTACTACTAAAGATACAATGCGTTCTGATCCAAATTCCAGGGACATTTTCTAATGAGTTGGAGAAATAAATCACCAATTTCATATGAAAGGAAAAGAGGCCCTGGATAAGGAAACCATTAGTGAAAAAGGAGAAAAAAGTGGAAGGCCTACCAGTACCTGGTTTTAGAACCTATTATGCTGGCACAGTAGTCAAAACAGCCTGGTACTGGAACAACAACAGATACGTAGACCAATGGAACAGAATTGAGAATCCATATATAAACCCATCCACATATGAGCAGCTGATATTTGACAAAGGCCCAAAGTCAGTTAAATGGGGAAAAGACAGTATTTTTAACAAATGGTGCTGGCATAACTGGATATCCATCTGCAAAAAAATGAAACAATAACCATACCTCACACCATGCACAAAAACGAACTCAAAATGGATCAAAGCCCTAAATATAAAATCTAAAACAATAAAGATCATGGAGGAAAAAATGGGGACAACACTAGGAGCCATAATACATGGCATAAACATTTTATAAAACATTACTAACAATGCACAAAAACTAGAAGATAAAGTAGATTGCCAGGAGCTCCTAAAAATCAATACCTATGCTCATCCAAAGACTTCACCAAAACAGTAAAAAGATTACCTACGGACTAGGAAAAAGTTTTTAGCTATGACATTTCCGATCAGCATCTGATCTCTAAAATCTACTGCAAAAACTCCACAATGAAAAGACAAATAACCCAATTAAAAAATGGGCAAAGGATATGAACAGGTACTTCACTAAAGAAGACACTCAGTTAGCTAACAGATATATGAGGAAATGCTCACAATCATTAGGCATTAGAGAAATGAAGAACAAAACTACAATGAGATTTCATCTCACTCCAACAAGGCTGGCATTAATCTAAAAAACACAAAATAATAAATGTTGGAGAGGCTGTGGAGAGATTGGAACACTTAAACACTGCTGGTGGGAATGTCAAATGGTACAACCACTTTGAAAATCGATTTGGCACTTCCTTAAAAACCTAGAAATAGAACTACCATACAATCCAGCAATCCCACTCCTTTGAATATATCCTAGAGAAATAAGAGCCTTTACACGAACAGATATGTGCACACTCATGTTCCTTGCAGCACTGTTTACAATAGCAAAAAGATGGAAGCAACCAAGGTGCCCATCAACGGATGAGTGGACAAATAAATTATGGTATATTTACACAATGGAATACTACTCATCGATAAAGAGCAAGGATGAATTTGTGAAACATTTCATAACATGGAGCAATCTGTAAGGCATTACGCTGAGTGAAATTAGTTGCAAAAGACAAATATTATATAAGACCATTATTATAATAACTCAAGAAATAATTTAAACAGAGAAGAAAATATTCTTTGATGGTTATAAGAGTGGGGAGGGAGGGAAGGAGAGGGGTATTCACTAATTAGATACTAGATAAGATCGATTTTAGGTGAAGGGAAAGACAACATACAATACGAGAGAGATCAACACAACTGGACTAAACCAAAAGTAAAGAAGTTTCCCGTATAAACCAAATGCTTTGAAGGCTAGCATAGCAGGGGTGGGGGGTTGCGGACCATGGTTTCAGGGGACATCTAGGTCAATTGGCATAATAAAATCTATTAAGAAAACATTCTGCATACCACTTTGGAGAGTGGCTTCTGGGGTCTTAAACGCTAGCAAGTGGCTGTCTAAGATGCATCAATTAGTCTCAATCCTCCTGGAGCAAAGGAGAATGAAGAACACCAAAGACACAAGATAATTACGAGGCCAAGAGGCAGAAAGGGCCACATAAATCAGAGATGCCATCAGCCTGACACCAGAAGAACTAGATGGTGCCTGACTACAACCGATGACTGCCCTGACAGGGAACATAACAGAGAATCCCTGATGGAGCAGGAGAGCAGCAGGACACAGACCAGACTTAATGGTCTGTTCGAGACTAGAAGGACCCAGAGGTCATGGTCCCCAGGCCCTCTGTTATCCCAAGACTGGAACCATTCCCAAGGCCAACTCTTTAGACAGGGATTGGGCTGGACTATAATATAGGAAATGATATTGGTGAAGAGTGAGCCTCTTGGCTCAAGTAGGCACATGATACTATGTGGACAGCTCCTGTTTGGAGGGGAGATGAGAAGGCAGAGGGGGATAGAAGCTGGATGAATGGACACAGGAATACATGGTGAGAGAAGGACTGTGCTGTCTCATTGTGGGGAGAGCAGCTAGGAGTACATAGCAAGGTGTGTATAAGATTTTGTATGAGAGACTGACTTGATTTGTAAACTTTTGCTTAAAGCATAATGCAAATTAAGAAAATTCTTTTCACTAGTTTGGTGATACCCCTGAAAAAACACTGTGTTCAACTGCAAGAATGAATTCTTTGTTTGCAGTGGCAAAACTATACTAATGTGTAACATAGCATAATAATGTCAGATTCCAATGAAATGACCTCATCTTCATGACTGGTAGAGTAAGTCACAAACAGTTGCATTTAGTATTATGCCAGGTTGCTGTGTGTGTCCTATAAAACTCAAATTTTAACACTTAATAAAACTTAGAAACTACTTAAAGTCATGACCTCTTCATTTTCAATGTTAGTTCTCCAATTTGTGGAATGTTTCCTACTGTTATTTTTTTTTTTTTGATAATTTTTATTGAGCTTTAAGTGAACATTTACAAATCAAGTCAGTCTGTCACATATAAGCTTATATACATGTTACTCCATACTCCTACTTACTCTCCCCCTAATGAGTCAGCCCTTCCAGTGTCTCCTTTCGTGACAATTTGGCCAGTTTCTAACCCTTCTACCCTCCTATCTCCCCTCCAGACAGGAGATGCCAACACAGTCTCAAGGGTCCACCTGATACAAGTAGCTCACTCTTCATCAGCATCTCTCTCCTACCCATTGTCCAGTCCCTTCCATGTCTGATGAGTTGTCTTCGGGAATGGTTCCTATCCTGGGCCAACAGAAGGTTTGGGGACCATGACCGCCGGGATTCCTCTAGTCTCAGTCAGACCATTAAGTCTGGTCTTTTCATGAGAATTTGGGGTCTGCATCCCACTGTTCTCCTGCTCCCTCAGGGGTTCTCTGTTTTGCTCCCTGTCAGGGCAGTCATGGATTGTGGCCGGGCACCATCTAGTTCTTCTGGTCTTGGGATGATGTAAGTCTCTGTTTCATGTGGCCCTTTCTGTCTCTTGGGCTCATAATTATCTTGTGACCTTGGTGTTCTTCATTCTCTTTTGATCCAGGTGGGTTGAGACCAATTGATGCATCTTAGATGGCCGCTTGTTAGCATTTAAGACCCCAGATGCCACATTTCAAAGTGGGATGCAGAATGTTTTCATAATAGAATTATTTTGCCAATTGACTTAGAAGTCCCTTTCAGCCATAGTCCCCAAACCCCCGCCCTTGCTACGCTGACCTTTGAAGCATTCAGTTTATCCTGGAAACTTCTTTGCTTTTGGTCCAGTCCAGCTGAGCTGACCTTCCGTGTATTGAGTATTGTCCTTCCCTTCACCTAAAGCAGTTCTTATCTACTAACTAATCAGTAAATAACCCTCTCCCACCCTCCCTCCCTCCCCGCCTCGTAACCACAAAAGTATGTGTTCTTCTCAGTTTACACTATTTCACAAGATCTTATAATAGTGGTCTTATACAATATTTGTCCTTTTGCCTCTGACTAATTTCGCTCAGCATAATGCCTTCCAATTTCCTCCATGTTATGAAATGTTTCACAGACTCATCACTGTTCTTTACCGATGCGTAGTATTCCATTGTGTGAATATACCACCATTTTTTTAACCATTCATCCGTTGATGGACACCTTGGTTGCTTCCAGCTTTTTGCTATTGTAAACAGAGCTGCAATAAACATGAGTGTGCATACATCTGTTCGTGTGAAGGCTCTTATTTCTCTAGGGTATATTCCGAGGAGTGGGATTTCTGGGTTGTATGGTAGTTCTATTTCTAACTTTTAAAGAAAACGCCAGATAGATTTCCAAAGTGGTTGTACCATTTTACACTCCCACCAAGAGTGTATAAGAGTTCCAATCTCTCCTCAGCCTCTCCAACATTTATTATTTTGTGTTTTTTGGATTAATGCCAGCCTTGTTGGAGTGAGATGGAATCTCATCGTAGTTTTAGTTTGCATTTCTCTAATGGCTAATGATCAAGAGCATTTTCTCATGTATCTGTTAGCTGCCTGAATATCTTCTTTAGTGAAGTGTGTGTTCATATCCTTTGCCCACTTCTTGATTGGGTTGTTTGTCTTTTTGTGGTTGAGTTTTGACAGAATCGTGTAGATTTTAGAGATCAGGCGCTGGTCGGAGATGTCATAGCTGAAAATTCTTTCCCAGTCTGTAGGTGTTTTTTTTACTCTTTTGGTGAAGTCTTTAGATGAGCATAGGTGTTTGATTTTTAGGAGCTCCCAGTTATCGGGTTTCTCTTCATCATTTTTGGTAATGTTTTGTATTCTGTTTATGCCCTGTATTAGGGCTCCTAGGGTAGATCCTATTTTTTCTTCCATGATCTTTATCGTTTTAGTCTTTATGTTTAGGTCTTTGATCCACTTGGAGTTAGTTTTTGTGCATGGTGTGAGGTATGGGTCCTGTTTCATTTTTTTGCAAATGGATATCCAGTTATGCCAGCACCATTTGTTAAAAAGACTATCTTTTCCCCATCCTATTGTTATTTTTAAGGTCACTTTCACTTTGCTAAAATATCATGTTAAGCCAGACGGCAGGAGTAAGAAAATTACTTCCCCAAATAATAATTCTTGGGCCATTAATACAAGTTCTGTTTTTAACAACCAGGTGTTAAGCCAAACCAGTCTGGCAGAGTCTTTCATAGCCTTTCCAGTTCATCTTGTTTTGGTTGACTAATTTTTATGAAGAAAAAATTCCATTAACATGAGCAGAAAATAAACTAGCAATGAAAGAACAGTCAGTCTCAAAGCGTAGCCACTCTCCAGATTGAATCTTTCTCCTCAAATTTTCTGAAGTTGATAAGATGCTGTTAACATACCAAAAAAGAAAGAAGTCTACATGGTTAAAATATTAGGTGGAGCAGAGTTTAATCAACTGCTGCCAAATGGGCTCTTTAAAAAATAACTTTTATTTTGCTCCTAGGAAATTGCAACCCAAATATAGTGTTGCTTCCTTTTATATTTGTTCCTACTGTGATGGAAACTGTGACAGTAACAGTAAGTGAGCATTAAGCAGGCGAAAACGTCGTTTCAGAGAAGTTGTGCAATGACCTTAGTCATATTTGTTGCATATTCCCAAGAACATTTTTGAATAGTTTGGATCTTTCAGCTTTGACAACAGAAAACCTCTTTTCCCAAGTAGTCTTCTGCCAGTTAAAACATAGCAAAATCAGTAGACATTAATTGGGATTTCATTTTTAATCAATTTGAGAAATCTTATTGCTGACCAATATATTTAAATAGTGTGATAATCTTGGGTATTTCAGGAAGCAAACCAATAGATCGATGGATGTTTTATCTAACCCTCTTATATATCTGCAAGTACAGGATGTGTGCGCATTGATTTACTTCTTTTTATTCCTACTGTTTTGATAAATTTAACTGATGTGGGCAAGTCATTTCTGGCTGAGTTACTGATAATCGCTCTTCTATTGCCATCTGGTATCTGTTTTTTTTTCTTAGTTCATTGCGCCTAAATAATATAATTAGTTTTTTTTTGTTGTTTCAGATTGCCCATGGGTGACACTGGTTTCAAAATATCTTTTTCTTTAGTAATCCGATAAAACATTTTGTGTTTTCAGAATATAATATCTGTTTTGTTAGTTTTAGTAAAATTTTGAAAATTAACCTAGCAACATATGGGAACAATTGCAGGGAAACTACCACTAATGCACAGATTTTATAGTTTATGGTTCACTTAGTTTACTTCTTCCGTCCAAATGATAATGAATTATATTTGCTTTGGTGTTTCCTGAAATGTTTGTTTGCTTCTTTATTTGTTCCGCCAGATTTGTTAAGAGTATATGATATCAAACCACTTGTGCACAATCCGAGATTAAAAACAATGACTATAACCTTTACAGGCTGCAGGCCAAACCCTTACTGTTATTTTAATCTTATGAAGTAATAATACTCTTTAAATTATTAATTTAATAATGTAAAACAATGTGTAATATATTCCTTTTTTCTTTTCTTATTAAATATGAGTGCAACTGGAAGATTAATTTTTGAAGTGGCAATTAAATGTTACTTTAAATATATTTTATATTTATATCAACATGCATTTACTGGTCATCTTAGCATTAAGGAAAATAAAGAATGAAAATACTAAATCCAAACACACAATAATGAAAAAAATAATTGCAGACAGTGAGTATGCATAATTTAATATATATCTTCTTTGTTGCTTTTTTTAAGTAACAGAATTGAGAAAAAATTAGGCTCTGTGTAACTGAGATATGTGACTCAAAAAGGTATTTGTTAAATGAAAACCAGGTGCACAGTGCATACAGTGGACTGAAATAAACAGAAAAAAAGAAATACACATAATCACCCTCACAGACACACAAATTGTAAGAACTGTAAGGCCTAGTGTAAGGATTGTGGCCCAGAAGGAGCTATGAATACCGTGAAGTAGCACAGGAAGTAGCAGCGTGTGCCATTTGCATGCCATGGAGGACTGAGAGTAAGTTTTGTTGTGTTTTGTTTTTTAGGACATCCCAGTATCTAGGTGTCATAGTACTACAGATATCTGATGAACTATCTAATGTGACTGGAACTCTAAATGACTATAAGAAATTGTGTAGTGGAAAAATGGCTAAACTCCACGTAAGATGGGTATGACTGCCATGATTAATAATTTTTCCATGCGTTCTCCCTAACAATAAATAATAAAAAAAAAAATATTTTTCTTAGAGTGTCTAAAAATCATTTCAAGCTTACAGAAGAACTGGAGGAATTGAAAAGATCAGTATTATGTGTTGAGATATTCCTTTAAAGTTAAGAAATATGTGGCTTTTATTTTGGGTTAGGAAAATTAAACTTTTCTTTGCATATGATTAACTTTATTTTTTATTTTTTAATTTTGGAGTTTTAAGCCATCATAATTTTAAATTGAAAAAACAATTAATCTTCATTATATACTAATTAAAACAATATATAATTAATAAAATAATGTCCTCCTTCATTGAACACTCGCTGTTCAACTTCCCAGGGATAACATTGGAAAATTTGATATTTAATTTTCTTCCATGGATTGAAATATTTCCCAAAAAGGATATGTTGAAGTTCTAACTCATAGTATCTGTGAGCATGACCTCATTTGGAAACAATGTCTTTGAAGATGCTATTAGTTGACATGATATCATAACATTTTGAACTATTTGAATCTGAGTGATGTCCTCATAAGAGACAGAGGCAGAAAAGAGAAGGGATGATCATGTGAAGATGCATTTAGGAGCCAAGGAATACCAGGATACCAGGAACTACCAGAAGCTGGGAAAGACAAGATCTGCCCCTAGAGACCTCAGTGGGAGCATGGCTCAAGTCAATTTGAACTTCTAGCCTCCCACACTGTGAGACAATAAATATCTGTTCTTATAAGCCACCCAACTTGTGGTTTTGTTACAACAGCCCTAAAAAACCTAGGTGTACCTTCTAAGCCAGTCAGTTCTGACTTATAGTGACTCCATAAGGTTTCCAAGGCTGTAAATCCCTATGGAAGCCAACCGTCACATCTTTCTCCCATGGAACTGCTGGTGGTTTTGAACTGCTGACCTTTGAGATATCAGTCAAGCACTTTAACTGTGCCATCTGGGCTCCTTTATATATGTTCAATATATATAATATATATGTATTTCTATAAATGCACAAACAGGTATTTGTGTATGTATCTCTATATTACTCGAATCTAGTATATTATATGAAGCCCAGATCTCAGTGGTTAAGAGCTTGGCTGCTAACCAGCTGCTAACCAAAGTTTGGCATTTCGA
This sequence comes from Loxodonta africana, assembly GCF_030014295.1. NCBI lineage: Eukaryota > Metazoa > Chordata > Mammalia > Proboscidea > Elephantidae > Loxodonta > Loxodonta africana. Next base: position 165,855,325 of record NC_087342.1, read on the forward strand.
ATCCACGAGGTACTCTTCAGAAACCCTATGGCGCAGTTCTACTCTGTCCTATAGGGCTGCTGCCTTAGTTATCTAGTGCTGCTGCAACAGAAATACCACAAGTGGATGGCTTTAACTAAGAGAAGTTTATTCCCTTACAGTCTAATAGGCTAGAAGTCCAAATTCAGGGTGTCAGCTCCAAAGGAAGGCTTTCTCTTTCAGCTTTGGAAGAAGGTTCTTGTCATCAATCTTCCCCTGGACTAGGAGCTTCTCCGTGCAGCAACCATTGGCCCAAAGGACATGCTCTGCTCCCAGTGCTTCTTTTCCCCTGGTATGAGTTTCTCAACTTTCTGCTTGCTTCCCTTTCCTTTTATCTCTTGTAAGATAAAAGGTCATACAGGCCACACCCCAGGGAAACTCCTTTTATGCTGGATCAGGGATGTGACCTGAGCAAGGGTGTTACATCCCACTCTAATCTTCTTTAACCACAGGCAAAGATTATGATTTATAATACATTGGAAAATCACAAAATGGAGGACAACCATGCAATACTGGGAATCATGGCCTAACCAAGTTGACACATATTTTTGGTGGACACAATTCAAGCCATGGCAGTCTCTATGAGTTGGAATCCACTCGACGGCAATGGGTTTGCTTTTTGTTGTTGTTGTCTATATATATATGGCAAAATTCAGGTTAAAATTTATCTTTAAAGCCATAATCTTTCTATTTTTTCAATCAAGTTTTCTAGCAATAACCTCTTATAAGTGTACATATAATATCTGTGTTTGGTGTAAGGAAGGATACATTGAACCTCAGTGTACGTACTACCCACCTTAAAAAACTGAGGATATCCAAAACTTTTAAAGCTTTCTGTGTCTGCCTAGTCTTATCATTAGAAATAATCTATACTTTTTTTCTCAGTTATTTGTTTATATTATAGTTTAGCATAAATGTACATAGCCTTAAAATGTAAATAAAACCAAACTGTGTGAATTTATATATTACTTTTATTCTTCATAGTATATTAGGTTTTCTTTATGCAAATTTAAATGTCATATTAATTCATATCTCAATGTTGTTAAATGAGTTGTAAAGTTTCTCTTTTAATAAGCTTTTAAAGAGTTTTTAAATGACAAGTGCTTGTAATATTATATAAGTATTATTTGATATGAAATTTAATCATGCAACTGAAACCAAAGATAAAGAGCAATTGTATATCATAAATTTATACTCTGAGAACAAAAATAGAGCTTTAAATATGGAAATAAGGATGGGACACGAAGTCAGCATATTTTGATCTTGATAAATATTTATTATTATATGTCCTCAGTTTTAAATATCTACTGAAATTATCCAAATTCTCAATCATAGTATTTTTATAGGGACTTAATTTTGGGAGGTATACGTAGTTATCAAACTTCCTATTCTATTTTCAAAATAATTTGGGCCTAATGCCCAGCTATAATTTTTGACTTTTTGTTTTGTTTTGTTTTCATGGCTCTCCTAAGTGAATTGTACTACCTCTTGAATCTTAAATCTTTTTCTTTCTTGAAAAACATTTTCATTTTACAGAAGTATAGGCTCATGTGATTCATTGATTACGTAATTGCCTGATATTTTGGCTGAGAGCACCATTTTGAATATTGCAGTCTACATTTAGATTTGACTTAAGCATTAATTTCAATAGGATGAAATGTACGGAAGTTAAGTTAGCGTAAGTGTTAGAATAGACTTTTGTCAGTTTTAAAATACCACAGTAAAAACTAGCAATTGGTGGAACTTCCAATCCTGGAAAGATGAAGTTAGACATATTTTATTTCACATTTCCTAGCAGAGATTTTTGGGAATATATATATTTTTAAACCTCTGAAATATTTTACAAAAAATGTTTTAATCCTGAGAGACAATTTTTATCTCTCTCAGGTTTTTTTTTTTTTCTCCGTGGACATCTTATCAATATCTTTCTGATATTAATCCCCATAATAATTAAAATCCCTTATTCTATTTATGTATTTTTGTCTGAATGATTTCAACCCAGAAAACTATATTCTTCTCTTTAACCATTTTTTTGTTGTTGCTCTGCAGTAATTTTATTCTTACATTACTAAAATTGGAGAAGCAATAAGAGATGACTTTATGGGCACTTTTTAATATTTCTTTCTGAAACCAGCCTAAACACAATGTTGTCTTACTTGAATCTATAAAACAGTAGCTAGTTTTAAACTTGATCCTAGCTTATGCCAAAAAAAATGCGTTGTTTGGCAGCATAGTAGTCAGGGTGTAGTCAGGGGACCGTGATGAAGCAATGTCATAAGGTGCGCAGAATGAAAATGGAGCAGGTATCTGACCTCTTCAAAAACATGTTTAGATTGATCACTTTCCCAAGATCTTCACACATTTAACACTTGCCCAAAATCAAAATAGAGAATAACAGCAGTGGCCCTAAGGCCGGTATCTCAAAGAGAAATTCACTTAAGGAGTTGCCACTTGAGGATTTCCTTCCCACAGCTGTGTCTTTAAAATTGTAATATCTTCAAAGAGAATTGGTGAGCCTGGCCCTTGCTTTGGAAGCCTGTTATTGTGCTTTAGCATTCAAGTGCTGCAATGAAAGAGTACAACAGTACCCCTGAGAAAAAGCTAACATTCTCTACTGCCAAGAACAAGCAATGTGGAGGTATGTGAGGTTTTTAAAAATCTATAATTATCAAGTTGCAAAGGGAAAAAAGAATCTCTCTTTAAAACTTAATGGCTTTCCTTAAGGCTCTGTCATGGTTTGGAGCCAAATAATTGGAATTGAGGCACAGAAAGGATTATCAAAATAGGCATTCCAATACATTCATGCATATGTACTAACAGTAATCAGTGAGTTCCAGGTGATTTCATGCTTTTATACTTTAATCGACACAAGAAGAAAATCTGCCTAAATAAACATGGTAGTGGACTTGTTGAACACTAACCAAGTTAAAAGCTTTTAATGTCAGACTGAAAATTCTTACGTTCATACAGTCCAAAAACCAAACCCATTGCCATCGAGTCAATTCTGACTCATAGTGACCCTACAGGACAGAGTAGAACTGCCCCCAGAGGATTTCCAAGGGGTGGCTGGTGGATTCGAACTGCCAAACTTTTTGGTCAGTGGTCATACCTCTTAACCACTATAGCACCAGGGTTTGCCTATGTCTACTAGTCTTCCTTATTATATGTATTAATGTGTACATTAGTGAGTTTTCTGGTGTTTCATTTCCTTTCTACATTGGAGGTATTGTACCCAAAGTCATGAAGGTGACAGTCTCCTTCTCAAAATCAAGGTCGGCCCTACCTTTGGGCGTAGTCGGGAACTGCCCATTCACAGTGCAGAGAAGATCCCTCTGTACCTGCAGCAGTAAAATCTCTATCCTCATCCAGAATGACGATTGAATTTCTTTTACTGAGGCAACAGTGTTGATACAAGATAGAATGTTTAAACATGCAAAACTCATCTTTTCTCTTTCTTCCATGCTCCTCTTCTGGTTGAAGTGGTCATTATCATTCTCTCTTGGGCTACTGCAGATTTGTAAGTGGCCGCAAACACTGAATCACATGCGCTTCAACTATTCTTCTTCCCTAATACGCTCAAACCAAAAAAACCAGTGTCACCAAGTCGACTCTGACTCATAGTGACCCTATAAGAAAAGTGTAGAACTGCCCCATGGAAACCCTGGTGGTGTAGTGGTTAAGTGCTACCACTCAAAAGGTTGGCAGTTCTAATTCCCCAGGTGTTCCTTGAAAACCACATGGGGCAGTTCTACTCTGTCCTATAGGGTCACTGTGAGTTGGAATTGACTCGACGACAATGGGTTTGGTTTGGTGTTTTTTTTAAGAACTGTCCCATAGGATTTCCAAGGATGGGAATCTTTATGGAAGCAGGTTGCCACATCTTTCTCCCTTGGAGTGGCCGGTAGGTTTGAACCACAGACTTTAGGTTAGCAGATGAGTGCTTTAGCCACTGTGCTACCTGGTCTCCTACTTTACCTTTCTGAAAAACAAGGTCGTGTGTGTTTCTTTCCTGTTCAAAAGCTTATATGGTTTGCCAACTGCCTATGCAAGCAGAGCCCAAACTTCTCAACTTAACATAGAAGATGCTTCAAAGGTTGGTTCTTGCTTATATTTTCATATTCGCTGTACTCTATTTCTCTTTCACGATACCCATTTATAACAATATCTAGAAACTCAGTGGTCTCTGGGCCTTCCAGCTTAAATCATTGTTCTGTGTTCTTGAATAAGTTACTTATTTTGTTCGCATATCTTTTCCTTAAACTTTTATCTCGTGAATTATTATACATTATTGTAAAACCTGTTCGAATAGTAGTTTCTTTGTGAAACATTTTGTTTTCCTCAGATAACTGTTCTTTTCTCTCTGTTCCCACAGCCATTCCATATATGCTTCCTTTATACATATTTATCCAGAGACATTACATTTATTTTTAGACCTTATTTTCCTCTGAGAAACTTTGAAGTTCACAAGACACAGAAACTTATTCTGTGTATATTTAACGACTAATATAGTCTGTGGTATAGGACAGATTCTCAGTGTGATATGTAGTTAATTCTCTGCTCATATATGTAGAATATCATTGTCTTAAAATATTTTGAAGTAGCTGATGTCAGATCTTTTCTTATAGGAGTAGCATGAAGCTATTGGGAGCCGAGTGATGGTTGTGCAAGCCTAGAAAGGGGAAGAGTGTGAAGAGGCAGTATATTAGGGGCACCCAAATGGCATTTTTTTTTTTTTTTACTTAAAAGATTGCTTAAGTATAGTGATGTTCATAAGAAAGTAGTGAAAAATTTGGGGAGTACGTTGAAAGCAACTGAGATCAACAACGTGAAATTCCTCATTTTCCTGTGAATGGCGTTTTAAACCTATGAAGTTGAGAAAATATTACTTTCCTAAATATGACTGGGCTAAATATGAAAGAATCAGTGCCAGGCATTGAGGACATAATATGTTACTCTGCGTTTGTCGGTATGTGTGCATGCTCGTGTGTTGGAATATCCCTGGGTGTAACAAGGTAGTTCCAATGACAAAATATCCGACGATGTAACTAGATAGCTCAGGGCAAATGTAAATAAATGCCCATTCCCAAAACTCTCCTGATTTAAAACAAATAAAAACAAAAACCAAAGCAGCAGTGACAATTTTATATTAAATTGTGACATTCGAGAGGTACTTGGAAATAAGAACTTTCAAACGTATCTGATTTATATCTAAAGATGTTAAGTTGCTTTAATCCTTAATGAAGCATTTCTGCTGTCAAACATTTATTCTGATGGAACAATTAAAATGTGCAAAATATTTATATAGAATAATTTCTTTGCAGCATTATTTATAGAACCACTCAGATAGAACTTATTAATCTAATAGTGAGACATTGATTAAATATTTTGTGCTTATTATAATTGTTTAATTCATAGCCATTAAAATTCACATTGTAGAAGAATGCTTAAAATAAGAAGATGTACTTTTTTTTTTTTTTTAACAGTTTAGGTGTTTTATATAAAATCATTAGGTTTACCCTTAATGTTGTAGTTCTTCACTTCCTATTCAGTTTCTCTTTGGGGTAGAGTTTGTTTCTTTGTTTGTTTTAATGACTGCCTTATTTTTTAGAGAAGTTTTAGGTTCACAGAACAATTGTTAAGAAAGTATACCAACCCTCCCCCTGCACACCTGTCTCCTATTACCAACATTTTGCATTCCTGTGGTACATTTGTTACAGTCGATGAATCCGTACTGATACATTATTATTAAGTAAAGTCCATTAGGGTTCACAATTGTGTTGTTTACAGTTCTATGGACTTTGATCAATAAATAATTCCATGTGTCCACCAACAAAGTGTCATACAGAATAGTTTCACTGCCCTAAAAATACCCTATGCTCCCCTTATTCCTTCATCCTTCCTTCCCCAGAACCACAGGCGACCACTGATCTTTGTGCTGTTTCTATGTTTTTGATTTTCTCAGAACGTCATATAGTCGAAATCAGGCAGTATGTAGCTTTTTTTTTTTTCAGATTGGTTTTCTTTCACTTTGCAATATGCATTTAGGGTTCCTCCATGTCTTTTTGTTGCTTGATAGCTCTTATATTTTTTTCACTCCGTAATACTCAATTGTATGGATGTACCACAGTTTGTTTATCCATTCAACTTTGAAGAACGTTTGGTTGCTCCCAATTTTTGGCAGTTATGGGTAAAAAGCTAAGCTACTGTAAACATCCATGCACAGGCTTTTATGCGGACAAATGCTTTCATCTCGTTTGGATAAACACCTAGGATTATGATTGCTGAATATGATTGCTCACGTCCAAAGTACGTGAGATGAAGACTTGCCATTCTCACTTCCAAGGAACATGCTGGGTGTACATTTTCCAACAGATATTTGTTCAATCTTCTGGCAGTTCATAGTATATTCAATACTCCTGTCAACGCTATAATTCAAAGGCAACAATTATTCTTTGCTCTTTCTAATTCATTGTTCAGTTTTCACATGCATATGAGGCTTGGGTCAGGCACACCTTAGTTTTTAAAGTTTTTTTTTTTTTTTTGCATTCCCATAAAAATAAGAGTTCCTGTTGCTCCACATTCTTGCCAGTATTTGGTGTTGTCAGTGTTTTGGATTTTAACCATTGTAATATTTGTGTAGTGTTATATCATTGTTGCTTTTATTTACAATTCCCTAAAAAAAAAAAAAAAAATTTTTTTTTTTTTTTTTTTAATGGCATGATTTAAGTTGTGTATTTTGAGGAAAAAAAATAGTTACATATTTTGGAAAGCAAGAAAGACAATTGTTGCAATGGCAAACACAAAATCTTAGAAAATCTATTAGAAAAAAATGAGAACTAATATACTGTTGCTGTTATTGTTAGGTTCTGTCAAGTAGATCCTGACTCATAGTGACCCCATGTGACAGAGTAGAACTGCCCCATGGGGTTTTCTAGCTTTTTTTTTTTTTATGGGTGTAGATGGCCCAGTCTTTCTCCTGAGGAGCCTCTGTGTGGGTTCAAACTGCCAACCTTTTGGGTAGCAGATGAGCACTTAACCATCGCACTGTCCGGGCTTCTTAGAAGTAATACAAGGTATAGGAAATGTGGCCTAATACCAGACCAACATATAGAGAACAAAACTATTCATGATCAACAGTTAATGAGAAAATAAAATGATGAAAACTAATTAAAAACAGCAATATACTGATGAAAACCAAGACAAATTTAACAGATGTAAAATAATTATATGAACTAAACAGTTCAAAATTACTGAAGACCTCAGTATATATTTAAATAAGTGCAGGGACATACCATGTTCTTGGATGGTTTTTTTTTTTTGAAACTTGGAAAAAGTGGTGTAGAAGATAAAATATAAAATACTAACACAGAAAATTTTGTGAAATACTAAGAATCATTGGACAAGGGATTGTCCTACTAGACATCAGAACATATAATAAAGCTCCATATTTAAAACTGGGTGGTTAGAATAAATTACTAGATGTATTAACAAACCATGAACAGATCCATTTATTTGAGAATACATTTTATTTCCAATTATTGCAAATTATTAGGGTTAATTCTACTAGTAATGATATTAGAATAACCGAATACCTTTTAAATTATAAAAATAGAACTCTTGCTCACACCTCAAAGAAAAATAAATCATAAATGCTAGAACGGGAAATTTTCATCAAAGAAGGGCATTTAAGATTTTGAAATTTGAGACAAAATTTTCAGAACTAATTATATAAATATCTTACTAAAATGAAATAATAATAAAAATGAAAGTTTAAAAACTTGCTAGAGAGAACTGCTTTTCTAAAGCAAGTCCATATATATATATATATATGGAGCCCTGGGTGGTTAAGAGCATGGCTGCTGCCCAAAAGGTCAATAGTTCAAATCCACCAGCTGCTGTTTGGAAAATCTATGAGACAGTTCTGATCTGTCCTATAGGGTCAGTATGAGTCGGATCTGACTCAAAGGCACCTAACAATAAACACATATATAAATGATAGAAGCTTGATTATAGTTTTCACATTGAGAAATGCACCAATGGTTTAGCCTTCTTATATAAATTCCAGAAAGCTACTCCTACTCAAATATCATGAAACTGCTGGATCATAGGCTGTGGCAGATTGTATTTTCAAAAGTTGAAGTTGGCAGTTCTCTCTCTGAAGTGGAGCCTGTGTTCCCTCCATCAATTGAACCACTTGAACCAGGATGGACATTTGGAACTGCCTTAAACAATAGAATGTGGTGGAAATGTGTTGTATGACTTCTGAGGTTCCCCCCCAAAAACAAATATATATTTCCAACTAGAAGTGTGCAAAAGGTCTTTTTTTTTCCATGTATTCACCATTCGAATTTTAGACATTTCACCGGATGTGTACTAGTGTCAATTTGTAAATTTATTTTGGATGTCCCATTGTTGATTATAAACCTAATTTTAAACCACACGATAGGCCCTTGTTCTGTTTGAATGACTGTCTCTTTGTCTACGTACACGTTCGTCATGAGCACAACTAAATGTTCTGGAATTCCCGTTCTTCTCAAAGTTGTATGTGAGGTTTTTGGTCAAGGTCAGATGCTAGGTGGGACTGTCCTGAAGTTATCCCATACCTTCTTTAAGTGCCTTAGGGACCTATGGTGCAGAGAAAAAGAGAATGGTGGGTGTCAGGAGTCTTAGAAGCAAAACTTAGGGGGACAAGTTAGAGAGAACCAAGGGCACTTAATGGGGTTAAGGTTTGTCCTGGTTGTCATCTTCACTGACTGCCTACTCCATGGACTTCGGACTTGCTTAGCCTCTTTGGAGCCTCAAAATTGTGTAAGATAATTATTTATAAAAAACCAATCTCTAGCTAGCTATATATGATAGAGATAAAGGTACACAGATATATAAAAGCCACTATGTGGTAGGTAGAATAATGGCCCTCTAATCATGTCTACATTCTTACTCCAGAATTTCTGGATACGTTTTGTTACATGACAAGGGAAACAATGGTTGCAGATGAAATTAGGCAGTAATTAACTTCAACCAAATTATCTTTGATTATCTGGCTTGGCCCAATGTAATCACAAGGTTCCTTATGAGGGATGAGATATGAAAAAAAAAAACTCAACAGTTCTTTGCTTATTTTGAAGATGGACAAGAGCCAGTAGCCAAGATATTTGGATAGACTCTAGAAGCTTCAAAGATGGAAAAAATAAAGTAAAAAAATGAATACTTTCTTATAGCTTCCAGTGCTGACATTTAGCCTGTGGACCCAATTTGAACTTCTGACATTCAGAACTGTAAGATAATAAATTTGTATTGCTTAAAGCCACGAAGTTTACATTAATTTGTTATACTAGCCGTAGGAAACTAACACAATCCATAATTTAAAAATACATCTTAATCAGGATGGCTTATCTGAGAATGACTGGAATTTTGTATGCCAGAACAGAAATACCACAAGTGGATGGCTTTTACAAAGAGAAATTTATTTTCTCACAGCCTAGTAGGTTACAAGTCCAAATTCAGGGTGTCGGCTCCAGGAGAAGGCTTTCTCTCTTTGTTGGCTCTGGAGGAAGGTCCTTGTCCTCAATCCTCACCTGGTCAAGGAGTTTCTCAGGCACAGGGACCCAGTGACCAAAGGACATGCTCTGCTCCTGGTGCTGCTTTCTTGGTGGTTTGAGGTCCCCAACTTTCTGCTTGCTTCCCTTTTCTTTTATCTCTTGAGAGCTAAAAGGTGGTACAGGCCACACCCCAGGGTAACTCCATTTACCGTGCATCAGGGAGGTAACCTGAGTAAGGGTGGTGTTATAATTCTACCCTAATCCTCTCAAAATAAAATTACAATCACAAAAGGGAGGACAACCACACCATACCGGGAATCATGGCCTAACCAACTTGATACACACGTTTTTGGGGGGAGGACATAATTCAATCCATGATAGATCATTTAGCATCAATAAATCTCTCAGCATAATTCATCATATAAATAGTTGAAATGATTGAAAAAAAACACTATCAATTCATTAGATGCAGACACTTTCAAAATACATTTACAATAACATTATTTTTAGTAGACACTCAAGGAAATTTTTTTCACCTGACAAAGTCTCTTTTACTAAAAATCAGTAATTCTGAACTCACTACTATTCCTATTGTGTTATATCACAAGACAACATGACTGGGGAAGAAAGATATATTCTGGGCATATAGGCTCACCCTCAAAAAAATTGAGAAAAAAAATAAGGTTATAATTTTAATCAGTTTTTATATTTTAGGCTTATTTATAGACCATGCCTTCTAAATATGGCAATTAGATTCATAATGAAATTATATATTTTCCAAAAATATTCATAATATATTTAGTAGGCTAACAGAATCATGTGATGAATCATTTTGCAAATTAAAAGGGACTTTTGTTAATTCCTAGTTTGTGTTGGTGAAGAATATTGAATATACCATGGACAGCCAAAAGAACAAACAAATCTGTCTTGGAAGAAGTACAGCCAGAATGCTCCTTAAAAGTGAGGATGAGGAGACTTTGTCTCACAAAATTTGAACATGTTATCAGGAGGGACCAGTGCCTGGAGAAGGACATCATGCTTGGTAAAGTGGAGGGTCAGCAAAAAAAGAGGAAGACCCTCAATGAGATGGATTGACACGGTGGCTGCAACAATGGGCTCAAGCATAACAATGATCATGAGAATGGCACAGGAGCAGGCAGTGTTTCCTTCTGTTGTGCATAGGGTCACTATGAGTTGGAACCAACTCGACAGCACCTAACAACAATTTGTGTTTTTTATAAATTTATTTAGCAGGGTAGTTGAATTGACATTTTCTCCCATTTGGCAAGATTGAGACTCACAAGAGTAACCTGATGAAATTGCTAATAAGAACCAGCAATTTTTTTTAATAATTTTTATTGAGCTTTAAGTGAACGTTTACAAATCAAGTCAGTAGAACTAGCAATTTTTATGGTTACTAATATCAAACACTTTTCATTCATCATTCTAATCAGCAAGTCAATACTGCGAGTTGGTTTTAATTTATGCTATTTTACTAGTGACTAAACCAAATTTCAAATGTGTTAAGTAGCTTGGTTTAGTTTATACTGCTGGTAAATGAAAATGTTAAGAGAAATTGTCCATTCTTTCTTTCTATAACCCGCCTCTCTTTCAAGGCAGACTCCTGCACTTAGAAAAAATGGTTGAATTAGTTTCAGCATGTCAAGCACCCTTTTGCCATTAAAAAGCTTAAGATGTTTTTATTTAACCTATGAAACGTACTTATCATGATGACACTTGAATATAATTTTACTTGCAAAATTGATTTATACTGTATATACCTTAACTTATTCATTAACTTCTTATCTCAAAAGCATTTCTTCCAACTAGAAAAATAAAGGTTGTAATATAAAATGCTTTTGTATATAAGGGAAAGTTCACCTTTTATTTCCCATAATCTGTTGCTTTTGTCTATTTCCTTTTTGGAAATAAGGATGTGAATTGCTTTAATGGAGAGGAAAAGAGTCTATTTACAGAACCCTATATAATGTTGAGGAAACCCTGGTGCCATAGGTGTTAAGTGATACAGCTACTAACCAAAAAGGTTGGCAGTTCATATCCACCAGGTGCTCCATGGAAACTCTATGTGGCAGTTCTACTTTGACCTATAGGGTCGTTATAGGTCAGAATCAACTCAATGGCAATGGGTTTTTTTGGGTTTTTTTTACATAATGTTGAAACTTCAAAGGTCTGCATTAAGGTAAGTGTGAGATGAAAATAAATGTGCCCCTATCTCCATCCCTAGCACAGCCAAATAATTGCCTGCCTGAAAACTTTGTGCTGGGGAGTGAGTAAAAACATTCCTGTAAGAATTGTAAAACAGGGTATTGTTTTTGGTGCAGTCTTGAGCTCCTAATTCATACCTAACTGAGTAGTCCAAAAATTGCAAGTAAAGTGTTTAAGTGGCATCAGAAGGAACACAGCCCTGTGAACTCCTTGATTTTAGGACTCGTAACCTCCAGAATTGTAAGATAACAAATTTTTGTTGTTTTAAACCACAGCATTTGTGGTAATTTATTACAAAGCAGTAGGAAATTAATACCAAAAACCAAATCAATTGCAGTCAGCTCTGACTCTTGGCTGCCCCATGCTTTACAAGGTGTAACTGCCTCATAGCATTTCCTAGGCTGTAAATTTTTAATCTTTATGGGGAAACCCTGGGGGTGTAGTGGTTAAGAGCTATGGCTGCTAACCAAAATGACAATACATACCTTCAATAACTATTAAAATGACAGAATATTAGCTAATAATTTGAATCCATCAGGTGCTCCTTGAAAACCCTATGAGGCAGTTTTATTCTGTCCTACAGGGTTGCTATGAGTTGGAATCGACTGGCTGGCAACAGGTTTTGGTTTTAATCCTTATGGAAGCAGATTGCTGGGCCTTTCTTTTACAGTGCAGCTGGGTGAGTTCAAACAGCCAACCTTTAGATTAGTAGTGGAGCAAAAACTGTTTGTACCACCCATGGGCCTAAGAAATTAATATTGTTGTTGTGTGCGGTCTAGTTGATTCCAACTTGTAGCGACCCTATAGGACAGAGTAGGACTGCCCCATGGGCAGTTCTAGGCATTGAGATTAAGAGCTTGGCTGCTAACCAAAAGGTTGGCAGTTCCAAACCTCCAGCTGCTCTTCCGAAACCCTATGGAGCAGTTCTACTCTGTCCTATAGAGCCACTAGAGAGGGAATTGACTTGATGGCAATGAGTTTGACTCAGTTTGGAAATTTTATGGAAGCAGATTGCCAGGTCTTTTCTCTCGAGGAGCTGCTGGTGGGCTCTAACCACCGACCTTTTGGTCAGTAGCTGAATGCTTAACCATTGTGCCACCAGGGCTCCTTGAGAAATTAATAAACAGGCCCTTAAATAAAAAGATGCCTAGTCTTACTCATTATTAGAGAAATATCAATTAAAACTGAAGAATGATAGTAATTCTCACCTATGACATTGATGCTATTCCCAAGGACTGACGACATAATTTTATATCAAGGAAAACAGGTGCTTTCATAGATGGTTGCTGTGGGTACAAAGAATAGCAATTTCTGTGGAGAAAAAAATGACAATATCTAACATAAGTGATTTACTTATCTTTTTCCCAACTTTCTGTAAATGGGTCTAAAAACAATGATACCCAAGTAGCTGTGAGCAAGTCTACTGCTTGATTTTATATTCCAAATATCATCCCATGATTAAAGGAACAAATCCTTCTCAGAGAAATGGCTAATTCCAGTACAAGGGAAGGTAAAGAAGAGCTAAGGATTACTTCTTGTACCAGAAAACAAGTTAAGGACTTAAACACAATTTATCCTATCAGAAGAAACAAGTCTGAATAGACTTCCATAGGCTAAATGTTTCAATCTCAAAAATACAGTTTACCATAGTAAATATACATGAATGCATTTTCTCAAAAAAGAAAAAAAAATGACAAATTAAACAAACAAGAAAAAACGCCAGATTTGAAAGTGATTATTACATAACTTCTTACTCTGAAAATTGTTTTTTAAAAGGACAGAATTCAGCCTTTATCCTCTCTTTACATTTGGAACTGTAGCTTAGGTAACCAATTAGCTCCAATTCACAGAACAAGTTTCTTCTTTATTAAAAAATAGATGCCTAATCTAGAATGATGAATTAGAGAAAGTGCCTTTTTCCACTTTAATAAAAATGATTGTTTCTGGCAGTTTCATGGATTCTAAATGTTTAAGGTTAAATGCTGGTGAGTAATTGCATATAAAAAAAGACAAAAAAAATTTCTTTTATATTTATAGACATCAAAAAAACCACTCTACAGAATTTACCTGTTAACTGCTCAAGAAACAACATTATTGACAATGTAGAAAACTGGTTGTCATGACTTTAAATAAGTAATCAAATGTAGTATAATTATAAATAGACAAAGCAACTTTTGTTTCTCAACACGGTAATCAAACCATCAATCAAATATAACATCCTTAGCAGTGGGACAACAGAAAATATGTGCTTTTTGATCTTAAAACAGTGATAAAATTACTTGATTACTATGTCCAGGTAAACATTCCTTTGCAATTAAGAAATTTGGCTGTCATGTTCTTAAACATATGTTAAAATTTAACATCATTAAAAGTAGGATAACCAAACATTACATGTGCCCATAAAAATATGAAGTGTACAGCATTGCCAAAGAACTTGCCCAAACAATTCAATCTGAATTAAGTTCTTCAATCAAATCCTCAGGTTTCAAGAAAAACAATATGTGGGAATAATCACAAATTATTTTTGGACTGCTATTATAAAAAATCTGGAATGTAAAATTTCTTCAATTATAGATGAAAAGAGATTTAAGAGGCACAGAGTCCATAATTATCAGCATTGTGTGATTGTCCACCACTTTGTGATCTGATGTGATTATCCTATGTGTTGTAAATCCTAACATCTAATCCTAATGAGGCAGGATTAGAGACAGTTATGTTAACGAGGTAGGATACAATCCACAGGATTAGATTGTATCTCTAGTTGATCTCTTTTGAGATACAAAAGAGAGAAATAAGCAGAGAAGAGAGGGACTTCCTACCACAAAGAAAGAAGAGCTTGCACTGGAGAATGTCCTTTGGACCTGGATCCCTGTGCCGAGTGGCTCCTACACCCAGGAGAAGATTGATGATAAAGACCTTCCCCCAGGGCAGACAGAGAGAGAAATCCTTCCTTGGAGCTGGCACCCTGAGTTTGGACGTCTAGCCTCCTAAACTGTGAGAGATTAAATTTCTGTTTGTTAAAGCCATCTGTTTGTGGTATTTCTGTCATAGCAGCACTAGATAACTAGGTGACCCCAATCATTTCTATAAAGAACTTAATAGAAAAAAAAAATTAGGTTAACTTGAAAATCCACTAACTTATTTAAAATATTTTGTTTACAGAATTGGTATTTTAATTAGGATTAGCAACAAAATATTTGTGACATATAAAAAAATATTTTTAATGGTATCTTATAATTAATCATAATACATATATATGTCTTGCTGTTGTGAGAAAATCTATAATGATCTTTCAAATTTTGGGCACCAGAATATTAATTTAAATAACTTTCAGAGTCCTCTTCACCCAAATAGCTATCTCTGACAATACATACCTTCGACAATTATTAAAATGACAAAATATTAGCTAATAATTTTAGACCTACACTACTGACTGAGGATTGTACATAGTATTTAGCCTGAGTAAAATTCACTCACATGTGCACGCATATTATAAATATCATTCGGCACACACATACATTTACAAACTTATGCAACCTTGAATAAATATTAGTATAAAATCTCATTTATAGTTCACTCTGTAACTTATAAAAATCCTAACCCCTGTAACTAAAATAGTAATTTCTGTTTTGATAGTCTATTTTTTTAAATTTTACAAATATTTCTCTGTATGCTTTACCCAGTTCCACACCATATGAAAAGAACATTATTAGGTAAGTGGATATGGCTCTTGCTGGTCCTAAATTAACATCAGTTATCAATTTACCAGGAACTGTTTGCATGACTGATTTGCATACGATGAAGGATTAAAGGAAAAAGGTTAATGAACATGTGCCTAGGGTAAAAAGCAAGAACAAAAAATGTGTATATATACACTAAGATTATTCTGACCTGGCCCTATGAGTTATGAGCTCTCTGGAGAGACAAACAATATTTTGTGTTGAACACAAAGTGGCCCTAGTTTTATGAGTACTGAAAGTAGCAAAACACTGTTTTTGGCTCTTTAAATTTTTTGCAGATTGGTCCTGGGGTACAACCCTTTTCAAACGAGCAGTGAGAGAGTAGGTGTGGAAAATTGGTGTCTAGGAGCTGGAATAGATGCTTTTCAGAAGATTGGCAGCGAAACAGCAGTGGCCACCTATTTATGATTTAGGATATAAATAATAATGTGAAATACTTACCACCCACAGACTCTTAATGACTAGGGACATTTGGCTTATATATATTTTTTTCAGTTCAGTCTACATTTTTAATTGCTCTAAATTCATATCGAATACTATTTTTTTGCCAGTTCTTCATAAACAATATTTTATGTTCATTTTCTTCCATTACACTCATCAAAATATTCGGTACTAATTATACATTTGTAGAGAAAGCCTCATTCATTTTGAATGAAATTATATACATGTTTTATTATTCTGTAATATGAGTATTATTAAAAAAAAGCAATAATGTGTCCTCTGGCAGATAAGAGAATGGTGCTAAACATTCCATCTCCCTTTCCTGTTCACACAAGAAGGTTAAATACCTAGATTCCTGTATTACAAGATTACTGCTGTAGAATTAACTCTACCCAATATAATAAACATAGATGTGACTTATATCAATTTCAGGGCTAGCCTCTAAGATCATCTGCAAGATCCAGGCTGACTACTCTCTCTCATACATGCAGCTGAAAGAAAAAAAAATCTGGGATAATTAAGCTACAAGATTCTTAAGCAGTCCTAAGATATAGCTCAGAAGAAAATTTCTCAGGAGAGACAACTGATCTTTTTTAAATGTTTTGTACTGAGAAATAAATGTTTATTATGTTATGTAACTAATATTTTATGGTTTTGCTTACATTACCTAGCATTATTTACTTAGAATAGTGCATGCTCTTTTGTGTGCTTTTCATTCTGTAGCAATAGAAAAGGCCACTTTTTGACTGCCAAGAAGAGCCTTCTTTTTAGGCGGCTGTGTATCTACAATGATCAAAATAAATACATTTGTAATTGTGGTAAATTTTTCATACGGTAAATTGCACATAGGTTCAGATGAGTTTCAATAAACATATGCACCCATGTAACTACTATCTTGATCAAGATATGGAATATTTCCATCA
Source organism: Loxodonta africana (assembly GCF_030014295.1). Taxonomy (NCBI): domain Eukaryota; kingdom Metazoa; phylum Chordata; class Mammalia; order Proboscidea; family Elephantidae; genus Loxodonta; species Loxodonta africana. The sequence continues at coordinate 165,872,212 of NC_087342.1, forward strand.
CCCAAGAAAGTTCTTTTGTGCTTCTTTCCAGTAAGTTCCTATCCTGCAAATACAGTACTAAAAATCTGGCTGAAAACCAGGAGAATAAGTTTATGGATCTCAACCTCACTCAAAAGAAAATAATAGGTCAGATTCCAGAAATTAAACAAGCTTTAGAAATTCTAAAATACCTGCAGAAGAAAAAGAATCCACCACTTTATTGGAGAACAGAGTTTTATTGGCAAATAATCAGTACTAAAAAGCTTTGGTTCCTCCTACTGATAAATGTCTGCAGTTGGGGACTAACATAATGCCTGAATATAATATTGACGAAGTAAAGGCATTGTTGGAATGGAAATTATGGATGGCCACAAAGAATCTGGATTTTCTTGAGGAAGACCTTGACTTTCTTTGAGATCAACTTACTACCACAGAAGTTGATATGGCCAGGCTTTTTTAAAATCAGAATGTAAAAAGAAGAAACAAAGATAATTCTACTAAGAACAAAGCGTAACACTTGCAATTGAAAGTGTGGTTCAGTTTTCCAAGTGTATGTCATTTTAAATATCCCCAAATCTATCCTTAAAGGATAACTTTTAATGATTTTTGTAGTAGCAAGAAGGTAGATTAAAGGTTTTTTAAAAGATTTAAAAAAAAAAAAATTAAGGAATGTGTACCTCAAGCCCTGCAGGACCCCTGTTCCAGAAGTTGGGATATAAATCCTACACAGATTGAGGAACCTGCCATTTCCATAAAACATTTAGGGGTTAAATGGTTGCCTGCCAGGGCAAACTAAAATAAAATAATAAATTATTTCCACCGACAACTGTCTTCATGATAGAGGAAATAAAGTACCTGCTAATCTTTTTTTTTGGTTTTGGAGGAAGCTTATTCTAAACCTGGGAATACTACTCTGAAGCATGTGGTGAATGACATAAAAGCTTGCCTGATTCATGTGGGACACTCAATAGAAAGTGCTCGGAAGCAGATTCAGGATGTAGTGCACTCATTCTTTTAATCTGAGCCAAAACACAGGGCAGATACTATGATATTAGATGTATCAATAGTAGGAAGATATGCCCATGAGGGGATTATGGAAAACCACAAAGGAAAGATCAAAACTCGAATCCATAAAATTTCAGAGAAAAGGCAATTGTTGCATCACTCTAAAGTAGGTCATACTTCTGCAGAACACTTATAGCATGGATGGAAACTCTGATAATTAGCTGATGGAAGAGAGAAAGAGGGCAGAGGAGGTAGAAAAGGAGGAGGAGTAATAGCAAAAGGAAGAGAAAGAAAGAAGGCATTAATGTCAGTATTGATTATAGGAGCAAAATTACTCATACTATAAAAGAGGATTAATAGATTCAAGGGTAAAAGTAACATTAACCTGTAACAGACACAGTGTTATTGTGTTAAATCTTTCCAGATTGTTCCAAGGAAGCTTTTCTGTTTTAAACTTAATTTTTATGGATTAGTGATGGAAAGGAAAAATATGGTACTTAGTTTTTAAGGGAATTGATAATAATGTTATGTTAGAAAGTCATCTCATTTGGAAAAGTAAATATATTAATCTCTTGAAAAAACAGTAAAAATATACTTTAATAAAATTTACAACAGTAGAATCCAGGATTTTTTTAAAGTGGTAAATTGTAATACTGTATATTAATATAATTGCCTAGTAATATCATATAGCTCTTTCTTAGGCTGGGTTCTCTAGAGAAGCAAAACCACTAAAATGTACGAATATATATAGAGAAATATTTGTTATCAAGAAAAAGGCTCACTCGATTGTAGAGGCTGAAATATCCCAAGTCCGTGGATCAGGATAGAGGCTTCTCCTGATTCACGTAGCCACAGGGGCTGAAGAACCCAAGATTGGCACGTTAGAGAGATCAGGGCTCTTGTTCACAGTCTGTGAAGAGTGACAAATCCCAAGATCAGCAGGCAAGACCACAAGGCTTCACCTGATTCATGTAGCTGTAGGGGCTGGTAAACCCAGGATCAGCAGGTCAGAGAGCAGGGGTCTTGCTGACAGGCTGTGAAGATCGACAGATCCTAAGATTGGCAGATAATCTGCTAGCTCAAGTCCCAAGCACCAGAAGTCAGACAAACAGGAGGTAGCTGCAGGATCCAGAGCAGGCAAAAGCCAGAATGTCCACTTACATTTGGATGCGGACCGCATGCTCAAGAAACTCCCTTTTAACTGATTGGCTACTTATAGCAGATTGCATCATGGAGGTGATCACATATAAACACTGGGAATCACACTCCAGCCAAGTCAGCACACAATCTTAACAATCACAGCTCATACGTAAATAAGAAAAGACAATAATTTATACAGTAAAACAAAACAAAACAAATCTTTTGCAATCAAGTCCATTCCTGCTGACAACAACCCTAAAGGACAGAGTAGAACTGCCCCATATGGTTCCCAAGGAGCAGCTGGTAGATTCAAACTGTCAACATTTCAGTTAGCAACCAAAGGCTTAACCACTGAGCAACCAACCAACCAACCAACTAATTGCCTTTGTCAGCTCCAACTCATGGGACCCTAAAGGACAGAGTTTAGAGTTTCTAAGGAGTGCCTGGTGGATTTGAACTACAGAACTTTTGGTTAGCAGCCATAGCTCTTATCCACTGCACCACCAGGGTAGGAAGACAATTTTAATAAAAATAAATAAGAAAAAATAAAGTCTCCCAGTGAGTTGACTTTACTTCCTAATGTAGATATATTCTCTTCATTGACTACAGAAAATAGAAAGGGTTAAGAAAATAGGAGTAGAAATAATATAGTGAAATTATAGGGGCATGGGTGCAGTGATTAAGAGCTCGGCTACTAACCAAAAGACAGTTCAAATCCACCAGCCTCTCCTTGGAAACACTGTGGGACAGTTCTGCTCTGTTCTAGGAGTCAGAATCGAGTTGAAGGTAAAGGGTTTGATTTTTGGTGTGGAAAAAATAAAAAAAAAATTATAAAAATCCAGGTAAAAATGTGTATGTGATAATAAATTACTTCCCTTTCTGCAAAATAAAAGTTAAAAGCTTATTACAAATTATCTATAAAAAGATAAGCATTCTGTACAGGAGAAAGGAAAATGATAATTTCATTAATAAGAAAATGACCCATGTAGAACAGCATTAAATCATAATTACTTAGGAATTCATGAAGCTTCTATGTGTTAATGTCCATTTTTGTGATTACTGAGAGACACAAAAAATAATTAACAAATTGAAAGTATTACCATGTTTTTGAATAGGAAGATTCAAATTCATAAAATTGTTATATTACCATGAATTAATATATAAATTTGATATATTCCAAATAATGAAATCAGCAGGAATTTTGAGGTGGAAGAGTTTCATAAACAGTTTCTAATGTTCATAGAAAACCAAGGCTGTTGAGTCAATTTCAACTCATAGTGGCCACATAGGACAGAGTAGAATTGCCCCATAGAGTTCCCAAGGAGTGCCTGGTGGATTCGAACTGCTGACCTTTTGGTTAGCAGCCGTAGCACCTAACAACTGTGCCACCAGGGTTTCCAATGTTCATACAGAAAAAAATAAGAATAGCCAGGAGAATTTATTAAAAGAGGATTGATGTTTTCAACTTGCTCTGTAGATTCAACACTGTCCCAAATATAATCCCAGCAAGTTAATTTGTGGACGTCAATAAACTGATTCTAAACTTTATATGGAAAGTAAAAAGAAACAGAATGGCCAACTTAATACTGAAGAAAAACAGAATCAAACAACTGATGCCATCTCACTTGAAGATTTTCTGTAAAGCTAAAGTGATCAATATAGCCTGGTATCAGTAAAGAAACAGAAAAAGAAATCAGTGAAAAGTTATAGAGAGCCCAGAAATAGACTCACACAAATATAATCATCTTATCTTTGAAAATGGAGCATTCAGTGGAGAAAGAATGATCTTATCAACAAATGATGTAGGAACAACTTGACGTTCACATTAAAAAATAAGAACATATACACACCACTTGTATCTTTTACAAAATTAACTCAAAATGGATTATAGACCTAAATGCAAGACACAAAGTATGGGTCTTTTAGAAGATAACTATTATGGATTGAATTGTGTCCCCCCAAAATGTGCGTCAACTTGGCTAGTCCATGATTCCCAGTATCCTGTACTTGTCCACCATTTTGTCTCCTGATGTGTTTTTCCATGTGTTGTAAATCCTACCTCCATGATGTTAATGAAGTGGGATTAGTGGCAGTTATGTTAATGAGATAGGGCTCAATCTACAAGATTAGGTTGTGTTTTAAGTCAAACTCTTATAAAATATAAAAGAGAGAAATGAACAGAGAGCCAGGACAACCTCAGATCACCAAGAAACAAGAGCCAGGAAAATAGCATGTCCTTTGGACCCAGGGTCCCTGCCCTGAGAAGCTCTTTGACTGGGGAAGATTGATGACAGAGACTTAACCCAGACTCGACAGAGAAAGACTTACCCAGGGGCTGGCACCCTAAATTCAGATTTATAGCCTCCTAGACTGTGAGAGAATAAATTTCTCTTTGTAAAGCCATTCACTTGTGGCATTTTGTTATAGCAGCACTAGGTAACTAAGATAATAACAAAGGAGAAAATCTAGGTGAGTTTGACAAAGACTTTTTAGGTACAACACCAAAAACAGGATTCGTAAAGGATAAACTGATGAGTTGGACACCATTGAAATTAAAATCCTCTGTTCTGCAAAATACACTGTTAAGAGAACTAAAAGATTAGCAGCAGACCAGGACAGAATATTTTAAAGCCACGTATCTGATAAAGGACTTGCATTCAAGAGATAACAAAGAACTCTTAAAACTCAGCAGTAAGAAAATAAAAAAAACTAATTGCAAAATGGGCAAAAGATATGAACAGAAACTTCACCAAAGATATACAGATGGAAAATAAGCATATGAAAAATGTTCAAAGTCTTACTTCATTAGGGAATTGCAAATCAAAGCCACCATGAGACACCACTACATATTTATTCCAAAAAAAAAAAAAAAACCTCAATTACCATCAAGTCAATCCCAACTCATACCCAAAACACTGACAAAACCAAATTCTGGTGAAGATATGGAGCAACAGGAACTCTCAGTCATTGCTGGTAAGAAGACAAAATGACACAGCCACTTTGGAAAACAGTCTGGCAGTTTCTGACAAAGTTAAACAGAGGTTTACCATTCAATCCAGGAATAGCGATCTTAGGTATTTACCCAAATAAGATGAAACCACATGTCCAGATAAAAACCTGCGTGCAAATGTTTATAGCAACTTTATTCATAATTACCAAAAATTTGAAGCAACTTAGATGTCTTCCAGTAGGTGAATGGATAAACGAAGTTACATCCATACGATGGAGCAATAAAAACAAGGCGACTAGCAAGCCACAAAAAGACGTGAAGAAACCTTACATACATAGTGCTAAGTGAAAGAAATTAGTCTGAAAAACCTGTATAATGTATGACTCCAACTACATGACATTCTGGAAAAGGCAAAAACCTTGAGAGATTAAGAAGATCAGTGATTTCCAGAGGTTAAGGAAAGAAACGGAAGTGATAAGTAAGTGAAGCACAGGGCACTTTTAGGACAGTGAAGCTATTCTGTATTATTCTGTAATGATGAACATATGACATTATGCATTTGTCTAAAACCCATAGGGTTGTACAACACAAAAAATGAACCATAATGTAAACTATGGACATTAGTTAATAATAATGTATCCATATTGGTTCATCAAGTGCAACAACTGTACAAGAGAAATGCAAGATATTAACAGGAGAAACAATTTTCAGGTTGGAGGTGGGTATATAGGAGCTCTCTGTACTTTCTGTATAATTTTTCTGTAAACCCAAAACTGCTCTAAATAATTATGTCTATTTTCAAAAAAAAGGATTAGTGAACAGGGCAAACTTTCTCAGATATTAAAAAATATTAAAAATCTCAAATATTAAAATAATACATCACAGTGCATAAGTAGCCAATACCATTGATTGATGGAAAAATCTAGAATTATGCCTAGATACATCAATGATGTAACTCAAAGCGGTGGAAGATGGATTATTCAAAAATTTTTTGAGACACCTTCATAGCCATATTAGGAAAAATAGCTGGATCTGTACATTCAACATTTCCCAAAACTATTCTAAACAGATTGAAGATGTATTTGTTACCAATAAATTTAAGACTATATCTGGAGTGTACAGGAATAGAACTCTGAATGTAGAATGTCCTTGAAATAATGGCCAAAAACACCTAAAAACAAGACAATAAAAAATCGATAGATATTATTACATTAATTTTTTTTTAAGTTTCTACATCGAACTAAACAGAAAAATAAAGAGAAAAATGAATGTGGAAAATTATTTGCAAGTACTATCACAAAGGGTAATTTACTTAACATATAAGTGATTCTTAAAATCAACGAATAAAAGGGCTAACAACCCAATAAAAATATAGGAAAGATATAAAGAAGTAGAAAAAAGCAGGTTTTAAACATTAAATTTTCAATTACATGCAATTTTTAAGTATCAGTATGGTGAAAATAAAAATACTGACTGCACTTTGTTGACATTGATGTGGAGAAATTCATGCACTGTTAGTAGGAGGGTAAATTGGTGCAACCTCTGTGGAGAGCAATTTGACAATTTTTTCTGATGCATCTATAAAAATGGAATATATACCAGCACTTATATTTCAGAGATTTTATTTGATAGATTTGCTTTTAGATGTATAAACCTATTATTTGTATAAAAATTTTTATTGCAACATCTTTTACAACAGCAGAATTGCAAGCAACCTAAATGACTTCTGGTCAAGTAAAAAAATTATAGTACATCTACAAAATGGAATACTATGTGGCTTTCAAAAACTCAGGCTATTCTTAATGTCCTTATGTGGAACAATGTCAAGATTTATTGTCGATTTCAGAAATGGAGAAAATAACATGTATAGAATACAAACATTTAGTTACTTGGGTAAAATTTGTGTGTTTATCAGTTTATACATTTTTGAACTTTGCACAATAAGAGTTTGACTTTATAAAAAAATGAAACTGCGTATCACCTTTCAAACAATAATCTATTTAAAATATAATACTTTTTTTTTTTTCCTAAAGCAAGTATCACTTTCAAGACCCAATTCTTTTCTCCTTTGAGTTATTTGTTGATAAATATATTCTGAATTATTGAGTGTGCCTGAATTTTTGGTAGGATTTTTTTTTTTTTTTTTTTATTAGAGTGATATTAGCTTTTGGCTTTGCATAGATGCCCTTTATTATGTTGAGGAATTTTCCTTCAGTTCCTATTTTGGTGAGAGTTTTTATCATAAATGGGTGTTGAACTTTGTCAAATGCCTTTTCTGCATCAATTGATAAGATCATGTGGTTTTTGTCTTTTGTTTTATTTATGTGATGGATTACATTAATGGTTTTTCTGATATTAAACCAGCCTTGCATACCTGGTATAAATCCCACTTGATCAGGGTGAATTATTTTTTTGATGTGTTGTTGGATTCTATTGGCTAGAATTTTGTTGAGGATTTTTGCATCAATGTTCATGAGGGGTATCGGTCTATAATTTTCTTTTTTTGTAACGTCTTTACCTGGTTTTGGTATCAGGGAGATGGTGGCTTCATAGAATGAGTTGGGTAGTATTCCGTCTTTTTCTATGCTTTGAAATACCTTCAGAAGTAGTGGTGTTAACTCTTCTCTGAAAGTTTGGTAGAACTCTGCAGTGAAGCCGTCCGGACCAGGGCTTTTTTTTGTTGGAAGTTTTTTGATTACCGTTTCAATCTCTTTTTTTGTGATGGGTCTATTTAGTTGTTCTACTTCTGAATGTGTTAGTTTAGGTAGGTAGTGTTTTTCCAGGAATTCATCCATTTCTTCTAGGTTTTCAAATTTGTTAGAATACAATTTTTCATAATAATCTGAAATGATTCTTTTAATTTCATTTGTTTCTGTTGTGTTGTGGTCCTTCTCGTTTCTTATTCGGGTTATTTGTTTCCTTTCCTGTATTTCTTTAGTCAGTCTAGCCAATGGTTTATCAGTTTTGTTAATTTTTTCAAAGAACCAGCTTTTGGCTTTGTTAATTCTTTCAATTGTTTTTCTGTTCTCTAATTCATTTAGTTCAGCTCTAAATTTTATTTGTTTTCTTCTGGAGCCTGATGGATTCTTTTGTTGCTCAGTTTCTATTTGTTCAAGTTGTAGGGACAGTTCTCTGATTTTGGCTCTTTCTTCTTTTTGTATGTTTGCATTTATTGATATAAATTGGCCTCTGAGCACTGCTTTTGCTGTGTCCCAGAGGTTTTGATAGGAAGTATTTTCATTCTCGTTGCTTTCTATGAATTTCCTTATTCCCTCCTTGATGTCTTCTATAACCCAGTCTTTTTTCAGGAGGGTATTGTTCATTTTCCAAGTATTTGATTTCTTTTCCCTAGTTTTTCTGTTATTGATCTCTAGTTTTATTGCCTTGTGGTCTGAGAAGATGCTTTGTAATATTTCGATGTTTTGGACTCTGCAAAGGTTTGTTTTATGACCTAATATGTGGTCTAGTCTAGAGAATGTTCCATGTGCGCTAGAAAAAAAAGTATATTTTGCAGCAGTTGGGTGGAGAGTTCTGTATAAGTCAATGAGGTCAAGTTGGTTGATTGTTGTAATTAGCTCTTCCGTTTCTCTATTGAGCTTCTTACTAGATGTCCTGTCCTTCTCCGAAAGTGGTGTGTTGAAGTCTCCTACTATAATTGTGGAGATATCTATCTCACTTTTCAATTCTGTTAAAATTTGATTTATGTATCTTGCAGCCCTGTCATTGGGTGCATAAATATTTAATATGGTTATGTCTTCCTGATCAATTGTCCCTTTTATCATTATATAGTGTCCTTCTTTATCCTTTGTGGTGGATTTAAGTCTAAAGTCTATTTTGTCAGAAATTAATATTGCTACTCCTCTTCTTTTTTGCTTATTGTTTGCTGGATATATTTTTTTCCATCCTTTGAGTTTTAGTTTGTTTGTGTCTCTAAGTCTAAGGTGTGTCTCTTGTAGGCAGCATATAGATGGATCGTGTTTCTTTATCCAGTCTGTGACTCTCTGTCTCTTTATTGGTGCATTTAGTCCATTTACATTCAGCGTAATTATAGATAAATAAGTTTTTAGTGCTGTCATTTTGATGCCTTTTTATGTGTGTTGTTGACAGTTTCATTTTTCCACATACTTTTTTGTGCTGAGGCGTTTTTCTTAGTAAATTGTGAGATCCTCGTTTTCATAGTGTTTGACTTTATGTTAGTTGAGTCGTTATGTTTTTCTTGGCTTTTATCTTGAGTTATAAAGTTGTTATACCTTTTTGTGGTTACCTTATTATTTACCCCTATTTTTCTAAGTAAAAACCTAACTTGTATTGTTCTATATCGCCTTGTATCACTCTCCATATGGCAGTTCAATGCCTCCTGTATTTAGTCCCTCTTTTTGATTATTGTGATCTTTTACCTGTTGACTTCCATGATTCCCTGTTATGTGTATTTTTTTTTAATTAATCTTAATTTGTTTGTTTTTGTGATTTCCCTATTTGAGTTGATATCAGGACGTTCTGTTTTGTGACCTTGTGTTGTGCTGATATCTGATATTATTGGTTCTCTGACCAAACAATATCCTTTAGTATTTCTTGTAGCTTTGGTTTGGTTTTTGCAAATTCTCTAAACTTGTGTTTGTCTGTAAATATCTTAATTTCGCCTTCATATTTCAGAGAGAGTTTTGCTGGATATATGATCCTTGGCTGGCAGTTTTTCTCCTTCAGTGTTCTATATATGTCGTCCCATTCCCTTCTTGCCTGCATGGTTTCTGCTGAGTAGTCTGAACTTATTCTTATTGATTCTCCCTTAAAGGAAACCTTTCTTTTCTCCCTGGCTGCTTTTAAAATTTTCTGTTTATCTTTGGTTTTGGTGAGTTTGATGATAATATGTCTCGGTGTTTTTCTTTTTGGATCAGTCTTAAATGGGGTTCGATGAGCATCTTGGATAGATATCCTTTCGTCTTTCATGATGTCAGGGAAGTTTTGTGTCAGGAGTTCTTCAACTATTTTCTCTGTGTTTTCTGTCCCCCCTCCCTGTTCTGGGACTCCAATCACCCGCAGGTTATCCTTCTTGATAGAGTCCCACATAATTCTTAGGGTTTCTTCATTTTTTTTAATTCTTTTATGTGATTTTTTTTCAGCTATGTTGGTGTTGACTCCCTGGTCCTCCAGATGTCCCAGTCTGCATTCTAATTGCTCGAGTCTGCTCCTCTGACTTCTTATTGCATTATCTAATTCTGTAATTTTATTGTTAATCTTTTGGATTTCTGCATGCTGTCCCTCTATGGATTCTTGCAACATTAATTTTTCCACTATGTTCTTGAATAATCTTTTTGAGTTCTTCAACAGTTTTATCGGTGTGTTCCTTGGCTTTTTCTGCAGTTATCCTAATTTCATTTGTGATATCTTTAAGCATTCTGTAAATTAGTTTTTTATATTCTGTATCTGATAATTCCAGGATTGTATCTTCATTTGGGAAAGATTTTGATTCTTTTGTTTGGGGGGTTGGAGAAGCTGTCATGGTCTGCTTCTTTAAGTGGTTTGATATGGATTATTGTCTCCGAGCCATCACTGGGAAACTAGTTTTTCCAGAAAATCCGCTAAAAAAAAAATGCAGTCAGACCCCTATCAGAGTTCTCCCTCTGGCTCAGGCTATTCGGATGTTAATGAAGCCGCCTGGGGAGGATGGGGGAGGGAACAGAGAGATAGGAGAGTAGCACCTCAGGATATAGCCAGAGTTGCTTGTCTTGCTTGGAATGACTATTATATCTGAGATTCCCGCGGGCGCGTCGCCTATGTGTGCTGTCTGTGTGGAGATTGCCCCCAGGGGGTCTGGTCCGCTGGAGTCATGGTCAGATCCTCTGCTTCCAGCCCCACGCCCAGCGTCAAGGCTCCCCTACTGGGACAGTGCACTCTCTACTCCAAAATCAGTCGCTGCCTCCCGGGGACTTCTCGTCCCTCCAGCTGCGTGGCCGTGCCGCCCCCGCGAGCCAGGTGGGCCCCCTCCTGGGGTTAGTTCAGATGGGTGGAGCAGCTCCCCGTGCTTGTACCCTGACCGAGTGTCCCGGCTGGGACGCTGTTCTCCCCGCTCCAATACCAGTCGCTGCCTCCCGGGAACTTCTCCTATCGGCTGAGTCCCACGCCGCCCGCGCGACCCGGCTGGGCCCCTTCCCGGGGTTAGTTCAGGGGGGTGGAGCAGCTCTCTGTGTTTATGCCGTACCTGCGTCCAGTCCAAATCCCGGCGAGACAGTTCCCCGGCTGGGACGCTGCTCTTCCTGCTCCAAGACCAATCACTGCCTCCCGGGGACTTCTCCTACCGGCTGCGTCCCATGCCGCCTGTGGAACCGGCTGGTCTCCCTCCCGGGGTTAGTTCAGGCGGGTGGAGCAGCTCTCTGTGCTTGTGCTGTACCTGACTGGTACGCTGGCTCCAGGCTCTGGAAACAATCGCTGCTTCCCCGTATTAGTTCGTTCTCCGTCTCTAAATCTGTGTTTGTTGTTCAGGGTTTGTAGATTGTTATGTATGTGATCGATTCACTTGTTTTTCCGTGTCTTTGTTGTAAGAGGGATCCGAGGTAGCGTCTGCCTAGTCTGCCATCTTGGCTCCGCCTCCAATTTTTGGTAGGATTTAATATGGATTTTGTTATTTGCCTCATCCCACCAATCCGAACCTCAGAGTCCAGAGGAACGTATGTGTTCCAAAATAAATATTACAAAGTCCATATTGTTCCTACCTCAAAATTCCATGATTCAGCACCATCTCATACAATACCATGTAAAAAGAGTAATTTGCAGCACAAACCCATTTCTTCTGTTTCAAACACTTATATTGGGCCCTTCATGTTAGTAGGATGCACTGTCAGTGGAAAAGCAACTTCACAATAAACCCCAGAGGTGGAAAAAGTATTTGGGCACTATATGTCCCACTGGTCAGGAAACGGATATTGACCACAATTCATTCCTAAATGTGGACCCCTTCATTATACAACTGAGTCATTTAGAATTTTATAAATGACAAGAGATGCTACGATCTTTCATTTAACTTTTATTGTTGTCTTTAAGTGCCATCAAGTCAGTACCGACTCATAGTGACCCTTTGTAAAACAGAGAGAAATGTTACCTAGTCCTGTGCCATCCTCACAATCATTGTTATGCTTGAACCCATTGTTGCAGCCTCGGTGGCAATCCATCTCCTTCCTTGAGGGCCTTCTCTTTTTCTCCGACCACAGTGATGATTAAGATTGTGTGTTGTCTTGGCTGGGCCATAATTCTCAGTATTTACATGTGACCCCCCCCATGATGAGATCTGCTGTGAATAGTCAATCAGTTAAAAGAAAGTTTTCTTGGGCATGTGGCCTGCATCTAAACATAAGTGGATGTTCTGGCTTTTGTCTGCTCAGGATCCTGCAGCTACCTCCTGTTTGTCTGACTTCTGGTTCTTGGGACTTGAGCTAGCATCTTACCTGCCGATCCTGGGATTCTTCGATCTTCACAGCCTGTGAACAAGAACCTCGCTCTCCAATCTGCCAATCTTGGGTTTTCCAGCCCCCATGGCTGAGTAAATCAGGAGAAGCCTCTATCCTGATCCACTGACTTGGGACGTCCCAGCCTCTACAATCGCATAAGCCATGTCCTTGATATAAATCTCACTCTCTATATATGTATGTGGTTTACTGGTTTTACTTCTCGAAAGAACCCAGCCTAAGGCATTCTACTATGCCAAGCGTGATGTCGTTTTCCAGGGCCTGATCCCTCCTGAAAACATGTCCAAAATATGGGAGACGAAGTCTCACCATTCTCACGTCTAAGGAGCATTCTGGCTGTAATTCCTCCAAGACAGATTTTTTTCATTCTTCTGGCAGTCCATGGTATATTCGATATTCTTTGCCAACAGCACAATTAAAAAAAAAAGTGCATCAATTCTTCTTTTGTCTTCCTTAGTCATTGTCCAGCTTTCTAATGCATTTGAGGCAATTGAAAATACCATGGCTTGGGTCAGGCACTCCTTAGTTCTCAAAGTGACATCTTTGCTTTTTAACACTTTAAAGAGGTCTTTTGCAGCAGATTTGCACAATGCAATGTGCTCTGTGGTTTCCTGACTGCTGATTCCATGAGTGTTGATTGTGGACCCAAATAAAATTAAATCCCTGACAACTTCAATCTTTTCTCCATTTATCATGATGTTGCTTATTGGTCCCGTCGTGAGGATTTTTGTTTTCTTTATGTTGAGGTGTAATCCTTACCAAAGGCTGTAGTATTTGGCCTTCATCAGTAAGTGCTTTAAATCCTCTTTGCTTCAGCAAGAAATGATGTCTGCATATCACAGGTTGTTAATGAGTCTTCCTCTAATTCTGATGCTGTGTTTCTCTTCATATAGTCCAGATTCTAGGATATTTGCTCAGCGTACAGATTGAATAAGTATGGTGAAAGGATACAACACTGATGCACACCTTTTCAGCCTTTAAGCCACTCTGTATTCCCTTGTTCTGTTTGAATGACTGCCTCTTGATCCAAGTACAGGTTTCTCAGGAGTATAATTAAGTGCTCTGGAATTACCATTCTTCACAACGTTATCCATAATTTATGATCCACAAAGTTTTATGCCTTTGCATAGTCAATAAAACATGGGTAAATCTCTGCTATTCTCTGCTTTCAGCCAAAATCCATCTGACATCGGCAATGATAGCCCTCATTCCATATCCTTTTCTGAGTTAGGTTTGAATTTCTGGCAGTTCCTGTCAATGTACTTCTGCAACTACTTTTGAAAGATCTTCAATAAAATTTTACTTGTGTGTGATATTAATGATATTGTTCTATAATTTCTGCATCCTGTTAGATCACCTTTCTTTGTTATGGGCACAAACATGAATCCCTTTCAGTCATTTGGCCAGGTAGCTGTCCTCCAAATTTCTTGATACAGACAAGTGAGCACTTACAACGCTGCATCTATTTGTGGAAACTTCTCAGTTGGTATTCCATCAAATTCCTGGAACCTTGTTTTTTGCCAATGTTTTTCTTGCAGCTTGGACTTCTTCCTTCAATATCATCGGTTTTTGATCATATGCTGCCTTCTGAAACGGTTGAATGTCTACCAATTCTTTTTGGTACAGTGACAGTGTGTCTTCCTTCTATCTTCTTTTGATGATTCCTTCATCGTTCAATTTTTTGCCCATAAAATTCTTCGATATTGCAACTCGAGGCTTGAATTTTTTCTTCAGTTCTTTGAGCTTGAGAAATGTTGAGCACGTTCTTCCCTTTTGGTTTTCTAACTCTAGGTCTTTGCGCATTTCATTATATTACTTTACTTTGTAAATGTAAAGAGCTGCCCTTCAAAATCTTTGTTCAACTCTTTTGCTCCACCATTTCTTCTATTCATTTTAGCTTCTCTATATTTAAGAGCAAGTTTCAGAGTCCCTTCTGACATCCATTTTGGTAATTTCTTTCTTTCCTATCTTTTATTTTTTTTTAATTTTTATTGTGCTTTAAGTGAAAATTTACAAATCAAGTCAGTCTCTCATACAAAAATTTATATACACCATGCTATATATACTTTTGAGTTTTTATATACTCCTAGGTGCTTTCCCCACAATGAGACAGCACACTCCTTCTCTCCACTTTCTATTTTTGTGTCCATTCGCCCAGCTTCTGACCCCCTCTGCCCTCCTATTTCCCCTCCAGACAGGAACTGTGCACACAGTCTCATGTGTCTACTTGATCCAAGAAGCTCACTCCTCACCAGTATCATTTTCTATCCTATAGTCCAGTCCAATCCCTGTCTGAAGAGATGGCTTTGGGAATGGTTCCTGTCTTGGGCTAACAGAAGGTCTGGGGACCATGACCTCCAGGAACACTCTAGTCTCAGTCAGTCCATTAAATCTTGTCTTTTTATGGGAATTTGAGATCTATATCGCACTGCTCTCCTGCTCCCTCAGGGGTTCTCTGTTGTGCTCCGTGTCAGGGCAGTCATTGGTTGCAGCCAGGCACCATCTAGTTCTTCTGGTCTCAGGCTGATGTAGTCTCTGGTTTATGTGGCCCTTTCTGTTTCTTGGGATCATAATTACCTTGTGTCTTCAGTGTTCTTCATTTTCCTTTGCTCCAGGTGGGTTGTGACCAATTGATGCATCTTAGATGGCTGCTTGCTAGCATTTAAGACCCCAGATGCCACTCTCCAAAGTGGCATGCAGAATGTTTTCTTAATAGATTTTATTATACCAATTGATTTAGATCTCGCCTGAAACCATGGTCCCCAAACCCCCGCCCCTACTATGCTAGCCTTCAAAGCCTTCAGTTTATTCAGAAAGTTCTTTTCTTTTGGTTTAGTGCACTTGTACTGACCTGTCCTGTATTGTGTGTTGTCTTTCTATGAAATTAGTGAATACCCCACTCTCATAACCATCAAAGAATATTTTCTTCTCTGTTTAAACTATTTCTCGAGTTCTTAGAACCTTGGTCTCATACAATATTTTTCCTTTTGCAACTGACTAATTTCACTTATCATAATGCCTTCCAGATTCCTCCATGTTGTGAAAAGTTTCATGGATTCATCATTGTTCTTTATCAATTGGTAGTATTCCATTGTGTGAATATACTATAATTTATTTATCCATTCATCCATTGATGGGCACCTTGGTTGCTTCCACCTTTTTGCTATTGTAAACAGTGTGTAAACAAGGGGTATGCATATATCTCTGTCAGTGTAAAGGCTCTTATTTCTCTAGGATATATACCAAGGAGTGGGATTGTTGGATCATATGATAGTTCTATTTCTAGCTTTTTGAGGAAGCACCACCAAATCAATTTCCAAAGTGGTTGTACCATTTTACATTCCTACCAACAGTGCATAAGTGTTTCACTCTCTCCACAACCTCTCCAACATTTATTATTTTGTGTTTTTTGGATTAATGCCAGCCTGTTGGAGTGGTTTTTTTCCTATCTTTTTAATGACCTTTTGTTTTTTTCATGTATGATATCCTTGATGTCATTCCACAACTCATCAGGTCTTTGGTTATTAGTGTTCAATGAATCTAATCTATTCTTGAGATGATCTCTCAATTCAGGTGGGGTATACTCAAGGTTGTATCTTGGCTCTTGTGAACTTGTTCTAATTTTCTTTAGTGTTAACTTGTACTTGCATATGAGCAATTTTTGGCCTGTTCCACCGTCAGCTCCTGGCCTTGTTCTGACTGATGATATTGAACTTCTCTTTCCACAGATGTAGTCAGTTTGATCCCTGTGTGTTCTATCTGGCAAGGTCCACATGTATAGTTGCCATTTATGTTGTTGAAAAAGTATTGCAATGAATAGATAGGTGGTATTACAAAATTGTATCATGCAATATCTGGTGTCATTTGTATCACCAAGGCTGTATTTTCCAACCAAAGACCCTTCTTCTTTTTTCCACCTTACACATTCCAATCACCAGTAATTATCAATGCATCTTGATTGCATGTTTGATCATTTTCAGACTGCAGAAAAAAATCTTTAATTTCTTCATTTTTGGCCTTAGTGGTTGGTGCATAAATTTGAATAATAGTCATATTATCTGGTTGTTCTTGTAAGTGTATGAGTATTATTCTATCTCTGACAGAGTTGTACTTTAGGCTAGGTCTTGAAATGTTCTTTTTGTCTATGAACATGATGGCATTGCTCGTCAATTTATCATTTCCTGTGTTGTAGTAGACCATATGTCCAGTTCAAAATGGCCAGTATCAGTCCATCTCAGCTTACTGATGCTTAGGATATCAATCTTTATTTGTTCCATTTTATTTTTGACAACTTCCAAATTTCCTAGATTCATACTTTGTACATTCCATGTTCCGATTATTAATGGATGTTTGAATCTGTTTTACTCATTTTCAGTCATGCCACCTCAGCAAATGAGGGTGTTGAATGCTTTACTTGTCATTAATGTTGAGTCTACTTTGAGGAGGCAACTCTTCCTCAGCTGCATTTTGAGTGTCTTCCAATCTGAGGGGCTCATCTTCTAGCACTATATCAGATAATATTTTGCTGCTATTCATAAGGTTTTCACTGGCCAGTTTTTTTTTTTTTTTTTTTCTTCAGAAATAGACTGCCAGGTCCTTTTTCCTTATCTGTCTTAGTCTGGAAGCTCCACTGAAACCTGCCCTCCATGGCTGAACCTGATGGTATTTGAAATACTGGTAGCTTTTTAGGGTGGTACCCAAAAGTCAGATGAGAAGGCAGGAAGGGACAGAAACTGAAATAATGACCACTGGGAACCTGGAGTGGAAAGGGGTAAAGTGCTGTCACATTTTAGAGATTGCAGCCAATGTTACAAAACATAATGAACATAAATTTTTGAATGAGTAACTAACTTGAACTGTAAACTTTCAGCAAAAGCACAATACAATTAAAAAACAAACAGATACTAATTGCATAGTTTCTAGCACTGCAGCAAAATGCAAGTCACCACAGTACAACAAAGTGACAGATTAGTGATGGTAAGTTTTATTGGGATGTGTAAAAACTGTTAAGTTTTTTTTTTTTTAATTATGTCAACTACATAATTTAGATTAGAGTGATTTTATAAAAACCTTGCCTGCTTATGATTGTTTCTAAGTGCTTAACCAAATGTTTTTCCTACCTTGTACATGAGCATACAAGCTTTTGATTTAATTTTTTTTTATAAATACATACTTTAACATGAAGGATTGAATGTGTGCTATAATTTCCAAATTATCAGTTGTAATAATAATGAGGACAAACTGATACTTTGTGTCCTACTATAATATAATACTTCCTCTGTAAGACATTACTGTTAATTCCCAGTTACAAAATAAAAACTGTGCTCTTTTTCTGAGACCCAGAGATTTTCTGGGTTCTGATGGCTCTGTGCTGACCAACAGATGGATCAGCAAATAGCAGATGGTTGTATGAGCAGCTCTGTCATGTTAGCATCCAAAATTCTTTACAGCCAAGACTGACGAAGTTGGGGCTCTGCTCTTGTGCAGTAAGCCTGCTGTTAGCCTGAGTTTCTGGCTGGGTTTCTTAGCAAATTGTCTTCTGACTTTCTCTGAACATCTTGGTCATGGGTATACATCTTACCTGTATGTTTCCCATAATGTATGTTCATTATTTTATAGAATGATTTGCTTTTTATCACACTGTTCTATACCTGAAAGACAACAGTGTTCAAACTAACAACACCTTTTTTTTTTCAAAGTTACCAGATCGAAGTCAATTTCTTAAGATGTTAGTGGTGACACAGGCTCATTGTAAATGCTCACACACATAAACATACACACACACAGATAGAAGGGTATGAGGAAGCTAAAGAGTTATCTGATAACAATACAATAAACTATGGCTATTGCCAATATTCAAAAATCGAATATTTACGAATAAATTTCGTAAATGTTAAAAGCTGGAATCGTCAAAGGCAATGTAGTCATTGCTTAGGATTTAGAAGTATTAACCCAAATTCTAAGTACCACTAATGAATTTGGTGATAAATACTTTATTTAAATCATTGTTTAGGCTCTGAAAATGTGTTTCAGTTTGGGTTCTCTGAAAATATTTTCTAAAGACATAGGCCTGGGTGGAAGCAGTTTACTTGAAAAATTATCCCAAGAAGCAGAGGCGAGGGACAATGGATGTAAAACAAAAAAGAACAGAGAATCAGTTAGGAACGGTTTATGGTGACTGCCAATTATCCTGGGAACAGTTTATTCTGTGAAAACTTCTGAGTAATCCAATGAGTATCTCAGAATGATACACCCACTGTCTTCCATTCATCTTTGTCAAAAGTAGCTTCAGGGGAGGAACCAAGCTTCCAAAAAAATAAATAAATAAAACTCATTGCCGTCGAGTTGATTTCTACTCAAAGCGACACTAAAGGACAGAATAGAACTGCTCCATATTTCCCAAGGAGCACCTGGTGGATTCAAACTACCAACCTTTTGGTTAGCAACTGTAGCATTTAACCACTACACTACCACGGTTTCCACAAGCTTCCAAGTCGTTCATATATTAGTCCTGAGTGGGTTGCCCCAGGTATCCCATTCCTCTATCTTCCAAAAGCACAACAGGAGGCAAGAGTTACATGGCTTTGGCTCAATCTATATGGCTCTATTGGGTGGCTGTTTAAAGCTGGTTGAAGCTACAGCAGTGGCAGGCGTAGGAGGTGGGACTGAAAGGATTTGAAAAAGATTACCACATGAACTGTCTAATGAATTCTGTGCTTATCTAAAGTAAGATTTCCAAATCAAGGATATTAGCCATAATAGAGATTATATTATTTGCTTTAGTCAAGGAAAACTGTTTAAATACCAAGGTTAAAACTTCTTCTGTAATGGGTTTTATATGGAAAATTATTATCTGAATGCCTATTTATATTCTTCTTGAAGCATTATAATTCTTCACATTGTTCTGCCCCTGGGGCAATTTCTAGCATCTCTTATCAGGCACTTTCCGTCATTGCTTTCTAGTTGGAGTGAACTACATTTATTTTAACAATTTTAACTACAATAAGACAGATCTCTTTGTAACTCTGTCCTAGATTTGACTTAGAATCTAATTTGATATCCTAATTAAAATTAAATGTTTCAGTTTTCCTTAACATAATACACAGGGATTGCAAAGAAATGTCTACATGTAGCCAATTTAAAGCTTACATAAGAGTATTTTTCAGTCTTACCAGCAGTGAAAGTCTATGGTGGGTGATCTTTGATCCTGAAAAATGAATCCAGCTGTGGTGCCGCTAAGAACTGGAGAACAGGTAGTGGGTGGTCTGTTAAAGAGCATACTATTCCACTAAATCCTAATTACAATGCACAAAATAATGAGATTACTAGAACTATGTTAAGCATGGTAAATTTAAGGATACAGTTATTAGAAACATATTTAGTACATTTTTAAAGCACTTTTTTCTCTATTATGAAATTGCTTGTCAAAATGGGAATTTGTTCAAAGTAAACCAGAACAGGCCCTTTCAGGAGAGCTATCTCTCATACTGAAAAATTGAGTTTTGGAGAAGCAGTCTGTGACTATTGGGCTCATTTTTAAAATTAAGCAAAATTTTTAAAGTAGATGTGTAACTTTGGATTGAAAATTAGCAGGTGTGTGATCTTCAATTTAAATTAAATAAAGTGGATGCAAAACTCTACAAAACAGCACAGAAGTAATGCCCAATTTACATTTTTCACATTTTCCATAAGTACTTGAGTACTGAGGAGGCCTCTACTTCTAAACACACCGCAACACAAGTCCACATAAGTTAATACAAAACCTGATCCTGTCCATGTTGAGAGTCAAGCATTCTGTGACAATTTGAATGATGGACGACAATCAATACAATGAGCTGCCCTCCTCACACACGTCCTAGCAGTTGCACATACGATGCATTTAAGATATTCATAGAATCGGAAGCCATTGTCAAATTATAGGCAGCAGTATGGAACTGGAACAACCATGCAACTTGCTCATTTATTCATTCACATTTTTATGTCACAATTTTGGTAATAAAATTCATAATGTTTATTGTGAGTCTGAAGATTTAAATAAGCTTAGTTACATAGTGGAAACCCTGGTGGTGTAGTGGTTAAGTGCTACGGCTGCTAACCAAAGGGTCAGCAGTTCGAATCAGCCAGGTGCTCCTTGGAAACTCCATGGGGCAGTTCTACTCTGTCCTACTATGAGTCGGAATCGACTTGATGGCACTGGGTTTGGTTTTTTTTAGTTATATAGTATTTGATTAACTGAAACTCTATGAACAAAATCTTCTCCATATCTTTAATGCCATTAAAATTACATTAACTTGTATCTGTAACAATAACAGATATTATGAAATCTGGTGGGTTTAAATTCAATAATAACTTACTAAATGTCAACTATGCATCAGTTTAAATTGCCATATCCTATATAAGCAACTCAAAACCAAACTCTTGCCAATGAGTTGATTAAAGAGTTGCCATCAAGTCAATTTGGACTCATAGCAACCCTGTAGGACAGAGTAGAACTGCCTCATAGGGTTTCTAAGGAGCAGCTCGTGGATTTGAACTGCTGACATTTTGATTAGTAGCCATGCTCTTATCTACTGCACCACCAGGGCTTTGGCTGCACAGTGGTTAAGAGCTCAGGCTGCTAATCAAAAGGCCCGCAGTTTGAATCTACCAGTCAGCCGCTCCTTGGAAAACCTATGGGGCAGTTCTACTCTGTCCTCTATGGTTGCTATGAGTCAGAATTGACTTGAGGGCAATGGGTTAGTGACCCAATATAAGAATATATTGATTCTAATTATATTTTTATATATTTATTGGGGGTTTGAGTTTCAAGTATTGCTATAGATTGAAGTTACTGGCATAAATGAATCAAGTTCAAGATCTCTTATTACTTTATATTCAAATGATATTAATTAGCACATATTTTGAGTATTTGGATATGGATACTTGTTGATGATAATAAACAAGTGGACTTCTCAAGCAGTAAAATGACCTATCAGATTATTAAGGAGCTGACCTAATGCATTACAATTCCTGAATGTTTTAAGAACTGTGTTGTATCTGAATGAGTTCTTAACAAATATTTATTGGTGGGAACTAAGGCATATGTGTTTGTGTGTGTATGAATGTAAGGTTAACTGAATTCTGTATTTTATAATATATATTTTATAAATAAATGTGCAAAATACACACTACGGTAACTGAAATCTGTAGTTATACACTTATAAATGCATATATAATGTATGCACATACATACACATGTAATATGAAATGCATATAGTATGAAAATATATATCTTTTATGAAAGATATATCTCGTATTATAAACATACACATATGTGTATATGGGTGAGTTTAAAAAAAAACCCCAAAACAACCATTATCTTTATATTTTTACACCCAACCATGTATAACAAAATAATTAGTGACATATAAAATTCCTCTATGCTAAAGATTATTCCTAAGGAGTGGATCTAGGAAAGGTATAGTGGAATAGCATTAAAGAAGCATTAAGAATTGCATATCTTAATTCTGTGGTATGAAAATCCACATGGGAAAGAAATGTCAGGGGACCATTTACAAATAAATAAGCAAAAAACATAATTTGATTTCAGGAAAATGAACAGGAATTACAAGTGAAATGATAAGATCAATAGTAGTTGAACTTCTTTACAAAGTTGAGGGAGTGATCTGGCAAGTATATCTTCTACAAAAGAATAAGGCTTCTTTTGGTCTTGCAAAAATTTGTGAATTTTGGTGGAACTTGACCTCAGATATTTCTAAAGAGGAGTAAGTTGTAATAATTAAGCTAACAATATTCTAAATGAGCAGAATGATATAATAACTCTGTGCCTAAAACTATGTTGCCTTCTTGTTGGATAGGATGATGGAATAAAATAATTCAAAACATATCCTTCTTGAAATTATGGAGACACAGGAAAAGGACCTGATGTCCTGGACCCATTATTTATCCCAACTGTTATCAGAAAATAACAACTAATTAACTATTTCTATTAAATATTTGCATTTTAAGATATGTAAGTTGAAAAGGAAGGAAACAAACAGGACCTTCCAGCTATCATTGTGGATCCCTCGAGTTTTCCCTCAAAACTGATAAGATCCTGTAAAATATCATTAGAGAATAAATAGCAATCTGGAGCTAACAGAAGAGCTTCTGCTTCTCATGAGAAAATTATAAGATAATGTTCATTTTCTTGTAATCATCCACTAAAATGATGCCTCAGGGAGAGCTGAAAAAATAATACATTCCAAATTGTTTATCTACTTTATTGAAATGATTCCTTTATGCGTCATCCAACACACAGTCTAACCCTGTGAAAAAACTTTATCATTAGCTTGTACCAATTTTTCATGAATTCCACTGGAAATAGGCTTTGTGAAAATAAATAACACTATTAGGCAACTTTGATGTGTTGATGATTTTTTTTAATAATATTTTATTGTGTTTTAGATGAAAGTTTATATAGCAAATTAGGCTCCCCTTTAATAATTTTTATACAAATTGTTCTGTTTGGTTACAATTTTTACAACATGCCAGTATTCTCATCATTTCTATTCTGTTCATTCTGTTTCCATTGATCTAGCTTCCCCTTCTTGCTGTCTCATCTTTGCTGATGGGTAATTGTTGACCATTTGGTCTCATATAGTTAATTGTTTAAGGGAACACATTACTCTTGGGAATATTGTTTATTTTATAAGCCAATCTATTATTATTTGGCAAAAAGGTGACCTGCAGAAATATCTTCGATTGCAAGTTTAAAGGGTACTTAGGGCCATAGTCTCAGGGGTTCCTCTAGTTTCTATTGGCCCAGTGGGTCTGGCCTTTTTTAAGAATTTGATTTTTTTCCTATATTTTTCTCCCAGTCTGTCTGGGGCCTTCTCTTGTGATTCTGGTCAGAACGATCAGTAGTGGTAGCTGGGCACCATCTACTTCTTCTGATCTTAGGTCTGAAGAGGTTGTGGTTTGTGGGGACTATTAGTCCCATGGCCTACTTTGTCCTTTGAGCCTTGATATCCTTCATTCTCTTTTGTTCCATATGAGTAGCGACCAATAGTTGTCTTAGATGCTTGCTTGCAAGCTTTTAGGACCCCAGACACTACTCACCAAACTCAGATGTAAAACATCTTTGTGAACTGTTATGTCGATTGACTAAATCATCACAAGACATTCTAGAAAAGTATATTCTGATAAAACCATTCATTAAATAAAGGTCCTCTAATTAGCAAATGGAGCCCTGATGGTGCATTGGTTAAGTGATATGGCTGCTAACCAAAAGATTGGCAGTTTGAATCTACCAGCCGGTCCTTGGAAACAATATAAGGCCGTTCTACTCTGTCCTGTAGGGTCACCATGAGTCAGAATTGACTCGACGGTAACCGGTGTGGTTTGATTTTTTAATTAGCAAATACCATTGGTTAATTTGTGAAGATGTATGACATTGTTAAACAACAAGGAGATATGATAGAGTTATCAGGCTTCTTTCTCAGGGCATCATTTCAAAAGGAAAGGACAGATCAAAACCTGTTGCTTAACTGCTTTCTTCCCATTCTACCATTTGTCTTTTGTTAACATGGACTTTCTCATTTATTTTTGAGTGTATTTCTCATATATCTTTGCAATATTTGTCTTACAGTAATTTTGTAATATATTATACGGATGAACAAGCCTGCAAAGATCCCAACAACCACCAGAATGGAGTAGGAGTTCCCTCTACAAAGCATGGTAATTATGACCATATCTGTCTACCAGTCTTTTGTTATTAATTTACTAGGCCATTTACTTTGTTTTCTTGATCATCCAAAATTAGTTGAGCATTTCTAATATATTGTGCATACTTTTTTCTAAAGCCAAATTCACTTATTTTGAGGAAAATTGTTTTCCATATTTATTTCAACAATCATAGGTTTCAAATGAATCTTCTCACATATCCTCTTATCATAGAGATCAAGTCTAAATGAGCATAGTTTCTGCTCAATTCTATCAGAGAAAAACAGTTAAAAAAAAAAGTTTTACGATTTATAGTAAAAAAAATGAAAGTACTGCTCCTGACTGTTGGTAAAAGGACTATGACCACATTTGAACCAATTTTGCCAAATGACCACCCCTAAATGCCTTTAGGAACAAAACACTGCCAATTTGAGTCAACTCACATTTGGTATATTGTTGTTTGTTATTAAAAAAAAAACACTCATTGTCATCAAGTTGATTCTGACTCCTAGTGAACCTATAGGACAGAGTAGAACTGCCCATAGAGTTTCCAAGGAGCCCCCCGTAGATTTGAACTGCTGACATTTTGGTTAGCAGCCATAGCTATTAACTGATATGCCACCAGTGTTGTTATTAGTTGCTGTCAAATCAATTTCAAATCATGACAACCCCGTGTATGTCAGAGTAGAACTGTTCCATAGGGTTTTCTAAGATGTTAACTTTTGAAAGCAGATCACCAGGCTTGTCTTCCGAGTTGCTCTGGTTGGAATTCTGAGTTGGATTCAAACCATTGACCTTTTGGTTAGCAGTTGAGCATTAAACTCTTTTCACCACCCAGGGATTACTACATTGGGTATAATATATGCAAATTTAATCCCAGACCATGTACTACCAGATAAGACCAAAAAAAAGTATGAGATAAGGAATATGTAGAGTTGTGTTACTGCTGTTCCCCGCCCACATTAAAACTGCTTATACTCAAACATTTCTGGTGGCATTTTGGCCTTGCTTCCTCTCATAGTCGGTCTGAGAACTCAGTCATTTAAATGCCATGGTAACTTTTAAAATGTTTTCTATCTCCAAGTGCTGTTCAGTTCAAATACATCCTTGCTAATTTTCTGCCTACTGGATAAGTCAATCACTCATAGAGGGGTACTGATGCCCCCAATTGCAGTATTCCATTTGTGAATTTCTCCTGGAATTTCTCCAGGACACCTGCTTCCGATAAGGTGAACTCTACTATGACTCTGGATTTGCCTGTCTCTCCAGATTTCTGGGTGATGGCTAGCCCTGCAACCTCAGTTCTTTTATGGGTCCAAGAAAAGTAATTGATTTTCAGGTTTTTTAGCTTTTTCTTGTAAGAATGGGAGTGTCAACTTCCAAATTCTTTTTATTTCAGAGCAGAAACAAAAAAGTTGTGTTCAAGTATTTTGCGTTCTAAAGCATGGTCCTCACAATTTCGTTTGAATTTCTTCTGGCTGGGACACTATAATAGGTGGGCGTGCTGATTAAACAACTTTATCACCCCTCAAATATTTTCATGTGCTATCAACTTCATAATGGGAACCCCATCCATATCATTCTTCAAAGCTACCTAAAAATTCTACACGATTGCACAGTTCCTCTGTATTCTAATTTCTCTCCCATTTTGATGGCATGCACTCTCCCCTCATCATGCAGCCCCTTGTGCCATGACTAAGCACACATCCTGAGTATTTTCTCAGCTTCATGAGAAAAGGTTACATAAAAAACACATGATTGGGGAGCTCTTATCATCACAGCATACACTGTCATCAGCATAATAACATTAAGTTATTTATCCCTTGTTATTAAAAATCGTTTTTAGATTCACTTGGTATTGATAGCATTTCAACCACGTAGGAAGAAACATTTAATTTGTGTTTCAGGGAGGAAACAGGTGATTACTCCTCTCAGGGAACCCCTGACTTAACCTACTACAACAGGCTGATTTTCTTACCACCAGAAGCTTGACCAAATTAAATTATATATTATAATCAAAGTGAATGATTTGGCATTTACACATCTTCCAACTTGGTTTTTTACAAAGCTAAAAAAGAGAATTTGAGAATAAATAGTTATAGTATCTCCTTGAAATAAAGTGTTCTAACTTTTAAGTATACCAAATGATTTGGGATTTCTAGATGTATTGACTCAAGCCTGATATAAAATCCACAGGATCCCAATTACCATTAGTCTTACTTCTTTTTACCCCTGACAGTGTGACGTCCTGGGTCTTCACAAGCAAAGCTGTCCACTAATCACCCACAAATACTGGGAGTGAACAAATCCAATTACATGATTTTCATCAGAATAAACTATATAGAAGAGTTAGTAAGAAAGTTTCTTTATGTTTGAATTTTACATAGATCGCTTTAGTTTTCTGAGGGTAGTGCCATTGTTTTAAGTAACTTGTAAGACATCCAATATAATATTAAAGACACATTGAATAATAAAAGATATATGACAAAATGTTTTCAGTAAAAGAATCGAACAACTTTTTAGTAATACCTTGAATAGTTATACTATATTATTTTAAAAATGTATTTATTTAAATTTGTCAAATTCAATAACATATTCTATGATTGAAATATGCATACATTACATGCTGATAATTTTAGTGTATTATATTTCTCAACCCCCAGTTTTAACCATCAAATAATATTTTTGTATTTATTTGTAGGGGTACATGTGTAGGTATGTTTATGTGTGTGATCACATATACATGTCCAGTTCCAGGTCATTTTGAGAACAGGTATTTGATAAAATAAACATTTTACCTGCATTAATTTATATTCAAAACATGACAAAGAATTTGAGTTAAATGCTTTAGAGTATTACAGGACAGAGGTTTTCCATTTTATATAAATAATAAGGAACTTCCTTTAGAAGGGGTTCATTATCACCTCAACCAAGGCTCAAGGAATCAGGTAACTCATAGGTATCTGCACCAGCCATGTTGAAAATATCTTTTTAAATCCCCTTTATTGCTTCAGCTGTAATATTTTCTGAATGAATTCATATTTTCTGATATTTAGTCATGTCACCTTACCTTAGTTATGTACATTTTCAGAAGAAATCAATATGTATTTGAGAAATAGTAAATGCCAGGAAAATAGCAGTGAAGAAATGGTAAGAAGTCTAAGTCTTTTATTAAAACATTTTCTTATAAATTTTTAGCAATTTTGACTTAGCAGATAAATCTTGAGAAGTATTTCCCTGAAATATATCATAATTTAACACTGTACTGCCTACCTTGTTCATGTATTTTATAGGTGATGAAAAGGAAAAAAAAAAGTGTTCTTTTATTGTACTTAGAGATAAAACTACCATATTAAAAGATTCCCTGCCCCCCAAAACAATTAGTTAATTAACAGTTACTGACTATTGAATATTTTGCAGATGACAGAAGAAATATTAATTAAGCAAATTAGTTTATTAATGCAGCCATTGCTTTTTGTTTATTTGTAAGAGACCCAATTTTCCACTTCAGAGGACATATTGAGATATTGATATTATATGCAGTCTTACATAGTACTTAAGTAAAAAAAAAAAATATGTGCTCATTTATGTATTTCTATATATGTTCATATATATATATATATATAGGAGCCCTGTGGCACAGTGGTTAAGAGCTCTGCTGCTAACCAAAAGGTAGGCAGTTCAAATCCACCAGCTGCTCCTTGGAAACTCTATGGGGCAGTTCTACTCTGTTCTATAGTGTTGCTATGAATTGGAATCGACTGAACAGCAACGGATTTGTTTATTTTTTTGGTTTTATATATAAATATATGTATATATGTGTGTGTGTGTGTATGTGTATTTGTTGTTGTTAGGTGCAGTCGTTGATTCTGATTCATAGCGATCCTGTGCACAATAGAATGAAACACTGCCCAGCCCTGCACCCTCCTCAAAATGGTTGCTATGCTTGAGCACATTGTTACAGCTACTGTGTCAATCCTTCTTGATGAGGGTTTCCCTCTTTTTAGCTGACCCTCCACCAAGCATGATGTCCTTCTTCAGGGACTAATCCCTCCTGACAACATGTCCAAAGTACTTGAGACATAGTCTCTCCATTCTTGCTTCTAAGGAGCATTCTGGTTGTACTTCTTCCGAGACAAATTTGTTTCTTTCTTTTGGCAGTCCACGGTATATTCAATATTCTTCTCCAACACCATAACTCAAAGACATCAATTCTTCTTTGGTCTTCCTTATTCATCATTCAGCTTTCACATGCATATGAGGTGATAGAAAACACCATGGCTTGGGTCAGGTGAAAATGGGAGAAAATGGAATATCAGGGGAGGGGGTGGACTTTTCTGTTTAGCTTCTTACTTATACTACCTCAACAAGTGAATAAAAGTGTGATTGTTTCTTTCAGTTTATCTTGTTTCAATTGACCACGTAAACACCTGGCAGCTCCGCTCTCTCTGACAATTGCTTGTTCCTTTAATGAACTTTAGTAATGCGACAAAATGTGAAATTGTAAGAAGCTAATGATCTCAGAGTAATAAAAATGAATACTTCATTCAATACATATTAATTGAGCGTCTATTAGTCTGCATATTCCACATTTTATAAAACCATGAGCCTTTATCCCTTATAAAATAAGAATATTTTTATTAATATAAATGAATGCTGATGATTATAAAATGTCTATTGGAGGGTTTCCTTTGAGAGTTTGTAAGGTGTGGCCGGAGAAGCTGCTATTTGACACACTAATTATGAATTTATTTTAACAGGATATTGTTAAACAAAATAATAATAATCACTGGAAGTTAGCAAAACTTTTTCAGTCTCATTAAAGACATTTGTCTGGCTATGCCTTTTATTTGTATCCTTTAATTAATATCTGTGGCTTCCAGAGAATGTGATAATTAGTTCTCCATAATTGTGTGGCAATGATTTAGGTTAATTATCATTAAACATATTTCAGTAGTCTTTTCAGATTTAATTAGAAAATGACATCCACTCAATTCAAGGTTTTTTCTCCAAACTGAAATAAATTATTTTCTCGATTTTTTCTTTCCTGTGTTTATTTCTGAGAAAGGTTTATTTTATGTGAGACAAAACAAGATGCTTTAAAAGTATAACTTTTTGAAAATATGTTTACAGCATTCCCAACATGTCTTCCACTATGAATTACTTATGCTTTGGGTTACTAGTGTCTCTAATTGGAACAAATTTCAGTAGGCTCCCTGAATTGTTGAATATGTTCTTACTACACCTTTGAGTTTGAGGGGATATACAAGGGAACAACAACAAAAAAACATTTTTAATAGATTTTTTTCTTAAAATCTCTAAGAATATTCCCACAGATATGTGTAGAATTAAGTCACACATGGTTTTTGTTCTGGTTAGTTGCCATCAAGTTGGTTCCAACTCATAGCGACCCTATGCATAACAGAGCGTAACACTGTCTGCTCCTGAGTCATCCTCATAATCGTTGCTATGTTTGAGCCCGTTGTTGCAGCCACTGTGTCAATCCATCACCCTGAGGGTCTTTCTCTTTTTTGCTGACCTTCTGCTCTCCAAGCCTGATGTCATTCTCCAGGGACTGATTCCTCCTGCTAACATATCCAAAGTACATGATACAAAGTCTCCCCATCCTCACTTCGAAGGAGCATTCTGGCTGTACTTCTTCTAGGAAAGATTTTTTCATTCTTCTGGAAGTCCATGATATATTCAATATTCTTCACCAATGCCATAATTCAAATGCATCAATTCTTATTTGGTCTTCCTTATTCATTGTGTAGCCTTTACACATATGGGATTAAAAATACCATGGCTTGGGTCAGGAGCACCTTAGACCTCAAAGTGACATCTTTGCTATTTAATACTTTTAAGAGGTTTTTTGCAGCAGATTTGCCCAATGCAATGTATTGTTTGATTTCTTAACTACTGCTTCCTTAGGTGTTGATTGTGGATCCAAGGAAAAACGAAATCCTTGACATGTGTAAATTTTTCTCCATTTATCATAACGTTGCTTATTGGTCCAGTCGTAAGGATTTTTCTTTTCTTTGTGTTGACGTGTGATCCATCAAAGGCTGTAGTATTTGATCTTCATCACTAAGTACTTCAAGTACTCTTTGGTTTCCCCAAGCAAGGATTTGTTATCTGAATGTCCTAGTTTGTTAATGAGCTTTTCTCCAATCCTGTTGCTGCATTTTTTTTTTTTACTCTGATTATTTCCTCAACATATAGTTTGAATAAGTATGGTAAAATGATACAACCATGACACACACCTTTTCTGATGTTTAACCACACAGTTATCTCCTTGTTCTGATCAAAAAGACTACCTCTTGGTCTATGTACAGGTTATTCATGAACAAAATTAGGTGTCCTGGAATTCCCTTTCATCACAACGTTATCCAAAATTTGTTACGATCCACACAGTTGAATGCCTTTGCGTAGTCAATAAAAACAGGTAAACATCTTTCTGGTATTCTCTGCTTTCAGGCAAGATGCATCTGACATCAGCAATGATATCCCTCATTCCACATCCTCTTTTAAATCTGGCTTGCCTTTCTGACACTTCCATGTCCATATACTGCTGAAACCATTTTTGAATTATCTTCAGCATAATTTAAGTTGCATGTAATATTAATGACATTGTTCAATACTTTTCGAATTTCCTTGGATCACCGTTTTGGAATGAGAATGAATATGGATCGCTTCCAGTTGGTTGGCCAGGTAGCTGTCTTTCAAATTTCTTGGCATAGATGAGTGAGCACCTCTAGCTCTGCATCCGTTTGTTGAAACATCTCAGTTGGTATTCCGTCAATCCCTGGAGCCTGTTTTTCACCAATGCCTGCATTGCAGCTTGGACTTCTTCCTTCAATACCATTTGAGAAAATGTTGAGCATGTTCTTCCGTTTTGGTTTTCTAACTCCAAGTCTTTACACATTTCAGTATAATAATTTACCTTCTCTTCTTGATTCAACCTTTGAAATCTTCTGTTCAGGTCTTTTATGTGTTCATTTCTTTTTTTCACTTTAGCTGCTCTACATTCAAAGCAAGTTTCAGTCTCTTCTTACATAAATTTTGGTCTTTTCTTTTTATCTTTTCAATGATCTTTTGCTATTTTTTGCTATATTCATGTAGGATGTCCTTGATGGTCATTCCACAATTTATGTAGTCCTTGATCTTTAGTATTCAGCACATCAAATTTGTTCTTTGGATGGTCTCTAAATTCAGGTGGCATATACTCAAGGTCATACTTTGGCTCTCCTAGACTTGTTTTAATTTTCTTCATCTTCAACTTGAACTTTCATATGAGCAATCAATGGTCTGTTCCACAGTCACTGGCCTTGTTCTGACTGATGATATTGAGTTTTCCATCATCTCCTTCCACAAATTTGGAGTTTATTTGATTCCTATGTAATCCTTCCAGCAAGATCCATTTGTATAGTCACTGTGTATGTCATTGAAAAGAGTTATTTGCAATGAATAAGTTGGTAGTCTTGCAAAACTCTATTGTTCAATCTCCGGTGTCATTTCTATTACCGAGCCCATATTTTCCAACTAAGGACTCTTCTTTGTTTTGCATTCCAGTCGCCAGTAACTATCAATGCATCTTGATGTCATGTTTGATCAATTTCAGACTGCAGTAGTTGGTAAAAATCTTCAATTTCTTAATCTTTTCCATTAGTGGTTGTGTGTAAATTTGAATAATAGTCATATTAACTGATTTTCCATGTATGTATATGGATAGCGTCCTATCACTGACAGAGTTGTATCTCAGAGTAGATCTTGAAATGTTGTTTTTAATGTTAAATCCATGCTGTTCATCTTCAATTTGTCATTCCATTGTATTAGATTATACAATTGTCTGAATCAAAATAGTCCATTTCAGCTCACTAATGCCTGGGATATTGATCTTCAAGGCTTCTGTTTCATTTTTGACAACTTCTATTTTCCCTTGATTCATACTTTGTATATGTCATGTTTTGATTATCAGTGGATGTTTGCCACTATTTCTTCTCATTTTTAGTCGAGCCATGTCAACAAATGAAGGTCCCAAAAGCTTTACTGCATCCACGTCATTGAAGTTGACTCTACTTTGAGGAGGCAGCTCTGCCCCAGTCGCATTTTGAGTGCCTTCCAACCTGAGGGGCTCATCTTAAGGTTTTCTCTGTCCAAATTTTTTTAGAAGTAGATTACCATGTCCTTCTTCGTAGTCTGTCTTAGTTGATAAGCCCCACTGAAACCTATCCACCATGGGTGACCCTGGTGTATCTGAAATACAGGTGGTATGGCATTCAGCATGACAGCAACACACAAGCCACCACAGAATGACAGACTGACAAATGGTGGATCACATATAAGGCAGGGGCAATTTTTTTTTTTATTCCTTTAGTCTAAAACCTAAATGATGGTTTAAAATGAAAGCAATAAGAGAACAAACAAAAACCAAATCAAATTGTTGCCAAGTGCCCAAGTTTAGATCACAAGTTTTTGGCCTGGAAATTTCATAACAAAGCTTCTGCAGGAATGATAGAATGAATTAAGTCAGAGTTAAGCAAGGGCCTGATCAAAGCCTTGTAGCTCATAAGTTATTTCTATTCTAAGTTTAATATAAACTCTTTAGGGAATTTTGAAGAGAGAAATATTTTCATCTGACTCATGGTTGGTAAATATTACTCTGGTTATGTCTG
This sequence comes from Loxodonta africana, assembly GCF_030014295.1. Taxonomy (NCBI): domain Eukaryota; kingdom Metazoa; phylum Chordata; class Mammalia; order Proboscidea; family Elephantidae; genus Loxodonta; species Loxodonta africana. The sequence continues at coordinate 165,905,124 of NC_087342.1, forward strand.
TTTTACATTGTCAGTGGTCTCTTGATAAATTATGAAAACAAAGAAAAATTTGACCTTTTATATTTACTCTTATATTTATATAGCTGTGGTATTATTTGATTCTTCCCTTATATCCAAACTTCCATTTAGTCGCATTCTCTTGCACCTGAATGATATTATTTTCCTTTTCTAATGTAGGTCTACTGACAGTATTAGGGTCGATGTGAGTCAGAATTGACTGGACAGCAATGGTTTGGTTGGTTTTTTGATTGTTAATATTGGCAATAAATTAACTTGCTTTGAATATACTCGAAAATATTTTAATTTTACCTTTATTTTTAACCTTTTGAAACAATTGTAGATTCACATGCAATTTTAGAAATAATTTAAAGTAACACCAGGTACTTTTCTTTCAGCTCCCTCAGTGGTAAGTAACATCTTGCGTAACTAAAGTACAGTATCGCACCCAGGAAGTTGACATAATACACTGTATTATTCAGGTTTCACTAGTTTTACGTGCATTCATTTGTGCGTTTTTGTGTATAACTAGTTCTTCTGTCCATATAGGATGAACAGTTGCAAATCCCAAACCAAAATCAACAACTTTTTCCTGTGAAATCCAAAACCAAGGGAAGGATATTCATAGATATGTTTGCCTTTCAGCTTTCCATTTCTGATAAGTAAGAGCTTGTTAACTATTGTCGTTATAGGTCCTTAAGTCAATTTTGACTCATGATGACCCTATAGGACAGAGTAGAATTGCCCTATCGAGTTTCCTAGGCTGACATTTTTCCGGGAGCAGTACATCAGGTCATCCCTCCTGAGGAGAGGCTGGTGGGTTCATATTGCAGATCTTTCATTTAACAACCAAGCTGCTTAATCATTGCAACTCCAGGGCTTGTTAACTAGTCTGAGTGAAATGGCTGCTGCCTTTGTTTAATATTCTCCATCCCTTTTCCCCCTAACTCATATTCATGTTTTGTATATACCTTTTTGATGAACACCTTAAGTGCTTTTAGCATATAAAAACACTATTAACTGACAGAAGGAAGAGGAATCACCTTTTCAGATTGTCCTTCTTGTTGCAACATCAAAACAAACAAACAAAAAATCCATTTTCTTGTTTTCTTGGAGCCTTATCTGAGAACACTTTACATAAGGAACAAGATTCTCAAGGTGACCACTTTGGGGGAAAATTTACATTTGGAACCATAGGTTTCTTGTCATTGTCATCCTTCCATCAATACCTGGCACATTCCTCATCACATAATGGGTTTCAAAAACCAAAGAGAGAGGAAGAGCTATTTGCCATCACATATTGATAAGCTGAACTTTAAAATGTGTTTTTTACGTTATACCCTAAAATTGATCTGATGTACACACACACAAAAAAGTATGTAGCATTTAAAGAAAAAAAGAATAAATGTCTTTTTTAAACAGGGTAAATCATTATCAATGCTTCAAAAACCTGTCTCTAAAATCATAAACTTGTTTTCTGATAACAAAATGTCTTATTGAAACAACTCAATAATTCAAAAAGGCCGTATTGAATATTTCTTATAAAATGCTGAGATTGAGGTACATATGCACTAATTCTGTTTTTAGTCATTGAATATATGGTCTTGGAGAAATCTGCATGATTGTGAGTTTTGTGCCAAGTAAATTCTGGCTTATTACATATGTGCATTATTTGTCTAATTTTATGTTCATTTTTTGGTAAAAAACATGGCCTCTGAATTTAAGCCAGCTTTTTTTAATCCAGTGCTCAACCGTAAAGGAAGTACTGCTGTTTTGTCAGAGGCATAACAGTCTCCAAAGCGGCACATTAATAAGGCACAACAATAAGGAATATTAAAACTAAGTTGTTTGCGATTATATTTTTCCTTTGTGCAAACCGTAATCTCCAAGTAAAATAAAATCCCTCTATAATTTTTCTGTTGTTTTCTATTGCTCTTTACACACCTAAAAGTTAATGTTGACATTAATTACATTAATAAAACCTGAAATTTGATGACTTTAAAAAAGTTTGAAGAATATTATTTCAGAAGTGCAACTCTGCTCCAGCATTCCCTTTTCTACTTTTTAAACTATTTTCAGTGATACTGAGATTTTTAGTGGTGCCCTTTAGTCAAATAGAAAATCATTACTATATCAGAGCAAAAATATAAGAGCGTGAAATCAACAATCAAATGCATAAAAGATATTTGCATATTTTTCTCTAGATACAAGTCTCCTGCACCCAGTGTTTAGTAAATCATGAAATACATCTGTAGAACATACATTGTCAAAAATATAGGAAGAGTACCTTATATATATATTTTTTAACATATTGAAAACCTCACTTTATTGATAAATTTCCTGTCTTTCACTGAAAGGCATGAAAATATGATTTTAATGTTGGCAGGCTTTATTAGCTGAGGCTGTCTAATCATATTTAATCTGTCCAAAAAAAAAAAGGTAATGCTGTTTGTCTACTAAGAATGCCAGTCCCTATTTGGAGTACCTTTCATGCATCCAGGCATTTTACGCTTTGAAATCACGGTGATGGTACATGATTAGAACTGTCAAAATTTTATGTGTTCTTTTGAATTTATAATTTACCCTTTTTTAACTTGACAGGCGATGATTCTTTTTCAAATTTTAAAGACACGGATGAAAATATTTATATATTAACAAAATCCCACATTTCCCACACTTCTTACAAATGACGAGTACACAAAAGTGACACTGTGTTTGAAGTCACACATCATAGCATTTGATTAATCTTTTTTCAGGCCTTAGCCTTGACAGGTGCTGATGGTTTCCTTCCTATCTTAGTAACTGCTGCAAGCTGTCACATCTACTCCCAATTAATACATATCTGTTACAGTCCAGCACCTCTAACAAATGCAAAACTACAAAATATTTCTTCAACTTTTCACTAACCAGGTGTTGCCATGGTATCTGGTCTGGCAGGCAAAGCCATGTGGCCTGTTTCTGACAAGTATATTGTCAATCATTAGTCCTACAGATTTTACTCACACACAAAAGCCCTTCGTATGGTAATAGAATTTTGACTTACAATGTAAATTGTTGAGAAAAATATAGAAAACATTTCAGTAAATATTTTATATGACTCTATACTGATTGATATTACTGCAAATTGATTTTTTTTGTGATTCTTCCTTCAGGCTTCAATTTGAAAACTTGGGTTTTCTAAAACATCATTCAAGCTTTGGTAAATTCCAGGCATTATGCTACTTTATCTTTATTTAAACAAAAATCAATCACTCAATTTGGATGGACATTTTTTGGAGTTTTACTAGCACTTATTAAATTCTAACTAAAAACATATTAGAAAAATAGCCTATAAGAAGAACATTTTATTACTTTGTCAGGGGATTCTAAAGTAATATTCAGGAAAGAAAATACATATGCTGGATTTTTTAAATGATCAGATTTTAAAAAATAAAAAGTTCTTAAATCATTTGACTGATGTCTTTCCTACTCAACCAATTAAAGAAACGCCAATTATGCACTTCAAAATTATAATGCAGTTGAAGCGAGAAAGTTAAATATAGCATTCTTCACATTAATGTGAAGAGAATTATTTCTACTGTAAAATGTATTGAAATGGCACTAGAACAGAGAGTGATTTATTTTTTCATTTTTAATACAGTACTGTAGGTGAGTGAAAGAGAGATACATAATTGTTTAGTTCTTTCAGTGAAAGAGAATCTCAGTTTGATGGGCATGGCAATATTAATTAAAATTTTATTTTCATTGTGGCAGAGTCAGCAGATAACTGTACATGGAGCTGTAAAAATGAATGTGAACAAGCAGCTGATTGTCTCTTGGAAGGGTAATTGTTAAAAATTTACATATAATAAGATCACTATGTATACCACATATAAGAAAATCCTCCATTTGTTAAATTAGAAATTGTTTAAAAATAATCAAATTGAATGCATATTTTTAAGAATGTAAAAAGCACTTAATATCTATTTATAATATTTGATTATTAACATTTTCCCATTTGCTATTTAAAATTATATATTATATGTGAAATAACAGATTCACTTAAGAGTGAAATTATTTCCTTTCTTTTCATGAAATGTTTTTTGAGACTTTTCACAAGTATTGTTGACATTGCTGTTTTTTTGAGTGATCTAACAGTGTTTTCAAGAATTTTATTTTAGAAAACTTAAAAAATATGTCTTGAGAATCCTCTATTCTCTGTTCACTGTCAAAAAGATTTTCAGGAAGAACTATTTTCAGATGTTCCACTTATCATGAACAGAAAAATGGTCCTGTGGGGCAACTTCCTGCACCTAAGAAGTTTGTGTAACACTAGCAGAGTGTGGTTGGTTATTATTGATAGACTGCTGGAGGTAGGGAGAGTGATATTTTTACAGTAGATGTTAGTATATGCTTGTATATTATACATAGGGCTAAGATCAGTAAACATTTCCTACATTTTTGTGATGGTAGAAACAAAGATAGCATGCCAGTTATTGGTCTTGATTATTCTTGTATGTGGATCAATAAATTCCACCTTACCTAAGTCAGTTTGGGAGCCCTGGTGGCACACTGGTTAAAAGCTCAGCTGCTAACCCAAAGGTGGGCAGTTTGAATCTACCAGCCGCTCCTTGGAAACCCTATATAGCCATTCTACTCTATCCTGTAGGGTCGTTATGAGTTGGAATCAACTCGATGGCAATGGGGTTGGTTTTTAAGTCTGTTTGAATTGAGTGCATTTGAAATTCATATTAAAAAGCAGATTGGGAATTAATTATAGAGAAGTGATTTTTATTTTCTTAAGGAACAGTTAATTTAAAGGTAATAGTTTACACTTGTATTAGAAGTACAAAAGTAGATGAAAATAAAATGTTTAATGGTCTAAACATCATTTTGAATTGCAGCATTTGCTCTTATAAGCATTATTTCTAAATATTGTTATTCTGTCTTTATGACACAATTAAATCAATTTCAGAGGATCCTATGTAATATATACTACATTAACTCAACATTGTCAAAGAAGAGTCATAAGCTTCTTGAAATCATATGAATGTGAAAAATAATTCAGGGGGAAAGGAGGGAAAATAAAGAAAGTGGTTTTTTTTTTTGTTATTTGTTTTAATGTTTTGAAATATGTCTTCCATAAAGATTTTTTTTTCCTGATTACACATTAGATCTCACAGTTTTCCCCAACAAAATGGATACTGTTTTGCATTAATGGCATATGGGATATAGATAATAAATAGAACATGTTTAGAATGTTACAACATGAAAGGCATTTTCTTACATATTACGTAATTTGGCACATACCATTTGAAATAAAATAAATGGGGAAATAAACAAGGGTTTGACTTTAATTTCTGATCTGTGAAGAAACTGACAGCTTAAGTTAAGAAGAAATAACCTTTGCACACATAAAGATATACTTCAGTGTTTAATGTTTGTTAATATAATTATTTGCTTAAGCCTTTCCATATGTTTCACACTTCTTAAAAATTTTGTTAATTCATATAATTGCATCTCTTGTGTATAACAAATGTTACTTTCTCACACTATTTGTAATTTTAATCATTTGTAAATGAATGTGTAGATCTACGGAATTACCTATGAAAGAGGCAAATATGATTAACTTGAAGTATTCAAAACAATTTATAATGTGTTATTTTATTCTTTTTCTTAAAGGCACACAGACATTCGTTTAATGGGTAACCAAGTACATCTTTCTAAGGTATCAAAATCCCTAAATTTTAACCTGGTTTGGTTTTGGGTTTTTTGCACTTCCTAATTTACTTGAAAAGCCTTTCGGTATGTATAGTAGAAGCAACTGAGAGAAGCAGCAGTCACAGGTCTGTTTCATTCTGCTGTATGTGCTTAAAAAATTATTAATATTTTGGAATCAGTTTCACAATCTTTAAAATGGAAATAATAGGACTCACCGAATTGAGTTGTAGTAAGATTGAATAAGAATGGCTTTTAAATAATTTCACAAGCTATGAAATAACATACAGATATTTGACATTGTTGTTAGTCATGAGTTAAACTTATTCTGTGCTCCAACACCATAAGAAGAATGATTTAGAGTTGTTTTTCCATACTCATTTTGTGTAATTTTTTACTTGTTATCAACATACTGTATCTTGAGAATCATGAGTTAGCACGGACAGGCAATTTGTTAAAATGGAAAGAAAGAAAAACATGTTTTGTATAAAATCAACTTGAATTTTATTATTGGCTCTACTATGTACAGGCATGGATTTTGATATGGTACTTAACCTTTTGGCTCCTTGTCCTAATTTGTAAAAGAAGAAGAAAAGTACATTTATAAAATTATTGTAAAACTTGCCCCTTCTAAGAAATTGTTAGTATCTAAAAAACCCATATAAAATTTGTGAAACATAAGGTTGATTTATTTTACGATGTTTTCACTTTCTCTTATCTCCTTATCTTGTCTTGTCTTGTCTTGTCTTGTCTTGTCTTGTCTTGTCTTGTCTTGTCTTGTCTTGTCTTGTCTTGTCTTGTCTTCGCCCTCCCCCTTAATTGGCTGTGGATAGGGCCATTGTGATACCTAGGGTTTTCATTGGCTAATTTTCAGAATTAGATCACTAAGGCTTCCTTCCTTCTCTTCTTACCCATTTTAAATTATTTCATTAAGTATTTGTGTTTACTGTTTGCTCCTTTGGTGCTCTTTTACTTCTATTAACTAAAAAAAAAATTAACTAGCTTGTCAAAATTACAGTTCCAGTTAAGATAAATTCTCTTTCTATAGCTTTCCAATTGATTGAGGCTATAGAAGTACATACACCATTTTGACTGTTTTCAATTTAAGTTCACGACCATAAACATCCAAAGAGCCCGAAAGTGACTTATAAGAGCATGCTATGGTTCCTTAGTCCGATTTTCCCTTATTTTATGGATTATTTTATATAATTGTATCTTGCCTTAGCACCCATGACATTCTCTCTCTTCGTTTTCAGCAGGTGATCTTACTGTATACTTAACAGAGAAAATTGAAGTAATGGAAGAGATTTTCCCAAAATCCCCTCTATGATATCTGTACCTCATTCACTCACACTCATGTTACTAAGAATAAACTGTTCATGTGCTTATCTACAGTAATTCCTCTTATTGTTCATTAAAACTCACCCCTGTCACTCAAGGACTTTGCTAGAATGTTCCTCTTTTTCTCCCAGTTTCTCAATGCCTCCCTGTCTAATGGATTATTTCAATTAACACACAAACATGCTGTTATCACTCACATTACAGAAAATAAACCTTTCCTTGACCCATTTACTCTCCAGCTGTTGTTCCATCTATTTATTAATTTTCAATGTAAATTTTCTAAAAATAGTTTTCCATACTCTAGGTCTCCAATTTCATTCTTTTAAATTCACTCTAGTCAGTATTTTCTTCCCATCATGCCACTAAAACCACCCTTGTAACAGTCATCATGATCTATGTAATACTAAATCTAATGGTCAAATCCTAATCCTCATCTTATTTTAGCTATTCACAACATTTGATGCAGTTTATCACTCCTTCCTCCTGGAAATAATTTCAGTTGGCTACAGTTCCATCACCTGTCTTCTAAGATTCCGCACTCTCTTGGTTTTTCTTTTATACCATTTACTGTTTCTTTTCAGTTCTCTTTTGCCAGTTTCTTTTTTCCCTCCAAATGATCTAAACATTGCAATGCCTCAAGGTTCAATACTGGAAATTATGTTCTCTACCTACAATTTTTACTATAATGAAATTTTCCAGTCTCATTTTAAAGAATAGCTCTTTACTGACACTTCCAAATTTATATCTCTTGCCTGAATTACCCATGTCTTCTCTGATTTCAAACACAGTTATCCTACTTAACATCGCTCACCGAAAACCTCCACATTGGTGTTCCATAGACATTTAAACTGCATACATCCCAAACAAAACTTCTCACATTCCCTTCCAAACCTTCTCTCACAGTCTTAATATCTTTCTTCTCATCTAATTGTTGTCATTGTTAGCACAGCAGAACAAAATGCTGCCCAGTTCTCTGCCATCCCCATGACCAGTTGTGGATCAAACCACTGTGATCCATAGGGACACACCACAGTATTCCACATTTCAGTGGAATCTATCCTTTCATGATCTCAGGTCCAAATTCTTGGACTTATCCTCCTCTTCTTATTCTCTCGGATGCTATATAATTAATACAATAACAATCTCATTGACTCTATCTCCAGATCTGATCACCATTTACCAGCTTTCTTGATGCCACTGTAGTCCGAGATACTATCATCACTTACGTGGAATATTCCATACCTGCCTTGCTACATAGTCAATTCTTAGCCCAGAACCTGGGTCATCCTATTAAATACAAGTCAATTTGTGTCACTCTCTGCTCAAAGCCCTTCAGTAGCTCTCCATTTCTCTCAGGATATAAGTCAAATCTTTAACAATGGTCTAGATGGCCGTAAAACATCTGACACACATCTAACTTTCTTTTCTCCTTTCACTCTGCCTAGAACATTCTTCTCCCTGATACCATCATGGCTCACTCTTCACATCCTTCAAGTCTTAAATAAAATTTTATATTCTCAATAAAGCCTATCAGTGTTATACTAGTAAAATTGCAACCCCTTCTCTCCCCCACTGTGAACACTCTCAAACTCCTTTAGATCAATGTTTTACTTTCCATAGCATTTAAAACTTCTAGGATACTATGTAATTATTAACCTTATTTTTTTTATTATCCATCTGCTCTCATTGAATTTTAAGTTCTATAAGTGCATATGTTTTTGCCTATTTTGTTATCTGATGACTAGAAAGTGCTCAAAAATATTTATTTAACTAGTAAGTGCTTGATAAATATTTATCGCTTGGATGGATCATAGCTGTTATTATGGTTGGGGAAAAATACACAGAGAGATGAAATAACGTGCCCAAGATCACACTAAAGTAGTAGCAAAGATGAGATTGTGATTGCAGGTAGTAAGGTTATAAGATCTCACTGCCTTCAGCAACATCACTATATTTAAATCAAATTAGAAACCATACTTTCCATCATATATCTTTCTGCTCTGCTGCATTTTCATCTCTACTGTTGCATTGACTGTTCTTATTTTCTTCTTTTGTTTCAAACAATACAGTTTATAAGTAGACTATTTGGATATTGGATAAAGGTTAGTGGTATATTCTTTGAACAAATATTAATAGCACCATTTATCCAATTCCCAACTACTGCAGCTTATATCTGAAATCAAACTTAGCCATAGGTAATAGGTATCAAGAATTGTACATGCTCTTGAGCTCCGAATTTCTGCGAAATTTTAGCAAAATCTGTATAAAGAAGAAAAGATTATCAATGTTTTAAGATGAAACTCTTACCATCTGGGTAGTTGTTTCGATATTGGTTAGAAATCATAAAAAATATAGATAATATATGTTGCATATATTAAGAGATATAGTCATTTTAAGTACTCCTTTTCAACAACTTTACAAAGAAAAATGCACAAAATTGTATACAGAATGTTTCAGTGATAATTGCAAACTTATATGGATATATTAATTATGATATACTTGCCTGATTGAAATAATATAGACCTCATTTCTATTCAGTATATCAATGATTTAATCTAAGAAAAAATTATGTGAAAACTTAATGTCACCTATCTGCTTTATGTTTAACCTTCACTAGACATACTGGGTTTTTTAGATATCAGGCTACTTCAGATGTCAAAGTAATTTGCATACTACAGTAGCTGCTCCTTGGAAACTCTATGTAGAACTACTCTGTCCTACAGTGTCTTTATGAGTAGTAGTCAAATCGATGGCAATCGTTTTGGTTTTGGGTTATTATGAAAAGTCCCAACTGCATTCCAAAATGCTCTCTTACTCTAGAACCTAAAACAGTTGTCAAGGTAAATCTAATTATCTACATGGCAAATGCTTTTAAGAGGTTCAAATGACAGCACATTTCTTATCAGAAATCATGCGGTCCAGAAAGGAGTGGTACAGCATTTTTAAAGTGCTGAAGAAAAAAAAAAGAGAAAAAGAACTTTCAACCCATGAGTATAGAACCAGTGAACATATTCTTCAGAAATAAACATGAAATAAAGACATCGTTATGTCTGAAGGTAGACTAAGAGAATTCCTAGCTAGTAGGCCTGCAGTGGAAACTCTGGGTGGTGCAATCCATTAATGTGCTTGGCTACTGGTCAAAAGGTTGGAGGTTCAAATCCACTCAGAAGCACCTCAGAAGAAATCTCTGACAACCTACTACTGAAAAAGCAGCCACAGAGCTCAGTTCTACTCTGACATACATGTTGCCATTAGTCTGCGTCCACTCGATGGCAAAAGGAAACTGGTTAGGCCTGTACTAAAAGAATTGATAACGGAAGTTTCCCAGGCAAAGGAGAAACAATAGTAGAAGGAAACTTAGGACATTTAAAATGAAGGAAGAGCAAGATAGTCCTATGAGAGCCTAGAATGAGATAAAGTGAAAGGAATCAGACAACTTTTGAGTTGTGGATTGGGTGTAAATCATCTGTTCTTTTACTACTCATACAAGGTACATCTAGTGGTGCCGTAGATCTTACGACACCAACAGATAAAGTTAGTCACGGTCAACATGGATTTACTCCTGGTTTTAGTTTCCTGGGATCAGAAAAGAAAAATATTCCCAAAAGACCTTGTAAAAAGATGTTATAGAAAGAACCAAAATAATGCTGTAAAAACCCTGAAATTGTGTTTGCTTTCAATGAGCTCGTTAGAAGGGAATTTTGAAGTCACCATATTCCTCTGACTGACCATGTGTTTAGAACTGTACATCTTATATCTCCACCCTGCTTACCTAGTGTTTATTGATTTTGACATAATAAAAAACTCAGTATCTGCTACTTCAGAATACTTTTAGTTTGGAATTCTGCAGCACCCTAAATCTGGGCTATTTACCTGATGATTCACCATGGAACTGCAATCATATTTGTGATACAGCCAAGATGTTGTATAAGCTATCTAATTTATACGCTATAGGTACAGAGATTCTGACAAGATATTTAAAATTCATTAGGAAAAACATGTCAGATACTTATGACTTTTACACATTGCATGTGCAGTAAGAAAAAAGAACTCCAATTAGGGTCTCCAAGGCTTAGAGTACAACATTGTGCATAATGTATGTGTGTATAATACATTTTACTTAAGGCATGGTGTATAATATTGTGTAAGATCCCAGAAATAAAAACTGTAAATTATACATTTAAATTTTTCATCCTATCAAATCCTCCTTTAAAAAAATAAATAAAGAATAGTTTAGTAAAAAGTAGATAAAAGTTCAATCTGCTTACTAATTTTATCTTTAGTCCCACCTTTGTGTATGTCATTTTTTTCCTTGAATCCACTTGATCTGGCTCTGGCAAACCTTATTTTTATTCTGTTAACAACTTGACTGAGTCCCATGAAATTTAAACAGAACCTGAGTCTTTAGAAAAATAATTAATTAAAAAGTATAAATATAAATTGTAATTAGGGTTTTAGACTCTCCAGACACTGGAAAAAAAAAAAATTGAGAAATTTCATTGTTTTTCTAAAGAATAATTGCAAGCCTCTGAAAGATTTTAAGCTGTAAATAGAACAATTTGGTTTGTATTTTCTATCAATTACTGAGATTTTGAGGCAGAAAGTGTTGTTTTGAAGGTTGATCATGCTAAGGCCTTTAAGTCTCATTCTTTGTTATAATCCTTAATTATTATTCTATATTTTGTAAGAAAAATAGACTGGCAAATAGAAATAAAGCAATTAAAACTCCAAGAGTCTACTTAAGTTTTTGTGTTCTATGTTTTGTGTGTGTTTGTGTGTAGTTTGCATGTTATTGTAGTATTCTTTTCATATTCCCTCATTGGGTGTTATCATTCATGTTGATCTATACAATATTGTTCTTTATTATAAACACTGTATGTTTACATATCTTTAAAGAACCATCCTAAATGCCACTTGTTCAAGGTGTTTCCTACTTGTCACAACTAGAAATAATCACTGTCATATTTAAGCCCCCATGACATCTATACCCTTTTTATTGAAAGAGTTATATTTTTCTTAGCATTATATTTTTTATAGAATCATGTTATAGTTCCAAGTAGAAAGCCAGTTATTTGAGAACAGATGTTTATTTTCTGTGCCCCACAGCATCTGATACTGTATTTCATCCAAAGTAGGTCTCTAGTAAATATTTGCTGAATTGTGTGTTAAAAAGGAACAAAGTACACTCCAATTGTGTGTTAAAGTAAGAAAAATGCAGGCGTTTACATTAAAAGTGATGATTATATTTATCTGTTCTGTACACTGTCCCCCTTAAATAATGCAGAAGAAGAGCCTAAGCAACTGAGCAGTTCTATGAGGTGCAAGTACTGAATCTAATCAAATACTTGTAAGACTTTTGTACCGCTTGCTATAGGAACAGAATTATGAAAGAGCCTTGTGATGCCCTAGGCTTTGTTTTGGAATTTTAGTGTTTGTTTTGTTGTTGGAGAGAAGCTTCAGATATCTCTCCCTGGGCTAGAAATCTTTAAAATCCCATGTACTTTTGGAGTTTTTACACTAGAGATAAGGTAGGACTTTCAAGGAAGTAGCAAATAACAGTTCAAATTCATTAAGCTTGAAAAGTAGTTGACCTCTTTAAGATTACTAAAGAACTATATATATATACACAATTTTTTTTTTTAAGAGCTTAAGTGAAAACTTTGGCAGTCAAAGAAAATCCTGAAGTTTTTGAAGCTTATTCTGCTTCATTTGCTGGGTTTTTCGGACTTAAAATTTTTTTGAAGAGAGATTCTCCTCTCCAGGTTCTTCATTACAAAATCCTGCTTAGAATATTAGTTTCAAAATACTCAATACATTCTTAACACTTCTAATTGAAGGATTAATGTGATTTGGATACATATTTTCAACAACAATTCTGATTCACTGTCAATTTAACCAAACACTGCTCATAATAATTTATAGGCCAACTATATGGGCATTTACTTGTGGTTTGATATTCTCAGTTCTGAATATCATAATGTTGAATGGTTTGTGAGTATTTTCTGTATTTTCTTTTATTTTCATGGTTATATGCCTCCAGAATTCAGAAACATTCATGTAGTATAGAAAAGAAAATTAAGATAAGTATAGAAAAGACAATTAAGATACAGGGGATTAAATGAAAGAGAAACCTAACTATCGGTTTTAATGAAAACTTTTCACTAATTCTAAAGACATGTTGAGTTCTAAAGTTTTAAAGACTATTTTCATTACTTATTTCTTATTCCAAATTTTGAATATAATTTCTGCATGCGTCCTGTCAGCAGCGTTTGACCTTTCTCTTTTTTTAATTAGAAATATATGTTTCCAAAACAGGAAGACTTTTTAGAATGCAAAAGTGAAATGTCAACTTAAAACTATTACTAGGATTGAATGAAAACAAGTAGCTTTAGATGCTGTATTGCATACTTTTCAACTTCGAAAGCATCATACAAGCTAATGACAAATATGAGGATGCGATGAACAGAATGTCTAAGATATCAGCTTCAGAATTATTAATGTATAAAAAAAATGTATATATCCTAAAAATTACATATTTTTATCTCTGGAAAACACCATTCCTTTCTGTATGGTCATTAGTTGTATTTGATATCCATGTAAGTCATCATCGGTGATTATGGCTATATTTAAAACATAAAAAGAAGTAATAGAACATTAAAGCCTAAAGATTTAACAAAATCTCTGCATTTTTTCCTCTACTATAATCCAAAGATTATTGCCTCATTGTTGTTTCATCTCTGGTTCAGTCTCCTTGTTTACTAAGTAAGCAGAATCTTTGAATCATAATGTCAGTGCCAACTGCACAAATTCAGTGTGGTTGGTTTAAGTAATTGAACTATATGCCTGTAAAAATAAATTCTCCCCAGCTATGGAGATCCAGTTAACATGGCTTCATGACCTCAATTTCATAAACTAGGGTGGTCCCACATCTCATTATGTTTTTATTAACATTTCTTATGACTTCTATCTCCCTCTACTCTAGGCTCTGCGGCCTTTGTGCTGCATCATATAGATATCAACGTGATTCTCAGGCCCAATTTAGCATTTAAAACAAAAACCCTAACCAGTATGGTTTTGTATCTTCAAAAATTTTGGACAATATCTGCAGCAGATTGATTAATCCAAATGAAGAAGTAAAATTAAGAACAGGGGAACAACAAACATCAGGGAGAAATAGAAAACAAATAATGAGATATTAGGCTTAAAATTAACTATAGCAATAATCACATTAAAGGTAAATGGTGCCAACTCTTGAGTGAAAGACAGAGATTGTATGTTTGAATACGTTTTCCCTACAAGAAACATACTTTAAATATAAGTATGCAAACAGGTTGAAACTGAAGGGAAAAGATACATCATGCTAACACTAAGAAGTTAATTTCATAGTGATAAAGAGGTCAATTAATCAAGGGCACATCAAAATCCTAAACGTTTATGCCCCTAGTAACACAGATTCGAAACATGAAGTAAAAACTGATACGACTGCAAGGAAAAGTGGCAAATCTAAAATTATAGTAATGATTTCAATAATCCTTTCTCAATATTTGATAGAAGAGGTACATAGAAAATCAACATGGATATAATAGACTTGAACAGTGCTATCATCAGCTTGCAGAAACCTTGGTGGTGTAGTGGTTAAGTGCTAGTAACCAAAGGGTTGGCAGTTTGAATCCACCAGGCACTCCTTGGAAACTCTATGGGGCAGTTCTACTCTGACCCATAGGGTCGCTATGAGTCGGAATTGACTCGATGGCAGTGGGTTTGGTTTTGGTTTTGGTATCACCAGCTTGGGAAACCCTGGGGGTGTAGTGGTTAAGAGTTTGGCTGATAACTAAAATGTCAACAGTTCAAATCTACGAGGTGCTCCATAGAAACCCTATGGGGCAGTTCAATTCTGTCTTATAGGGTTGCTATGAGTTGGAATTGACTCAACAGCAACGGGTTTGGTTTTTGGCTTTTTATTACCGGTTTGACCTACATGATATTTATAAAATACTTCACCCAACGACAGAAGAATACAATTTCTTTTCAAGGAACATGGGGCATTTACCAACTTAAACCATATTCTGGTCTTTACAATAAGGTTGAAATTAAAAAGTATTCAAGTCATACAAGTTATGTTCTCAGGTATTAGCTATTCATTGTTGCATAGTAAAGAACCCTAGAACTAGTGGCTTATCTAACAACATTTATTATCTTTCAGTTTTTGTATTCAGTAATTTGTGGTCTCTCACAGGCTGTAACCAAAGTGTCAGCTAGGACTGCAGTCTTCACAAGACTAGATTGGAAAAGGATATTTCTATGCTCCCTTGTAAGATTGTTAGTAGGACTGAGTTCCTCCTGGGCTATTACACTGAAGACATAGGTTCCTCCCTGGTTGTTAGCCAGAGGCCACTCTCAGTTACTTGCCATGAGTTTCACCATAGGGCAGCTCACAACATGACAGCTTGTGTCATTAGAGCAAGCAAAAGATAAGAATGAGAGAGAGCTAATAAAACAGAGGTAACAGTTTTTTGAAACCTAATCTAAGAAACATCACCCATCACGTTTGCCATATTCTATTTGTTAAAAGCAAATTACTAGCTACAGTACACTCCCTTAGATAGAGAATTGTGCAAGGGTGTGAATATCAGGAGGCCAGGATCATAAGAGACATTCGTAGAAGTCCGGATATCACAAACCAAAATGGATTTAATTAGGAATCAATCATAGAATTATACCTAGAACATTCCCAAATATTTAAAAGCTAAATTACACGCTTCTAATAACCAATGAGATAAAGAGGAAATCAAAAAGGAAAAATTAGAAAGTATGTTGAAGTGAATAAAAAAGAAAATATTACTGGTCAGAATTTGTGGGATACTGCTAAATTACTTGGACAGAATATTAATGAATTAAATGCTTATTTAAGAAAACAGGAAAGGTTTCTATTAAATGCCTTCAATGTTCATGTTATGAAATTTGAAGAAGAATTACATCAAAAGTAAGCAGAATAAATGAAATAATTTGTATGAAAGCAGAAGTTATAAAATAGAAAACAGAAAAGTCATAGAGGAAATCAATAAGACCAAAACCTGGTCCTTTAAAGAAAAATCAATATAATTAAAATACTTCTACCCGGATTGACCAGGGAAAAAGAGAGAGAGAGAATGAGACACAAATTGCCAATATTAGGAATGAGATAGATTGTCATTATATACTCTACTGATACTAAAAGAATAATAAGGTGGTATGAAAAATCCTGTGCTATAAGTTTGAAATTTTTAATGTGTTAAACAAATTACTTAATACAGTGTAAAACTAACTCAAGAAAAAGCAAATCAGAAGATCCAAACATATATATATATATGCACCAAAAAACCCGTTGCCAACTCATATGTGGAGCCCTGGTGGCACACTGGTTAAGAGCTCTGCTGCTAACCAAAAGGTTGGTAGTGTGAATCCACCAGCGATCCTTGGAACCCCTATGGGGCATTTCTACTCAGTTCTATAGAGTTGCTTTGAGTCGGAATATACTCAATGGCAATGGGTTTGGTTTTGGTTTTATATATATATATATATATATATATATATATATATATATATATATATATATATATATATATATATCTCGAATGTGTAGTTAAAAAAGTTTCCCCAAAATAAACCCCAGGAGAAATGGCTACTGGTGAATTCTACCAATCATTTAAGGTAGAAAAAGTACATTTTCTAAACAACGTCACACAGAAAATGGAAAAGTAACAAATACTTCCCAACTACTCATGCTATAAGGCTAACATTACTCTGATGCTAAAACCAAAAATAGATATCACAAGAGAAACAAAACAAATATACGGAAAGACGAAACAAAACCAAACACAGCACGAGTCAATATTCCTATGAATGCAGGTACAAACATTTCAAATAAAATTTTAGCAAATAAGATGAAATGTAGCAAAATGGATAAAATAGAAAACACATCATGACCAAATAGGGCTTATTCCACAGACACCGAATCAGTACAGTATTAGAATATCAACCTATATAATTCACATTATTAACATTAATAGTTGTAGAAAAGACACTTGACAAAATACAATATTCATTTACAATAACAATAATAAAAAGAAAAACTCTCAGCAAAGAAAAACTAGAGGAGCACTTTATAAAAGTGATAAGTTATGTACAAAAAACTGATATCTAACATCATTTTTATTAGTTAAAGACTGAATGCTTTGCCCCTAAGATCTGAAACAACACAAGAATATTTGCTCTTAGCACTTCCATTCAACCTTATACTAAAGGTTCTGGGCAGTACAGTGAAGCTAGGGAAAAAAAAAAAAAAAAAGAAAGATGTAGGACTGTTTATTTTCAGACAACATAATCATAGAAAAGCTGATAAAATTTACAACTAATCTACCTGAACTGATAACCCACGTCAGTCAGCCCAGTGCAGGATACAAAATCAGCAAACAAGATTCAATTGTATTTCTAAATACTAACAAGGAACAAATGGAATTTGAAATTAAAAAAAAAAATCAAATTTACAGTAGCATCAAAATTATGAAATACTTAAGGATAAATCTGACAAATATGTATAAGACCTGTATGCGGATAACTAGATAATGTTGCTGAAAGAAGTTGAAGGAGACCTAAATAAATGGTGAGACATAGCTTGTTCAAGGTTTGGAACACTCAGTGTTGATAAGTCTACTCTCTTCAAATTGCTCTGTATTTACAATGCAATCATAATTACAATCCTGGCAAAATTTTTGTGGAAATTAGCAAAGTGATTCTAAATTCCTATGTAAAAGCAAAATGACTAGAATGGACAAAATATCTTAGAAAATGCAGTTTTGGTTAATACTACCTGATTTCAATGGTACAGTAATAAAATCAGTGTTGTACTGGAGGTAAGATAGACAAATATATCAATACAATGATGACACAACTGGAAGAATATAATCAACATCAGTGAATTGTAAATGTAGAAACTGTTGAATTGGTGTATATTTTGCTGTGTACGTTCTCAACAACAATAAAATAAATAAAATTTGAAAAAGACATCAATGGAATAGAATATGAAGTCCAGAAAAACACTCCTATTTATAAAGGGATAAGAATTTTGACAAAGATGCAAAGGTAATGCAGTGGTGAAATGACAGTCTTTTTAACAAATGGTGCTGGAGCAATGAGATACCTTATTAAAAAAATTAGACTCTAGAATCATGCTAGAAACTTGAGGACACATATTTGCAAACTCTTTCACACTCTGCTTTTATAAACCATCTTTAGTTTAAGCCCGTTGTTAAATTAATAGGTCTACTTTTGGGTTCATGTTAAACCTTATGGTTTCCTACTCTACTTTTGCCTGAGAGATATTTTTCCTGTTTCGAAAAGTCTAATGATAGAATCACTATACTCATACTTTACACCAAAAACTGTCTCCATGACTATACATTTGTTTTTATTCTTATATTGAATTTCCAATATATTCTCAGCAAATATAGTCACACAAAAAAAAAAATTGGAAGAATTCTATAAATTTAGACCATGGACTTATGATAGTATCTATTATTCCATTTTTAAAATCATAAGAAATAAAATTTTTAGGACATTATGGGGCACTAGATAATTTCATGTAATATGTTATCTCAATCTAATCCATTTAATTGGAAATAAGAACATAATTTTAACCCATTACTAACATTAGCCGTATATATCTTGGCAATTTTCAAAGTACTTAAGTGTTCTGCCTTTCATAAAGCTGTAAAGGGACTTCTTTAAAAAAGCACTGGATTTTAAAAATTCCTTTGATTTGGATAGGAGATTTCTCATCATTTTTCCTGGAAAAAAATTCCAAATAAAAATTTGGCCTGTAGAACAAAACGTCTTTTATTATAAAATGTTTTACCTTTAAATGCCAAGTAAGTCCTTATAACAACAAATTGTTCCTATTACTTAGATGTAAACATTTCTTCTGGCTATAATGTCATAAACATCCTGAACTTAGCACTAATATTTTATTTTAAGCTATGAAAAACAGTTTGCTGTTGATAATAAAGAATGGATGTGGAAAGAGAATTTAGTCGTCTCAAATGCAAATTTATATGCATGTAATCCTCATTTGCATGCCTGCAATTCCAAAATGATTTCATGTATTTGATGAGGACAGACTAAGAATCATTTGGCATAGAAAAACATCTGCTGAACATACGTGGGACTATTATTCAACTTGAACAAAAATTTACTGCATGCATTAAATTGAAACTATAGAGGCTGTAAAATAACAAATAATGAAATATTGAATTAATTCCATTTGTTTAAGGACACTTGCAATGATGAAGGTTGACATGCAAAAAACATTTCACTAATCTGTTTTGATCTAAATTTGCATATATTTACTTTTGGGGGGTTTTCCATGATTTAAAAAATTAGAAATAAAAAAAAAAACTAGGCTCTTATGTTGTTTTCTGCAAAAAAAAAAATACATGTATATATTTTAGAAAAGCTCAAATAATAAACGGAACTTTATTTTTTAATTCTTCAGTGTCTAACTCTAAATATCTAACTGTCTGTAGCTACATGCTTTGTGAAATGTTTGCTTTTACAGAAAATAGCAATGTCAACTTGTCCAAAATATATTGTTATACATAAGGGAAAATAGAAAAAAAAAAGTTAAGACACACAAGCAAACAAACAAGCTAAATAATATGAGGAATCTAGTAGTTATTTGTGGGTGGTGAAATTATTACCTTTTAAAAATTATTTTAAAGCTATTTCCCAAATCATTTAAAATGAACATACCACAGATATGGAAAAAAAATGTCTGATTTTAAATGTATTCTTCTATGGATTACTTTATAATTCAACCTGAATGATTGGCGCAGATGCTGTAATAGGCAATCTACGTACACACATTTAACCATTAAGACTTTGAAATGCACACACTTGGAGAAAATAAACAAACAATGACTCAACATATTCTAAAATTGTAGGCAAATATTGCTCTGCTCCTCTACCTGGAACATGTCAACTTAGAGCGTTCAGCAGAATTAAGAGGTGAATATTCTATTATTAACTCTATGCCATGTTAATATAAATGTGCTTGCCTGTGGTATTAATAATATTGTTTGATAATTTCCATATTCGGTTGGATCACCTTTCTTGGGAATAGGCATAAACATGGATCTCTTCCAGTCTGTTGCGTGGTAGCAGTCTTCCAAATTCTTTGGCATAGATGAGAGACTGCTTCCAGTGCTGCATCCGTTTGTTGAAACATCTCAATTGGTATTCTGCCAATTCCTGAAGCCTTGTTTTTCACCAATGCCTTCAGCTTGGACTTCTCCCTTCAGTACCATCAGTTTGTGATCATATGCTACCTTTTGAATATTGACCAACTGTTTTGGTATAATGACTCTGTATATTCCTTTGATTTTATTTTGATGCCTCCTGCGTTGTAAATATTTTCCCATGGAATCCTTCACTATTGCAACTGGAGGCCTGAATTTTTTCTTCAGTTCTTTCAGCATGAGAAATGTCAAACATGTTCTTCCCTTTTACTTTTCTATCTCCAGCTCTTTGCACATGTTATTATAATCCTTTACTTTGTCTTCTTGAACTCCCCTTTGAAATCTTCTGTTCAGTTCTTTCACTTCATTTTTTTATTTTGCTTTAGCTACTTGATGTTCAAGAGCAAGTTTCAGAGTCTCTTCTGACATCCATTTTGGTCTTTTCTTTCTTTCCTATCTTTTTAATGACCTTTTGCTTTCTTCATGAATGATGCTCTTGATGTCATTCCACATATCGTCTGGTCTTCAGTCGTTAGTGTTCAACAGGTCAAATCTATTCTTGAGAAAAACTCTAAATTCAGGTGGGATATACTCAAGGTCGTACTTTGGCTCTTGTGGACTTGTTATAATTTTCTTCAGTTTCAATTTAAAATTGCGTATGAGCAATTGATGGTCTGTTCAGCAGTTGGCCCTTGGCCTTGTTCTGACTGATGTTATTAAGTTCTTCCATTGTCTCTTTCCACAGATGTAGTCGATTTGATTCCTGTGTATTCATCTGGCAAGGTCCATGTGTCTAGTCACTATATTGGTGAAAAACAGTATTTGCAATGATGTCGGTGGTCTTGCAAAATTCTATCATGCAATCTCTGGCATCATTTCTATCACCAGGGCCATATTTTCCAGTTACTGGTTTTTCTTGTTTCCAACTTCCACATTCCAATTACCAGTAATTATCATTGCATACTGATTCCAAGTTTGATCAATTTCAGGCTGCAGAAGCTGGTAAAAATCTTCAGTTTCTTCATCTGTGGTCCTAGTGGTTGGTGCATAAATTTGAATATTGGTCATATTAGCTGATCTTCCTTATAGGCATATGGATATTATCCTATCACTGACAGCATTGTACTTTAGGGTAGATCTTGAAATGTTCTTTTTGACGATGAATACAATGCCATTCCTCTTCAAGTTGTCATTCCCGACATAGTAGACCAAATGATTGTCACATTCAAAATGGCCAATACCAGTTCATTTCAACCCCCTAATGCCTAGGATATCCATGTTTATGTGTTCCATTTCATTTTTGATGATTGCCAGTTTTCCTAGATTCATACTTCATACATTTCAGGTTCTGATTATTAATGGACGTTTACCCCTGCTTATTCTCATTTTGAGCCATGCCACATCATGCAAATGAAGGTCCTGAAAGCTTGACTCCATCCACGTCATTAAGGCAGACTCTGTTTTGAGGAGGCAGCTCCTCCCCAGTCGTCTTTTGAGTGCCTTCTAACCTGGGGGACTCATCTTCTGGCACTATGTCAGAAAACGTTCCACTGCTATTCATAAGGTTTTCACCCCCACATCTGTCAGTTTGTGGTACTCATGGTTTTCCAGCTTCAGTATTCAGAAACCAACAAAGTCACCCATGGCGGACAGGTTTCAGCTGAGCTTCCAGACTAAGACAGACTAGGAAGGAAGACTCGGCATTCTGCTTCTGAAAAGAATTAGCCAGTGAAAAAAAAAAGGCTCTTCCTGGCTGGCCCTTATTCAATGTCTGATCAACATAGGCAGTCTCAAAGTGGGATAATGCTAGCGGGATATATTTGTTCCAAATGTCCTCATGGAAATGATCAGTGCTGGTAAGTACTGCATCACAGTTTGACATTGCCCTCTGCCCAGTGTTGTGTTCTCCCTAATTCTTCCATATTTGATAACACTTGCAGCGTGGCAAACTTTTTTTGAAGTTGTCAATGATTTCATTCTATTTGGATCAATAATCAACATCCATGGAAAGAGCAGTCAAGAAATCATATGACATCTTGCATTGGACAAATTTGCTGCCAAAGACCATTTTAATGCTTTAAAAAGCAAAGATGTCACTTTGATGACTAAGGTGTGCCTTACTCAAGCCATGATCTTTCGATCATCTCATATGCATGTGAATGCTTCACAATGAAAGAGGAAGACAGAAGAATTGATATATTGGAACTGTGAAGTTGCTGAAGAATATTGAATACACTGGGGACTGTCAGAAGAACAAACAAATCAGCCTTTAGACAAATGCATTCAGACCTCTCCTTAGAAGTGATGATAGTGAGTCTGTACTTATCCAATGCTGAAAGACCCCTTAGTTCTTTAATCAGCAAGAGTGAAATAAAAAACAAACAAAAACTAGTGCGTGTTTAACATTCTTCTATCAGAAAGCAGTGGTTTTACATTTGAATTTTTGTGGGGAGGTATGGGATGGTAGAAGCAGCTAGGATGGCAAGAAAAATGTATTGACTAAATGTAATGAACAGCTGCTTGTGTAATATTTAGGATGTACTGGGACTCGTTTGACATCTGTCATCTTTGATCCTATATATACAGAAACCTTAAATTGTGGTAATAATGAGCATCTTTAAATTGTAAAGCACGGAGGAACTCATTCTCTCCTAATTATAAGTGTGCATAATTTCAGTTATTTGGACAATAGATAGTAGAATTGGCCAGTGGTGGTTTTTATTAAGAGTGCTATACCTTAAGAACTCTGTAGATTTATACTCCTAGATCACCGAATCTATATTGCATAAAGGAAACAAAGGCAAAATATATTATTACTCTTCCTGGACTAGCCCGGATTTTTTTTTTTTTTAATGTCATTTTGTTGTGTTTTTAGTGAAGGTTTGCACAGCATTTTAGGTTCTTAGTCAGCAATTTCTACACAAATTGTTCAGTGACTTTGGTTCCATTGTTCACAACGTGTGAGCATCCTTAATATTTTCATTCTGGTTGTTTTCCGCGTCCGTCAATCTAGTTTCCCTGCCCCCTTACATTCCCATTTTTATTTTGAAATAATTGTTGACCATGTGGTCTCATGTAGATGATTTTTTAAAGGGGTATAGAACCCATGTGTGATATTTTTTTATTTTGTGAGCCAATCTGTTATTTAGCTAAAAGGTGATCTTAGGGGCTAGGTTTGGCTCAAATTTTGGGTATCTTAGGGCAATAGTCCTCCAGTCTCAACTGGTCCAATAAGTATGTGTTTTGTGTGTGTGTGTGTGTGTGTGTTTTAGGCTCTGTTCCACTTTTTTCTCCCATCCTACCAGGGTCCGTCTATTGTGGACTTGATAAGAGCAGATGGTAGTAATAGCCAGGCACCATCTATTTCTGGTCTCGGGATAGATGAAGCCATGGTTCCTGTAGACTACTTTCTTCTTTGAGTCTTTGGTTTCCTTCTTTCTTTTTTGCTCCAGATGAGTTGAGACCAATAGTTGTATCTTAGATGGCTGCTTGTAAGTTTCTAAGACCTCAGATACTACTCACCAAACTAGGGTATAGAATATAAACTTTAGAAACCATGTTATGTCCATTGACCAAGGTATCCCAAGAGACTATGGTCCTAATCCTTCAAACCCAGGAAACTAATTTCTATAAGTGTTTGGTTATGTCTAAGAGGTATCCATAACTGTGTCCCTTGTATGATTTATTATATATAGTGAATGTATGTGTATACAACATAATGCATATACCATATACTGTATTTTTATGCTAATAACATTCTTCTTCTTTGTTTCCAACCATGCCATCCCCACAAGAGGTATTTTTTGTAAACCTTCTGTGCTAATTTTTTTACAGTATCATGTAAAAAAAAATTGGCATACTGGTGCTTATAAAAATACTTCATGGGAGGAGGGTATGGCTGGCAGAAAAATGTAGAAGGTGCACATAATTTGTATAAAAACATGGCATATACATATATGCATATACCTATATATACTCACATATATATGTGTGTGTGTGTGTATATGTATATATACAGATATATATATCTACATCCATACATATATACCTGAACATATATTTTTTGGTTGTTGTTGCTATTCTTTCAAAATTATACATGACAAAACAGTTACCAAAAGGCCCTTTTTCTTGTGTATATTTTAGTGACTTTGTTTATGTTTGTCAAGCTGTGCACACTTCTCCCCCATTTGAAGTTACTTCTCCCATCATCAAAATAACAAGTGCCTACTATCTAGAGAATGAATCCCTCTCTCCACCCCACCTGCATCCCTGGGAACCAATAATAAACATCAGTTTCTGTATATTTGCCTGTTCAGGTCATTTCATAAAAGTGAGAACATAGACAATATTTTGTTGTTGTTGTTGTTGTTTTGTGTGGTTGACTTATTTTGCTGAACATAATGTCCTCCAAGGTAACCCATGTTCCAAGAAGTCTTGGGAAATCATTTTCTTTATCACTGTGTAGTACTGTGTTGTACGTATGTACCACATTTTACTTATCCACTTATCCTTTGATGAGCAATAGATTGTTTTCACCTTTTTGCTATTGTGAATGGTGCTGCATTGAACATACGTGTGCATATGTCTATTTTTGTCACTTCTATCAGTTTCCTAGCTAGACCTTGCATAATCATTGAGATAAACATTTGCCCACCCACAATTTCTACCTCTGAGGTTTCTTGGGACATTGCTTTTCCCAACAAAAGTATGTCCTGCTCTCCAATGAGGACCTGTATAATTGTGGAAGAGTAAAGAAACATTTGTTGGTAGAAGATAACTGGGGTTTCGGGTTTACATATGAAGTAGTACATCCAGGGAGTGTGATTGGGTAAAACTTTTGTCTCTTTTGTCTTTTGTACAGCTAGATAAGCTTTGTAAGCATAATTATGGTTTCCATGATAGTTAGGGAGCCCTGGTAGGTTGTGTGTGTGTGTGTGATATTTGGAAAACCAGAGGTGCCCAAAGTAACCAAATAGAAGATGCCCACAATAAATTGTGCCTCCCATAATCATTGGGACAGAATGACACCCACCAGTCATGGCACCAGAGTACCTACTGAATTTAGTGGTAACATCTATTCCCACATAATATTTCTCAAACTCCATATTATCAACCCAAAATTTAAACACTTCCATCAATGCCTCCTTTAATGAAAATACATGGTATCCAAAAAAAAGTTCAAAGCAGAAAATAATGTCATGAAAGAGTTAGCGCATGTACAGTGCCTAGGAGTGGAATTGTTGGATCACATGGAAGCTGCTCTAGGAGCCCTGGTGATGTAGTGATTAAAGCGATGAAATGCTAATGAAAAGGTCAGCAGTTCTAAACTCCCCCAGAGAAGGATTTGGCTGTCTCCTTCCATAGAGAGATTTACAACCTTGGAAACCCTGTGGGGTCACTGTGAGTCAGAATCCACTCAGTGACAGTAAGTTTGGGTTTTTGGTACGGCAACTCTAACTCTCGTTTTTTGAGGAACCACCAGACTGTTTTCCACAACTGCTGTACCATTTTGCATTTTCAAAAGCAGTGGATGATGGCTCCAATTTCTCCACATCCCCTCCAACACTTGTTATTTTCTTTTTCCTTACCTTAGTCATTCTAGTGGGAGTGAAACGATACCTCAATGTGGTTTGGATTTGCATTTCTCTTATGGTTAATGATGTTGAGCATCTTTTCATGTGTCTGGTGGCTGTTTGAATATTCTCTTTGGTGAAGTGTCTGTTCATGTCTTTTGCTAGCCCAGACATTTTGCTTGGTTTTGTTCAGTTTTTTTGTTTGTCTTTTAAAAATAAGATATACACTTTTGAGGGGATCGGATAACATATATTCGGAACTGAATTCTATTTTATTCCTCTGATTCTTTCAACTGGTAAATATAAAAATTAATCATTCTTTTAAAAATTGTTTAAAATCATTTAAATCATTGATTTTAAAAATGTGTTGTTAGGTTTTATATCTTTAGTTATGCCAATTTAAACCTTTTAAATCTATATATGCATAGTCTGAACCTTTCTCTTCACAACAAAAATATCTTTCTATTGATAAGTTGTTTTGACATGCTATAACAACAGCTTCTGATAGACTGAGCTATAGATTCCATATAAATCTCATACTTATGTATGATCTTATATTTTCTGTATTTATTTTATATATTTCACTCTGAGTTTTTACATATCCAATGTGGCCAGTGCAAAATGTTGTCAATGTTCTAAGACATTATTTAATATTTTATTTTATTTTTTACTAGTTGTTATCTACCCCCTGAGTAAAATAGTATAAATTTTTTAAAAACCCACATTATTAGAATAAGTCTGGGTGAATTAAATACAAATAATGCTGTAATTAATTAAAATATTTCATAACCATGACTAACAACAGTAACAAAACTTTAAAATTAGATAATATCTATAAATCCTTAGAAACATTGTGTATTATCAGAGCCTAAGTCAAAGAATCTTGACCTGTCAATCTTTAAAGAATGCAGATATATTTCTAAGCGTCTTTTTAAAAATAAGTCTATTGCTTTAATTTTGTTATTACTTTTGAGTTCACATATTTTCATTATGTCTTTTTGTTATGACTGAACCTGTGGTCACAAAGAATACTTTTTGTTTTATTTTATTTATTGTTTTTCTGAAAATATAAGCAGCGAAGGATACACCATTTTTACAACTCCTACATGTACAATTCAGTGACAGTGTTTACATCCTTCAAGCCTTTTCACCATTCTCACTATGCTTTTCCAAATTGTTCCCCCACCATCAACATAAAGTCACTGCCCATTAAGCTTCTCATGTAACCTTTTGAGATGCTATTGTCAATTTGATCTGACATAGATAAATCTACATTTTTGGTGGCACTTTGGTATAAATTTGCTGTATTAACCCACAGATCAAAATGATATAAATGATTAAACTAGAAGGTAATTTAGTTAATAAGAAGTGTGGTATAGGTGAAATCTGTATTTTATTTGGGGATGTTTTGCAAAGTTATTAAATGTTCGATTTCCTCAATTCTTAATTTCCTATCCATGCCTGTTTTCTCTCTTTACTCTTCCTCAGTGATTTTGTATACATTTGGGCTCCACAAAACATCCATATAAAGGTTATATATATACATAGACATATATATATAATATATACATATAACCTCAATATATATACCCTTGATATATATCTTTTCATTCTAAGCACCTAAAATATTGCATGACTGAAACTGTAGAACGATGTGTAAGTTCAAAATGCATTAAAAAACAAACCTTTCATCTACTATAATCACGTAAAAATCTAGAGGGAAATATATTTGCTTTTTGCTTTCATGCGCATAATTATGCCACCGTGGCTTATTGGTATAATCATTCCTTCAAGAGATTCCAAGTTCTTTAGACTGAAAGATGAGAAACTTATCAAATTTGAAGCTTTCTGTACACAATTAAAGAATTGGGAATGTTCTTTGCTTGAGATTTAGAGAAAGAAAAGATTAACTTTAATAATTCCAAAAAGGAATGTATGATTTCAGGATCCAAGAATATGTAATTTGCAGTGAACAAATCATTTTCAAATATTTTTTTTCTGATGAAACTTGAACAGAGTAAATGAAAGATAATTGTGCAGTTGATAAATATAAAACATTTAAGATATTATGCTCTATTAAGTATTAAATAAGAATATATCATTGTAGGTAATAAAATGGTATGACATGGGATTGGAAAACATTTTCTGGCTGAAAAATCACTTTTAGTTTGTTATTTCGGTTCCCAGCTATGGACTCCAGCTGCTATTTTTTAAAGATTTTAGAATAGATGATTCTAGTGATCTAGCCTGGCTACCAGGTTTTGGGCATGTCAAAGATGCTAAGCTCGTATGAAAGACATGAATTTTTTACAGAATTGTGATCTTAGAGAATTATAAAAGAAGGTTTTATTATCAAGTTGTCTTTGTTTTTTAACACAAAAGCATATTGACATATTTGTAAGGAAGGAAAACATGTTTATATTTGTCCCAAAATAAAATACATTGGCATTCTTTCTTCAATTTAGATTTAGTATTCTGTTTACTTGTATTCTTAACCTTTTTAAACATTTGAGAATATATTTTCTTTTCACTTTTGACAATCTTAAAGTCCATATCAACTGTTTTGAATTCAAATAATTTTGATCTAAATTAGTAGAATGTGGACATATTGAGTGTTCCTATGTTTATTATTATTCATTCTTCTGATTATTGATGTCAGTTTTTTTTTTTTTTAATTCTGGAAAGATGAGGTAAGGCAGGAAAAATGGCTTGTGTTTGTACTACTCATAATATTTGTGAACATATGAGTTAAAGATACGCAACCTAAATATTATGTGAAAATTTAAATGAGAGAACGATGTAATTTTTTTTTTAGTTGTGAAAGTAAGTCACAATTGTATCATTCAGAAGTCATTGCTTGCAACTTGTTGTTGTTGCTTGCCATCCAGTCAATTTCGACTCATGGTGACCCCACGTGTGCAGGGTAGACCCGCACTTCATAGGGTTTCAAGGATGTGACCTTTCAGAAGCAGATCTCGTGGCCTTACTTCCAAGGTGTCTCTGGGTGGGTTTGAATCACCAACCTTTAGGTTAGTAGCTCAGGCATTAACCTTTCATGCCATTTAAGATATTTTAAAAGTAAGTCTCTTCTGCCTCCTTTTCCCAAAATATACCTGCTGCAAACAAAGTTTCTTAAGTATATTGCTAGAAAAAATGAATACACTTTGCTGTTGTTATGTTGTTAGGTGCAGTCAAGTTGATTCTGACTTATAGTGACCCTATATACAACAACAGAATGAAACACTGCCCGGTCCTGCACCACTCTCACAATCCTTGTTATGCTTTAGCCCATTGTTCCAGTCACTGTGTCAATCCATCTTGTTGAGGGTTTTCCTCTTTTTCACTGATCCTCTACTTTTTTTTTTTTTCTGGTTTTCTACTTTACCAAGCATGATGTCCTTCTCCAGGGATAAGTCCCTCCTGATAATGAAAACGCTATATGATCCATTTACTTTCATAAAAATAAATGTGCTATGAAGAGTGTTTTGAACATTGTGCTTATCTGTTTCATAATAGAGTTTACAGACAATTTATATTAGGACTTAAGTGTTTATCTCATTTATTTTAAATAGGGGAAGATGATTAGGTTCTTTCGTTTTCTTTCCTTTTTTGAACAATGCTGAAATTAACATCTTCACACATGTATTTTACCGTAATTTTATGAGTGACTAAACCCGTTTCCATACAGTGGATTGTGACTCATAGTGACCCTATAGGAAAGGAGTAGAACTACCAAAATAAGGTTTCCAAGGAGCGACTGGTGGATTTGAACTGATGACCTTTTGGTTAGCAGCTGAGCTTTCAACCACTGCGCCATTAGGGCTACTTTATGAGTGAATTCATAGCTTTATTTTCTAGGTCAAAATTATTAGATTTTTTATTTTGATGTCTATTTCCAAGCATGGTAGATTATATTATTATTCTAAATATTTATACTCTTCCCTCCAGACCTTTGCCCACATCTCTGATTATGGATGTCAGATGATTATGACAAGTACACATCTCACTTTTCAGTAAAATTTTAACAAGAATGAGTTACAACTAGAGAAGAAGGGAGAATGTGGCAGCTTGCAAGAAAGGAGCTGACCTAGTTTTAGGGTCAGGAAAGTTTTGCTCTATGATATGGTGTTTAGACTGAGTCCAAAGGATGACTAGGGATAAGAGATAACCAAAGTCCTGTTACAGTTTAGAAGTACATAGTAACAATAAAATCAATCTTTATATTTGTACATAACCAAAAATAAATAACAAAAAATGAAAGTGACTAACATCCTTTATAAAATTTACTAAGTAATTGACATTTTCATTTTATCTCCTGTTTAATATCTCTTAAATCAAGGTATCTATTTTTAATCAATAGTTTGTAAAGCTTAACAAAATGTAAAATATTCTAAAACCCTCAAGTAGTGCATAAAGAAAGTTAAGTTTACTAAGACATAAGAATAAGACACAAAATGAAAGCCAAGTTCAGCCTTGTCTTTGCTATATTTAAAGCTCACCTTGTAAACTGGGGTGAAAATCATATTCAATTTGCGTTTGGAAAGAAAGGAAAAAATATATAATCCATGAATTTAAAGAATTACAAAACATAAAGAAAATTGGTTCTATAACTAAGATTCATAACAGAATGCATCTTAGAAATGAGAATGGTGAGATTTTGACATGCTTACTCTGAAAAAATCTAGAAAAAGATATCATGATTGATAAAGCAAAGGGTCAGGGAAAACAAGATGGATTGGGGAGATATATTGACAAAGTGGCCAAAACAATGGACTGAAATACAGCAAGAGTCATGAAGATTTCCCGGGACTAAGTAGCATTTCTTTCTTTTACTAAGGTAGCTATTATGTGGAACTAACAACAGAAAAAAAACTTGAAAGAAAATTAGTTTAATTTTTTAATCCAAAGAATGCACCCCCTCCAGAAAGTCTCAAATATGTCCATTTCAATATCTGTAGTCATTTACAGGAATTTGAAACTTTTTTGAATGATCTTTCATTTTGCAAGCATTTGGAATCTAACAAGAGAAATACCTTTATTTTTAGAATGTGTGTTTATTAAACAAACCTGATAGATTGTTTTTGGTTAAAAAGGATGTCTCTAAGAGAAAAAAGTGCCTGATATAGATCACATATGAAGGGGCTATAGGGTAGTAAAGAAGATATGTTAGAAAAGGGGTTGTGAAGAAGATATAATAGGGATACTAATAGGTATAAGAATATAATATATAGGTCCTTGAGTGATGTGAGAAAACTGTGGTGGCACAGTGGTTAAGAGCTATGGCTGCTAATCAAAAGGTCGGCAGTTCAAATCCACCAGGCACTTCTTGGAAACTCTATGGGCAGTTCTACTCTGACCTATAGGGTCGCTATGAATTGGAGCCAACTCAATGGCAATGGGTTTGTTTTTTGGTTCAGGTGATATAAACAGTTTGTGCTTGGCTGCTAACCAAAAAGTCAGTGTTCAAATATACCCAGCAGCACCACTGAAGAAAGGCCTGGAGGTCTGCTTCAGTAAAGATCACAGCCAAGAAAACCCTATGGAGCTCAGTTCTACTCTGTAACACATGGGATCTCCATGAGTCAGAATTGACTTGAACAGCAATGGAGTGTAAGAATATATATGAACTACATATATATATATATAGCATATATATAATTTATATACAACTATATAAAAAATAAATATATTTTTTTAAATAAAAAATTTTTATTTTTATGTAAAGTGAAGATATATCTTCTGATTCTTTCCTTTAGGAGAACATTAGAAAATATTAAAAGTAATGTACATTTCTTTATGGAAAATCATTAGCTCATTCAATAATGAAATATGTGACTGTACTAGGAAGAAATAGTGCAATAGGCGAGAAATCAGAATTTCAGGGAAACCAATGCACAGCACCCCAGCATAAGAATCAGGACATTTGTAAGAGGTTTAACCTAGGGATAAAGAAAGAAATATCTATGTAAAGATTATACAGGGCATAACAGTTAATAGGGCCTTGAGGGAGAGCTTAAAAACGTATTACAGTTAATGCCCAAGTTTCACAGTGGTAAAATTGAAAGAGTAATGGACTTAGGAAGAGTAGATGGGTGCTTAGCCGGAAATTTCAAGAATCTGACCTTGTCACGTTAAGTTTTACATGGCAATGGAACATACAAGAAAATGTCACAGGTAAAGGTATAGACAGTGAATTAAATAAAGCAGAATGTGTCACGGGGGGAGAGACTCATGGAATTAGAATTGATCTGATGGTAACTGAAGATATGGGAAAAGATAAAGAACAGTGAAAAGAGAATGGAAGAGAACGTGAAAGGGTGATGAATGGTAAATATAGTCTGTGGAGTAAGTAAAACTTAGAAATCTTTGGGAAAGTCGCTGATGTAACTGGAAAGAGAAAGGGAATTCTTTTATTCTGAACAGATATATGATGGGGACATTTTGAGATGGAGAAGATTTATCGGGTTTTCCAGTAAGAATATGAAGAAATGATGACGATAACACAATAATGACAATTAGAGAGACTATGAGTAGTTATATGTAATGAATTTGAGAACTTGGGAGTATGTAGGAAACATAAAAAAAAGTAAAAAACTTACATAGTCCAGTTAATTTTATACTGGCAGTAACTACCTCAGTGAACGAAGCCTTAAATGAGAATACAAGACTGGAAGTGGGTTGTGAGAGATCGAGATAAGAATTGGATGAATGAAAGCCTGGGTATGTTCGTAAATTGCCTCTTCAGGGACCCTAGATATAAAGAAGATAATAGTAGCTGGAAAGAAAAGACATACTTTACAGCTGCAAAATCAAAGCAAGACTAAAAAAAAAAAAAAGATAACAGTGATAGAAAAAGAACAGGCTGTGTGTTTAAGTATAGATGAGATGTAAAGGTGAAAATTATTTCTGAAATTTAAAAATATTGAAAGATTTCTTAAGAAATCTCTTCTCTGTGATAGAGTTATTACTATACTCATGTTTACTCAAGACTTTGACATCTGTTTATATTTTCAAAATAATGAAAAGTAAACCCCTGCCTATTCCATACTACAGTCTTTCTCTCTTTCTCTCTTCAAAAGAAATAACTTTGAATAAACAGCATTGTCCAATGAGTCTTTGAGCAAGAATTCAGACAAAAGTCCCCTTTATTAAACAGGATTACCAAAATTCAGTAGAGAGTGTGGTTGCAATCAAATGAGATAGGTATAAACAAAAACCATAGTCTTTCTCATGGGTCTTCTCAATACCGAAAAATGTGTTTGGTAACTAAAAATTTCATCTTTTGTTCAGAATATTCGGAAATGGGAGAGATTGTAGAGAGTAAAGCAGCAGGTCCCTCAGCCCAGTCAGTTGGCAGTCCCCTGTTTCCTTCACACACACAAACCACAGTAATAATTCTGCTACTTTAATTTATTCATCCACATACCCCTTGAGTGTCCTCTCCACCTCCCAACTCTTCCTTGTGCTCTCTGGAACTACTGTTCCCAAACTGAGTTCTCTGTTTCAAAGCCTCTCTCCTCTTTCTTACGGTAAGTGAAAATTGAATCTTTTCTGGGTTAACTGCTTATCTGGCAGTGTCCTTAGATTGTGTCTTAGTTATCTAGTGCAGCTATAACAGAAATACAACATAGTGGATGGCTTCAACAAAGAGAAATGTATTCTCTCACAGTCTAGGAGGCTAGAAGTCCGAATTCAGGCCACCAGCTCTAGGGGAAGGCTTTCTGTCTTCGTTGGTTCTGGGAGAAGGTTCTTGTTATCAATCTTCCCCTAGTGTAGCAGCTTCTCAGTGCAGGGACCCTGGGTCCAAAGGATACGGGATACGCTCTGCTCCTAGCGATTCTTTCTTGGTGACATGAGATCCCTTTCCTTTCTCTCTGCTGGATTCTCTCTTTTATATCTAAAAAGAGATTGACTCAAAATACAACCTAATTCTGTAGATTGAGTCCTCCCTCATTAACATAACTGCCTCTAATCCTGCCTCATTAACATCATAGTAGTTAGAACTTACAAAGCATAGGATAACTGTATCAGAATCACAAAATAGAGGACGACCACACAATACTGAGAATCATGGTTTTGCAAAGTTGAAACACATATTTGGGGACACAATTCATCCATAACAGATGGTGACTACTTAGATTCACATGGTCTCCTCAAGGCTAGAAATTGTAGTTGCTGCCTCTCCATCCCCATTACTTCACCACACTTACATAAATATCAAAACCAGTTGTTTGAGTATTTTGTCCTTCAGCTACACTACCACCCACCTCTTGCATTGATGTTCTCTCCCTTCTTCCTTATCATATCTCTCTCTTCTCCACATTAATTAACCCCTGAAACATAGTTTTATTCTTCATCTTAAACCCTACCATGACCTTAGGAAACTCCAGTGTCTAAGTGGGTGACATATCCCAAAACCTTCCCTGACCATGTGTTCACAACTGCATTTCAAGTGGCTTCTTTCTCTCCACTTTAGTAACCCACCCCTTGAGTCAAAATTTAGGTCACAATAACAGAGGCACTTGCCATTTTTTTTTCAGTCTGTCACCCCTCTGTTTTTGTCACTTCTCTTCCATCTAGGTAAACATCTTATGGTCTATTATTTCAGTAACACATCTTCATTGTATTGTAAACTCTCTTATCCCTGTAAATTTTGGTTTAACAAAACTTCAACTTTCTACCAATCCAAATATCTGTTTTCTCTTTGACTTATCTAAGGACCTAGAAATAATAGAGGAAAATCACACACACACACATACACACTCACACACACGTACAGATGATGGCCAGTTTCAATGTGCTTCATCACACTGCACAGAGATCTCACAAAGTCTGTGTCCATGGTGAAAATGTTAAACCTTCTCTGGACTCCTCAAACATTTGAAACCTTACTGTATCTGATAAAGTTATCTTCAGATGCTAACAACAACAACAACAAATAAAAATATCAGAAAATCCAAGTTTATTTCTCCCATTAAAGGTCTGCAATGATGAAAAAATGTTTTTGTATGGCAGATATATTCCATGAAATCTTCAGAGCCTGAGGCTTCCCCTGCTCACCTCCCGTCATCTCCTGATTATGTCCTTCCTTCTCCACTCAGGGTGGCATCTGCACTCTGGTCTGTGAGATGGAGACAGGGATAATAAGAATAGCTCACTACACTGAAATCAGAACTTACACATTTCTGATTAAGCCATTACCAAATCTAACTGCAAAGAGCTGGGAACAGTAGTCTTATTATGAGTGTCACATAGTCAGGCAAAAATTTCCATTACGATAAAAGAAAGAAAAAAGAACATCGTGTCTCCCTACTGTCTCTGTCTCATTATCTAGCTTTATTCTCATCTAATGGTTTTGCTTTCAAAATTACAGAGTCATAGAAAACATCACATAGGGACTCTCTCAAATTCTCACCACAAAGTTTGCAAATTGATTAGTGCCTTAGTGCCTGATGCCATTCTATCCTCCTTTCTTCCTATTCAAAGAAAAAAAAGTGCCTCTTTCCCTTTTTAAGGCCCGTCACATTACTTACGCTTTCAATCCAATCCTTCCCTATCCTCTCAGAAACCATAATCAAGATCAGTTTTTACTCTCACGTGTTTAGTCTTTCCTTCTGAACCATATTCTTCCTGCCATTTTATAAACGTATTCTATATATTTCCCATATTATTTTCCTTGCTGATTTATCTCTATCCAGCCAATAGTTCTCTTTTCCCCTTCACAGCCAAAACTCTCTAAAGAATTATTTATTCTCAATGTCACTATTTCCTTACTGCTTAGAACCCAATCCACTCCAATTTGCTATGTCTCCACTGCTCAACTTAAGTAGCTTCTGCTACACT
The DNA here is from genome assembly GCF_030014295.1 of Loxodonta africana. NCBI lineage: Eukaryota > Metazoa > Chordata > Mammalia > Proboscidea > Elephantidae > Loxodonta > Loxodonta africana. The sequence goes on from NC_087342.1 coordinate 165,940,846, forward strand.
ATTAATGACAACTTCAATAGCTACATGTCACCTCCCATTGTCTTTGACTTATCAGGTATGCTTGAAACTTGACATAGCCTATATACTAGAATGCATGTTATTTAAACAAACATAATAAAATATATCTAACCAACAAATGGGAGGAGAAAAAAATAAAAATAGAAAAAGAGTGATATAAGATTGCAGAAATAAATATTAATATAACAGTAATTGTTATCATTTTAAAAAGTAACTTAGTAAAGGACAGAGGTTCATAGATTGGAATAAGAACAAAAATATAGACATTATATGAAAATATGTCCAACCAAAATGGAAACAAAAAGATTTATGGAAAAAATAGAATATAAATAACAAAAAAGGATATTTCAAAATAGTAAAAGAAATACTAGGTTGAATATAATACAATTATGAATAAATATACTTAACACAATAGTAAATATATTGTCAATTTAAAAATATTGGAAAAGCAAATAAATTAACTATTACAAATTAGATCTAATCATACTTTTAAGAGACTGATCATTCAGATATAGAAAAATTAACAATTGCAGCTTCAGATTTTAATATTCTGAGAATCTAATTGATCAAGCAGAAAAAATTAGCAAAGTGTAATATTTTAAATAACAACCACTTTTAAGTTTTGCCTGTTCTTGATCATACTATAAATAACATTATATACTATGCATTTATTTCTACCAGACATCAATTGCTCAATCCATTTTTTTCATTGATTGTATATATCAGTTCTGTATTCTTTTATATCACTGAATAATGTTCCCTAAACCACAGATGATCTCTTCTTCCGTTGATGGGTGTATGCTTGTTTCATCTTTTTTGCTATTACTAAAGCTTTATAAGTCTTTTTTTTTTTTTTAAACATAGATATTCAGTTTTCTTGCATACAGTTAGTAGTGGACTTGATGGTCTACAGGTTAGTATTAACTTCATATAAAACAAGCAAGCTGTTTCCAAAATGATTGTACCACTTTAAACTCCTACCAAAAATGTTTGACATTTCTAATTGCTCCAGGTTCTTGTCAAAATGAGGTGTTGAGTTACTTTAATTTTAGTCACTCTCGTGCGTGTTAAAGGTGGCACAAATGGTATGCTCTCAAGTAAGTACTAACCTAAAGGCTGATGATTTGAACTCACCCAAAAGCATTGGGGAACAATGACTGACAAGTCGATTCCACCACGAGACAAAATCAACTCAAGAGCGATGGGTTTGTTTCTTTTCTTGTTTGTTTGTTTTAATGGGTGTGAAGTGATATAACCAAACCAAACTCGTCTTTAAGTCTATCCTGACTCATGACAAGCCCATGTTTTATGGAGTAAACTGCTCTATCACATTTTCTCAGCTGTAATCGTTATGGAAGCATATCTACAGGCCTTCCTTCTGTGACATTACTGGGTAGACTCGAACTGCCAACCTTTAGGTTAGTAGTCTAACACAAATCATTTATGCAACCCAGGGACCTTTGAAGTGGTATATCACTGTTTAAATGTGTATTACATTAATAAATAATGATATCGAGCATGATTTTAATGTGCATACTGGTAAAAACTATCTTTGTAAATGTTCTTTCACAAAAGATTTTGTTCACTTCTACAATTGCCTTTCTGTAATTTTTAAATCAATTTAAAAAATATGTATATTCTGTATTGCCTATATATTATCCCAGTCTTTGAATTGCTTTTTATTTTCTCAGTTATGTGTTTTAAATATTTGATGCAATTTAACAGTGAAGGCATTTCGGCATAAGTTCTTTTTGTAGAGAGGTTTAATAAAATATTTATTCAGTTTATATGTACATGTACACACATGTGTATGCATATGTATATACTCCTGTTTCTATTTAAGTCAGTTTTGGTAAGTTTTTTTTGTTTTTCTAGGAATTTGTCATTTTCTTCTAAGTTGGCAAATTTACGGGAAAACATTCTTTATAATATACAACATTCCTCACATTCTAGTGATGTTCCCTTTGTTGTTGCTGATATTGTTAATTTTATTTCTTTTTTTAATCAATATTACTAGGATTTTAAATATTTTTATTAATCCTTTCAAAGAGCCATTTTTCATCTTTGTTATTTTCCTTATTTTGCCTCTCCATCCCTGTCATTTACTTTTTCTTTGTATCTACTATTTTCATTCATCCCTTATTTGGGATTTATTTACTCTTTTAACCTTTGCTTTAATTTTATCAGACAAATTTTGTCATGTAGTTTATTTAATTTAATTGAAAATTTTTTTTTTTAATTTCCTCTTTGACTAATATATTATTCAGCAGTGTATTTATTACATTCCAGTTAGGGTAAGTACTCTAGTTGCTTTATTTTTATCATTTTATAATTAATCTCATCATATTTGCAGAGAAAAATCTAGATTATTTCAATAATTTTAAATTTATTTAGCCTCTATTAATGTTCCTCCATGATTATAATGGGTAAATCTTTCTTCTGTGTGTGTATATTTGTATGTGAGTTTGTATTATACACACACACATATACTTTAAGAAAAAAAATTATATATGTTTCATAAATACTCAAACTTACTTTGACAGCTCCTAAGCTATGATCTCTCAGCTTCAAACCTCTTTTAGAATTGGGATTCTGCCAACCAATTTCTGCTTTGCCAATAGCATCTTGTTTGTTTCTACCAATATGTAGAGACTGGTAAACTGGAGGAGGGAGAATGGATTGGCTCCTTCCGGTCTTTTGTTTGTTTGTGTTTCTGTTTCGGCTTTACTTTTTGTTTCTATAAGCCTCACCCTAGCAATTCTTCTTCACTCTGGAGATGGTAATCTGTTCTCTTAACAGTGGTTGAATGCAATTTCAGTTTTTCTAACACTCTTATACAATCAGTTTTATTAAACCCTTTAAAGACACCAATGCAAGTTGGCTAGCGCCCCCTTTTTAGAAGTCTTCACCTCATCCCTATGGGGCCTTACCTCTGAGCTCAGAAACACCAGCAGCTGCATAGCAGCACCCCTTCCAGAGTATGAATTTCAGCTCTGCAGGGCCCTCCTGCAAGCTTCTCAGTTTTAATAGTTCCAGCAACTTTCTTTCGTGTTGGCAGCTCTATCCTATAGTTCCTACATGCTCTGGGTTTTTTTCTGTAATTCCAACATCTTGTTAGTGTATTTTTATTTGGTGCTTCCACACTTGGCAATCAGTCTTTGTTTAAAGTTTTTTTTATGCTAAAATAACTGGTATAATTTAGTCTTCTGATAGATATCTGACTGATAGGCATAACTGCTTTTGCTGATGTCTTTGATACAGGGTGCTATGTTATTATCTCCTTTTACAACTGTGTCCTACAGAGATTAAAATCATCAGTCCATTTCAAACTATACATAGTAGTTTTCCTGAAAATATAATAACTCCAGTTATAATTAAACTATTACATATTTTTCTAACCATTTTAAATTTGCAGTTAATTATGACATCAGTCTATAAAACGAAACAAATGAGAAGGATTTTGATGTAAGCAATAGTATAACATAAGCTCGGATATGCACACGTATACCCTTCTTCCTCTTATGCCAATTGTTTATTTACAGTGTTTGTAAAATCATAAGTGAGTGAGTCATATTCACAAAAAGAATAACTAAAAGTTCCTTAATGGATTGTCAAGAATAAGGTGGAACCAAAGCATCTTTAACTTTGGAAAAATATTGTAAATTTTGAGAACGTTACTGAGTTTCTATTGGTCTGTAAATCATTCCCAAAACAAACAAACAAAAAACCCAACCTGCTGCTGTTGAATTGATTCCAACTCATAGCCATCCTATAGGACAGAGTGGAACTGCCCCATAGGGTTTCCAAGGAGCGGCTGGTGAATTTGAACTGCCAAAATTTTGGTTAGCCCCAGTAGCTAAATGGTTCTTCGTATGTGCAAAATTCTTATAGAGTGCATACAAATGCTATTCATATTTTTAAAATCTGTGAAATACCTTCACATAGAGAGAAAAGAATTATTTCAATAACGACCTAGTTTTCATGTGGATAATCTCATTTTTATAGTGATGAAGGGAGGGTATTGCCAATATCCAGGAAAGATTTTCAGCTTGGCTAAAAGAGTCAAATTTATCTGTCAAATGCATTTTTTCCCAAAAATTTTACAATTGGTGCTTTAGCCCACTGATAGTTATTAATTTTGTGGTAAATTTATTAATTTATTAGTTTTCTTCACAGAATGGAATTGATTAACTTTGAAATGCAATCATTAAAATACAGTGTATGTATTAGCAACTAAGTAATCATGTTTATTACAACATGAATTTATTCAGCTGCCTTATTTCAATGACACTTTAAATTGAAAAGTGAAGCTTCACTCCTTATGATTGTTGTTTAAGTGTCTGAACAAGATGTTCTAGTGTTCTGGATTACAGATAATGACAATGTAGAACACAAGGTTTTAATTCATAATAGAGATTGGCCTAGAAAGTACAAACTTACACACTATTTGCATAATGTAATATGTTTTCACTTTTGTCATTGAAGATATCTGGTATTCACGTAATGCACTATGGGAAATTGCCAGATATTTATTCAAACTCAGCATGATTCACTGATGACTCTATAAGAACACCACAAATTGAGACACTGTGGTGACCAAAGCACCAGTAGTTCTAGATATTTCTGAGTGTTTTTTTTTTGCATCTTTTGGGGTTCTACATTAATAGACAGAAGTTCTGAGTTCTCCTCTTGGTTCTAGTGTGGTCTTGAATTAATCATCCTACATTTTTGAGTCTCAGATTCCAAATCTGTGAACCTGAAATCCTATTACCTTAAGAATTTTTGACGATTTTGTGAACATCAAATGCGATGATATATTTGCAAACATTTAAGGAAATACATATGTATTTGGGTACTTTCAAGTTGTAAAGTTGTGGAAGAAACAATAATTTGGCTTTAGGATATCTGGTACTAGGTAGCCAGAAATAAAATATAAGTAGAAACAACTTTATTTTCTCCCAATGGAGATAAGAGACTAAAAATGCAAATTAGTTGAGCCCTGAAAAGTCTCAAGTACCCTATATAGAGCCTATTAGGTACTGAGAAATAAGAAGGAATAAGAAAGCAGTGTGGCTCCAAATAGACTCGAATGACTGTTCAGAGTCAAGGTGAACAAAGCTTGTCTACACTTGATTGGATAAGCCTGGAGTAGGTGATTTCAAACATTTTCTATTTATTTAGACCCATCCCTGAAAAGTAATTGAAATAAAGTGTCCTGGCATCGTAAGACAAAAACAGACAGCAGCAGGATAGTTGACTTCACACATAATCCAGTGCATCGCACATACTTTAGACATGATTCAGTAGAGGTTCCATGCATATTTCCCTAATTGTCTCAAAACTGATATACTTCTTAGGGATCCAAGAACAGTATTTACTAATACCTAAATAGGTAACACCAAACTTTTGCTTATATATATCTTGAGTCAATTATCTATTACAATAAAATGAAAAACATGAGTTGCATGTGTAGAGAACTCTAAATATTTGATATCCAGGGATACCGTTTCACTTCATTATAGGAGATTAAATGTTTTAACTCCTGTATTATTAAAAACATATCTCTGTATAATAAAGGGCATTATTTGAGATACCTATAAAAATTTTTTTTTTTTTATATTCCCATAACCTGTAAAAAATGAAATTCATTACTACAGATGTAGTCATTATCAATCCATTTTGTTAAGGGTCTTCTTCTTTATCGCTAACCCTCTGCTTTACAAAGCATGATGTCCTTCTCCAGGGTCATGTGACCTTAGGCATGCTATTTAACTTCTCTAAGCTTCAGGTTTGTCATCTATAGAGTCAGGTAAGCTCTACATCATAGAATTACTGTGAGGATAAAGTTAGTTAACACAGGTATAGAGTCAAGCAAATAGTGAGCACTCACTAAATGTTAGGTACTAACATTGAACAAAATATAAATTAGAATACATTTTATATAAATGAATGCAACAAGGTTTTTAAAAAATTGCTTAATGTTTGTGTTTATAAAATTACATTTTAGAGTGTTTACATAGAAAAAAGAACTAGGATTACCATTCATTTATTTACTTACTTCTTTTCCACATATTGATGTAACACATAAAATTTGATGGCCACTTGCTCGATGCTGGAGGTGTAATAGTGAAAATTCACAGTCCTTGTCCTAAGGGAGCTCACAGTACAGTAGGGAAGATAAACAGATTAACACACTCACCCAATATGGGGTTACAAAAGCTTTGACATCCTAACTTACAAGACACTCTGGGACCTATGCTGGTTCCTGAGTCTTGTGAAGACTCGAATGACCTGTTAAAGGAAGTGATTTCTCAGTAATTTCAATTCTGAAAAAGTAGGGAAAACTGAATTTTAGAAAGGAAACAGCATGAGTAAGGAAATATGGGTAAAAGTCCCAGGAAACTAACAGCTAAGATAAGAAGAGAAGAAAATAGTGAGTTATAAGGCTGAAATGTAAATATAAGCAGGTTATAAGGCCTTTTCCATGTCATTTTGAAATTTTTCATCTTTATTTTGATGTCTGTAATAGACTTTAATGTGTTTTAAGCATACATTGCATATACTTTGAAAAAGCACTCCAGCTCTAAGATAAAGAATGATCTGGAGTGGGAACAATTCAGAACTTACTCCAGCTAAGAGCAATAGTCTATTCCATGGTACTGGCAATAGAGAGAGAAATTGAAGAATTAAACATCTATTACTGAAGTAGAAGTCCCTGGTTGGTGCAAACGGTTAAGCGCTCAACTACTAACCACAAAGCTGATAGTTTGAACCCACCCAGATGTGCCTGAGGAGACAGGCCTGGGGCACTGCTTCCAAAAAGTCACAGCCTTTAAAAACTTATGTAGCACAGTTCTACTCTGCACACATGGGGTTGCCATGAGTTGGAAGCAACTCTATGGTAGCCAACAACACAACTAAAGTGGAATCCAAGATTAATGACTGACTGATGGTGGAGGGTAAAGTACATTATACCCCATATTCTCTCTGCCTAAATATTTAAGGTCTTTTGCTGGGCAACAAACAACCCCAAGTCATAGTGGCTTAAGACAATAATTCATTATTTTCTCTCAGGGTTCTTGGTCTTGTCTGGGCTCAACTGGGCAGTTCCCATGTGAGATTCTGGTTGCAGACCAAAGGCAGCTATGTCTGTAGTCATATGAATGCTTCTTCATGCTTATCGATATCTGACCCCTGGGCTGGAATGACTTACTAACTGGGGGCTGTTCTCCATGGCTAGCTAGACTTTCTCATAACATAGTGGTCTCAGCGTACTTAGACTTCTTACCTGGAAACTGGATTCCCCCAGGCTGAATGTTCTAATAAATATGAAGTAGAGGTTCCATGTCCTGGAAACTGGCCCAATACCACTTCTTCAATATTCTACTGGTCAAAGCAGATACCAAACCAGCCTAGATGCAAGGGGTGGGGGCATTAACTCCAACTATTAATGGGAAACATGCCAAAGAATTGTAGCCATTTCTAATTTGCTATTCCCACTATTGGGACTAAGCTATTTGCTACCAACTGGCAGGAAAAGGAGTGACAGAAGATTGGGAAATTGTCAGGATTTTATCTATTGAAACTGCGAAAGGAAAAAATTTGGAAAGGGAGCAAATTCCACCTGAATAACTGTCACAGAACCAACTTGTTGTTGTTGCTAGGTGTCTTTGAGTCAGTTCTGACTCATAGTGACGTAAGTACAACAGAAGGAAACACTGTCTGGTCTCTGCACCATCCTCACAACTGTTGTTATGTTTGAGCCCATTGTTCCAGCCACTGTGTCAATCAATCTTGTTGAGGGTGTTCCTCTTTTTCGCTGACCCTCTACTTTACCAAGCATGATGTCCTTCTCAGGGACTGATCCCTCCTGATAACATGTCCAAAGTATGTGAGACGTAGTCCCACCATCCTTGCTTCTAAAGAATATTCTGGTTGTACTTCTTCCAAGACAGATTTGTTCACTCTTTTGGCAATCCATGGTATATTCAATATTCTTTACCAGCATCATAATTCAAGAACCAAGTAGCGGTACATAATAGTTGGATTTGGATCAGCAACTCAGAAATTAGGACTGGTTTGAATGTAGGTTTTAGAGTTGTTCGCCCACACAGTATACAAAAAGCAATTAAAGCTCTGGCAGTCAAGCTGAATATTCAGGGATAGGGATATTTAGAATAGATTAGGGGAACCAGAAATAAATACTGAGGAAATGGCCTTTTTCGTATGGGCAGGGCTAATGAGGAAAAATGAGGATACTGCTAAGGAGGATACTGATAAATATTAAAAAAAAAAAAAAAAGTGGTCAGATATGCAGTCAAAAAGTGAAGAGAGCCTGCTATAAAACCCAAGTGGGAGAAAGTATTTTATTCACGAAGGCATTCTATCGTGGCTTGTGCTGCTGAGAGAAAAATTGACCAGCATATACGTGCAATGTCCATTGTACTTGCTAATTAAAAATTTGTCAGTGTCAAGCAATTTAGAAGACAGCCACCCAGCCAACCAGCTGGAAGAGATCCAAATACATGCCTATCCCAGTGAAAGATGATCCAATGGAATGCAGAAATTATTGAATAATAACATTAATATCACATGCAAGCAAAATTATGCTGAAGATAATTCAAAAATGGTTGCGGCAGTACATTGACAGGGAACTGCCAGAAATTCAAGCCAGATTCAGAAGAATATGTGGAATGAGAGATATCATTGCTGATGTCAGGTGGATCTTGGCTGAAAGCAGAGAACACCAGAATGGTATTTACCTGTGTTTATTGACTATGCAAAGGCATTTGACTGTGTGGATCAAATTATGGATAACATTGGTAAGAATGGGAATTCCAGAGTATTTAATTGTGCTCATAAGAATCCTGTACATAGAACAGGAGGCAGTCATTTGAACAGAAGAAGGGGACGCTGCTTGGTTTAAAATCAGGAAATGTGTGTATCAGGGTTGTATCCTTTCACTATACTTATTCAATCTGGATGCTGAACAAATAATATAAGAAGCTGAACGATATGAAGAAGAACCCAGCATCAGGATTAGAGGAAGACTAATTAACAACCTGCGATATGCAGATAACACAACCTTGCTTGCTGAAAGAGAAGAGGAAATTAAGCACTTACCTGATGAAGATCAAAAACTACAGCCTTCAATATGAATTACACCTTAACATAAAGAAAACAGAAAAACTCACAACTGGAGCAATAAGCAACATCATTATAAATAGAGAAAATATTAAAGTTTTCAAGGATTTCATTTCACTTGGACCCACAACAAATACCTATGGGAACAGCAGTCAAGAAATCAAATGACATTTTGCTTTGGACAAATCTGCTGCAAAAGGTTTCTAAAAAAGTGTTTAAAAAAAAAATCACTTTGAGGACTAAGGTGCACCTGATCCAAGTCATGGTTTTTTTTGATTGCTAAAAGTAAACAATGAATGAGAAAGACTGAAGAAGAATTGATGCCTTTGAATTATGGCGTTGGTGAAGAATATAGTATATACCCTGGACTGCCAGAAGAACAAATCTGTCTTGGAAGAAATACAGCTAGAATGTTCTTTACAAGTGAGGATAGTGAGACTTGTCTCACATACTTTGGACATGCTATCAGGAGGGACTAGTCCCTGGAGAAGGACATCATGCTTGGTAAGTAGAGGGTCAGCAATAAAGAGGAAGACCCTCAAGGAGAGGGACTGACACAGCGGCTGCAACAATGGGCTGAAACATAGACACAATTGTGAGAATGGTGCAGAACCAGGCAGTATTTTGTTCTGTTGTCCACAGGGTCACTATGTCAGAATAACACAACAGCACCTATTAACAATAGTAACAAATGAAAAAGTATTGGCGAATTTAGCCAGAGCACTGTCAGTAGTTTCCTGAGGAAGAAATCAGATTGTAATGAGCTTTTTTTTTTTTTTTTGGCAATAATGAATAGTAAAAAAGAGTAGAATTAGAAAAGAGAAGTTCTAAAGAATGCCTGAGCCCTATTGTCAAGAATGTCAAAGACCATTTTATGCAAATTGTTTATTCAGTTATCACATACAAACATAGGCTACATAGCTCAATACATTTTTACAAAATGAGCACTTATGTAATCTACATTCAGATAAGAAATGGAAACTAGCAGAAGTGAGAAGATTCCTACACATACCTTGCTTGATTCCAGTTACAGCTTCCCCAAGTGTAACCGCAATCCTGACTTCTAACACCACAAACTAGTTTGTCAATTTTTGAAGTATATTTAAATGGAATCATAAGCCACATACACTCTTCTGTATCTGAATTCTTTTATACATGTTTTTAAATTTATCTATTTTGTTGCATTTGATTAATTGCTTTTAGCGTTACTATTGTGTAGCATAATCAAGAACATTTTGAAGGGAAACGGTGAGAAATTCCTTTATGCTAAGTATTTCAGATAAATAATTTAGCACATCTACATGCAGGTATACATATATATACATACAGATGTATATATATGTATGTGTATATATATATATATGAGAAAGAGTGGTTCCAATGGTTAAGTGCTCTGCTGCTAACCAAAAGGTGGGCAGTTTGAACCCACCCAGCAGCTCTGAAGGAGAATGATCTGGCGATCTGTGCCTGTAAAGATTGCTGCTCCTGCTGTATGCTATTGAGTTGCTTCAGACCCATAGTGACCCAAAGGACTGAGTGGAACTTTCCATAGGGTTTCCTTTATGTAAGCAGACTGCCACATCTTTCTCCCACAGAGGGGTTGGTGGGTTCCAACCACCAAACTTTTGGTTAACAGACTAGTCCTTAACTGTTTTGCCACCAGAGCTCATTTCCATAAAGATTACAGCCTAGAAAACCCTGTGGGGCAGTTCTACTCTGTCACATGGAGTCACTATGACTATAAAAAAAAAAAAAAATTATGGCACCTAAAATCAACATACATGTATATTGATTTTATATAGACTGCATATATATATACACATATATATATACATATATATATATATATACACATATATATATATACACATATATATATATATACATATATATATGGAGCCCTGGTGGTGCAGTGGTTAAAAGCTATTGCTGCTAACCAGAAGATCAGCAGTTTGAATCCACCAGCTGCTCCTTGGAAACTCTACAGAGCAATTCTACTCTGTCTTAAAGGGTTGCTTTACGAGGCAGAATGGAAACCCTGGTGGAGTAGTTGTTAAGTGTTAGAGCTGCTAACCAGCAGTTCAAATCCACCAGGCGCTCCTTGGAAACTCTATGGGGCAGTTCTACTCCGACTTATAGGGTCGCTATGAGTTGGAATCGACTCGACAGCAACGATTTTTTTTTTTTTATATTAGTCAGAACCAACTTGACTGCAACAGGTTATATATGCACATATATATATATACACACGTACATACCTGTGATATAAAATAGATAGCCTAGAAAATGTTCCACATACATATTTGAAAAGTTAATATATTACAGAAGTGGCATTTGGATGCCAATGGGAATGAGATTAAGTGCTCAATAAATTATGTCAAATTAGTTTTCCATACAGATATGAAATAAAACTTGACCAACGCACACACACACACAAACGCACAGGTAGCTCAAAAACTTAAGATAATTAATGTTTGAAAAATTTAATCAAAAACGTGATATCTTCTGATAAGCAATGATTTCTTAAACAAGCTAAAGTGGTATAGATAATAAAAATATTTATAAATTTAACTACATTAAAATTAAAAAAGACACATAATCAGTTAAAAACAAAAATACAGAGTAAATAATGTATTTGCAATGCATAAAACCAACAAAGGTTATCTAAAAATTGTATTGGTATTCTTAAACAAAAAAAAAAAAAGAAGAAAATAGCCCAAAACAAATGTAAGTAACATGAAAATAATAATTTACAAAAAGTTATTTGAGTGGCCAACAAATTTTTGAAAATATGTTCATCTTCACTGATAGTCTGAGAAATGCAAAATTAAACAGTGTTGAGGCCTGTTTTCATACCCTCCAAATTGAAACAAATTAAAGAATCTGTCAATATCAAGTTTTTTAAAGATATGGAGAAGTGGGAACTATCTGCTGTGAGAGGACAATTTTCACAATTTCTCTGAAAAGCAATTTATCATTATTTGAAAAGTTTGCAAGTCAGCCATTGTACTCCTAGTTGTATGCCCTTCAGAAACTCTAGAAATGTACATAGGAACACATGTTCATGACTATTTGTTACAGCAGTCTTTGTAATAGCAAATAATATATAAAATAAATTATGTCCAATGAGTGGCGATTAGATACATAGGGCATGATAGCATCATGAGTAGAATGCTAATACATAGTTAAAAATGAATGAACTAGAGATTATGATAATTAAATTGATAGTTGTCAAAAAATAATATTGAGCAGGATGGTACAGTATTCTGCTGCTTTCATATAAAGTTGGAAAACCTGAAAAAACAATGCTAAATATCTTTTATATACACGTAGAATGTGTATGGCCACTAAAAATACAAAATTCAGGCGGAGATTGCTCCTGAAACAGGAAGGATAGCAAAAGTATCAGGAGGAGCTACATGAAGATCTTGAAAAATAAGTAAAACGCTCTATTTAATTCTACCTATTTTAAGTGTGGAAAATGTTAGAATTTGATAGAGCTGGGTTGCTATGAGTCAGAATCAACTTGAAGGCAACTGGTTTGGTTTGGTTTGGTTTTGGTTTTTTGGGTAGTAGATACGCTGCTTTTTGCAGTTTTTTGTTATGCTATTTTCTATCTGTTTCTATATGACTTAACATTTTTATAATACAATTTGTTTTTAAAAATTCTGGCTTACTTTTTTTTTTTTTTTTAAATACTGCTTGGAATAAACTAGAGGAAAGGACATATTTTATAGAGAGACAGTAATTGGAACACAATGTCCCTGAAGAAACGTAAGAAATTTGAAAAGAGATTTTCCATGAAAGTTGTAGGATATCTTCCTTTACTGTGTGTTTGTGTTCAGATAATTTCCTAACATTGACAACTGAGATTAAGGTTTATTGTAAACTGGAACTGATATTTGTAGCCTGAACATTTTATCTTGCTTGGGAAGTGTTCATTTTAAAAATAAACCTTATTGTGTTGGTCTTATTTTTCTTTTTAATTGAGTGCAATGTCCATTTCAGTAATTTTAAATATTTAATTGATATATGCAGTTGGTCCATTAATACTTCTCTATACTTTTGTGCAAACAGTAAAATACAAAAGTCATAGGGTCTCTGACAAATTTTTGTGATAAACAGTTTAAGTGTTACACCTTCAGAAAAGACCTGAAGTTTCTTTAAAGTACCCCCTTAGAGGTTTCTCTTTGAACATTTTAGACACATTCAGCTTTTCTAAAGCTAGGTATCAGGACAAAGAGATTCTGTCAAACATGTGATATCCAACTTGTCATGGGAGGCTTTGCTGCCGTTTCTGAGAAATCTCCTTTTGCTGCATGATCCACCCTAGAATAGAAATACATTTACAACCAGAATACAACCTGCAGTGAAATTCCATTGTACCATTCCAGAATTACTTACGAATTTCATTAGAAGTCATTCCTGTCTCTACATAAATATTAAATATGTTAAATTTTTGTGATAGGAAGAGTATCAGTAATAGAATACATTCATTACAGGGAGTATTTAAAAGGCAACAGAATGGAAAGTATGCTTTACACATTTACATCTGGAAGGAGGCAAATATTTTTCCTGTAAATATTGGCTGACATTGACCTGAATGGTTCTCTAGGTATTTATACATACACAATTTTTATAATACATGAATATTTGTATTATAAAACTTCAAAATAAAGTATTTAAAGCCTAACAGCTGAAAATATGTGACCATCTCTTTCCAAGGTTGATAATGTTTGTCTTCACAACAAGCATGACGATGGGAAAAAAAAAACTTTAAACATTTTATATTTCACTTTTAGATTTTCAAATAAAGCTGTGAAGCGTAATTATTTTTTAAATTGTTTTAGAGACAAAATACCTAAGTATGCGTTACCAGTGACTGAAATGTTTCCCTTATCTCTCAGTTTCATTATTGGTCAAATGTGTTAAGTAGTGGTAGGTAGAAACGTCTTTACAAAATTCCTTATGTCTAAATTGTGAGAGGGCTTATAATATAAATTTCGACAATGGTAAAGGCAAAGCTGACATTTAACAAAATGGTAACAAAGCAAAAAAACGAAAAATAGCATACAGATGCCTACATATAGGATATATTTGATTCTGTGATTTCTTATATACCTCTGGAAATCTCTTTCCTTTTATTACCCATTTATTAACAGAGAAGGTCATATTAGCCATTGTTCAGAGGTGTTATTTTATAAGGCATTTTTTTTTTTGAAGATAGAACTCACATTATTAAATTGTTTTATTCATGGGTCAGTGTAGATAATAAGCCAAATACATCTAGCGCTCTTGCCCCACTAGCTTTGGATGGGCCGTCATAACTTGGCAACAGACCTCAGAGAATGCAGGGTGAGTGTGTCTACAATTAGACTCAGATCACCCAATCCCGACAACGCTGAAAATGGGACCCAACGAAGATACTAGGGGTGGAACTTGGCACCAGGAATGGAGTTATTTCAACAGATGTTGCATCCTGGCCAACACACATTTGAACTTCTAAAGGGTCAGGGTAAGTAATCAGGTGAAAAATGTGTGAGGATATGCCTTAATGGGAGAAATTAGAGTTATCTTTTGGAGAGGTGAAAATTATTTAAATTGGAAAATTGTAACAATGGTTTCCCAATGCGAGTGATTACCAAAGAGATGGGAGGATTTTAGAATAGGGCATTAAAAAAAACATGTATAAACAGGTCAGGCATATCCTTAATATGAACTCTCTGCACTGTTCATCTGGATTGTGGAGTGACAAAGAAGCAGGTAACCCAACTGAAATAGTAGTCATGCCAAGCATGAAAGATAACATAGGAAGACAGTGTAAAAGGGAGTTTTTCATTTGGATGCACAAATATAAGGAGTAATGATAACAGAAAGATTGATTCTATTATTATATGTTACGATTACTCCATACAAACCCAGCCATGCACAAGATTGATAAGAATCTAGAACCTGAGGAAAATAGCTAATTGTCCAGATCTCAGTGGAATCCAGAGTAATAACATGAATACCTGTTGCATGTAACTTAGAATTTGTCTGCCTTTTCAATCACATTGAATTTAGTTCACAGATTACTAGGGGTACAGACCCACACCAATAAATTAAAGATGGATTTAAAATGACTTCATATATACCTCTAATAAACCATAAATTAAATTTTATTCCAAAGGTTAATCAAGTATTCAGTTGAATAATGCATTTTGATCAGTTAAAAATAATGCAGCTACATTCAATGACCTGTGGAACTCCATTGGTGGAATCCAATTATTTCCACTCCCTTCCAGTTTTTCAATGCTCACCACCTAATAGCATAAATAATGTATGATTTTTGAGCTTATTGAGAATCTGCTAAAGAAGACTTGAAACTTTGATAGATTTTTAGTTTTTTTCTTGTTGTAATGACCACTGATAGATTTAGAATCATCCTATTGCTTTCTGAACTGTCTTTTCTTTCCTGCATTATTATAACAATTTTCTATGAAACACCATGGGGCATGTTTTAAAATAAAATCAACTCTCACTATTAAATTTCACGTACACAGGAGCAACAATAAATAATGACGTGTATTAATTGAGCAGCAATGAATGATGACGGTGTAGACTGAATTTTTCAGAAGTTAAAATGTATAACATTACATAATAGGCAGATATAGAACCAGTGTTTGACTTCATATGTAATATAAAAGACGATCTATAGGACACAATGAAACCTAACAACAACAACAGTATAGGAACATTCGAATTATTTGTTGTCATTAGGTACTGTGGAGTCAGTTCCAACTCATAGCCAACCTATGTACAACAGAACGAGACACTGCCCAGTCTTGCACCATCCTCACAATTGTTTCTGTTTGATTCCATTGTTGCACTCTATCAATCCATCCCATAGAGGGTCTTCCTCCTTTTTGCTGACCCTCTACTTTACCAAACATGATGTCCTTCTCCAGGAACTAGTACCTACTCATAACATGTCCAAAGTATGTGAGACGAAGGAGCAGTTTGGCTGTGCTTCTTCTGAGACATTAGTTTGTTCTTCTGGCAGTCCATGGTACCTTCAATATTTTCCACCAACATCATAATTCAAAGACATCAATTCTTCTTCGGTCTTCCTAAGTCATTGTTCAGTTTTCGCACAACTTGAATCATAGTGAGGAATTTTCTGTGATTTCACTTAAAGCAATATTTCCATGCTTGTTTTCTTTATTCTTATTCCCAGACCACTTCGACCCAAGGGCTGCTAATTAACCGTCACTTTAACAAAAAATATTCTCTCTGTTTGTAGTGAGATCACAGTGTGACACCTGAATCTTCAAATATAATAACTTAAAATTGTGTTAAGCTGTGATTGAAAAGCGAAGACCAGAAAAAGCTTTAAAGTGTAATGATGTTTTTATTTTTAACATAATGTTAATATCAGATAAAATATCAGACTACTGCCAGTCAAGAATATTTAAGCCAAGATTGGATTTAAGGTTTCAGATTATAAATACAAGAATAATAGAAAAAATAATTTGGGTAGTGTAAAAATGGCACCAACTGTGAAAATGGCATGGAGGCATCTGACCTCATCTAACTTCACAAGGGGGAGAGATAATCACCATCAACATCAGCCCAGGGTTTCTTTCTGTGAGGTGGAGGTCAGACATGCCTCCTCTTCCAAACTTTTCACCAATTCTGACACTCTCTACTTCTCTGTCGGGTTCAATAATTCCTTGCAATAACCACACTGAACTCATAGACAATACTCTTGATTATGGAGTTTACTAGGCAAGTAAGTAAGAGGTTGCAATTTGGATTAGGAACAACTCAGGATACAGTTTTTCAGTCAGAACAGCTTTGTGGCTGTGCCTGCAGGCAGACCTCTCTCTAGGCCCATGAGCCTCTGGACGCCTTGGTCTGGTCTCTGCCCTGTTCAGTCAAATGTTACAATCTCTTTAGCTCTGCTCATAAGTGCCCAGAGGTACCCCACTCTTCCAATAAGACTCGGCCTGAAGGCTCTCAGCTCCCTCACGCTTCATGGATCGTGGGTTGGCAAGCTTAGGTCCGCCAAGTATCCAGAGGCAAACCACTCTGCCAGGAAGCCTCCTGCCTGAAGGCTCTTGGCTTTCTCGCTGCGTGGGTCTGCATGCTCACTGAAACTGCGCTGTCTCAAGCTCGTCTCCTGGTTCTGCTGCCGCTGTTTGCTGCTGCTTCTCACCGTCTCACAGTGTCTCTGGTATTACAGCTCGCTCTCTCTGTCTCCTGGGTCTAGGAGATTCTCAGCTCAAGGACCCCAGGTACAAAGAGCATGTTCCACTCTCAGCTCTTCTTTCCTGATGGTAGTGAGGTCTCCCTTTTCTGCCTATGGGGTGGTTAATTTTAAGCCCAATGGGATATCAAAACTGACAAATCCCCTAGTTAGGGTTTCATATTTGTATGGTCCCACCCCCATAAAACTCATTGCCATCAAGTCAATTCCAATTCATGGTGATCCTATAGGGCAGAGTAGAACTGCCCCCATAGTATTTCCGAGGAATACCTGGTGAATTCAAACTGTGCACCTTTTGATTAGTAGTTCTAGCTCTTAACTTGTAGTGGTTAAGAGCTGCTAACCAAAACGTCAGCAGTTTAAATGCTCCAGGCACTCCTTGGAAACTCTATGGGGCAGTTCTATTCTGTCCCACAGGGTTGCTATGAGTCGGAAGCAACTCAACAGCAATGGGTTCAGTTTGGTTTTACCCCATAAAGGTGCCATGCACTTTATTTGCATTATTAGCAAGCTGTCCAATCTCTTTGGTGGGCTACAAGCACCTTATTGCATAGTCATACTCAATAATTTGGTGGGAGTTGCAAGATCATGGTGAGAAAGTCCATATAAAAGTAATCCATCACATTGCAGGCAGCAATTTTATTGTTTGAATTGGAATCAATTCTGTTGAAAAGTGTATTAAGTAATCAAATATATACAGAATAATATGAATTGATTATTTGGCATTTGTCAACTATTTTCATTTACTCTGAGACAATTCTGTTGAGAAATGTTATAAATGATCAAATACATACAAATTATATGAATTAGTTTTTGTGTGTGTCCACTGTTTCCATCTTTACTATAATATTATTCTAATTTAAGGAACTATCAATACTAAAGCCACATTCTTATCCAATCCACACTTATAGTTTAGGGCCCTGTTTCATTTTGCATAAACTATAATTTTTATGATTGATTTACAATAACTTCAAACTTGACATACTTACCAAATTTGTATGAAAATAATCTCTCATCTGGAATGAATATTATTGCTACATGTTGAAAAAGCAATACTGAAGAATTTGGAAGATAAGACAATGAATAAGTTGAGGTTCTGATAAAGATCCAAGTATAGAAGGCCACTGATTGGGTTAAATTGGACAGGATTCAATAAAATATCTCAGCTAGAAATGAATGTATCCCAAAATATGGGATACAAGCACATAGATGGAGTTAGAAAAAAATGGGTGCATGAAATTGCCTACTGATGGTGTGTTGAGAAAGAAGGGAAATAGACTGAAACGGATTCCTGACAGACACTAATTCAATCTTTAGGGGTAGACAAAATAAAGAAGCCAACAAAGGGAATTAAGAAAAAAACAAGGTACTCTTGTTCCTTCCATTTCTTTTGTCATACATGAAAGCAACCACCAGGTGTGCATTCTTCTCACTAATGCCCTTCATATATATCTTTTTTTTCAGGACTTAATAATAACCGTAGCTGCATGTTTTTCAGTTAACCACAAGGTCTCCCTTTCCATCAAGTTTAACTTTTTTTTTGTCTCTTTACCCCTAAACTCTACCTCATGTTTTTTTGTTTGTTTGTTTGTTTGTTTTTCCTGCCATTAGTAGAAGAACTCATGTTGTTTGTATGCTTTGTACACTCTGCTACAGAAAAGTGTTGAGACTGCATCCTGTCAAAGGCAGAAAACTTGTGAGACGTGGAAAAAGAAGGCAGTCCTGTTGAGTTCTGGTTCTCACATGTTTCACTTTATTTATAATTTCCACCACATAAAGCAGAGTAAGAAAATTGGCAACAATTACAAAACAGTATATTTGCTAGCTTTATTAAATGTGATATTGACTAAATAGGAATGGCTGAGGCAGTTTTTATGTAAGAAGAAAGTATACATCCTTGGGAATTAAGATAGACAGAAGAAATGTAATAGAACATCACACAGAGATTTCAGGTGTCAGGCAAAAATCAATGAGTTCACCGGTTCAGAGACATAAGAACACAGCCTCTTTTAGCTGTATAATTTCAGAGCAGAATGTTCAAAACAATATCTGATTTCAGTTGGACTTAGTGCAGTCTTTTCTAATGAAAGGAATATGGTATATATACATATTTGGGTGGGTATGTGGAAAAATATAATTGATTACAGTTAGTTCAAATATTCTATACATTATATTTAATTATGTAGATCATTTATTTAAGCAAGGGACATTTGGGAAAAAAATATCAATTCATCTGAGAAAAAAATTACTAAACTTTTAAAGATAAAGCAATTTCAATTCATAACTCCTCTCATCACCTAACTTTCAGCCTAGACATGGAGAGCGACACATAAATAATTGTAATATCATGTAATGTGTCTGATATGTACAGAGCGCTGTGCTAGCACATAGAATAGTGTGAATGCTTCTTTCTTATTGAAAAAATTTTACATTTTGCTTGAAGTTTAATACTAGCAGTTCCTAATAATAGAGTAGGATCCAAGTATTCTTCCTCTAAGTATTTTGCTCACAGTTCCTCTCCTTGTTTGTGTCAATCAGATTGGTATTTATTGTCTCATGTGTAAATCTTGATTCTGCACAGATATTTCTTATATACTAGAAGGGTTTCTACTTGTAAGATTGCATTAAGTTTTATTTTTTATTCTCTTATTACAACTAATAGAGAAAGGTGTATTATAGGAAGTCAATGGATTCATATTGCATTTATGGGGTTAGTTCGTGAGCTATTGAGAGGGGAAGAGGCAGAATTATAACGAATTTCACTACCCGCTTTACGTGTGCATTCCAGGGAAGAAACTGAGAGCCTCTAGGTAATCGAAACTCAGAAACTGAGCATACCCTAGAAACCATAGAAAGTAAAGGCAAAACTAAGTAAAGAAATACCTCATTATTCTTATCCACCCCAATCTCCTGCTCTGAAATAACTTTGAAAAGTAACAACCTACAATCAAGGTGAAATCAGTATCCTGGCAGCCACCAGAGGGTGCAGAATAAGATCAAAACCAGAAAACCAAACCCTTTGCTGTTGAGTCGATTCCAACTCATTGTGGCTTTATATGACAGCGTAGAACTGCCACACTTGGTTTCCAAAGAGAGACTGGTAGATTCGACCTGCAGTCCTTTTGGTTAGCAGCTGTAGGTAGCTCTTAACCACCATGCCACCAGAACAAGATTGGAGATCCTTAAAAGGCTTATTCCCAGAGAATTGTCAGGATGAAACTTATAGTCATTTTTTGTCCTCTTTTGGGGTTTACTGAGTGACTCCACCTTCAAAGTTTATACTTTGACCATTTCTGAAACTAGCCCAGTGGAAAATACATTCTCCCTTGGAGCATTTGCACAAAACAACTATGGGGATTTGTTTAACTTTACAGCTGCCTGAGGTAGTAGACAATATCAGGAGCAAACAACAGGTTACAAACATTTTAAAAAGGAATGAGATATCCATAGATATTTGAACATAGTCCTGGAAATTTGGAAGGATGTGTGCATGCTTAGGGCTGTGTACAAGCCCAGGGCAGTGCACATGCTCGGGAAAAACCTGAGAAAACCCTAAATTATAACATTGGGCTGACCTTGAGGCTCAATACAAACAGGGAATGAAGGCTAAGGCAAAGTCATCAACTGCCTACTGAATGTTGAAGCTGGGCCAAAGTATCCAAAGAGAGTGCTTCAACAAAGTCTGGGAAGCTTAATAGTTGCAGGCATTTAAGGAAATCTCTAATTATTAACTAACCACAAAATTAACTGAGCAGAGACTTCAGTGGCTACAAACAACAAAGAATACATACTTTACAAAATTAGTTCAGAAAAGTCCCTAAACATAAACAACAAAAGGCAGCAACAGCAATAAAACCTGAGGAGAGAGAAGAATCTGAATTCCAAAGTTGCCACATTATATTATTTAAAATGTCCAATTTTCTTTCTTTATTGTGCTTTAAGTGAAAGTTTATGATTCAGGCCAGTTTCTCACACAAATACACACACGTTATGTGACCTTAGTTGCTCTCCCTTTAATGTGACATCACACTCCTCCTCTCCACCCTGTATTTGCCTTGTCCATTTAACCAGCTCCTGGCCCCTTCTGCCTTGTCATCTCACCTCCGGACAGGAGCTGCCCACATAATCTCATGTGTCCACTTGAGCTATGAAGCACACTCCTCACCAGTATCATTTCATGTCTTATAGTCCAGTCTAATCTTTGTCTGAAGAGTTAGCTTTGGGAATGGTTTTAGTTTAGGGCTGACAGAAAGTCCAGGGACCATGACCTCTGGGATCCCTCCAGCCTCCGTCTGACCATTAAGTCCAGTCTTTTCACTAGAATTTGAGATACGTATCTTACTTCTCTCCTGCTCCATCAGGGATTCTCTATTGTGTTCCCGATCAGGGTACTCATTGGCAGTAGCTGGGTACCATCCAGTTCTTCCAGTCTCAGGCTGATGGAGACTCTGGTTTATGTGGCCCTTTCTGTCTCTTGGGGTCATATTGTCCTTGTGTCTTTGGTATTCTTCATTCTCCTTTGCTCCAGGTAGGTTGGTAATGCATCTTAGATGGCCCCTTGCTAGCTTTTAAGACCCCAGATGCCACTCACCAAAATGGGATGACAACATTTTCTTAATACACTTTGTTATGCCAATTGACCTAGATGTCCCCTAAAACTGTGGTCCCTATTTAGGAAACTTCTTTGCTTTTGGTTTAGTCCAGTTGTGCTGAATTTACCTGTATTATGTGTTGTCCTTCCCTTCACCTAAAATAATTCTAGTCTACTCTCTAGTAAGTATATATCCTTCTCTGTCCCTCCCCACCCTCATAATCATCAAAGAATGTTTTCTTCTGTGTTTAAACATATTCTTTTCTTTTTTTATTCCCAAATCTGTAATTTATTTATTTTTTTTAATTTTTATTGTGCTTTAAGTGAAAGTTTACAAATCAAGTCAGTCTCTCATACAAAAATTTATATACACCTTGTTGCACTCCCCCTAATGAGACAGCACACTCCTCTACTCTCTATTTTTGTGTCCATTCAGCCAGCTTCTGACCCTCTCTGCCCTCTCATTTCCCCTCCAGACAGGAACTTCCCATGTAGTCTCATGTGTCTACTTGATCCAAGAAGCTCACTCTTCACTGGCATCATTTTCTATTCCATATTCCAGACCAATCCCTGTCTGAAGAGTTGGCTTTGGGGATAACTCCTGTCTGGGGCTAACAGAAGGTCTAGGGAAGATGACCCCCAGGGTCCTTCTAGTCTCTGTCAGACCATTAATCTGCTCTTTTTTGTGAGACTGCATCCCCCTGCTCTCTTGCTCCCTCAGGGGTTCTCTGTTGTGTTCCCTATCAGGGCAGTCATCAGTTGTAGCTGGGCACCATCTAGTTCTTCTGGTCTCAGGTGGATGTAGTCTCTGGTTTATGTGGCCCCTTCTGTCTTTTGGGCTCATAATTACTTTGCATCTTTGGTGTTCTTCATTCTCCTTTGCTCCAGGTGGATTGAGATGAATTGATGCATCTTAGATGGACTAATTGATGCATTAACAACCTGTATTACACATATGACACAACCTTGCTTGCTGAAAGTGAAGAGGACTTGAAGCACTTACTATTGAAAATCAAAGACCACAGCCTTCAGTATGGATTACACCTCAACATAAAGAAAACAAAAATCCTCACAACTGGACCAATGAGCAACATCATGATAAACAGAGAAAAGATCAAAGTTGTCAAGGATTTCATTTTACTTGGGTCCACAATCAACAGCCATAGAAGCAGCAGTCAAGAAATCAAAAGATGCTTTGCATTCGGTAAATATGCTGCCAAGGACCTCTTTAAAGTGTTGAAGAGAAAAGATGCCACCTTGAAGTCAGGTGCGCCTGACCCAAGCCATGATATTTTCAATTGCATCATATGCATGTAAAAGCTGGACAATGAATAAGGAAGGCCGAAGAAGAATTGACACCTTTGAATTGTGGCGTTGGCGAAGAATATTGAATATACCATGGACTGCCAAAAGAACGAACAAATCTCTCTTGGAAGAAGCGCGGCCAGAATGCTCCTTAGAGGCAAGGATGGCGAGATTGCGTCTTACATACTTTGGACATGTTGTCAGGAGGGATCAGTCCCTGGAGAAGGACATCATGCTTGGCAGAGTACAGGGTCAGCGGAAAAGAGGAAGACCCTCAGTGAGGTAGATTGACACAGTGGCTGCAACAATGAGCTGAAGCAAAACAAGATTGTAAGGATGGCTCAGGACCTGGCAATTTTTCGTTCTGTTGTGCATAGGGTCACTAGGAGTTAGAACTGACTCAACGGCACCTAAGAACAACAACGACAAGATGGCCACTTGCTAGCTTTTAAGACCCCAGACATCACTCTCCAAACTGGGAAGCAGAATGTTTTCTTAATTGATTTTATTATGCTAATTGACTTAGATGTCCCCTGAAACCATGGTTCCCAAAACCCCGTCCCTGCTATGCTGCCCTTTGAAACGTTCAACTTATTCAGGAAACTTCTTAGCTTTTAGTTTAGTCCAGTTGTGCTGATCTCTCCTGTATTATTTGTTGTCTTTCCCTTCACCTAAAATAGTTCTTATCTACTATCTAATTAGCGAAAACCCCTCTCCCTCTCTCCCTCCCTCCCCACTCTCATAACCATCAAAGAACATTTTCTTCTCTGTTTGAACTATTTTTCAAGTTCTTATACTAGTGGTCTCATACAATATTTGTCCTTTTGCAACTGACTAATTTCACTCAGCATGATGCTTTCCAGATTCCTAACGTTGTGAAATGTTTCAGGGATTCATCACTGTTCTTTATCAGTGCGTAGTATTCCATTGTGTGAATATACCATGATTTATTTATCCATTCATTCATTGATGGGCACCTTGGTTGCTTCCATCTTTTTGCTATTATAAAACAGTGCTGCAATAAACATGGGTGTGCATATATCTGTTCGTGTAAAGGCTCTTATTTCTCTAGGATATATTTCAAGGAGTGGGATTGCAAGCTTGTATGGTAGTTCTATTTCTTATTTTTAAGGAAGCGCCCAATCGATTTCCAAAGTGATTGTACAATTTTACATGCCCACCAGCAGTGTATGTGTTCCAGTCTCTCCACAACCTCTCCAACATTTATTATTTTGTGTTTTTTGCACTAATGCCAGCCTTGTTGGATTGAGATGGAATCTCATTGTAGTTTTGATTTGCATTTCTCTCATGGCTAATGATCATGAAGATTTCCTCATATACCTGTTAGCTACCTGAATGTTTTCTTTAGTGAAGTGCCTATTCATATCCTTTTCCCATTTTTTAATTGGTTATTTGTCCTTTTCTTGTGGGGTTTTTGCAGTACCATGTAGATTTTAGAGATCAGATGCTGGTCAGAAATGTCATAGCTAAAAACTTTTTCCCAATCTGTAGGTAATCTTTTTACTTTTTTCGTGAAATCTTTGGATGAGCATAGGTGTTTGATTTTCAGGAGCTCCCAGTTATTTAGTTTCTCTTCTGCATTGTTGGTAATGATTTGTACGCTGTTCATGCCATGTATTAGGCCTCCTAGCATTGTCCCTATTTTTAATTCCATGATCTTTATCATTTTACATTTTATATTTAGGTCTTTGATCCATTTTTAGTTAGTTTTTGTGCATGGTGTGAGGTATGGGTCTTGTTTCATTTTTTTGCAAATGGATATCCAGTTATGCCAGCACCATTTGTTAAGGAGACTTTCTTTTTCCCGGTTAACTTACTTTGAGCCTTTGTCAAATATCAGCTGTTCATACGTGGATGGATTTATGTCTGGATTCTCAATTCTGTTCCACTGCTCTATGTATCTGTTGCTGTACCAGTACCAGGCTATTTGACTACTGTGGCCATATAGTTGCTTCTAAAATCAGGTAGAGTGGGGCCTCCCACTTTGTTCTTTTTCAGTAATGCTTTACTTGTCTGGGGCCACTTTCCCTTCCATATGAAGTTGGTGATTCATTTTTCTGATTAAAAACTGTCGTTGGAATTTTGATGGGAATTACCTTGTATCTATAGACGGCTTTTGGTAGAATAGACATTTTTACAATGTTAAGTCTTCCTATCCATGTGCAAAGTATGTTTTTCCACTTACGTAGGTCTCTTTTGGTTTCTTGCAGAAGTGTTTTGTAGTTTTCTTTGTGTAGGCCTTTAACGTTTCTGGTAAGGTTTATTCCTAAGTATTTTATCTTCTTGGGTGCTACTGTAAATGGTATTGATTTGGTGATTCCCTCTTTCTTCGATGTTCTTTTTGTTGGTGTAGTGGAATCCAACGGATTTTTGTATGTTTATCTTGTAACCTGATACTCTGCTGAACTCTATTAGTTTCAGTAGTTTTCTGGAGGATTCTTTAGGGTTTTCTGTGTATAAGATCATGTCATCTGCAAATAACCAAACCCAAGCCAGTGCCATCGAGTTGATTCCCACTCATAGTGACCCTATAGGACAGAATAGAACTCCCCCATAGAGTTTCCAAGGAGAGCGTGGTGGATTCAAACTGCCGACCCTTTTGTTAGCAGCCGTAACATTTAACCACCACGCCACCAGGGTTTCCCATCTGCAAATAGAGACATTTTATTCTTCCTTACCAACGTGGATGGCCTTTATTTCTTTATCTAACCTAATTACTCTGGTTAGAACCTCCAGCACAATGTTGAATAAGGGTGGTGATAAAAGGACATCCTTGTCTAGTTCCCCATGTCAAGGGGAATGCTTTCAGGCTCTCTCCATTTAGGATGATGCTGGCTTTTCCAAAAAAAAACCAAACCCAGTGCCATCCAGTCGATTCCAACTCATAGCGACCCTATAGTGGCTTTGTATAAATGCCCTTTATTATGTTGAGGAATTTTCCTGCTATTCCTATTTTCCTGAGAGATTTTATCATGAATGGGTGTTGAACTCTGTCAAATACCTTTTCTTCATCGATTGATTAGATCATGTGGTTCTTGTCTTTTGTTTTATTTATATGATGGATTACATTAATTGTTTTTCTAATGCTGAACCATCCCTGCATACCTGGTATGAATCCCACTTGGTCATGGTGAATTATTTTTTGATATGTTGTGGAATTCTATTGGCTAAAATTTTGCTGAAGATTTTTGCATCTAAGTTCATGAGGGATATAGGTCTGTAATTCTCTGTTTTTGTGGTGTCTTAAAAAAAAAAATTTTTTTTTTTTTTTTACCTGGATTTGGTATCATGGTTATTCTGGCTTCATAGAATGAGTCTGGGAGTATTCCGTCCCTTTCTATGCTCTGAAATATGTTTAGTAGTAGTGGTGTTAACTCTTCTTTGAAAGTTTGGTAGAATTCTGCAGTGAAGCCATTGGGCCTGGGCTTCTTTTGTTGTTGTTGGGAGTTTTTTGATTACCTTTTCAATCTCTTCTTTTGTTATGGGTCTATTTAGTTGTTCTACCTCTGTTTGTGTTAGTTTAGGTAGGCAGTGTGTTTGTAGGAATTCATCCATTTCGTCTAGGTTTTCAAATTTGCTGCAGTACAATTTTTTGTAGTAATCTGATATGATTCTTCTAATTTCAGTTCAGTCTCTTGTAATATTGCCCATCTCATTCCTTATTTGGGTTATTTGCTTCCTCTCCTGTTTTTCTTTCATCTTTTTGGCTAATGGATTATCAATTTTGTACATTTTTTTTAAAGAACCAGCTTTTGGTCTTAATAACCTATCAATTTTTTTTTTTTTTTTATGTTCTCTATTTCATTTAACTCTGCTCTAATTTTATTATTTGCTTTCTTCCGGTGCCTGAGGGTTTCTTTTGTTGTTCTCTTTCTATTTGTTCAAGTTGTAGGGATAATTCTTTGATTTTCACCCTTTTCTTTTTGGATGAGTGCATTTATGGATATAAATTGACTTCTGAGCACTGCTTTCGCTGTGTCCCAAAGATTCTGATAGGAAGTGTTTTCCTTCTCATTGGATGCTATGAATTTCTTTATTCCATCCTTCATGTCTTCTATAACCCAGTCATTTTTGAGCAGGGTATTGTTCAGTTTCCAAGTGTTTGATTTCTTTTTCCTGCTTTTTCTGCTATTGATTTCTCTTTTACAGCCTTATGGTCAGGGGAGATGCTTCGTAATATTTTGATGTTTTGGATTCTGCTAAAGCTTGCTTTATGACCTAATATGCTGTCTATTCTAGAGTATATTCCATGTTCATTGGAAAAGAAAGTATACTTGGCTGCTGTTAGGTGGAGTGTTCTGTATATGTCTATGAGGTCAAGTTGGTTGATTGTGGCATTTGGATCTTCTGTGTCTTTATTGAGCTTCTTTCTGGATTTTCTGTCCTTCATCAAAAGTGGTTTGTTGAAATTCCTGCTATAATTGTGGAGCTGTCTATCTCACTTTTCAGTTCTGTTAAAGTTTGTTTTATGTACGTTGCAGCCCTGTCATTGGTTGTATAAAGATTTAATATGGTTAATCATTATATAATGCCTTTCCTTATCCTTTGTGGTGGATTTAACTTTAAAGTCTATTTTGTCAGCTATTAATATTGCCACTCCTGCAGTTTTTTGATTGTTGTTTGCTTGATGTATTTTTTTTCCAACCTTTGAGTTTTAGTTTGTTTGTGTCTCTAAGTCTAAGGTGTGTCTCTTTTACTCAGAGTATGGACGGGTCTGCCACTCTCTGTTTCTTTATTGGTGCACTTAGTCCATTTATATTCAGCATAATTATGGGTAGGTTTTTTTTTTTTTTTTTTTTTTTAGTTTAGTGCTGTCATTTTGATGTCTTTTTTTGTGTGTCATTGACGGTTTCTTTTCCCCACTTAATTTTTTGTGCTGAGTAGTTTATATATAGTCTTTTCGTCTTATTCATTGTTGTTGATTTTTAAACATTTTCCTGAGTTCTTGTATTAGTGATCTCATACAATATTTGTTCTTTGCAACTGATTAATTTCAGTCAGCATAATGCCTTCCAGGTTCTTCCATGTTATGAGATGTTTCATGGATTCATCATTGTTCTTTCTCATTTCATAGTATTCCATTGTGTGAATATATGATAATTTGCTTATTAATTCATTCATTCATGGGCACCTTGATTGTTTCCATCTTTTTGCTATAGTAAACAGTGCTGCAATGAACATGGGTATGCATATATCTGTTCGTGTGATGGCTTTTATTTCTCTAAGATATAATCCAAACAGTGTGATTACAGGATCGTATGGTAGTTCTATTTCTCACTTTCTAAGGATGCGCCAAATTGATTTCCAAAGTAGTTGTACCATTTTACATTCCCACCAGCAGTGTATAAGTGTTCCAGTCTCTCACAACCAAAATAACCTTCATTATTTTGTGTTTTTTGAATTAATGTTAGCCTTGTTGGGGTGAGATGGTATCTCATTGTAGTTTTGATTTGCAATTCTCTAATGGCTAATGATCATGAGCATTTCCTCACGTATCTGTTAGCTACCTGAATGTTTTCTTTAGTGAAGAGCCTGTTCATATCCTTTGCCCACCTTTACCTGGGCTATTTGACTTTTTGTTGTGGAGGTTTTGCAGTATCTCATAGATTTAGAGATTACACACTGATTGGATTTGTCATAGCCAAAATTTTTTTCCCGGTTTATAAGTTGTCTTTTTATTCTTTTGGTGAAGTCTTTGGATGAGCATAAGTGTTTGATTTTTAGGAGCTCCTAGTTATCTGGTTTCTCTTCTGGTGTTTATGCATTGTTAGTAATGTTTTGTATACTGTTTATGCCATGTGTTAAGGCTCCTAGAGTTGTCCCTATTTTTCCTTCCATGATCTTTATCATTTTAGACTTTGTGTTTAGGTCTTTGATCCATTTTGAGCTAGTTTTTATGCGTGGTGTGAGGTGTGGGTCTTGTTTCATATTTTTGCAGATGGATATTCAGTTATGCTAGCACCATTTGTTAAAGAAACTGTCTTTTCCCCCATGTAACTGACTTTGAGCTTTTGTCAAATATCAGCTGCTCATATGTAGATGGATTTATATCTGGAGTCTCAATTCTGTTCCATTGGTCTATGTACCTGTTTTGACTAGTGTGGCAGTATAATAGGCTCTAAAATCAGGTAGAGTGAGGCCTCACACTTTGTTCTTTTGTTTTCAGCAATGCTTTACCTATCAAGGGCCTCTTTCCCTTCCATATGAAGTTGGTGATTTGTTTCTCAATCTCATTAAAAAATGTTTTTGGAATTTGGATTGGAATTGCATTGTATCTATAGACGGGTTTTGGTAGAATAGACATTTTTACAATGTTAAGTCTTCCTATGCATGAGCAAGGCATGTTTTTCCACTTGTGTATGTCTCCTTTGGTTTCTTGCAGTAGTGTCTTGTAGTTTTCTTTGCACAGGTATTTTACATCTCTGGTTAGGTTTATTCCTAAGTATTTTATCTTCTTGGGGGCTACTGTAAATGGTATTAATTTGATGATTTCCTCTTCAAAGTTTTCTTTGTTGGTGTAGAGGAATCCAACTTATTTTTGGAAGTTTATCCTGTATCCCGATACTCTGCTGAAATCTTCTATTAGTTCCAGTAGTTTTCTTGTGGATTCTTTAGGACTTTCTGTGTATAAGACCATATCATCTGCAAATAGAGATACTTTTTCTTTTTTCTTACCAATTTGGATGACATTTATTTCTTTTTCTAGCCTAATTGATCTGGCTAGGACCTCCAGTACAACGTTGAACAAAACTAGTGTATCCTTGTCTGGTACCTGTTCTCAAGGGGAATGCTTTCAGATTCTCTCCATTTAGAATAATTATGGCCATTGGCTTTGTATATATGCCCTTTATTATGTTGAGGAATTGTCCTCCTATTCCTATTTTGCTGAGAGTTTTTATCATGGATGTTATCAGACTTTGTCAAATGTCTTCTGCATCAACTTCTAAGGTCATGTGGTTCTTGTCTTTTGTTTTATTTAAAATGTCCAATTTTCAACAAACAAATAAAATGCAATGGACTTTGCAAATAAATAAGGGTTAGTACAGCCAAGGTATAAGGAAAAAATCAGTAAAAATTGATCTTAAAGAGCCGATGTTGTTATTACTAGACAAAGTAATTAAATTCATCTATTTTTTTTTTATTTGAAGTAGGTGCAAAGAACTAAAGGAACTCATGACCAAAGAAGTTTAAAAAGTATGAGAAAGAATTCTCATCAAATATACAATATTAATTAAGAGATAGTAATTATTTAAAAGAATAAAAATTTTGGAGTTGAAAATTACAATAACTAGAATGAAAATTCCTAAATTGGAAAAAGGAATCACTGAACTTGAAAATAGGTCAATTGAGATTATCCAGTTTTAGAAATAGAAGGACAAAAATGGAAAAAAAAAAAAAAAGGCTCAAAGACCTGTCACACACCATCAAGCATACCAATATACACATCAATAGCATTCCAGAAAGTGGGGAAGAATAAGACTGCATCATATTTATATTTTAATCTAATTAAACATTCTACTTTGCTCACGTTGCAAGAAGAAAGTGAAATTGAGAGTTGAAATCCTCTAATTATTAAAAATCTATGTAACAAATGCAGGGAAACCTGTGTGAACCTGTGAAAATGCCATGGCTTGAGTCACAACTACCTTAGTCCTCAAGGTGACATCTTTGTTTTTTGGGTTTTTTTAAAGCAATTTAAAGAGGACTTTTGCAGTAGATTTGCCCAATGCAATGTGTTGTTTGATTTCTTGACTTCTTCTTCCATGGGCGTTGATTGTGGATCCAAATAAAATGAAATCCTTGACAACTTCAATCTTTTGTTTATAGTGACGGTGCTTATTTGTCCAGTTTGAGGATTTTTGTTTTCTTTCTGTTGAGGTGTAATCCATGCTGAAGGCTGCAAATTTTGATCTTCATCAGTGTGTGTTTCAAATCTTCTTCACTTTCAACAAGCAAAGTTGTGGCATCTGCATAACACAGGTCACTAATGAGTCTTCCTCCAATATTGATGCCACATTCTTCTTTATATAGTTCAGCTTCTCTGACTATTTGCTCAGCACAGAGATTGAATAAGTATAGTGAAAGGATACAACCCTGACAAACATCTTTCCTGATTTTAAACTACCCAGTATTCCCTTCTTCTGTTTGAACAACTGCTTGTCTCTATGTACAGGTTCTTCATGTGCACAATTAAGTACTGGAATTCCCATTTTTTGCAATGTAGTCTATATGTATATTTATATATATACATATTTTTATCATCCACACTTTTGAATGTCTTAGCATAGTCAATGAAACACAGGTAACCAACTTTCTAGTATTCTTTGCTTTCAGCCAAGATTCATCTAACATCAGTAATGATATTTTTGGCTTCACATTTTCTTCTGAATCTAGTTGATTTTCAACAAAATTTTACTTGCATGTGATGTTAATGGTATAGTTTTATAATTTCTGCATTCTGTTGGATCATCTTTTTCTGGAATAGGCACATATATGAACCCCTTCCAGTTAGTAGGCCAGAGTCATGGATTGAATTATGTCCCCCCAAAATATCTGCCAACTTGGCTATGTCCCAGTATTGTATGATTATCTATCATTTTGTCATCTGATGTGATTTCTGTA
The DNA here is from genome assembly GCF_030014295.1 of Loxodonta africana. NCBI lineage: Eukaryota > Metazoa > Chordata > Mammalia > Proboscidea > Elephantidae > Loxodonta > Loxodonta africana. Next base: position 165,972,795 of record NC_087342.1, read on the forward strand.
TGTGTTGTAAATCCTATCACTATGATGGAATGAGATGGATTGGTGATAGTTGTATTGTTATATTGATAAGATCTAAAAGATTAGATAGTGTCTTAAGCCAATATCTTTTGAGATATAAAAGAGAGAAGCGAGCAGGAGCAGAGACATGGCAACCTCATACCACCAAGGAAGCAGTGCAAGGAGCAAAGCACATGCTTTAGACCTGAGATTCCTGCACTGAGATGTCTCCAGACCAAGGGAAGACTGATGCAACACAAGGACCTTCCTCCAGAGCCGACAGAAAGTCTTCTCTTGGAGCCAGCACTCTGAATTCAGACTTCCAGCCTACTGGACTGTGAGAGAATAAACTTCTCTTTGTTACAGCCATCCACTTGTGGTATTTCTGTTATAGCAGCATTAGATGACTAAGACAGCCAGGAAGCTGTCTTCCAAATATCTTGACATAGATGAGTGAGCACTTCCAGTGTTGTATCTGTTTGTTGAAATGCCTCAGTTGAAATTCTGTTAATTCCTGGAGCTTTTTTTTTTGTATGTGTATATATATGTATATGTGTATGTATGTATATTGTATAAGTGTACCCAATTATTTTACAATGTTATGATAAATTCTGATCTTCTCTGTTGAATTTCCTTTACACTTGTGCCAAAATCAGTTGACTACATATGTGTGACTTTTTCTCCCAGCTTTCTATTTTGTTCAATTGATATGTTGTATTTTTACTCAAATAGCATGTGCCTTCTATGTTTGTTTATCAATCATTCCTTCCCCCTTGAGGTATTTTCATAAGTGCCACTATACCAATTCTTTTTGCATGTTGCCGTAAGAAAAATTAGCATAACATGCTTACAAAAATACCTAGTGGGGGAGAGAGTGGTTGGTAAAAAAAAACATAGAAGATGCACTTTATTTGTGTAAAAATATGGTTTGTGTCTATCTTTTTACTAAATCACTTTGTCTTGATTACTACTTTACGGAAATTCTTAAAATTTAGTAGTATGAGTCTTCCAGCTTTATTTTTCATAATTGTTACGGCTATTTAAGATCCTTTTACTTTCCGTATAAATTTTAGAATCAACTTGTCAAAATGTTCATGTTCAAGTCTTCAATATCTCCAAAATCTGGGATTTTTATTGGGATTTCACTGGATCTATAAATCAAATGGAAACCCTGGTGGCAAAGTGGTTAAGAGCTACAGCTAGGAATTGACGTATTAACTATATTGAATCTTTAAATCATTAAACAGAACTTATGTCTCTATTTAATTAGATCTTTTATGATTTATTTCACCAGCATTTTATAGTTTAGGATAGTTAAAACTCATATATTGTTAGATTTATATCTTAATACTTTATGTTTTTGTTTTCTTATATATTGTACTGTTTTTTTATTTTAAAATAAAATTGACTGTTTTATGTCTACTTTGTATATTTTGGCTTTGTTTAACTCACCTATTAATTCAGGAAGCTTTTTTATAGGTTTAATGGAGTTTTCTATGTAGATATTTATATTAGTTTCCTATTACTGCTGTAACAATTCAACACAAACAAATTTATTATCTTATATTCCTGGAGATCATATGTTCAAAATGAGTCTTACTGGGCTAACATCAACATGTTGCTAGGCTGTGTTCTTTCAAGAGTCTATATGGGCAGACCCCCACGTGTCTGTCAGTTCGTCGTACTGTGGGGGCTTGTGTGTTGCTGTGATGCTGGAAGCTATGCCACTGGTATTCAGATACCAGCAGGGTCACCCATGGAGGACAGGTTTCAGCTGAGCTTGCAGACTAAGACAGACTAGGAAGAAAGACCTGGCAGTCTATTTCTGGAAAGCATTAGCCAGTGAAAACCTTATGAATAGCAGCGGAACATTGTCTGATATAGTGCTCGAAGATGAGCCCCCCAGGTTGAAGCACTCAAAAGATGACTGGGGAAGAGCTGCCTCCTCAAAGTAGAGTCAACCATAATAATGTGGATGGAGTAAAGCTTCTGGGACTTTCATTTGCTGATGTGGAATGAATCAAAATGAGAAGAAACAGCTACAAACATCCATTAAAAATCAGAACCTGGAATGTACGAAGTATGAATCTAGGAAAACTGGAAATCGTTAAAAATGAAATGGAACGCATAAACATCGATATCCTGGGCATTAGTAAGCTGAAATGGACTGGTATTGGCCATTTTGAATCAGACAATCATATAGTCTACTATGCTGGGAATGACAACTTGAAGAGGAATGGTGTTGCATTCATCATCAAAAAGAACATTTCAAAATCTATCCTGAAATACAACGCTGTCAGTGATAGGATAATATCTATACGCTTACAAGGAAGACCAGTTAATATGACTATTATTCAAATTTACACACCAACCACTAAGGCCAAAGATGAAGAAACAGAAGGTTTTTATCAGCTGCTACAGTCTGAAATTGATCGAACATGCAATCAAGATGCATTGATAATTACCGGCGACTGCAATGTGAAAGTTGGAAACACAGAAGAAAGATCAGTCATTGGAAAATATGGCCTTGGTGATAGAAACAATGCCGGAGATGGAATGACAGAATTTTGCAAGACCAAAGACTTCATTGCAACTACCTTCTTTCACCAACATAAACGGTGACTACACATGTGGACCTCGCCAGATGGAACATGCAGAAATCAAATTGTCTACATCTGTGGAAAGAGACGATGGAAAAGCTCAATATCATCAGTCAGAACAAGGCTAGGGGCTGACTGTGGATCAGACCATCAATTGTTCATATGCAAGTTCAAGCGAAACTGAAGAAAATCAGAGCAAGTCCACGGGGGCCAAAATGTGACCTTGAATATATCCCACCTGAATTTAGAAACCATCTGAAGAATAAATTTGATGCATTGAACACTAGTGACCAAAGACCAGACAAGATGTGGAATGACATCAAGGACATCATCCATGAAGAAAGCAAGAGGTCACTGAAAAGCCAGGAAAGAAAGAAAAGACCAAGATGGATGTCAGAAGAAGCTCTGAAACTTGCTCTTGAGTATCGAGCAGCTAAAGCAAAAGGAAGAATTGATGAAGTAAAAGAACTGAACAGAAGATTTCAAAGGGCCTCTCAAGAAGACAAAGTAAAGTATTATAGTGACATGTGCAAAGAGCTGGAGAAGGAAAACCAAAAGGGAAGAACATGCTCGGCATTTCTCAAGCTGAAAGAACTGAAGAAAAAATTCAAGCCTCAAGTTGCAATAGTGAAGGATTCCATGGGGAAAATATTAAATGATGCAGGCAGCATCAAAAGAAGATGGAAGGAATACACAGAGTCATTATACCAAAAGACTTAGTCAATATTCAACCATTTCAAGAGGTGGCATATGATCAGGAACCGATGGTACTGAAGGAAGAAGTCCAAGCTGCTCTGAAGGCACTGGCAAAAAACAAGGCTCCAGGAATTGATGGAATATTAATTGACATGTTTCAACAAACAGATGCAGCGCTGGAGGTGCTCACTCATCTATGCCAAGAAATATAGAAGATGCCTTCCTGGCCCACTGACTGGAAGAGATCCATATTTATGCCTATTCCGAAGAAAGGTGATCCAACTGAATGTGGAAATTGTAGAACAATATCGTTAATATCACACTCAAGCAAAATTTTGCTGAAGATTATTCAAAAACGGCTGCAGCAGTATATTGACAAGGAACTGCCAGAAATTCGGGCTGGTTTCAGAAGAGGTGGTGGAACCATGGATATCATTGCTGATGTCAGATGGATCCTGGCTGAAAGCAGAGAATACCAGAAGGATGTTTACCTGTGTTTTATTGACTATGCAAAGGCATTCGACTGTGTGGATGATAACAAACTATGGATAACACTGAGAAGAATAGGAATTCCAGAACACTTAATTGTGCTCATGAGGAACCTTTACATAGATCAAGAAGCAGTTGTTCAGACAGAACAAAGGGATACTGACTGGTTTAAAGTCAGGAAAGGTGTGCTTCAGGGTTGTATTCTTTCACCATACCTATTTAATCTGTATGCTGAACAAATAATCTGAGAAGCTGGACTATATGAAGAAGAACGGGGCATTAGGATTGGAGGAAGACTCATTAACAACCTGCGTTATGCAGATGACACAACCTTGCTTGCTGAAAGTGAAGAGGACTTGAAGCACTTACTAATGAAGATCAAAGACCACAGCCTTCAGTATGAATTACACCTCAACATAAAGAAAACAAAAATCCTCACAACAGGACCAATGAGCAAGATCATGATAAACAGAGAAAAAATTGAAGCTGTCAAGGATTTCATTTTCCTTGGATCCACAATCAACAGCCATGGAAGCAGCAGTCAAGAAATCAAAAGATGCATTGCATTGGGCAAATCTGCTGCAAAGGAGCTCTTCAAAGTGTTGAAGAGCAAAGATGTCACTCTGAAGACTAAGGTGAACCTGACCCAAGCCATGGTATTTTCAATCGCATCATATGCATGTGAAAGATGGACAATGAATAAGGAAGACCGAAGAAGAGTTGACACCTTTGAATTGTGGTGTTGGCAAAGAATATTGGATATACCATGGACTGCCAAAAGAACGAACAAATCTGTCTTGGAAGAAGTGCGGCCAGAACGCTCTTTAGAGGCAAGGATGGCGAGACTGTGTCTTACATACTTTAGACATGTTGTCAGGAGGGATCAGTCCCTGGAGAAGGACATCATGCTTGGCGGAGTACAGGGTCAGAGGAAAAGAGGAAGACCCTCAAAAAGGTGGATTGACACAGTCGCTGCAACAATGAGCTCAATTGGCAGTGTTTCATTTTGTTGTGCATAGGGTCGCTATGAGTTGGAACTGACTCAATGGCACCTAACAACAACAACAACAATATGCGCAGAATCTATTTTCTTCCCTTTTTCAACTTCTCGGGGCACCTGCATTCCTTGGCTTTTTGTCTCTCCCTCTATTTTCAAAGCCTGAAGTGTAGCAAGTTCAGTGACTCTACTACTTTGATTCTGGCTCTTCTGTCTCTCTGTTTCACTTATAAAGACCCCTGTGGTTACACTAGAACCTCCTAGATGATCCAGAGTAATCTCCCCAAATCAAGGTCAGTTTATTAGCAACCTTAATTTCATATGCAACTTTAATTTCCCCTTGTTGTGCAACATAACATATTCACAGGTTCCAATAATTAGACACAGGCATCCTTAGGTGACCATTATTCTGCCTGTGACAATGTGCTCTCTGTCCTCTAAAGATTCACAACTGTCTCACATACAAAATCCATTTACTCAGTCCCAAAGTATCAGCCCATTACAGGATAAACTCAAGTCTAAAATCTCATGTAAGTCTCATCGGTTTAAAAGTCCCAAGCGTCATCACCTAAGTTAGATATGGGTGACTCTCTGGGTATAATCCATCTTGGGGAAAAATTCCTTTTCATCTATAGATCTGTGAGATTAGAAAACATTTTACGTGCTCCAAAAATTCTACAGTGGGACAGGAATAGGAAAACAGCTATAGACATACTATTTATGAATAAATGAGTCCCTGTTCCCAAGCAATTTTGATATCCAGCCAGGCAACAACATTCCATTTCAAAGCCTAAAAATATTCATTTTTTTGTTTGCAACTATGCCTTTTGGGATTGCTGTATCACCTCTGATCTTAAGATGCTTCTGTCTGAGTTTATGGCTCTGTCCAAAGGGCTGGCTATGTGACTGAGCACTCGGAATTTATATCCTTACGAGGCACTAAAAAAAGTTGTTCAGCTACACACTTATTTCTTCTCCAGATTACATTTTTCTCAATCTCCTCATTTTTACTTCTTTTGCAAATTTTGTTATGCTGAGAATTTCTCAAATTATTAAATCTTAATTTCCTTTTCTCAACTGTTCTTACCTATGTGTATTGTTTTCCCCATATATTACTAGAGGCAACAAGATTGCAAATACAAGGGTATATTCCATCTGAATGTACAGACCATCTCAAGAATAGATTTTACACATTAAAAACTAATGGCTAGAGACTAGATGAGTTGTGGAATGACATCAAGGACATCACACAGGAAGAAAGCTAAAGGTCATTAAAAAGACAGGGAAGAAAGAAAAGTGCAAAATGGATGTCAGAAGAGACTTTAAAACTTACTGTTCAACACACAGTAGCTAAAAGGAAAGGAAGAAATGATGAAGTAAAAGAGCTATACAGAAAATTCAAAGGGTAGTTCAGGAGAAAAAGTGTTATAATGAAATACACAAAGACCCGGAGCTAGAAAACCCAAATGGAAGAACATGCTCGTCATTTCTCAAGCTGTAAGGACTGAAGAAAAATTCAAGCCTCAGGTTGGAATATTGAAGGATTCTATGGGCAAAATATTGAACAACACAGGAAATATCAAAGGAAGATGGAAGGAATACAAACAGAAACCGTACCAAAAAGAATTGGTTGATGTTGAAACATTTCAGGAGGCAGCATATGATCAAGAACTGGTGGTACTGAAGGAAAAAGTCCAAGCTGCACTAATGGCATTGGTGAAAAACTAGGCTCCAGGAATTGATGGAATACCAACTGAGATATTTCAACAAACAGATGCAGCACTGGAACACTCACTCCTCTATGGCAGGAAATTTGGAAGACAGCTGCCTGACCAACCAACAGGAAGAGATACATGTTCCTGCAAAAAGGGTGATCCAAAAGAATGAGGAAATTATTGATCAATATCATTAATATCACACACAATCTAATTTTGCTGAAGATCATTTAAAAGTGGTTGCAGCAGTACAGAGACAGGGAACCGCCAGAAATTCAAGCTGGATTCAGAAGAGGATGTGGAACAAGGGATATCATTGCTGATGTCGGATGGTGTTAACTGAAAGCAGACAATACAGGAACGAAGTTTACCTGTGTTTTATTGACTATGCCAAGGTATTCGACTGTGCCGATCATAACAAATTATAGATAACATTACAGAGAATGGGAATTCCAGATCACATATTTGTGCTCATGCTGAACCTGTATATAGACCAAGAGGCAGTAGTTCAAAAAGAACAAGGGGATACTTTGTGGTTTCAAGTTAGTAAAGGTGTGTGTCAGTGTTATATCCTTTCAACATACTTATTCAATCTGTATGCTGAACAAATAATCAGAGAAGCTGTAGAATATGAAGAAGAACCTCATCAGGAAGACTCATTAACAACCTGTGATATGCAAATGACACAACCTTGTCTGCTGAGGATGAAGAGAACTTGAAGCACTTACTGATGAAGATCAAAGTCTACAGCCATCAGTATGGATCACACCTTAATATAAAGAAAACAAAAATCCTCACAACTGGACCAACAAGCAGTATCATGATTCATGGACAAAAGATTGAAGTTGTCAAGGATTTTATTTTACTTGAAACCACAATCAATACCCTTAGAAGCAGCAGTGAAGATATCAAATGATGCGTTGCATTGGGCAAATCCTCTGCAAAACACCTCTTGAAAGTGTTCAAAAGCAAAGATATCACTTTAAAAGCTAAGGTGCACCTGACCCGAGCCATGATGTTTTCAGTCACCTCATATGAATGCGAAAGCTTGACAATTAATAAAGAAGGCCAAAGAAGAATTGATGCCTTTGAATTATGGTGTTGGTGAAGAATATTGAATATACCATGGACTGCCAGAAGAACAAACATATCTGTCTTGGAAGAAGTACAGCCAGTATGTTCCCTAGAAGCAAGAATGCCAAGATATCGTCTCACATACTTTGGACATGTTATCAGGAGGGTCCAGTCCTTGGAGAAGGACATCATGCTTGGTAACATAGAGAGTCAGTGAAAAAGAGGAAGACCTTCAATGAGACAAATTGACTCAGTGGCTGCAACAATAGGCTCAAGCATAATAACAATTGTGAGGGTGTTACAGGATCTGGCAGTATTTCGTTCCGTTGTACCTACGGTCATTATCAGTCAGAAATGGTTCGACACCCCTAACGAAAACAAGAAGAAACCGAACCACACCTTAAACCTTTGCTTGGAAATCTACTCAAGTTAATATCTAATTATTTACAGGTTTTTTGTTTGTTTTACACATAACTCTAGGACACAAGTCAGCTGAGCTTTCTGAAACTGGTTTCCTCCAGTTTCCAGTAACATAGTTCTTATTTCCTCCTGAGTCCTCACCAAAAACCACACTTAACATCCACATTTCTTCCAAGAGCCTGCCTGTAATAATTTTGGTATTCTCTAAGACCAAAAATCTTTTCTCTGCCGTGCTCCTAATTTCCTTTTGAGTACTCAGTAGCAGTGTTGTTAACATCCATACTTCTGCTAATAGTGTGTTCAAGGCCATCTAGACTTTTTCTGTTTTGCTCTTCTTCAAGGCTTTACCCATTGCCCAATTCCAAAAGCTACTTTCTTATTTTGAAGTATTTGTTGCAGCAGCACCCCAATTTTAGCTACCAAAATTTGCATTTGTTTTTGATTGTTGCTGTAAAATTTCCTACAAACTTAGTGGCATGAAACAACACAAATATATTATCATACAGTTCTGGGTATCAGAAGTATAAACTGGTCTCAATTGCACTAAAATTAAAGTGTTAGCAAGCCCTGCTCCTCCTGAAGGCTCTGGGAGAGGATTGATTTCCTTTCCTTTTCCATCTTCTAGAGACCACCTGAATTCCTTGACTCGCAGTCCCTTCTTCCATCTCCAAAGCCACCAGTGTAGTGCCTTTAAGTCTCTCTGACTCTAAATCTCCCAAATACCTCTTTCACTTATTCACCTTTATGAATATATTGGATCCACGCAGATAGGACAGGGTAATCTCCCCATCTCAACCGCAGCTGGTAGGTACCTTAATTCCATCTGTAGCCTCCACTCTCTCCCTTCTTTTGATGCAATAAAACATATTCACAGACTCCAGGAATTAAAATACGGACATTTTTTATAGGGAACTATCAGTCTGTCTACCACAATTTTGATGTTGTATAAAAATATTGACAGTTCTATTTCTTGTTTTCATATCTATATAATTTTGTTTAATTTTCTTATTACATGTAATAGGACTTCCAGAACAATGTCATATAGCCGTGGTGAGAGAGGACATCCTTGTCTTATTTTAGTCTCTTATCATTAATATATTAACTGTAGGTGTTTTAAAGATGCACTTTATATGATTAAGGAAATTGTCTTGTAATCCTAGTTTTTGCTTCTTTTTAAATCATAAAAGGAGTTTAATTTTAGTCTCATAGCATTTTGGGTATATTGAAAAGATCATATAGATTTTCTTCCTTCATCTATTCATAAGGCATACTACATTGGTTGAATTTGAATGTTAACCCATCCTTGCATTTCTGAGATAAACCTCATTTGATTACGAAGTTATTACTTTCTTATGTATTGTTTGACTTTATTTTATATTTTGGTTGCTTGATAGAATCTGTAGTGAAAGAACCTACAACAGGGTACAGACTTTCTGATTTCTACACCCAATAGGACTTTCACATTGTACTTCTAGCCCCCATTAAGCTTTCCCCAATTAGTCAATTATTCTTGCTGAACTGTTACTACTTGTGTCCAGTTGCATCTGTTTCATGTGTGCCTGTGTTTGTGTTTTTTATCTCCTTGTAGGCACTGTCTCTTTAAATTTTGTGATAGTGGGTTGCTGTGCTAGCTAAACTCTCAGACAGGTTAAAAAAAAAATTCATGAAATTTTTTCTATTCTTTTTTTTATTGAAAGGATACTAGCAACACTTTTTACAGCTTTCTATAATCACAGTGGAAGCTTAAAGTTTATATATTCACTTTAATTTTTTATTAATCAGATTGGGACACTAATATATAGTTCATTATCCATGTAGAACTGGATTCAGTGAACTTCATCTCTTATATTAGAATACTTTTTTCTTTTTAATTTTTCTTCTAAGGGTCATTTATTTCATGAGTTTTGCCTATATTTTTGTAACATGTTATTGTTTGCATAGTTGGAGAAACCTATTTTACAATATTTCTATATAGTAGGAGTATTCTCTTTTTTAGGTGAGGGAATTTAAGCTCAAGGAGAACACATTGTTGACTATGTTTACCAAGTCAATAAACATTGAAGTTTGTACTGCAATTAAATTGTAACTGCTTCCATGTAGCAGTGTATTATAAATGTTATAACAAAGATGGAGATTGCATGTACAACAGCATGTTTATAAAATTGATTAATATAAAATCAGTTAGCAATCAGACTTCATATCAGTGTTATGAGTCATTTAGAGATATATAGTTATTTATGATGGGAAATGCTCTAACATGGATATCTGAAGAACATCAAATGTATCCTGAATAATGGTCTAAAATGATATATTTATAAGAATGCTTATCAATGTGAAGTACTTTATCATTGCTGTAAAGTTTCCCACAAAGTTAGTGGCATAAAACAGCACAAATTTCTTATTATACAGTTCTGGGTATCAGAAGTATAAAATTAAAATTGGCTAAAATTAAAGTGTTAGCAAGTCCTGCTCCTTCTGAAGTCTCTAGGAGAGAATTGATTTCCTTTCCTTTTTGAGCTTCTACAGACAACCTGCATTGCTTGGCTGATAGTCCCTTGCTCCATCTCCAAGGAGGGAACAAATATTTAGGAATCAAAGAAATAATAAAGATTGAATTAAACTATAATATTAAATTCCTTTTGCTGAATAGATCTATTACTCCAAACACAAAAGGAAAACTGCATAGAATTTTTTTTTTCCTCAATGCTCATCCGAATTGAAATTATACTGCTGTTTTTTTAAATAGATGTTATGGCAATCCCCAAAGGCTCATACTTCACTGTCTATTCTTTTAAATAGTAACTTAAAATCATAGCAGGGTGTTTAGAGTTAAATGATTTTTATCTTCACTTGAGAATTAACCAACTGAGCATTTTACCTGTGATCTGACTCAATGTGATATGATAGGAAAATGCCAAAACAATTAAAATGACTCTTTTAAGTTTATGACTTCTTATGGAGACTAATTCAAAAAGGATATCAACAGCAGTTACTAAGAATACATTATATCTGAATTTTTTAGAAAAATCTTAATGTGACATCTTTTATAAAGTCTTACAGTTTATAACATTTCCTATTTCAAACCTAATGATCATCAACTAAATGCTATATGCATGTTTTAACAAATGTTAAAGATTGACTGTTACTGTTCTAAACTTGAAGAAAAGCATTTGTTGTACAAGGTTTTAAATATCCCCTCATGTATGGAATTCTACACCCAATAGTTTCCCCAAATGTTCCTAATTCAAACTTCTAATCCTTTGACTTTGAGTCATTAGAATCAAATTTATGTGTTGGAAACAGCAAATGCAATTCTCTACTTCTGGAAGGCTTCTAGAATTAACAAATCAATGAAGCAAGTTCTAGTCCATCCTTTCCTTCTTTTTTCATAATTAAAACCTTAGCATACCTTACTTCAAAAAATTATTAAAAAAAATTAATTATGATGGCTGTCAAGAGGATTAATAGATATGATAAGTTTTAAAGAAGATACGATTGAAAATGTAAAGAACGTCTTGTTGAAGATATCACAAAGGCTAGAAAGACAATAAATACAAGTTGGTGAGGAAGGTCTGAATCTGAGTTGTCCCATGTGTTTTTCGGAAAGATACTTGAGAATATAAAGGTAACAGGGACAGAACTATAACGTGGCAAGTGAGACACCTAGAGAGCAAAAGAAGAGGGGTCACATTCTCTCAGGTTCTTTCAAGGGACTGCCTTCTCTAATTTTGCACCCTAGGCTCCTGGCTTGCACCATCTGAGTCTTAGCTTTGAAAGGTAGATTTAATACTACAAAGATTTCCAAAACTTGGATATTTCATAGGACTATCGGATTTCAAAAAGCATACTTCATAAGGCATTTTGTTTAACGTGAAGTTTCAATGTAGCAATAGCAAGAGAGTACAGGCAAGCATTGGAGATTAGGTATGGCAGATGAAAAATATCAGTATTAAACTGACCCCAGGGGCTGCCAGGGAAACCCTGGTGATGTAGTGGTTAAGTGCTACAGCTGCTAACCAAAAGGTCAGCAGTTTGAATCTACCAGACACTTCTTGGAAACTCTATGGGACAGTTCTACCTTGTCCTATAGTGTCACTATGAGCTGGAATTGACTCAACGGCAACGGGTTTGGTTTTTGGTTTGGGGGGTTGCCAAGGGGTTTTAGGCTTTACACTGTACACGCTAAATCCCATTGCTTTTATCTTGGAGAAGAGTCAAAGTTGACATCCAGGATCCACAGAGAAAAGGATACAGTTTTCCATCACATCTATAAGGCACTAGTTTTTTTTTTTTCTATAAGTTAACTCTACCCTACGCAAATATACATATGTCTCCTCATGCTAGCACTTCTATGCAGAACCATTTTAACAGATGGTAATTACATTCCAAGCTCCTGTTAAACTGGTCTTAAACATAAAGAAGAGATCTTGATAACCATAGTCCTGGCCCCCAAGGCTTATCCTAGAGATAAATTGAATTTTAACAGACCACAGGAATTCAAATTATTTTTCACCTTTTTATATGTACTCCCCCCCAAAGAATCAGAATGTGAAATTTTCTTAATTTGAAGAATTAGCTACTATGAGCATTCAGTGATAAGATTCTTAGAATAATTCTTTCATATGTCCTCCAAATCATACACAATTGTTGAAATTTTACATTTATTAAGCCTTTTAGGCCCAAAGAAAAGAAAAGAGACAAGAGAGTACACCAATTTTTACATAATTAATTACCAAATAACATCAGGTATTTCAATTAAAGTGCAGTCTTTGTGAAGTAATAACACATTTGAGAAATTTAAATGCAAGAATTTAATTCCATGGGAATTTCCATACTGTTATGACCTTTGATTTTTTATATTTTATTATTGAAAGAAATTAGTGAAGCTTTGCTAAATGATGCAACATATCTCAATTTGAAAGTAAAATATAACATTATGATTGAAAATATTCAATCATAATGTTATATGCAATGTGTCATTTGATTTCTCGACTGCTGCTTCCATGGGCATTGATTGTGGATCCAAGTATTTATTTTACAAATAATTTTACACTAAAAAGGTAATGTGGCTCTTTAACGTAAGCCTCTCCTTCAATGTGCTGAAGTTTCCTCAACTTCCCTCAAGGAAACAAATATCATCCAAGAGAAAAAGGCAGTCTCTCTAGTTCCTATAATATTGTGTGATTCTTTCTCTTCCTCATAGGCCAGAACTGGTATCACACTTTTCCACAGAGCAAATCACTGTGACCAGGATGATGGGACTTAACAGTTATTTTAAAACATTTGAGACACACCTCAGGATGTCTAAATCAAACCCATCTAATCTTCACGGCTGAGAATGGGAAGGTTTGAATTTGAAAAAGGAAAATCTAGGTGTTATCGGAAAAATGCAGAAATGACATCTCAAGAGAGCATCAAGTAATTTTCACCACAATCTTTTTCTTACTTTATCTTATACAAGTCTCTCAAATTCTCTAAGCTTCAGCCACACTAGTTTCTCAGTTCCTTCAAAACACCAATGCACTTTCTCCATTTCTAAGTATAATTGACCACTTCTCATATTTTAATTGCCTAATACTCAGAGAGGTTTTCCACAAATATCCCATCTAAGTAAACACCCTTCACCTATCAACACCATGAATTTCTAACACTACCTTGTATTCTTTCCTTTAAACCATATATCATATTTTGCACAATTAACTATTATCTCTATATTACATAAGTAAAACAGTGTAGACGTATCTCTTTCTTTGTTTTCTGTTTCTTCTCTAGAAAACATCCCCATAACAGCAGGAGTTTCAACACTTTTTTTTTTTTTGCTGTAGCTTCAGAACTTGATAGCTTCAGAAACCCACTAGAGACCTAAAATGTACTTTTGGAAAATAAAGTAATAATAGATTATTGATGCCTAGCATTGGGCATTGGGGAAAATACTTATCTCATGCATGTTTATATTCTGGGCAAAGAAATCAGTAGGCAGGGCCAAGATGGCAGAATAGTCAGATGCTTCCAGCAGTCCCTCTTACAACAAAGACCAAAAAAAACCAAGTGAATCAAATATATATATGACAAGCTAAGAGCCCTGAACCACGAATGCAAAGTTAAGAAACAAGAATGAGTAGCAGGGGGTGGGATACGTGGTTTAAAAGCACTGAGGAGGACCTGACTCAGTGGAAACCTGCACCCCTCAGTCTCAATCCTCTGGCACAACTGCAATGGGGCTCATGGGAGCATTCTGGATGCTGTTTTTTTCAGCCACAGATCGCAAGGAGCAGAGTGTACTCACTCCTCCAGATTCAGTGAAGAACAGCACTCTCAGCAATAGTTAAGTGTTTGCGTCTAATTTACCACATGGATCTAAAGGCACCCCTTTCGAAAGAACTCTCTCATTTATCTTCTCTCTCCTCCCTCTGCCCAAAGCCCCAAGCCAGCTTCAGTGGCAGTCGATTTCCGTGGGTCTGAGATAGTTCCTGCTGTGCATCCTGAGCCATTTTTCTGGCCTTGGAGAAGGAACAAATTAACAAATGGGGAAAAACAATCTGCCAGCTCCCCTAAGCTGAGAACTCAGGGCAGAAGTGGCTCTTGTCCAGGCACAAGTGGTCCACAGAATTTGAATGCTTTTCACTGCTGCATGGACCTGTGTAGCCCCATTTTAGCAGCTAGGTCCTAGTGAGCATTTGCAAGAGTGTATGAGCCTGAGGACTGACATTAACTGCTTCAGCTATGCAGTGGAGAGGCAGGTTCTCGATGTTTGACAATGCTCTGCCTATTAAGTAGGGTCCTCACCTACCCGCATCAGAGCCTGAGGACTGGTGGCTCCACCCAAGCCACCTAGCCACCCATGACAGGGGTCCAAGGATAAGTGGTGCCTCCCAGTCCTTACAGCTAAAGCATTGAGTGCCCATGGTCCAGCTGCACAGCCCACCTCCACCTGTGTGCTCTAAGGAACAGGGACACAAGCTCCTCATAGACACTCAGGGTCAGTTGTCAGCCACCTGCCTTGCTCAGAATGTGGCACCTTGCTGGAACCAGACATCAGAATACACAGTCACCAATGCTTCTCTAAAACTGTAGGTGAAAGCCTGCACCACAAACTTGGAGATCAACTACCTGGACACCTGAGCTGAATCCATACAAGAAAAGCGAATGGACTCCTAGGCTCATATATCTGGAAACAGCTCTCATCATCTGGTGGAAGGACATTAGAGCTTCAAAGATGCTAATAATCAAGCTAGCTCACTCGGGCAACCTATTTGGGTATATCAAAATAAAACAAAGGAAGAAGTTAGGACACAGTAAGAAAGCATAAATAAATTAATACAATGACTTCCAGGTGCTCAGAGACAACAGTCAATATCAAATCACATCAAGAAGCAGACCATGATTGCTTCAACAAGCTCCCAAAACTAAGAATCAAGGAATCTCCTGGATGAAGAGATATACCTGGAATTACCAGAGGTAGAATACAAAAGATTAATATTCAGAGCTCTTCAAAAGATTGAAAAGGAAATCAGGCAAAATGCAGAACAAGCCAAGGAACATACAGATAAAGCAGTCAAGGAAACTAAGAAGGTTATTTAAAAGCATAATGAAAAATGTAATAGGGTGCAAGAATCCATAGAGAGACAGCAATCAGAAATTCAGAAGATTAACAATAAAATTTCAGATTTAGACAACCCAATAGAAAGGCAGATGAGCAGAATTGAGGAAATGGAAGTCAGGATTAGTGAGACTGAAGATAAAAATCTTGGCACCAGTATAGTTGAAGAAAAATCAGGAAAAAAGATTTAAAAAAAATGAAGAAACCCTAAGAATCATGTGGGATTCTATCAAGAAAAATAAACTATGAGTGATTGGAGTACCAGAACAGGAAGGGAGAACAGAAAATAGAGAGAGGATTGTTGAAGATTTGTTGGCAGAAAACTTCCCTGATATTGCAAAAGATGAGAAGATATCTATTCAAGATGCTCATTAAACCCCACACAAGGTTGATCCCAAAAGAAAGTCACCAAGACATATTATAATTAAACTTGCCAAAACCAAAGAGAGAGAATTTTAAGAGTGGCTACGGATAAACGAAAAGTCATCTACAAAGGAGAGTCAATAAGAATAACCTTGGACTGCTCAGCAGAAACCAAGCAGGCAATGGGATGACATATGTAAGGCCTTGAAGGAAAAAAAAAAAGAAAGAAAGAAATTGCCAACCAAGAATCAAATCTCCAGCAAAACTTTCTCTCAAATATGAAGGCAAGGTTAGGACACTTCCAGGTTAACAGAAGTTTAGGGAATTTGCAAAAACCAAACCAAAACTACAGGAAATAGTAAAAGGAGTCCTCTGGTTAGAAAATCAAAAACATAAGATAACAACCCAAGACTAGAACACAGGACAGAGCAAACAGATAACAACCCAGACAAGGAAATCACAAAAATAAACCAAGATTAAAAAAAATGCTCAAAACAGGGAAACAGCTGTATTATTATGCAAAAGATTATAAAATCAAATCAATAAAGAGGGACTAAAAAATGTAGTCACAGAGCTTTCATATGGAGAGGAAGTCAAGGTGGCATAAAAAAATAATGGATTGGTTTAAACTTAGAAAAATAGAGGTAAAAATTAAAGTAACCACAAACAAGACGAACAATCCTACACATCAGAAACAAGAAAAACATAAAGACTCAGCAAAAACAAAATCAACAATGAAAAAGAGGAAAAGACAACACATAAAGAAAAACTGCTCGGCAGAAAAAATTAAGCGGAACAAAGAAAAGGACAACACACAAAAGAAGACATCAAAATGGCAGCACTAAACTCATAAAAATACCTATCTATAATTATGCCGAATGTAAATGGACTAAATGCACCAATAAAGGGACAGAGAGTGGCAGAATGGATTAAAAAAAACACGATAAGTCCATATGCTGCCTACAAGAGACATACCTTAGACTTAAAGACACAAACTAAAACTCAAAGGATGGAAAAAAATATTATCAAGGAAACAACAATCAAAAAAGAGTAGGAGTGGCAATATTTATTTCTGACAAAATAGACTTTAAAGTTAAAGCCACCAGAAAGGATAAGGAAGGACACTACATAATGATGAAAGGGATAATATATCAGAAGGATATAACCATATTAAATATTTACACACCCAACAACAGGGCTTAGAGATACATAAAATAAACTCTATCGGCATTGAAAAGTGAGATAGACAGCTCCACAATAATAGTAGGAGACTTCAACATACCACTTTTGGTGAAGGATGGGACATCCAGAAGAAGCTCAGTAAAGACACGGAAGATCTAAATGCCACAATCAAACAACTTGACATCATAGACATATACGGTACACTCCACCCAACAGCAGACAAGTATACTTTCTTTTCCAACGCACATGGAACATTCTCTACAATAGACCACATATTAGGTCATAAAGCAAGCCTTAAAAGAATCCAAAACATCGAAATATTACAGCACATCTCCTCTGACCATAAAGCCATGAAAGTAGATATCAATAACAGAAAAAGCAGGGAAAAGAATTCAAATACATGGAAACTGAACAACACTTTGCTCAAAAATGACTCAGTTATAGAAGAAATTAAGGATGGAATAAAGAAATTCATAGAATCCAGTGATGATAAAAACACTTCCTATAGGAACCCTTGGGACACAACTAAAGCAGTGGTCAGAGGTCAATTTATATCAATAAATGCACATATCCAAAAAGAAGAAAGGGCCACAATCAAAGAACTATCCCTACCCCTTGAACAAATAGAAAGAGAGCAACAAAAGAAACCCTCAGGCACCAGAAGAGAGCAAATAATAAAAATTAGAGCAGAATTAAACGAAATAGAGAGCAGAAAAACAATTGCGTTAACAAGACCAAAACCTGGTTCTTTGAAAAGATCAACAAAATTGACAAACCACTAGCCAGGCTGACAAAAGAAAAACAGAAGAGGAAGTAAATAACCCAAATAAGAAATGATATGGGTGATATCACAACAGACTGAATTGAAATTAAAAGAATTAGATTACAATGAAAAATTGGACTCTAAAAAATTTGAAAACCTAAAAAAAAATGGGCAAATCTCTAGAAACACACTACCTACCTAAACTAACACAAACAGAGGTAGAACAACCAAATAAAACCCTAACAAAAGAAGACATTGAAAAGATAATTTAAAAACTCTCAACAACAACAAAAAAGCACTTGCCCTGATGGCTTCACTGGCGAGTTCTACCAAACTTTCAAAGAAGTGTTAACACTACTACTATTAAAGGTATTTCAGAGCATGGAAAAGGATGGAATACTCCCAAACTCATTCTATGAAGCCAGTATTTCCCTGATACAAAACCAGGTAAAGACACCACAAAAAAGAAAAAGAAAATTACAGACCTATATCCCTCATGAACTCAGATGCTAAAATCCTCAACAAAATTCTAGCCAATAGAATTCGATGACACATCAAAAAAATAATTCATCATAACTAAGTGGGATTCATACCAGGTATGCAGGGATGGTTCAGCATTAGAAAAACAATTAATGTAATCCATTGTATAAATAAAACAAAAGACAAGAACCACACGATCTTATCAACTGATGCAGAAAAGACATTTGACGAAGTCCAACACCCATTCATGATAAAAACTCTCAGCAAAATAGGAATAGTGAAGGGAAATTCCTCAACATAATAAAGGACATTTATATAAAGCCAGCAGCCAACATCATCCTAAATGGAGAGAATCTGAAAGCATTCTGCTTCTTGAGAATGGGGACCAGACAAGAATACCCTTTGTCACCACTCTTATTCAACATTGTGCTGGAGGTCCTAGCCAGAGCAATTAGGCTAAATAAAAGAAATAAAGGGCATCCAAATTGGTAAGGAAAAAGTAAAAGTATCTCTATTTGCAGATGACATGATATTATACACAGAAAACCCTAAAGAATCCTCAAGAAAACTACTGAAGCTAAGAGAAGAGTTCAGCAGAGTATCAGGATACAAAGCAAACATACAAAAATAGGTGGATTCCTATACACCAACAAAGAGAACGTTGGAGAGGAAATCACCACATCAATGCTATTTACAGTAGCCCCCAAGAAGATAAAATACTTAGGAATAAATCTTACCAGAGACGTAAAAGACTTATACAAAGAAAATTACAAGACACTACAGCAGAAAACAAAAAGAGACTTACATAAGTGGAAAAATATACCTTGCTCACAGATAGGGAGACTCAACATTGTAAAAATACCTGTTCTACCAAAAGCAATCTATAGATATGGTGGAATCCCGATCCAAATACCAATGACAATTTTTAACAAGATGGAGGAACAAATCCCAACTTCATATGGAAGGGATAGAGGCCCCAGATAATTAAAGCTTTACTGAAAAAGGAGAACAAAATGGGAGGCCTTGCACTACCTGATTTTAGAACATATTATACCTCCACAGTAGTCAAAACAGCCTGGTACTGGTACAACAGATACATGGACCGATAGAAAAGAATTGAGAATCCAGACATAAATCCATCCACATATGAAGAGCTGATATTTGACAAAGGCCCAAAGTCTGTTAAGTGGGGAAAAGACTTCTCTTTAACAAATGGTGCTGGCATAACTGGGTATCCATCTGCAAAAAAAAAAAAATAAGACCCATACCTCACGCCATGTATAAAAACTAACTCAAATTGGATCAAAGACCTAAATATAAAATCTAAAATGATAAGGATCATGGAAGAAAAAATAGGGACAATGGTAGGAGCCCTAATACACAGCATAAACAGTATACAAATCATTACTAACAATGCAGAAACACCAGAAGAGAAACTAGATAACTGAGAGCTCCTAAAAATCAAACACTTGTGTGCATCCAAAGACTTCATCAAAAGAGCAAAAAGATTACCTACAGACTGGGAAAAAAATTTGGCTATGACAATTCTGATCAGGATCTGATCTCTAAAATCTACATGATACTGCAAAAACTTAACAAAAAGACAAATAACCCAATTAAAAATGGGCAAAGGATATGTAACAGGGACTTCACCAAAGAAGACATATGGGCGGAAAACAGATACATGAGGAAATACTCATGATCATTAGCCATTAAAGAAAAGCAAATCAAAGATACAATGAGATACCATCTCACCCCAACAAGGCTGGCACTAATCCAAAAAAAAACAAAATAATAAATGTTGGAGAGGTTGTGGAGAGACTGGAACATTTATAAACTGTTGGTGGGAATGTAAAATGATGCAACCACTTTGGAAATCAATTTGTCACTTTCCTAAAAAGCTAGAAATAAAAGTACCATAAGATCCAGCAATCTCACTCCTTGGAATATATTCTAGAGAAATAAGAGCCTTCACACCCATGTTCACTGAAGCACTGTTTACAATAGCAAGAAGATGGAAGCAACCAAGGTGCCCATCAATGGACGAATGGATAAACTATGGTATATTCACATAATGGAATACTACACGATTAAGGACAATGATGAATCTGTGAAACATCTCATAACATGGAGGAATCTGGGAGGCATTATTCTGAGTGAAATTAGTCAGTTGCAAAGGGGACAAATATTGTATAAGGCCACTATTATAAGAATTGAAGGAAAAGTTTAAACACAGAAGAAACTATTCTTTGATGGTTATGAGGGTGGGGAGAGAGAAAGAGGGGTAAACATTAATTAGATAGTAGACAAGTACTATTTTAGGTAAAGGAAAAGGCAACACGCAACACAGGAGAGGTCAGCACAACTGGACTAAACCAAAAGCAAAGAAGTTTCCTATATAAAACTGAACACTTTGGAGGCCAGAGTAGCAGGCACAGGAGTTTGGGGACCATGGTTTCAGGGGACACTCTAGGTCAATTGGCATAACAAAATGTATTAAGAAAATGTTCTACATCCCACTCTGATGAATGGCATCTGGGGTCTTAAACACTAGCAAGTAGCCATCTAAGATGCATCAATTGGTCTCAACCCACCTGAAGCGAAGGAGAATGAAGAACATCAAAGACATAAGACAAAGATGAGCTCAAGGGTCAGAAAGGGCCACATAAACCAGAGACTACATCGGCCTATGATTGGAAGAACTAGAAGGTGCCTGTCTACCACCAATGACTGCCCTGACGGGGAACACAACAGAGAATCCCTGATGGAGCAGAACAGTGGAATGCAGATCTCAAATTCTCTTAAAAAGACCAGATGTAATGGTCTAACTGAGACTAGAGGGAGCCTGGAGGTCATGATCCCTGGACCCTCTGTTAGCCTAAGACTGGAACCATTCCTGAAGTCAACGCTTCAAACAGGGATTGGACTGGACTATACAACAGAAAATGATAGTGGTGAGGAGTGATCTTCTGTCTGGAGGCAAGATGAGAAGCCAGAATGGCACAGAAGCTGGTTGAATGGACATGGGGAATACAGGGTGGAGAGGAGGAGTGTGCTGTCTTTTTAGGGGGAGAGCAGCTAGGAGAACATAGCAAAGTGTGTATAAGTTTTTATATGAGAGACTGACTTGATTTGTAAACTGTCACTTAAAGCACAATTAAAAAAAAAAGTAACCAGAAGATACACTTCCTGAACACTAAAAACTTGAAAATCAAGTAGAAAGTGAAGGCTCACACATACAAAGCAACTAGGAAATAATGCAACGTAGATTATATATACATATAAATGTATTTGTGGAAACCATGGTGGCGTAGTGGTTAAGTGCTACGGCTGCCAACCAAAGGGTCGGCAGTTTGAATCCGCCAGGTGCTCCTATAGGGTTGCTGAGTTGGAATCGGCTCGACGGCACTGGGTTTTTGCTTTTGTTTTTAAATGTATTTGTACTAGAATGAGAGTTACTGAAAATTATCTAGTACAACCCCTATGTCTTCAGTTGTGTTCTCTAGAAAAGAAAAACCAGTAAAGCATATAAAGATCTATATGTTGTTGTAAGGTACAATTGATTCAGTTCTGACTCATAGTGACCCTATAGGACAGAGCTTAATTACTGCCCCATAGGGTTTCCAAGGAGCAGCTGGTGGATTTGAACTGTTGACCTTTTGGTTAGTAGCTGAGCTCTTAACCACTACACCACCAGTGCTCCAAATATCTATATAAAAGCCAAAAAAACAAACTTGCTGCCATTGAGTCGATTCTGACTCATAGCGACCCTACATAGAAAGATATATATAAAGGAAATAGCTCAAGCAGTTGTAGAAGCTGGAACGTCCCAAATCTGTGTGTCACGCTGGAGGCTTCTCCTGATTCACGTAGCCACAGGGGCTGGCGAACCCAAGATCTGCAGGTCAGAAAACAGTGCTCTTGCTCACAGGCTGCAAAGATCAACAGATCCGAAGATCAGTAGGCAAGACAGCAGGTAAGCTACTAGCTCAGGTCCCAAGATCTGGATGTCCGAAGAACTAAGAGCCAGCTGCAGGATCCAGAGCAAACAAAATCCCCCAAGCCTTGCCAGAGAGTTCACTTATATTCGATGCAGGCCACACTCCCAAAGAAACTCCCTTTCACCTGACTGGCTACTCACAGTGGAAAGCATCATGGAGGTGATCACATTATATCAAATCTCATCATGGAAGTGAGCACACCATCATCCGACTGCTAAACTATACTGTGACTTCCAAACCACTGAGAACCATAGTGCAGACAAATTGAGAGGAAACCTTAACAATCACGTTCTATAATCAAATATCTGAGAAAACAAACATGTGAAGGTAGTAGGTGACAGAGCTTCGGTTTGAAATCAGGATTATATAAATCTTGTTAATATAGTAAATGCTCTTCACGAGAATAGAATGTTTACATGCTAACATATTTTAATTTTTTTTTTTTGTGGGTGTTATTCTCACATAGTGATACAATTCAGTTTGTATTTAGTGATAATTATATATCGACTCACAGAAAATCATGTGAAGCTGTCTTCTATTACACAATTTACTGACTGGTCAGTCTTTTCAATAAAACATATGTACCTGCCAGAGTGTGTGTGTGTGTGCATGCGTTCACACTCTGGATGGATTGAATCAATTCGGTGTCTCTATTTGGACAAAAACTCTATTACTCCATTATAGTCCTATCAATTAAAAGTGTACTGAAATGTACTTCATCTAACCAAATCAAATTCGCCTATAAAAAGGTCTCCAAGGATGTTAAACTAAGAAATCAGAAACCCAAGGAAGAGTCCATTTATTTTAACATGAGGTTGATTCTAAGAATTGCTACCTTAAATATCTGTCATCTGTCATCCTGAGGATGAGACGGGTGAGAGTTGTCTCTAATCTCATTGTCTGTTTCTAAGATCCTCCCTACTATTACTCTGTTGGGCCTTGTAAGTTTATTTCCTGCTTCTTTCCAAATCACCCTTCATTATGCCCAAATCAGTCTGCTCACTTTTCCACACACACACTGTGGTCATTTCTGTCCCAGTCCCTCTACTCCAAATGCCACTTTTTCATGATTTTTTGTTTGTTTGTTTTTCTTTCTAATCTTACCAACTCTTGGTCTCACCACCAATTTTCAGTTTTCTTTTCTCTAAGTGCGATCTATGCAGTTGTATTGAATTTTCATATGTGGAGCAAAAGTCTCCATTGAAACTGAAATGTTATAGTCACAGTGATCAATTGTGTATTTCGGAGTCATTCAATGTTACAGAAAATAATTTAATGTCATAAAATCTTGCCTTCTGAAAGAATGACTCACCAATGCTTTTTGTAGCCCAAGGGTACCTTTGTACTGAATACAATCTTCCAGTACCTACAGCAGCAAAGACTCTAGCTAACTGATCACTCCTTTAAAGCAAGGCTACATTTCAAATTGCTGTTTTAACAGATGGTTAAGATAAAGGGAGAATGGGAATGAAAGTTTCATGTACGGCAATTCCTTTTTCAACTACTTTGCTTGCTAAACTTACCTTCCTAAACTTGTAGGCCCCTAGGGCAAGGGCTTGCCTTCTTTATGACTTTTGTGCGGCTACCTTAGAGCACAACAAATGACAAATAATAATGCCTCTCACACATTGCAGCAACACAACATATTCTTACAGTACAGGCTGAGGTGTTTTCTATCTATGGACTTGATCCATAACATAGGCCTTATTAATTGTTTTAAATCTTTTCAGTTGACTCTCTTGTCATAAGCTATGGGGTAAAGCAAAGTGAATTTTCTTTTATGTGGTCCTGATTTGATGACCTATTAATTTGAAACAACATGGAGAAAAATGATTTCTTCTTTACAATCCCTTTGGAAGGATTCATTATAAAGAAAAATAATGTATTAATACTAATTTAAGAATATATTTTTCTCATTGGTTCTCCTTTTCATTGAAATTAGATATCATTATTCTACAATGGATTCTGTGATCCTTATCATTTTTCTGAGTTAAAAAAAAAAGTCCAGACTTCCCCCAAGATTTAAATAAGTTTACAGTGTATCTGGCATGTTTGTAGAGACTTTCAATGCATCACTAAAATGGTGGTGGTTAGGAATATGAACAACGCTGTTTAAGGAAATGGTATATGTTAGAGTTTTATGTTAGTAGACATGACGATTGGCTCGTTATGCCTCTTCTACCATAAGTGTTCCTACCTAATTAAGTGGAGGAGTTAAAAAAAAAAAAAAAGAAACTTCAAGAGCAAAATCGTATGTCTATCAGGTAGGCAAAGAAAGACTACTTCTGCAGTGAGACAGGATAGTTGTCGTGTATATTAATGATATTATGTATGTTAAGAAGATAAAGGGAGGGAGTGAATAGTAATATATTCAGATTTTCTACTCTCTATCCCACCTTAGCTGAAATGGGTATTAAAAAATATGTATCTCGACACAAAAAATAAACAAAAGTAATTTAAATACTATAACAGTTTTATCATTGTCATTTACTTTCCTTTTTATGATTTGTTTTCTGGCCATTAGTGTCTATTTACCTACTTACTTATTATCTAATTATCTCTCCATAAGGCCAGACATTAAGCTAGCGAGAGCAATCTGTGCTCAAATAAATAAGGCAGGCCCAAAGTCCTGTTCAGCAGAACTAAAATTCTTAGCATAGCTAACATGATGGGTTCACAGTAGGCCTCAGGGAAGATCTTCACGATATGGACACACTGCTCAAGAAGTTCATCTTCTCAGACAAGTAAGGCTGTAGAGTCCAATAATAATATAGGAAGATGCTCAGTTCAAAAGCATGGCTTTAGAGTTAGATATTTCCCGCCACACATAAATCATTAATATCAATTTTTTTTTTTTAACCTGCATCTAGAAACTTGTATTTATTAGTGGGGCAAAACAAAATAACAAAATTTACTAACATGTACTAGCTTTATTCTCATGTCTTCCATAACCTGTTTGCTTCACTCTGCCTCTCAATGCATTCATAATCTATCAAATTTAGTATTGTTTCCTTCACTACGTTGGCTCATTATGACTCAATTTGTCTCTAAATGGTTTTTGCTTTAAAAGCAAACAAGCAAACAAAACAGTACAAGTACACTGAATAACAGGAAACTACTAAAGAGTGTTTTTTTTGAGTTCGTTTATTTTCCATTATGAGAGGGCCATGGAAAGGTCTCAGCCTAGGAGAGCTACAGCGGCAGATTGTACTCTACAGTTTGGACCAAAGAGCATTAGTGAACCACACTGCAAACAAATCAGTCAGCAGTCATATTCTACTGTGGTGCTCTGATTTGAGAACATTTTGCTGCATGTGCTGTTATTCCTTACTAGTTCTCTTCCTGTTATTTATTTTTAACAATGGCTAACAAATTATGTACACAGAGGAAACAGGAAAAACTTTGCAAGGCTTAAGTTGACTTCAATGAAATGCTTGAGGTTAAAAGAGAGTAAATATTAACAGGCAAATAGGAAATGATGTAATCCTTTGATTTTATAAAGGGCAATGTAAACAGTACCATAGCTGGAGTGGCATGACTCTTGTTTGTAGGAATGGTTATTTAAATAAACTATGGGAAGAAAAATGTTGTGACTTCAAGGAATTTGAGGAAACTGAAGAATAATTTCCAGGTTAAAAGCCTGGGATAAAGATCCTAAATTAGATTGACTCTTTCAGCATTCGAATTCCAGGAATGCATACTTATCCCAGAAACACTATTACAAAATTTCTTAGATGCCCGTAACAAACACTCACTGATTAACACTGTCTTCTCAAAGGCTAATTATATTTCTTATTGAAAGAAATTGTGGAATTTGGAGATACATGTAGATCCCTGAGAGATGTCTTATATTTTAAATTTATATTTTTATTGATGTTATCTTGTTTAAGTAGAAATTTCAGTTATGGAAAATCAATTATGGTTGTAATAACTAAAGAATATAAATTATTATTTATTATATTCTGAATGAGTTATAATTCTTAGAATTAGAGTAATATATTAGGTTTATTGTTCACAAACTGAAATTTCAAAAACACTCGAATAACTTACAACATGTGCTATCTTATGATCTAGTTTGTTTACCTGAACACTATTTGAGTCCTACTTTGTTTTGGGGGGAAAGGTTTTTGTCTGCTTCTTTGGTTGCTTATTTGTGTGTCTGTTTGTTTTCACTTATAATCCAGTTTTGAGATATCCAAAGACTGGCTGCTAAAAGCTTATTTCTATTTTATGAAATTCTATTTTAATGAGAGGACGAACTATTTTTCAAGATAAGAGAGAGACTGAGATTAAAGTTTTCAAGTGCAGTCCTAGGTTTCTCAACAACAGAACCAGATTCCACAAAAAGGCATTTTGAATGAAACAGTTAAAACCATTATTTTGATATGCAGCAAAAAGATGAGAAGAAAATTAGTGAAAGTTTTTCAGTAGATCAGCTTGATTATTCTCATGTAGCAGACCCTCTTAATGGAAATTATTACCACTTCTGACTTGCAGCTATAATTACTACCTAAGTCACGCTCTTCCAAATTTCTACTCAAAAGTGTGGCCTTTCATTGAATACCAATTTTTCCCTTATCCAATTGATCACTACTGTTGTTGTTAGGTGCAACCGAGTCAGTTCCGACTCATAGTGACCCTACGTACAATAGAATGAAACACTGCCTGGTCCTGTGTCATCCTCATGATCTTTGTTATGCTTGAGCCCATTATTCCATCCATCTCATTGAAGGTCTTTCGTTTTTTCCCTGACCATGTACTTTACCAAGCATGATGTCCTTCTCCAGGGACTGATCCCTCCTGATAACATGTATAAAGTACGTGGGACGAAGTCTCACCATCCTTGCCTCTAAGGAGCATTCTAGCTGTACTTCTTCCAAGACAGATTTGTTCATTCTTTTGGCAGTCCATGGTATATTCAATATTCTTTGCCAACCACCATAATTCAAAGGCATCAATTCTTCCTAGGTCTTCATTACTAACTGCCCAGTTTTCGCGTGCACATGAGGTGATTCAAAACACCCTTGCTTGATTCAGTTGCACTTTAGTCCTTTGCTTTTTAACCCTTTAAGAGGTCCTTTGCAGCAAATTTGCCCAATGCAATGAGTTGTTTGAATTCCTGACTGCTGCTTCCATGGATGTTAATTGTAGATCCTGATAAAATGAAATCCGTGACAACTTCTGTCTTTTCTTCATTTATAACAATGCTGTTTGTTGGTCCAGTTGTGAGAATTTTTGTTTTCTTTATGTTGAGGTGCAATCCATACTGAAGGCTGTGGTTTTTGATCTTCAGTAAGTGCTTCAAGTCCTGTTCACTTTCAGCAAACAAAGTTGTGTCATCTGCATAACACAGGTTGTTGATGAGTCTTCCTCCAATCCTGATGCCCTGTTCTTCTTCATATAGTCCAGTTTCTCAGATTATTTGTTCAGCATACAGATTGAATACATATGGTGAAAGGATACAACCCTGACACACGTAATTCCTGACTTTAAACCATACAGTATCTCCTTGTTCTGTTGGAACAACTGCCTCTTGATCTATGTACAGGCTCCTTATGAGCACAATTGAGTCTTCTGAAATTCTCATTCTTCAAAATGTTATCCATAATTTGTTATGATCCACACAGTCGAATGCCTTTGCATAGTCACTAAAACACAGATAAACTTCTTTCTGGTATCTCTGCTTTCAGCCAGAATCCATCTGACATGAAATCTGCCTTTGAAACAGATCTAATTATTTGAATATTTTTAGGACAGTTCTCCAGGATAAGTGTACACCCTTTCTTGTTGTGACTTCCAAAATAACCTCCCTCATACCCTCAACTCCTCTCTTGCTTTCTATTTGTTCAGTTCATCACACAGTCTGTTCCTGTTTAAAGAGCTTAAGTTTCATTGAGTCAGTCTTCACACCATACGATTTACAGCCATTTCATTGCTCCTAGGGTAAATTCCAAGACTCTTTGTAGTATTCTATCATTGTTTTCTTTCACTGTTCCCTCTCCCTGTATACTCACATTGACTGTCTTTTAGGGGATTGAACGTGTCCTTAAGATACCAGTCTTTGTACACATTGTTCCCCTTAACTGGAATAATTGTTTTCATCCAACCATTCACCTCTTTCCTTAGTTAACAACTACTCATATTTTATAAAACAAAACCAAATCCATTGCTGTCAAGTTGATTTTGACTGATAGCAACCCTATAGGACAGAGTTCTCTCATAGAGTTTCCAAGGAGCACCTGCTGCATTTGAACTGCTGAACTTTTGTTTAGCAGCCGTAGCACTTAACCACTAAGCCACCAGGCTTTCCTCATACTTTATATCTAGGCTAAAATGACATTTCTCTTCCCCATAACTGATGCTAGCATGTATGATATTATTATATCTTAACACTCATCACAATATTAATGGATTACTAGTATAATTCTTTTCATTTAAAATGTTTTCTTGTTGGACTCAGCATTATCATCTATTTACCTACCTGTGTATCTATCTATCATCTATCTATCATCTATCTACCTATCTATCTATCTATCTATCTATCTATCTATCTATCTATCTATCTATCTATCTATCTATCTATCTATCTATCATCTGTCTTGAGGAACCCTGGTGGCACAATGGTTAAGCACTTGGCTACCAACTGCAAGGTCAGTGTTTCAAACCCATCAGTGGCTCAATGGGAGAAAAGACCTGAGGATCTGCTCCTGTAAGGGTTTAGCCTAAGAAACTCTATGGAGCAGTTCTACTCTGTCCTGCAGGGTTGCTACAAGTTGCAATCAACTCAATGGCACACAACAACAAACTGTCTAGCATACACACACACATAATGGTTAATGGCAAAATACTGTGTACATAGTCACATGGCACACACTCAATAAATGTCAGGTAGATACATTGGAATTAGAGAACACTGTAGACAGAAAGGACAGGGACTTTAATAGTTTACCATATTTTTATGCAAATAATGCATGCCTTCCACATTTGTTTGCCAAAGCCACTGATTTTCATAAGTGTGCTACATATATATACATATATATTAACAGTAACATGTAAAAAAAAATTGGCATAGCAGCATTTGGCATTAGGAAAATGGGGGGTGGCATTGGCAAAGAAACTTAGAAGGTTCATGTTATTTATGTAAAAATATAATATATGTTATATTACCAAGAAAAGAAAGATATAAACACTGGAGTGTGAGAAAGTTCTATTGAACTATAAGTTTTCTAAAAGGATAATTTCACAACACTGAGATGTGCTAAGGAAAGCTCTGCAAAATTTCTATATTTGGATTAAATAATAGCCATAACATTAACGATAATTGTAACTATATTTTATCTAGCACTCAATGGCCATACAATATACTTATTCATATATATATATTTATTGAACTACAAATATAAGTACATATATGTTATAAACCTACCCTAGTGCCATCAAGTTGATATATATAACATATATGTTATACATATAATATGTACATAAAACATGTATATTTTTGTTGTTTTATATATACATATCTGTATATACAGAGATAAAGAGAGAGAGAGAGGAGCCCTCGTGGTGCAGTGGTTAAGCACTTGGCTGCTAACCAAAAGGTCAGTATTTCGAACCCACCAGCAGCTCCACAGGAGAAAGATGTGGTAGTCTGCTTATGTAAAGATTTACAGCCTCGGAAACCCTACAGAGCAGTTCGACTCTGCCCTAAAGTGTCACTGGGAGTCAGAATTGACTCCGAGGTGCACAACAACATACACATATATATAGTCTCTGCTTTAATTCGTTCATATATTCCTGGTAAGAAGAGTCGTACTGTTCTAGAAAAAGGCTGACTGTTTATGAACATGGTACAAGTAGCAATCCAAACCAGTTGTAAGTCTGTTTCTTCAATCAACAAAAAGTTTCGCTGAGCGTACACACTGACCAAACAATCATCAATAGAATCCCTTTCCACATCAAAATCAGCTAATAATTAACAGACTAGTTCCAACAGACACACCTCCAAATACCAACTAAACAACAACAGTCTTACCTGAATAACTATGCCTCTACAGATGGCGCCAAGCTAGTGACACCTTTGAAAGTGTAATCCCTGAAACCTACACTTACTAAAACTCCTACCAGATGAGCAGTCTGTTCCATTCGAAGACACTGTTAAGGACTGAATCGTGTCTTTCAAAAATACCTGTTGTAAATCCTAACCTCATTGTCTGTGTCTATAATCCCATTTGAAAATGGGTTGTCTTTGTTGTGTTAATGAAACAGGATTGGTGTAGGGTGTGTCTTGAGTCAATCTCTTTTGAAATATAAAACAGATTAAAATGGGCAAGTGAGCTAGCAGAGATAGGGGGAAAGATAGGTGCCACACCATATGAAGGTCACCAAGGAGCCAAAGAATAGAAACTAAAGAGTCAAGGACCTTTCCACAGAGCCCAGAGAGAAAGCCTCCCTCAAGAGCCAGCACTCTGAGTGTGAACTTCTAGCCTCCTAAACTGTGAGAAAATAAATCTGTTTGTTAAAGCCATCCACTAGTGGTATTTCTGTTATAGCAGCACTAGATAACTAAGACAAACACTGTACAAAGAAATAACTCTACCTTAACATAACAAATAAGAAATTGAGCTTTTTCATCTAATTGCAGATATTGAGTGGCACTTTCATTGTTCTTTGACACTCATATACTTTTTTATAAAAAAAAGGTGAGGAAAATGAGGATCAGAATATTTAAGTAACTTAATTGCTATTGCATAGATAACAGTACAACAAGATTGAAATATTGACCTTACTCCATACCTAAAACTTTAATCATTATGATATATTGATATGTATATCTTTGATAAATGCAATTTAAATAAGATTTTAAAACTACTCACCAAGACAAACAAATAAAGCAGAGGAAAACACAAGAATGAGGGAATTATCATGGAATATAAGTCAAAAACAAAATAAGATAATAAAATTAGAAGGAAATATATTCATTATAAAAATAAATATAAAAAATTCATACCTAAAAATTAAAAGTCAAAGACCCTTCATTTTTTAAAATAATATGCAACCATAAAAAAAAACCATAGTATACTTATAAAAAATAAATCTAAAATAAAACAAAACAATGAAACAACAAAGTCAATGGACAGAACAAAATAAGAGAATTCCAGCTAATATCAGTAGATATCATTAGCAATTTGTGTTTCCATATGTTAAAATCTCAAAAAAAAAGTATATTCATGATTGTTCAAGTTCAAAACATCACACTAAAGAAAAATTGAAACTCAAAATACACATTTTGGATGAATTTTTACACACTAAAGATGTGAAATATTAAAATGCTTAACTGACATTTTGATGTAACATGTTAAGTGTAATGTTAAATACTGAAAAAATAAAGCATCCACAGAATTTTCTTGATAAGAAAATTATAATTGAGATTTTTATGGAACCTATAGTATTCAACACATATGTTTATGTTTCCCTCTTCCAAACTCAACTGAAACAAAAGTAAATTAATACAAAAAATAAAAAAACACATAAGCAAATACGACATAGGGTTTGCATGTATCTCACTGTCTGACAAGTACTTAAAATAGTTGGCTAGGAGTGGGTAGAGGATAGCCCAAAGATTATTCTACAGAATTCCTTAAATATTCAGTGATTTGGAACCCCGGAACTTATCTGAAGACAGGTGTGCAAGGGAGAGATGCTAAGAAAAGGATTGTTTCAGAGTGTATGTAGGGAGTTGATAAACCCCATCACTTACCAAGGGGATAACTTTCTCCTTTCCTACATAAGATGGGAAGTTTATACAGCAGTAAACATAAATAAAAGATGTTGTCCTAAGGGCCACTAAATCCTCCTGAAGGCAGGGAAATGTCCCTTACTTCATGAAACTCCCTTTAAACTGCCCAAACATACTAACTCCAACAGACAGAAGTTAGTCTTTCTTTTGACAAGCCAAAAAAGAAAAATAGGCCTAGAGATACAGATTTGGGGATGACTGGGGCTAAGGGGGGACACGTCATATAAAGCATTCTGGTCTCACAGGATGAGATTTAAGGCCTATCACTTGACAAACTCAGTCCATACATCTGAACTTCCTTTTAATATGTAATTCGTAAGTATGAAAAAATTAACCAAGAATCATCAGATATTAACCAAATGCCTCAAACAAAACAGAAACTGAAACAACAAGAAAATGGACTTAAGAATAATTTGAGTAATGTTCTCACGTGCCAAACATATGCCTGCATGTATCCTAACAATAAAACTAATTACATGATCTGAGATCACTTTAAAACATTGAAAACCTGGTGGTGTAGGGGTTAAGAGCTACAGCTGCTAATCAAAAGTTTGTTGTTGTTGTTGTTAGGTGCTGTCAGTCCGTTCCGACTCATAGCGACCCTACGCACAACAGAACAAAACACTGCCCGGTCCTGAGCCATCCTTACAATCGTTGTTATGCTTGAGCTCATTGTTGCAGCCACTGTGTCAATCTACCTCGTTGACACAGTGACCTCTTTTCCGCTGACCCTGTACTCTGCCAAGCATGATATCCTTCTCCGGGGACTGATCTCTCCTGACAACACGTCCAAAGTACGTAAGACGCAGTCTGGCCATCCTTGCCCCTAAAGAGCTTTCTGGATTTGGATTGAATTGCATTATAGCTCTAGATCGTTTTGGGTAGTATTGACATTTCCACAATGTTAAGTTTTCCTTCCAAGATCATGATATGTGTTTTTCCATTTTCGTAGATCTCTTCTGTTTCTTGCACTAGTATTTTGTAGTTTTCTTTGTATAAGTCTTTTATGTCCCTGGTTAGATTTATTTCTAAGTATTTTACCTTTTGAAGGGCTATTGTAGATGGTATGGTTTTACTGATTTCCTTTCCACAGTTCTCTTTGTTCATGTAGAGGAATCCAACTGATTTTGGTAGCCTGCCACTTGGTTGAATATTTCTATTAGTTCCAACAATTTCTTGTGTAGTCAGGATTTTCTCTGTATAGGATCCATATCATCTATGAACGGGGATAGGCTTACTTCTTCCTTACAATGTGGATGCCCTTTAATTCCTTTTCTTGCCTTATTGCTCTTGCTAGGATTTCCAGTACAATGTTGAATAAGAGCGGTGATAAAGGGCATCCTTGTCTGGTTCCCATTCTCAAGGGGAATGTTTTCAGATTCTCTCCATTGATGATAAAGTTGGCTGTTGATTTGGTATAAATTCTTTTTATTATGTTGAGAATTTTCCTTTCTATTCCTATTTTGCTGAGAGTTTTTATCAGGAATGGGTGTTAGGCTTTATCAGATGCCTTTTCTGCATTGATTTATACAATCATGTGATTCTTTTCCTTTGTTTTTTTAATGTGGTGAATTATGTTGATTGGTTTTCTAATGCTGAACCCACCTTGCATGCCTGGTATGAATCCCACTTGGTTGTGATGCATTATTTTTTGGATATGCTGTTGAATTCTATTGGCTAGAATTTTGTTGAGAATTTTTACATCTATATTCATGAGAGGGATAGTGGTCTGTAGTTTACTTTTTCAGTGATGTCTTTGCCTGGCTTTAGTAGTAGGGTTAAGCTGGCTTCATTGAATGAATCTGGGAGTATTTCTTTCTTCTCTATGTTCTAAAATAGTATAAGTAGAGTTGTTGTCAACTCTTCTCTGAATGTTTGGTAGAATTCTCCGGTGAAGCCTTCTGGACCAGGGCATATTTTGGTTGGGAGTCTTTTTTATGACCCTTTTAATTTCTTCTTTTTTTATGTGTCTGTCTGAGTTTTCTACCTCAGTTTCTGTTAGTTTAGATAGGTGATGTGTTTCTAAAAATTTTTCATTTCCTCTAAGTTTTCAAATTTGTTGGAATACAATTCTTCATAGTACTTTCTCACAATCCTTTTTATTTCAGTTGATTCTGTTGTACGGTCACCTATCTCATTTCTTCTTAAGGTTATTTGCATCTTCTCCTGCTTTCTTTTGTTAATTTGGCCAGTGGTTTGTTGATTTTATTAATCCTTTCAAAAACCAGCTTTTGGTGTTGTTGATTCTATTGTTTTCCTCTTCTTTGTATCATTTATTTCTGCTCTAATTTTTATTATTTTGTTTCTTTTGGTGACTATTGGCTTCTTTTGCTGCTCTCTTTCTTACAGTTCAACACGTAGGGTTAATGTTTTGATTTTTGTCCTTGTTCTTCTTTTTTGAAGTGTACATTTATTACTATAAATTGACCTCTGAGCACTGCTTTTGCTGTGCCACAAAGGTTTTGGTCTGTTTTGTTTTTATTCTTATTTGATTCTAAGAATTTTTTAATTCCATCTTTGATTTCTTCTATTACCCCATATTTCTTCTGTTACCCCATAGTTTTTAAGCAAAGTGTTATTTAGTTTCCATTTATTGGATTTTTTTCCTTGCTTTTCCTGTTGTTGATTTCTGCTTTTGTAATATTGTGATCATAGAAGATGCTTTGTATTATTTCAATGTTTTGAATTTGCTGAGGCTTGTTTTGTGGCCTAAAAAGTGGTCTCTTCTGGAAAATGATCCATGAACATTAGAGAAGCATGTGTACTTTGCCACAGTTGGGTGAGTTCTCTGTATATGTCTATGAGATCAAGTTGGTTGATTGTGGTATTTAGATTTTCAGCGTCTTTGTTGAATTTCTTTCTAGTTGTTCTGTCCTTCACTGAAAGTGGTGTGTTAAAGTATTCAAGTATTATTGTGAAAGTATCTATTTCTCTTTTCAGTGCTGTTAAAGTTTGTTTTATGTATTTTGGAGTTCTGTCATTGGGTGTGTATATATTTATTATGGTTTTGCCCTTTTAGTGGGTTGATCCTTTAATCATTATATAATGTCCTTCCTAGTCTTTTATAGTGCATTTTGCTTTAAAATCTATTTTATCAGAGATTAATATTGCTACTCCTGCTGTTTTTTTGGTCATTGTTTGTTTGATATATATTTTTCCATCCTTTAAGTTTTAGTTATTTATATCTTTGTGTCTAAAGTGTGTCTTTTGTAGGCAGCATATTGATGGGTCATGTTTTTTTAATCTCTTCTGCCACTCTCCCTCTCTTTACTGGTGCATTTAGGTCAGTGTGATTAGTAGGTATGACTTCATTGCTATCATTTTCTTATGCTTTTTTTTTCCCCCTGTGGTGTTGACAGATTCTTTTTTCTGCTTAATTTTCCATGCTTAGTTTTTTTTTTTTAAATTGTGGTTTGTGTTTTCACGTCCTTTGTTGTTTTTGGTTTTGCGTGTACTGAATTTTTATGATTTCCTTCTTTTATATTTAATGAGTAGGTTTGTTGATTTTCTTTGTGTTACTCTGAAATTTACCTTCATCTTCCTAAATTTAAAGCAGTAATTTAATCTTGATAGCATTTTGATTTTCTCTCAACATGAAACTTCTAAACCTATACCCTTTACTCCCTTTATGTTTGAAACAGTAATTAGTTACAGATTGATGTCTCTGGTTCCTTGTTTTCCATCCTATAAAAAAAAAAAGTAGCTTCATTTTATTTTTGAGAGTTCTCTGTCTGGATTGACATCTGTCTGATGTTGTCATGTTCTTTCCTCTCAGGTTGTTGTCTGGTGTGTTGTTATTTTTTCATCTGAAGGACTCCATGTTACATTTCTTGTAAGGTTGGTCTGGTTTATACAAATTCCTTTAATTTCTGTTTATCTGGAAATGTCCTAATTTCACCATCATATTGGATGGAAAACCTGGTGACGTAGTGGTTAAATGCTACGGCTGCTAACCAATGGGTCGGCAGTTCAAATCTGCCAGGTGCTCCGTGGGAACTCTATGGGGCAGTTCTACTCTGTTCTATAGGGTCTCTATGAGTTGGAATCAACTTGACGGCACTGGATTTGGATTTTTTTGGTTATTTGAGGGATAATTTTGCTGGACATAAAACTCTTGGTTGGCATTTTTTTTTCTCTTTCAAGGTTTTATATGTTATCCCATTGACTTCTTGCCTGCGTGGTTCCTGCTGAGTAATCAGAACTTAGCCTTATCAAGTTCCCTTTGTAGGTGATCTTTCTTTTATACTGAGCTGCTTTTAGGATTGGTTTTTTTTTTTTTTTTTTTGTATTTGGTTTTGGAAAGTTGATTGTGATATGTCTTAGTGTTCTTCTTTTGGGATCTGTCCTCTATAGTTATTTTCTCGTCTTTCATATTAGGGAAGTTTTCTGTCTGCATATCTTCATCAATTCTCTCTGTGCTTTTTGTTGACTCCACCCTTTCTGGGGTTCTGATCATGCTTCAGTCATTCCTCTTGATGGTGCCTCATATAACTCTCAGGGTTTCTTCATTTTTGTTCATTCTTTTTTTTTTTTTTATTGTTCCTCAAATAGATTAGTATCAAGGGATTGGCCTTCTATTCCACTGATCCTATCTTCTGTTGTTTCAATTCTACTCCTATGACTTTCCATTGAGTTGTCAAGTTCTACAATTTTATTGTTAAGTTTCTAGTTGCTGTTTCTGTATAGTTTCCAAGTGTCTATTTTTTTTTATTTTGTTCTTTTGTTGTTTTCCTGTGTTCTTGTAGCATTTTGTCTGTGCTTTCCTTGATTTACCTGTGTTTTCCTTGATTCCTTTGAGGACCCTATACATAAACCCATTGCTATTGAGTGAATTGTGACTCATAGTGACCCTGTACACAAGCCAGTTGAATTCCTTATCAGGAAGCTCCATTACCTTTTCTTTTTCAGGGAGGATTTCTGGTTCTTTATGATGATCAATGGCTGGGAACATCTTGCCCTGCTTCTTTTGGGGGCTTTCTATTGTCTGTTGTCTCTCGGACATTACTGGGTGCCATGGATTGAATTATGTCCCCCTAAAAATATGCGTATCAACTTGGTTAGGCCATGATTCCCAGTTTTCTGTGGTCGTCTTCTATTTTGTGAATGTAATTTTATGTTAGAGAGCATTAGGGTGGGATTGTAACACCCTTATCAGGTCACATCCCTGATCCAATGTAAATGCAGTTTCCCTGGGTTGTGACCTGCACCACCTATTATCTCTTAAGAGATAAAAAGAAAAGGAAGCAAACAGAGAGTTGGAGAACTCATACCACCAAGAAAGCAGTGCCAGGAGCAGAGCACGTCATTTGGACCTGAGGTTCCTGTGCTGAGATGGTGCCAGACCAGCAGAAGACTGATGCATCACAAGTAACTTTCTCCAGAGCCAACAGAGAGAGAAAGCCTTCCCCTGGAGCTGATACCTTGAATTTCGGACTTCTAGCCTACTGGATTGTGAGAAAATAAACTTCCCTTTGTTAAAGCCATCCACTTGTGGTATTTCTGTCATAGCAGCACTAGATGACCAAGACATTGGATTGTTGTGTTTATTTTGGAGTCCTGGTGGCACAGTGATTTAGAGCTACTATGGCTAACTAAAAGGTCAGCAGTTCAAATTCATCAGCTGCTTCTTCAAAACCCTTTGGGAACTGTTCTACTCTGTCGTATAGGGTCACTCTGAACCAGAATTGACTTGATGGCTACAGGTTTGGTTGGTTGGTATTTTTTTTTTTTTTTTCTGTGTAGTTGTTTGCTGGGCCCTGTTTTTTTGTTTTGTTTTGGTGGTTCCTAGCAGGCATGCTTGAAGTGGTGCTCTGGTCGTTGGACTGGCTGTGATGGATCACTCTCTACCAGTCTTTAAGTAAGTGGAGTGGTGTGGTAGAGTGGGGCAGTGGGTGAATGTTCACTCAATCACTCTACGTCCACCTCCTCTTGGGCAGCGGGAAGGAGAAAGAAACAACAGGTGAATGTTCTCTTAGTCTTGCCAAATTTATCAGTGGTGGGAAGAGGGAGAAATGTGCAGTGAGTGGATTCATGCACACTTACTCCTCTTATGCCCTTCACTGAGTAGAGAGAGGGAGGAAAGGGCCTCAGGAGGGATGATCACATCTCCATAGCTCCTCTGCCCCTTGCTGGGCAGGTCAAAGGATGGAGTCACGCCTGGCAGATGTGCTCACAGAGCTGCTGCCCCATGTCAGCTGGGGCAAAGAAGGAAGAGCCTGCAGGGGAATATGCCTGAAGTCATGTCTCCTCTGCACCTTACTTAGAGGGTTAAGGGGTGGAGTTGTGCTTGGCAGATGCACGCACAGAAGTCCTGCCTTGCACCCGGTGGGGGGAAGAAAGGGAGAATGAAGAGCACCCTCTCTTTCTGTCTTCTTGCTGCCACCCTCTATGGAGCCATTGGGGGGAAGAGTAGGTGGCAGGCAGGTACATGCATGGGGGCACAACTAATCTTGCTCATCAGATGGGCAAGGGGTGGTAGCAGACAGGATCGAGTTGGGTATGATGGAAAAGGATATTTTCATGTTGTAGTCCTCCAGTCAAGCAAGGTTATCAGGGTATAAGACCCTCTGCCACCTCTGATCCGGAGGATGAAGTAAGGGGAAGTGCATTCTTCTGGCTAGGATAAGTAAATGCTGGGGCACCTAGTGCCCACTGCCGCCAGCAAGCAGGATCTGCCCTTTCTCAGTGCAAGAAGGGGGACTGCCCTGAGACCAGTTGGGTGGGAGAGTTCCTGCTGAGACTCTGTGGGTCCACTGCTTCATGAGCACCACTCACCCCTGAGGATAAGAGCAGCTATTCCTGAATATCTCTGTTTCTGGATCTTGGCATCCTCCCTGTCTCTGTTTCTTTCCATGTGCTTCTGTAGAGGTTCTCTGTACTTTTTGGGAAAGTTGCAAAGTTTCCTTGCTGTTTTCTTCACCCAGGGTCACTGCTAGCTTTGTCCTAAGTTGGCCAAGTCTGACTGGGCTGTCTGGCTGAGCTACTCCATTCCATGATACTCTTCTTTGGCTACTGTCACTCTCTTTTTTCTTCTGACCAGTGTTCTGTTCAGTTCTCAGACCTTCCTTTTGATGTTCAGGGTTCCTGCTTCTGTTTTGTTTGGTTTTATGGGTCTTTGTTGCAGGGCGACGTTATGGTGTATGTGACTAAGCTGCCATCATGGCTCTACCCTATAGGCTTTTAAAATGAAGAATAAACCAAGAATGGAAGGAGTCACAAAGGGACAATCCTAAATTCTGAGTACAAATGCTTTTCCAGCCACTCTGACCCCTGTGCCATATATGCATGTGTTAGACTCAATGGAGTCCAGATAAGGAATAAAGAATTGAACTAAAAATTATTTACAACTCAAAAGATAAAATTTAAGTCCAAAAAATTAATTACCAATAAATTCTAAAAATAGAACACTTCTCAAAGGAATGTATCTGAATCAAGTTTCTTGACAATATAACATTTACTATGTCTAGAGTACAATCCAACAATAGAAAATATACTAGAGATCAACCCTGGGAATATTTAAATAAAGGAATTAGCAGATAATAATTTTTAAGGCAGGTTTTATAATTACATTCAATACATAAAGAAAAAAGTGCTTGAAATGAATAAAAATAAAAATAAATATTGAGCTTAGCAGCAATTTGGAGATAACAGGAAAAAATTAGTAAGTTTGAAGATAGATTAATAGAATAATCAAATATGAAAAATGGGGCAACAATTGGAAAGTACTTCAATTAATTGTAGAAATATATCAAAATGTCTAGAATATTTGCAATTTAAATCCAATAAATGTATGATAGAACAAGTGAGACAGGAAAAATAGTTGATGAAATAGTGGCTGAAGTTTTTCCAAATTTGGTGAATGATAGAAATTTACAATTTCATGCATATCAATGAAACCTAAGCTGAATAAACATAAAGATGCACACATACTTACAAAAATCTTAGTCAAACTACTGGGGAAAAAAGGATAAAGAAATCTTAAAGTAATCAGATAAAAAGATACAATATACACAGGGAATAATGATTCAAATAGATTCTGGCTTCTCATCAAAAAGTTGGAAACAGACGACAGTGTAACATTCCTTCAGAGCGCTGAAAGATATAAATAAAGTTGTCAACCCAGAGTTGTATATATAGCAAAAAAAAAAAAAAAAAAAAAAACCTTCAAAAGGAAAGAAAAATAAAGTCCCCTTCAGATAAAACACTAAAAATTTGTCACTAGCAGATATGCATTACAAGAAATTCTAAAGGAATTTCATCAGGTGAAGGGAAATGATACCATATAGAAAATCTGATCTTAAAAAACAATGAAGGCTTGGAAATGGAAAATATTATTAATATAATAAAGTCTAAGAATTACTTACGAAATGAATAAAACCAATTCTACACAGACCCTTTCAGAAAATGCAGAAAGAAAGATTTCTTCTAGTGGTGAAGAGTGTGAAAAGCCAATTGTCAGTGGTAGATGACAATTGGCTAACTTTAATCTATTTTAAAAGTGGAATGTATGCATATATATTAGAATATTTAAATTGTATATATGGTGAAATGTGACCCTAGTGGCACAGGAGTTAAGAGCTCAACTGCTAACCTAAAGGCAGGTGGTACCAACCCACCAGCCACTCTAAGGGAGAAAGATGGGGCAATCTGCTTCTGTAAAGATTATAGCCTAGGAAACCCTAATTGGCAGTTTTACCCTGACCCTCAGGGTCGCAATGAGTGGACTAGATGGCAGTGGGATTTGATGAAGACAGACTGAAAATAGACAGTAAGAGTCATTCATTTATTCTATTAAAGGAAACGTGAGTGTTTTTGTTAACTATTGGTACTTTTCTGTATTTCTGTTTGTTAAATTTTGCACCAAGGCTGAGATCTGCAATCACTGCTGCCAGCCCACAAAACAGTATGAGCGTCCTTGTTCATGAATTCCTTGTGTTGTTGCATTCCTCAGGTGTATGAGCTTCACCAAAGGCTCAATTGTCAATACTTGATTCTCAGGTCTCTAACTCTATGTAATCATTCTAATCCTACTACCAAAGTGGGTTTACTTTAATCCTCTTATTATCAGGCATTCAATAACATAGAATACCTCCCCGTAGGAGTTTCTCCCTCGAAAGGGTGAACTCTAGATCAGCAGTTATTCAAATTTGTGCATCTTTTTTTTTTTTTTTAAATTCCTGCACAGTAACTCAAGAGTGGGGTCTTTTTCTCTCTCTATGATGGCTAATGATTTACCATCATCTGTTTCAGTACAGTCCTATGATAACTGAACTCTAGTATGTTTTACCCAGAGATAAAATCAATCTCCCTTTGGAAAGTGGCCAAATCCTGAGCTTTCGGCACCTGGTTGTACCTTGGCTGCACTGATTCCCTTTACTGCTTGATGTAAGCAGTCAGGATAGGGTTGCAATATGAGTTGGGCCAGCTCCCATGTTGGCTGGACTCTTCCTCCAGTTTTATTACCTCACACATTGACCATTCTCCTTTTTGGGGGGATCGATCTTTTTTCAGTGCACCAAGAGTTTGTTGAGACTTTCTCAATCTACGCATTATACTTTCTACAAATAATTCTAACATTATAAAAAAATCTAATTTAAACCCAATATCGTCTCTAAGAATTAGACATATTCCAAACATGATTAAGAGAAATGGCTCCATCCCCTCAATTAGAGTAATTATGTACCAGTCTTTGTCTTTTCCTAATAATGTTCACTTAGTGGTCTGCACTGTGGCATAATTGTCACTTTCCATGAATCAGAGATTGTATGCCTGCAGAGACTTCTCAGCTCCTGTAGCTGCAAATATTCAGGGTTCACACTTGCATTACCTTCTTTGTCAAAGTGGTTTTATATCTAAAAATAGTATTTTTGCTAAAAGGCAATGAAATCCTGAGATTACTAGAATATAAAAAGTCACTCTCTTTCTAATGATTCTCAAACATGCTTGCCCCCTATTATTCCTGGAATAGCTTCTTCTGCACTCTCTGTTGCAGCGCGCTAGTGATTTTTCTTTTTCTCTGAGTTCTTCTGTGGATAGAAAATGTTACCCAAGAGCTGGATTTATTTTGGTTGGAAAAGAGAAGCTTCCACATTTAAAAATGTCAGAAATGCCCCTGTGGTATGAGAGAGGTCATTGATTATATGATAATCGGCATTGTTTCATAATTAAGCATACTTTGGCTTACACAGCCTAGAGTTTTATAGTTTAACATGATTTGTTAAGTTTAACATGTTCTGTTAAATAAATCCTATTGACGCTTCTCTACTTATTTAAATTCTAAGCGTCTTCTCATTTAAAGGTTGTAAT
Organism: Loxodonta africana; assembly: GCF_030014295.1. Lineage (NCBI taxonomy): Eukaryota > Metazoa > Chordata > Mammalia > Proboscidea > Elephantidae > Loxodonta > Loxodonta africana. Next base: position 166,015,273 of record NC_087342.1, read on the forward strand.
TACACTCCATGGACTCTTTTTTGATCCGCCTTTGGAAAGCATTGGTCTTTCCGCCGCATTTCCATTGGATCTTTTTTTTTTCTATTTCAGTAGTAGTACTTACTTCTGCAGATATGGAATTAATAGTTTGTTGTTTATTTTTTAAAAAAACGTATCTAACAACCCCACCCAATTATAAACTCTATGACAGGAAATTTGATGGCATCACTGAGCATATAAAAGATATAGTACAGCTGACCTTCAAGATATATTTGAGGACTATTATTTTGCATTTTAAAATATAAGTATAAAAAAGAAGTGTAATAACTTATGAAAATATGAGTGTATAACAAGATCGATTTTAAAATTAAAATTGAGATAAAGAATAATAACCCCCAGAAAACTCCCTCTTGTCTCTTTCTAGTCAATAACCTCATTATATACTAGTTTTCCATTTAAAAAAAAAAAATCATATAAATAGAATCATAGAGTATGTGTTTATTTCTGCCTTCTTTCACCCAACATAGTTTCTGTGAATTTCATAATTCTTGTTTCATGCAATGAACTTTGGTTTGTTTCAAATTTTAGGCTAATATGGGTAATACATGTGCTTTGTACTCATATGTATTTAGGTTATTTTTGTCTAGAAATTGCTGTGTCAAGTTATGTATATACATAGGCTAAGATTTAGAAGATATCTTCAAATAATTTCCCAAACAGAATTTACTTACTATTAGCAGTGCTTCTTTTTGTCCCACTTTGTCAGCAACACTGGGTATTAGTTTTTTTTTTTCTCTTCCTTTCTTTTTTCTTTTTGTTGCATTTTCTTTTTCTATAGCTATTCTCGTGAATGTGTGCCAATACCTCATTTTGTTTTAAAATACATTCTTTTGATGACTGATACTGAACATATGCTTATTGTGTATTTGTATACCATTTTTGAGAATTTGTGGAATAATATTTTCTATAATAATGGGTCATATTTGTAAGTTGCTAGATTTCATTTCCTAATATTTAAAGTTTTTGCATCTGTACACAGGAAAGAAATCAGCCTGTGATTTGCTTCTTGTAATATTCTTATCAGATATTCGTTTGAAAATTATGAGTACCTCATAAAATGAGCTGGATTATTTATTTTGGTCAGTATCTTAGTTTCCTAATGCTGCTAGAACAAAATATCACAACGTGAGTGGCTTTAAAGAACATAAATTTATTTTCTCACAGTGCTAAAAAAAAAAACAAACCCAGTGCCGTTGAGTCGATTCCGACTCCTAGCGACCCTATGGGACAGAGTAGAACTGCCCCATAGAGTTTCCGAGGAGTACCTGGCGGATTTGAACTGCCGACCCTTTGGTTAGCAGCCGTAGCACTTAACCACTACTCCATGAAAATCCAAATCAGAGTCTTCACTGTGTTGACTCTTTCTGGGGGCTTTGGGGGAGAACTGTTCCATGCCTCTGTCCTAGTTTTGGTGGCTGTCTGCAACCCTTGGCATTCTTTTGTTGCTTATTAAAGATGGATCTGTCTCCATCATCGCATGGTGTCTGTCTTTTCTCTGTGTGTAATCCTCTGTCTATTTCTCACCTTTCATAAAACACCACTCAGAGAGATTAGGAAAAAGACTCATAGATAAGACTTAAGTGGTAATGTCTTCAAAGAAAGCCTCTGTTTTCCAAACTAGGTTACATTCACAGGTATAGGGCTTAGGACTTCGACATATCATTCAGGGGACACAATTTTTTTTGTAATTTTTATTGTTAAGTGAGTTTGCAAATCAACTCAGTCTCTCACACAAAAACCCATATACACCTTGCTGCATACTCCCAATTACTCTCCACCGAATGAGACAGCCCAATCTCCCCCTCCACCCTCTTTCCGTGTCCAATTTGCCAGCTTCTAACCGCCCCCCCATCTCCCCTTCAGGCAGGACATGCCCACATAGTCTCAAGTGTCCACCTGATTCAAGAAGCTCACTCCTCACCAGCATCCCTCTCCAACACATTGTCCAGTCCAATCCATGTCTGAATAGTTGGCTTCGGGAATGGTTCCTGTCCTGGGCCAACAGAAGGTCTAGGGGCTGTGACCACTGGGGTCCTTCTAGTCTCAGTCAGACCATTAAGTCTGGTCTTATGAGAATTTGGGGTCTGCATCCCACTGCTCTCCTGCTCCCTCAGGGGTTCTCTGTTGTGTTACCTGTCAAGGCAGTCATTGATTGTAGCTGGGCACCATTTAGTTCTTCTGGTCTCAGGATGATGCAGTCTCTGGTTCATGTGGCCCTTTCTGTCTCTTGGGCTTGTAATCGCCTATGTCCTTGGTGTTCTTCATTCTCCTTTGATCCAGGTGGGTTGAGACCAGTTGATGGATCTTAGATAGCTGCTTGCTAGCATTTAAGACCCCGACTCCACTCTTCAAAGTGGGATGCAAAATGTTTTCTTAATAGATTTTATTATGCCAATTGACTTAGATGTCCCCTGAAACCGTGATCCTCAGACCCCTGCCCCTGCTACGCTGGTCTTTGAAGCATTCAGCTTATTCAGGAAATTTCTTTGCTTTTGGTTTAGTGCAATTGTGCTGACCTCCCCTGTATTGTGTGCTGTCTTTCCCTTCACCTAAAGTAGTTTTTACCTACTATCTAATTAGTGAATGCCTCTCTCCCACCCTCCCTCCCTCCCCCCTCATGTAACCACAAAAGAATGTTTTCTTCTCAGTTTGAACTATTTCTCAAGCTCTTATATTAGTGGTCTTATACAATATTTGTCCTTTTGTAACTGACTAATTTCACTCAGCATAATGCCTTCCAGGTTCCTCCACGTTATGAAATATTTCACAGATTCCTCACTGTTCTTTATCGATGTGTGGTACTCCATTGTGTGAACATACCATAATTTATTTATCCATTCATCCGTTGATGGGCACCTTGGTTGCTTCCATCTTTTTGCTATTGTAAACAGTGATGCAATAAACATGGGTGTGCATATATCTGTTCGTGGAAAGGCTCTTATTTCTCTAGGATATATTCCAAGGAGTGGGATTGCTGGATTGCGTGGTAGTACTATTTCTAGCTTTTTATGGAAGTGCCAAATCGATTTCCAAAGTGGTGGTACCATTTGACATTCATACCAGCAGTATATAAGTGTTCCAATCTCTCCACAGCCTCTCCAATATTTATTATTTTGTGTTTTTTGGATTAATGCCAGCCTTGTTGGAGTGAGATGAGATCTCATCGTGGTTTCGATCTACATTTTTCTAACGACTAATGATCGTGAACATTTCCTCATATATCTGTTAGCAACCTGAATGCCTTCTTTAGTGAAGTGTCAATTCATATCTTTTGCCCATTTTTTAATTGGGTTATTTGTCTTTTTGCAGTTGAGTTTTTGCAGTATCCTGTAGATTTTAGAGATCAGGCGCTGATCAGAAATGTCATAGCTAAAAACTTTTTCCCAGTCTGTAGGTAATCTTTTTACTCTTTTGGTGAAGTCTTTGGATGAACATAGGTGTTTGATTTTTAGGAGCTCCCAGTTATCTAGTTTTTCTCCTACATTCTTTATAATGTTTTGTATACTGTTTATGCCATGTATTAGGGCTCCTAAAGTTGTCCCTATTTTTTCTTCCATAATCTTTATCATTTTAGAATTTATATTTAGGTCTTTGATCCATTTTGAGTTAGTTTTTGTGCATGGAGTGAGGTATGGGTCTTGTTTCATTTTTCTGCAGATGGATATCCAGTTATGCCAGCATCATTTTTAAAAAGACTGTCTTTTCCCCATTTAATGTTTTGTGGCCTTAGTCAAATATCAGCTGCTCATATGTGGATGGATTTATGTCTGTATTCTCAATTCTGTTCCATTGGTCCATGTATCTGTTGTTGTACCAGTGCCAGGCTGTTTTGACTACTGTGGCGGTATGATAGGTTCTAAAATCAGGTAAAGAAATGCCTCCCACTTTGTTCTTCTTTTTCGGTAATGCCTTATTTATCCAGGACCTCTTTCCCTTCCATATGAAATTGGTGATTTGTTTTTCCATCTCATTAAAGAATGTCTTTGGGATTTTGATCAGAATTGCATTAAATGTATAGATCGCTTTTGGTAGAATAGACATTTTTATAATGTTAAGTCTTCCTATCCATGAGCAAGGTATGTTCTTCCACTTATGTAAGTCTCTTTTGGTTTCTTGCAGAAGTGTACTGTAGTTTTCTTTGTATAAGTCTTTTACATCTGTGGTAAGATTTATTCCTAAGTATTTTATCTTCTTGGGGGCTACTGAAAATGGCATTGATTTGGTGATTTACTCTCCAACATTCTCTTTGTTGGTGTATAGGAATCCACCTATTTTTGTATGTTTGCCTTGTATCCTGATACTCTGCTGAACTCTTCTATTAGTTTCAGTAGTGTTCTGGAGGATTCCTTAGGGTTTTCTGTGTATAAGATCATGTCATCTGCAAATAGAGATACTTTGACTTCTTCCTTGCCAACCTGGATGCCATTTATTTCTTTATCTAGCCTAATTGCTCTGGCTAGGACTTCCAGCACAATGTTGAATAAGAGTGGTGATAAAGGGCATGCTTCTCTGGTTCCCGATCTCAATGGGAATGTTTTCAGGCTCTCTCCATTTAGGGTGATGTTGGCTTTGTATAAATGCCCTTTCTTATGTTGAGGAATTTTCCTTCTATTCCTATTTTGCTGAGAGTTTTTATCATGAATGGGTGTTGGGCTTTGTCAAATGCCTTTTCTGCATCAATTGATAACATCAAGTGGTTCTTGTCTTTTTTTAAATTCATATGATGGATTCCATTGATTGTTTTTCTAATGCTGAAGCATCCCTGCATACCAGGTATGAATCCCACTTGTTCGTGGTGAATTATTTTTTGATACGTTGTTGAATTCTATTGGCTAGAATTTTGTTGAGGATTTTTGCATCTAAGTTTCTGGGTGATACAGGTCTGTGATTTTCTTTTTTAGTGTGGTGTCTTTACCTGGTTTTGATATCAGGGATATGGTGGCTTCATAGAATGAGTTGGAAGTATTCCATCCTTTTCTATGCTTTGAAATACCTTTAGTAGTAGTAGTGTTAACTCCTCTCTGAAAGTTTGGTAGTATTCTCCAGTGATGCCATCAAGGCCAGGGCTTTTTTGTTGTTGTTGTTGGGATTTTTTTTTTTTTTCTATTACCTTTTCAATCTCTTGTTTTGGGTTTATTTAGTTGTTCTACCTCTGTTTGTGTTAGTTTAGGTAACTAGTGTGTTTCTAGGAATTCATCCACTTCTTCTAGGTTTTCAAATTTTTTGGAGTACAATTTTTCATAGTCATCTGATATGATTCTTTTAATTTTAGTTGGGTCTACTGTGATATTTATTGCCCATCTCATTTCTTATTTGGGTTATTTGCTTGCTCTCTTCTTTTTCTTTTGTCACTTTGGCCAATGGTTTATCAACTTTGTTAATTTTTTCAAAGAGCTAGCTTTTGGTCTGTTAACTCTTTCAACTGTTTTTTCTGTTCTCTATTTCATTTAATTCTGCTCTAATTTTTATTACTTTCTTGCTTCTGGAGCCTAAGGGTTTCTTTTGCTGCTTTCTTGCTATTTGTTCAAGCTGTAGGGATAATTCTTTTGTTTTGGCCCCTTCTTCTTTCTGGATGTTTGCATTTATTGCTATAAATTGACCTGTCAGTACTGCTTTAGCTGTGTCCTTAAGGTTCTGATAGGAAGTGTTTTCATTCTCATTGGATTCTATGAATTTCTTTATTCCAACCTTAATTTCTTCTGTAACACCGTAGTTTTTTTTTATCAAAGTCTTGTTCAGTTTCTAAGTGTTCGATGTCTTTTCCCTGTTATTGGTTTATACTTTTATGGCTTTATGATAAAGAAGTTGCTTTGTAATTAATATTTCAATGTTTTGGATTCTGTTAAGGCTTGCTTTATGACCTAATATATGCTCTATTCTAGAGAATGTTCTATGTGCATTGGAAAAGAAAGTATATTAGCTGCTGTTGAGTGGAGTGTTCTGTATATGTCTATGAGGTCAGGTTGGTTGATTGCAGCATTTAGATCTTCAGTGTCTTTATTGAGTTTCTTTCTGGATATTCTGTCCTTCACTGAAAGTGTGAAGTGTGTTGAAGTATCCTACTATTATTGTGGAGCTCTCTATCTCACTTTTTAATGCTGTTAGTTTTTTTTTGTTTTTTAGTGTATTTCAAAGCCATGTTGTTAGGCACGTAAATATTTAATATGGTTATATCCTCCTGGTATATTTTTCCTTTAGCCATTGTATAGTCTCCTTTCTTATCCTTTGTGGTGGATTTAACTTTAATGTCTATTTTGTCAGAAATTATTATTGCCACTCTTGCTCTCTTTTGATTGTTGTTTGCTTGACATATTTTTTTCTATCCTTTGAGTTTTAGTTTGTTTGTGTCTTAAAGTCTAAATTGTGTCTCTTGTAGGCAGCATATAGACGGATCATATTTTTTATCCATTCTGCCACTCAGTGTCTCTTTATTGGTGCATTTAGTCCCTTTACATTCAGCATAACTATGGCTAGGTATGAGTTTAGTGCTGTCATTTTGATGTCATCTTTTGTGTGTTGTTGGCAGTTTCTTTGTTCCACTTAATTTTTTGTGCCGAGTGGTTTTTCTATATATATATATTTTTTTTTTTGCCCTCTTTTTAATTGTTGATTTTGTTTTTGCTGAGTCCTTATCTTTTTCTTGTACTTTATTTTGGTGTTTAGGATTGTTAGTCTCCTTTGTGGTTACCTTAATGTTTACCCCTATTTTTCTAAGCTTAAACCAAACTTTTATCACTTGATATCCCCTTGACTTCCTCTCCATATGAAAGATCTAAGACTACATTTTTTAGCCACTCTTTATTGATTTAAAGTTGTCATCTTTTATATGATGACATCGTTATTCCCATTTTGAGTTTTTTTTTTAAATAATTTTTATTGTGCTTTAAGTGAAAGTTTACAAATCAAGTCACTCTCTTACACAAAAATCCATATACACCTTTCTACACACTCCCAATTACTCTTCCCCTAATGAGACAGCCTGCTCTCTCCCTCCACTCTCTCTTTTCAAGTCGTTTTCGCCAGCTTCTAACCCCCTCCACCCTCTCATCTCCCCTCCAGCAGGACATGCCAACATAGTCTCAAGTGTCCACCTGCTCCAAGAAGCTCACTCCTCACCAGCATCCCTCTCCAACCCATTATCCAGTCCAATCCATGTTTGAAGAGTTGGCTCTGGGAGTGGTTCCTGCCCTGGGGCAACAGGTCTGGGGGCCATGACCACCGGGGTCCTTCCAGTCTCAGTCAGACCATTAAGTCTAGTCTTATGAGAATTTGGGGTCTGCATCCCACTGCTCTTCTGCTCTCACAGGGGTTCTCTGTTGTGTTCCCTGTCAGGGCAGTCATTGGTTGTAGCCGGGCAACATCTAGTTCTTCTGGCCTCAGGATGATGTAGTCGCTGGTTCATGTGGCTCTTTCTGTCTCTTGGGCTTGTAATCACCTTGTGTCCTTGGTGGTCTTCATTCTCCTTTGATCCAGGTGAGTTGAGACCAATTGATGCATCTTAGATGGCTGCTTGCTTGTGTTTAAGACCCCAGACACCACTCTTCAAAGTGGGGTGCAGAATGTTTTCTGAATAGATTTTATTATGCCAATTGACTTAGATGTCCCCTGAAACCATGGTCCCCAGACCCCTGCCCCTGCTACACTGGCCTTCAAAGCATTCAGCTTATTCAGGAAACTTCTTTGCTTTTGGTTTAGTCCAATTGTGCTGACCTCCCCTGTTTTGTGTGCTGTCTTTCCCTTCACCTAAAGTAGTTCTTATCTACTGTCTATTTAGTGAATACTCCTTTCCCACCTTCCCTCCCTCTCCCCTCTTGTAACCACAGAAGAATGTTTTCTTCTCAGTTTGAACTATTTCTCCAGTTCTTGTAATAGTGGTCTTATACAATATTTGTCCTTTTCAACTGACGAATTTCACTCAGCATGATGCCGTCCAGGTTCCTCCATGTTATGAAATGTTTCACAGATTCCTCACTGTTCTTTATCGATGTGTAGTATTCCATTGTGTGAACATACCATAATTTATCCATTCATCCGTTGATGGGCACCTTGGTTGCTTCCATCTTTTTGCTATTGTAAACAGTGCTGCAATAAACATGGGTGTGCATATATCTGTTCATGTAAAGGCTCTTACTTCTCTAGGATATATTCCAAGGAGTGGGATTGCTGGATAGTATGGTAGTTCTATTTCTAGCTTTTTAAGGAAGCGCCAAATTGATTTCCAAAGTGGTTGTACCATTTGACATTCCCACCAGCAGTGTAGAAGTGTTCCAATCTCTCCACAGCCTCTCCAACATTTATTATTTTGTGTTTTTTTGGATTAATGCCAGCCTTGTTGGAGTGAAATGAAATTTGAGTGTTTTTTTTAATCTTGATTCATTTTTGTCATTTCCGTATCTGGATTGATATCTGATGGCTCTGTCTTGTGTTCTAGTCTTGGGCTGTTATCTGATGTTATTGATTTTCTAACCAGAGAGCACCCTTTAGTATTTCTTGTAGTTTTGATTTGGTTTTGCAAATTCCCTAAACTTCTGTTTTTCTGGAATTGTCCTAATTTCACCTTCATATTTGAGAGACAGCTTTTCTGGATATATGATTCTTGCCTGGCATTTTTTTTTCCCTATAAGACTTTATGTATTTCATTCCATTGCCTTCTTGCCTGTGTGGTTTCTGCTGAGTAGCCTGAGTTTATTCTTATTGATGCTCCTTTGTAGGTGACTCTTTGTTTTTATCCAGCCTCTCTTAAAAGTCGTTCTTATATCTTTGATTTTGGAAAGTTTGATTGTAATATATCTTGTCGACTTTCTTTTGGCATCTACCTTGTGTGGGGTTTGATGAGCATCTTGGGAAGATATCGTCTCGTCTTTCACAATACCAGGGAAGTTTTTTTGCCAACAAATCTTCAACAATTCTGTCTGTATTTTCTGTTTACTCTCCCTGTTCTGGTACCCCAATCACTCAGGTTATTTCTCTTGATAGAGCCCCACGTGATTCTTTGGATTTAAATTTTTTTTTTAATTCTTTTATCTGATTTTTCTTTGAATGTATCAGTCCTAACTGTTTTATCTTCAATCTCACTAATTCTGACTTCCATTTCCTCAATTCTGCTCCTCTGACTTTCTGTTGAATTGTCTAATTCTGTAATTTTATTATTAATCTTCTGAATTTCTGATTGTTGTCTCTCTGTGGATTCTTGTAGCCTATTAAATTTTTCATTATGGTCTTGAATAACCTTCTTAATTTCATCAATTGCCTTATCTGTGTTTTCCTTGGTTTGCTCTGCATTTTGCCTGATCGCCTTCCTGATCTCTTGAATAGTTTTGTGTATTAATCTTTTTTATTCTACCTCTGGTAATTTCAGGGAATGTATCCTCCTCTGGAAGATTCCTTGATTCTTTGTTTTGGGAGCTTGCTGAAGCAATCATGCTGTTCTTTATGTGATTCGATATTGACTGTTGTCTCTAAGCCATCTAAAATTTATTGTATTAGTTTATTTTATGTTTGCTTACCGTAACCTAGCTTCTTGCTTTGTTTTGTTTCAATATGCCCAAATAGGCTGCATGATTGAGCTAGCTTGATTATATGTACCTCTGAAGCTCTAATGTCCTGCCACCTGATGGCTAGAGCTGTTACCAGGTGTACGAGCCTAGAGGTCCATTCACTCTTCTTGTATAGATTCAGCTCAGGTGTCTAGATAATCAGTCACCATGTGTGTGGTGCAAGCTCTCTCCTACAATGTTAGAAGGACAGGGTTGTTTGGTGTAGGTACAGGTATCTGGTTGCAGCAGTGGGTCACTCTCTGAGCAGGGCTAGGGGCTGAAAACCATCCCCTGAGTGTCTGTGAGGAATGCACACCCCTATTCCCTAAAGGACACAGTTGGGTGGGTTTTGCAGCCAGGCCATGGGCAACAAATGGTTTTGGCTATAAAGACTGTGAGGCACCAGTTATTCTTGGACCCCTGTTGTGTTTGGCCAGGTGGTGTGGGTGGAGCCACCAGTTCTCAGGCCCCTGATGTGGGTAGGTGAGGGCCCTCCTTAATAGGCAGAGTGGTGTCAGATATCAAAAACCCACCTCACCACCTCACAGCTGAAACAGTTGAAGTCAGATCTCAGGCACATACATCGTTGCAGTTTGACAACAAGGTCATAAGCTACTGAAATGGGCCCACACAGGTCCACGTAGGGGTGAAAAGCATTCAAAGTCCATGGACCATTTGTGCCTGGACAGGAGCTGTTTCTGCCCTGAGTTTCCAGCTTACAGGAGCCAGCAAAGTATTTTTCCCTCTTTTGTTAATTTGTTCCTTCTCCAATGCCAGAGAATGGCTCAGAGCATACAGCAGACTTTATCTCAGGCCCAGGGAAATTGACAGCCACTGAACTCCACTTGGGGGCTAGGGCAGAAAGAGGAGGGATCAAATAAATGGGAGAGAGTCCTTTTGCAAGGGATACTTGATCCCTGTAGTAAATTAGACGCAAGCACTTATCTTTTGCCAACAGCGTTGTTCTTGGCTGCTTCTGGAGGCGTGATTAGAATCTGTGTGGCCTGCTCTCTCTTCCTGAGGAAGCCACATCCTGAAGGCTACCACTAGCCCTGCTGCAGTCTTGTCAGGGGATCATGCCTGAGAGTCACTAGTTTCTGCCAAGTCAGGTCCAGCAACTTTTCACCACTTCTGAACCATCTCTTCTCCCTGCTGCTCAATCCAATTTCCTAACTTTGCCTTTGAAGTTCAGGCTCCTAGCTTGTCATATATATAATCAATTCACTTGATTTTTGGATTTTGTTTTTTTGTAACAGGGATTACTGGAAGCATCTGACTGCTTCACCATCTTAGCCGTGCTCCCCCCCGCCACAAAATGATCTTAATACAGACATAAACTGGTTCAAGTTCACTACCACAGTTCCCCCCCTCCAGGGTTTCTAATCAACACTATGGCAACTAATAACAACAATAGCTTCAACTCATGAAAACATATCTCTTTTTCTCTCTCTCTCTTTATTTTTGACAGACACACGCACATGTTTTCTTCCTCTCACAATACTTACCACAGTTTTAATGACATATTTTTGTACTTACTTACAAAATATGTCTCTTCTCAACTAGAGGTCATGTTCTGAGAATGCAGGAATTCTGGCTGTTTTGCTCACCATTGACTTTCGAGGGTTCAGCACAGAGCCTAGCTATGTGCTTGTAATTATTGGTTTGTTGAGGAAAGAAAAGAAACAAAGTCGGTGCATGCATGCACACACATCTACGTATCCACAGACAAGTTTAGGCATATTAATTTCAACAATTATTTTCACTAAGTCTTTATTACGGATGCCTTGGTCACAATCTATACATTACTGAGATTATAAAACCTTTTAAAACTAGGCCCATTCTAGAAAACTAGAAGATATCTACCAAGAAGCTAATTACATCTTGATAGTAGATAACTAAGAAAGAAAGTATTCATGAGAAGAATTCAAATTACATGAATTTATGCTAAATTATCTAATACATTTTATATTTTGGTTAAATTGTATTTCATTTACTTTGATGGCATAGTACCAAAGGAATAGATACATTAGGTGTAATACTTTCATGTTTAAGTCAATAATCACTTATGGTTCAAGAAAACTAAAATGTTACTGAAAACTAATTAGAAAGGTTTGAGAAGTCAGTGGAAAAAAATTCTCATTTTTTCACTGAGAGATATTTTAATACTGTAAGTGGTTAAACTTTGTTATAGGAAATTAAAGAACATTTTCTCTTTTAGTTAGCCTTCCTTAAAGGCACAAAAATCATTAGGCACTTTGGGTAAAAATGGTTCTCACAGCTTTCTAAAATAATTGGTTGTCATAAGAGCTATTAAGTTAAAAATTATATATTTTTTTAAATTTAGACACATATTCAGAAATTTCCTATATAATTTAAGTACATTAAAAATAAAACAAATCCAGTTTCCCTATAAAAATAAGTGACTATAATAAATTTATGATTGAGAATTGATTAATTTTAGTGAATTCAAAATGGCATTTTAAATTACCTCAAAATGATTACCATAGTGTCATATGTATCATTTTAAAGCTAAGCTAGTCATATTTATAAAATATAACTTTACTTAGTGTGATTCTTGAAACTGATATCTATGCATCATATTATCATAATATGTAAAATATTATGTATCATATTATAACCAGAGAAAATTATTTTACCATAACACTGTTTTAAATGTTTGATGTGAAGCACAATCTCATGGTCATTTTATGATGATGTCTGTAAAACTCTTTAAACTCCTTCCTGAGAAAAAATGTTAATCAAATTTAAATAATAGAATGATATGTGTCACTACCCCTTTTTGCATATAAGATTTTTCACATATACAATGAGTGAAACATTTTTCCTATACCTAACAATGATTCTTTAGATTGTTTCACTTTAGTGTCCAGAATGAATGAAATAACTGAAAATTTTCTCTTACATGAATAACATTGTATACACTTCAGTTTTTGCTTCAGAATTTATCATCATATTTTAACTTCCAAATACTTTTGCCATAGGGCATATCTTATTTATCTACATTTTACATCTTGGAAAACTAAGACAAGGAACTTATTTAACTTCTCTGAGAAGATAAAGCAGGAGTGGGTCTGATTTTCTTCTTTCTGGGATATAATGAGACAAATTAATTCCTGTTTTATGTAACCTATTCTTACTAGATGATTTTTTTTCAGCAGACACAAGTGTTTGCTTTTGGTAATCAATAAACCTGTCATATAAATCACAATATTTAACAAATGACATGTGCTAATATTTCAACCAATTGAAGATTTGTAAGCTTCTGTAATAGATTACCACCTATAAAGGCATTTTGTAAAAGGAAAACAAGAGCAGCTTGGTGGCCTCATTTGAAGCCTCCATGGTTTTCCACATCACAGAACCACTTGCAATTCTGTGTGACCATGGAAGTCATGGTTAATAAACAGAGTTTCTTTTAAGTCAGGAATAAAGCCATGTTTGGCAGATAAAATGCAAGAGACCCAGTTAAATATAAGTGTCACTTAAACATTTAGTTTATTTTTAGTATAAATATGTCACATGCATGTATTTGGGGCATACTTATAATAAAATTTATTTATTTTTGTCATGAATTAAAATTTAGCTGAGTGTCAAGTATTTCTGTTTGCTAAATTTGGCAACACTAGTTACAGCTCATAGACAAATGTGAAAAAAAAATTATTGGCGGAGAGTCTTCTGCCTGTAACCTCGAGGTCTTGCAAATTCATACAACACAAATCTACTGTAGTTAAAATGAGCATGCAGTAAGAGATATGAATTATCTCACTAAATAAAGCTGAATTAAAATACTTGCTGTATTATAATACATTGAACCAAAATATCAAAAATAATATCTGTCAAAAATTTTAGTTAATGAAACGGAAGTCAATTATTTTTGTTTTAAAAACTCCAAAATTAGGGGAAAAAAGTATTTTTTTTTTTCTTATCTGGTACTTGTAATTTAGCTTTCTTTTTATTAAAAAGACCTTAAGTAATAATAACACATAAAATAAGTCTATAAATAAAAAGATTATTCAGTGATTTATTTCTTTAAATTGTTCTCATTGCCCTCCAAGAGGCAAACATAATTAAAATGCATAATGGTAGTAAAACTAACATGAACCTGAAATGTTTTTTACTAATATTGGCACTTCTTAGATTAGGAACATCCTGTATATGGTACTAGAACATCTATTGTCTTGTTAATTAGTAGGAGAAGGGAAGGCGGCTACAGAGAAATTCTCGATGCCCTGTAAATGCTAAAATTGTCACATGTGAATTACTCATGTAATAGAAAAAGAATGCTTATTTCTTTCATCCCAATATTTTAAATTTGTACATAGACTCAGTTTCTCTATATTGAAGAAATTCATATTTTTGGAAACATAGTAATAAAAAAGCTACTTATAAAGAAAACAGGAATAATTAAAAAATGAACATTAGATTTTTTTTGTTTTTGTATTTTCTATATTTTTTGTTTGCTTCTTTTAGAACGAAAACTTGAGAATGCATTTCTTTCACAGAACTCTCACTTAGATTCGGGTTTCATTTTTTTATTCATCCATTTATTCTAAGATCTAGTTATTCAATTCTCACTTATAAAAAAATGAAAGTAAAAATTCAGATTATTTTAACCAATTAAATACCTAATTATAGTTATAAGTGTACCTACATTACATTTGTAAAATGTTTTGAATTCTTGGATTGTCCTTGGAATGCTATAGCAATATACAAGATCTAAAGAATAAAAGACAAAATTGGGATGCATGAGTTTTGTGGATTTAATATTTGGAATTGTATCTCTGTAAGTAAATTTTTTTTAAGTAAATATTACCTAATATTATAATCAAAATAGGTATGTACTTCCTTGAATAGCTTTTTAAACTTTAGGAAATGCACATGCTAATTACACCTGCAAAGTTATCCTCTTATCTAATCCAAGCGGATGCTATGGTCTGGACTTTGCACAACTCAGGTCTCCAAGCTTTGTGTACTTTGGTGAATATATGGTGAAGAGATTTCTGAATTTCTTGCTTAATTCTGTCCCAGTGTAATTTGTGGAAATGAAATACATATTACTAAATTTTTTTAACATCAAAGATACAGAACCTTGGTGTCAGAAATATTATAATTCTAGTAAACTTGTTATTTTTAGTATAAAATTTGATCTATTTTGTCCCATTTCCTTATTCATCTTAGTGAAAACAATGTAAGATCTAGAATCATTCTAAGAAATACCAATATGGGTCTCTTCTATGACTTGACTCCACAGATGCCAAAGCACTTAACAGACTTAATATTCAAGTCTGGTATAAGTCTTAGTGAATCTGTCAATCCATATCATTATTCGTTCATACCCACACTCTTAAATGGACTTGATAGATAAGGCTAAGAAAGACAAAACAATAGATTTGTCTATGTAAATATTATTTGAAGCTTGTGGGAAGCAGCAGAGAAACCCCAGAGGAGGAAATAAAAAACAGACAATCTGCGAGCCTCTCATCCCCTAGCAGTTGCTAGAGGTTGTATATAAGAAGATTAGGAAGCAAAACAGAATTACAATTGAAAAGCTTGCCAACGAAAACAAACTTGCCATGTTTGATTGCTTGTATTTGTCATTACTTTTGACAACAGCAAAATATGGAAAGACTATTGAATGAAATAGGATTAGTTATTATATAAACAAATTGGGACTGTTTGGTTACTGAGACATGCATATCATTTCCATAACAGCTTTAAATAAATATTTTAGTGCTCAAACCTAACTTAAATAAATAATACATTGTTCCTAAGAAATGCAGAGCATTGTTAGCTATTTAATTTTCTATTGATATTTGACATTATAAAACATGCAGTTCTTAAACTTATGTACACTGAGGCATCAATGACTGATTTTTTGTCTACCTTATAAAAACCAAAAAAAAAATAAATAAATAAACCCACTACATACCTTATAAGTAGTACACTAATATGTTTTTCAAAATATTGCTTGTTTGCATTTCAATAATAGTACAGATAAAGGCGTAGGCAATCATTAAGCGTGTAATGAGTACATGAAGAGAAATAACCAGCTATGTTTATTATTTTTAGGTGCAGTGGGGACTCTGGGCATAACTAATCTATCGTGCTAAATTATTCTATTGCCAATGTATTAAATCTGGGAAATGCATTTACTAGAATTCCCTTTCCAGTAGGGTACTGATTTAAAGGAGACCAGAGAAGAACTGCAGGAGATTTGGAGAGGAAAGTAAAACCAAACCCACCAAACCCATTGCCATCAAATGGATTTGAATGGATTCTGACTCATAGCTACCCCGCAGGGTTTCCAAGGCTATAAATCCCTATGGATGCAGACTGCCACATCTTTCTCCCATGGGACCACTGGTGGTTTCAAACTGCCTCCCTTTCAGTTATCAGTTGATCCTTTGACCACTGCACCACTAGGGCTCCTTGGAAGTAATTCAGTGGACATAAATCTCTGTGGTGGTCAGAAATGGTGATGAGTGATACAGTAGCAGCTGGTGAGTTCCAGCTTGTTCTCTTGCACCTCTGCTCTATGTCCAGCTCTTCTTCCTTATCATGGGTCATCTCTGCTGTACAACAGTAGCCCAGGCCCATCGCCTGACAATAGGCAGGGGTGGTTATACAGAAACAGCAGTGTTATGGATTGGATCATGTCTGCAAAAAATATGTGTTGTAAATCCTAAGCCCCATACACATGGATGTAATTCCATTTCGCAATAGATTTTACTTTGTTATGCTAATGAGGCCATATCAGTATAGGGTGTGTCTTAAGCAAATCATTTTTGGGATATAAAAATTATAGATTAAACACAGAAGCAGAGAAGCACAGATGGGGGAAGATAGATGCCAAGCTACATGAAAATTGCCAAGGAAGTGAGGAACAGAAGATAAAAAGAGGCAAGGACCTTCCCCAGTGCCAACAGAGAGAGAAGTCCTTCCCCTAGATCCAGTGTCCTGAATTCAGACATCTAGACTCCTAAATGAGCCCTGGTTGCAGAATGATTAACTGCTTGGCTGCTAAACAAATGACCAGCAGTTCAAATATACTAGTGGCTCCATGGGAGAAAAGACCTGGGAATCTGTTCCCATAAAGATTACAGTCTAGGAAACCCAATGGGGCAGTTCTTATCTTTCCCATAGTGTTGTAGAGAGTCAGAATTGACTTATGGCATGCAACAAGAAGACTCCAGAACTGTGAAAAAATAAATTTCTATTCTTTAAAACCACTCACTTGTGGTATTTCTTCTAAAACAACACGAAGATACTAAGACAAGCAGTTTCCACAAAACCACTTCACAAGATCTTCCTTTGCTTTCCTACTTTGACAGCTGGATATACTTGGCTTCCAAAATATTCCTGCCTTTTCATCCCTGCCAGTGTTGTCTTATTCCCCACTCTTCCCCTTCCAAGTGTTTATTTCCCCAATTCTGCCCACAATAACATAAGACCCATAAAACTCAAGTTAGTTTAAGCTTCCTTGACTAAAACATGAATGCATCAACCTTCTCTAGTTTACATTTTGTTTCAGGGTCAAAGTAACATATATGGCACAATTATTAATGTAAGAAAGTGTGTCACTGAGAAAAAAATTCATTGCTCTTGTATTTCAAAAATTATGAGAAATCAATAAGATTTTGACTAGTCATAGAAGAGTTAGAAAAGAAAGTAATATTTTAGTTGGATATTTAATCACGGAGAATCTGGTGGCCTAGTGGTTAAGTGCTAGGGCTGCTCACCAAAATGTTGAAAGTTAGAATCCACCAGGCGCTCCTTGGAAACTATGGGGCAGTTCTACTCTGTTCTATAGGGTCGCTATGAGTGGGAATCAACTTGATGGCAGCATGTTTATTTAATCATAGACAGAGAGTGGAGAGATTAAGAGCCCAAAGGGGGCATTTTAGGCCATTGCACAAGATGATGAAAAGTATAAATACAGTAATAAACAGAGAATATACAAAAGAGCACAATGAGACAAGTAGATTAAACATTGTGAGGATATTGGGGAAGACTATAAAAAGAGTTTGGATGGGAACAGTAACAATTTTAAGGAGGGCACTGAAATTAGGAAAATGTCTTAAGCATTTTTTGATAGCAAAAGGCCAGAGCATAGTTTCAGTATAGATGGGTTTCACAGTTTCAATGGCCTGTTTCCTACTGCCACAGAAACAGACTGCTTCCTAAAAATTAGAATCATTCCTATGAGCCCCTTCTGTGTCTTTATGAACTAAATCCACTCCAACAGCGTTCCTGTTCCCATTGTGGCAAGTCACCCCCTTGAAGTACAACACTGTCAGTGATAAGAAAATATCCATATACCTACAAGGAAGGCCAGTCGCTTCTTGGAAATGCTATTGCAAAATTCTACTCTTTCCTATAGGGTCATTATGAGTTGGAATGGATTTGATGGCACAGAATAACAACAACACCAGGAAGACCAGTTAATACAACTATTATTTAAATTTACACACCAACCACTAAGGTCAAAGATGAGGAAATTAAAGATTTTTACCAACTTCTGCAGTCTGAAATTGATCAAATATGTAATCAGGATGCATTGATGATTGGATGCACTGGCTGATTGGAATGTGAAAGTTGAAAACAAAGAAGAAGAACGGCTAGTTGGAAAATATGGCCTACTGGTGATAGAAACGATGCCAGAGATCGCATGTCAGAATTTGCAAGACCAATGACTTCTTCATTGCAAATACCTCTGTTCACCAACATAGATGACAATTATACGTGTGGATTTTGCCGGATGGAATACACAGGAATCAAATCGAATACATCTATGCAACGAGAAGATGGAAAAGCTCAATATCATCAGTCAGAACAAAGCCAGGGACTGACTGCAGAACATACCATCAATTGCTCATATGCAAGTTCAAGTTGAAACTGAAGAAAATTAGAACAAGTCCACAGGAGCCAAACTATGACCTTGTGTATATTGCATCAGAATTTAGAGACCATTTCAAAGAATAGATTTAACTGTTTGAATACTAATGATCTAAGACCAGATAAGTTGTGTAATGGCTTCAGGGATAGCATACATGAAGAAAGCAAGTAGTCATTAAAAAGACAGGAAAGAAAGAAAAGATCAAAATGGATGTCAGAGGAAACTCTGAAACTTGCTCTTGAACGCCAAGCAGCTAAAGCAAAAGGAAGAAACGATGAAGTAAAAGAGCTGAACAGAAGATTTCAGAGGGCAACTTGAGAAGACAAAGTATTATAATGACATATACAAATACCTGGAGATAGAAAGCCAAAAGGGAAGAACAGGCTTAGCATTTCACAAGCTGAAAGAACTGAAGAAAAAATTCAAGCCTCGAGTTGCAATATTGAAAGATTCTAAGAGGAAAATATTAAACCACAGAGGAAGCATCAAAAGAAGGTGAAAGGAATGCACAAAATCACCATTTCAAGAGGTGGCATATGATCAGGAACTGATGGTACTGAAGGAAGATGTCCAAGCTGCACTGATGGCATTTGCAAAAAAACAAAGCTTCAGAAATTGATGGAAACCAGTTGAGATGTTTCAACAAATGAATGCAGAGGTGGAAGTGCTCACTTGCATATGCCAAGAAATTTGCAAGACAACAGGACCAAAAAACCTGCTGCCGTTGAGTTGATTCTGACTCACAGCGACCCTATAGGAAAAGATCCATATTTATGCCTATTCCCCAGAAAGGTGATCCAACCAAATGTGCAAATTATCAAACAGTATCATTAATGTCACATGCAGGTAAAATTTTGCTGAAGATCATTCAAAAGTGGCTGCAGCAGTATATCAACAGGGAACAGCCACAAATTCAAGCCAGATTCAGAAGAGGACGTGGAACCAGGGATATCACTGCTGATGTCAGATGGATCTTGGCTGAAAACAGAGAATACCAGAAAGATGTTTCCCTGTGTTTTATTGATTATGCAGAGGCATTTGACTGTGCGGATCAAAACAAATTGTGGATAACATTGCAAAGAATGAGAATTGCAGAACACTTAGTTGTGCTCATGAGGAACTTGTACATAGATCAAGAGCCAGTCTTTCAAACAGAATGAGGGCCTACTGCATGGTTTAAAGTCAGGAAAATTGTGTGTCAGAGTTGAATCCTTTCACTATACTTATTTGATCTGTATGCTGAGCAAATAATCTGAGAAGTTGGACTATATGAAGAAGAATGAGGCATCAGGATTGGAGGAAATCTCATTAACAACCTGTGATATGCAGATGACACAACCTTGCTTACTGAAAGTGAAGAGGACTTGAAGCACTTACTGATGAAGATCAAAGGCCACAGCCTTTAATATTCATTACACTTCGACACAAAGAAAGCGAAATTCCTCACAACTGGACCAATAAGTAACATCATGATAAATGGAGAAAAGATTGAAGTTGTCAAGGATTTCATTTTACTTGGATTCACAATCAACGCTCATGGAAGCAGTGGTCAAGAAATCAAAAGACACATTTCATTGGGCAAATCTGCTGCAAAAGACTTGTTTAAAGTGTTAAGAAGCAAAGATAACACTTTAAGTACTGTGATGTGACTGACTTAATTAAGCCATCATGTTTTCAGTTGCTTCCTATGCATGCGAAAGCTGGACAATGAATAAAAGCTGATACTTTCAAGGCGGAGCCAAGATGGCGGACTAGGCAGACGCTACCTCGGATCCCTCTTACAACAAAGACATGGAAAAACAAGTGAATCGATCACATACATAACAATCTACGAACCCTGAACAACAAACACAGATTTAGAGACGGAGAATGAACTAATACGGGGAAGCAGCGATTGTTTCCAGAGCCTGGAGCCAGCGTACCAGTCAGGTACGGTACAAGCACAGAGAGCTACTCCACCCCCCTGAACTAACCCCAGGAGGGGGACCAGCCGGTTCCATGGGCGGCGTGGGACGCAGCCGGTAGGAGAAGTCCCCGGGAGGCAGTGACTGGTCTTGGAGCAGAAAGAGCAACGTCCGAGCGGGGGAACCGTCCTGCAGGGATTTGGACTGGACGCAGGTACGGCATAAACACGGAGAGTTGCTCCACCCCCCTGAACTAACTCCGGGAAGGGGCCCAGCTGGGTCGAGCAGTGGGCGTGGGACGCAGCCGATAGGAGAAGTCCCCGGGAGGCAGTGACTGGTATTGGAGTGGGGAGAACAGCGTCCCAGCCGGGACACTCGGTCACGGCACGAGCATGGGGAGCTGCTCCACCCATCTGAACTAACCCCGGGAGGAGGCCCAACTGGTTCTCGGAGGCGGTACGGCCACGTGGCTGGAGGGACGAGAAATCCCCGGGAGGCAGCAACTGATTTTGGAGTCGAGAGTGCACCGTCCCAGTAGGGGAGCCTTGATGCTGGGCGTGGGTCTGGAAGCGGAGGATCTGACCGTAACTCCAGCTGGCCAGACCCCCTGGGGGCAATCTCCACACAGCCAGCACACATAGGGGACGCGCCCGCGGGAATCTCAGATATAATAGTCATTCCAAGCAAGACAAGCAACTCTGGCTATATTCTGAGGTGCTATTCTCCTTTCTCTCTGTTCCCTCCCCCACCCTCCCCAGGCGGCTTCATTAACATCTGAATAGCCTGAGCCAGAGGGAGAACTCTGATAGGGATCTGACTGCATTTTTTTTTTAGTGGATTTTCTGGAAAAACTAGTTTCCCAGTGATGGCTCGGAGACAACAATCCATATCAAACCACTTAAAGAAGCAGACCATGACAGCTTCTCCAACCCCCCAAACAAAAGAATCAAAATCTTTCCCAAATGAAGATACAATCTTGGAATTATCAGATACAGAATATAAAAAACTACTTTACAGAATGCTTAAGGATATCACAAATGAAATTAGGATAACTGCAGAAAAAGCCAAGGAACACACTGATAAAACTGTTGAAGAACTCAAAAAGATTATTCAAGAACATAGTGGAAAAATTAATAAGTTGCAAGAATCCATAGAGAGACAACATGTAGAAATCCAAAAGATTAACAATAAAATAACAGAATTAGACAACGCAATAGGAAGTCAGAGGAGCAGACTCGAGCAATTAGAATGCAGACTGGGACATCTGGAGGACCAGGGAATCAACTCCAACATAGCTGAAAAAAAATCAGATAAAAGAATTAAAAAAAATGAAGAAACCCTAAGAATTATGTGGGACTCTATCAAGAAGGATAACCTGCGGGTGATTGGAGTCCCAGAACAGGGAGGGGGGACAGAAAACACAGAGAAAATAGTTGAAGAACTCCTGACAGAAAACTTCCCTGACATCATGAAAGACGAAAGGATATCTATCCAAGATGCTCATCGAACCCCATTTAAGATTGATCCAAAAAGAAAAACACCAAGACATATTATCATCAAACTAACCAAAACCAAAGATAAACAGAAAATTTTAAAAGCAGCCAGGGAGAAAAGAAAGGTTTCCTTCAAGGGAGAATCAATAAGAATATATTCTGACTACTCAGCAGAAACCATGCAGGCAAGAAGGGAATGGGACGACATATACAGAACACTGAAGGAGAAAAACTGCCAGCCAAGGATCATATATCCAGCAAAACTCTCTCTGAAATATGAAGGCGAAATTAAGATATTTACAGACAAACACAAGTTTAGAGAATTTGCAAAAACCAAACCAAAGCTACACGAAATACTAAAGGATATTGTTTGGTCAGAGAACCAATAATATCAGATACCAGCACAACACAAGGTCACAAAACAGAACGTCCTGATATCAACTCAAATAGGGAAATCACAAAAGCAAACAAATTAAGATTAATTGAAAAAAAAAAATACACATAACACGGAATAATGGCAGTCAATAGGTAAAAGATCACAATAATCAAAAAGAGGAACTAAATACAGGAGGCATTGGACTGCCATATGGAGAGTGATACAAGGCGATATAGAACAATACAAGTTAGGTTTTTACTTAGAAAAATAGGGGTAAATAATAAGGTAACCACAAAAAGGTATAACAACTCTATAACTCAAGATAAAAACCAAGAAAAACGTTAACGACTCAACTAACATAAAGTCAAGCACTATGAAAATGAGGATCTCACAATTTACTAAGAAAAACGCCTCAGCACAAAAAAGTATGTGGAAAAATGAAATTGTCAACAACACACATAAAAAGGCATCAAAATGACAGCACTAAAAACTTATTTATCTATAATTACCCTGAATGTAAATGGACTAAATGCACCAGTAAAGAGACAGAGAGTCACAGACTGGATAAAGAAACACGATCCATCTATATGCTGCCTACAAGAGACACACCTTAGACTTAGAGACACAAACAAACTAAAACTCAAAGGATGGAAAAAAGTATATCAAGCAAACAATAAGCAAAAAAGAAGAGGAGTAGCAATATTAATTTCTGACAAAATAGACTTTAGACTTAAATCCACCACAAAGGATAAAGAAGGACACTATATAATGATAAAAGGGACAATTGATCAGGAAGACATAACCATATTAAATATTTATGCACCCAATGACAGGGCTGCAAGATACATAAATCAAATTTTAACAGAATTGAAAAGCCAGATAGATACCTCCACAATTATAGTAGGAGACTTCAACACACCACTTTCGGAGAAGGACAGGACATCCAGTAAGAAGCTCAACAGAGACACGGAAGATCTAATTACAACAATCAACCAACTTGACCTCATTGACTTATACAGAACTCTCCACCCAACTGCTGCAAAATATACTTTTTTTTCTAGCGCACATGGAACATTCTCTAGAATAGACCACATATTAGGTCATAAAACAAACCTTTGCAGAGTCCAAAACATCGAAATATTACAAAGCATCTTCTCAGACCACAAGGCAATAAAACTAGAGATCAATAACAGAAAAACTAGGGAAAAGAAATCAAATACTTGGAAAATGAACAATACCCTCCTGAAAAAAGACTGGGTTACAGAAGACATCAAGGAGGGAATAAGGAAATTCATAGAAAGCAACGAGAATGAAAATACTTCCTATCAAAACCTCTGGGACACAGCAAAAGCAGTGCTCAGAGGCCAATTTATATCAATAAATGCACACATACAAAAAGAAGAAAGAGCCAAAATCAGAGAACTGTCCCTACAATTTGAACAAATAGAAACTGAGCAACAAAAGAATCCATCAGGCACCAAAAGAAAACAAATAATAAAAATTAGAGCTGAACTAAATGAATTAGAGAACAGAAAAACAATTGAAAGAATTAACAAAGCCAAAAGCTGGTTCTTTGAAAAAATTAACAAAATTGATAAACCATTGGCTAGACTGACTAAAGAAATACAGGAAAGGAAACAAATAACCCGAATAAGAAATGAGAAGGACCACATCAGAACAGAACCAAATGAAATTAAAAGAATCATTTCAGATTATTATGAAAAATTGTACTCTAACAAATTTGAAAACCTAGAAGAAATGGATGAATTCCTGGAAAAACATTACCTACCTAAACTAACACATTCAGAAGTAGAACAACTAAATAGACCCATAACAAAAAAAGAGATTGAAACGGTAATCAAAAAACTCCCAACAAAAAAAAGCCCTGGCACGGATGGCTTCACTGCAGAGTTCTACCAAACTTTCAGAGAAGAGTTAACACCACTACTACTAAAGGTATTCCAAAGCATAGAAAATGACGGAATACTACCCAACTCATTCTATGAAGCCACCATCTCCCTGATACCAAAACCAGGTAAAGACATTACAAAAAAAGAAAATTATAGACCTATATCTCTCATGAACATTGATGCAAAAATCCTCAACAAAATTCTAGCCAATAGAATGCAACAACACATCAAAAAAATAATTCACCCTGATCAAGTGGGATTTATACCAGGTATGCAAGGCTGGTTTAATATCAGAAAAACCATTAATGTAATCCATCACATAAATAAAACAAAAGACAAAAACCACATGATCTTATCAATTGATGCAGAAAAGGCATTTGACAAAGTCCAACACCCATTCATGATAAAAACTCTTACCAAAATAGGAATTGAAGGAAAATTCCTCAACATAATAAAGGGCATCTATGCAAAGCCAACAGCCAATATCACTCTAAATGGAGAGAACCTGAAAGCATTTCCCTTGAGAACGGGAACCAGACAAGGATGCCCTTTATCACCACTCTTATTCAACATTGTGCTAGAAGTCCTAGCCAGGGCAATTAGGCTAGACAAAGAAATAAAAGGTATCCGGATTGGCAAGGAAGAAGTAAAGTTATCACTATTTGCAGATGACATGATTATATACACAGAAAACCCTAAGGAATCCTCCAGAAAACTACTGAAACTAATAGAAGAGTTTGGCAGAGTCTCAGGTTATAAAATAAACATACAAAAATCACTTGGATTCCTCTACATCAACAAAAAGAACACCGAAGAGGAAATAACCAAATCAATACCATTCACAGTAGCCCCCAAGAAGATAAGATACTTAGGAATAAATCTTACCAAGGATGTAAAAGACCTATACAAAGAAAACTACAAAGCTCTACTACAAGAAATTCAAAAGGACATACTTAAGTGGAAAAACATACCCTGCTCATGGATAGGAAGACTTAACATAGTAAAAATGTCTATTCTACCAAAAGCCATCTATACATATAACGCACTTCTGATCCAAATTCCAATGTCATATTTTAAGGGGATAGAGAAACAAATCACCAATTTCATATGGAAGGGAAAGAAGCCCCAGATAAGCAAAGCACTACTGAAAAAGAAGAAGAAAGTGGGAGGCCTCACCTTACCTGACTTCAGAACCTATTATACAGCCACAGTAGTCAAAACAGCCTGGTATTGGTACAACAACAGACTCATAGACCAATGGAACAGAATTGAGAACCCAGACATAGATCCATCCACGTATGAGCAGCTGATATTTGACAAAGGACCAGTGTCAATTAACTGGGGAAAAGATAGCCTTTTTAACAAATGGTGCTGGCATAACTGGATATCCCTTTGCAAAAAAATGAAACAGGACCCATACCTCACACCATGCACAAAAACTAACTCCAAGTGGATCGAAGACCTAAACATAAAGATGAAAACGATAAAGATCATGGAAGAAAAAATTGGGACAACCCTAGGAACCCTAATACAAGGCATAAACAGAATACAAAACATTACCAAAAATGATGAAGAGAAACCCGATAACTGGGAGCTCCTAAAAATCAAACACCTATGCTCATCTAAAGACTTCTCCAAAAGAGTAAAAAGACCACCTACAGACTGGGAAAGAATTTTCAGCTATGACATCTCCGACCAGTGCCTGATCTCTAAAATCTACATGATTCTGTCAAAACTCAACCACAAAAAGACAAACAACCCAATCAAGAAGTGGGCAAAGGATATGAACACACATTTCACTAAAGAAGATATTCAGGCAGCCAACAGATACATGAGAAAATGCTCTCGATCATTAGCCATTAGAGAAATGCAAATTAAAACTACGATGAGATTCCATCTCACACCAGCAAGGCTGGCATTAATCCAAAAAACACAAAAGAATAAATGTTGGAGAGGCTGCGGAGAGATTGGAACTCTCATACACTGCTGGTGGGAATGTAAAATGGTACAACCACTTTGGAAATCCATCTGGCGTTATCTTAAACAGTTAGAAATAGAACTACCATACAACCCAGAAATCCCACTCCTAGGAATATACCCTAGAGATACAAGAGCCTTCGTACAAACAGATATATGCACACCCATGTTTATTGCAGCTCAGTTTACAAAAGCAAAAAGTTGGAAGCAACCAAGGTGTCCATCAACGGATGAATGGGTAAATAAATTGTGGTATATTCACACAATGGAATACTACGCATCGATAAAGAACAGTGACGAATCTCTGAAACATTTCATAACATGGAGGAACCTGGAAGGCATTATGCTGAGCGAAATTAGTCAGAGGCAAAAGGACAAATATTGTATAAGACCGCTATTATAAGATCTTGAGAAATAGTAAACCTGAGAAGAACACATACTTTTGTGGTTACGAGGGGGGGAGGGAGGGAGGGTGGGAGAGGGTTTTTTATTGATTAATCAGTAGATAAGAACTGCTTTAGGTGAAGGGAAAGACAACACTCAATACATGGAAGGTCAGCTCAATTGGACTGGACCAAAAGCAAAGAAGTTTCCAGGATAAAATGAATGCTTCAAAGGTCAGCGGAGCAAGTGCGGGGGTCTGGGGAACATGGTTTTCGGGGACTTCTATGTCAATTGGCAAAATAATTCTATTATGAAATCATTCTGCATCCCACTTTGAAATGTGGCGTCTGGGGTCTTAAATGCTAACAAGTGGCCATCTAAGATGCAGCAATTGGTCTCAACCCACCTGGAGCAAAGGAAAATGAAGAACACCAAGGCCACACGACAACTAAGAGCCCAAGAGACAGAAAGGGCCACATGAACCAGAGACCTACATCATCCTGAGACCAGAAGAACTAGTTGGTGCCCGGCCACAATCGATGACTGCCCTGACAGGGAGCACAGCAGAGGACCCCTGAGGGAGCAGGAGATCAGTGGGATGCAGACCCCAAATTCTCATAAAAAGACCAAACTTAATGGTCTGACTGAGACTGGAGGAATCCCGACGGCCATGCCCCCAGACCTTCAGTTGACACAGGACAGGAACCATCCCCGAAGACAACTCATCAGAAATGAAAGGGACTGGTTAGCGGGTGGGAGAGAGACGCTGATGAAGAGTGAGCTAATGATATCAGGTGGACACTCGAGATTGTGTTGGCAACTCTTGTCTGGAGGGGGGATGGGAGGATAGAGAGAGAGGGAAGCCGGCAAAATTGTCAAGAAAGGAGAGACTGAAAGGGCTGACTCAAGAGGGGGAGAGCAAGTGGGAGTAGGGAGTGAGATGTATGTAAACTTATATGTGACAGACTGATTGGATTTGTAAATGTTCACCTGAAGCTTAATAAAAGTTATTAAAAAAAAAAAAGTTGATACTTTCAATTGTGGTTTTGGTGAAGAATATTGAATATATTATGGACTGCCAAAAGAACCAATCTGTCAATCCAAATCTGTCTTGGAAGTAGTACAACCAGAATGCTCCTTAGAAGCAAAGATGGTGAGACTACATCTCACATACTTGGGACATGACATCAGGAGGGATCAGTTCCTGGAGAAGGATGTCACACTTGGTAAAGTAGAGGGTGAGTTAAAAAAAGGAAGACCCTCAATGAGATGGATTGACACTGTGGCTGCAAAAACGGGCTCAAGCAAAACAAAAATTGTGAGGATAGAGCAGGGCTGGACAGTTTTGCTTTCTGTTGCACATAGGGTCACTATGAGTCAAAATCAACTTGACGGCATGTAACAACAGCAACATTTTTGGACTTTGTACACACATTCAAACTAATTTTACAAATTCTAAATTCAGTAAGACAATTAAACACTAAATACGGCCCCCGAACAATAAAATATTTGCCTGAAGTGAACTTTATATTGATAGAGTGTATGAACACAGCTACACTTTAACAAAATCATTGGTTTACAAACGAAGCAAGGCTCACAAACTTCTTAATCAAATATATGGTTTTAATTTTTTAAACATTCTACATGAATGTGATACAAAGAAACAGAGCAATAAGTATTTATTTACCCCTTTTCCTATATTTTTCACTCTTTTTTTTCCCATTTTTGACATCATCTGCTCAAGGTAGTGATAGTAGCTGTGGTGCCTGTATAAACTCAGTACAGTGCTGCAATCTCAATATACAGATTCCTATCCATAGGCAGAAATTCAAAGGCAACAGTTGTGTCACAGCATATGAAACATTCTTTTACAACACAGGGATACACATCAATCTCTTTTTAAATAACCAACAACAACCACTGAAGGCAGCATGCAGTCATCCCCTGAAATTCTCTTTGGATAAAATAGTGCCTTGGTTGGCACTAATATGTACCTCTTCATTACATTCTAGTAATGTAATGAAGGTTACGCACCAACACACTTAATTTCCTTTTTGATTTTTGAATCAGGTAACCAAGGTCTAATTTACTAATGAATCCTGAATTTTTTTTTAATATATGGTTTGGGGCTATTTGCATGGAAGTCATTTAGCAAATTAATGTAGATGAAAAGCAATAATTTACAGATGTTTTTTGCAATCATGCTGTCATCCCATACTTAAAATGCAAATCTATTGACATCTACTCATTACAGATGAGCTCCACTTATTTTGTAACATTAGTATTTCATAACCCAGGGTGTTTTGAAGGAGGCCAAAAGTCAGTATTTTGACCATCCCTCTCAGAATGTATTTTTAAAGGATACATGCATTTTCTTTTAGATACTTGAAAACTATTCCTCCCCAAGCTGACGTTACACAACCTTTGATTATCTCTGCATACTGCCCAGTGTTTGTATTAACTTTATTTTTCAAGTGGCAGACACCTGACTCAAGCTAGCTTCAGGAAAATAGGCACTCTATTGACTGACTCTACTGACTGACAGGAAACCCTGGTGGTGTAGTGGTTAAGTGCTATGGCTGTTAACCAAAAGATCGGCAGTTCGAATCTGCCAGGCGCTCTTTGGAAAATCTACGGGGCAGTTCTACTCTGTCCTATAGGGTCGCTATGAGTCGGAATTGACTTGATGGCAGTGGGTGGAGTGGATATTGACTGACAAAATCATCAGAGGATTTTTCAGTTAAATCATATGAAAAGCAGATATGTGGGAACATAGAAAGGATTAGAATTAAGATCGAATGTTATTAGGATGGCTGTCTCTGTTCGTAATTTCTCTCGGTCGGTAAGTCAGGTTTATTATTACTGCTCTTTAACTTTTGTTTTGTTTTGCTATTAAGGGACTCAGCACTCATACAAGATTATTTATTAGCCCAGGCTAGATTAAATGCAAACCCCTAAACCAATAAACTGACCAAACTAAAACCAAATCAGTTGCCATCACGTCTATTCCAACTGCCCCATAGTGTTTCCAGGGAGTGGCTGGTGGGTTCAAACTCCCAACTTTTTGGTTAGGAGCCCAGATCGTAACCACTGTACCACTCAATCCCCAATAAACTGACCAGCGCTCAGTAAATATACCTCAGCTCACTTTGGAGCCTTGAGAATGGGGTCGGGATGATGTGGGGACACACTTCCCAGAAGGGCTGTGCCACCAGAAAATTCCAAAAATCTCAGCAAATGTGAGGATTAAAGGAGTGGAGAAGACCATTTTCACATATGGTGTTTGAGATGTAAATCATCCAGAATGATGCAGTCTTTTCTATTTTTTCCAAAATAAATTTATTTTTCTGGTTTCAAAATATGTGACAAATGCTATTAAAATTTTGACTATATATGTATGTATATATATATATATATATACATGTGTATGTATATATATATATACATGTGATAAAGTATGAAAGAAAATGCATATAGGTATATATATAAAACATCCATATATAACAATATTATAAATAAAAAAATATTATACATATATAATTTCTTAGTTGTGAATAATAAAATAAATATGTTCACATCAACAGCTGTTTCAGTGCTTTTGAATAAAATACTTAAATTTTTGATACTGACTGAAAATATGCAATGTACTTATGCTATCTTTCATGGATTTGATTTACCTTTGCATTGCATTTTTAAGTCTATTCACCCTGAGTCTGGCTAATTGGGGAGCGAGTAGATTAAAATCAGAGAAGTGGACGAGAAGATGAACCAGGTAAATATAAATGGATAAAATCTTAAATTTTAAAATAGACCCAAACATTAACCAAAAAAACCTGCAGAGATTTTTTTGACCATTTTAATAAAGTCATGTACCTAATTATTTATTTCTATTCATCAGCCAATATGAACAAATTTCTACAAGGACACCAAACTGTCATAATTCAACTCTCTATTCTCTATTTTTTTTTCGGAGTAAATTTCTTGAAGCTCCTGTTTGCATATGTCACCATATCCCAACACTGAAGACTCTTTAGCAATTGTAAACTAAAGTTAAAACCAAACTTGTTACCTTGACTTCATATAACCTATACAAAGTTGTTTCTTTTACACTTTCAACTTATCACCCATTACACCTTAAACTAAGACATTTAGGGCCAAAAGGAACTGGGTTGTTTGTTGTTGTTTGTTTGTTTCCCAAAGGCACAATACCATTACAGATTTTACAGAAGTGGTTCAAGTGGCAGCTCTTGGGTTAGTATTGCATCCAAGCTAGACTTGGCACTTATTAACTGTGCCAACTTATTTGACTTTATGCTCCCTCCTCTTCCACTGCAATGTGTAATAAAATGGAATAATTAAAGTTCTTAGTTAAATAAAATAGTCAGGAAAATGCTGACCACTGTGCTGGCCCCTCTTCCTTTTCTTCTCCTTTTCCTTTTCTCCTTGTATTACTCCTCCTCCTCCTTCTGTTATTACTCCTCTTCATCCTCCCCTAATTCTACTGGAAAAAAAAAAAAAAAACAATGGAATGAACTAGTACCTCTCCAAAATAATCATAAAAAAATCTGTTTGGTACTCAAAACTCTAATCTTTGTGTTATTTTCTGGTCCATTTATTATTTCCTTTTCTTAAATAGCAATTACACAAAGTCTCTATCCCTCAATATGTATACCAGGATCCCATCTGACCCCTTCACTCTTAGGGAGTGTCCTTGCTTATATTACATAATGAGAAAACAGAACCTTCTGGATGTTATGCCTCCATATATAGACAAGTTGGAATTGACCCAATGATTTTTTTTTTTTTTTTTGGTTTATCTAGACAAAAAAACAAACAAAAAACTTGCATCCAGGTTTGAATGGAGAAAGTTTCCCTCCTATCAATCCTTACCTGCTCTCTTGATCCTTGCCTGTTAACATTCACAGGGCTCATAAGATATTGAGTGCCCCCTCATATTTCCTGTATCTACAAACTCTCTTGATGCACGCTCTGCTCATCAGCAAATAAACTAGGTCTATTTTTTCTCCTTTAACAAAAGTAAAAAATTGAAATCCCTATAAACACATTTTATACTATTTTAAGTCCCTTAGTGATATCACCTTATTTTAATTTTTTTCTTTCAAAACACTACTAGAAATCTTTTCTGTAGCTCTTTGACTACTCTCATACTTTTTAAAAGTTTCTCCTTCTCAGCCTATGCAGCTCCACTGAAATCATTCTCAATAAGTTTTTTTTTTTTTAATAATGATTATCCTTCTACATTCTGTAGATATGTTTTCTCATCATCTTAAATGTCAAGCGCAATCAAAGTGTCTTGAGTCTTCAAGACCACCTTCAGGTTCAATGATTCCCTAGAAGGACTTGCAGAACTCATAATTATAGCTTATTATAGCAAAATGATACAGATTAAAATCAATAATGGTAAATGGTGTATAGACTGGAGTCCAGGAGAGACCAGGCACAAGCTTCCCATTGTCTTCTCCAGGTGAGCAGTACAGACAGTGCTTAATAGCCTAGCAAAACTGTGTGACAACACAAATGGAGTATTAACATCTATGGGTGCTCACCCAAGCCTTCATGTGCAGGATTTTTATGAGGGTTCATGTAGGCATGGAGCACTCACATGGCTAGACTTAGTCTCCAGCGCCTTCAGAGGTCAAACTGATAGAGCGTGATCCAAAGCCTCCACTATGATCCACGATGTTAGTATAAATCATCTGGTACGGCAGAAGGCCCCCGTGAATACAAAGACAATCTTAGTAGGCTGGCTATTCCAAGGGCTTAGAGACAATCTCCAAGAAGTCAGTCAAAGTCAACCCTTTCTCTGGAAAATGAGCTGTTTGTATACCCCAGCTCTTTTGAGTTCACCCTTTACTGCACCAAAAAAACACCGCCATCAATTCCAACTCATAAAAACCCTATAGGAGAGAGCAGAACTGCCCCATAGAGTTCCCAAGGCTGTAAATCTTCATGCGTGCAGACTGTGACTTCTTTCTCCCACAGAGTGGCTGATGGGTTTGAACTGTAACCTCTTTGGTAGCACTGTGTTACCAGTGTTCCTTCTTACTGTACAGTTGACTAATAACAACTAGGTTTCTACCTTATGTAAATATTTTTCCTCATTTTAAAATGTCAACGGTAATCAATATACATGAGCATTCCCTCTTTGAAATAGTTGATTTCTGTGATATTGCATTGGATTTCTGTGATAGTACAACTCCTAAGTTTCTCCTCCATCTTTGTCATTTTAACTTAGTCTGTTTTGTGGATTCATTCCAAAATATGTAAAAGGTTTTGGTATTTCAAAGTGCAGCTTACTTTTTGTTTGTTTTTCCTTTTTTTTTTTTTTTGGCAACCACTGTTAGAATTTTTAGTATCTTATATAGGCCAAAAATTTCATTTTAGACCTATTTCTATAGCTTCATACCCCTAGTCACAATAGCTAATAAACATCTTCTCTTGGAGGCCAGATAGGAGTCTCAATTCTGCATCATGTGAAAAATATAATCATTAATTGACCCCACCCCAGTACAGAAAAGGAAAGAGTGAAACATAGGAAGTAATGAAAAAGGAAGGGAGGGAGGAAGGGAAGAATGAAAGAAGAAAAGAAGAAAGGGAGGGAGGGAAGGGAGGAGGGAGTGACGGAGGAAGCAAGGAAGGAAAGAGCTACATGTCTTTCATCATTTTTGCTTTGGCAAAAGCACCCAAGCTTCTCACACAAAGAAATTGTTATTTGAATTTGATACCTTCTCCTCTGTGGGGCAGTTCTACTCTGTCTTATATGGTCTCTATGATTCAGAATTGACTCGGCAGCACTGGGTCTGGGTTGCCTTCTCCTCACACTCAAATCCTCAAATCACTAAGAACTAAATATTTTACCCCATGAATTTATTGTTATTGTTTTGTTGTTGTTGTTGACTCTCATAACTCTTATTCTAATAAGACAGCACACACCTCCTTTCCACCCTGTATTCCTTATGTCCATTTAACCAGTCCCTGTCCCTCTCTTCCTTCACATCTTGCCTCCAGACAGGAGTAGCCCACATAGTCTCATGTGCCTGTGTGAGCCAAGAAACTCACTTCTCTCCAGTATCTTTTTCTGTCTTATAGTACAGTCCAACCCCTGTCTGAAGAGTTGGCTTTGGGAATGGTTCCAGTCTTGGGCTCACAAAGGGTCCGGGGTCCCTCTAGTCTCAGTCAGACCATTAAGTCTGGTCTTTTTACAAGAATTTGAGGTCTGCATCCCCTCGTTCTTCTGCTCCAGCTGGGGTTCTCTGTTGTCCAAACCCATGGTTCTTAAAGTACAAAATTCTTAAAGTACATAGTTCTTAAAGCACAAAATTCTTAATGTAGTCTGCACTGCCCTGCCTCTGTCTATTTCTTTAGTAATACCAGCTACATAAATCTTTTCTTAGGTCCAAATTCCTTTCCAGCTCTGAACATTTTTTATGTATTATTTTATTTTTTGGATTAGTCACACAACTCTGAAAATACACATGAACACACACACACACCCCTCCTCAGGTAAATTTTTTATTATATATCTGTTATCTTGGATGCTAAGCAGTTTTACACTTAAAAGTGGAAAGTTATTAAAGAATAAAAAGTGCTAGTTAGAGATTCTTCTACCCAGAAGAAAACAGTAAATATCCAAATAAAAGTGTTTAAAACTGTACAAACATGTATTGTTTAATTAACATGCAACCAAGAAGTAGGTAGTCCTAAGATTTGTTTGGTGACTTAACTGAGACAAGGTTGAACTTCCTTTCTGTTATTCTTTATATGACTGTGATGCCTCACCTGTGGTTCCAAAATGAATTTACCGGAGGCCAAACACTCACAAATATTTATACATAACTTTATTTTTTCCTTCTTTAATTAATAACAAAGGTTTCAAGCAAATTTCTTAAGCAAGACTTTAGAGTTTTAAGTTTTTTTTATATGTATTGCTGCAAAAATTGATGACAGAGAAATGAAAGCAGAATGAGAGTCAAATTTTAGACTACCCAATCTGCTTTATGAGAAAATGCCATGTACTAATTTATACAAATTATGAAGTCATAAAGTATGAAAGGCATTAGTATTTACATTTAATTGCACTTTAAATTGATATAATTTTTGTCAACATATCGAAAGTTGTGAATAAGAGAGTTCATCATTATAATCCTCTTTTGATGCTTAATGAATAGGAATGAGTTAATTTATTTTTAATTATTATTACCTTTTTTCAATCAATCAAAAGATACGTGAAAAATAAGGATTCTTAATTATGTCTAAATTATTTTTTATCCTTCTTTTGATTTCAAAAAAATTAGAATAAGACAATTGGTGAGGCAAACAGGTATATCTGATCTAGCAATTTAACTAAGATATACTATTTGAAAACCAAAGCATATTTTTATTAAAAAAGTTCTAGTTCAATCTTTTAAAAAGTACTTATTATTGTCATGTCCCAATTGTTGAGACAACCAGAGTTGATAACCCAATCAAAACAAGCTAGAAATACCTTGATATCATAGAATAAACAGGCACAATCTCATATGTACAGTAATTACTAGATTATGAAACACTTTCCCCAACTGCCACTTCATTTAATTCTCACAGCAGTTTTGAGAAGAAAGCAAGATTGTTGTACATAAAGCCCATCCTACAATGAGAGAAATGGGCCTAGTTTCAATAACTGAGTAAAGACTGGAGCTTAGGTATTCTGACTCTGGAATCCTTTTGTATTTTACTGCCAGGAATGCAATATGGTCAGCACTTAAAAGTATGTACTCTGGGATCAGAATAATTGTTTACATACTGGCTCCTACCTTCTCTATATGCATTATTTGAGAGAAGTTTCCTCACCTACAACATGAGGATTAAGTATAACGCTGAGGTTAGGAAGTTTTTGAGCATTGAATTAAAAACACAAAGCACGTACAACTCTGCCGAGGACATAATAAATAATTAATACATGTTAATGATCACCATGACCCTCCTTCTCGTCATCGACATTTTCATCACTATTACATTTCTCATGAGGAATAATGAAGGGTAAATGTGGAGTGAAGAAAGTGCTAATGACTAAAAATATTAAAAATATATTAGAATAAATTCAGATATTTTAAGGATATATAGTAGAAAGGCTTAAAGAGATCATATTTTTGAAAAGGTTGATATTTATTTGGAGGAAAAGTAGCTTGATCTTTAAATTGTAATGAGATGTAAGTATCCCACTCTTTTGGAGTTATTATAAGTCACTATCGGTTTTAAATATCTTTTAATGTTAGAATAAAAGAAATATTCTGTTCCATCAAATTCTTTAAAAAAATATATATTTTAAATATGTAAAATCAACCTCTGTTTACACTTAATATATATTAAACATGAAGAATTTAGTGTCATTCTTATAGTAACCATTCTATACCATGTTTGTCAATACTTAATATCATTTTATGTATGTCTATTTAAAAAATTTACTTTAATTAGGACTCTTTTACTAGTGTTAGAGAAACTCATGTTGAACTAGCCTAAGCAAAAGGAGGAACATATTTTAAGAAAACTACAATGTCTCATGCCATTTGAAAATGGTAACAACTTGAAGGAGAGACTCAAATACCCTCAGAATATTTATTTTTCTTGTCAATTATGCTCTTCTCTGGGAATCTGCCTCATTGTTTTATCTTTCACTGCAGGACAGAACTCTCCGATTTTCATGGCCATATGCAGGGAAAATGTGAGAGGTATGATGAGATAATGAGTTCTTTCTCTGAAATTTTGGATTTGGTATGTAGAGAACAAGCCCTCTCTCTTCAGTAGATGAAGCTCTGAGACTTAAGGTTTGACATTTGTTGTTAGTACAGTTACCTTTAGTCAACGAGAGGCTTCAATATTTTTTTCTAGCTGGTGGGCTTGAGAGTATTTCTCAATGTCCACTCCATTTTCAGATAAACGGCTTTCCTCTAGACATCTTTTGAAACTTTCTTGGCAATCTACTTCCTAAAAGTCAGCCATTGAAAATTCTGTGGTTCACAGTTCTATTACAACCCATAATGCAGCTGCCATGAGTCAGAATCAACTTCATAGAAACTGGTTTATTTCACTGCTACTTGTTCCTCTCTGCTTGTTGGCCTGGTTGGAGGTGGGGATGCAGAAGAGTATCTCACATTTTCATCTAGGCCACGAAGCACCATCGTTGGTACCTTAAATGCCATTTAAAACCAATAAAATCCAGTTGACTTTCTTCCAAGGCACCTCTGGGTAGAATCTAACTTCCAACTTTTCAGTTAGCAGCCAAGCAGGTTAATCATTTGCACCATCCAGGGACTCCAGCTGCCATATATTGCCTATGTTTTTTTTTTTTAATAAAATAGCTGTTTCTTTACGCTTCCCTTTTCTGGGCTCATTTTCTACTACAGGGTCCATTCAGGGATCAGATTTCTTTTGTATTCTCTGCTTTGCTTTTCACTCACATTCTTGTTCCCATGTTTCTGCACAAACTTCCCTCCATAAAACCAAAAAGTCCCTGGTACTAAGCTTTCTAGTCTCACCAGAGATTCAGCCAAGACTCCTATTACTTGCAGAAAACACTAGTTCTGTTATTCATTTCTTTATTACAAGTCAGAAGGAGAAATATTAAGTGAACAGAATTTGCTCACATAATTCATTTGTTTATGGTCCCTGATGGTGCAGTAGTAAAGTGTTTGGCCCCTAACCAAAAGGTCAACAGTTCAAAACCACCAGCTGCTCCTTGAAACCTGGTGGGGCAGTTCTACTCTGTCCTATATGGTCACTATGAGTTGGAATTGACTCGACAGCTACAGGTTTATAAATATATATAGTTGTTGTTAAGCATTCCTCTGTTTATGAATTATAGTTATTAGGGGGTTTTACTAACATCTCATCAATTTTGAGGTATACATTTCTTGCTACACACCAATATTTTGGTAGCCTATTGATGGCTGCTTTTTTTTTTTTATTCTTAGGTGACGTGGAATCAGTTCCAACTCAAAGCAACCCTATGCACAACAGAATGAAACACTGCCCGGTCCTGCACCATCCTTACAATTGTTGTTATGCCTTAGCCTATTGTTGCAGCCACTGTGTCAATCCACCTCGTTGAGAGTCTTCCTCTTTTCTGCTGACCCTGTACATTATCAAGCATGATGTCCTTCTCCAGGGACTAATCCCTCCTGACAACATGTCTAAAGTATGTAAGATGAAATCTCGTCATCTGCCATCCCTTCTTCTAAGGAGCATTCTGATGGTGCTTCTTCCAAAACAGATTTGTTTGTTCTTTTGGCAGTTCACTGTATATTCAATATTCTTTGCCAACACCACAATTCAAAGGTGTTAATTCTTCTTCAGTTTTCCTTATTCATTGTCCAGTCACATCCATATGATGCAATTGAAAGTATCATGGCTTGGATCAGGTGCACTTTAGTCTTCAAGGTGACGTCTTTGCTTTTCAATACTTTAAAAAAGTCCTTTGCAGCAGATTGGCCCAATGCAATGCATCCTTTGATGTCTTGACTGCTGCTCCCACGGCTGTTGATTGTGGATCCAAGTAAAATGAAATCCTTAACAACTTCAAACTTTTCTCCATTTTCATAATGTTGCTTATTGGTCCAGTTGTGAGGATTTTTGTTTTCTTTATGATTAGGTGTAATTCATACTGAAAGCTGTGGCCTTTGATCTTCTTCAGTAAGTGCTTCAAGCCCTCTTCATTTTCAGCAAACAAGGTTGTGTCATCTGCATAACACAGGTTGTTAATGAGTCTTCCTCCAATCCTGATGCCCTGTTCTTCTTCATATAGTCCACCTTCTCAGATTATTTTCTCAGCATACAGATTGAACAGGTGTGGTGAAAGGATACAACCCTGACGCACATCTTTTCTGACTTTAAACCAATTAGCACCCCCTTGTTCTGTCCAAACAACTGCCTCTTGATCTACGTAAAGGTTCCTCGTGAGCACAATTAAGTGTTCTGGAATTCCCATTCTTCACAATGTTATCCATAATTTGTTATGATCCACACAGTTGAACACCTTTGCATAGTCAATGAAACACAGGTAAACACCCTCTGGTATTCTCTGCTTCCAGTCAGGATCCATCTGACATCAGCAATGATATCCCTGGTTCCATGTCTTCTTCTGAAACTGGCCTGAATTTTGACAGTTCCTTGTCAGTATACTGCTGCAGCTGTTTTTGAATGATCTTCAGCAAAATTTTGCTTGCTTGTGATATTAATGATATTGTTCTATAATTTCCACATTCAGTTGGATCACCTTTCTTGGGAATAGGCATAAATATGTATCTCTTCCAGTCAGTTGGTCAGGAAGCTGTCTTCCATATTTTTTGGCACAGACGAGTGAGCACTTCCAGCACTCCAACTGTTTGTTGAAACATCTCAGTTGATATTCCATCAATTTCTGGAGCCTTGTTTTTTGCCAATGCCTTCAGTGTAGCTTGGACTTCTTCCTTCAGTACCATTGGTTCCTGATCATATGCTATTTCTTGAAACAGTTGAACATCGACTAATAGTTTTTGGTGTAATGACTCTGCAAATTCCTTCCATCTTCTTTTGATGCTTCCTGTGTCATTTAAGATTTTTCACATAGAATCCTTCACTATTGCAACTTGAGGCTTGAATTTTTTCTTCAGTTCTTTCAGCTTGAAGAAACACCAAGTGTGTTCTTCCCTTTTGGTTTTCTATATCCAGCTCTTTGAACATGTCATTATAATACTTTACATTATAATACTTCTCGAGCCGCCTTTTGAAATATTCTGTTCAGTTCTTTCACTTCATCATTTCTTCCTTTTGCTTTAGCTGCTTGATGTTCGAGAGCAAGTTTCAGAGTCTCATCTGACATCACCACGGTCTTTTCTTTCTTTCCTGTCTTTTCAGTGACCTCTTGCTTTCTTCATGTAAGATGTCCTTGATGTCATTCCACAACTCATTTGGTCTTTGGTCATTAGTGTTCAACGTGTCAAATCTGTTCTTGAGACGGTCTCTAAATTCAGGTGGGATATACCCAAGGTTGCATTTTGGCTCTCATGAATTTGCTCAGATTTTCTTCTGTTTCATCTTGAACTTGGAAATGAACAATTGATGGTCGGTTCCACAGTCAGCCCCTGGTGTTGTTCTGACTGATGATATTGAGTTTTTCCAACATCTCTTCCCACAAATGTAGTTGATTTGATTCCTGTGTGTTCCCTCTGGCGAGGTCCATGTGTATAATCACCATTTATGTTTGTGAAAAAAGGTATTTGCAACGAAGAAGTCTTTGGTCTTGCAAAATTCTACCTACCATTTTTTCTTAGTGGTATATAAAATAATATACATTTTAGAATTAATGGTATTTTAGTATTGATGAAATATGAAAATGTTTCATCAAGCTTTTTTTATGAATTGTAGAGTGATTATGAGTGAAATACATGAGAAGAAAAATAGATAAGGATACAGTGATGGAAAACAAGTTGTTACTGCTATTCAAGCACTTCAAGTTTATTTTAACTCATTAATATTGCTTTGTCCTGGGGAAAGAAAGGGCTAATAGCATAGGGATTATTCAAGAATGAGTGTAGGTAAGAGGCAATCATAATATATTGCAGGTCAGTAGATTGATAAAATAATTCTCAACGACTTCAAGTGATAAACAATAAAAACCAGTCTCTTTGGAGTACAGGAAAAATACAAATGTTTTCCAGAATTAGACGTATTAATGATGTACTTTCCTTTTTCCTTATTGCCTTTGCAGCAACCACATTATAAATGTGGGTTTTTTATGACCCATTACAGAAGTTAGAAATTTTTAAAAAAGCAGGTTATCACAAATATTAGATAAAGTAATATTTAATACTCCTCTATAATGTTTACTCAATAATAATAATGTAATATCCTCATTAAAAAATTTTCATGGAGTCGTGTGCAACCTTAACTTACCAATAGCAACAGACGATGAAAAGTAAATATATAATTTTAGTTAATCAATTGCCCGGTGAAGAAAAATAAAGCAGAGTATAGTATAGCTAATGAAGGGAGTGTTCAACTTCAAATAGTATCGTAAGAAAAATGTTTTACTAAAGAAACGTCTTTGAAATAGAGAGTGATTTGAATAGAGTGAGACATGCAAATATATAGCAGAGGAGTGTTCCAGGGAGAAGTAATAGTAAGTACAAAAGTCCTGTGATGGAATGGTACGTAGTGTGTATTATAGAATCAGCAGAGTTCAGTGTGATTAGAAGGCAGTGAACTAGGAGGAAATTAGCCAGGACTCAAGAAAAGTGGAGCTTGTCTATGTCAAAATAAGTACTTTGGATTATTTGTCAATGTAATAGGAAGTATCTTTTTTTTTTTTTTTAAGAGTCTCTTTACTGCTGTATGGAACTTATTTAGGAGACTTGGTGCTGTAGTGATTAAGCATTTGGCTGTTAGCTGAAAGGATGGCAGTTTGAATCCCCCAGCTGCTCCTTGGAAACACTATGGAGCAGTTCTACTCTGTCCTATAAGGTCACTATGAGCCGGTATTGACTCAACGGTAACAAGTTTGGTGTTTTTTCTTTTTTTTTGAAGTAAGGAAAAAATGAGATTATGTAGAAAGATATTACAGTAGAACAAAATGACTATGAAGATGGCTTGTTTAGAGTGGTTGTGATGTCATTGACAATGGTTAGATTGTGATGTATACATTAAATTGAGTAAAATAATTTGAGGATTTATTAGATTTAGGGTGTGAGAACTAAAAAAAAAATGAATATGGAATAAGTCTAAGAAATTTGCCCTGGACAGCTATGTAAATGGATTTTTGCTTACTGAGTTTGAATATTGAGAAAAAAGCAGCATTGAGGCATGAGGGGAGTCATATATGACCTGTATATATATTATTTGAATCATCTAATAAATAATCAAGTGGAAATGTCAAAGTGGCGGTTAAGAGTGCAGGAAATTTGAGAGATTTGGGAGCTGGTCAAAGAAAAGAGATAGCCATGAGGTGGCAGTAAAGCATAATAAGCTTCTTAACAGGTTTGCACCATGGTGGAAATCCCAAACAGCATGAGACCTTCCAAAGGCAAGTGATATGAGGGCCACCCAGAAAGGGAAGAAGACAAGGAAACTTCAGGAAAGGAGAGAATCGGAGAAAGGGTTTGTGAGTCTATATGATATTGCTCATCAGCAAAGTAGGGAGTCCCTGGACAAGAGAGCTCAGAAGAGCAGCAGGTGACTTGGGATTTTTATATGGTTATAGGGTTTGTCTTATCTATGGCCTGCAGATGTTGGATGCAGTTTCATGGTGCACCTAAAGCAGGCAGGCTCTAAATAATTAAAAACATGCTTATTTGAGCTATTTTTAAAGCAACTGAATTTGCTACTGGTAGACTTTTGAGTTTCCAGCCTGCTGCAAAGAAGTTAACAATCTAGAGGCCAATATGCAGAGGTCATCTTTGGCTTGTTTATACAACTGAGCTTGGACATAACATTTTGGAATAACAAGATCATAGATGATTTTTAAAGTAATTGGGCTTAATAATATTAGTCAGAAGCTATTTAAGATCTAGCAAAGTAGACTGAGAAAGAGCCCTAAGCTATGCCATAGCCGAAGGAACATATCAAGAATATATTATTGGTGAGAATGATGGCCTAGTCTTGATTTACTGTTGCTTTCACTTCAGTTTACTCCCAAATCAACAAACACCAAGTGCAGGACACTCTCCAGGGAATAAGAAACATTCCAGACTGAAGAAGCAAAAGAACCAAGAGCTCTGGATTTTATTACATTATGTGAGAATAGGGGAATGGGTAAAGTCATATTGATCCTCAAGAATGTAATTCATGATACAAAAGTGAGTTACTCAAAGTTGCATGATTATATAGGAGCCCTGGTGTTCAGTGGTTAAAGCATCTGGCTGCTCACCAAAAGGTCAGTGGTTTGAACTTACCAGCTGCTCCATGGAAGAAAGATGTGGTAGTCTGCTTCCATAAAGACATACAGCCTTGGAAACCATCTCGAGCAGTTTTATTGTGTCCTATAGGGTAGCTAGGAGTTGGTATTACTCAATGGCAATGGCTTTTTTTTTGGCAGGGTTATATATTTCTGTGGCTTTTTTCATGCTGAGCTACTGGTGTTTCTGTCATGGCATGCCATTAGTGCTACTACAGAAAAGAAAATCCATGAATATGTGGTGTTCCAGAAGCCAAGTAAAAAGAATATTTTGAAGAAGGAGGTATGGCTAAATCTCCCAATGAAAATGGGGACCTACAACCGACCATTTGGGTTGGCCAAGGTGTAGAAAATATATGAGGATCTTCTGAATTCATAACACTTTATCGCTTGATAGAAAAGCTCTCATTATTAAGAAGCTAACGTTAAAACACACAACACATAAACATGCACATGTGTACACATGCACACACACACATACACAGTTTAAAATGTTGGTGGAATGGACTAACCTTTGAAAGAAACTAGGTATAAAATGGCAGAGTTAAAGTAATTAGCATATAGTTCAAATTTCCACAATTATGGAAAAAGTTTAATTATTGGCTTCAAGAATGCTATTCTAATGTCAATTTTCAAATATAAAACCAACACTTAATTACAATGAATAATTTGGAGGGAAAGGTAAAATTATGAACATAAAATTGTAAATCCAAGATAACCTTCACATTGGAGATGAGAAACATGTATTCACATATTAAGGTGTAAACAGTAAACACAGCATTGTACTTTTAGTTGGAACTAATTTAAAAATGACATAACGAATTTTGCTATAGTACCAGCCCTAATAACAGATCGATCAAACTATAACTGAGTCACTAATTATGGCACATTTGTGGCAGAGTAAAATGAACATCTTAATTTTCTATCTCTAATTTGTCTTAATGAGTCAAATAAATATTTTAATTAAACAACCTTAAGTAACATGATGAAACTGAACTCAATAAAAGTTAATTACAAAAAGAATGTGATAAAATTAAAGTGCCTATATTAAATTAGA
The DNA here is from genome assembly GCF_030014295.1 of Loxodonta africana. Classification (NCBI taxonomy): domain Eukaryota; kingdom Metazoa; phylum Chordata; class Mammalia; order Proboscidea; family Elephantidae; genus Loxodonta; species Loxodonta africana. The sequence continues at coordinate 166,058,791 of NC_087342.1, forward strand.
AAATGTCCAAAGGAGATAGAGTATATGGCTTTGTAGTTACAAAGCAAAATTGAAGTTATAATAGCACTATGGTCTTTCAGAATCCATGGAGCCTTGAAGTCAAACGAAATCTTATAAAAGGCAAAAGAAAAATAAATATCTAAGATGCAGTTACGTACATGGTCTCTTATACAAGTATATGATATCTGCACAATTTTGAAGTAAAACTCTGAAACAAGAAAGGAATGTCAGTTAAGTTTGCTGTTGCTTTAACTGATACATTCCAAGTGCCTATAACAGTGACTGGCACATAATAATGGTGCTTAATAAATATATGGAGTCCTTGGGTGGTGCAAACAGTTAATTGCTCAACTACTAGATGAAAGCTTGGCTGTTCGAAACCACTTGGATGTGTGCGGGAAACTGGCCTGGTAATCTGCTTCCAAAAGGTCACAGCCTTTAAAATCGTATGGTGCAGTCCTATTCTGTACACATGGGGTCACCATGAGACAAAATTGAATAGACAGCAATTTATAACAGCAAATAAGTATACATAGAATAAGAAAATAAATGTTTCAAATACCCAATAAATATAAAATGATATAAAACTTCCACACTGTCTTAGTCATCTAGTGCTGCTGTAACAGAAATATCACAAATGGATAGCTTTAACAAAGAGAAGTGTATTTCCACACAGTAAAAAAAAAAAAAATTATTTATTTATTTTTTTAAAGTAGCCTAAAAATCCAAATTCAGGGTGTCTACTCCAGGAGAAGGCTTTCTCTTTCTGTCGGTCTTCTCGTCAATGTTCCCCGAGACTAGGAGCTTCTCCACACTGGGAAGCCAGGTCAGAAGGATGAGCTCTGCTCTAGGCACTGATTTCTTGGTGGTATGAGGTCCCCAAGTCTCTGCTTGCTTCCGTTTCTTTTTATCTCTTGTAAGATAAAAAGTGGTACAGCCCACACCCCAGGGAAACTCCCTTTCCATTGGATCAAGGACTTGACCTGAGCAAGGGTGTTACATTCCACCCTAATCTTCTTTAACCCCAGGCAGAGATTATGATTTATAACACACAGGAAAATTGCAAAATGGAGGACAGCCACACAATACTGGGAGTCACGGCCTAACCAAGTTGACACATATTTTGGGGAGACACAATTCAATCCATGACACTCTCTGATAATACTTAATGATTATTTGTGTATCTTTTAAATAATTGTTCATCAGCTTGTTTAGAACTTTAGAGTTACAGATAATATTAATAATAAAAAAATCAATTTCATGAAATATTGTTTCAAAAGAATTAAATAGGTTCAAATTACTGCCTCTGAGTTTTTGAAGGTTTATAACTTAAGAAGATCCAGTATTCATATAAACTGTACCCAAAATGAAAACAAATCTTAGGAAAAAATAGTCTTCAATGAAATATTTTAATATAAACCTTGGATATGTATGCATTAAAAAAAAAAAATTTATGCATTAGTGATATATAATTGTAAATATATAATATATATTTTGCTTTGAATTTATATTGTAGACGAGTCACTGTTCTATAACATTGCAGGACCTCTCTATCTATGAGATGAAGAGATCAGGCAAATATTTTTATTGCCCGTCTTATTTATTTTCTACAGTTCAGAGTTTATGCTCTGTAAAAATCATATAAAGAGAATCTCCCTACGATGCTAGTTTATAGGAGTCTTCTCTAGATACACTCAGAGGTAACATTACTTCCCCCAAGAAAAAATCGCAGTAATAATACTGCGGTAAATCTTACCGTGTGTTTGTGCCCCCAATATGTAATATATTGATCTACCAATAAAGGGATTGAATAATTTGTTTTACCAAACAAGAAAGTAAAACCAGAATCTATTAGAGAAAAATCTCTCTAAGCAAGGAATATTTGCAACAAAGACACAAAAGAGATTGGGTTGAAAATAGTCATTAATATAGTTAATCATTATGAGTCAATTTTTTTTTAATTGGCAATTCCCTGATCATAGACTAATGCAAAATCTAGAAAATTGGCACATTTTTTGAACTGAATCCTGCAATGCAGGTGGGTACACAGTGTCACAATAAAGAAATAGTGTGTGCATCTTTTTTATGATTAATTTCCCTCTCCTACCACAGATTCCCTAATGTACCTTCTGCTGAACTAAATAAAATGCTTTGCTTTTAAAATGCCCCATGAGGAAAAAGCATCTCTTCTAATTAAGCTTACAGAACTAGGTAATCTCATTTAGCTGGAAGGTATAGCAGCTATGCATATAGCTTGACTATAGTCCTGTAACCAATGTTTTCATTTTATCAAGTGACATTAAACATGGAACAAAAATGTGCATGTTAACCGAAAGGTAGATGAAGATAAATTCCAACTATTTTGTAATACTAAAAAATTTCTCTCTACCTGGAATGCTCTTTTCAAAAGTTAAATGTTTGCAGTTGTGATAATTTAATTATAGGTGTTTGGGCTTCCTTACACAAATGATGAATACTCTTTCAGAAAACAAGCCAATTCTAAGGCTGTGTGAATTCCCACACGTCCTAGAGTGCAATTAACTCTACTTCTAACCACGCTGTGGCACCTGCAGACAATGAAGAAATCTGTTACAAGAACTATTTCCATAGCATGAATATGCAAGTACCAGAATTAGTGTAATTCATTCAGCTGCAGATTATCTAGGCTCCAGCCACAATACATTTTATTGCCATGTGTCATTTCACTGACAGCTTCATAAATCCTATTCAATCATTAAGTGTTTACTTCCATTGTCTAGCAAATAGAAAGGCCTAGGGAAAGGGTCTTTTTTTTTTTTTTTTTTTAGGATAGAGCAAAGCAGTTTTGCATTCATACAACAACGGGCCTATTCTCATCTAAAGATGGAGGAATTGAGTAGGTACCCATTTCAGTATATGGCAGATATTGTTATCTGGGACAACAAACTTTTAGTTGGATATAAACTGCTGCCTAGGTCAGAAAATCAGCTTTATTTTTCCTTAAAATATAACTTCGGTGTCCAGATAATAATATAATGCACGTGTTATAACAGATAAAATAGATAAGAATTAGCATATTTGACTTAAAGGTCAGTTTTATCTATGGTTCAATAACAGCTCAGAGTCTTAAAGCTTTTCTCTGAGAATTGCTACATTTTTTCCCAGTGGTTGACTGGGTGGATATTTTAAATGGATATACTGCAAATAGTTATGAATGGATTTGTTTTCAAATATAACTCAAAATCAAATGTCATGTGGTCTTTCATTCCTTCTAAGATAAATGAATGAATCCACTGACTCTGTTGTGGATACACAGTCAACCCTCTGTATCCACGGGTTTGCGTCCATGGATTCAACCAACCACAGACTGAATATATTCGAAAAAGAAAAAAGAAAGTTCCAAAAAACAAAACTTGAATTTGTCAGCGCTGAGCACTACGCTGAAACCACGCAAATGAAATGACGTGTAGGCATACCCCACTGTAGCTTTCAGTCTCCTCCAGCACTCTTTGTTTCAGCATTGTTGACCTTGAATTTTGTTCATTTGATACGTGCCTTGTGTAAACCCTTTGTTTCTGTGAAAAAAAAAGTCTTCTAAAAAGCAGTTAAGTGATCAAAGCAATGCCTCAAAGGCTAAGAGGGAGTGTAAAGTGGTATCTCTCGACAAGAAAATAAAATTCATAGATCTTTTGATAAGTGGCATGTGGCTTCCCCAAGTGGGCCATTAGGTAAGAATGAATCCAGCATTTGTACAATAAAGCAGAAAGAAGCTGAAATTCATGGAAGGGGTAGTGCTGCCCCAAAAAAAACAGGGGCAGAAAAACAAAAAACAAAAACTGGTCCCTCTGGTTGGTGATAAAGTGCTTGCAAAGACTGAGAAAGTGTTAAATGTAAGCATTAACAACTACATACATAGCATTTACATTGTATTAGGTATTGTAAGTAATCTAGAGATGATTTAAAGTATATGGGAGGGTGTGAGTAGGTTATATGCAAATAGTATGCCATTTTACACAACGGACTTGAGCCTCTGCAGATTTTGGTATTCTCTGGGGGTCCTGGAACCAATCCCCCCACAAATAAGTTTCTACATATGTGTGTTACTTTCTTGAAGATTGAGTCCTCACCTTTGGAAACTTACTGAGACCTGTCCTGTCTATGGTTCTCAGACCTCGGTTTGGTTTTTGCTCTGTGTTTCCAGTATTCATTCACCTGGCATGTAGCCCCCTTTGTGAGTATATGCAGGATTCTTTAAGCCAGATTGTCCACTTGAGTCTCAGGGAAAATCTATAAATTATACAGCCAAAGTGGGGGTGGGACATATAAGCTTCCACTTGTCCCCTGTTTCTTCCTCAGCTACACTGTCTCCCTCCTGGCCTTTTTTCCAAACAAAGCAGCACTCTCCTAAGTCAGTGGTTATGCCATGTTTAGACAGAGAATGGTCATCAGTCCCTGCTTAGAAATTACTGTGAGAAGGTGACTTGGGCAAAGGAAGGGGGAGAACAATGTCTCCTTTGCCCATGGGGAAAAGAATGATTCTGTTTCATGCTCAAAGATGATTCTTCCTCCTTCCTTTTGTGTACAATCTAGGGTGATGGGGGTTGGAGGGAAGGGGTTCTAGGCAATAGAGGTGTTATCTTCAATGCTAGTTCCCTTGACATGGCCTCTATCTGAAAGCTCCATGATAAAATGATTGGATCCTCTGATTTACATTTTCTGAACTGATAATGTAAGACAATTAGAGCAATCTACTTAAAATTATGGACACTGGTAATCATTTCTAGAAAAAGCTAGAAAGATCCCATTCCAATCAGTAACACATGTTAATGTAGGTTTGTAAGGTATCGAACCTAGGAAGTGCTTTCATAGGTAACAAAATGTCAAGCAAACTTCCAGCTTAAGATTTGAAAGGAATATTTTAGCAGCAATTGGTGTAAGTAGGAGGAGCTCTATAGGTTTGAGTTCTTTGAATGCAAGTAACCAAACCTGGATCACTTAAACAAAAAAGAAGGTCATTAAAAGGATGTGAATTATCACAAGAAAGAGCAGAACAACCTAACTGACAATCACAATGTGTATTATGGAAAAGGCTAAGGCTTGCAGATGAAAACCGAAGTACAGATATTAGATTGAGGAAAAACTGAAGATAGATGAAAAAAGAGATTTGCTTCATGGAAACCAACAAGTTTCACAAATATTCTTCATAGAAAAATGTCAACCTTGAGAACTCCGAGTTGCTAAAGGACAAGTAAATAAACATTAACTAACCCTATGAGGGCTTTGAAAAAATTCTACATTTTAGAAGAACAATGAACTCAAGTTATAGAACATGAATTTGAAAATAACCATGGAAAGAAATGTAAGACAATATAATATCTCCTGAGGTCAAAATTTAAACACAAAGTAAAGAGATTGAAGTAGTATGGAAGAACCCTAAGGATTAAAATAAAAATAACTTGGAAAGTACTTCTAAAATGAAACAAAAGTCATCATGTAAGAGGAAAGATTGATAATATCAAAATAAAAATTTTAAACATCTTCTTGGCAAAAATAACAGGCCACACAGTATGAATCTTTAAAATAGATGGTGGATTCCTGGGCACCTAGAAGACAGCAGTGGTGTTAAAGGGAAAGCGCTTAAACTTGCAAGTGTAGGCTACAAGAAACCGATATGGACTCTCCCTTAAAGTTCAAGATGGAGTGGAACTCGCCCTAGCTATATAACCAACCTCCTTCATCTATTTGATCCAATCTACTTCTTCACAAGGTTCTTTGCTTATTAAATGGAAATTTTCTATCACAGTTTAGAATAGCATTTCCAAAATAATAGTTTATGTTCCTTTTTCCCATAAAATAATGATTTTTAGTGGGTTTTCTTTATAACTTTTATTCATCCACTCTCTCTGGGGCCTAAAGTCCGAACCTCTTAACATAAAATTCTCCTCATAACCTGGATCCAAACCAGTCTTCTCCTCTCTTCTACTGAAGTCTATGTTTTCCTGGCTTGCTAATTTACTCTAATTCTCCAGACTCTCATTTTATACTTGCTTTGCTTGTTCTGGGAAGTTATCTCTCCCTAAATACCTCATTTACTTGGGTCCTTTCTCTATCTTGAAACCTCTTATTAATTTTGTGAGGGTTTCCTTAAGTATAATTTCCCCTAAGAGAAGAACTAAAACTGATAATACAGGTATCAAGCTTATGAAAAGAAATAGAGAAGAGTCCGGGATAAGTTAAGTTCACTAAATTCTCCTTTTTTATATTATGGGGTCAATAGAATGATATTGTCCAGAGACAATACATAGAGTTTTAGAGTTTAAACATCAGAAAAATATAAAATGGGAAATATTTGAAGGTAATTGCCTTGGGGAAATGGCCTTGTAGGTGAGATGTGCAGCAGAAATTTATTTCTCTGGATCATAAGCTCCTGGGTTTATATTACTTTCATACTATCTTTAATAAAAATAAAGCGATGTCTCATGCCGCTGATCAACCTGTCCTATTTTCACCATTCCTACGGTTTAGCTGCTTCCTTTTCTATTTCTATGTACTTCCCATATCTATTAGATTACCAGTCATTGGCTTGGAATCATTTGCTTGCATTTGTCTCAGTAAAGTGGAAGAAAACAATATGTCTTCATATGTACACCTATGTGTAGGTTTTATATAAAAAATATGTACATATATATATTATCTCTAGAAGGAAAAAAAGAAGCATTGGTTGTATGTTGTGGAAAGACAGAAGAATGACATCTTCTGTGTAAACTCCTTATACTTTAAAAGTTTTTGTTCTTATGAATACATTACTTACTTAAAAATTAATTAAAACAATAAATAAAAAATACAGCCAAGTGATTTGGTGTCATATACATCTAGCATTATTTATCAGCTTTACATTTGGTATATATTTTTCAAATAACTACCATACAAACATTAAGATGCCAATTTTAAGCTTACTCATTTCCTGAAAACTTCATAAAGAGAAAAGACTGAATGCATGGTTCCCTTTTTCAGTTTGTTCTTTGATTGTACTAGGTAACTTCAAGAATAAAGCATAATTACAATATGTGTATGTGTGTGTGTGTGTGTGTGTTTTAATTCTGCAATTTAAATGTAAAGTAACTCATGGAAGTAGATATGGATGTCATGGTAATGGAGGTATATACAGCAATTTTCCTTTAAGGTCGGAGTTTGTTAGCAGAGAGAAAACGCACTAACAAAGTATAAAGCATGGACTTCCCTTCTTCATTTGACAGATGAAAAATGCTTATCAAGAATACACAGACATTCGATACTTCATTCCCAGTGCTTTTAGATGCGGTACCCATTCCTGAATTAAACTAAATAGATTTCTTACCAAAGCTCATTCCAAACTTCACAGGAATTTAAAACATCAGTCATTAAAATGCATCGTTTACACTTGCCTCTAAGTCTTTGAGGAGGCCTGCAAAGCAAAGGAAGTTTCAAAGTTTCTGTGAGCTGTGGAGATGAAGATTGTTACAAAATTACCAGTGTTATTATAAGTGACACACAAAATGACACTCAGTAATGATTAAAAGTTCTCATCCATTATTGTGTTTGTAAAATGTGTTGTAGCCTTGAATACTTTCTACTGCATTTATTTGCAAGAAAAAATAGCAAAATACTATGTGTAAACCAAAACAAAACAAAAAACCCCACAACCGTGGAGTGATTCCAACTCATAGTGACCCTATATGTGTAAATTCTCATATTTTTGTTTCAGGTACCTGGTTTTCAGTGTATGTATTTACAGCTATAAATTCTATACATATGTCTTCTAATTTGTTATGTTGCAGGTCATAATTTGTACCCTTTAGACAGTATAACAAATGATACACATTTCTTTCATTTTTTTCTCATTTCTTTTTGTGAACACTATTTTTTTTCTGACCCACATGATATTGCTTTGAATTGTTAACATATATTTTTATTTGGAAATATTTAATCTTTAAAAGGAAATGTATGTAACATATAAAAACAACGAAACAAGATTGAATGAAAAATACCTCAGAGCTTATTATCAAAAATGAAAAGAACATTATTATAGCGGGTGCTGTGGTGCACTGCCCTGATTGCCCCTTCAGGACATGGCTGCTTTCCTCCCCACCAATTCCCAGGGAAAGGACTAGTGGATTGGGGGATACAAAGAGCTGGCCACCTTGCCTCATTTTGAGACAACGCTGAATTGTTATCACAGCTTTGAAGTTCCCCAAGGGATCACCTGAGTGCTCTGTTGTAAATGCAGGGCAGTTCAACATCTCTATCTGCATAATCCTTTTGCTTTAGGCTCTCACAGGCTTTGCTCCTGAGAGCTCTCCCAAATAATCTCATCATTTACATCCACAGAGCAAAATCTGTTTCCAACAGAATTCTGTCTAAAAGAATTACTAAAACTATAGAAATACCTTGCATGATTTTATCCATCCCATATCTACATCATTCCCAAGCTCCATGAAATAACTACTATAATTGATTTTATTAACCTCATTTCCTTAATATCTTTTCTGAGACCATTATCTTTTTAATAAACCTCAGCTTCTCTCTTGCCATCCTCACTTGGCTGGAGTCTGGGTGAGTCCAGTAGTCTTAGACTCTTTTTTTTTTTTTTTTTATCCTCCTCTCTGGGACTAAGGGAGAAAAATATGATAATTTTTTATCAAGTGTTCGATCCCACCAAAGCAGGAATAAGAGTCAAAGGAAGTAAGGCAGGAAAGGAGTAAGGGTAAATATAAGGGCATGGATTACTGAGCCACAGCTTTTTAACACATGTAGCTGATTATTTGATCTTTTCAGATACACCTTATGAAGCTACTGTCTCTCTGACAAATTTGCTGAGAAAGGAGGGAGAGGATTAATTTGTTTTTATTGCTCAAATTTTGATTCAGAAGACATGAATTCCCCTGAGTTTCTAGGGTGTGACTCACAGCCCTTTTTGAACTCTGCCAGGGAGAGCCTGATATAGAAGTAATAACATCAAAATTGGAATCAACAGTGTACTAGAGATGTTCATACACATGTGCAGTCACTGGCTTAGACCTCTGTAATCTCATGCCTTAGTGGCAAGGCATGAGGTGAGGTTAGGTCTCATAACGTCTATACCCAACATGATGACCTGGATCCTATACCCCAGCAACTTCTAAATCTGTAGCTGCAGCAGCTAAACTTCGACCTGATTCTATGACTTTGGGGGTAATAAAAACATTGCCTGGACTACTCCAGCCAAACTCATGGCAAAAATGGATGGTGATATATCCGTTTCCTTGAAATATCCCCATTTTAATGTCAAAACTTACAACTGTTTATCTTTACCTATCAAATTATTTTGCTTAAAACATACAGCCCTTCTCCATCATCTCTCTAACTTACACTTATCCTCTGTTCACAGATGGTTCAGTCGTGCTAGTTAATCAGTTGTCTGGAGCATCAAGTAATAGATTATCAAATAATTCTGAACTAGAAATGGAAGACTGAAACCTTGGTGAAGTTACACCACAGAACATAAAATATACAGGTAGTTCAGATTTACAATGGGGTTCCATCCAGAAGACCATATCACAAGTCAGTTCTGATGTATGTCAAATACTTATTATTGTTATCATTATCTTTATAAATCCAATCTTTGTCTTTGGGAGTTAGAAATATTACAAGTAAACATACAGATATATTTTAATACATACATATACACATATAAAAATACACAAGTCATAAAAACTTACTCCAACGATGAAGAAGAGTTTGATGACTTTGGCATTGTGTCAGTCCTGGTAATAACTCTACTTATAGAAGATTCTGGATCATCTGAATTATCCCTGGGAATGGGGATGGAATTTCTAGTCAATTAGCGAGAGTTGTCTACATTTTCCTTTTCTTTTTTTCTTCATATATTTCATGGTAAAGTCTCGCTGCTTCCTGAATCTGCCTATTGACTTTAGCAAAGTGACCGGCATTGGAGTCCATGTTTTCAAGGAATGAAAGCCCCTGATTTAGTTTTAAAAAGCTAAGCTATATGGCAGTGTTTTGAATAGTTAATCATAAAATGGAACATCTGTGAGTGAATATCTGTGAATGATAACATTCACTGCACCATTGTATGTAGTATATATTACTGATGATAAGATGTACCCCCCCCAAAAAAAAAAACCAACAGATGGTCGTAAATGTGGATTGCCATAACTCAAATACATTGTAAGTTGAGGGCTGCCTGTATTTCCTTGAATATTTCTCTGGAAGACTACAGTATACAGTTGAAGGGAAATCTTTGGTAAATATATAATTATTGGTGATAACCCAGAAATAGTGTTCCAGTAACAATTTTCTCTTACATTAATTTTTAAGACTAAATGATAGAAGCCCACTAAAACAATTATTAAGCCAAACAGATGGATTTGTATCTAGTCCTTTGAGACAGCTCTTATAACAGAAGGAGAGCTAACCTGGGCAGTTCTAGGGATATTATGAACAATAACTGATATGGGGAAAAAAAAACTAAGTCTTTCTGTTTCCACTCCAGTGTTCTCTTTGCTCATTGCCACTTATCTATGCTTAGCTTTAGTCTCTAGCACTCAATTACTAAATGCAAGTTTTCTTCATATGGTAGGTAACACTATTTGATTAAGACTTCCCTGTATTTGAATTCCAAAAGGTGAAGCCTCTCTTCCTCAGGTTCTAAAATGAGAAAGCTAAGAAAAGAGAACAAAATGGCACAGTTCGGGTCACACTTGTAAACTCTTAGACCGGAATGGCCAGGTAATGTTACTGCAGTCACATCAGGTTCATATGGTTGGGATAGATAAGAAACAGTGCCTAATAGGAGTTCAAGTACTGTTCCGATCTAAAGAACAGATGTGTACTACCTGTGAACTTTATTATCTCCCTCCCATGTTGCAATGTTAAGGTACTAAGGAGCTTGTGAGTTTTGATAACTGTAACAAAGTTGCCTTATAAGCAATAATATTTATTATAAGTCCTGGTCAGCCACATTCATGCAGCTCATGTTATAGTATTGACCCAGGGTTATTGAGATAAAAAATACATTCATAATATAGATTATATTTATATTTCTTCCATTGGTCCTTCTTCTCACCAATGTATTGAGATTAATTATAATAAATTGTAATAAAAAAGTCATTTTTTATAAGTGTTTTTAATTTAAAAAATGACAATCCCATCGTATTAAAATGTCAACATGTTGAAGTCTTTCAATGACATTTGAGCATTATGAGAAAGCTATAATAGTTCTACTAAAGAGAAAGAGTAATTACAAAAAAAATCTATTAAATATCATGAAACTGCATTGTTATCTATGTGTATTATTCTTTTGTTATACTTTCATTTTACTTTCCCATTCCAGTTGCAAGTCTGTATAACAGGAAAGAAAATAACAGAGCTATGATTGCAGAGCTACAGCTATAGTTCATTTTGAACACCAGGCAGAGATTGTTTATTTCATATATCACCTGTGCAGTTTGCTGTAGTTATTCTTCAAAACAAGCATATGCTCTTAACATAAAAAGCAGAACAAGAAACATGAGTTTTATGTGTTTCTAAGTTAAAGACACTTTTTGCGAATTTATTTTCAATTATTCTGAGCATCATAAGCTTTATTGATTGACTTGCTGTTTTCCACTGGCATAAAATACACATGATATGATGGCATACTGGTAGACTATTCAAAACTTTGAGTTTTTTTTTTCTAATAGGGTCGCTGTAAGCAGAAATCGACTTGATGGCATTGGGTTGTTTTTTTTTTTTTAATTCTTTCCTTGTTTTCTTGGCTTTTAGATAGTTGATTCTTTTTTGTTCCTCTCCACTGAAATAGAACTGTAAGTCTCCCTGTTGCTTATTGACCAAGTTTTATTTTTCAAAGAGAAAATACGCAGGTTTTTGTTGAGAAACTGCTTGGTTTGGGACAAAATGAAGTACAGAAATTTTGTTTTTATATCTAGAATAAGAACACAATCTCATTTCTATTTGTAATGTATGTCATTTAAAAAAATTAATCCTACCCAAACAAGTTGCATATTGCTTTGGATGGTTGAAACAACACGTAATTTTAATTGTGGTGGTTAATTTTGTGAGACAACTTAGCTAGGCTATGGTGCCTGGTTGTTTGGTTGAAATACATGTCTAGAAGTTACTGTAAAGTTATTTTGTACGTATGATTAACATTTATAATTGGTTGACTATAAGTAAAAAAGATTATCTTCAGTTGAAGGCCTTAAGAGCAAAACTTGAGCTTTCCCAGGGAAAAAAGTATTATGCCTCAAGGCTGAAACAGAAATTTTTCCCAAGTTTCCAGCATGGTGGCCTGCCCTACAAATTTTGGATCTGCCAACCTCCTCAATCATGTAATCTAATTCCATATAATAAGTCTCTCTCTCTTTTTGGAAAACTCTGACTAATAAGTCAATTAACTCAGATACCAACTATATTTAATTACCTACTTCATGAATCTACATAGCACTAGAAGTTTGTTGTCCCAGATAACTATATCCACCATATACTGAAAACTGTACCTACTCAATTCCTCCATCTTTAGATGAGAATAGGCCTATTTGTTTTGTGAACGCAAAACTGCATTTCTCTATCCTAAAAGGAAAAAAAAAAAGATGCTTTCCTTAGGCCTTCCTATTTGTACAACCATTCTCACTCTCCTTTTCTGACTTGTTTCTCTCCCATTAACATAGGCTCACTTCCCCCTAAGTTTAAGCTAAATTATTGTTTGATTTTAAGAAGAATTCAGGGGATATTTTGGTTTAAGATTTAAAGATTATCTCAGGGGTTCATCAAGCCTCCATGGCTCCAGCAAGTCTGGAGTATGTGAGAATTTAAAATTCTGTTCTGCATTTTCCCCATTTTTGACAAGGAACAACCCAGAAAGGGAGAGCGAGAATGGTTGTACAACTCAGAGTATAATCAATGTCCACTGAATTGTATGTGCAGAAACTCTTAAATTGTATGTTCTGCAGTGTACATTCTCAACAACAAAAACAAAAAAAAAAATTATTTTTTTTGAAAAGGAATTTCAGCAAGAGAGAAAGAGGCTGTAGATGTAAGATCAATGAGGTTAAATGTGGTTGTTGTTAGGTGCCATCGAGTCAGTTCCAACTCATAGTGACCCTATGCACAACAGAACAAAACGCTGCCCAGTCCTGAGCCATCCTTGCAATCTTTGTTATGCTTGAGCTCATTGTTGCAGCCACTATGTCAATCCACCTCATTGAGTGTCTTCCTCTTTTCCGCTGACCCTGTACTTTGCTAAACATAATGTCCTTCTCCAGGGACCGATCCCTCCTGACAACATGTCCAAAGAATGTAAGGCACAGTCTCGCCATTCTTGCTTCTAAGGAGCATTCTGATTATACTTCTTCCAAGACATATTTGTTCATTCTTTTGGTAGTCCATGGTATATTCAGTGTTCTTCAACAACACCACAATTCAAAGGTGTCAATTCTTCTTTGATCTTCTTTATTCATTGTCCAACATTCACATGCATATGATGCAATAGAAAATACCATGGCTTGGGTCAGGTGCACCTTAGTCTTCAAGGTGACATCTTTACTTTTCAACACTTTAGAGGTCCTTTGCAGTAGATTTGCCCAATGCAATGCGTCTTTTGATTTCTTGACTGCTGCCTCCCTGGGTGTTGATTGTTGATCCAACTAAAATGAAATCCTTGATAACTTCAACCTTTTCTCCATTTATCATAATGTTGCTTATTGGTCCAATTGTGAGGATTTTTGTTTTCTTTATGTTGAGGTGTAATCCATGTTGAAACCTGTGGTCTTTGATCTTCATTAGTAAGTGTTTCAAGTCCTTTTCACTTTCAACAATCTAGATTTTGTCATGTGCATAACACAGGTTGTTAATGAGTCTTCCTCCAATCCTGATGCCCGGTTCTTCTTCATGTAGTCCAGCTTTTCGTATTATTTGCTCAGAATACAGATTGAATAGTTATGGTGAAAGGATACAACCCTTGTGCACACCTTTCCTAATGTTAAACCACTCAGTATCCCCTTGTTCTGCCCAAACAACTGCCTCTTGATCTATGTAAATGTTCCTCATGTGCACAATTAGGTGTTCAGGAATTCCCATTCTTCACAAAGTTATCCATAATTTGTTATGATCCACACAGTTGAATGCCTCTGTATAGTCAATAAAACACAGGTAAACATCTTTTTGGTATTCTTTGCTTTCAGCCAGAATCCATCTGACATCAGCAATGATATCCCTGGTCCACGTCCTCTTCTGAAACCAGCCTGAATTTCTGGCAGTTCCCCATAGATATACTGCTGCAGCCACTTTTGAATGATCTCCAGCAAAATTTTGCTTGTGTGTGATATCAATGATATTGTTCCATAATTTCTGCATTTGGTTGGATAACCTTTTTCTTAGGAATAGGCATACATACGGATCTCTTGCAGTCAGTTGGCCAGGAAGCTGTCTTCCATTTTTCTTGGCATAGACAAGTGAGCATTTCCAGCACTACAGCGCTTTGTTGAAACATCTCAATTGATATTCCGTCAATTCCTGGAGACTTGTTTTTTGCCAATGCCTTCAGAGCAGCTTGGACCTCTTCCATCAGTACCATCAGTTCCTGATCATATGCTACCTCTTGAAATGGTTGAATGTTGACCACTTCTTTTTGGTATCATGACTCTGTGTATTCCTTCCATCTTCTTTTGATGCTTCCTGCATTATTGAATATTTTCCCCATGGAATCCTTCACTACTGCAACTCGAGGATTGAATTTTTTCCTCAGTTCTTTCGGCTTGAGAAATGCCAACCGTGTTCTTCCCTTTTGGTTTTCTATCTGCAGCTCCTTTCACATATCACTATAATACTTACTTTGCCTTCTTGAGCTGTCCTTTGAAATCTTCTGTTCAGTTCTTTTACTTCATCATTCCTTCCTTTTGCTTTAGCTGCTCAATATTCATGAGCAAGTTTCAGAGTCTCCTGTGACATCCATTTTGTTTTTTTCTTTCTTTCCTGTATTTTTAATGACCTCTTGCTTTCTTCATGTATGATGTCCTCCCACAACTTGTCTAGTCTTTGGTCACTAGTGCTCAATGCATCAAACCTATTTTTGAGATGGTCTCTAAATTCATGTGGGATATACTCAAGGTCATATTTTGGTTCTCATGGATTTGCTCAGATTTTCTTCAGTTTCAGCTTGAACTTGCTTATGAGCAACTGATAGTCTGTTCCACCGTCAGCCCCTGGCCTTTATCTGACTGATGATATTGAGCTTTTCCATCATCTCTTTCCACAGATCTAGTCGATTTGATTCCTGTGTGTTCCATCTGGTGAGGTCCATGTGTATAGTCGCTGACAGACACATGGGGGATGAGGTTAAATAACAATGCTGAAATCCCAAATCTGGAAAAAAAATCAGTAGCATTAATCAAATTCCTCCAAAAATAAAGCAAGTGATAACCAGACAGGTGCTACAAATCAAATAAGCATTATCTGTCAAAATAGCTAACTTAGTCATTATCAAGACAACTAAAATTTATGGAACACCTTTATGAATTATCTAACCTAATTCTCACAAAAATTCTCACAACAAATCTATGCATCATTATAATTTTATTGCAGAGGACAAAACTGATGGGTGAGATGGTTGAGTAAATTCCCATGCCTTATACTCCACAAAATGTAAAAGACAGGGAAAAAAACTAATTTGGCTCTCAAGTCTATATTATTTCCACTATATCATGCCAGATCCTTCAAATAAGAAAGTTAGGAAACCCCTAATATTAGAAAATTGTTGAGAAGTTGCTCTAAAGAGAGTTTGTGTAATTTGAGAGAGTCTAAGGCGGGAAGGGATGGGGGATTGTATGGCTCTAGTCGTGATGTGACAAGGGCCTGGTGGTACAATGGTTAAGAGCTTGGCTGATAACCAAAAGGTCAGCAGTTTGAATCCACCAGCCACTTCTTGTAAACCCTATAGGGCAGTTCTACTCAGTCCTATAGGGTCACTATGAGTGAGAATTGACTTGAAAGCAAGGTGTTTAGCCATGATGTGAGGTCAATAAAATGATATGATAATTAAAAGCATAATTCAACCGATAAAATTAACAAATGAAAGAAAATATGCCTTGAACTCTCAAGCTTTAATTAGCTAGCTAATCAAAAAGATATTACCAAAAGAAAGAGCACTTCAGCTTCATTTAATATTACTTAACACTTGATTTGTGCAGTTTCTCTTCCAGGCACAGATGAGCAAAAGTACAAAGTGGGAAGTGTAAGGATTGATTAGGGAAACATTGTACTTGTTTCTCATTTTCCTCAAAGGGTATGGCACATTGACAACTATTTATTAGAGTTAAAGAAACCAATTCTTCACTATTAAGCAGAATATTTTTCACAATAAAAAGAGACATCCGCATGTCACATGCAAGAGCACGGACAGATCTCAAAAGTGTTGTGCTAAATGATAGATGCCTGACAGGTATCACTACATATTTTTGATTCCATGTATATGAAATTGACCGTTTCGTCTTTTCTAAAACTAATCTTGCAAGCGCACTTACTTCAGAGTTCACCTTTTATAATTTAGTTACTATACATAGATAACTCCTTTTATATGGCTTAACATCACATATTTATTCACTTCTTTATTGATTCTTTCTGTTGATATGTTTTAAGGTGCTGTGCTAAATGTGCCAACTTGAATGTGCCAAGTTTCTTGATCTTAAGATGCTCATAGTCTATTGATAAAGACAATTAGAAATTCCAGTAGACTAAAAATACAAGATGCTTGATCACCTCAAATAACATGTATTGCTACTGTTGAAATAAATATAAAATGCTCTGGGTTCATTGAGGAGAACACCTAATAAAATCATGAGCCAAGGAAAGAGTAAGAACTGCTAACCGCAAATAAACCTCTTAGATTGCCTAGGTTGATAATCATAAATACTGGTATGGGACATAGAAGTATTAAATGAATTTAATAATTTCATAAGAAAACATGTAGGAAGGAAGAAAAATCTTTTTTTTTTTAATTTCAGTTAAAAAGGTAAGGAAGAAAGAGATATTTTACTACATATTCAAAATAAATAAGATTCATTTTTTGCATTCATGTGGAAACTAGTATTTCTATGAGAGACACCCTTCATTTTGCATCGTTTCCTAGAGTTTTTCCTGTTGTGATACAATTATGTCACTGCTTATGCACATTGCCATTCAATCCTGCTTATGCCAACTGTCTCAGCCATTGCTTTCAATTTCAAATGAACAGCGTGATCAGCAGAAAATGCCAAAGTGAATCAGCGGGGACACTGCTTTGTTTCTAAGCACAACACTTCAGTAATTGATTTGGAAGACCTGTCTTAGTATTATAGTTCCACTTGACCTGTTCCTCATTTTGAGTGTGTTTAGGCCTTTATGTATTTTTATTTTACATTTACCTTTTAGCTAATCAAATATTGTGATACAAACAATACACATACGTTTTAAGCATACCAACATAAAACGACATAGTACAAATTCCCTCCTACTTATCTCAGATACAACAAAGACAGAACCATTTTAATAATTTTAACTGCATTTTCCCAACTGCTCAATCCAAATACCTATCTAATCCTCCATTCTAACCATCAGCAATTGACTCTGTCTTCGAAATATAAATCTGACTGGGTCTCATCATCTACACCTCTGATATGCTTGTTCAACTACCATTATCTCTCATCTAGACTGTTTAAGGAGCATTTTACTCCGTTTCTCATTTCCTATCTTGCCCTCCTATAATCCATTCTCCACAGAGCAGCCTGTGCTATTCTCTTAAATTATGAGCTCATGAATCTTATTCCTTTGCTTAAAATCATCTGATAGCTTCCAGTATCTCTAAGAGTAAAACTCAAAGGTCCTACATGACCTGTCTGCCTACTTCCTCCATGGCCTTATTTCTCACCGTGGCTCCAGCTCAGCTTAATTTGCTCAAGCCACACAAACCCCATTTCAGCTCCTTGAACTTGCTCTTAGTTGGGGCCTTCTCATCTCATCAGGGAAAATTTTCTCACAGACATCCACAAAGTGTGCTCCCTAACTTTATTCCAATCTTTATTTTTATTTCATTTTCAGAATTATTTCTCTGCTTTATTTTAATTTATAACAATTATTAGTGCCTAAAATGTTTTATTTACATTTATTTGTTTTCTGTCTTCCTCTCTCTTACCTTCAACCATTAGAAATAAGCTCCATGAGAATTCAGGTTTTTTTCTTTTTCTGTTTTGTGTACAGCTATAGGGTCGCTATGAGTCAGAATCAACTCGATGGCAGTGGGTTTGGTTTCTTTTTTTTATATTTTCAACACCAAGAAGAATGAAAGAATTTATGTATGCAGGTATTCATTCAGAAATAAGATCAATTTTAGAAATTTGAGTGGTAATGCCTATATATTCAACAATAAGGACTTTAGCATCATGAGTTTAAAACATTAAAAGATAATAGCATTAATAAAATCCTTCCAAAAGAGAAAACAACTGATAACCAGCAAAACAGATACAGTGGCTAAAAATCAAATTACCATTATCTGTCAAAATATCCAACTCAGTCATTGTAAAGCAGGAACTAAAATTTATGGGATACCTATAAGAATAATCTAATTTTCAAATAAAATTTTGCCAGAAGTCTGTGCATCTATGTAATTGTACTGCAGAGGACAATACTGAGGGGTGGAATGGTTGAGTACATTTCCATGCTTACATGGAAAATAAAATGTAAAAGATAGGGAAAAACAAAGAAACTAATCTGGTATTCAAGTCTATATTATTTCTCCTACATCATGCCAAATCCTTTCAAATAAGAAAGTTGAGGAAACCACAAATATTAGAAAATAGTCAAAAACATATTCTAAATAGAGTTGGTATAATCTGAGAGAGTCTAAGATTCAATCGCATACAACAACAACAACAATAAGGAGAATATGGAGCCTTGCTGATGTAGTGGTTAAGAACTTGGCTGCTAACCGAAAGGTCAGCAGTTTGAATCCACCATCCAGCTCCTTGGAAACCCTATAGGGCTGCTCTATTCTGTTTTATAGGGTTACTTTTTTTTTTTTTTTTCTGAGTAGGAATACACTCGAAGGCAACAGGTTTGATTTTTGGTTTAAGGAGACTATGTGCATTAATATGTATTTCGTTTTAGGCAATGATCAGTGCTTATAATTTCCTCTAGGTGATCAATAAATGCCAGGAGAATATCTTATTCGGAAAGGGCCCACCTGAGCAAAGGATTCGGGACCAGAGAAGAAAGAATTTGACAATCTCTAGGTTGCTTTTTTTTTTTTTTTTGAAGGCTCAAGAAACCAAGACTATATATATATATAAAAAAAAAAAAGACTATATAGGACAAGCCTATTTCCATTATGAATTACAAAATCCAAACCTGTTGCCATCAAGCTGATTCCAACTTAGTAATAACAGTTGATATTAATCAGTCATCTGTGGAGTTTAGCTAATTATTTTATTAGAGGTAGCAAATTAAAATTAGTTATCTTATAAAAGATCCATAAAAGAAATGTAGATAAATGAGTACTCTGAAAAGAAATCAGATTTAATAGCAGAGATTTTGAGTTTAAGTTCCAAATTCTCCCTCATCTCTCTGTGATGTTTATCAGGGTCCTTAAATGAGCTGAATCTCAATTGAATCAAGTATAAAATATGCTTCTAGTTAATTTTTATTTTCTTAAGGAATATACAAGAAATGATGTATGTTCCTGTATTATATACTGTGGATTGCTATACAAATTTTAATGTTACTAAGTGCACAGCCTGCTCCCTCCCTCCACTCTCTACTTTCATGTCCATTTTGCTAGCTTCTAACCCCCTCTACCCTCTCATCTCCCCTCCAGGAAGGAGATACCAACATAGTCTCAAGCATCCACCTGATCCAAGAAGATCACTCCTCACCAGCATCCCTCTCCAACCCATTGTCCAGTCCAATCCATGTCTGAAGAGTTGGCTTCGGGAATGTTTCCTGTCCTGGGCCAACAGAAGGTCTGGGGGCCATGACCACTGGGGTCCTTCTAGTCTCAGTTGGACCATTAAGTCTGTCCTTTTTATGAGAATCTGATGTCTGCATCCCACTGCCCTCCTGCTCCTTCAGGAGTTCTCTGTTGTGTTCCCTGTAAGGGAAGTCATCGGTTGTAGCCAGGCACCATCTAGTTCTTCTGGTCTCAGGCTGATGTAGTCTCTGGTTTATGTGGCCCTTTCTGTCTCTTGGGCTTGTAATTACCTTGTGTCCTTGGTGTTCTTCATTCCCGTTTGATCCAGGTGGGTTGAGACCAATTGATGCATCTTAGATGGCCACTTGCTAGCATTTAAGACCCAGACGCCAATCTCCAAAGAGGGATGCGGAATGTTTTCTTAATAGATTTTATTATGCCAATTGACTTAGATGTCCCTCAAAATCATGGTCCCCAAACCCCAGCCAACTACTACACTGACCTTCAAAGCATTCAGTTTATTCAGGAAACTTCTTTGCTTTTGGTTTAGTCCAGTTGTGCTGACCTCCCCTGTATTGTGTGTTGTCTTTGCCTTTCTTTTTTTCTTTAAAGTAGTAGTTCTTATCTACTACCTAATTAGGGAATACCACTTTCCCACCCTCCCTCCCTCCTCCCTCTCGTAACCATTAAAGAATACTTTCTTCTCTGTTTAAACTATTTCTCAAGATCTTATAATAGTGGTCTTATACAATATTTGTCCTTTTGCAACTGACTAATTTCACTCAGCATAATGCCTTCCAGGTTCCTCCATGTTATGAAATATTTCACAGATTCATCACTGTTCTTTATCGATGCATAGTATTCCATTGTGTGAATATACCATAATTTATTTATCCATTCATCCCTTGTTGGGCATCTTGGTTGCTTCAATCTTTTTGCTATTGTAAACAGCGCTGAAATGAACTTGCGTGTGCATAAATCTGTTCCTGTAAAGGTTCTTATTTCTCTAGGGTATATTCCAAGGAGTACGATTGCTGGATCATATGCTAGTTCTATTTCTATCTTTTTAAGGAAGAGCCAAATCAATTTCCAAAGTGGTGGTACCATTTTACATTCCCACCAGCAGTGTAGAAGTGTTCTAATCTCTCCACAGCCTCTCCAACATTTATTATTTTGTGTTTTTTGGATTAATGCCAGCCTTGTTGGAGTGAGATGAAATCTCATTGTGATTTTGATTTGCATTTCTCTAACGGCTAATGGTCGTGAGCATTTCCTCATGTATCTGTTAGCTACCTGAATGTCTTCTTTAGTGAAGTGTCTGTTCACACCTTTTGCCCATTTTTTAATTGGATTGTTCGTCTTTTTGTAGTTAAGTTATTGCAGTATCACATAGATTTTAGAGATCAGGCACTGATTGGAAATGTCATACCTAAAAACTTTTTCTCAGTATGTAGGTAACCCTTTTACTCTTTTGGTGAAGTCTTTGGATGAGCATAGGTGTTTGATTTTTAGGAGCTCCCAGTTATCTAGTTTTTCTTCTGCATTGTTAGTAATGTTTTGTGTACTGTTTATGGAATGTATTGTGGCTCCTAACGTTGTCTCTATTTTTTCTTCCACTATCTTTATTTTTTTTTTTTTATATTTAGGTCTTTGATCCATTTTGAGCTCATTTTTGTGCATGGAGTGAGGTATGGGTCTTGTTTCATTTTTTTTGCAGATGGGTATCCAGTTATGCCAGCATCATTTGTTAAAAAGATTGTCTTTTCCCATTTAATAGTTTTGGGGACTTTGTCAAATATTAACTGCTCATTTGTGGATGGATTTATGTCTGGATTCTCAATTCTGTTCCACTGATCTATGTATCTGTTGTTGTACCTATACCAGGCTATTCTGACTACTG
Source organism: Loxodonta africana (assembly GCF_030014295.1). Lineage (NCBI taxonomy): Eukaryota > Metazoa > Chordata > Mammalia > Proboscidea > Elephantidae > Loxodonta > Loxodonta africana. The sequence goes on from NC_087342.1 coordinate 166,080,642, forward strand.
TGGCAGTGTAATAGATTCTAAAATCAAGTAGAGTAAGGCCTACTACTTTGTTCTTCTTTTTCAGTAATTCTTTACTTATCCAAGGCCCTTCCCTTCCAAATGAAGTTGGTGATTTGTTTCTCCATCTCATTAGAGAATATTGTTGGAATTTGGATCAGAATTGCATTAAATCTAAAGATTGCTTTTGGTAGAACAGACATTTTTATAATGTTAATTATTCCCATCCATGAGCAAGGTAAGTTTTTCCACTTATGTAGGTCTCTTTTGGTTTCTTGCAAAAATGTTTTGTAGCTTTCTTTGTATAAGTCTTTTATATCTCTGGTAAGATTTATTCCTAAGTGTTTTATTTTCTTGGGGGCTACTGTAAATGGAATTGATTTGGTGATTTCCTCTTCGGTGTTCTTTTTGTTGGTGTAGAGGAATCCTACTGATTCTTGTATGTTTATCTTGTATCCCAATACTTTGCTGAACTCTTTTATTAGTTTCAGTAGTTTTCTGGAGGATTCCTTAGGGTTTTCTGTGTATAAGATCATGTCATCTGCAAATAGAGACACTTTGACTTCTTCCTTGCCAATCTGGATGCCCTTTATTTCTTTATCTAGCCTAATTGCTCTGGCTAGGACCTCCAGCACAATGTTGAGAGGTGATAAAGGGCATCGTTGTCTGGTTCCTGATCTCAAGGGGAATGCTTTCAGACTCTCTCCATTTAGGATGATGCTGGCTGTTGGCTTTGCATAAAGGCCCTTTATTATGTTGAGGAATTTTCCTTCTATTCCTATTTTGCTGAGAGTTTTTATCATGAATAGGTTTTGAATTTTGTCAAATGCCTTTTCTGCATCAGTTGATAAAATCATGTGATTCTTGTCTTTTGTTTTATTTATGTGATGGATTACATTAATTGTTTTTCTAATGTTGAACTATCCCTGTGTACCTGGTATGAATCCCACTTGGTCATGGTGAATTACTTTTTTGATATGCTATTGAATTCTATTGGCTAGAATTTTGTTGAGGATTTTTACATCTAAGTCCATGACGGATATAAGTCTGTAATTTTCTGTTTTTGTGCTGTCTTTACCTGGCTTTGGTACTAGGGATATGGTGGCTTCATAGAATGAGTTTGAGAGTATTCCGTCCTTTTCTATGCTCTGAAATACCTTTAGTAGTAGTGGTGTTAACGCTTCTCTGAAAGTTTGGTAGAACTCTGAAGTGAAGCCATTGGGCCAGTGCTTTTTTTTTGTTGGGAGTTTTTTGATTACCTTTTCAATCTCTTCTTTTGTTACTGGTCTACTTAGTTGTTCTATCAACTCTGCAGCAACGGTTAACGGGTACCTCTGTTTGTGTTAGTTTAGGTAGGCAGTATGTTTCTAGGAATTCATCCATTTCTTCTAGGTTTTCAAATTTGTTAGAGTACAATTTGTCATAGTAACCTGATATGATTCTTTTATTTTCAGTTGGGTCGGTTGTAATATTGCCCATCTCATTTCTTATTTGGGCTATTTGCTTCCTCTCCTGTTTTTCTTTTGTCAGTTTGGCCGATGGTTTATCAGTTTTGTTGATTTTTTCAAAGGACAAGCTTTTGGTCTTATTAATTCTTTTGATTATTTTTCTGTTTTCTGTTTCATTTAGTTATGCTCTGATTTTTATTATTTGTTTTCTTCTGGTGCCTGTGAGTTTCTTTTGCTGCTCTCTTCCTATTTGTTCAAGTTGTCGGGATAATTCTTTGATTTTGGTGTTTTCTTCTTTTTGTATGTGTGCAATTATTGATTTACATTGACCACGGGGCACTGCTTTAGCTGTGTGCCAAAGGTCCTGATAGGAAGTGTTTTCATTCTCATTGTATTCTATCAATTTCTTTCTTCCATCCTTAATGTCTTCTATAATCCAGTCTTTTTTGAGTAGGATATTGCGAATCCGCCAGGCGCTCCTTGGAAACTCTATGGGGCAGTTCTACTCTGTCCTATAAGGTCACTGGTATTGTTCAGTTTCCAAGTGTTTGTTTTCTTCTCCCTGCTTTTACCGTTATTGATTTCCACTTTTATGGCCTTATGGTCACAGAAGATGCTTTGTAATATTTCAGTGTTTTGGATTCTGCTAAAGCTTGCTTTATGACCTAATATGTGGTCTATTCTAGAGCATGTTCCATGTGCTAAGTGCACAAATTATCTTGATAAATATTTTTTGTTGCAATTCAAATATATTCCCACATTTTAATGTTTGTCAAAGAGCCAGGATATACAATTAAAATGCATGAATTGCTGTCATTTGTTCTATTTATGCTATTAATTATTCTTATTTAATTCTGGATATTCTTGGGATTGGAAACCCTGGTGGCATAGTGGCTAAGTGCTATGGCTGCTAACCAAAAGGTCGGCAGTTCAAATCTTTGGAAACTCTTTGGGGCAGTTCTACTCTATCCTGTGGGTTGCTACGAGTCAGAATCAATTCCACGGCAACGAGTTTGTTTTTTTTTTTTTTTTGGTTTTTATTCTTGTGATAACCCATGCGTATCAACATCTCTTCGTTAAGAGATACTGCAAAAGCCACTGAAACGTAGTCACTGGTACAAGCAATATCTCTTTTAACTTATTTATATTTTTAAAAAATGAGCCAGCTTTATGAAACTGTATTTTCTTTTTTACTGGGAAAGAGCAGTGAGTCACTTATCTGAGACATCTAATTATTTTGTCAGAATTTTCTAAAATTTCCTATGTTTACATAGATTTATGCATTTCTAAGGTTAAAGCTTCTCAGTGATTTGTCACCATTCACATTGCCAAAGAAATATTATTGAGCAAATGAACACTTACAAAACTTTAAGCAAGAGAAGATCATATGTATTTGTGGGTACTTAATTCTAAGGTCAGGCATGGATAAGAATTTGCTCCTCTCAGCCAACATTTAAAATAATTATGACGTTATGATTGACAATATATTTTCAAGGGCAAAAAGTATCCTTCTCAAAGTACTTTCATATATATATATCTATCTATCTATCTAGATAGATAGATAGATAGATAGATAGATAGATAGATGATAGATAGATAGATAGATACACTTTTTTTTCTTTTTGGTAAAATGAAATGAAATTTTCTCTTCTTTCATCTCTTGATCTGCATGAAAACATGGATGTCTTTGTTTCAAGTTTTATACAAGTATTTACTTTTCAAATCTTTGCATGTTTAATATGTTCTAAAATTCGTTGCCACAAAAAATTAAGTAGCTCATAAGGTTCATATTTCAGAACAAATAATAGGCTATTTTATGGTAAACTATCACAATTTAATGGAAATTTTTTATTTCTTATTTCCTATGGATCCATAAAATCAAAGATTACAAAAATATAGCTAAATGATAGAAATTTATATTAAAGTTGTATATTACTGTGATATATTCTGTAATGTGTTTAAGTTTCTTTGATTATAAATATATATATGCATAAAATACAGTAAAGTAGTTATACATATTACACAGAAATTTGTCATTTTGTCATATGGTCTCTGAGAAAAAAGAGACATCATCTCAGTATGTAACTGAATATTTAATCAATTAATACAATTAAAGCAAAATCAAAACCAACAACAAAGTTTTCATGAAACATTTTTTTTTTAATTTCTATATCACACAGTTACCACAGCTCCACCAGACTGAGTCCAGTACGATTAGTGTAACTAGATGGTGCCTGGCTATCACCAATAACTACTCAGACAAGGCTTACAACAGAGGGTCCCAGACAGAGCTGGAGAAACTGTAGAACAAAATTATAACTCACAAAAAAAGACCAGACTTACTGGCCTGACAGAGACTGGAGAAACCCTGCAAGTATGCTCCCCTGGGTACCCTTTTAGCTCAGTAAAGAAGTCACTCCTGAGGTTCACTCTTCATCCAAAGATTAGACAGGCCCATAAAACAAAACAAGACTAAACAACACCAGCCCAGGAGCAAGGAGTAGAAGGCTGGAGGAAACAGGAAAGTTGGTAATAGGCAATCCAAGGTCTAGAAGGGAGAGTGTTGACGTATTGTGAGGTTTTTAACCAATGTTATGAAAAAATATGTGTACTGATTAATGAGAAGCTAATTTGTTCTGTAAACCTACATCTTAAGTACAATAAAAAAAATTCAGAAACATGCATGCTTGTGTTTTTCATTCCATTTATTTAATATTTCCTGATATTCTTAATCTCTACTGTGTATTTTCTCTACTCTGGCAATAATGTCCTTGAGGAATTTTAAAACACAAACAAAATGTATGACCTTGCTTTTCTAAACCATGTTAACTTAAATTAGATTTCATTTTTAATGTTTACAGATTTATTTTGTTAAAATAGGTCTACTACTTGCTCTATAACTGAAGAAAATCTAATGCATCCATAAATGTCTGTCCTATCCTACAGCCCTTGTTTAGAGCAGTAATAACATTATGTTGACTATTTGTTAGTCCTTAGGGAGAGGCCCCGAGGAATAAAGCAGGCATAGATGTTTGTTGAAGTCTATTCAATTTCTTTCTTTCCCTAAAATACCCAATCCATTGTTTCTGGTTCTGTTTTAATCTTACCCAGAAATGTTTCCTATACATGTTTTTTGTTCATTTACTTTTTATGAACTGATGTATCGGACTTCCAAATCTGAATAAGGTCATTTATGCAAACAATTTCTTCTATAAATATAATAACAGGTGAATTAATAAAGATAAGGTAAAATACACCATTTTCATACATTTTAATAAGCCATGCAATGGAAAATCTTGCATTTTGCTGAGTTCTATAAAAAAAAAAAAATAGCTATCAAATATTTGTGTATTTTTGTTGTATTGTTGTGATTTTAATTGTTGACATGTGGCCTAACTTTAAAACCTATGTTTTTATAGGTAGTCCCACTTACTGCATTCGGTGCAATATGAGTGAAAAATTTAACCGATAACTATGTCACAATTAAATAACAGGGATTAAAATTACAGGATTAAACAATCCTGAAAATAAAAATAAAACCTTTTCTAGTTTGAAAAAGTTATAAAAAAATTTTTTAAATATTAGCTTTCAAAATGAGATAAATTACATGAGAATAATACAACCACTCTACTATGAGTCGGAACTGACTTAAAGGCAACTAACAACAACATTATCCTACGTTATATAATTTACATAAATTATAGCTCAGGTAATAATTCATATGTTTTATTGTCCCAAGGCATTTTGCTACAGGAAAAAAATTTGCCTGTTGTGTGACACTGAACAAAGTTCAAAAGAAAATATCTAGGAAAATGCTAGGGTATAAAAATATAAAATTAATTAAATAAATAAATACATAAGCATTTTTTAAAAAACTATATGATAAATAGAGGATATAGGGCAAAAATCTGTGATACATACGATTGGAGTTTTAAAAGGAGAGTGCTAAGAGAAATTAAGAGAAAATAGTGGAGAATATTTTTAAACTGAAGAAATGTACTTAGCAATATATTACCAAAAAAAAAAAAAAAAAAATACCAAAATAGTATATACAAAAGACAGCACATCTAGGAAAATAACAAATTCTGTTAAATAACCAAAAGAGAGAGAGAGGAATGTCTAAAACAAACAGGAAAAAAGGCATATTAGCTTTAAAAAAAAAATAAAACTTTCTTCAAATGCCTCTTATAAGCACAGAGGCAATTTGTCCCTAGGGTCTTTGGGGGTAGCAAAAATGATGTTAATTTCAAGTGACTGTTTTTCATAAAAAATGCATTTAATAATTTAATATAATATAAAATTATGTGTATTTTAAAGAAATGATTGAATTTTTATATATATTCTTTCATTTTCTAATTATCACGTAACTATGGTAAGTAACTATGGTAAGTAACTATGATAAACAGAAAAGATTGAAGTTGTCGAGGATTTCATTTTACTTGGATCCACAGTCAACAGCCATGGAAGCAACTGTCAAGAAATCAAAAGATGCATTGCACTGGTAAATCTGCTGCAAAGGACCTCTTTAAAGTGTTAGAGAACAAAGATGTCACCTTGAAGATTTGGATGTGCCTGACTCAAGCCTTGGTATTTTCAATCACATCATATGCATGTGAAAGCTGAGTAATGAATAAGGAAGACCAAAGAAGAATTGACACCTTTGAATTGTGGTGTTGGTGAAGAATGTTGCATATACCATGGACTGCCAAAAAAGCAAACAAATCTGTCTTGGAAGAAGTACAACCAGAATGTTCCTTAGAAGCAAGGATGGCGAGAATGCGTCTTACATACTTTGACATATTGTCAGCAGGGGTCCGTCCCTGGAGAAGGTCATCATACTTGGCAGAGTACAGGGTCAGCGGAAAAGAGGAAGACTCTCAACGAGGTGGATTGACACAGTGGCTGCAACAATGAGCTCAGTCATAACAACAATTGTAAAGATGGCTCAGGACCAGGCAGTGTTTCGTTCTGTTGTGCATAGGGTCGCTGTGAGTAGGAACCGACTCGAAGGCACCTAACAACAACGATAATAAGTTTTTATGTTATACTAGCCTCCAATAAGAACGCAGTGGAAATCTAAGATACTATTATGTGTTCTTGGAAATTAAAAACTAATGAGAAGATAATATATGTAAATCACTTATGTAGTGCTTACAAGGCCATAAATGAACAAATGCAAAAACAAGTAACAGAGGTAAAAAAAAAACAATAGAATTTCATAAAAGAGGGAATACCAAGAGATTGCTGATAAGGAAGTTGAAGAAAAAGAAGGATTTAATAATATGAGAGGTTTAGTAAAAAAAGTCCCATTAGTGTGAGCTAAATATTTTTATTAGTCAATGTGAATGATCTGAAAGATTTAGTGTTGCTTTGATTTATATCTAAAAGACACATTCAATTGCTTCAAATTCTTATATACATATTTCAGTGTTATGAAGATTTTTAAAATTTCACAATGCATCATTTAAAAAAAAAAACAGAACTTCCTTTTCTCTTCTTGAAGCAAATTATATATTTGGAAAAATTTTTTTAGGTGGAAAAGTTACAATTGTCCAAACTGTTCTGTTCTTACTATGGGTAGATAATCCTTCTGATAATATTTTATTCTTGAAAAACTCTAAGAAGATTAAATATTGTTTTAACAGAAAATCATTTGGGACAATATTTTTGACACAGTAAAAAACAAATGTATATGCACTTGGCCATATTTAAATTGTGTTATCTATAAAAATTCAAATGTTACTGTCTTATGATGACTAAATCTCTGGCATTTCTATGAATGGCATTTTCAGCAACAGAAGAGGAGAGTAGACTCTCGAATACCAACAAAAACCACCACGCATCTGTCAGTTTATCCTACTGTGGTGGCTTGCATGTTGCTGTGACATTGAAAGCTTTGCCACCAGTATTTCAAATACCGGCAGGGTCACCCTAGATGGACAGGTTTCAACTGAGCTTCCGGACTAACACAAACTAGGAAGACGGACCTGGCAGTCTACTGAAAAAAAAATTGGCTGGTGAAAAACTTACAAATAGCAATAGAACATTGTCTGATATCTTGCTGGAAGATGAGCCCCTCAGGTTGGAAGACATTCAAAATATGACTGGGGAAAACTTGCATTGTCCAAGTAGACCTTAATGACTTGGATGGAGTCATGTTTTGGGGACCTTTATTTGCTGATGTGTCATGACTCAAAATGAGAAGAAACAGTTGCAAACATCCATTAATAATCAGAACATGGAATGTACAAAGTGTAAATCTAGAAAAATTGGAATTTGGCAGAAATGAAATGGAACACATAATGATCGATATTCTAGGCATTAGTGAGCTGAAATGGTCGGCAGTGCTATTTTGAATCACACGATCAGATGATCTACTATGCTGGAAATGACAAATTGAAGAGGAATGGCATTGCATTCATTGTCAAAAAGAATATTGGAAGATCTATCCTGAAGTACAATGCTGTGTCTGTGATAGGCTAATATCCATAAACCTACAAGGAAGATAAATTAATATAACTATTATTCAAATTTACCCACCAACCACTAATGCTAAAGATGAGGGAATTGAAGATTTTTACCAACTTCTGCAGTCTGAAATTGATCAAACGTGTGATCAAGATGTGCTGATAATCACTAGTGATTGGAAATGTTGGAAACAAAGAAGAAGGATCGGTATTTGGAAAATATGGTAATGGAAACGTTAGAGATGGCATGACAAAATTTTGCAGGACTGACTTCTTCACTGACAATACATTTTTCAACAACATAAACAGTGACTATACATGTGGCTCTCACTGGACGGAAAAGACAGGAATCAGATCGACTACATCTGAAGATAAAAACAATGGAAAAGCTTAATATCATCTGTCAGAACAAGGTCAGGAGCTGACTGTGGAACAGACCATCAGTTGCTCATATGCAAATTCAAGTTGAAGCTGAAAAAAATTAAAACAAGTCCAAGACAGCCAAAAAGCACAAAGTCAGTGAAAAAGAGGAAGACCCTGGAGGAGATGGATTGGCACAGTGGCTGCAACAGTGGGCTCAAGCATGACAATGATTGTGAGGATGATGCAGGGCCTCTCAGTGTTCCATTCTGTTGTACTTAGGATCGCTATGAGTTGGAACCAACTCATTGGCACCTAACAGCAACAACAACATAAAAATTCAAATATTACTCTATTATAGCATGGTGAATAAATCTCTGGCATTTCTGTGAATGGCATTTTCAGCAATGTAAGAACAGAATAGACTCTTGAATATCAATAATTATTACACTAATGAACCATAACACCAGACTTCTAAAATTTAAAATCTTGAATGAATTAATTGAAAGCCCCCATTTCAAATCCAAAATAATTGCTGTTTTCTGTAGACAATGATGCTTAAGGATTTAAGAAGTTTGAGTGGTACTTAAGATAGCTATTCAAATGATTTTACCAGTACTGTATACCCTCTCCATTAGAATCCATTCGTATAGAATATTTCCCTCACACAATAACATGGGTAATTTGGGAGATATTCATTAGGACAGCTTTATATTTACATAATATACACATCTTTAACTTGTGATGTTAACTTGTTTAGATCATCTGCTGGTTCCCTTTAAAACATATGTCATATATATGAAAAACAGTCCTCTGATTTATGAGGAAAATGTGACATTCCAATTATTTGCATTTAATGCATTATGCTTCTCCTTTAGAGTGCTATACTTTATCATATTTTATAAATATTCCTCCTCAAACATCAAATGTACATTAAGAGGAACAAAACCTAATGTAATAAAACAGCATGATTCTGTAGTTCAGAGTCACTAAGATATACATTAAACTAGATAAGGAGTTGAAAATTGCCTACTTCACAATTATTCTGAAATTTTGTCATTGTTTGAATTCTAAATAGATAGCAGTCAGCCATTATGTAGCACATGGGATTTCTGTGGAAGTCCATACGCTCTGTAACAGTTGGTGTTCAAATGAAAATATACGAAGTCAAATAAAAATGTGGCCCAGACTACAAAACTTAATTATCAGTAGCAGCATCAAAGTGCAGGCTTTCATGCAAACGACATATAATACTTTATATTATGCTTGCTAATGTAATTTTTGACAAACATGTAAATACATAAAACCTGCTTTGAGAAAGAAAAATATGAGTTTAGAAATACATCTTTTATTCAAGTTTTAATGGACAGACTAAAGATGATGGTTTCTCTCTTCTCTAAAAAAACAAAAAATCAGCAATGTAAACAGTAAGAAAAAAAGCCATCTTCTATGTGATCAGGAAATAAGTGTGTCCCAAAATTCACACACACACAAAGAAGTGTGTATTATGTGTTTGTATCTGTGGAGTGTGTGCATGTGTGTGTTTAAAGTTCAGATGTGTAGGAAGACATTAAGAAGGGATACACATGGCTGAATACAAAAATCAAGGCCAAAAATACTGTTCTTTAAACTAAATGGTATATTCTGAAATTAAAAATTGATAATACCTTTTTTGGAAACATGAACACTTATGTGCAGCCTATTTTATAAGCCAGGTTTGTTATTAATTCTCAAGAATCAGAAAGACGGAGGTGAAAATGGAAACATAGATGTTTCTCCCCGCCCCTGAATCATCTGACTGTAGGGAGTAAGGATGAATAGACAATCTCCATTATGAAATATCTTTGTGGCTCATATTTGTTAACCAAGAGGGCATTACAGTTTAAAGTTCTCATACTAAATAGTGGATGACAAAAATAAGCCCTTTTGCTCTGCAAAACATCTTTGTTCCTTGTTTGACATGAACCTCAAGAAAACAACTTGTTCAGTAACATTATTACAATCAAATAGGAATTAGCTGAGGTTTTATTTAAGTCTATTTTTATTATGAGAGAAAAGAGAAAAAGAAGAGAGAGAAACTTATGGCAGCTGAAAAACAATCACAACTAAATGTGTTAGAGAAGAGATTGAACATTGTGACTAAAATATTGCTATTGATTAAAAAAATAACTTGTTGAAACAATCTCTTCTGTAAAATAAAAGCATAAAACAAAGACGAAAAATAGTCCTAGTATGAGAGAGAGAGAAAGATTGCGAAATGACAGAATGAGGGGAGGGGAGGAATATAGCCTAAGAAGAATGAAGGCAAAATGGAAACAGTACAAAGAATAAGAGGGAGTGTTGAGATTACAGTAACGGGCTCGTAGGACAGCATTGAAGGAACAAGTAAAATTAGAGAGTAAACCAGGTGTTTCAATGGTTAAAAACAAAAGGAGGTATTGAGGATACACAAAAAAAAGTGTGTCCCCAGATAGAATTAAATAGTGGAATAATACCCAAAACCCAGTAAAACCCAGTGCTGTCGAGTCAATTCCGACTTATAGGGACCCTATAGGACAGAGTAGAACTGCACCATAGAGTTTCCAAGGGGCTTCTGGTGTTTAAAACAAGATTTAACATTACATTAATTTTTGATAAAATTTCTTTCTATTTGGAATAGTAGAAAGAAATTTTTATCAAAAATTAATATAATGTTAATCTTGTTTTAAATATCTCACAATATTCCCAGAAAATTGACATAGAATCTTCTACAAATATACATATCATTTTAAAGTACATCCAGGAAACTATGAAACAAATAGTTTAATTTATACTTTCAAAACTTCTTCAGAATTTCCTTTCATTGTGCCAAAACTTATATAGCTATAATATAGATATCAAACTGAAGCAAACTATATGTGAGGGCATGTAGGATGTATGTATTTGAAATGGATAAATAACCTAGGAATTTATAAAAGTCCCCATTAACTATGTATTTGACAGTCCAGCCATAGCAGAGAGGGGACCTAGGGATATGTAAATACCTCCACGTGTCACTTTTCTGAAAGTCTGCAGCAGTTTTCAGTCTAGTGACAGTATTAGGTAGCTGGACTTGTCAATAGCATTCTGATAGAAATAAAACATGACAAAGTACATATTTCTTCTGCATCTGCTCTGTCAAAGTCCAGTGTGTCACACTGCAGAGAAAAGATACTGCATGTCTTTGGACTATTCACATAACCAAGAGCCTGCAGGTATCTTGAGTATTACAGTGAAAAAAATAATAGCAAGAATTCCACACTCATGTTGATTTATTTTCTGCGCTTAATAGTAGGGTATTAACTGATTCAGTATGAAAAAAAAATTCGTTGAACATCCTGTTCTTCTATTTTAGCAGAAACACATGCCAAATGTTTCATGAGAGTTCTTTACTACATTGGGCAACAGACTAATCCAATAGATCTGGTTTTGTATTCCAACTGTGAGCTATTTAGGTATAAACCATTTCAAAAGTTACTGAAACTCTCTAAACCTCAGTAATCGTAATGAGAATTAAATGATGCATATAATCCACTTAATAGAGTAGTTGACACATTCGGAGCTATCAAGAAATGACAATTATATAGATAAAAGTATGTACTCTATTCTCAGACTGGCTGAGTTCAAACCCTGACTTTACCACTAACTAGCTGTGCTACCATAGTGCACCTGAGAATTGGATTACTTTTTTGTATTACAGCCACAATAAGAACATATGTTTTATCTTTTAGGCTTCATTGGCCTTACAGTCTCTTCTAAAACTGCTCAAAAGAAGCCATAGACAATATGCAAACAAATGATTGTGGCTACGTTACAATAAAACTTTCATTTATGGGTGCTAAAATTTGAGTTTCATATAATTTTTATGTGTCACCAAATATTATTTTAAAAATTTTCACAGAAGAGAGACTAGATAACTGGGAGCTTCCAAAAATCAAACACTTATGCTCATCAAAAGGCTTCACCAAAGAGTAAAAAGACAACCTACAGACTGGGAAAAAAAATTTGTCTATGACATATCTGATAAAGGTCTAATCTCTAAAATTTACAAGATACTGCAACACCTCAACAACAAAAAGACAAATAATCCAATTAAAAAATGGTCAAAAGATATAAACAGACACTTCAACAAAGGAGACAATCAGGTGGCTAACAGGCACAAGAGACAATGCATACGATCATTAGCCATTAGAGAAATGCAAGTCAAAACTATAGTAAGATACCACCTCACCCTAACAAGGCTGGCACTAATCCAAAACAAAATAAAACAAAATAACAAATGTTGGAGAGATTGTGGAGAGACTGGAATTTTATGCACTGCTGGAGGGAATGTAAAATGATTCAACCAATTTGGGAAACTATTTGGGGCTTCCTTTAAAAGCTAGAAATACCGTATGATCCCCACTCCTAGGAATATACCCAAGAGAAATAAGAGCCCTCACACGGAATAGACATATGCACACCATTGTACATTGCAGCACTATTCACAATAGCAAAAATTTGGACGCAACCTAGATGCCCATCAATAGAAGAATAGATAAGCAAATTATGGTACATACACCCAATGGAATACTATGCAATGATAAAGAACAATGATGAATCTGTGAAATATCTCACAACATGGATGAAGCTGGAGGGCATTATGTGGAGTGAAATCAGTCAGTCACAGAGGACAAATATTGTATGCGACCACTATTATAAGAACTTAAGAAAAGGTTTAAACACAGAAAAAAGCATTTTTTGATGGTTAAGAGGCAGGGAGGGACATAATTAACTAGATAGTAGACAAAGATCAACTTCGGTGAAGGGAAGGACAACACACAATACAGGAGAAGTCAGTACAACCGTACCAAAACAAGAGCCAAGAAGTTTCCTGGATACATTCAAACACTTTGAGAGACAAAGTAGCTGGAGCTGGGGCCTGGGGATCATAGTTTCGGGGACATATAGATCAGTTGGTATAGCAAAGTTTCTTAAGAAAATGTTCTACATCTCATTTTGGTGGGTGGAATCTGGGGTCTTAAAAGCTTGTGAGTAGCCATCTGAGGTATATCAATTGGTCCCATCTCACTCAGAGAAAAGAAGAATGAAGAAAACCAAATACACAAGGAAAATATTAGCCAAAAAGATTAAAGGACCACATGAGCCAGAGAATCCACCTGTCTGAGACCAGAAGAACGAGATGGTGCCCAGCTACCACCAATGACCGCCCTGACAGGGAACACAACAGAAAGTCTCAGAAAGAGTAAAAGAAAAAGGGAAGACAGAATTCAAATTCACATAAAAAGACCAGACTTAATGGTCTGACAGAGGCTGGAGGAACCCCCACCACTATGGCTCCTAGACACACTGTTAACCCAGAACTGAAATCATTCCCAAAGCCTACTCTTCAGACAAAGATTAGATAGGGTTGTAAAAATAATAATAATACTTGTGAGGAATGTGCTTCTCAGTTCAATCAGATATACAAGGCCAAATGGGCAGCTTCTGTCCAAAAGCTGGATGAGAAGGAAGGAAAGGACAGGAACTGGTTGAATGGACACAGGGAACCCAGGGCAGATAGGGTAAGTGTACTGTTACATTGTGGGGATTGCAGCTAATGCCACAGAATAATATATGTGTAAATGTTTGTATGAGAAATTAATACGAGCTGTAAAATTTCACCTAAAGTACAATTAAAAAAAAAAAAAAACTCAAATTGAAACAAGGTTCATTCTGAGCCTTATTCTAACCACTCTGATTCAAAAAGAAAAAAAGAAAGAAAATAGCTCCAAGTAAGCTACAGTGAAGCTTGTAAAGAGAAGAAGAGGTAGAAGAACAGATAAACCATTGCCTAATCCTAGTGTGATTGATTGAATCCTGCCCATCCCCTTTTACTGAGATAAAGAAAAAAAATTTTTTTCAACCATTTAAAAGTATTCGAAAAGACGTTCTTAGATCATAAACAATACAAAAATAGGTGGTGGGTTAATTTTGGCATGTGGAATGTAGTTTTCCAAGCCCCGAGATAGAAGATGGAAGTCTGATTTGAACTGTGATGTGATTAGTGAGCGGAACTTAATTGTTTCAAGTCCCTGAACAAAGTGTTAACTGTGGCACAGAACATTGCTTCCTCTAATCAAAAAGCTAAAAACCAAACCCACTGCTGTCGAGTCAATTCTGACTCATAGTGACCCTATAGGACAGAGTAGAACTGCACCATAGAGTTTCCAGGGGGCCCCTAACACAAGGTAATTATCACTTGGCACAGACTGTGGCCCAATGTAACCTGCCCAAATATTAACTGTCATTATTTTCAACCTAAAAAATGGGTTATCTTTCAACCATTATTGGTATATTGTTTTTCAATTAATTATTTAACAACTAGCTGCCCTATATGTTCTCTTTTAAAGCTCTTTTAAGCCTAATCTCCCCCAAAAATGCTAATACAAAAATGACAAAAAATGTAAACAAATCAATGTTTTGCTATAGTGAGGATTAAACAGAAGAAATTATTTGTGTCAAAGTCTCATACTGGTCTCAGAGTCAATAGATAAGAGTTCAAGTCCTAGGCTGTTGCAAACATTAACTCCATACATGTAAATAAGCTATTGAAACTGTTTACATGAAAACTAGAGAGATAAATGCTTATATCCAAGAAGTCGTGTAAATATTACTGACAAATATCTAATGTGTTAGTTCATTATTTAATTATGCATATATGTATCTGTGTACACATTTGTGTGTATTATCTTAACATTTATCTTAAATGTAAATTAAAGACAGGATGTTATAAACAAAAATGATAAAAAGCTAGAGGTAAATTTTAAATCATATTTTGGGTACTTACATAAAAAAAAAAAAGGAAAATTTTTTTAAGAAAACCAAGTAAGATTTAGGAGAAAGTAAGAAAAGGAGTATGTTAAAATTGATGTATGTTTAAAATAAAATATTTACCAGTCTGTGGTATACGTCTTGGCTTGGAGAAACTTTCTCAAATTGGAGCCCTTACAGTAAAGGCTGGGTTAGGAAAGTGTGATAATCATATATATTTACAAACACTACAGTTCTCATTTGTTTCAAAACAATGGTAGAATTGCACTTTCCTGTCCCTTTGAAACTAGGCATAGATTTGTGACATGCTGGTCAATAAAAAGTGGGTGGAAATTGAATAATTAATATTTGATTTGCCAAGTTTCTTTTTCCTACTTTAGCAAATGTAAAAGCCACATGAGTTGTACACCAATGGGTTCATCAGTATGTAGTGAACAAAACTCCCCTGCTGACCTATGTCCAATATGTGGCATGAGCAAGAAATAATAGCAATTGATATTTTAGGTCACTGAGATTCAAAGGTTGTTTACAACTGAAAAACAACAAAAACAGTTGTCATTGAGTTGAATTCACCTCATGGTGACCCTATGTTTGCAGACTAGAACCGCATTGGTAAGGTTTTCAAGGCTGTGGCCATTAGGAAGCAGATCGCCACGCCTCATTTCTGTGGCACCTCTGAGTGCCATCATTTTGGCTAGTAGTTGAGCGCATAATTGCGCCAGGAGTATAATCTAAAATATCCTTCCAATACAAGTAGGAATTCTCAATAAGAGCTACAGATAAACATCCAGAATATCTGTGGTGAACTTTAAAATTACTCAAGTGTTATTTCTTTCCAAGGTCAGTTCGATAAAAATATTTGACAATAATCATTTGAAAGTACAAATATTTTCAACTTTAGATATTTCAAATTTTGAGTGATTTACAATAAAAGCATTTTGACTCTTCACATTGCAAACCAAAAAATAAAACTTATTTATAATAGATTATGGCAAATTGGCTTACTAAAGACATAAGTAATCATAAATTTAGTTGTCTTTCATTAGAGGAGTTACTTCAAAACCATTTAAACTATTTTTTAAGATTAAGATATGTGGAGGTGGGGCTAAGATGGCAGAGTAGTCAGGTACTTCCTGTGGTCCCACTTCAAATAAAGACCCAAAAAACAATTGAATCAGTTATATTTGACAATCTAGGAGCCCTGAATATCAAAGACAAAGTTGAAGAGTCAGACTGAGCAGCAGGGGAAGAGAGAGACAGTTCAAAAGTAGCGAGGATTTGCCAGACCTGACCTGGCCAGCACCCTGCAGCCTGGATTGGCTGGTGCACATGGGCTGAGGCAAGCAGTAGTGCTTGAGAGACATTTTCCACACCAAGAAAAACTGAGCAGTGGAGAGTCTGCACAAGTTTGTGGAACTGGGAGAAAGCAGTGCTGGATCTGTAAAAGTTAAGTGCAAGCATCTAGCCTACTGTCTGGGATCAAAAAAAAAACCCTTCTCCCTCTGGGAAATACTTTTCTCCCATTCACCCACCACCTTCCCACTCTGCTCTGGTCCCAGTTCGGCTTCAGCAATTGCTGATCCCTCTGGACCAGAAGTGGGACTGGTTGAGTTCCCTGAGCCATTCTCTGGGCATTGGAGAGGGACCAAATTAACATACAAATAAACAGGAAAAAAATAATCTGCCAGCTCCCCTAAGCCAGGACCTCAGGGGGGGTACAACTCTTTTACCTAGGCATAGGCATAGGAGGGTCCATGGACTGTGAATGCCTTTCATCACTGCCTAGACCTGTGTGGGCCCATTTGAACAGTGTAGGCCCTCATTATCATAGTAAACAGGGTACTTAGTTGAAGCCTGTTTTCAACTGCAACAGTTAAGGGTAAGTGGAAGATTTGTGATATTTGACACCACTGTACCTATTGGGCAGGATCCTCACTCATGCACATCAGGGGCCTGAGGACTCATGGCTCCACCCATGCCACCTAGCCACCCAAGACAGGCATCTGAGAAAAAGTGGTGTCTCCAAGTTCTTACAGCCCACAGCATTGGGTGCCAAAGTCTGACTGCAAAACCTACCCACCTACACACTCTAGGGAACAAGGGCATGCCTTCCACCCAGGAACTCAGGGGCAGCAATTAGCCCCCTACTTTCTTCAGCGCATAAACACCTACTGGTGCTAGATACCTGGTGCCTGCTCCAACCACCCTTACAGAGCTCTGCACATCTAGGACTGTAGGAGAGAGCTGCATCACACACAGAGTGACCGAAGACCTGGACATCTGAGCTGAATCCATACAAGAAAAGTAAGTGGACTTCTGGGCTTGCATACCTAGTAGCAGCTCTAACCACCTGGTGATAAGATGAGAGAGTTTCAAAGATGTTAATAATCAAAGTAGCTCACATGACCAGCATATTTGGGCATATCAAAACAAAACAAGAAACTAGGACACAGTAAGCAAACATAAAATAAATAAATAAATAAAATAAGTTATTGATGTCCTGGAGACAACGGTCTATATCAAATCACATAAAGAGAAAGACTTGATGGCTTCAGTGATCAACCAAAAAAAAAAAAGAACCAGGAAACCTGGAGGAAGAGACAGTCTTGGAATTACTGAAGGTAGAAGTCAAAAAATTAATATACAGAACTCTTCAAGAGATCAGGAAGAAGATCAGGCAAAACACAGACCAAGGAAAGGGAAACACAGACAAAGCAATAGAGGAACTTTAGAAGGTTATACAAGAGCATAATGACAAATTTAACAGGCTGCAAGAATCCATAGAGAGACACCAAATCCAAAAGATTAACAATAAAATTTCAGAATTAGACAACTCAATAGAAAATCATAGGATCAGAATTGAGGCAATGGAAGTCAGAATTAGTGAGATTGAAGTTAAAGAAATTGACACCAATTTCTATGAGGAAAAACTCAGATAGAGGAATTAAAAAAATGAAGAAACTCTAAGAATTGTGTGGGAATCTATCAAGAGGTATAACCTATGAGGGGTTGGAGTACCAGAACTGGAGGGGTAACAGAAAATACAGAGAGAATTATTGAAGATTTGTTGGCAGAAAACTTCCCTGATATCATGAAAGAAGAGAAGATATCTATCCAAGAAGCTCACTGCACTCCACACGGGTAAATCTCAAAAGAAAGTCACCAAGACATGTTACAATCAAACTTGCTAAAAACAATATGAAGAGAGGATTTAAAGAATGGCTAGGGATAAAAGAAAAGCCATCTACAAAGAAGAGTCAATAAGACTAAGCTCTCACTACTCAGCAGAAACCATGCAGGCAAGAAGGCAATGGGATGACATATATAAAGCTGTGAAGGAAAAAAAAAAATTGCCAGCCAAGAATTACATATCCAGCAAAACTGTCTCTCAAATATGATGGTGAAATTAGGGCATTTCCAGATAAACAGAAGCCAAGGGAATTTGTAAAAACCAAACCAAAATCACAAGAAATACTAAAGGGAGACCTCCATTAAGAAAAGCAATAATATCAGATAATGACCCAAGACTAGAACTCAGGACAGAACAACCAAATATTAATCCAGATAGGGAAGACACAAAAATAAGTCAAAGCTAAAACACTGAAAATAAGGAAACAGAGACATCAATATGTAAAAGATGGAAACACTAAACAAAAAAAAGGACTAAGTAATGTAGTCATAGAACTTTCATATGGAGGGGCAGTCAAAGCAATATAAAGAAATAAAATATTGGTTTAAACTTAGAAAAATAGAGGTAAATTTTAAAGTAACCACAAAAGAAACTAACAAACCTACATATAGAAATAAAAAGAAGGAAAGCGTAAAGACTTAGCAAATACAAAATCAACAACAATGAAAAACATGAAAAGGAAATACATAAAGAAAAACGACTCAGCACAGAAAATTAAGTGGAAAAAAGAAACTGTCAACAACACACACAAACACAAGATAACATCAAAACGACAGCACTAAACTCATGCCTATCAATAATTACACTGAATGTAAATGGATTAAAGGCATCAGTAAAGAGTCAGAGAGTTGCAGAATGGATAAAAAAAATGATCCTTTTATATGCTGCCTACGAAAGACACACCTTAGACTCAAAGACACAAACAAACTAAAACTCAAAGGATGGAAAAATATGTATCAAGCAAACAACATTCAAAAAAGATTAAGAGTGGCAATATTAATCTTTGACAAAATTGACTTTAAAGCAAAATCCACCATAAAGGATAAGGAAGAGTATTATATAATGATTAAAAAAAAGAGTCAATACAGCAGGAGGACACAACCATAATAAATATTTATGCACCCAAGGACGGGGCTCCAAAATACATTAAAAAAAAAAAAAAAAAACACTAACAGCATTGAAAAGAGAAATACACAGTTCCACAATAATAGTAGGAGACTTCAACACACCAAATTTGGTGAAGGTCAGAACATCCAGAAAGAAGCTCAGTAAAGACATGAAAGGTCTAAATGCCACAATCAAGCAACTTGATCTCATAGACATGTACAGAACACTCCACCCAACAGCAACAAAGTATACTTTCATTTCTAACACACATGGAACATTTTCTGAAATAGACCACATATTAGGCCACAAAGCAAGCCTTAACAGAATCCAAAGCATTGAAATATTGCAAAGGATCTTTTCTGACCATAAAGCCATAAAAGTAGAAATCAATAACAGAAAAAGCAAGGAAAAAAAATCAAATACATGAAAGCTGAACAATACCTTGCTCAAAAAGTACTCAGTTATAGAAGACATCAAGGACAGAAAAAAGAAATTCACAGAATCAAATGAGAATGAAAACACATCCTACAAGCACCTTTCGGACACAGCAAAAGCAGTGTCAGAGGTCAATTTATAGAATAAATTGCACACATCCAAAAAGAATAAAGGGCCAGAATCAAACTATTAACCCTACAACTCAAACAGAAAGATAGCAGCAAAAGAAGCCCTCGAACACAAGAAAGTAAATAGTAAATATTAAAGCAGAATTAAATGAAATAGAGAATAGAAAAACAACTGAAAGAGTTAACAAGACCAAAAGCTGGTTCTTTGAAAAGATTAACAAAATCAATACACCATTGGCCAAACCAGCAAAAGAAAACAGGAGAGGAAGCAAATAACTCAAATAAGAAATGAGATGGGCTACATCACAACAGACTTAACTGAAATTAAACAAATCATAACAGAATACTATGAAAGATTATACTCCAACAAACTTGAAAACCTAGAGGAAATGGACAAATTTCTAGAAATGCACTACTTACACAAACTAACACAAACTGAGAGAGAAAAACTAAATAACCCTATAATAAGAGACTGAAGAGGTAATTAAAAAACTTCCAACAAAAACAACAAAAAAAGCCCTGGGCCTGATGGATTCACTGGAGAAGTCTAGTAAACTTTCAGAGAACAGTTAAACACCACTACTGCTAAAGGTATTTCAGAGCATAGAAAAGGATGGAATACTCCCAAACTCATTCTATGAAGCCAGCATATCCCTGATACCAAAACTAGGGAAAGACACTATGTAAAAAAAAAAAAATGCAGACCAATATCCTTCATGAACATAGATGCAAAAATCCTCAACAAAATTCTAGCCAAGAGAATTCAACAACATATCAAAAAAATAATTCACCATGACCAAGTGGGATTCATATCAGGTATACAGGGATGGTTCAGTATTAGAAAAACAATCGAGGTAATCCATCACATAAATACAACAAAAGACAAGAACCACATATTAGCAATTGATGTAGAAAAGGCATTTGACAAGGCCCAACACCGATTCATGATAAAAACTCTCAGCAAAATAGGAATAGAAGGGGAATTCCTCAGCATAATTAAGGGCATTTATACAAAGCCAATGGCCAACATTATCTTAAATGGAGAGAGTCTGAAAGCATTCCCCTTGAGAACAGGTACCAGACAAGGATGTCCTTTATCACCGCTCTTATTCAACATTGTGCTGGAAGTCCTAGCCAGAGCAATTAGGCTAGGTAAAGAAATAAAGGGCATACAAATTATGAAGGAAAAAGTAAAAGAATCCCTATTTGCAGATGATAAAATTTTTTTTTTTTTAATGATCTTATATACAGAAAACCCCAAACAAACCACAAGAAAACTACCGGAACTAATAGAAGATTTCAGCAAAGTATCACACTACAAGATAAACACACAATAATCAGTTGGATTTCTCTACACAAACTAAGAGAACTTTGAAGAAGAAATCACCTAATCAATATCATTTACAATAGCCCCCAAGAAGATAAAATACTTAGGAATAAATCTAACCAGAGATGTAAAAGACCTATACAAAGAAAAACTACAAGACACTACTGCAAGAAACCAAAAGAGAAATACATAAGTGGAAAAACATACCTTGTTCATGGATAGGAAGACTTAACATTGTAAAAATGTCAATTCTACCCAAAGTGATCTACAGATACAATGCAATCTCTGTCTGTATTCCAACGACTGTTTTTAATGAGATGGAGAAACAAATCACCAAGTTCATATGGAAATGGATGAGGCCCCGGATAAGTAAAGCATTCCTGAAGAAGAACAAAATGGGAGGCCTCACACTACTTGATTTTAAATCCTATTATACCACTGTGGTAGTCAAAACAGACTGGTACTTGTGCAACAGCAGATACATAGATCAAGGGAACAGAATTGAGATTCCAGACATAAATTCAACCACCTATGAGTCGGTGATATTTGACAATATAAAAACCAAAAATAACACTGCACAAACACCGGAAGAAAAACTAGATAATTGGGAGGTCCTAAAAATCAAACACTTTTGCTCATCCAAGGATTTCACCAAAAACGTAAAAAGATTTCCCACAGACTGGGAAAAAAATTTTGGTTACGACATATCTGATCAGGGTCTAATCTCTAAAATCTACAAGATACTGTAAAACCTTAACAACAAAAAGACAAATAACCCGGTTATAAATGGGTAGAGGGTATGAATAGGCACTTCACCAAAGGAGACATCCATGTGGCTAACAGATACATGAGGAAATGCTAATGATCATTAGCCATTAGAAAAGTGCAAATCACAACTACAATGAGATACCATCTCACCCCAAGAAGGCTAGTATTAATCTAAAAAACACAAAATAATAAATGTTGAAGAAGTTGTGGAGAAACTGAAACACTTATGCACTGTTGGTGGGATGTAAAATGATATAACCGCTTTGGAAATTGATTTGGCACTTCCTTAACAAGCTAGAAATAGAAGTACCATAAGATCCAGCAATCCCACTCCTTGGAATATATCCTAGAGAAATAAAAGCTGTCACATAAATAGATATATGCACACCCATGTTCATTGCAGCACTGTTCACAATAGCGAAATGATGGAAACAACTTTAGTTGCCTATCAACAGATGAATGGTTAAACAAATTATGTTACATATGCATAACCGAATACTACCCGATGCTAAAGAACTATGATGAATCCGAGAAACGTCTCACAACATGGATGAACCTGGAAGGCATTAAGCTGAGTGAAATTAATCTGTTGCAAAAGGGCAAATATTTATGAGACCACTATTATAAGAACTCGAGGGCACTGAGTGGGCTTATTATAAGAACTAAAGAAAAGGTTTAAACACAGAAGAAAACATTTTTTGATCGTTACAAGGGTGGGGAGGGAGAAAGAGGGGAATTCACTAACTAGATAAAGCAGGCAAGAAATATCTTAGGTGAAGGGAAGGACAACACACAATACAGTGGAAGTCAGGACAACTGGACTAAACCAAAAACTAAGAAGTTTCCTGAACATAACCAAATACTTCAACGGACAGAGTAGCAGGGACTGGGGCCTGGAGACCATGGTTTCAGGGTACATCTAGGTCAAATTAGCATAACAAAATTTATTAAGATAATGTTCTCCATCCCACTTTGGTGAGTGGCGTCTGGGTTCTTAAAAGCTTGTAAGTGGCCATCTAAGATGCATCAATTGGTCCCAACCCACCTGGAGCGAAGAAGAATGAAGAACACCAAAGACACAAGGAAAGTATTAGCCCAAGAGGCAAAGGGGCCACATAAACCAGAGACTCCATCAGCCTGAGACCATAAGAACTAGATGGTGCCTGGCTACCACCAATCACTGCCCTGACAGGGAACACAACAGAGAGTCCCTGGTGGAGCAGGAGAAAATTGTGGTGCAGAACTCAAATTCACCAAGAAAAAAAAAAAAAAAAACAGACTTAATGGGCTGACTGAGACTAGAAGAACCCCGGAAGACATGGCCCCTGGACTCTCTGTTAACTCAGAAATAAAACCATTCCCGAAACCAACTCTTCAGAGAAAGATTAGACTGGACTGTAAAACATAAGATAACACTTGTAAAGAATGGGCTTCTTAGTTCAAGTAGATACATGAGACTAAATGGGCAATTCCTGTCTGGAGGAGGGATGAGAAGGCAGAAAGTGATAGGAGCTGGTTGAACGGACATGGGAAACCTGGGTATAAAAGGGGAGTTTACTGTCACATTATAGGGATTGCAACTAGGTTCACATAACAATATGTGTATAAATTTTTGCATGAGAAATCAACTTTAGCTGTAAACTTTCACCTAAAGCACAATTAAAAAAAAAAACAGATTAAGATATGTGTTTACATGAAAGTATTTGCAAATTACTTTTAAGCCCTAAATGAGGCTTTTTATACAATAATTTTATTAAAACAATTTTAATGAATACAATAATTTTATTAAAACAATTTTAATGACATGTGCTTAATTGTTTTTTGCCTACTATTTACTGCGATGTATTAAATATAGTACAATTATGGATATATTTTTTCTACTATGAAAATGTATTGTAAAATTTAATCATAATTTGACTTAGTATTTCCATATTTAATTGTCTTTTATTTTGATATTAATCACCCACAAATACTATATTAGATAGACATAAAATTTTATAAGTTTTATATTATTAAAATATTGTTAACAAACTGATTAAATAAAATATGACAGATCCTTAAAAACTGAATCCTAGAGAGTGGTTGAAAAATAAGGCAGCTTTATAAGAAAAAAAAAACAAACAATAGTTTACCAAAATATATTTTAATAAAAAAATCAAAATGGTGTACTTTAATGTATGCTATAGGTAACCCCTTGCTTCTCTAATCAGTTCTTGAAACCATGATGAATAGCAAATTTTCAATTAATGAGGGCTTATTATCTATTATTTTAAATGATAATAATACACTATAGCCCATTCTAAAAGTTACATTAGTATATTTATTATACTGAAATCCATTTCAGTTCATTCTTTTTTACCTGTATATCGTTCAACTGTAAGCTTATAGCACATTTTATAAACTGTTTATCTATAAGAACAGTAATTTAAACCCAGAAGATCACTTGATAAGTCAAAACTGAGTTAACAGTGCTTGAGTAAGGCCAACTTTACTAAATCTCCCCCCCCCCTTTTTTTTTTTCATTCACAGCCTATTACTCTCATGGATTTATTATACATAAGCTTTTTGCCTGAGATAGGTGTCAAAAAATCTAAAACAGAATATTGTTCTGCAGGCATTTGATTTTACCACTGGGGAGGGGGAATATATATACGTGTGTGTGTATGTGTATATGTCTATATATGTGTGTGTGTGTGTGTGTATTAGAGAAGTTCCTAGGTCTCACAAATGGTAAAGCTCCCAACTGCTAGCCGAAATGTTGGTGCTTCAAACACACTCAGAAGAGCCTCAGAAGACAACCCTGGCAATCTACTTCTGTAAGGTCACAGCCTTGAAAACCTCATACAGCAGTTCTACTCTGCACACATTGGGTCGCCATTAGTTGGAATCGACTCAACAACAACTAACAACAAAAATACATGCACACACACACACTCACACACCAGGGGTATGAGCTCAACCCCCAAGTAGACACCAAGTCCCTCAACCTTGCTTAGGTTGAAAA
Organism: Loxodonta africana; assembly: GCF_030014295.1. Taxonomy (NCBI): domain Eukaryota; kingdom Metazoa; phylum Chordata; class Mammalia; order Proboscidea; family Elephantidae; genus Loxodonta; species Loxodonta africana. The sequence goes on from NC_087342.1 coordinate 166,105,704, forward strand.
ATCTTAAGTGGTCCATGATTATCGGGCTGTCCTCGTTTTTCACCCAGCTAAGTGACAAATGTTATCATTGTGGCAACAAAGCAATATCTCTTTAGCGTTGACCCACAACTAGACTAATTTCCTAGCCTCATGTAAGATGTAATTCTAGATGATACGATGTAACCAGAAAGCATGTGCACCACTTAAAACTTGACCCATAACTTTTTCTGTGTGTGATCTCCATGCTCCTTCCATTCCACAGCTGTGATGCAGGTAAGTGAGGTAAACATGGAAGGCATGACTTGAAGATAGCAGAACCACAAAATGAAGGGAACTGAGTGCTTGCGTTACTGAGGAGTCACAGCCACTGATGAGGAACAGTGGTGGTTTTGGACTTTGGGTGAGAGATACACTTTCATCATTTCTAATTGATCATATGTTTAGAGGCTTGTTTGTTACAATTGCCAGCTTTAAATAAACCACTACTGGATTAAGAATCATGCAAATTCACGTGATAGATTGTCCACTCTCTGGTTTTACTCCCTTACCAATTGACATGGAATTACGAATGATGGCAACATCTGAAAAAAGGCCATTAGATGAATACTTGATTGTTTCCTTTACTAGAATTTACCTTCAGGATATTTTTGTCAAACCATAAGTATAAGAAGCTATCATTCTCTGTAATGTACCCTGTATACCGCGACTTTAGAGACAGATTTTAACATGACATTTCCTATGTCTATTAAAAACTAAAATTAAATATTCTTCTGGTAAATTATTTCATATCCAGCTTCAAGGGTAAAGTTTAGGTATCACCTGGAAAAAAAAACGTTGTCAAGATTTAAATAATTTAAAATGTGTCATTGAAAGAAACACTTTTAGTCTTAACTTTAGGGTCTTATTTATTAGCTTAAATTTAAATCACTAATGCTCACTTTTACCGGGCAAATCAACATCCGTTCTTCCCTTCCTCATTTCTAACAAAATTCCAAAAGTTCAAGTAACCTCTGGCTCCCAAACCCAAGTATTGTAAGTCAGGGGCGGTAGACTCCATCCCAGTGACAGAAAACCATTTGCAAACAGTAAGCTTAATAACAGCTATTAAAAACAATTTTATTGGCACTTACCTTACATCAGGTATGTTTCTAATTACACCAAAGGCAAAAAACTCAGTTAACTGTACAGTAGCTCTGGACTTGGTACTATTTTATCTCTAAGCTAGTTGTCCAAGATAAACTGTCAAGCAAAGGTTTTAAGTGAGCAAGTCCAGTGCTAGATCTTTTGTTCTTAAACATTGCACTGTGCTGACCTTTCAGAATAATACGGTTACATCTAACTATTATTTCTTTATTTATTTATTTGGGTGAGTATTCTCAAGTTTTCTGATCTCAGGACGTATTTACATCCTTAATAATTAGTGTAGATTCTCAAAGGCCTTTTGTTTATGTGTCTTATCTATCAATATTTATGACATTTAAATATATTAAAATAAATAGAGTGGTTAAGAGCTCAGCTGCTAACCAGAAGGTCAGCAGTTTGAATCCACCCACTGTTCTTTGGAAAGCCTATGGGGCAGTTCCACTCTGTCCTATAGGGTTGCTATGAGTGGGAATCAATGAGACAGCAATGTTTTTTCTTTTTTTTTTAAATACATTTTCTAATATATATCTAACATATCTTCTAATATATATACTATGTATTTGTCATTTGGAAAATATTAGTTCAAGTACTTAAGGATACCTTTTAAAAATTGATATACCTCATGACAACAATATCAAAAAATAGCACTCATTAACATCATTACTGATTTTGTCAATATAATCTATAAGTACCCAGAAGCTCTTAAGCTCATGGTAGCAGTTTTCAAAAATTTTTCAACTCAAGTTTTATGACTTGCAACAAGTACTGTCAGTTGTTTTCTTAAAGTAACAGTTCATTTATTTACAAGTAAATGGCTATTACCCAAGTATGAAAAACCATAGTTTGTCTATTAGTCATCCTTCCAAGTAATAATGATGTCCCATGAAAGAGGTAGCTAGCGAAACAATCACACTAGGTAGGCATTTTCCTCAAGAAAATATGGTATCTTGGTACACAGCAGAAGTGCTTTATGAAAACTCATAGTATCAAACAGAATATTTAAATAAATGTGCCCATTGTCTTATCAAATCTACCAATCCCGGGCTCTTGTAAATTAAAATTCAATAATTTCAACAGGCAGATATGATACAAAAAAGTGTGTGTGTATATATATATATATATATATATATATATATATATATATATATATATATATATATATATATAACCCAGTGCAACACTACCCAGTCCTGCATTAGCCTCACAATCACTGCTGTTTGAGCCTCTTGTTACAGGCACTGTCAATCCATCTTCTTGAGGGTTTTCCTCTTTTTCACTGCCCCTTTACTTTACTAAGCATGGTGTCTTTCAGGAACTAGTCCTCCCTGATAAAAAATCCAAAATACATGAGACAAAGTCTCACTATCTTCCTTCTAAGGAGCCATCTGGCTGTACTTCTTCCAACACAGACATGTTCATTCTTCTGGCAGGCTATGGGATATTCAATATTTTTTCTTTGCCTACACCATAGTTCAAAGGTATCAATTCTTCAGTCTTCCTTATTGTCCATATGAGGCAATTGAAAATACCCTGGTGTGGGTCATGTGTATTTTAGCCATCAAAGCAAGGTTGTATCATCCACACATTGCAGGTTGACAGAGTCTTCCTCCAATCCTGATGCCACATTCTTCTACATTTGGTCCAGCTTCTTGGATTATTTGCGCAGCATACAGATTGAATAAGTATGGTGAAAGGATACAACCCTGATGCATACCTTTCCTGATTTTAAACCCTGCAGTATCCCCTTGTTCTTTTTGAATGAATGCCTGTTGGTTTATGTACAGATTCCTCACGGGCACAATAGAGTTTACTGGAATTCCCATTCTTCACAATGTTATCCATAATTTGTTATGATCCACACAACTGAGTACCTTTACATTGTCAATAAAATACAGGTAAACATCTTTCTCGCAGTATCTGCTTTCAGTCAAGATCCATCTAACATCAGCAATGATATCATTCATTCCATGTTCTCTTCTGAATCTTACCTGAATATCCAGCAGTTTATTTTTGAGGTACTGCTACAACTGCTTTTGAATTATCTTCCGCAATATTTTACTTGTGTATGATATTAATGATAGTATTTGATAATTTCCTTATTCTCTTGGATTACCTTTCTTTGAAATGGGCACAAATATGGATCTCTTCCAGTTGGTTGGACAAGTAGATATCTTCCAAATTTCTTGGCATAGATGAAGGAGCGCTTCCAGTGTTGCATCAGTTTATCGACCCACTCAACTGGTATTCCATCAGTTCTGGAGCCTTGTTTTTTACCAATGCATTCAGTACTACTTGGACTTCTTCCTTCAGCACCATCAGTTCTGGATTGTATGCTACTCCTTAAAATGTTTGAAAATTGACCAAATCTTTTTGGTAGAGCGACTCCATTTATTCTTTCCATCTTCTTCTGAAGCTTCCTGCATCATTCAATATTTTACCTATGTTGTTAGGCACTGTTGAGCTGGTTCCAACTCATAGTGATCCTATGTACAACAGAACAAAACACTGCCCAGTCCTGCACCATCCTCACAATCGTTGTTATGCTTGAGTCCATTGCTGCAGCCACTGTGTCAGTCCATCTCATTGAGGGTTTTACTCTCCTTTACTGACCCTCTACATTACCAAACATGATTTCCCTCTCCAGGGACTGATCTTTCCTGATAACAAGTCCAAAGTATGTGAGCTATACTCTCACCATCCTTGCTTTAAAGGAGCATTCTGGCTGTATTTCTTCCAAGACAGATTTGTTCGTTTTTTTGGCAGTCCATGGTATATTCAATATCTTCTGATGACAACACAATTCAAAGGTGTCAATTCTTCTTCAGTCTTCCTTATTTATTGCCCAGCTTCCCCATGCACGTGAGGCAATTGAAAACACCATGTGTTGGGTCCGGCGCACATTAGTCTTCAAGGTTTCATCGTTCCTTCCTAATACTTTAAAGAGGTCTTTTGCAGCAGATTTGCCCAATGCAATGCATCTTTTTATTTCTTGACTGATGCATCTCTGGGTGTTGATTGTAGATCCAAGTAAAAATGAAATCCTTGGCAACTTCAATCTTTTCTTCGTTTATCACGATGTGTCTTATTGGTCTAGTTGTGAGGGATTTTTGTTTTTTGTTGACGTGTAATCCATAGTAAAGTCTACAGTCTTCGATCTTAATCAGTAACTGCTTTAAGTCTTCCTCACTTTCAGCAAGCAAGACTGTGTCATCAGCATAACACAGGTTGTTAGCCAGTCTTCCGCCAACCCTGATGACCCATTCTTCTTCATGTAGTTCGGTTTTCAAACTGTTACTTGAGGTTTGAATTTTTTTTTTAGGTCTTTAAGCTTGAGAAATGCCAAGCGTGTTCTTTCCTTTTGGTTTTCTAATTCCATGCCTTTGCAGATTTCATTACAATACTTTGTCTTCTTGGGCTGCTTTTTAAAATCTTCAGTTCAGCTCTTTTACTTCATCTCTTCCTTTTGTTTTAGCTAGTCTACATTCAAGAGCAACTTTCTGAGTCTCTTCTGACATTCATTTTGGTCTATTTTTTGTTTCCTTATTTTTGTATGACCTTTTCCTTTCTTCGTGTGTGATGGCCTTGATATCATCACACAGCTTGTCTGGTCTCCGGTTACTACCCTTCAGGTGTCAAATCTATTCCTGAGATGGTGTCTAAATTCAGGTGGATTATACTCAAAGTCATACTTTTGGCTTTCCTGGGCTCGTTTTAATTTTCTTCAGCTTCAACTTGAACTTGCGTATGGGCAATTGGTGGCCTGTTCTGCAGGTGGCCCCTAGCCTTGTTCTGATCAATGATGTTGAGCTTCTCCATTGTCTCTTTCCACAGATGTAGTTGATTTGATTCTTTTGTATTCTGTCCAGCGAGGTCCACATGTATAGTTGCCATTAATATTAAGAAAATGTGTTTGCAATGAATAAGTTGTTGGTCTTGCCAAATACTATCATGCATATATATAATAATATATATGATATCATGTATATGTATATAGGGAAACCCTGGTGGCATAGTGGCTAAGTGCTATGGCTGCTAACCAAAGGGTCGGCAGTTCAAATCCACCAGGCTCTCCTTGGAAACTCTATAGGGCAGTTCTACTCTATCCTATAGGGTCGCTATGAATTGGAGTCAACTCGACAGCACTGGGTTTGGTTTTTGGTTTATAAGTAAATATATATTGTTATATACACACAAGGCAATAAAGGAGAATTTTCAAAAGAATAAAGTAATAAAAGTTAGTAACCTTTTTTAGTGTTAAAAAGCCTTAAATATACCTCAGGTATGAATTGAGTATAACTGATTCTTTTTTTTTTTTTTTATGAATTGAGTATAATTGATTCTATTTATCTCCTATAATTATGAGCTATTTCAACCAAGATTTTCAAAGGAGATAATAAGAACATGGACAAAAAATAGAGACTACTATTTACCTTAATATGTCATTTCATTCTATTGCCACCAAGTTAGTATAATTTCTATTGAGAATGGAGTCATTTTGTTGTTGTTGTTTAGCTCTAGATATAACCCTCCACCCTCACCCCATAACTGTATTTTAGATGTCTTCTTTTTTTATTTTGCTGATTTTCAGCCAATTCACCTGTTCATTTATGATTTACATCATATTTGTGAAAATTTGACAATTGTTTTCTTTCACTATATTTTGGCTCTACTCCTGCTCTCTGCTAAGTACTCCAATTGCACATATGCTAGAACTTTCATTATTTTCCCCAAAGTAGTTGAGTCTCTGGTTATTTATGTTCCTTTTTTTTTTCTGTGTATCTCAGTTTGAAAGGTTTCTATTGATACATATTCAAGTTTACTCCTTTTTATTTCTAAATTGTCTTTTCTGCTTATAATGCCATCTACAAAGCAAAGTATTTTAATGGTGTCCAATGATTAAACTTATTAAATAAACATTTTAAAACAGTGTTTCAACTAAAATAAAACACATATGAATGGCTAAGAAGATAATATATATTTATTACGTATTATACATATAATGTTCCTCCACTACTCATAAGGCGTTCACTGGCTAATGCTTTTCAGAAGTATTGCCAGAATCCTCCCTAGAAACAAGGATGGTGAGATTGTGTCTTACATACTTTGGACATGTTGTCAGGAGGGATCAGTTCCTGGAGAAGGACATCATGCTTGGAAAAGTACAGGATCAGCAAAAAGAGGAAGTCACTCAACTAGGTGGATTGACACAGTGGCTGCAACAATGAGCTCAGTCATAACAACAATTGTAAGGATGGCACAGGATCGGGCAGTGTTTCGTTCTGTTCTCACAGGGTCACTACAAGTCAGAACCAACTGGACCGCACCTAAGAAAAACAACAACATATATATAATAAAATGGTTTTAAAGACTTACTTAAGTACTTCTTGAAATAAATGAAAAAATAATAAGATATAAAAGCACAATTTACAAAGGTATTACAAGTTACTTAAATTATTGTCATTAGAAAATATATATTACAACAGTAATAAGATGACATTTTTACTTAATTGGTACATTTACAATATTTTTTATGACAATAAAGGTATGTCCAGAAAGGGAACCCTCATGCATTATTGTTTAAATTGTAGACCAATTGGCTATACACGTAGAAATTTTTAATAAGTACATACTTTTTTTCCAGAAATAATTCTTCTTGGAATACTCCCTACTGAAAAAGGTAGATAATACATGTGTTAGTAAGAGTCTTTGAAGGTGAATGGAGGTGAGTCAAGGATGAATAAACAAGTTTACTTTTGATAAAAGGAAGTAAATTAGCTTATTTGAGCCCCTCCAAAAAAGAGATGAGGAAATATATGTATTGGTAGTGATAAATTGAGCATCTGAGACATCTGAAGGATTTGTTTTCCTGGTGTTGCCTTTGCTTTTGTCTTTTCTGGAAATTAAGGATAATCATTTAAAAATTCTGCATTCACAATAATGTAATTTGCTTTTAACGTGTGTCTATGTGTGTTTGTGTGTTTTCTGAAAGGTCTCAGATGCAAATATGCCTGTAGTGCCGTTACAATAAAGATTATTCCTTTTGCTCACATCTCTTGCACCCACAATTATTTGAGCCAAGATTAAAAAACTCCTGTAATGATGCCTACTTAGGTCTACAGTCTGCAGGGAGTGATTCTACGCTATGCTTGAATGAAAGGGTAGAGTAAAATCCATTTGTCTCTGCTGTTCTCCTGGATAAAAAGGAGAGACTAATATTCACTGTGATATTCATCTTCTCCTCTGAAGTTTCTCTGAGAACACCTGCCAGCAGAGAGGAATGTCATCCTCTATATTAACTATCTTCTGTAAAGCACTACTTCATGGCCACAGTAATCATCAAAAAATGATGATCAAAGTCTTCCAACTGCAGTGAAGTACAATTCTATCAGATAATTTTATGAAAGAACTGCAGCTTGCTCTCTCTTCTATAAAATGATTAATAATAATTCTTTTATTAGAACTACTTTAATTTGGTGTTTGACAAGTTTGCAACAGTAACTGCATATGCAGACTATTATATAAAAAAAATATATTTCTATTTAATGGTAAGTTTAGGTTATATAAAAATTGTATTTTTGAAGGGTTCCTTATTACATTTAATGTCATTCAGTAAATTAACAAAAATTACAATTTCATTTATCACATTAAAGAATGCTCTATATTCTTTCCAAGAAACTTACCAAAACATAGATATAACTAGGGCATTAAAAATATTATTATTATTATGGTCATTTCTGAGATTCTTCTTAGATTTCATGGTTTAGATGACAATGGTTTAAATATAAATTACCAAGAGACCAAAAAATAATAATGATTTGAAGACTCTTAGATTTATGCAAGCACTTAATTTTTTACTTTCCCTTCAGGTGCTCAACTCTTTCATTTTTAATCTACTAGTAAAATAATATCAAATACATGTTATGTGCATTATATTATGAGAACACACACCTAACCCATACTCTCCTTGCCTTGGAAGTGTTTGTTAAGACTCTCTCTTGCTTTCCTTTTATTCAGGTCAGTCCCCATTCTCCTGGAAAACCATTTCAACCATAACCATCTTTCCTCCACACTCCCCAGAATTTTCTTTACTGTAAGATTATATATGTTTTTGCACTGTTATATATATTATATCATTGCAGGGGGAAACACCAAAGCCTTATCTCCTAAATAAAATAAAATATATCTATTTTTTTATGAAACGTATGAAATTTAGAGAACCCAACACATAATATCAAATGTTGATGTTTTAATCACCATTTACTATTTCTTCTTTTACTTTATTTAGTTTCTCTACACACAAATAGCTCAAAAAGAATATATAGCAAACATAGAAGGCTGGAAATAAAAATTGTCTTTATAATACTGTATAATAAGATCATTCCTCAGGCATAAACATATCTAAGGTAATAAATGTGTAATGAATTATGTATGCATGATATTAATTGCTGCCTGTGTTTAAATCACAGTAATCTAAACAGTTGTCTTCAAGTGGATTTCAACTCATAGCAACCCAATAGAACAGAGTAGAACTGCCCCAGAGGGTTTGCAAGGTAGTAATCTTTATGCAAACAGACCAACACATCTTTTTCCTGCAAAGCGGCTAGTGGGTTCAAACCACTGACTTTTCGGTTAGCAGCCAAGTGCTTTAACCACTGTACCACCAGGACTCCTATGTTTAAATCATTATCATAAGATAAATACAAATCAAACTGTGTTCATCTGTAGGACTTTGTTAATCTAATAAAAAACAATTCCCTCATTTTTTTCCCTGACTTCTTGTTGTTAGTCATTTCTTAAGTTAAATATGCTTCCTTCTTTTGAATGATCTTGTTTATTCATACCACATCATGTAAATTTACTTTGCTGCCTCTGTATTTTCTGACTCTTATTGCCCAATTGGTAGACATTGCCTTCATAACTGTAACTTGACCCTATAGATAAACAAACATTTGTTCTATTTATCTCACGAGAATGGTTTAAATATGCTACAGTTACAAAGGTTTAAACACAGGTAGCAATTGATATTATGGACACATAATTCATTACACATTTATTCCTTAGATATGTTTGTGTCCAGCTGTATTTATTCTAAGCCTGCAGAGCAGAACCAGTATTCAGATTCCTGGTCTCTTCAATTTAGAATGGACCAATGTTTCTTATATCTTGAAAATTTCATTATCAGTCACATTTCCCTTTTTTTGTGTAAATACTCTAATATCTTCCATTTATATGCACAGTATTTCAAATTTTGTTCGATACCTGTATTGATTTTATTTCTGAAGAGTTCATGCAGTTATACTATGTTAAAATAGCCTGTATTTCTAGCTTTGTATTCGTGTGATATTTTGTATTTTCTCACATTACCTTTAAGATTGCATGCATGATGGTGTACTCTGAAATGAGTCTCCTTGAAGAAAAAGATTTTGGCCATCAAGGTTACCATATATAGAACCGAGCCTATTAGCATATCCAGATGATTAATATGATTAATAACAAACAAAAACAAGAAAACATTTAAAAAACCAAACCCATTGCTATCAAGTCGTTTACGACTCATAGTGACCCTAAAGGGCAGAGTTGAACTGGCCCATAGAGTTTCCAAGGAGCACCTGGTGGATTTGAACTGCTGACCTTTTTGGTTAGCAGCTGTATGTTTTAATCACTACACCACCAGGGTTTCCTAATCAACATTAAGCAGCATCAATGTAGTCTCTGCTTTACAAACCTCAGAAAGTAACAAACATAGTGAAAAATTCAAAGGTGAATGAACAATAAATTAAAATTCATAATATTATTCCAAGAAATACATTGTAGGCATATAAAGAAATCATTTTATGAGAATTTCAATAAAATTTGAAGCTCTCAAGATTTCAGCATAGTGCTTAGTAGAGATAAGTGCTTAACTTCTTTCTGTTGGCTGAGCAATTGAATTCTTCCTAAATGCCTTCTGATCTTTTGATAACTGTCCTCATAGAAACAGCAGTTTCACTAATCACACATTTCACCATTTGAATCACTCCTTATTTTTGTCTTGTGGTTAACATTTCATGCCCATTTATATATATTTAATTACCTCCTATGAACAACATTCCATACTTGACAAGGGCTTTTGCACCATTAATAAAAACATCAATGTACAAAACATTTGCTTAATATCAAAAGGATGCTGAAGCAGAGTTCAAAGTGTGTTCTTCCCAGCATTAAGTGGGAAGCATTAACTAAATTCATTTTCAGATTTTATCTAAGTACCCTGGCAGCATGCAAGAGTTTTTATTACCTGAATTTCTAAATGTACCGTGCAGAAGACTAGAAGATTTGAGAATGAAATGTGTTAATTCAATCCTAACATAAGAACCAATGACACTTAGGTCTACTCTTCCAACGCTTAAGCAGAACTGAGTCCAATATTAGTCCCAATTTATGTGTCGGAAACTGTTTTCCCATAATTTTTTTTTTTTTTTTTTTGGTCCCTCTAAGTCATTCTATTTGTAGTTCCTGAACTGGATAATAAGAGGTGATTACTTTTATCTGCCTTTGGTCTTACATAACTGTGTTAGTTTTCTATTTCTGTCATAACAAATCATGATAAATTCAGCATCGTAAAATAACACTTATTATCTCACAGCTCTATAGGTCAGAAGTCTAGTATGAGTCTTACCCAGCTAAAATCAAGGTGTTGACCAGGCTGTTTTTCTTATAGGAGGCTCTGGGAATTAACCTAATTCCAAGCTCATTTAGGTTGTTCGTAGTATCTATTTCCTTGTGCTTGAAGGATTGAGGTCCATGTTTTCTTGCTGGCTATCAGTGAAGGGATACTCTTAGTTTTTTGAGGCCTGTTTCTATTCTTTGGACATGGATCTCTACATCTCAGAGCCAGTAAAGACACCAGTTCTTCTCCCTCTTTGACTTTGTCTGAATTCACCTCTGCACATATCTCTGACTTCCCTCCTTTGCCACACCTCTCTCAAGCCAGACAGGTAAATTTCTCTGTTCTTAAGAAATAATTAAATCAGGCACACATGGATAATCCAGTAAAATTTTCCTCTTTTCAGGTCTGTAACCTAAATGACACCTGCGAAGGACTTTTTTTTTATATGCTAAATATTCACAAATTCTAGGGATTAAAGCATGGACATCTTTGCGGGGGGGGGGGTCATTCTGCCTTCCCCACTAACATATTCTTTTGTAAGGAAGTCCATTATATGCTGCATATCTTATGCCAATGATGTGCCAGGTCATTGATATGCATTGAGGATAAAGATGAGAAAAAAAGATAAATATCCTCTTGTCTGTAGGAAACATGCAATCTAATGACAGATTATGTCATATGGGGTCTCTAATTAGACACGATGCTGGAATCTATGTCATGGCATTTCAAATATCAGCAGGATCACTCATGGTGGACAGGTTTCAAGAAGGGTTCCAGACTAATATAGACTAAGAAGAAAGGCCTGGTGATCTGATTTCAAAATCAGCCAGTGAAAATCTTATGGATCGCTACAGAATACTACCTGATTTCTCTGCTTTGGAAAATTCATAAAGAGGGACAATCTCTAGAGGAGGACATCAAGTTTGGTGAAGTAGGGGGCCAGTGGATGTGTGGAGACACTCAATGAGATGGGTTAGCACAGTGGATACAAAAATAGACTCTAACATGCCTGTAATAGTAAGACTGACACAGCATTGCACAGTGTTACTTTCCGGTGTACATGGGGTTGCCATGAGCTGAAGCTGATTTGATGGCCGCTAACAACAACATTTAGCCACATTTAATGAATATTTGGAAGAAATGCATTATATAACTAAATTTATTGAACTGGATGGCAGGGTAATGAAAGCCCAACACCATGGATTACAGCTTGAGAAAAAACAAACTATTTAAAAGATACCCAGAAGAAATGAGTTCTCTGGAAAAGAAGGAGTACCTAAATAAGCAGGAAGAGGATTAGGGACATTAGTATTGCAGAAGACAAGTTTGGAGAGCATTTCTCAATGTAGGAATGAGCAGTAGATTTAAAAAATAAAGCCTTTTCAAAAAAAGCAGGGATGTGGTTAAATGGATACTTCCATATACTTTTGGTTGCACAGCTTCTTTGAAAGAGTGCTGAGATTTATTAAAATTATATAGTATTCATATCTTATGAATCTGCAATTTTATTTTTGGTATGCATCCCAGAGAAATGCTCATACAAATATGATTCTTCTAGCATATTTTGCCATACTAAATACTGAAGGAAAATGACTAATTTCTTATCAAAAAGAAATTTTCAAAATCAGCACTATGTGATAAATATTAAACTTTCTGTGTTAGTATGTTCTGTATCTACTGCCCAGCAGCCAAAGATATTCAGCACTTCAAATGTAGCTAGTGGGACTGAGTTACTGAATTTTTTATCTTATTTAATTTTAACTAATCAAAGTTTAAATGGCTGCATGTGGGTAGTAGTTAATGTATTGGACACCATGGGTCTAACTAAATTATGGTGTGCCCATACTATGAAATATCTTAAAATGCTTTAAATATAATAAGGATAAAACATGACTTGCAATAATATCAAGGTTCTAGGCACAGAAACACACAGCAACAGAGACATACAAACACAGGTATGTGCGCGCGCACACACACACACACACACACTCAAGGGTTTCCCACACATAAGTATCTGTTGTTAATCCATCTTCAAATGTATAGAAGCTTTATTTATTTATTTTCATTAGTTGGAAAGAAAATTATTTTGTGGTACAAAGATAATTTGTAGGGAAAGAAATTCAGACAAGAAGCCAAGAGAGGTAAGATATATTCTATCTTCATATCAGTCCATGAACTGGGTGTGCACTGCTGTTGTCAAAACCAAAAACGAAAACCATTGTCGTTGAGTCAATTCCAACTCATTGTAACCCTATAGGACATAGTAGAGCTGCCCCATATTGTTTCCAAGGAGTGCCTGGTGAATTCAAACTGCCAACCTTTTGGATAGCAGCTATAGCTCTTAACCACTACACCACCAGGGTTTCAGGAGGATGAAAATGAGCAGGAATTTTAAAATCTCTTTCCTAGAGATTGTGTGATATATACGGCATGAGCAGAAAATAGACCCCTGATGATATCTTGTTCAATATTTTTTTCTATCTTGTATCTCAAGTGACATTTGATAAAATTATATTTAGACATATGGCATGATCCCCACAAGTCTGTCAGTTTGTAGTACTGTGGTGATTTGCTTGTTGCTGTGATGTTGGAAGCTATGCCACAAGTATTTCAAATACCAGTGGGGTCACCCATGATAGACAGGATTCAGCTGAGCTTCCAGACTAAGACAGAGTAGAAAGAAGGACCTGGCAGTCTACTTCTGAGAAAATCAGCCTGTGAAAACCTTATGAATAGCAGCAGAATGTTGTCTGATATAGTACTGGAAGATGAGCTACTCAGGTTTCAAGGCACTCAAAATATCACCAGGGAAGAGCTGTCTTCTCAAAGTAGTATCAACCTTAATGACGTGGATGGACTCAAGTTTTCCAGACCTTCATTTTCTAATGTGGCACAACTCAAAATCAGAAGAAACAGCTGCAAATCTCCGTTAACAATCGGAACATGGAAAGTACAAAGTATGAATCAAGAAAAACTGAGAGGAGGGAAGGAGTGTGCTGTCTCATTAGAGGGAGAGCAACTAGGAGTATACAGCAAGGTGTGTATAAGTTTTTGTATGAGAGGCTGTCTTGGTTTGTAAACTTTCACTTAAAGCACAATACATATTAAAAAAAAAACAAAACTGGAAGTCATCAAAAAAGAAATGGAACGCATAAACATCTATATCCTAGGCAATTAGTGAGCTGAAATGGACTAGTATTGGCCATTTTGAATCAGACAGTCATATGGTCTATGTCGTGGATTGAATCGTGTCTCCCCAAAATGTGTGTCAACTTAGCTAGGCCATGATTCCCAGTATTGTGCAATTGTCCACCTTTTTGTCAACTGATGTGATTGTCCTATGTGTTGTAAATCCTACCTCTCTGAGGTTAATGAGACAGGATTAAAGGCAGGTATGTTAGTAAGGCAAGACTCAATCTACAAGACTAGATTGTGTTTTAAGGCAACCTCTTCGGAGATATAAAAGAAACAAGCAGAAAGAATGGGGGAACTGATGCCACCAAGAAAGTAGAGCTGGAAGAAGAGTGTGTCCTTTGGACCCGGAGTCCCTGCTCTGAGAAGTTCCTAGTCCAGGGAAAGACAGATGATGAGGAGCTTCCTCCAGAGCCCACAGAGAGAAAGCCTCCCCCTGGAGCTGAATTTGGGCTTCTAGCCTACTACATTGAGAGAATAAACTTCTGTTTGTTGAAGCCACCTACTTGTATTTCTGTTATAGCAGCAAATAGATAACTAAGAGGGAATTTGCTAATGGAAGAGCAGAGCGCTGCTCTAACAGACTTCTAAAACATGGAAGCAGTTTTGAAACTGTGAATGAATAAAGCCTGGAAGAGTTTTAAAGTACCTAATAGTAAAAGCCTAGATTGTCTGGAAGAGGCTGTTGGTGGTATTATGGACATCAAAGACAATTCTGGTGAAGTTTCAGAAAGAAGTGAGAAGAGCTTGTTCACAGAGAGTGAAAAGCAGTAGCAGAGAAATGGCAGCTGCTGAACGAGGAGACCACTGCAACACAGCTCTGGAGCTGACCCACAGAGTGAGAGAGCTGAGTGCCTTTGTGCAGCAGTCTTCCTGGAGAGTAGGGTACCTCCAGGCACTTATCAGTGGAGCTATGATTGCCGACCCATGGAGCAAGAGAGTTCAGTGTCTTCAGGCTAAAATTACTGGTGGAGTGGGTTGCCTCCAGGCACTCATTGGTGGAGCTAAAGAGTTTTTGAACTCTTGCCCCATCAGGGCAGATATTGGTAGTGACATCCAAGGGGCCAAGAGGTCAAGAAACCAGAAAGCAGAAGCTGAAGAGAAAAGGAACACTGGAATCAGAGTTGCCTCAGTTTCAAAAGGCAGAACCACTAACTCTGGGGTTTCAAAGTGTGGAGTTGCCACTCAGATGGACAAGGAGAATGGGGTCACCCAAATATGAGGGAGTAGAGTTGCCTTTCCTGTGGGCCTGGAAGGTGGAGCTGAAGCCCAGGGCCAAGGGCCCTCCACTCAGAATCCAGACAGTGTGACCAATACCTAGAGACTGGAGGGCAGTACCATTGTCTAAATGGTCTCAGAGAACAGAGGATTATTTTTAAGCCTTTAGGGTTAATGTATTGTGTTCTGCTAACTTGCTTGGTGCCTGTTATCCCTTTTTCCCTCCAATTTCTCCCATTTGTAATGGAAATGTCTTGCTTTTGCCTGTTCCACCACTGCATTTGGGATTCAGATAATTTTTGTCCTAGATTTCACAGATGAAGAGAAATGCTTAGATTTTGGACTTGAAGTTCATTTAAGACTTTTGTATGATATGATGGGGTGAATATGTTTACAAGTGGCAAGGACATGAGTTTTGGGGGGCCAAAGAGTGGAATGTCATGTATTGAGTTGTGCCCCCCAAAATGTGTATCAACTTGGCTAGACCATAATTGCAAGTATTGTGTGATAGTAAACCATTTTGTCATCTGATATGATTTTCGTATGTGTTGTAAATGTTACCTCTATGATGTTAATCCCGCACGTGTCTGTCAGTTTGTCATACTGTGGGGGCTTGTGTGTTGCTGTGAAGCTGGAAGTTATGCCACCAGTATTCAGATATCAGCAGGGTCACCCATGGAGGACAGGTTTCAGCTGAGCTTCCAGACTAAGACATACTAGGAAGAAGGACCCAGCAGTCTACTTCTGAAAAACATTAGCCAGTGAAAACCTTATGAATAGCAGCAGAATATTGTCTGATATAGTGCTGGAAGATGAGACCCCTAGGTTGGAAGGCACTCAAAAGATGACTGGGGAAGAGCAGCCTCCTCAAAGTAGAGTCGACCTTAATGACGTGGATGGAGTAAAGCTTTTGGGACCTTCATTTGCTGATGTGGAATGACTCAAAATGAGAAGAAACAGCTGCAAACATCCATTAATAATTGGAACCTGGAATATATGAAGTATGAATCTAGGAAAATTGGAAATCGTCAAAACTGAAATGGAACACATAAACGTTGATATCCTAGACATTAGTGAGCTGAAAGGGACTGGTAGGGCCATTTTGAATCGGACAATCATATAGTCTACTATGCTGGGAATGACAACTTGAAGAGGAATGGTGTTGCATTCATCGACAAAAAGAACGTTTCAAGATGTATCCTGAAGTATAATGCTGTCAGTGATAGGATAATATCCGTACGCCTACAAGGAAGACCACTTAATACGACTATTATTCAGATTTACACACCAACCACTAGAGCCAAAGATGAAGAGAAGATTTTTTATCAGCTGCTACAGTCTGAAATTGATCAAACTTGCAATCAAGATGCATTGAAAATTACTGGCGATTGGAATGCGAAAGTTGGAAACAAAGAAGAAGGATCAGTAGTTGGTAAATATGGTCTTGGTGATAGAAAAAATGCCAGAGATGGAATGGCAGAATTTTGCAAGACCAACGACTTCTTCATTGCAAATACCTTCTTTCACCAACATAAATGGTGACTATACACATGGACCTCGCCAGATGGAACACACAGAAATCAAATTGGCTACATCTGTGGAAAGAGACGATGGAAAAGCTCAATATCATCAGTTGAAACAAGGCCAGGGGCTGACTGTGGAACAGACCATCAATTGCTCTTATGCAAGTTCAAGCTGAAACTGAAGAAAATCAGAGCAAGTCCAAGAGAGCCAAAATATGACCTTGAATATATCCCACCTGAATTTAGAGGCCATCTGAAAAACAGATTTGACACATTGAACACTAGTGACCGAAGACCAGAAGAGTTGTGGAATGACATCAAGAACATCATCCATGAAGAAAGCAAGAGGTCATTGAAAAGACAGGAGAGAAAGAAAAGGCCAAGATGGATGTCAGAGGAGACTCTGAAACTTGCTCTCGAATGTCGAGCAGCTAAAGCAAAAGGAAGAATTGATGAAGCAAAAGAACTGAACAGAAGATTTCAAAGGGCCTCTTGAGAAGACAAAGTAAAGTATTATAATGACACGTTCAAAGAGCTGGAGATGGAAAACCAAAATATTAAACTATGCAGGAAGCATCAAAAGAATATGGAAGGAATACACAGAGTCCTTATACCAAAAAGAACTAGTCGATGTTCAACCATTTCAAGATGTGGCATATGATCAGGAACCGATGGTGCTGAAGGAAGAAGTCCAAGCTGCTCTGAAGGCATTGGTGAAAAACAAGGTTCCAGGAATTGATGGAATATCAATTCCGATGTGTCAACAAACAGATGTAGTGCTGGAGGTGCTCACTCATCTATGCCAAGAAATATGGAAGACAGCTTCCTGGCCAACTGACTGGAAGAGATCCATATTTATGCCTATTCCCAAGAAAAGTGATCCAACCAAATGTGGAAATTATAGAACAATATCATTAATATCACATGCAGGCAAAATTTTGCTGAAGATCATTCAAAAATGGCTGCAGCAGAATTTTGACAGGGAACTGCCAGAAATTCAGGCCACTTTCAGAAGAGGATGTGGAACCAGGGGTATCATTGCTGATGCCAGATGGATCCTGGCTGAAAGCAGAGAATACCAGAAGGAGGTTTACCTGTGTTTTATTGACTCTGCAAAGGCATTCGACCGTGTGGATCATAACAAACTATGGATAACATTGCAAAAAAACATTGCAAAGAACGGGAATTCCAGAACACTTAATTGCGCTCATGAGGAATCTTTGCATAGATCAAGAGGCGGTTGTTCATACAGAACAAGGGGATACTGATTGGTTTAAAGTCAGGAAAGGTGTGTGTCAGGGCTGTATTCTTTCACCATACCAGTTCAATCTATATGCTGAGCAAATAATCCGAGAAGGTGGACTATATGAAGAAGAATGGGGCATCAGGATTGGAGGAAGACTCATTAACAATCTGCTTTATGCAGATGACACAACCTTGCTTGCTGAAAGTGAAGAGGATTTGAAGCACTTACTAATGAAGATCAAAGACCACAGCCTTCTGTTTGGATTGCACCTGAACATAAGGAAAACAAAAATCCTCACAATTGGACCAATGAGCAACATCATGACAAACGGAGAAAAGATTGAAGTTGTCAAGGATTTCATTTTACTTGGATCCACAATCAATAGCCATGGAAGCAGCAGTCAAAAAATCAAAAGACGCATTGCATTGGGTAAATCTGCTGCAAAGGACCTCTTTAAAGTATTGAAGAGCAAAGATGTCACCCTAAAGACTAAGGTACACCTGGTCCAAGCCATGGTATTTTCAATTGCATCACATGCATGTGAAAGCTGGATAATGAATAAGGAAGACTGAAGAAGAATTGACGCCTTTGAATTGTGGTGTTGGCTAAGAATATTGAATATACCATGGACTGCCAAAAGAACGAACAAGTCTGCCTTAGAAGAAGTACAACCAGAATGATCCTTAGAAGCAAGGATGGCAAGACTGCGTCTTACATACTTTGGACAGATTTTCAGCAGGGATCTGTCCCTGGAGAAGAACATCATGCTTGGCAGAGTACAGGGTCAGCAGAAAAGAGGAAGGCCATCAACACGGTGGATTGACATAGTGGCTGCAACAATGAGTTCAAGCATAACAACAATTGTAAGGATGGTTCAGGACCCGGCTGTGTTTCGTTCTGTTGTGCATAGTGTTGCTATGAGTTGGAACCGACTCAACGGCACCTAAAAACAACAATGATGTTAATAAGGCAAGATTAGAGGCACTTATGTTAATAAGTGAAGGCTCAATCTATATGATTAGGTTTTATCTTGAGCCAATCTCTTTTGAAATATGGAACAGAAAGTCAAGCAGAGAGAGGAGAAACATCCTACAACCAAGGATTAAGAATCAGAAGGGGAGTGCATCCTTTGGACCTAGAGTCCCTGAGCTGAGAAAATCCTACTCCAGGGGAAGAGTGATGATAAGGACCTTCCTCCAGAGCCAAAAGAGAGAGAAAGCCTTCCCCTGGAGTTGACACCCTGATATTGGATATTTAGTCTATGAGACTGTGAGAGAATAAACTTCTGTTTTTTGAAGCCATCCACCTGTATGTCTGTTACAGTTACACTAGATAACTAAGATAGTCTATTATGCTAAAAAAAAAAAAAAGGAATGAAAAATTGAAGAGGAATGGCATGACATTTATCATCAGAAAGAACATTTCAAAAGCTGTCCTGAAGTACAATCCTGTCGGTGATAGGATAATATCCATACATCTACAAGTAGGACCATTTAATACCATTATTCAAATTTAAATACCAACCACTAAGGCCAAAGATGAAGAAATTGAAGATTTTTACCAATTTTTGTAGTCTGAAATTGATCAAACATACAATCAAGATGCATTAATAATTACTGGAGATTTGAATGTGAACGTTGCAAACAAAGAAGAAGGAGCAGTGTTTGGAAAATATGGCCTCGGTGATAAAAACAACCCCTGAGATCACATAATAGAATTTTGCAAGACCCACGACTTCTTCATTAAATGCCTTTTTTCAACATAAACAGTGACTATACTCGTGGTCCTCCCCTAAGGAATACACAAGAATCAAATCAACTACATCTTTGGAAAAAGACAATGAAAAAGCTCAATATCGTATGTCAGAACAAGGCCAGGGGTAATGGTAAAACAGGCCATCAATAGCTCTTATGCAAGTTAAAGTTGAAGCTGAGGGAAATTAGAACAAATCCACGAGACCCAAACAATGACCTTGAGTATATCCCACCCGAATTTAGAAACCATCTCAAGAATAGATTTGATGCATTGAACACTAAAGACCAAAATGCAGGTGAATTGTGGAATGACATCAAGCAAATCAGACATGAAGAAAGCATGATGTCATTAAAAAAAAGGAAAGAATGAAAAGATGAAAACAGATGTCATAAGACACTCTGAAGCTTGCTGTTGAATACAGACTATCTAAAGAGAAAAGAAGAAATGAAGTGTTCGGAACAGAAGATTTCAAAGGGCAGCTTGAGAAAACAGCAAATTATCGTAATGAAATGTGCAAAGACGTGGAGTTGGAAAATCAAAAGTGAAAAATATGCTCCACATTTCTCAAGCTGAAAGGACTTAAGAAAAAATTCTAGCCTTGAGTTACAATATTGAATAACTCCAAGGAGGAAAATATTGAACAATGCAGGAAGCATCAAAAGAAGATGGAAAGAATACACAGAGTCACTATACCAAAAAGAAATAATTGATGTTCAACCTTCTCAGTAGGTAGCATATAATCAAGGACCAATAGTACTGTAGGAAGAAGTCCAACCTGCACTGAAGGCATTGGCGAAAAACAAGGCTCCAGGAATTGATGGAATGCCAGTCAAGATGTTTCAACAAACAGATGCGGTGCTGGGAGTGCTCATTTATCTATGCCATGAAATGTGGAAGACAGCAACCTGATCAACCAAATGGAAGAGATCCATTCCAAAGAAAGGTGGTCCAACTGAAAGGGGAAATTATTGAACAATATAATTAATATCACACAAAAGTAAAATTTTGCTGAAGATCATTCAAAAGCAATTGAAGCAGTACCTCCACAGGGAACTGCCAGAAGTTCAAGTCAGGTTCAATATGGAAGGAGGGATATCATTGCTGATGTCAGATGGATCCTGGCTGAAAGCCAAGAATACCAGAAAAAATGTTTACCTGTGTTTTATTGACTACTTGAAGGCATTCGACTATGTGGATCATAACAAATTATGGATAATATTGCTGAGAATGGGAATTCCAGAACACTTAATTGTGCTCATGAGAAACCTTTACATACACCAAGAGGCATTGGTTCAAACAGAATAAGGGACTACAGAGTGGTTTAAAATCAGGAAAGGTGTGCGTCAGGATTATATCCATTCACCATACCTATTCAATCTATATGCTGAGGAAACAATCCCAGAAGCTGGACTGTATGAAAAAGAAAGTGGCACCAGGATTGTAGGAAGACTCGTGAACAGCCTGCAGTATGCAGATGACACAACCTTGCTTGCTGAAAGGGAAGAGGACTTGAAGCATTTACTGATGAATATCAAAGATTACAGTCTTCAGTACGGATTACACCTCAACATAAGGAAAATAGAAATCCTCACAACTTGACCAGAAAGCAACATTATGATAAACGGAGAAAAGTTTGAAGTTGCCAAGATTTCATTTTACTTGGATCCACAATCAATGCCCATGCAAGCACAGTTAAGAAATCAAACAACACATTTTATTGGACTAACCTGCTGCAGGAGACCTCTTTAAAGTGTTTTATAAGCAAAGATGTCACCTAAAGATCTAAGGTGCACCTGACCCAAGCCAGGGTGTTTTCAGTCTCCTCATATGCATGCAAAGACTAGACAATGAATAAGGAAGACCAAAGAGTTGATGATGCCTTTGAATTATGGTATTGGAGAAGAATATTGAATACATACCATGGATTGCCAGAAGAACAAACAAAACTCTCTTAGAAGAAGTACAGCCAGAATGATCCTTAGAAGCAAGTAACACTAGACTTAGTCTCACATACTTTGGACATGTTATCAGGAGGTACCAGTTCCTGGAGAAAGACGTTATCCTTGGTACAGTAGACTGTAAGTGAAAAAAGCAAGACCCTCAAGGGATGAATGGACACAGTGGCTCAATCATAACATTGATTGTAAGGATGGTACAGGACAGGGTCATTTTTTTTTCTGTTGTACATAGAGTTGCTATGAGTCAAAATCAACTTGATGGCACCTAACAACAACATGTCATTATCAAAAATCCTGAATTTACTAGAATGTATGTATCAGAAGGAATATCATCATTCTTCAGTTTAAAACTTTTCCTGATCTAAACATTTAACGGTGCTAGTTTGTGCAAGCATATATCTTCTGTCTCTCTTTTCCTCAAATCAACTTTATATAATTATAACTCACGTACAATGAAATGCATCCTTTTAACTGTATACATTTCAGTGAGTTTCAACAAGTGTATATGCCTTTGTATCCACTACTAGAATCAAGGTATAGAATGTTTATCATCCTGTAAAATTCCCTTGTAACTTCTTAAGATCAATCCCCAGTGAAAGCGTTTCTGTCACTATAGATTAATTTTCCTTTTTCTAGATTTTATATGTATTCTTTGTGCCTGCCTTCATTTGCTCAGGATAAAGTTTTTGTGATTTATCTTGTTTTTGAGTGTATCAGTAGAAACACTGAGAAATAGAATTAAAATGTCATTCATTTTGTATGCTTATCTTGTATCCTGAAACCTTGCTAAGTTGATTATTAGTGGTACCCTTTTTTTTTCCCCTTTAGGATTTTATAGTACATGTTGATATCACCTATGGATAAAGACAGTTTTATTTTTTCCTTTTCAATTTGGATTGAATTTATCTTTTATATCTTATACCAATAGATATACTGTGTAATAGACCTGGTCAGAGAAGAGACATCCTTGCTTTGCTCATGACCTTAGGGAAAAATCATTTGGTCTTTCACAGTACGTTCTTCATAGATGCCTTTTATCAGATGGGGAATTTTTCCTTCTTTTTTTCTTGTGAGTTTTTTTTTTTAATCATAATGGCTATTGGATTTTCATCAAATTATTCCATCCATATATTAAGATAATCGTGTGTTTTTTTCTCCTTTTTGTGTCTATTTTCATGAGTGATATGTTTTGGTTTCATGTTTCTTTTATTGTAATTACTATGTTTGGTTTTGTTAACAGAAAAATTGAATTTGGAAATATTCCCCTGCTCTATTTTTTGAAAGAATTTGTGTAGGATTCACTTTACTGTTTGCTAACATTTATCATTGAAAACATCTGTGCTTCGAGTATATGAGAAATTTTTATTGTGCATAGTTTTTCTTTAATAGATATCAGGCTATGAAATCACTGATATTTTTGCATTGAAATCTATTGTCTTGCTATTTGTTTCTATTTTTCCCAGCCCTTTGTTGTTTCTGTTTTCCTTTTTTTCCCCTGATATAAACGGTTTTTATCATTACAGTTTATTTCCACCT
This sequence comes from Loxodonta africana, assembly GCF_030014295.1. NCBI lineage: Eukaryota > Metazoa > Chordata > Mammalia > Proboscidea > Elephantidae > Loxodonta > Loxodonta africana. The sequence goes on from NC_087342.1 coordinate 166,128,903, forward strand.
TTGCCAAAAATCTATTTTTATTTTGAGCAGTTTTTGCTCTAGGATTGATAATATGTATGCTTAACTTATTGTAATTTACCTATAAATACTGTTATAACAATTCACATATAAATATATTTTATAAATGTTATTTGTCCCACAATATATCGTCACTGTTTTTACTTTAAACAGTCAATTATGTTTTTAAATAAATTAAGCAAAAAATAAACACTTATTTTATATTTACATGCATACTTAATATTTCCAGTATTCTTCATTCCTTGCATAAATCCACATTTCCATCTGGTATCATTTTCTTCTACCTGAACAACTTCTTTTAACATTTCTTTTATTGCAGGTCTCCTGGTTATTAATTCTCTCAGCTTTGTCTGTAAAATTATGTATTTGATCATCATTTTTGCAGCATATTTCATTGAGTATAGATTTCTAGATTGGCCATTTTTGTTTTTCATTCAGCATCCCAAAGTGCTCTGTTTTCTTCTGTCTTCAAATGCTTGAGGGCCAGGGAAACTCTGAATGAAATACTTCACTGAAGCCCCACCTCTACATTCAATGATATTTCTTATGCTCTACTAGTTGTGGAAACTAAATTTGGATGGGTAGAAGAGATTTCAACAGAGTTAGTAAGGAAGGAAGACCTAGAGAATAGCGGTGTCTATAAAGATGTCATCATGAGGTGTCATGACCTGTGGGAAGGATGTCTTAGTACAAGAGATGATAGTTCTGGTCTTATTGAGGTTATTGGTGGATAAAAAGTGTCAATGATATTTCTCAAAGACCCACAAAGGGCAGATTGATGGAAAAAATGAGAGCAAAGAAATCTTATAGATGTAGGCGGAGAAAGGCTTGTAAAAAAGGCTGTAACAAAGAAAAAAAACTGAAATGTAGACTTATCAATATAGGAGAGTTTGGGAGAACAGTCAGGGATTGATGAAGGCAGACTGTTTTCTTCAGCCATTCTTCCAAACATGGTAATGCTGAGTAAAAGTTTCCATTCTCTTCCCGTAGACATTGGTGAGAATTATGCTAGAGGTACAAACAAAAATACAAAATACTTAACGCTCATGTGCACTCAATAAAGAAAGGTGTGATTTCCTGTGGCTACTGAAATCAAACTGGTGTGTTCAGCTTCCAGAAAGGATGTTTTATCTTTATAATCAAAGTACCTGGGAAGTCAGAATTATTTCTTTCAACAAGGCAGAGCCAATAATTTCCCTTTAAGGCAGCAGAATTTCTGAATGGAGTTAAACAATTCCTATAAAGCAATGTGTAGTGTCTCTGAAGACAATCAACTGACGATTGTAACAAAGATATACCAAAAGCAATACCCATTCCTGTGGGGCTCAGTTTTGATGAAAAGAGACATCAACACACACATTTTGTGAGATTAAGGTGCAATTATTATAGGTAAAATGTTAGGTTTAATTATATGAGAAAAATTTAAGTATCAGAAGGGACCTCTTGAAGGAAATCTACATGTGCCTGAAAAAAAATCTTTTTAATTTTTGTAATGAAGGAAAAGCTATTAAGTAGTTTGCCAACAGGATCAGGTGGGAAAATTACAGATTCAACAGTCAGTTAAATTCAGGGCAGAACTATTCTCTGGGAAAATATTAAAAGCTCCCAATTTTGTGTTCAGAGTAAGACATTTTAAAAAATAAGATAAAATATATATTTAAAAAAATCTAGCATTACGTAATGATTTATCTTCTCTCTTTCTCATATATATACATATCGTGCAAACAGTTGGAATGCTCAGCTACTAACCAAAAGGTTGGTGGTTTGAATCCAACCAGAGGCACCTGGGAAGAAAAATGCCTGACTATGTACTTGCAGAGGATTGTAACCACTGAAAACCCTATGTGCAGTTCTACTCTAAAACACATGGGGTCACCATGAGTTGGAACGGTCCTGAGGAAAGCTTTTGCTGTTAGGTGCCATTGAGTCAGTTCTGGCTAATAGTGACCCTATGTACAACAGAGTGAAACTGTGCTTGGTCCATCATCATCCTCACAATCCTTGTTATGCTTCAGCCCATTGTTGCAGTCACTGTGCTAATCCATCTATCTCATTGAGGGTCTTCATCTTTTTTTACCAATTGTCTGCTGTACCAAGCATGAGGTACACTCCAGGGACTGGTCCCTCTCCGAAGTATGTGAGATGAAGTTTCACCATCCTTGCTTCTAATGAACATCTTGCTGTACTTTTTCCAAGTCAGTTTTGTTCATTTTTCTGGAAGTCCATGCTATATTCAACATTCTTTGACAACAGCATAATTCAAAGGCATCAATACTTCTTCAGTCTTCCTTATTCATTGTCCAGCTTCCACCTGCATATGAGGCTCTTGAAACATCTTGGCTTGGGTCAGGCATGCATTAGTCCTTACAGTGACATCTTTGCTTTTTAACACTTTAAAGAGCTCTTTTGCAGCAGATTGCCCAATGAAATGCATCTTTTGATTTCTTGACTGCTGCTTCCAGTGGGTGTTGATTGTGGATCCAAATAAAATGAAATGCTTGACAACTTCAATATTTTCTCCTTTTATCATGATGTTGCACATTGTTTGGTCCAGTTGTGAGGATTTTTGTTTTCTTTATGTTAAGGCGTAATTCATACTGAAGGCTGTGGTCTTTGATCTTCATCAGTAAGTGCTTCCTCTTCCCTTTCAGCAAGCAAGGTTGCGTCATCTGCACATTGCAGGTTGTTAATGTGTCTTCTTCCAATCTTTATGCTACATTTTTCTTCATATAGTCCAGCTTCTTGGATTGTTTGCTCAGCATACAGGTCAAATAAGTAGGATGAAAGAAAATAACACTAACACCTTTCTTTACTTTAAACCACGCAGCATTCCCTTGTTCTGCTCAGACGACTGCCTCTTGGTCTAAGTATAGTTTCCTCATGGGCAAAATTAAGTTTTCTAGAAATGCCATTCTTTGCAATGCTGTCCATAATTTGTTATGTTCCACACAGTCGAATGCCTTTGCATAGTCAATAAAACATAAGTAAACATCTTTCTGGTATTGTCTGCTTTCAGCCATGATCCATCTGTCATCAGCAATGGTATGCCTTCTTCTATGACATCTTCTGAAACCAGCTCAAATTTCTGGCAGTTCGCTGTGCATATACTGCTGCAACCAATTTTGAATGACGTTCAGCAAAATTTTACTTACATGTGATATTAATGATATTGTTTGATAATTTCCACATTCAGTTGGATCATTTTTATTTGGAATGGACACAAATATGGTTTTCTTCCTGTCTGTCAGCCAGGTAACTGTCTTCCAATTTTCTTGGCATAGACAAATGAGCACTTCCATCGCTGCATCTGTTTGTTAAAACACCTCAATTGGTATTCTGTCAATTACTGGAATCTTGTTTTTCACCAATGTCTTCAGTGCAGCTTGGACCTCTTTCATCAGTGCCATCAGTTCCTGATCATATGATATCTCCTGAAACAGTTGAAGGGTAGACCAGTTCTTTTTGGTACAGTAACTTTGTGTATTCTTTCCATCTTCCTTTAATGCTTCCTTTGTCTTTTAGCATTTTCCTCATAGAATCCTTCAAAATTGCAACTCAAGGCTTGAATTTTTCTCTTCAGTTTTTCAGTTCTTTAAGCTTGAGAAATGCCCCTCACATTCTTCCCACTTGCTTTTCTATCTCCAGGTCTTTGCACATTTCCTTCTAATGCTTTGCCTTATGAAATCTTATGTGTAGCTCTTTTACTTCATCATTTCTCCCTTTTGCTTTAGCTAAGTGACTTTCAAGTGTGAGTTTCAGAATCTTCTCTGACATCCAGTTTGGTCTTTACTTTCCTTTCTTGTATTTTTAATGACTTCTTGATTTCTTCTTGTATGATGTCCATCCAACAACTCATCTGGTCCTTGGTCATTAGTGTTCAAAGAGTCAAATTTATTCTTGAGATGTTCTGTAAATTCAGGTGGGATATACTCAAAGTCATACTTTGGCTCTTATTGACTTGTTCTAATTTTCTTCAACTTCAGCTTGAATTTGCATATGGACAATTGGTGATCTTTTTCACAGTAGGCCCCTGGCCATATTCTGACTGATAATATTGAGCTTTTCCATCATCTCTTTCCATAAGTATAGTCAGTTTGATTCCTGTATATTCCATCTGGTGAGTTCCATGTGTATAGTCACCATTTATGTTGTTGAAGAAAGGTTTTGCAATGAAGTTGCTGGTCTTGCAGAATTCTATCATGCATTCTTTTTTTTTTCCAACTTTCACATTCCAACTAATTTTATACATATATATGTATATATATTAGTACAAATGTATAATTTGACCTCTAGTACTTCCTAATCCAATTGATATTTCTATTTTATTACTTTATACCTATTTAAAAAAATTGTAGTTGCAAATTTGACTTGATTAATATGGTAGATTAATCATTAGCTGGTTAAGGTAATCTCAATAATTTATAGAAATTATGAGAATATTTGAGGTCTCATTTATGGTACATATGACAAAAAAAAAAGACTACTATCAATTTCTCACCTTTGAACCCAAAGATCGATACAAGTATGAACGAATAAATGACTTAAAAGATTATTTAGCTGATTAATCAATTATTTAATATATCTGCAAATTTACAGTTCTCTCCTAAGAGTTTGTTATATTAAACTTTTTATTTTGAAGTAATTTCACACTTGCAGAAAAGATTATAATATTAGTACAAAGAACTTGTCTGTAATATTTACCCAGTGTCAACAGTTACATTTTGCTCTCTTAGATTTTTTGTTATTATTTTATCTTTCATTCTAAAAATATATGCATATATATGCAAACACAGACACATACACACACACATATACATAGCGAGAGAGAGACAGAGGCAGAGAGAGATTCAACATTGTGTTGCTGACATCATACACATTTACTCTGAAATATGCCAGAGTACTTTTCCCAAGAATACATAAACCACAATACAATTATTATAATCATGAATTAGAATATTGATATAATACTTCTGTTAAATCAGTTTTGCGTATTCTTACTTCATCAGTTTCCCCATTAAAGTACTTATTTCCCAGTGCAAGTTCCAATTCAAATCTTGCACTAAATTTATTTGCTGTGTGTCTTTAGTCTTTCCTAAAATAGTTCCTAGCCTTTCCTTGGATTTCCTGGACTTGGCATTATTAATTATCAGCCAGTAACTTTGTAAAATTTCTCTTGCCTTGTGCTTGCTAATGATTTGATTCACATTACACATTTTTGACAGAAATATTACAGAAGCAATGCCATGTCTTTCGCAACATACTTTATCAGGAGGCACATGCTGTCAATTTGTCCCGTTACTAGTGATATTAGCCTTGATGATTGCCTAAGGTGATACCTGCTAGGCTAATCCACTGTGGAATTATTATTTTTTCCTCATAAAAAAAATAATAATAATAATTTAAGGAGATTTATTTTTAGAATATGTTAATACTTTGCTCCACATTAAATTTGTGCCCATTATTTTTAGCCACTGATAAATTTTGTTTTATTCCATTGTTATCAGAGTTCTCAAATGATGCCGTCCCTAATTCCATCACCTCTGCTATATAATGGTATTTGTGTAAAAGTTATTTGCAAGTGGACTAACACAGCTCAATGCTTATCTCCAGGGCTTCCAGGAAGTTTGGAACTCACTCTTGGCCAAGTGAAGGGTGAGAGGGCTAACTAATGATATATGACATTTTGTCGAAATTTTGAAACTTTCCTGGTGTTCTGGACCAGTTTTTATATTGATGTACAAATTAGTGTGACTGATTCTGAATTTTGGCTTGTCTGTGTGACAGCCAGTTGCTGTTGAGTTGGTTTTGACTCATGGAGACCCCATGTGTGTCCGAGTAGAACCGTACTCCATTGGGTTTTCGATGGCTGATGTTTCAGAGGTAAATCACCAGGTCTTTCTTCCAAGGTGCCTCTGGTTGAACTTGAACATCCAATCATCCACTTATCAGTTGAACTTGTAAATCATTTGCACCATCCAGAGATTCCTGACTGTATGATTAGACGGATATAAAAGACCCGACTAGAAACTTCTGGAAAGCTCTCCAGAAGCTGAAATGTCTCACCCAAGTCATTATAGTTTACACTGAAGCGACAAAGCACATTTTGTGTGAATAAGAATACTGGAGCACTGTGCCAGGAGTCTCTGAGGCTGATGACAGTTGTTTGAACTCTCTCTTGCTGTGTTATACCCTTTGCTTTTGTTAAGTGACTTTTGTGAGTATGCTCTCTGATGTTTTGCGAGTCCTTTCAGTCATACAGTCTTGCGAAATATATATATAGTACCATATCGAAAAGGAGAGATTTTCCTTCTCCTCCATTCATTTTCCTTTTCATTCATTTGTTCATTTATGTTAGTTTAGAGTCCTAAATTCTTCCTCAAATCTATTAAAATTTGGGTATTATCGTTATTTCTTATAATACTCAAATTTTCTAAAATTTTGGCCATTGGGAGCCCCTTCAAGTTGACCCCTTTGTCTTTTTGATGTATTATTATTATTATGTGTGTTTCCCTGCTTTTTATGTTTGTGTGGTACCCCATGTACATTATATGTATAGTACAAATGTTTTTAATATTCCATTGCAACTAAAATAGTTCATTCTAATCTTCCTCTCTAAATTTCTAACTCCTTTTTCCAACAAGTCTCCTCAAAGTATTTACTCATTTGCCCAGTATTTAGATATACATAATGTAGTTTCCCAACTGTTTCTCCAAATCTCTGTGAAGACAAATCTTCTAACTAGACTGGCATATTTTCATACTAATTTTTTGACTTTAAGCTGAGGATGCATAGAAAAATATTACATTGAAAAGATAGTTGGGATAAGTTTTTTTTTTCCTTTTAGTGTGCTTATAATGTTTATTCATATTCCAAGTCAGAATTTATTTCCCTTATTAGTTTATTTGTTTTTAAATACTAATAGCATGCTTCCAAAAGTCAAAACCACATGTAAAGTTATAGTGGGAGAAATGCCACACCCTAACAATCTCTTCCACTTTGTGGATATCCACTCCTGTAGGTAACCAATCTCTTTAGTTCCTGTTTTATCCTTCGTATTTTTCTTTTTGTGTTCATAAACAAAATTAAGATATATTTCCTATTCATCCTTTCTTACACAAAATACTGTTGCTTAGCATCCATTCTCTTGTAGTTTTTTATGTGAAAGTATGTACGGAAATCACATCACTATAGCTCAGAGATTTTTGTTATTTAAAAAAAAGTTTCACACTGCTCCATGATGAGGATGTACTATATATAGTTCATTCAAATTATTTCCTATATATGAGTTGCTAGGTTTCCAATATTTTGCAAATACAATAATTGCTATAAGGAATATGCAAATGCCACTGTATTTTCTTCTCACAGAGGTTTATCTTTCAAGTAAGTGGGTCAACAGACAAATGCTTACTTTGTTTTATTGGTACTGTCAAATTCCTATCCATAATGTTGCAACAATTTGAATTCCCTTCAGCGTGTTTTTTCTTGGTCCTGACAACAGAATTTGTTGTCAAGCTTCAAAATTGTTCCTAATAGATGATAAATGATATTACTGTGTAGTTTTAATTTTAATTTCTATAATTCTTAGTAAAGTTGAATATTTTTAAATAATTGATATTCTAATATATTTTCATGTGTTGCCTATTATTGGCTATTGGCTATATTTCCTCCGTTTTTTTTTTTAACCTTAATTTTTAAGAGTTTTGTACATATTAGAGAAAATGTATTTTATGTACTATTTATGTTACAAATATATTCCATCATTGCCAGTTGACTTTGGAATTAGCTTATAGTGTTTTATTTTATTTCTTTTTTTGATAAGTAAAATATTTACATGTATTTAAACATATCATTTTTATTGCTTCTGCACTGGGCCATAGTTAGAAAGTCTTTCCCTACACTTATAAAAAAATTTACCAATATTTTCTCCTTCCACTTGGAGGTTTTTGTTTGTTTGTTTTGTTATGTTTTATAATATGTGGAGCTTATTCCTGTGAACTGTAACCTATGGTATCTTTTTTCCAACTGGCTGCGCAGTTGTTTCATTAAAAGTCCATTTATGTTCCAGTGATTTCAGATGCCACCTTTATAATATAATAAATTTCCCTTGATTGACACTTAGATTCATTTCTGGACTTCCTGGTCTATTCCACTGGTCTATACATACACCAGTACACAGTATTTTGATCAGAGTGGCTTTAGAGAGTTTTAATTTCTGATAAGTTTTGTTCCCCAATGTTTTTAGTTATCCTAGTTATTCTTAAAAAATTGTAACCAGTCTGTCCAGGTTTATAAATATTTGTAGACATTTTTATCAGAATTATTTCAAATTCATGTAATTACTTAGGGGAGAACACTCAGTTTCATGATGTTAAATCATCCTATTCAATACTAAGATATTTCTTTCCATTTGTTCAATTCTAAGTCTCTGTCTTTTGGATGTGTTTTAAAGATTTCTTCATATATGGATAAAATGTTTCTCTTTATGTGTACAGTTTTCTCTATTATTATGGCATATAACAGATTGTATCTTATGTAAAATAAGGCTCTTGATTTCTCTACATTAATCATATATTGATACATTGGTAAATTATTTTATTTTTGAGTCAAAGTTTTTGAGCTTTTCAGGTATACTATCCCTTGAAAGACAGGCCTGGCAATCTGCTTCCAAAAGGTTACTGTCTTAAAAATCTTATGGAGCAGTTGTACTTGAACACATAAAGACACCAGGAGTTGGAATTGACTTGATGACAACTGACAGCAACAACAGTAAATTACATCCTGATAAATAGAGATATTTGTAATTCCTGTTGTTCAATTAGGTGTTCTAATTTCTTTATCATTTCTAATTGTATTGGCAGATATCTTCAATACAGTGTCAAATATTAGTGGTCTTAGCATCTTTAACCTTTGTCTATTATAGTGGAAACGTCACTGTTTCGTCATTAAGTAAAATGCTAGTTTTATGAGTAATTTATTAGTTTTTATTGTATTAAGTAAGTATCAGTCAATTTGCATTTTGTTAAGTATGTTTATTAAGAAGTGGGTATCTAGTTTTCAAAGGCTACTTCAGCATCCCTGGAGATAATTGTATGTTTATTTCCTCCTTCAATATATTAATGGTACGTTATATTAATAGACTCCCATGTGTCTGTCAGTTTGTTGTACTGTGGGGGCTTGTGTGTTGTCATGATGCTTGAAGCTATGCCACCAGTATTCAGATATTAGCAGGGTAAACCATGGATGACAGGTTTCAGCTGAGCTCCCAGACTAAGACAGACTGAGAAGAAGGAGTCGGCAGTCAACTTCTGAAAAGAATTATCCAGTGAAAACCTATGAATAGCAGTGGAACATTGTCTGATTTAATGCCAGAAGATGAGCAGCCAGGCTGGAAGTCACTCAAAAGATGACTGGGGAAGAGCTGCCTCCTCAAAGTAGAGTCAACCTTAATGACATGGATCGGGTAACACTTTTGGGACCTTCATTTGCTGATGTGGCATGACTCAAAATGAGAAGAAACAGCTGCAAACATCCATTAATAATTGGAACCTGGTAACAGATGTATGAGGAAATGCTCACAATCATTAGCCATCAGAGAAATGCAAATCAAAACTACAATGTGATTCCATCTCACCCCAACAAGACTGGCATGAATCCAAAAAACACAAAAACAATAAACTTTGGAGAGGTTGTGGAGAGACCGGAACACTTATACACTGCTGGTGGGAATGTAAAATTGTGCAACTTCTTTGGAAATCAATTTGGCACTTCCTTAAAAAGTTAGAAATAGAACTACCGTACAATCTAGCAATCCCACTCCTTAGAGAACTAAGAGCCAGCACACAAACAGATATATGTACACCCAGGTTCATTGCAGCACTGTTTACAATAGCAAAAAGATGGAAGCAACCAAGGTGTCCATCAACCAGTGAATGGATAAATAAATTATGGAATATTCACACAATGGAATACTATGCATCGGTAAAGAACAATGATGAATCTGTGAAACATTTCATAAAATGGAAGATTCTGGAATGCATTATGCTGAGTGCAATTAATTGCAAAAGGACAAATATTGTATGAGACCACTATTACAAGAACTCGAAATAGTTTAAAGAGAGAAGAAAATATTCTTTGATGGTTACAAGAGTGAGGAGGGAGAGAGGGAGGGAGAGGAGGACTTACTAATTAGATAGTAGACAAGAACTAATTTAGGTGAAGGGAAGGACAACCCACAATACAGGAGAGGTCAGCACAAGTGCACTAAACTAAAAGCGAAGAAGTTTCCTGAATAAACCAAACACTTCAACAGCCAGTGTAGCAAGTGTGGGAGTTTGGGGACCATGGTTTCAGGGTCATCTAGGTCAATTAGCATAATAAAATCTATTAAGAAAACATTCTGCATCCCATTTTGGAGAACGGCATCTGAGGTCTTAAAGGCTAGCAAGCGGCTGTCTAAGATGTAACAATTGGTCTCAACCCACAAGGAGCAAAGACGAATGAAGAACACAAAGACACAAGGTGAGTACGAGCCCGAGTCAGAATGGGCCACGTAAATCAGAGGCTACATCAGCCTGAGACCAGAAGGACTAGATTCTGCCTGGCTACAACTGATGACTGCCACCAAAGGGAGCACAACAGAGAACCTCTGAAGGAGCAGGAGAGCAGTGGGATTAAAAAAAAAAAAAAAAAAGTGGGATACAGACCTCAAATTCTCTTAAAAAGACCAGACTTAATGATCTGAGACTGGAGGAACCTCAAAGGTCATGGTCCCTGAACCTTCCATTGGCCCAAGACAGGAACGATTCCCGAAGCTAACTCTTCCGACAGGGATTGGAATGGAATATAAGACAGAAAATGATACTGGTGAGAAGTGGGCTTCTTGGATCAAGTAGACACATGAAACTATGTGGGCAGCTCCTGTCTGGAGGGTAGAAGTGAAGGCTGAGGAGGACAGAAGCCGGCTGAATGAACACGGAAATATAGGGGGGAGAGGAGTGTGCTGTCTCATTAGGGAGAGGGCAACTAGGAATATATAGCAAGGTGTATATAAGGTTTTGTATGTGAGACTGACTTGATTTGTAAACTTTCTCCCAAAGAACAATAAAAATATTTTTAAAAAATCCTCACAACTAGACCAATGATCAATAACATGAAAAATAGACAAAAGATTTAAAAAAAAAAAAAAATTGGAACTTGGAAAATACAAAGTATGAATCTAAGAAAATTGGAAATCCTCAAAAAATGAAATGGAATGCATAAACATCAATATCCTAGGCATTAAAAAAAAGGCATTAGTGAGATGAAATGGACTGGTATTGGCCATTTTGAATCGGACAATCATATATTCTATTATGGTGGGAATGACAACTTGAAGAGGAATGGTGTCACATTCATCATCAAAAAGGACATTTCAAGATGTGTCCTGAAGTACAATGCTGGCAGTGATAATATCCATACACCACACCTACAAGGAAGACCAGTTAATATGACTATTATTGAAATTTATGCACCAACCACTTTTTTTTTTTATGCACCAACCACTAATGTCAAAGGTGAAGAAATTTATGATTTTTATCAGCTTCCGCAGTCTGAATTTGATTGAACATGCAATCAGGATGCAGTGATAATTACTGGTGATCAGAATGCAAAAGTTGGAAACAAAGAAGAAGGATCAATAATGGAAATATGGCCTTGGTGAAAGAAACAATGCCAGAGATCGAATGATAGAATTTTGCAAGACCAACAACTTCTGCATTGCAAATACATTTTTTTCACCAACATAAATGGTGACTATACACATGGACCTCGCCAGATGGAATACACAGGAATCAAATGACTACAGCTGTGGAAAGAGACTGTGGAAAAGCTCAATATCATCAGTCAGAACAAGGCCAGGGGCCAACTGTGGTACAGACCGTCAATTCCTAATATGAAAGTTCAAGTTGAAACTGAAGAGAATCAGAGAAATTTCACCAGAGCCAGTGTATGAACTTAGTATATCCCACCTGAATTTAGAGATCTTCTCAAGAACAGATTTGACTCTTTGAACAATAATGACCAAAGACCAGATGAGTTGTGGAATGACATCAAGGACTTTATACATGAAGAAAGAGGTCATTGAAAGGACAGGAAAGAAAGAAAAGACCAAGATGGATGTCAGAGACTCTGAAACTTGCTGTCAAACACCAAGCAGCTAAAGCAAAAGGAAGAAATGATGAAGTAAAAGAATTGAATGGAAGATTTCAAAGGGAGGTTCAAAAAGACAAAGTAAAGCATTATAATGATTTGTGTAAAGAGCTCGAGATAGAAAACCAAAAGGGAAGAACACGCTCATCATTTCTCAAGCTGAAAAAACTGAAGAAAAAATTCAAGGCTCAAATTACAACAGTGAAGGATTCTATGGGGAAAATATTAAACAAAGGCCAGAAGCATGAAAAGAAGATCGAAGGAATGTACAGTCAACGTCCAACCATTTCAAGAGGTAGCATATGATCAGGAGCCCATGATACTGAAGGAAGAAGTCCAAGCTGCACTGAATGCACTGGCGAAAAACAAGGCTCCAGGAATTGACAGAATATCAATTAAGATCTTTCAACAAATGGATGCAGTGCTGGAAGTGTTCACTTGTCTATGCCAAGAAATTTGGAAGACAGTTACCTGGCCAACCAACTGGAAGAGATCCATATTTATGCCTATTCCCAAGAAAGGTAATCCAACCGAATGTGGAAATTATCAAACAATATCATTAATACCACATGCAAGTAAAATTTTGTTGAAGATCATTCAAAAGCAGGTGCAGCAATATATCAACAGGGAAATGCCATAAATTCAGGCCAGATTCAGAAAAGGATGTAGAATCATTGCTGATGTCAGATGGATCCTTGCTAAAAGCAGAGAATACCGGAAGGATATTTACCTGTGTTTTATTGACTATGCAAAGGCATTCAACTGTGTGGATCATAACAAACTATGGATAACATTGCAAAAAATGGCAATTCCAGAACACTTAACTGTGCCCATGAGGAACCTGTACATAGTTGAAGAGGTAGTAGTTCGGACAGAACAAGGGAATACTGAGCGTTTTAATGTTGGAAAAGGTGTGCATCAGGGTTGTATCCTTTCACCATACCTATTCAATCCGTACGCTGAGCAAATAATTTGAAAAGCTGGACTGTATGAAGAAGAATGGGGTGTCATGACTGGAGGAAGGCTCATTAACTTCCCGAATTATGGTGATGACACAACCTTGCTTGCTAAAAGTGAAGAGGACTTGAACCACTTACTGATGAAGATCAAAGACCGCAGTCTTCAGTATGGATTACATATCAACATAAAGAAAACAAATATCCTGACAACTGGACCAATGAGCAACATCTTGATAAACGGAGAAAAGTTTGAAGTTGTCAGGGATTTCTTTTTATTTGGATCCACAATCAACACCTATGGAGGCAGCAGTCAAGAAATCAAAAGATGCATTGTATTGGGCAAATCTGTTGTAAAAGGCCTCTTTAAAGTGTTGAAAAGCAAAGATGTCACTCTGAAGACTAAGATGTGCCTGACCCAAGCCATGGTATTTTCAGTCGTATAGTATGCATGTGAAAGCTGGACAATGATTAAGGAAGACTGAGACGAATTGATGGCTATGAATTGTGGTGTTGGCGAAGAATAGTGAATATACAATGGACTGCCAAAAGAATGAACAAATCTATCTTGGAAGAAGTACAACCAGAATGCTCCTTAGAAGCAAGGATGGTGAGACTGCATCTTACATACTTTGGACATGTTGTCAGGACGGATCAATCCCTGGAGAAGGACATCATGCTTGGTAAAGTACAGGGTCAGTGGAAAAGAAGAAGACCCTTAATGAAATGCATTGGCACAGTGGCTGCAACAATGGGCTCAAGCGTAACAATTGTAAGGATGGCACAGGACAGGGCAACGTTCTGTTCTGTGGTACCTAGGGTTGTTTTGAGCCAGAACTGACTTGATGGCACCTAACAACAGCAACAACATATTAATAGATTCTGTAATATTGAACCAAGCTTGCATTATTGGAAAGAATGCCACCTGTGGGGCAGTTCTATTCTGTTCTATAGGGTCGCTATGTTTCGGAATCAACTCGACGGCACTGGGTTGTTTTGGTGCATGGTGTATTTTCTTAAAATGATATTTAATTCTGTTTATTAAATTTTTCTTTAGGTTTTTAAATCAATATTAGTAAATGCTAGTAGTTTGTAATTTACATTTTTGTGTTTTTGGTGGGGTTGTGTGAATTTTATTTTATTGTTGTTGTTCTACTTGCTTTTTTGTAGGACCCTAAAAGTTTTCCACTTTTGTCTTCCAGTCTCATCATCACTGCATCTCCAATGACTGTCTCTCTCTTTCTTTTACCTTTTTTTCCCCCTAGTCTTTATGCCTCTCAAAGATTACTACCAGGGATTGTGTCTACTTTTATTTCCCTTCCTTGCAATTGGTGCTCTGGTTAACCAGGTTTCTTTTTCAGTATTTTATACACAAAATAGAATTTCTCTTGCTGTTCTCTTTTCTATTCTGAGGTTTTTATTTTTAACTTATAAGTATTTGATTGTTTGTAGTTTTCTTTTCTTCTAGTACCCTGAGTGTCAGAGTTTTGTGTGGTTGTGTGGGTGGTTCTGAAGGATCTGCATTTGTTTAGACAATGCATGAAGAGATGCAGATTGTGGTAGCCACCATTTTCATGGCCACCAGCATTCTCTCGAGAATTTCTGCATGAAAAATTTTCTGCGTTAAAGTTTTAAAACACGTAAAGTAACTATGTTTTTAAAAAATTTACTCAGAATAATGTCTAACAATGATTATATAATAAAATGAAGTAAAATAAAGCTTGTAAAATGTACTGTGGAAATTTCATTATATCACCATGTAAGTTTCTTGTTTGTTTGTTTACTTCATTGGTGAGAATTAAGCCTCAAACCAGCCTATACAGAAACAGTATCAAAAAAAGAGAATTATTTTTATTTTGTAGAGTGGTGAGTACCCCTTCCTGCCATGCTGGAGAACAGGCTTTGATTACCTGATGGGGAGACAGGAGCCCTGGAGGTACAGTGGTTAAGAGCTGCTTTTGGCAGTTTGAATCCACCAGCCTCTCCTTGGAAACTCTTTAGGGCAATTCTACTCTGTCCTACAGGGTTGCAATGAGTCGGAACTGACTGGAGGGCAATTGTTTTGTTTTGTTTTTCAACCCACTTAAGAAGTTCTCATCAACACTGAATTATTAGCACATAACCTAAAGCAGAGCCTCAAAACGTAAGTTCCATGTACAATTACAGCATTCTCAAAGGGTGAATATTTTTTTCTAAGATGTTGAAACAAAGGGCAGAAAGTTATGTCACTAGAATATTAGCTTGAGATCTTAGAAAAGTTCCAAAGCACGGAATTAAAGTTGTCTCTGGGATATGCCCCAGCTTTGCACTAAAATGATGTATACAGAAGAAATAGGTTTGATGAAATCAGTCCCGCCTTTCAACTTTTTTCTTTTACTGTTAAAATGACTACTGTATAGAATAAATTTAGATGTCAAATTCTTTTAGCATCATGCATTTATTCACTTTTATTTCTCATTTGAACCATTATTCTCCCTCATGTACCAATTTATTCATATATGGGACTCAAATGTTGAGAGCAATGACAACTATATTCATGAACTCCCTCTATGTATAAATGTATAGATAACCATTTAACCTTTAAATATCTGAATAATCACTCAGCAAGCCAAAGGCATAGATGTCACCAGTTTTAATGCACACACTGATTTGCTTTTGGTTTTTATCACTTACAACCATTAAGAATTGAAAGGATAATTTATCTTGAAGGTTGAAGCATGTGTCTTTTAACTAAGTGTTATCTTGGGACAAAAAAAGGAACCATAAACAGATGGATTAGTTCTTTGTGCACTAAATCTAAAGGGTACCGAGCTGCGTGATATGTTCTATTTTGCTTTTGTCCCTAGCTCAAGGTCACTGGTGGAGAACAGCAATTTCTCTCTGAAAGTCTCATACCCTAGGAATGTAAATTTTGTTATTACTATGCTACCTTTATATTAATTTTTGTTTTTCTGCCATTATGTAGAAAATTGTATTAATTATATTTATATTTATATTTATTGCTTTTTCCATGTTTTATGTATTTTTAATGAGTTACCTTATTAAAATAATATTCAATAAAACTGGGCAAAGGCATAGTGGTAAGAGTAAAAGAAAATAACACTTATTGAGAACATGTATTGAATATTATGCACTTAAAATAAGCTAGCACATTTAATACCTATGTTCCCTCTATAATTTGATAATTTATGTCAGTTTTAGAGATGAAGAAAAGAAGGCTATATACTCTATATAACTTACATAAGGCTATACTTTCTCTTTTGGGTAAAATAGCCCAGATTATATACCAGGAATATGTGACATTTTCTATAACTTGATATGTAGTACAATATTAAGGTATCTATAGAAAATTCCAAACCAAGAGATTATATAATATCTCCAAAAATATGGTTATAATACACTATGAACTATTGTGAGTATGATATTGGCAAAGGAATAGATACATAGATCAATGCAACACAGTCGAGAATCCAAAAATAGACCCACATATATATGGCCAATTGATTTTGTACAGAGGCAAAGGTAATTCAATGGAGAAAATAAAATTTTCAACAATTGATGCTGGAACAATTGTACATCCATGGGTAAATAATGAAACTCAACCTAAACCTTGCAGCTTATCTAATAATTTAGTCAAAGTGGATCATAAATCATTATAAATTGAAAAATTATTTTAAAAAAACGGAAGAGAAAATAGAAGAAAGTTCACATGGCTTTGGATTAGACAAAGCATTCTTAAGTGTGACCCCAAGCTACAGACTTGAAGAAAATATTTGCAAATCATATAGCAAACGACTTATATTCAGAATATACACTGAACTCTCAATAAACACCTCAATTAAAAGATGAATGGAAGATTTAAACAGACACTTCATCAAAGTGGACATACAAAAGGTAAACAACAAAAAAGCACATAAAGAGATCTTCAATATTATTAGTCAATAAGAAAATAAAAACCAAAACCATAATAAGATAACACTACGACATGTTCTGGGATGGCTAAAATCAATGCTATTGGAAATATCAATTTTTCAATATTAAATATATTTAATATATCAAAATATCAATGATAGCAAGGATGCACAGCAATAGGAACTCTCATGCATTGCCAGTGGAAAGGGCAGGTAGTACATCTAGTCTGGAAAACAGTTTTATAATTTCTTACAAAGATAAACATATACTTAAACGCTGACCCAGTAATTCTACTCCTAGTTATTTACCATAGTGAAAGAAAAACTCGTGTTCAGATAAAAACTTGTACACGAATGTTCATGTAATCGTAAGTGCTAAATTTAGAAACATCCCAAATATTCTACAAGTGAATGGATAAACAGCTGTGGTACAGCCATACAATGGAATACTACTCAGCCAAAACAGAAACAAACAAAAAATGGATTATTGTTGAGCATAATAACTTGAAGGAATCTCGAAGGCATTATTTAAAGTGAAAGAAGCCAATCTCAAAAGGGCACATACTGTGTAATTCCATTTATATGACATTCTCAAAAAGAAAAATCTATAGTGACAAAAAAGAGATCAATATCAGGTGCTAGCGGTAGGGTGGCGTGACCACAAAGGAATAGCACAGGTGGTGTCTGGGTGTGATGGATCTGTTTGTATCATGATTTGTGTGGTTACATGCATCTGCACACATGTTAAATTCATAGAACTGCATACAAGTACATATATTATAAACAACCAATAGTGGCCTACAGAAGAGTCAACACTCACACACACACACACACAAAAACCTGTTGCCATTGAGTCGATTCTGACTGGTAGCAACCTATAGGACAGGGTAGAACTGCCCCATAGAGTTTCCAAGGAGCGCCTGTTGGATTTGAACTGCTGACCTTTTGGTTAGCAGCTGTAGCACTTAACCACTATACCACCTCGGTTTCCAAAAGAGTCAATAGATGGTGTCAATGGTTCCAAATTTATTAACCATAGAAAGAGATTTTGGATATATCTCAGGCTATTATAGGAAATAATAAGACCATATGAAAAAAATATTCTTTAAAAAATATCAGTGAGAAGGTATTAGAGACACACAAAGCTAAGAAACTAATTATGTAAGCAAACCAAGAGCAATTACTGCGCTTATGTTAATGTTTATTACCTAGTCAAAATTAAAAAAATCTCCAATTTTCTCTAAAATACTAGATGTTCCTGTGAGATAATTCTGATATTCAATTTTTTAAACTTACAATAACAGCTTATTCATGTGTAAATTGAATACGGATATAGGTTATTGTTATTTTTTTTTCTTAAAGAAGTTTACCTTTTAAAATAAATTTAGTATACTATAAGCAATATTATTTAAAAGAGTTAAGGCATTTTCAGGTGATTTTCTTCTGTTGATATATGTAATAATAATTTTAATGTTAGAACATTATTATAAGAAAGAGTCCATACATTTCCTAATGTTTGAAATGGCTTAGTTTAGCAGCCTAGATATTATTTCAGTAAATTGGTCAAGAATACTTTAGTAGCAATTCTATTTAAAAGTAAGTTATTTTAAAGTTTAGAATTTGACATAACAACTAAATTATCTTTCATTTAAGTAATTCAAGGAGTCTCCGTATGGTACAAATGGTTAAGCACTAAACTACTAGTGACAGGTTGGTAGTTCAAACCCAAGCAGAGGTGCCTCAGAAGAAAGGCCTGGAGATCTACTTCCAAAAGGTCACAACCTTGAAAATTCTACGGAGCAGTTCTATTCTGTATACATGGGGTCGACACGAGTTGGAATCAATAGCAAGTAACAATAACAACAACCAACAACAAGGACCACCACCAACAACAACAATCAACAGCAATGACCATCAACAACAACAACAACTGATAAAAAGAACTAGCAACAACCAACACAAACCAACACCAACAATATAAGCTTTCTAAATAAGTTCACTGCCACAATAAAAAAGATCTGTTGGACAATTTTAAATTCTTAGCATCCCCTTCCACTTTGAAAAGAATCTTGGTTTAGACAGCATATTGTTTGTTTGCCAGTACTTAGAGAAGTTAGGAGCTTTCTTCTTTTAATATGACCCATAGTATTAATTCATCTCATACAATGTTTTATTTCTTCCCTCTATCTGGTTAAAACCGTCTCTACATTTACTTGAAATTCACCTTCACTATTGTATCTTTTTTTTTCTCTGACCTCTTTGTCCTTTGCTAACAGTGATCAGATGTTGCCTAATATTGTCCTTTCCTGTTATTTATTTTGTCTTAGTAAATAATTTGAATGTTTCTTCAGAGCAAGGAAGATTATTTTATTTCTTCTGTTTAGAGTCACAGGACATATCTAAGAAATTCTTACAGTGTACACTAATCCTGATGAATTTATAATGATTCACCAGTTAATTGTAGGAGAGTAATATCATTTCATCCCCTGGGATACCACTTAGTAAATTAGAAAACAATAAATACTAAATTGAAGAGAAAATGCTACTGTCCTGACACTCAAAATATATATACCTCTTTCAAATATGTTCTATTTTTAGTAAGTTAAGCTGCTTAAGAGCTGAGAGCTGCCCTGTCCTATTATAGAGAGATTTCCTCAGCTTGCTAGAATAAGTCCTGAGAGTCAGCCAATTGACTTGGCTCTTGTCATGTAGAAATTTAGCAAGCTCCAAGTTAGAAGACATGTGTCACATTACAAGGATACGTGCATAGCATCCACATGTCAAGTTTCTCATTGTAGGACAAAACACAATGGGAACTAATGAAGAAGGGACCATTCCTGTACAAGTATCTAAGCTTTAGTTTGATACAACAAAGAAGAAGTCTGGTAGGAAAAGAAAAAGACTTGAGTTCTCTCATATATATTAGAAATCTCATAAATTCAAAAAGCATAAATATTTTTCAAATAAAAATTAAGAACCATGCAGCCTAACTTGTTCATCTTCACCCCTGATTGTTATGGACTCCCAGAAGAAGAAACAAAATTGTCTTGAAAGAAGTACAGCTAAAATGTTTCTTAGAAGGAAGGATGGCAAGGCTATGTCTCATGTACTTTGGACATGTTATCAGGAGGGATCAGTCCCTGGAGAAGGACGTCATGCTTGCTAAAGTAGAGGGTCAGCGAAGAAGAGGAAGACCCTCAATGGAATGGATTGATACAGTGACTGCAACAATGGGCTCAAGCATAACAGCAATTGTGAGGATGGCGCAGGACCGGGCATTGTTTTGTTCTGTTATTCACAGGGTCACTAGGAGTCAGAACCAACCTGATGGCACCTAACAATAACAACAACCTGATCGTTAAAGTTTAACTTCCCTTAGTAGCCAGCAGACTTAGCAATACCTAGTGCTTACTATGAAAAGGGAAGAAAGGTCTCCAGATGTTTGAGACTGTCTTTTTTTTGGTGTTTATTTTTTGATAGAAATACAATGTTACCTCTTATAAAGGTTTTAAGTTTCTTGAGAATAGTACTTATTCATCCTTGAATTGTCTGACAACATTCTGTGAAGAGTAGATAACAAAATTTTATTGAATGGATGGGAAATACGTAAAGTATAACTTTCAGGAAATGGATATAAAAATAGTAAACATCTAAATAAATAAATAGAATCTTAACTCTTGCCTTTATATCAAATCATAAGCTTATTCCCAGTTACACACCGCTCTAAGACGTGTCTTGAAAGGTGGAAAACTGTTGAGGAGAGGCAGAATGCATAATATGATAGCTTTGCACTGGGGGACACAGTGAGGTAAGGGGTTTTGAAGTGAGCCTTGAACAATAAACTTAGGCTTGAGGAACAAGTTATTTTAGTTAATTCATAGTCACTTTTTCCAGGTCCAAGTGTTCCTGGACAAGTTTTTGCCTGGAAACAGATTATTCAATACAAAGATAAAGTATGGCTAACCACAGGAGGACAGGAAAATATGCTTGGTCCCAGTATTGTTTTGAGTAGGGACAGGAGAGTATCTTGGTTCTAGTTTTCATTATTATATTTGTGTTGTTCCTTCTTATCCCTCTGTTCTGCACTCATTTTCTGAATCCTCTTTATACTTGGATAATTTCTTCTATTTATTCCCTTGTCTAACCTTGAACTCATCATCTTCTGTAATTCATACTTGTGTCTAGAAGGAATTCTAAGGGTTAATGCTTTCAGTGGAAACCCTGGTGGCATAGTGGTTAAGAGCTATATCTGCTAACCAAAAGGTCAGCAGTTCGAATCCACCAGGTATTCCTTGGAAACTCTATGGGGCAGCTCTACTCTGTCCTATAGGGTTGTTATGAGTTGGAATCAACTTGACCGCAACGAGTTTTTTTTTCATGTTCTCAATTGGTAAACCTATTTTCCACAGCATTTAATCAGCTATCTACTTTCTCCAAGGTATTTTAAGCCTTGCAGTTATGTTTTTGTTTACATTTTTGTTTTTTAAAAATAAAGCA
Organism: Loxodonta africana; assembly: GCF_030014295.1. NCBI lineage: Eukaryota > Metazoa > Chordata > Mammalia > Proboscidea > Elephantidae > Loxodonta > Loxodonta africana. The sequence goes on from NC_087342.1 coordinate 166,150,471, forward strand.
GTGTTCCCTGATCTCAGACATTCTAACACATTAAATGATGGTATCATTCAGTTAACCATCCAAACTGCATACCTTTGTGTTATGTTAAAGCTATCCCTGATGATAATCACAAAGACAGGAAATCATATTTGAATTTGTAACATGATAATGAATTTAGATTTTTTAAAAAATGTTCCATTTTAATGTGCATTAGGCTTTGCAATGCTCAAAATTCTGATTAAAGAATCAGAGTTGTAAAATGAAGAGTTCTTGTCACTAAATTTTTAATCGTTTCATTATATCTGCCCATAAGAAATTTTGAAACTTGTTTTTCCCCTCAAAGATCTGTATTTTTCAGTAGACAGAATACTGAACTAATAAGGAACACAATACTGTAGAATCAATCACTTCTCCTGAATATTTTATAGAAAAAAATAATAGCAACCTGAGGCCGATTTTAATATTATGGAAACAAATAATACATTTTAAAATATTATGCTAAGATTTCTAAATATTTTTTAAATAACCACATTTGTTGGCCAGAACTAATGATTAAATTTCAATATGTATTCCTAACATCACTGCTTTGAATTCTTTAACACAGTCTTTTACTTTAAATGCTGAGGGGGAAGAAATATTGCTCAATCTGCCACCATTACATTTCCATTACACTGCACCGTACTGCTTTCCAGCTTTATTTTGTCCCAATGGAGCATTTTATTTTATGGCAGGTGAAACGTGTGTCACTATTTCTTTCTGGCCCCGTAGCTGACTAGCTTTCTAATGCAACAGGGTCATCATACTCATGGGAAAGGGGACCTATCTTAATGACTTTACTGCCAAGAAAAACAAACCAAATCTGCTTATTGAACATATTCAATTGCTTGTAAAAGCAGAACAGAGGCAACAATACACTGAACTATAATATCATTTTCTCAGAATTATCAGATCACGTGTGCAAGTTTATTCAACTAGAAGGTTCCTGAAAAAAAATAGGTACATATTATATTCATACTCATATTGTTAAATCTATGTCTGGAATCTAATAAAAATAAAACCTACGAAAGGCATGTTAAAAAAAAAAAAAAAAACTGGGAAAATATGGCATATAATGAGGAGAAAAATAATCAGTTGATCCAGTCCTTAACAGAGGTGTATATATCTGAGTTCCATTTAGTGGGTGATTAGTAGAGTACAGAGAGGAGGCTAGAAGAAGCTGGGTCAAGAGAAATGAAAGATAATTCTTTCTTTTAGGCATTTTTTGGAATGTACAGCCATAATAGGAACAACCATAGAGACATATTGAGTATCAATTCATTTTGAAAAAGTTGCAGCAGAGGTTCCCAAGAAAGCACACAGCAAGAAGTTATGTGTCTTGGCTCCAGGTTCTGAATATTAGAACTTCCCTTACAGAAAGATTTGGAGTGAGCAGTGTACATATCCGGACTCAATAAAAAGATAATTATATTCTTTTACATTTTCAACAATCCAAAAAATGGCTTGAGAAATAATGGGAGGTTGCTGGTGTGGTGTAACTTGGGTTAGAGATATGTCCAAGTACCTGTTGTTTCCAAGGTATGAGTTACAACAGAAACAGTCTATGAAGGAAAGCAGTGTCAAAACCAAGGCCCAAAGCATTTATCTGACATGAGCAGGTTATGCTATAGCATATAAAATATACAAGATATAAAATCTGAGGGATTAAATATTTACTATGTCAAAATTCATAAAGCATAAACTTACTGACGACAATGATACTTTTCTGCTTAGCAGATGGTATTAGCAGCATTTTTCTAAACCAAAATATAAATTGTAATTTCTGATCCTATATGAAATTCGAGCCCTGGTGGCACAGTGATTAGGACTTCAGCAACTAACCAAAAGGTCAGCAGTTTGAATCCACCAGCTGGTCCTCGGAAACTCTATGGGGCAGTTCTATTCTGTCCGATACGGTCACTATGAGTCGAAATCGACTCGACCGCAATGGGTTATATTAAGTTAAAAATTTCCTCTAGAACAGAATTAATTTAAAATTCCTACTTAATGTCAGAATTCACAGTATTTTGAAGTATATTTTTCAAATACTACTCAGAGTATGAACTAAAGGATTTTACTGACAATAAGTAAATAACCTTAATACAGGTCAGTTTTTATTTTGTATGTGAATTTTTTGAGAAATAAATCAATAAAGGTCATCGAATAAAAGGTATAAGCAAAGAAACAAAAGAATCACATACACAGCACATAATTATTTAAGTTAATCTGAGATGGTGTAAATGAAAAACAACAGAAAAATGATAAACATAAACCTAATCACCTAAATGAAGCACTGGTGGCACAGAGGTTAAAAGCTCAGCTGCTAACCAAAAAAGTCAGCTGTTCAAATCTGCTAGCCGGCCACTCACTGCAAACCCTATGAGACAGTTCTACTCTGTCCTATATGGTTGCTATGAGTTGAAATGGACTCAATGGTAATGTTTTTTTTCTTTTTTTTAAAGCATCAAATAATGTCACTAACTGTTAAAAGTCTAAACATCTTAATTAAAAATGGAGATTGTCAGATTCGATAAAAATGCAAAATCCCCTTTATATATGAAGACACCAATAAAAGTATAATGTGGAAAACACTACTAAAGGAAAGCTGGAGCTGCTATATTAACATCAAAATAACAGATTTGAAGGCAAAGAATATTCCCTCTGAAAAAAATAGTGATTTCAGAGTGATAAAGGGATCAATACATCAGGAGAACACAAAAATCCTAAATGTTTGCGCACCTAATAACAGAGCTTTAAAATACATGAAAAAAGACTTATAGAACTGCAGGAACTCTGGTAGCGAGGTGGTTAAGAGCTCAGCTGCTAACAAAAACGTTGACAGTTTGAATTCACCAGTTGTTCCTTGGAAACCCTATGGGGCAGTTCTATTCTGTCCTATATTGGTGTTATTTTTAAAGATGGAGAACAGATGAGCATATTGAGGATACACTGTGTTGGAAGTCGCTATTACCTACAGGGTCACTGTGAGTTGGAATTGACTCGAAGCCAACGAGGTTGGTTTGGAGTGGCTTATAGGACTGCAAGGAGAAATAGACAAATTCAAAATTATGATGGGAAGTGTCAAGAACCCTCTCTTAATAATAAAATATGTGCATAGAGAATAAGCAAATAACAAGACTTGGACAAATCTATCCACCAGTATGACCTAATTGACTTTTATAAAACACTCTATTCAATAGCAAAATAAAAAAGATGGGAGAACAAGAAAGGAAGCTTTCTCTACTACTTTCAAACACTTGTAACAGTCTCAGGCAATTTCTTAAAATAAGAAAAGAAAGTGAGTTACCATATTGTGAAGGAAGATCTAAAAAAAAAAAAATTGCCACTGAGTCAATTCCAAAGAAGATATTATCTGTCTTTACTTGCAGGTAATATGACTATGACACAGAAAATTTGAGTGTTTGAGATAGCCTTGAATAGAGCACATAGAGACTGGATTAGATTTAAGATATTTAAAGACTTTAGAGTAATTAGGACTGGGTAATAGTTTTGCTTGCTAGGATTGACATGGTGGTTGCAACAATGGCCCCAAGCATGACAACGATTGTGAGGATGGCATAGGACCAGGCAACATTTCATTCTGTTATACATAAGGTTGCTATGAGTCAGAACCGACTTTATGGCACCTAACAACAACAACAGGTGGATATGGGTAAGAGAAAGAGGTAAACAATAATTCTCAGTGTTATGTATTGAAGAATTAGTGTTATTTTTGAAGATGGAGAACAGAGGAAAAGAACAGAGGAGCATACTGAAAATGCACTGTGTTGGAAATCTCTATGACCTACAGAGAATGGTGATAATCAGTAGATAGTTGAACACATGAGCCTTGAGAAAGCTGATATTTCATTTGCTATATTGTACTTTCCTAATTTAGAAAGACCTGACCTTGACCCCACTGAATAGATGGCATTTGTGCATGAAATGTGAGAGAGATAAATAGAATATCTGCTGTTCCAAATGGGTCTCTATATGTTTCATAGATAAATAAAAGGATTATAAATTATCTTTGCTACTGCTGTGGTTCCGTATCTAAATAAGTGCGTTTGAAGTGGATTTTAAAGCCATAACATGATTTCATAGCTAACTAAATAGCTGACTAAATGGATTTTGAGTTATAATTAATTACTACCATGATCATCATTCTTTCTGGAAATAAATTTAGAAATTATTTTAATGATTTGGCAGAAGTAGACCCTGCAATATTTATAATTATACAAAGATATAAAAACAGTGGCTAAGAAGATAGGCTCTGGAGCCAGAGTATTGGGTCTGGGTTTTATCTTGGACAAGTTATTTAATGTCTTCTGTCTCTCAATTCCTCACATAAAATCCAACTAATGTAGCTTATCTCCATGATAGTCCCCACTGATTTCCTCATTCTTAATATCTACTTCCCATTCTTCTAATTGAGAGGTGGGATATATTCTTCCATTCCCTTGGATGTGAGTTGATCTGTGACTAATTTGACCATAAAATTGCAAAGCGAGTTTTACCAGCTCCAAGCCTAGTCTTTAAGGCAGGATACACCTTACACTCTTGGAACTTTCTCTGGAGAAAAGCAACTGTCATCTATGACATCTAAACATCATGAGACTTCCTGCTGTGAGAGAGTCTAAGTTAAGCACATGGAGAGGCCACATGGTGGGAGAAATACCTGAAATTTTCCAGTTCTTCAGACATTCAAGTCTAGCTACAGACAGGTGAGTAGAGAAGCTTCCAGATAACTCCAATTGCAATTGCCATTGGACTACATCAGAGACCCCAGGTGAGAAACACCAGCTGGGTTTTGTCAACTTCCAACACCATTAGATATTATAATTAAATGATTTTGTTTTAAACCTCTACTTTGTGGGACAGTTTGTCAACAATACATAAGTAGAAAATACTTAACTTGATAAGAGTGGTGTGAAGATTAATTGAGCTAAAAAAAAAAAGCTAGCATTTATTGATCACTTATTCTATGCCAAGTTCTTCATTACTTTGCTGTATTAAATATTTCAAGTAATCTAATACATATAAAACACTTGGTGTAGTGTTAAATGTCATAGCAAGTTCTTTTTATGTGTTTGCGTTTATATTTGCATTATTATTAAATAGAACATTTTGCAAGAGACTCCAAATGGGATGTTAATTCAGGCTATTTCTACTTTGCTCAAATTTTATTTTTAGAAATAGCAAAGTGAAAACAATGTCTCAGGGATATTTAGAAATTAGTATTTTTAATTTTATGTTGAAAAGATAATCACTGGCAGGCAAATCATTGATCTAGTGTTCTGGGTGGGAGATTGTACTGGTTACTCACAATAGACATTAAAAAATCCACAAAAAGACAAGGGACCTATGAATTCTAAATTGCCTCTCAATGCGAACCTACCTATGAAAGCAAGACCACACAAGGGCACAAATTTAGCCAAGATCTTTTTGACTGAGACAATAATAACATTTTGAGTGCTTGAAGAAGCCATAGTAAAGAGTTAATAGAAATAGTGGAGTGAGAAAAATAAAAACATGAGAGTATGATTATAAACTATTGTGATGGTTAAGGTTGTGTGTTGACTTGGCTGAGCCATGATTCTCAGTGGTTTGGCGGTTGTGGTGTAATCAACTCCATGATGAGATCTGATATAATGTAATTACCTTCATGATGAGATCTGCTATGAGCAGTCAGTCAGTTGAAAGGGAGTTTACTTGGGGGTGTGGTCTGCATCCAACATACACGGACTTTCTGGTAAAGCTCACTGGCTTTTACTCTGCTCTGGAACCTGAATTTGTTCTTCATCATCTGACCTCTGGTTCTTGGGACTTGAGCCAGCAGCCTGCCATCTTACTTACTGATCTTGGATTCATCAGCCTCTGCATCAATGTGAGTCAGGAGGAGCCTCCAGCCTGACTCCTGACCCACAGACTTGGAACTTTCCAGCCTTTACAACCACGTGAGACATTTCCTTGATATAAATCTCTCTCTCTGTATATATATACTTCTTTGGTTTTGCTTCTCCAGAGAACCCAGCCTAAAATATTTGGTGCCAGGAGTGGTACTAGAGAAACAAAATTGTAAGGATGAGTTTTGTAAATTGGTTCTCAAGTCTGGTTAGTCTTAAAAATGTTGATGACTCTGCTTCCAGTGGTAAAGAGGGCACTGCTAATGCATGGCATGATGTGGCAAAAGAAATATGCAAAATATCACCACCAATAGATCAAGTATTGCTGAAAGACAAGTCTCTGGATGATCGCATGTTTGATACTTTTGTACAATTTTGTCAGAATGAGAAGTATAAAGAAGCTGGTTGGTTGGTCCTACTTTCACTAGACAAAATGGTGAAAGAAAGAGATGTCCTCACAACTTCAGAGTCAAAGCTCAAGTACCACATGAACTACCTCAAAGTTGTCACTTGTGCCCTGAAAGAAAGTCTTATTTCTTGTAGTAACAGAGCTGATATCGCCAAAAACCAAACACAGAGTCTTACTGTAAGAGTGGCTGAATTACAATGCCATTTGAATTCCCTACCTCGAATGATGTGTGAAGTTAAAGTGAGGGCATAGGAAGAAACGGAATCCTGAAATTTGGAATGGGCACACACGGGCAGATAAACAGGAAGCTGGGGACACTGAGTCCCTAAATTCTGTTGAACCGCTCCTGTCAACAAAGTCATTAGCCCCCCACCCTATCTGATGAGGTTAATTCACTGTGTCTGAAGAGCCTTTGTCTGAAATATCACATGGAACAGTATCTGAATAATTGCCTGTGGCATTGTCTGAGGAAGATGCCTTACAAGACATTGCTGAATGTTCTCAAAACACATCCCAGCCACCTATTTTTGCTTCTATACCTATAAAAAAAGTTGCTGTCAATTTTGATTCATAGCAACTCCATAACTAGAATTAAATCCCAGCGAGCCCCAAAAGCAGAAGTACAAAGTGTGACCCACAAGGAGATACACTGAATTTCAAAAGAACTGCTTTACTTATTTAATAGGTACAATCAGAACCCTGGAGATTATGTGTGGGGATGGCTATTAAGGGTGTGGGATAACGGTCCAAGGAACATAAAGTTGGATAAGTCTGAGTTTATGTATATGGGCCCACTAAGCACAGATTCTTCATTCACTGTTTCAGCTCAAGATGTTAGGAAAGGATCTAATAGTTTATTTTGTTGGCTTACTGAAGCATGGATTACTCAGTGGCCTAATCTAAATCAAGTTGAAATACCAGACCTGCCTTGGTATACTGTGGAATCCTTGAAGACTGCTGTGATTGTTATTTTATATAAGTCAGATTTGACAGTGGGACCTGCCCTAACTGAATTAAGACACCTAATTACAGTGACCACTACTTGTCTGCCAGTTTGTTCTACTGTGATAGCTTGTGTGTACTGTGATGTTGGAAGCTATGCCAGTGGTATATCAAATACCAGCGGGTCATCCATAGTGAGCAGTTATCAACAGAGCTTCCAAACTAAGACAGACTAGGAAGAAGGACTTGTCAGCCTACTTATGAAAAAATTGTCCAGTGAAAACCTTATGAATAGCAGTGGAACATTGTCGGATACAGTGCTGAAAGGTGAGACTCTCAGGTTGGGATGCATTAAAATATGATTGGGAAAGAACCATCTCCTCAAGGTAGAATAAACCTTAATGATGTGGATGGAGTCAAATTTTTGGGACCTTCATTTGCTGATGTAGCATGACTCAAAACGAGAAGAAACAGCTGAAAACATCCAATAATAATCAGGACATGGAATGTACAGAGTGTAAATATAGAAAATTGGAAGTCATCACGACTAAAACTGACAGCATAAAGATCAATATCCTAGGCATTAGTGAGCTGAAATGTACTGGTATTGGCCATTTTGAATCAGATAATCATATGCTCTACTATGCCAAGAATGACAAAAAGGAATAGGTTCAAGTTCATCTTCAAAAAGAATATTTCAAGATCTATCCTGAAGTGCAATGCTGTCAGAGAGAGGATAATATTCATATGCCTACAAGGAAGACAAGTTAATATGACTATTATTCAAATATACTCACTAACCACTAATGCCAAAATTAAGGAAATTAAAGGTTTTTACCAGTCTGAAACTGATTTAACATGCACTCAAGATGACTGGAATGTGAAAGTTGAAAACAAAGAAAAAGGTGATAAAAGCGACACTAGGCATTGCACAACAGAATTTTGCAAGACCAATGACATGTTCATTGCAAATAACTTCTTCAACAACATTAGCTGTGACTATACAAACTATCCACATAGACCTCACCAAATGGAAAACACAGGAAACAACCGGCTACATCTATGGAAAGAGACAACGGAAAACTCAATATCATCAGTGAGAACAAGACCAGAGGCCCATTGCAGAAGACTCAATCCATTGTTCATATGCAAATTCAAGCTGAATCTAAAGAAAACTAAAATAAGTCCACAAGAGCCAAAATATGACCTTGAGTATATCCTACCTGAATTTAGAGACCATCTCAAAAATAAATTTGACTCATTAATCACTAATGACTGAAGACCAGACAATTATGGAATGACATTAAGGACGTCATACATGATGAAGGCAAAAGGTAATTAAAAAGAAAGAAAAGATCAAAATGAATGTTGGAAGAGACTCTGAAACTTGTTCTTAAACTTAGAGCAGCTAATGCCAATGGAAGAAATTTTAAAGTAAAAGAGCAGAACAGAAGGTTTCAAAGGGTAGTTTGAGAAGGAAAAGTAAAGTACGACAATGAAACGTACTAAGACCTGGAGTTAGAAAACCAAAAGGGAGGAACACACTGGGAATTTGTCAAGCAGAAAGAACTGGAGAAAAAATGAAACCCTTTTGTGGCAATTTTGAAGGATTCTATGGGGAAAATATAGAACAAATACAGGAAGCATCAAAAGAAGACGGAAGAAATAGTCACTGCACCAAAAGATTTTTTCAACATTCAACCATTTCAGGAGGTAGCATACGATCAAGAGCTGATGTTATCGAAGAAAGATTAGTCCAAGCTACAGTGAAGCCATTGGTGAAAAACAATGCTCCAGAATTGACAGAATACCAACTGAGATGTTTCAACAAACGGATGTAATGCTGGAAGCACTCACTTGCCTATGTCAAGAAATTTGGAAGACAGGTATCTGGCCAACCAATTGGAGAAGGTCCATATTGGTGCCCATTCCAAAAAAAGTGTTCCAAAAGAATATGGAAATAACCAAATAATATCATTAATATCACACCCAAGTAAAATTTTGATGAAGATTGTTCAAAAGTGGTTGCAGCAGTACATTGACAGGGAAATATCAAAAGTTTAAGCCAGATTCAGAAGAGGACATGGAACAAGGGATATCATTGCTTATGTCAGATGGATGTTGGCTGAAAACAGAGAATACCAGAAAGATGCTTATCTGTGTTTTATTGACTATGGAGAGGCATTCAACTGTGTGGATCATAACCAATTATGGATAACATTGCAAAGAATGGGAATTTCAGAACATTTAATTGTGCTCGCGGGAACCTGTACATAGATCAAGAGGCAGTCATTATAACAGAGCAAGGGGATACTTCGTGGTTTAAAATCAGGAAAGATATGAGTCAGGGTTGTATCCTTTCAGTATATTTATTCAATCTGTATGCTGAGCAAATAATCCAAGAAGCTGGACTATATTAAAAAGAACAGGGCATCAGGACTGGAGGAAGGCTCATTCACAACCTGCATTATGCAGATGACATAGCCTTGCTTGCTGAAAGTGAAGAGAACTTGAAGCACTTACTGGTGAAGATCAAAGACTACAGCCTTCAGTATGGATTACACCTCAACACAAAGAAAGCAAAAATCCTCAAAATGGGCCAATAAGCAACATCATGATAAATGGAGACAATATTGAAATTGTCAAGGACTTCGTTTTACTTGGATCCACAATCAACACCCATGCAGAGGTGAGGAAACTGAACAATGTATTGCGTTGGGTAAATCTGTTTCAAAAGACCACTTTAAATGTGTTCAAAATCAAAGATGTCATTTTGAGGACTAAGGCGTGCCTGACCTAAGCCATGGTATTTTCAGCTGCCTCACATGCATTCAAAAACTGGACAATGAATAAGGAAGACCAGAGAAGAATTGCTGTCTTTGAATTATGGTGTTGGTGGATAACATTGAATATACCAGGGAATGCCAGAAGAACAGACAGGTCTGTCTTGGAAGAAGTACAACCAGAATTCTCTTAGAAGGGAGGATGGGGAGATTTTAGCTCACTCACTTTGGACATGTTATCAGGAGGGACCAGTCCCTGGAGAATGACATTATGCTTGGTAAAGTAAGGATCAGGGAATGAGAAGAAGACTCTAAATGAGATTGGTTGACACAGTGGCTACAACAATGGGCTCAAACATAGCAAGGATTATGAGGATGGGACAGGGCAGTGTATTGTTTCTTTCCATTGTACATAGGGTTGCTGTAGCACATAATACCAGTAAATGCAATGGGGTTAATTGTATCCTGTGGTGGTAGGGGCCAAGAGGCAGGACTTAATCCATGAAGACAAGGTGGATGTGGTTACTGTAATGAACAGAGGAGTCTAAGCAGTAATCAGAGTAGCCTGACTTGTATGGACTTATGGCATTGGCCACATAGTCATGGTGTCCCTAGGAGAGAAATTGATGGGAGTTTTATCTGTACAAGTGGAAGAATCCTAGGTCAAGTGAACGGCAAAAAAAGTTTAACTAGAATTGCCAGAATAGAGAGTCATGGTCCTTGATTAATTCCCAGACGCGAGTGAGTTTATAGACCCACGGCCCCTTGAATGAGGGGAGGCCCTGTCCCCTTGAGGAAGGACCCAACTACACTGCCAAAAATTTATACCGTTTATCTTTTTCCCAGTTTTCCCCAAAGAGATCTATTGTCTTTTATGAAGGTGATTGTTCTTTGGGAAAAGGAAATAATCAGAATTTGGAGGGATTACTGAATAGTGGCTAAGAACTGACACTAATTCCAGGAGACTCAAAATTTCACTGTGGCCCTCCAGTCAGAGTGGAGGCATACGGAGGTCAGGTTATTAATGGAGTCTTAGCTCAGTTTTATCTCACAGTTGGTTCAGTGATCCCTGAATGCATCCTGTAGTCATTTCCCTAGTTCCAGAATGCATAATTGAAATGGATATACTCAGTAACTGGAAGAACCCCCACAATGGATCTCTGACAAGTGGAGTACGGGCTACTATGGTAGGAAAATCCAAGTGGAAGCTGTTAGAACTGCCCCTACCCAGGAAAATAGTAAACTAAAAGCAATGCCACATTCCTGGAGGGAGTAGAGAGATTAGTGCCACCATCAAGGACAGAGGAGTGCTAATTCCAACCACAACCCTATTCAACTCGCCTCTTCGGCCTGAGCAAAAAACAGATAAATTTGGAGAATGACAGTCCATTATTGAAAACTTAACCAGATGGCGACTCCAGTTGGAGCTGCTGATCCAGATATGATTTTATTGTTTGATCAATTAATACATCTCCTGGTACCTGCTACACAGCTATTTTCTGGCTAATGCCTTTTTCTCCATACCTGTTTCAAAGGACTGCCAAAAGCAGTTTGCCTTCAACTGGCAAGGCTAGCAATACACCCTGACTGTCCTACAGCAGGGATATATCAACTGTCCAGCCCTATGTCATAATTTAGTTCATAAGGACCTTGATCAACTTTCCTTTCCACAAGATGTCGCACTGGTACATTACATTGATTACATTACGCTTATTGGACTTAGTAAGGGAGATACGTCAATGACTCTGGATATATTGATAAAACGTTCATGTGCTACAGTATGAGAAATTAATCCAATAAAAATTCAGGTGCCTTCCACCTCAAGGAAATTTCTTGGCGTCGAGTGATGTGGGGCATGTTGAGATATTTCTTCTAAAGTGAAGGATAATTTATTATTTCTGGCTCCTCCCACAACAGAAAAGGAGGTACAACACTTGGTGGGCCTCTTTGGATTTTGAAGACAACATATCCCTCATTTGGGTGTGCTACTCTGGGCTATTTATCAAGTGGCTCAAAAAGATGCTAGTTTTGAGTGGGGCCCAGAAGAAGTGAAGGCTCTGCAATAGATTCAGGCTGCCATGCAAGCTGTTCTGCCAATTGGGCCATATGATTTGGCTGACTGGATGGTGTTGAAGTGTTAGTGACAGGTAGAGATGCTATTCAGAGTCTTTTGCAGACCCCTGTTGGTGAATCACAGCACAGACCCTTAAGATTTAGGAGCAAAGCCCTGGCATCCTCCTTCTGAGAAACAGCTTTTGGCTTGTTACTGGGTCTTGGTAGAGACTGAATGCTAAGCCATGGGCCACCAAATCACCATGTGACTTGAGCTGCCCCTCATGAACTCGGCATCATCTGAACCACAGAGTCATAAAATTGGATGTGTATGGCAGCACTTCATCATTAAATGCAAGTAGTATATACGAGATTGGGTTTAAGCAGGATCTGAAGGTACAAGTAATTTACATGAGGAAGTGGTTCATATGTTCATGGTATCCATTCCTGTCGTAGTGCTTTCTGTCTCTTGGTTTACACCTCTGGCCTCATAGGGTTCCTTATGATCAGTTGACTGAGAGAGAAAACTTGTGCCTGGCTTACAGATGGTTTTGCATGATATGCAATCACCACTCAAAAGTGGACAGTAGCAGCACTACAGTACCTTTCTTGGATTTCCCTGAAGCATGGTAGTAAAGGTAAATCCTCCCAAAGGGGAGAACTTCAAGCAGTGCACCTAGTTGTTCTCTTCTTTTGGAAGGAGAAATGTCAAGATGTGCCATTGTATACTGATTCATAGGCTGTTGCCAGTGGTTTGGCTGGATGGTCAGAGACTTCAAAGAAATATGATTGGAAAATTTGAAACAAGGAAGTATGGGGAAGAGGTACTTGGATAGACCTCCCTGAAGAGGCTAAATAAGTGGAGACGTTTGTGTCTCATGTGAATGCTCACCCCAGGGTGACTTTGGCAGAAGAAGATTTTAAAAATCAAGTGGATAGGGTGACATCTTCTGCGGAACCAGTCATCCTCTTTCCCCAGTCACTCCTGTCTTTGCCCAATGGGTTCATGAACAAAGAGACCATAGAAGCAACGAATGGAGTTTATGCATAGGCTTTGCAAAACGCACTTCCGCTCACCAAGGTTGACTTGACTACTGCCTTTGCTGAGTGGTCAATTGCCAGCAACAGAGACCAATACTGATTTCCCAGTATGGCACAATTCCTTGAGGTGATCAGGCAGCAACTTGCAGACATGTTGATTACATTGGGCCACTATCATCATGGAAAGGGCAGCATTTTGTTCTTCCTGAAATAGACACTTACCCTGAATATGGATTTGCCTTCCCCGCATGCAATGCTTCTGCCAAAACTACCATCCGTAGACTCACAGAATGGCTTATTCACCTTCATGTTACCTCACACAGCATCGTCTTGAATCAAGGGACTGACTTCACAGCAAATGAAGGGTGGCAATGGGCCCATGTTCATGCGATTAACTGGTCTTACTATGTTCCCCATCATCCTGAAGCAAGGGGCTTAATACAACAATGGAATGGCCTTCTAAAGACAGTTATATCACCAGCCAGCTAGGTGGCAATACCTTGTACGGTTGGGGCAATGTTCTCCAGGAGGCTGTGCATGCTCTAAACCAGCATTCAATATATGATGCTTTTTCTCCCATAGTCAGGATTCGTGGGCCCAGGAATCAAGCGGTGGAAATGGGAGTGGCACCATTCTTTATTACCCCAAGTGACCCACTCACAAAATTTTTGCTTCCTGTCCCTGAGACCCTATGCCCTGTGTGTCTAGGGGTCTTCATTCCTAAGAGAGGAATGCTCCCACCTACAGACACATCACTGACTCATTGAAATGGAAGTTAAGAATGCCACCTGGCCACTTTGGGATATTCATGCCTCTGGACCAACAGGCAAAGAAGGGAGTTACCATGTTGTCTGCTGTGATTGATCCTGATTACCAAGCGGAAATCAGGTATTACATAATGGAGGTAAAGAAGAGTATGTTTGTAATGCAGGATTTCCATCAGGGCATCTCTCAGCACTACTATGTCCTGTGATTAAAGTCAACAAAAATCTATAACAACCCAATTCTGACATGAATACTAATGGCCCAGACCCTTCATGAATGAAGATTTGGGTACCCCACCAGGCAATGACCCACAACCAGCTGAGGTGCTTGATGAGAGCTAAGGTAATTTGAAATGGGTGGTGGAAGAAGGTAGTTCTAAATACTGGCTACGACTACACCATAAGTTGCAAAAATAATGACTGCAATTGTTACGAGTGTTTCTTCCTTGTATGTGTGCATCAAATATTTTTGTTTTCTTCACTTATAAAATATAAGATATAAACAGAGCTGGTGCATTTTCAGTTGTATGCATGTTAGTTGTATCATGTTAGCTGCAAGTGTGACTTTATAATAGTCTTCATTTAGAGATTATGTGTGGTATGAGGAAAATGTGTACAGGTACAAAGTTGACAATGGGTAGGCTGTGATGGTTTAAATTGTGTCACCTTGGCTGGGCCATGATTCTCAGTGGTTTGGTAGTTATGATATAAGCACCTCTGTGATGAGATCTGATATAATCTAATCACCTCCATGATGAGTTCTGCTATAAGCAGCCAGTTGAAAGGGAGCTTCCTTGGGGGTGTGGCCTGCATCCAGTATATATGTAATTTCTGGCATAGCTTGCTGGCTTTTGCTCTGCTCTGAGTCCTGCACTTGGCTCATCATCAACTGACCCCAGTTCTTGAACTTGAGCCAGCAGCCTACTATCTTACCTGCCAAAGTTAGATTCGTCAGCCCCTGCAGCTACGTGAGTCCGGAGAAGCCTCCAGACTGATGCTGACCCAAGGTCTTAGTACTTTCCAGCCTCTACTACCATGTGAGCTATTTCCTTGAAATAAATCTCTCTCTCTATATATATACATATGCTTCATTGATTTTACTTCTCTAGAGAATCCAGCCTAAGAAAACTATATTTTCAAAATTCAGTGAATAGAAGCAAATAAGTTCTGAGTGATAATGTAATATAAACTTTTAATGTCTAGAATGAAACAGAGATGAAGAATATGAGTAACCTAAACCCTATGGGGTAGTTCTCTGTCCTGCAGGGTCACTATGAGTTGGAATCGGCTCAATGGCAGTGGGTTTAGTTTTTTTGTTTTATATTATGAAAGTAACTAGTAAAAAATATTTATTGCAATCACACACAGAGATATGTGTACATATGTATTTATACATTTATACTCAGAAACAAAGTGTTTTGATATATTTTATGCAAATAATATTAATTATTTGAGATGAAAAAATATGCTTAAGAAACTGTGAAAATAAGTTTTCAAGGAATTAGGATTTCTAGCAAATAAAACTTATTACCACTTACTGTTTTTCCTGTTTCTATAGTTTCCATTTTTATTTTATTATTTTTTTTATTGAACTTTAGATGAAGGTTTACTGAACAAACTAGTTTCTTATCAATCAGTACACACATTATTGTACGACACTGGTGAATAGCCCCACGACATGTCAATACTATCCCTTCTCACCAGCTTTCCTTATTACCAGCTTTCCTGTTCCCTCTTGCCTTTCAGTCCCTTCCCCAGAGCTGGTGCATCCCTTGGTCTTGTTTTGTTCCATGGGCCTGTCAAATCTTTGGCTGAAGGGTGAACCTCAGGAGTGACCTCATTACTGAGCTGAAAAGGCGTTCAGGGGCCATACTCTCAGGATTTCTCCAGTCTCTGTCAGGCCAACAAGTCTGGTCTTTCTTTCTGAGTTAGAATTTTGTTCTACATTTTTCTACTGCTCTGTCTGAGACCCTCTATTGTGATCCCTGTCAGAGTAGTCAGTTGTGGTAGCTGGGTACCATCTCATTGTACTGGAATCACTCTGGTGGAGGCTGTGGTAGATGTGGTCCATTAGTCCTTTGGACTAATCTTTCCCTTGTATCTTTAGTTTTCTTCATTCTTCCTTGTTCACGAAGGGGTGAGACCAGTGGAATATCCAAGATGGCCACTCACAGGCTTTTAAAATCCCAGACACTACTCACCAAAGTAGAACGTAGAACATATTCCTTATAAACTCTGTATGCCAATTGAGCTAGGTGTTCCCTGAGACCATGGTCCCCACAGCCCTCACCCAGCAATTTGGTCCCTCAGGGAGTTTGGGTGTGTCTATGGAGCTACCATGGGCTTGCCTTGTACAGGTTGTACTGGCTTTTCCAGTATTGTGTACTGTCTCACCCTTCACCAAAGTTACCACTTACCTATTGTCTATTAAGTGTTTTTCCATCCCCACCCCTTCCCTCCCTTGTAACCATCAAATATTGTTTCTTTTTGTTATGAGATGCTTCACAGATTCATTGTTGTTGTTCACTGTTGTGCAATACTCCATTGTGTGTACGTACTACAGTTTATTCATCTGTTGATGGGCATCTAGGTTGTTTCTATCTTTTTGCTATTGTGAACAATGTTGCAATGAGCATGGGTGTACATACAGCTATTCATGTGATGGTTCTTATTTCTCTAGAATATATTCCTAGGAGTGGGATTGCTGGATCAAATGGTATTTCTATTTCTAGCTTTCTAAGGAAGGGCCATATCATTTTCCAAAAAGGTTTTATCATTTTGCATTCCCACCAGCAGTGCATAAGAGTTCCTATCTCCCTGCACCCTCTCTAACATTTGTTATTTTCTGTTTAATTGATTCATACCAGTATTGATGTGGTATCTCATTGTGGTCCTGATTTGCATTTCTCTGACGGCTAGAGATGGTGAGCATTTCCTCATGTGTACGTTGGCCTCTTGAAAGCCTTCTTTGGTGAAGTGTCTGTTCATTTCCTTTGCTCATTTTTTAATTGGATTGTTTGTCTTTTTGTTGTAGAGATACTGGATTTTCTTGAAGATGTTTAGAGATTAGGCCTTTGTCTGATTTGTAATAGGCAATTTTTTTTTTCCCAGTCTGTAGGTTCTCTTTTCAGCCTTTTGAAGGATACTAAAGATCCCAGTTATCTAGCTTATCCTCTGGAGCTTATGTGTTGTTGGTTGTGATTTGTATCCTGTTAATGCTGTGTATTAGGGCTTCTACTGTTGATCCTATTTTTTCTTCTGTGAACTTCGTAGTTTTTGGATAGTCTTCATTTTTAAATAATCATCTCTTTAGAAGCCACAGAATTTTATATCTTTGGTCTCATTTTTCTTAACCATCTTTAATTTCATTCTGTCAGCCCAACACTCATTATTTTTTCTCTTACTTTAATACACTTTCAGAAATTTGTTAGTGAAGAAAGTCTCTTACTCTATACTCTAGTTTTCACAGGTAGGCAATTAAGATCAGCAAGTATGGGGGATGGGGAAAATGGACACTCACAGTGAACAGTTAACTTCTCTGTTCTACTGGCTTTAATCCTCACCTTTCAAGACAATACATCAATGTTTTCCATCTTTTAATTCCTAATAAGGTTTTTTTGTTGTTGTTTTGTTTTGTTTCATCAAAACTTTCCCCAAAACATTCTCATTGTGGAAAGCCAACACAAGGAGACATTCTTCCCTATAATTGCTGGTCAAAAAGTCATACAATGTCAAAATCAGTTCATTAGAAATTAAAATTCAAAGAATTCTTTTATTTGCAAGATGTCAAGTGACAATTTGGATTGTGTTTTTACTGAGTCAGCTAAACTGCCATAAGAATTCAGATGATTCAGATACAGCCTAAGTAGCATTGTCCTTCCATATGCAAAATGTTTGACTAATTAAAATGAACCTCTTTCTCTTTTTTTTTTTTTTTAAATCAGGTCTTCTTGTTAAAACATTAGCAGAATTGCTTCGTTGGTGTAACATACAGAATTTCAGCTAAGTAGGGGAGTTTTTATCAGATGAGTCAGTTCTCCAGCCACTTGACATTTGTGACAGGATTTCTTTTCTCCTTTTCATCCCCTTCTTTCTCTTCTACCTCTCCTCACTTCTCATTATAATACTTACAGACTGACCAACAACAATTAAACAAAAATATTTTGTTGCTAATGGATCTAAGAACATGAGAAAGATTTTCGATAACAGTCTAAAATATTACTGTGACATTTAACTTTATTCAATTTCAGTATTACATTAAATTCAAAAAATAAAAAGACTAAAGCTACTTGGAATACTATGGTGCTTATATAGAAGCTCAGACCTAGAAATACAAGCATTCTTGTTAGACAGAGCCTAATCAATGGGACATGTTAGTAACCAGATCATGTGCTACAGTGTAAGAAATGGTGATCAAATTAATAGGCATCAAACTGCATATTAAGTTACACCTAGAGGTTTGACAAATAATTTTAATTGTTTCACAGCATATTCCTTATTTAAGGTTAGGTAAACCGTTAAACGGTTATTGTTTTTTACAGATTAATCTACAAATATTTGGTAATATAAAATTATATATATAATTAACCTCTGATAATCCATTTCATTTTTCAGAACAATTTGCTGTTGCATTGTTAGGTGCCTTCGAGTCAGTTCCAACTCATAGAGACTCTATGTACAACAGAACAAAGAATTGCCCTGTCCTGCGCCATCCTCACAATCTCTCTTATGCTTGAGCCCATTGTTGCAGCCACTGTGTCAATCCATCTCATTGAGGGTCTTTCTCTTTTTCACTGACCCTCTACTTTACCAAGCATGATGTCCTTAAAGAAGTTAAAAAATCTAGTAATAAATCAAATTCCCATCACAGGGAAATGATTACATGTGATTTTTCCAGTTCATTGATTGTAATGCAGCTACTAAAATGAGTAAATCTAACATATATCAATTTCATAAATGAGTTTATAAATATAATTATAGTAAGAAATAAGAGAAGTGTTTAACATGCAATCTAATTTTTAAAATAATAAATGAAAACAGACTCAATTCATGTATATGTTTTTGTTTACACAAAAATGGAGAAATTTTGGAAAAACACACATTGGTTCTTAATGTTAGATTTTTGTTAGGCAAATAGAAAAGGGGGCAAAAAATTCAAAAGCATAAAAAAAGAAAATGTACCAATATTAAATTAGCAGTACAGTGTGTGGTCCCATTTTTGCAAAATTATACATGTAAGTTTATATGCATGAAAAGGCTCAAAAAATAAGATTCCGAAAAATGTTAATATTGGTTATCTCAGGGTGCACAAATTTGTATATTTAGTTTATTTTTCATGTTATATCCTATTCACTTTAAATGTGAAATAAGGAGAATAACCTCATCTCCTTTATTTTATAATCAGCCTTCTCTTTTATAGGTCTGATCAGTTTTCTGAAATGGCATAGAGATATTTTTTTTCTTGATACTTTTCCCTTCTACTACTGTTTTATTAATCTCTTACTTATTTCATTCAAATGTATTCTGTGTCTCTAATAGAAAATCTTTTAATTGTCTGGTGATAGTACTTCCATTAAAGCTTAGAATTTTTAAAATGAATTTTTACATGGAAATTATTGAAGTATAAATTACAAACAATAAAATAAACACCATTGAGTCAGGTCACTTAATACACACACCAAAATTTACACATATATACTGAAATTTACTAAAATTTTAATTATTTTCTTTTCATAAATGCAAATTTGTTAAAATTTGAATGTAATAATTGATTTTTATATTAATAAACTCAAATTCAATATTTACAAGTTTCTATATTTCAAAATAGAGTTGCAACACTATCCCCATTCCACATTTTCATCTAGAGCCTTCCACTGCCATATCAAAAGGTGGAGCGTAACTCACTTCCTATTGAATCTGGGTATGTGATTTGCTTGTAATCCAACGAATAAACTTGATGGGGAAAAAAAGTTATTTATTTATTTTTGGTTATCTCTATCTTAGAATATCAACTCCTGGATTTGTAATCAACAGGTCAGAAGTGAGGCATCCGGGGAGGGGTGCATGAGTTGAAGGAGTAGTAAGAAAACCTTGAATTTATAGCTAGCAGGTCACACGTGAGGGTGCCCTGTGTCAGGCATCTGATACTTGGCAGTCTCCTTCCTTTAACTCATGAGATCTAACCTAACTTCTGGGGGGTTAGGGTCAAGTGAAGAAGTATTGCATGGGTAGCTGGTATCAGAACTGAACAGAGAAATGGAAAGTGAGGAATTGATATGTCCTCACAATTGGTGTCAGAAAAAGTAGATTTGATGTATTTGAGATTTATACACTCAAATGGTGAATTGTGTTTTAGCAAACAGAGGTAAATGGCTAAGGATTTTTCAGACAAGGAGTATGATGAACAAAGGCATGAAAACAACAGGTATACTCAGGGGATGTTGAGGTTTTCTTAATGTCACACTATATGACATGTCTGTGTGTACCAAGAGGTGGGATGGAGAAGATGGATGAGTACTGGAAGACGGCAATGAACATGTAGATTGGGGCAGTGTGGCAGAGTATCTTTAATGACATGCTCAAAGAGACAAAATGAAAGTTACAAAGGTTTTTCATGGTCAAGTTACTCCTCAGCAATAAGAGAAAAATATATTTTTTTACCCATCAACAATAATATATTGGCTTAAATTTTGTTACTTTCCTAAAAACTATTAGCGCCCACCTGATATTATCTTAGACTTTTCAGAATACATCAATTTTAACTGTGACTATAATATTCTGGTATAGATTTCAGCTATCTGATAATGCTTTTTACCACATTGGGCAGCTAGTAACTTCAGATTTGTGAGCACCATTCAATAATAAAATTAGTTGGCGAAACAAATTATTCAAATAACAATCTAAAAGATGGACATCATATAGTTGTAAATTATCTATTGTGTTCTAGGAAATAAATGAGTGTCTAATATATATGAAGTATTACTCTTCTTTGTAACACATTTGTTCCAGGCTGGAGAGTTTCAGCCTATAAATTTTACTTATTTCAGAGCATGGTTTCCTTCCCATAACAAATGACCTGCTTATGGTGACTAGACAATGAACTCATGGATTGATTCAGTTAGCCATTCAGGCTTTTTAAGCCTCTTGCTGTGTGTCAGGCCCTAGATTATGAGATGAGGGGGAAAACGGACACACAATTCTTTTTTATTTTTCTGTAAAAAACACACAAAATGTAGCTCTGTAGAAAAGCAAAGATAGTCTCTCCAAACTAGGTATATTAGCCAAAAGGTATCCTGATACAGTTGGAAAGCTCTGAATAATGGAGCTGATGTTATAATCTTGTTATTTTGAAGAGAAAGCATTTCTCTGATCACTAGCATATAAATTCACACACAGACACACACACAAATGTTTTCAAGAGATATAATTAATTCTGTTCTCCAACTCACGGAAGCAGAGGTTTATATAAAATATGCTTTATGTTTTAAGTACAGTGTTGTAGAAAATTAGTGTATTTAAAAAATAGCAAACTCTGAGTATAATAAACCTCTCAACTGAAGCTATATTTGAATAAATAAAAATGACTAGGGAGGGGCGGAGCCAAGATGGCGGACTAGGCAGATGCTACCTCGGATCCCTCTTACAACAAAGACAAGGAAAAACAAGTGAATCGATCACATACATAACAATCTACGAACCCTGAACAACAAACACAGATTTAGAGATGGAGAACGAACTAATACGGGGAAGCAGCAATTGTTTTCAGAGCCTGGAGCCAGCGTACCAGTCAGGTACGGCACAAGCACAGAGAGCTGCTCCACCCCCCTGAACTAACCCCAGGAGGGGGACCAGCCGGTTCCACGGGCGGCGTGGGACACAGCCGGCAGGAGAAGTCCCTGGGAGGCAGTGACTGGTCTTGGAACGGGGAGAGCAGCGTCCCAGCCAGGGAACCATCCCACCGGGATTTGGACTGGACGCAGGTACGGCATAAACACGGAGAGCTTCTCCACCCCCCTGAACTAACCCCAGGAGGGGGCCCAGTTGGGTCGCACGGGCGGCGTGGGATGCAGCCAGTAGGAGAAGTCCCCGGGAGGCAGCGACTGGTATTGGAGCGGGGAGAACAGCATCCCAGCCAGGACACTCGGTCACGGCACAAGCACGGGGAGCTGCTCCACCTATCTGAACTAACCCCGGAAGACGTCCCAACTGGTTCACGGAGGCGGCACGGCAACGCGGCTGGAGGGACGAGAAGTCCCTGGGAGGCAGCGACTAATTTTGGAGTCGAGAGTGCACCGTCCCAGTAGGGGAGCCTTGACGCTGGGCGTGGGGCTGGAAGTGGAGGATCTGACCTTGACTCCAGCGGGCCAGACCCCCCAGGGGCAATCTCCACACAGCCAGCACACATAGGCGACACACCCTGCGGGAATCTCAGATATAATAGTCATTCCAAGCAAGACAAGCAACTCTGGCTATATTCTGAGGTGCTACTCTCCTATCTCTCTGTTCCCTCCCCCACCCTCCCCAGGCGGCTTCATTAACATCCGAATAGCCTGAGCCAGAGGGAGAACTCTGATACGGATCTGACTGCATTTTTTTTTTAGCAGATTTTCTGGAAAAACTAGTTTCCCAGTGATGGCTCGGAGACAACAATCCATATCAAACCACTTAAAGAAGCAGACCATGACAGCTTCTCCAACCCCCCAAACAAAAGAATCAAAATCTTTCCCAAATGAAGATACAATCCTGGAATTATCAGATACAGAATATAAAAAACTAATTTACAGAATGCTTCAAGACATCACAAATGAAATAAGGCAAACTGCAGAAAAAGCCAAGGAACACACTGATAAAACTGTTGAAGAACTCAAAAAGATTATTCAAGAACATAGTGGAAAAATTAATAAGTTGCAAGAATCCATAGAGAGACAACATGTAGAAATCCAAAAGATTAACAATAAAATAACAGAATTAGACAACGCAATAGGAAGTCAGAGGAGCAGACTCGAGCAATTAGAATGCAGACTGGGAAATCTGGAGGACCAGGGAATCAACACCAACATAGCTGAAAAAAAATCAGAGAAAAGAATTTAAAAAAATGAAGAAACCCTAAGAATCATGTGGGACTCTATCAAGAAGGATAACCTGCAGGTGATTGGAGTCCCAGAACAGGGAGGGGGAAAAGAAAACACAGAGAAAATAGTTGAAGAACTCCTGACACAAAACTTCCCTGACATCATGAAAGACGAAAGGATATCTATTCAAGATGCTCATCGAACCCCATTTAAGATTGATCCAAAAAGAAAAACACCAAGACATATTATCATCAAACTCACCAAAACCAAAGATAAACAGAAAATTTTAAAAGCAGCCAGGGAGAAAAGAAAGGTTTCTTTCAAGGGCGAATCAATAAGAATAAGTTCAGACTACTCAGCAGAAACCATGCAGGCAAGAAGGGAATGGGACAACATATACAGAGCACTGAAGGAGAAAAACTGCCAGCCAAGGATCATGTATCCAGCAAAACTCTCTCTGAAATATGAAGGCGAAATTAAGATATTTACAGATCAACACAAGTTTAGAGAATTTGCAAAAACCAAACCAAAGCTACAAGAAATACTAAAGGATATTGTTTGGTCAGAAAAGCAATAATATCAGATACCAGCACAACACAAGGTCACAAAACAGAACGTCCTAATATCAACTCAAATAGGGAAATCAAAAAAACAAACAAATTAAGATTAATTAAAAAAAAAAAAATACACATAACAGGGAATCATGGAAGTCAATAGGTAAAAGATCACAATAATGAAAAAGAGGGACTAAATACAGGAGGCATTGAACTGCCATATGGAGAGTGATACAAGGCGATATAGAACAGTACAAGTTAGGTTTTTACTTAGAAAAATAGGGGTAAATAATAAGGTAACCACAAAAAGGTATAACAACTCTATAACTCAAGATAAAAGCCAAGAAAAACGTAACGACTCAACTAACATAAAGTCAAACACTATGAAAATGAGGATCTCACAATTTACTAAGAAAAACGCCTCAGCACAAAAAAGTATGTGGAAAAATGAAATTGCCAACAACACACATAAAAAGGCATCAAAATGACAGCACTAAAAACTTATTTATCTATAATTACGCTGAATGTAAATGGACTAAATACACCAATAAACAGAGAGTCACAGACTGGATAAAGAAACACGATCCATCTATATGCTGCCTACAAGAGACACACCTTAGACTTAGAGACACAAACAAACTAAAACTCAAAGGATGGAAAAAAAGTATATCAAGCAAACAATAAGCAAAAAAGAAGAGGAGTAGCAATATTAATTTTTGACAAAATAGACTTTAGACTTAAATCCACCACAAAGGATAAAGAAGGACACTATATAATGATAAAAGGGACAATTGATCAGGAAGACATAACCATCTTAAATATTTATGCACCCAATGACAGGGCTGCAAGATACATAAATCAAATTTTAACAGAATTGAAAAGTGAGGTAGACACCTCCACATTTATAGTAGGAGACTTCAACACACCACTTTCGGAGAAGGACAGGACATCCAGTAAGAAGCTCAATAGAGACACGGAAGACCTACTTACAACAATCAACCAACTTGACCTCATTGACTTATACAGAACTCTCCACCCAACTGCTGCAAAGTATACTTTTTTTCTAGCGCACATGGAACATTCTCTAGAATAGACCACATATTAGGTCATAAAACAAACCTCTGCAGAGTCCAAAACATCGAAATTTTACAAAGCATCTTCTCAGACCACAAGGCAATAAAACTAGAGATCAATAACAGAAAAACTAGGGAAAAGAAATCAAATACTTGGAAAATGAACAATACCTTCCTGAAAAAAGACTGGGTTATAGAAGGCATCAAGGAGGGAATAAGGAAATTCATAGAATGCAACGAGAATGAAAATACTTCCTATCAAAACCTCTGGGACACAGCAAAAGCAGTGCTCAGAGGCCAATTTATATCGATAAATGCACACATACAAAAGGAAGAAAGAGCCTAAATCAGAGAACTGTCCCTACAACTTGAACAAATAGAAACTGAGCAACAAAAGAATCCATCAGGCACCAGAAGAAAACAAATAATAAAAATTAGAGCTGAACTAAATGAATTAGAGAACAGAAAAACAATTGAAAGAATTAACAAAGCCAAAAGCCGGTTCTTTGAAAAAATTAACAAAATTGATAAACCATTGGCTAGACTGACTAAAGAAATACAGGAAACGAAACAAATAACCCGAATAAGAAACGAGAAGGACCACATCACAACAGAACCAAATGAAATTAAAAGAATCATTTCAGATTATTATGAAAAATTGTACTCTAACAAATTTGAAAACCTAGAAGAAATGGATGAATTCCTGAAAAAACACTACCTACCTAAACTAACACATTCGGAAGTAGAACAACTAAATAGACCCATAACAAACAAAGAGATTGAAACGGTAATCAAAAAACTCCCAACAAAAAAAAGCCCTGGCCCGGACGGCTTCACTGCAGAGTTCTACCAAACTTTCAGAGAAGACTTAACACCACTACTTCTGAAGGTATTCCAAAGCATAGAAAATGACGGAATACTACCCAACTCATTCTATGAAGCCACCATCTCCCTGATACCAAAACCAGGTAAAGACATTACAAAAAAAGAAAATTATAGACCTATATCCCTCATGAACATTGATGCAAAAATCCTCAACAAAATTCTAGCCAATAGAATCCAACAACACATCAAAAAAATAATTCACCCTGATCAAGTGGGATTTATACCAGGTATGCAAGGCTGGTTTAATATCAGAAAAACCATTAATGTAATCCATCACATAAATAAAACAAAAGACAAAAACCACATGATCTTATCAATTGATACAGAAAAGGCATTTGACAAAGTCCAACACCCATTTATGATAAAAACTCTTACCAAAATAGGAATTGAAGGAAAATTCCTCAACATAATGAGGGGCATCTATGCAAAGCCAACAGCCAATACCACTCTAAATGGAGAGAACCTGAAAACATTTCCCTTGAGAACGGGAACCAGACAAGGATGCCCTTTATCACCGCTCTTATTCAACATCGTGCTGGAAGTCCTAGCCAGGGCAATTAGGTTGGACAAAGAAATAAAAGGTATCCGGATTGGCAAGGAAGAAGTAAAGTTATCACTATTTGCCGATGACATGATTATATACACAGAAAACCCTAAGGAATCCTCCAGAAAACTACTGAAACTAATAGAAGAGTTTGGCAGAGTCTCAGGTTATAAAATAAACATACAAAAATCACTTGGATTCCTCTACGTCAACAAAAAGAACACCGAAGAGGAAATAACCAAATCAATACCATTCACAGTAGCCCCCAAGAAGATAAGATACTTAGGAATAAATCTTACCAAGGATGTAAAAGACCTATACAAAGAAAACTACAAAGCTCTACTACAAGAAATTCAAAAGGACATACTTAGGTGGAAAAACATACCTTGCTCATGGATAGGAAGACATAAGATAGTAAAAATATCTATTCTACCAAAAGCCATCTATACATTTAATGCACTTCCGATCCAAATTCCAATGTCATATTTTAAGTGGATAGAGAAACAAATCACCAATTTCATATGGAAGGGAAAGAAGCCCCGGATAAGCAAAGCACTACTGAAAAAGAAGAAGAAAGTGGGAGGCCTCACTTTACCTGATTTCAGAACCTATTATACAGCCACAGTAGTCAAAACAGCCTGGTACTGGTACAACAACAGGCACATAGACCAATGGATCAGAATTGAGAACCCAGACATAGATCCATCCACGTATGAGCAGCTGATATTTGACAAAGGACCAGTGTCAATTAATTGGGGAAAAGAAAGCCTTTTTAACAAATAGTGCTGGCATAACTGGATATTCATTTGCAAAAAAATGAAACAGGACCCATACCTTACACCATGCACAAAAACTAACTCCAAGTGGATCAAAGACCTAAACATAAAGACTAAAACGATAAAGATCATGGAAGAAAAAATTGGGACAACCCTAGGAGCCCTAATACAAGGCATAAACAGAATACAAAACATTACCAAAAATGATGAAGAGAAACCCGATAACTGGGAGCTCCTAAAAATCAAACACCTATGCTCATCTAAAGACTTCACCAAAAGAGTAAAAAGACCACCTACAGACTGGGAAAGAATTTTCAGCTATGACATCTCCGACCAGCGCCTGATCTCTAAAATCTACATGATTCTGTCAAAACTCAACCACAAAAAGACAAACAACCCAATCAAGAAGTGGGTAAAGGATATGAACACACACTTCACTAAAGAAGATATTCAGGCAGCCAACAGATACATGAGAAAATGCTCTCGATCATTAGCCATTAGAGAAATGCAAATTAAAACTCCGATGAGATTCCATCTCACACCAGCAAGGCTGGCATTAATCCAAAAAACACAAAATAATAAATATTAGAGAGGCTGCGGAGAGATCGGAACTCTTATACACTGCTGGTGGGAATGTAAAATGGTACAACCACTTTGGAAATCTATCTGGCGTTATCTTATACAGAAATAGAACTACCATACAACCCAGAAATCCCACTTCTCGGAATATATCCTAGAGATACAAGAGCCTTCATACAAACAGATATATGCACACCCACGTTTATTGCAGCTCTGTTTACAATAGCAAAAAGTTGGAAGCAACCAAGGTGTCCATCAACGGATGAATGGGTAAATAAATTGTGGTATATTCACACAATGGAATACTACGCATCGATAAAGAACAGCGACGAATCTCTGAAACATTTCATAACATGGAGGAACCTGGGAGGCATTATGCTGAGCGAAATTAGTCAGAGGCAAAAGGACAAATATTGTATAAGACCACTATTATAAGATCTTGAGTAATAGTAAACCTGAGAAGAACACATACTTTTGTGGTTAGGTAGGGGGGGAGGGAGGGAGAGTGGGAGAGGGTTTTTTATTGATTAATCAGTAGATAAGAACTGCTTTAGGTGAAGGGAAAGACAACACTCAATACATGGAAGGTCAGCTCAATTGGACTGGACCAAAAGCAAAGAAGTTTCCGGGATAAAATGAATGCTTCAAAGGTCAGCGGAGCAAGGGCAGGGGTCTGGGGAACATGGTTTGCGGGGACTTCTAAGTCAATTGGCAAAATAATTCTATTATGAAAACATTCTGCATCCCACTTTGAAATGTGGCGTCTGGGGTCTTAAATGCTAACAAGCGGCCATCTAAGATGCAGCAATTGGTCTCAACCCACCTGGAGCAAAGGAAAAGGAAGAACACCAAGGCCACACGACAACTAAGAGCCCAAGAGACAGAAAGGGCCACATGAACCAGAGACCTACATCATCCTGAGACCAGAAGAACTAGTTGGTGCCCGGCCACAATCGATGACTGCCCTGACAGGGAGCACAACAGAGAACCCCTGAGGGAGCAGGAGATCAGTGGGATGCAGACCCCAAATTCTCATAAAAAGACCAAACTTAATGGTCTGACTGAGACTAGAGGAATCCCGGCAGCCATGGTCCCCAGACCTTCTGTTGGCACAGGACAGGAACCATCCCCGAAGACAACTCATCAGACATGAAAGGGACTGGTCAGCGGGTGGGAGAGAGACGCTGATGAAGAGTGAGCTAATTATATCAGGTGGACACTTGAGATTGTGTTGGCAACTCTTGTCTGGAGGGGGGATGGGAGGATAGAGAGAGAGAAGCCAGCAAAATTGTCAAGAAAGGAGAGACTGAAAGGGCTGACTCAAGAGGGGGAGAGCAAGTGGGAGTAGGGAGTGAGATGTATGTAAACTTATATGTGACAGACTGATTGGATTTGTAAACGTTCACTTGAAGCTTAATAAAAGTTAATAATAAAAAACAAAATGACTAGGGAAAGATATTTCCTGGCATCAGTAAATAGAGAAAATGAAGAAGGAAATAACCCATTTTACAGTATAAAAACAAAATCATTTGATGATAGGTATTTAACACAGAAGTATTTGGTTGGTTTTCTTATCCTGGGAAATAAATTTTAGATGGTAGGTCAGCTTTTATTCACTCTATAAAAGAGGATTACGGACTTAAAACTTTAGACACGTAGCAGCAGGCAAAGGATGGACCTGAAGCATGCAGGTTGCTAACCAAAAGGTTGGCAGTTTGAATTCACCTAGTGGCTCCATGGAAACACTGGTGGTGTAGTGGTTAAGAGCTATGGCTGCTAACCAAAAGGTCAGCAGTTCAAACCCACCAGGTGCTCCTTGGAAACTCTATGGGGCAGTTCTACTCTGTCCTTTAGGGTCATATGAGGCAGAATCGACTCTGTGGCAATGGGTTTGCATTTAAAAAAAATTTTTTTTTAGTGACTCTATGGAAGAAAGACCTGACGATCTACTGCCGTAAAGATTACAGCCTAAAAAGTGCTATGGGGCAGTTCTACTATGTCATATGAGGTTGCTATGAGTCGAAATCTACTCAGCGTCACCTAACAACAACTAAACAACATCCTGGTCCTACTGAACCAGAGTTTTTCAAGTAAAGCAAGAGGAAGATGCATTATAAAATATTCTCTTATATTGCAAATTTAATTTAGAAGTATATATATGACCCCCGTCCCTCCCCCTTGTGTAAATAACAATGTGCTTTTTATAGTATAGCTTTGGAAACCCTGATGGCATAGTGGTTGAGACCTATGGCTGCTAACCAAAAGATTGGCAGTTCAAATCCACTAGGTGCTTCTTGAAAACTCTATGTGGCAGTTCTACTCTGTCCTATAGGGTCGCTATGAGTCAGAATTGACTTGACAGCAGTGCGTGTAGTATAGCTTTGGAAACTCTGATGTCATAGCGGTTGGCTACTAACCAAAAGGTTGTCAGTTCAAATTCACCAGGCACAGGCGCTCCTTGGAAACTCTATGGGGCAGTTCTACTCTGTCTCATAGGGTCGCTATGAGTAGGAATCCAGTGGACGGCAAAGGATTTGTTTGTTTTCCTTTTGTCTTTTTTTTTT
Organism: Loxodonta africana; assembly: GCF_030014295.1. Taxonomy (NCBI): domain Eukaryota; kingdom Metazoa; phylum Chordata; class Mammalia; order Proboscidea; family Elephantidae; genus Loxodonta; species Loxodonta africana. The sequence continues at coordinate 166,180,429 of NC_087342.1, forward strand.
TTATGGGCATAGTATAGCTTAAGCCACTGCTACAAATGGAGAACTCTTACAGGTTAAAAAATGCACTCACCTTTGCTTACTTTATTGTGTTTCCTAACAGCGAAATAGATACAATCTATATATCTGTGGCAGCCTCCTTTCTTTGATACCTGAGAATACTGTAAAGAATTCCTGAAAAACCTTAGAAAAAATTCTTAGTGAACAGAAGAACTGAGGGTGGAAACGGGGTAAGTCAAACATTGTAGGAATACTCATGTGCAGATTCAGCCCTGCTGTGCATCAGGGAGAGAAACAAGCTCAACATAACGCTGTGTACTCAGCGTTCATTTACATATCTATTAAATATATATTACTGTTCGGGAGACAATCACAGTTTTCAATATTTATAGTTTAGAATCAACGGCAACAGCACTTGCTGTGAATGGCACCAGGGCAAAAACTGCTAATTAGATGGGGTATACTCAAATTAGTTTTATTTCACTGACTAGCTACAGGATAATTGGAACACACATGCTGAAAATGGAAGTATCCATATTATGTGAAACATCAAATGTTGAAACAATGAAAAACAAGGAACAGAGACAAAGGAATGATAATGCTGGAAACTGTGTCCTTGTACCAGCAGAGGCATATTATCCACACTTAGAAATCACAGATCATTTAACACTTTTGGTAAGATAACCTGGTTTTAATTTGTCTGCAAATTCAAAAGACACTGAATGTAATGACTTTTTGGTGAAAGAACACATTATGCAGTTATTAAAAGCATGGAATCTGGAGTTAAATGGTCTGAATTCAATATCGCCCCCACCACTTACTAGATGCACGGTTTTGGGCAAGTTAGTTCTCAATGCCTCAGTTACTTCATTCTTAAATGAAGGTATTAACCATACCTACTTTTTTTTTTTTTACTTCATGCAGTTGTAGTGAAGATTAAGTCATTCAAATTCTATCGTTTATAATGTGAACCTGGCTTATAGTAAGTGTTCAATTAATGTGATCCACCAGGGTTATGCTCTAAAGTTCATTTTATTTTTTGCCTTATCACTAAGTTTTATTATGGCTCCCCGAGAGAACAGTGATATAGTAGGGTAATAACAAGAAGAGAATAATCACCACATGCTCTATTACTAGTAGGAAATACTTAGAAATTTATTATATAAACATTAAATTGCCATGTTATGCCAGGCTTTCCATTTTTATTAGAACAGTTACTGTCTGTGCAATAAATATTATACACAATAAATATGGAAACCAGATAGGAAGTCCATACACTAGGCAAGAGGATTCCGTATGATTTTAGACAAGAATATCTTATCATTTACTTGGAGCAGAAGATACAGTTATGGAAATTTTGTTGTGCTTTAGATGAAGGTTTTCAGAGCAAATCCGTTTCTCATTAAGTGATTAATACACATATTGTTTTGTGACATTGGTTGCCAACCCCATGACGTGTCAACATTTTCCCTTTCTTGAACTTGGGTTCCTTATTACCAGTTTGCTGTCTCCTCCTGCTTCAAGTCCTTGCCCCTGGGCTGGTATGCCCATTTAGTCTCCATTTGTTTTATGGGCCTGTTTAATCTTTGGTTGAACACTGAACCTCAGGAGTGATTTCTGCACTGAGTTAAAAGGGTGTCCAGGGGCCATACTCTCAAGGCTTCTCCAGTCTCTTTCAGATCAGTAAGTCTGGTCTTTTCTGGTGAGTTAGAATTTTGTTTTACGTTTTTTCTCCAACTCTGTCAGGGAACCTCTATTGTGATCCCTGTCAGAGCACTCAGTGATGATAGCTGGGCACCATCTGGTTGTGTTAGACTCAGTCTGGTGGAGGCTGTGGTAGTTGTGGTCCATTAGTTGTTTGGACTAATCTTTCCCTTGTGTCTTTGGTTTTCTTCATTCTCCCTTGCTCTAGACCGGGTAAGACCAATGAAGTAACTTAGATAGCCACTCACAAGCTTTTAAGAACCCAGATACTGCTCACCAAAGTAGAATGTAGAACATTTCCTTTGTAAAGTAGTTGAGATAGATGTCCACCAAGACCATGGTCCTCAGACCTCAGTTCAGTAATTTGGTCCTGCAGGGAATTTGGTTGTGTCTATGAAGCTTCCATGACCTTGACTTGGTCAAGTTGTGCTGACTTCTCCTGTACTGTGTATTATCTTACCCTTCACCAAAGTTACCACTTGTCTATTGTCCATTTAGTGATATTCCCTCCCCACCCCTCCCCTTCCTCATAACCATCAAAGACTGTTTTGCAGATTCATCATTGTTCTTTACCATTGTGTAGTATTTCATTTTTTACCATAGTTTGTTTACCCATTCATCTGTTGACCGGCACTTAAGTAGTTTCCATCTTTTTGCTATTGTGAATATTGCTGCAATGAACTCGGGTGTGTAATTACGGAAAATTTAGAGTTATTGTGAAATTGGAGAAGTGGGTTTTAGTTCAGATCACACTGAGAAATTGACTCTTTGTGCAAAAGTCACCTAAAATAACTTCATTCGGATTTAGGAGAAAATGTGAATTTTGTTAGAGGTCACAGTAGACGAATGGCACTTCATTAAAGACTGTCAGAGCTGCTAGGCAAATACAGGCAATTTCGACCATAAAACAAGCGGTGAGGCTATTTATGTGGATTCTTCTGGAGAAAGAAACTAACCACAGCAATACTGTAATAAGTACTTGAGTGATGATCTCCAGGAAAGATGGGGGTGTAAGGGCACAACTCACTAGAAGAGAACATTTTGTTTATTGTGAAGACAAGAGGCAGCCTCAGCCTTACACCACAAACTCTGAATAGCTGACAGGTAGCAATGTAATTTGAACAGTTCACAGAAGATGCCAGGAACTAATACATAACAGTCCACCACAGTTATTTTATGATACAATAGAAGACATAGGAAACAGGTGGACATAATTCTGAAGTTGCTCTGAAAGAAATCCTGGAAAAATATTACAACAGTGAGTAGTTTGCTAGAAATAAAAATCTGTAGGCCAATACCATGTGCAGTCATGGATTTTAAGTGTAGATTTTCTACAGTTTCTGAGAATTTTAATATGAGCACATAATACGCAAACCATTCAAGAATCACTAAAGTGCTTAAAACTCCTGGTAGAACAAACCATAAACCAACGTCTGCTCATATTTTCAACAAAAGGTTCTGCATTGTGGTGTGTGGGTGTGTATGAAATCAAGGAAGCAATAAAAATAAGTGAATAAAGTAATGAATAGGATAATATAGAGGAAACACAGCCATGAGTTATTTTATAAGAATACTATATTTATTTTCAATAAATTATAATTTTAAAATAAAAAAAATTCTACAATATCATACCACCCCTAAAAAACAACAACAACAAAAAAAGGTTGCCTTTGAATCCATTCCCACTTATGGTGACCCCATTTGAGCAGAGTAGAAATGTACTCCATGAGTTTTCAAGGTTGTGTCCTTTCAGAAGCAGATTGCCAGGCCTTTCTTTGGTAGCATCTCTGGGTAGGTTCAAACCACCAACAGTCAAGTGTTTGACTGTTTATGCCACACAGGGTCTCCAATATCTTACCAACTCATGTCAGATCATACAGTCTTATAACAAAATGTATATGATAAAAAACAGAAAATAAAAAATAAATTTTCACTATGATTAAATTTGAATCAGATTTTTTTTTAAAAGAAACCTATACTGTACTAAAAAGACCACAGCAATGACTTTGACAAGGTTGTTTTAAAGTCTTGGTGAAATAGTAAATATCTATAAGAAGCTAAATCAAAATTTTCAAAAAGGAAAAATGGAGGGCCTGTTCTATAAACGATGAAGAGATACAAAAAGCCTTATAGACAAAAAAAGAAGACAAATGAAGAGCAAACAAAAACAAAACAAAAAGCTGAGCAATGGGCTAGAACTGATAACTCAGAGAGCAAACCATGTGCTTTTGTAGATTTGATTTTAAATAGATAAAGTATAATTTAACAGTTGGTGTTAGAAAAACTGACTTTTATTTGGAGACAAATGAAACTGAATGCTAACTCAAAATTTTGTAACATATACAACTGCAGAATCCAAATATATTAAAGATCTAAATGTGAAAAGTGAAATTATATAACTAGAAGAAATTTAGTACCTGTGTACCAAGTGCTGTGGAAATTTTCAAAAAGGGCCCCTCAATCAAAAGTCTAAATGAAATAAGTGAATACATTAATAAGAAAGCAAATAAATATAATTAATTTGATTTCATCAAAATTAGGGATTTCTAAACAAAGAAAAATGACAAAATAAAGTCATCAGACTAATAACAACTTGACAAGTAGTATTTTTAATACATACAATAAACAAAAACCAAGATCAAGATGGTTCAAAAAACTCATATAAATCACTCAGAAACACAATACCAACCCATTGCCATTGAGTGGATTCTAATTTCATCACACTATAGGACAGAGTAGAACTGCCCCATAGGGTTTCCAAGGAGTGCCTGGTGGATTCAAACTGCTGACCTTTTGGTTAGCAGCTGAGCTCTTGACCGCTGTGTCACCAGGGTTCCCAGAAACACAATAGAAACACAGATAAAAACACTGAAGAGTACAAGTAGAAACTGTTGGATTGGTGCGTGTTTTGCTGTGTATATTCTTAACAACAAGAAGAACAAAATAAATTAAAAAAAAAATATGGATAGTGTTGTGGATTGAATGGTGTCCCCCCAAAATATATGTTGTAAATCCTAATCACTATGCCTATGGTTATAATCAAATTTGGGACCGGGTTGTGTTTGTTGTGTTAACGAGGCAGGATTAGTGTCGGGTTTATCTGAAGCCAATCTTTTTAAGAATTAAAGAGATCAAATAGGAGAAGAGCTGCGGTAAAAAGTTGTCAAGACACAGGGAGATCTCCAAGGCACCATGAAGCAGAAGCTGTAGAGACAAGGACCTTTCTCCAGAGCTGAAGAGAGAGAAAGCCTTCCCCTAGAGCTGACGCTCTGAATTTGAACTTCTAACCTATAAACTGCGACAAAATTAATTTCTGTTTGTTAAATCTATCCACTTGTGGTATTTCTGTTACAGCAGTACTAGAAAACTAAGACAGGTAGGTAATACTCAGAAGTGGAAAGCAGACTGATAATAAGTATATGAAGAAATTCTCAAATCATTAGTAATACAAAAATAAAAAGTAAAGCAACCGTATGTCAGTTTTTTTTTTCCATCATGTTTGTAATATCAAAAAAGAAAAAAGTATGATGCCAAATTTGGCAAATGTGTAGGGTAAAAAGAACCCTCATATGCTGTTGTAAGAGTTATAGCCATTCAGTTCAGCAATTTGTCAGTACTTACTCAGATTAGTTTTACATATCATCTAAGGCTCAGAATCCTAACCACTCATGATGTATAACTAGGGTTCCCAGATTTATCAAATAACCACTTAAATTTCAATTTCGGATAAACAAAAAGGTTTTTTTTTTTGTTTTTTTAGTATGTCTCTTGCAACTTGGGGACAGCTAAATTCAGATTCTCTATTTTGTCTGGCAATCCTATATGTAGCTCGAATGCATTTTCTTAATATGTTTTCTTAAGGCGATATGTTTGAGAACATTCATCATAGTGTTGTCTATGTTTCACCATGCATCAGAAGCACCCAGGCATCTGTCACTGGGGAAGGAATGCATAGAAGTGGGTAAGAGTGCATTATAGAATACTACATATAGATTACTACATAGGGTGGGAAACCCTGGTGGTGTAGTGGTTAAGAGCTATGGCTGCTATCCAAAAGGTCAGCAATTCAAATCTACCAGGCGCTCCTTAGAAACTCTATGGAGCAGCTCTACGCCATCCTTTAGGGTTGCTATGAGGCAGAATCAACTTGGTGGCAGTGGCTTTTTTTTTTTTTTTAGTGGCTTTATGGAAGAAAGACTTGGCAATCTACTGCGGTAAGGATTACAGCCTAGAAAGTGCTATGGGGCAGTTCTACTGTTATATGAGGTTGTTATGAGTCGAAATCTACTCAGTGTTACCTAACAACAACCAAACAACATCCTGGTCCTATTAAACCAGAATTTTTCAAGTAAAGCAAGAGGAAGATGCATTATAAAATATTCTCTTATATTGTATATTTAATTAAGAAGTACATATATGACCCCCTGTCCCTCCCGCCTTGTATAAATAACAACGTGCTATAGGATAGCTTTGGAAACCCTGATGGTATAGTGGTTGAGAGCTATGACTGCTAACCAAAAGCTGGCAGCTCGAATCCACCAGGCGCTCCTTGAAAACTCTATAGGACAGTCCTACTCTGTCCTATAGGGCCGCTATGAGTCAGAATCAACTCAAAGGCAATGTTTTTTTTGTTTGTTTTGTTTTTTAACGTAAGGATGAAGCATATGTATATCCAATAACACTGCCAGGCTTCGTTAAAACTTCTACTCAAAGAAAAAAGTAAGTTATAGAATAAGTTCTGCATACAAAACCAAATATTTATATATATCACAATCACATATACAGATTTAGTAATACGTATCAAACATGATAGCATGAGTCGCAGAAAAAGAGTGAGACACAGACAATGGAAGTAGGAAATGGAGATAAAAAAGAAAACAAATTCATAAAATATGAAAACAACAGCGATGGAATGTCTCAACACGCACTGAGGAGTATGAATAAAACTCTGAATCTGAGATTATTAAAAACGTGTTGTTGTTAGGTGCCCTTGAGTCGGTTCCAACTTCTAGAGACCCTAGGTACAACAGAATGAAACACTGCCTAGTCCTGCACCCTCCTCACAGTTGTGGTTATGTTTGAGCCCACTGTTGCAGCCACTGTTTCAATCAATTATACGAACTAATAAAACTTCATTGCAAACTTGGAATAAAAGTGAAATGCCTAAATGGTTAAAGGAGAGGGGAAAAATCCTCAAAATGAAAATAGTTAACTGTGAAAACTCTCGTATTTCCCTTTAAAAATCATGAGTCAAAGAAGACTCCTAAAACCTAGGAGTACTGAAACAAACCCTCACCACTTTGAGGACTGCACCCAATGCCATTTTCAAGCAATGCAGTCACTGATACCCTTTCTAAAGTTGAATCCACATAAAACACCAATATTGTTATTTTGTTGTTGTTGTTATGTTTTTTAAGTGGTATCTCACTCTTCATAAGGTATTCACTGGCTAATTATGAATCATGAATTTCAGCATTTCTCAAGCCAACATCTTTGCTTTTTAACACTTTTAACAGGTCTTTTGCAGCATATTTGCTCAATGCAATATTTGCTTTGATTTCCATGGGCTTTGATTGTGGATCCAAGTAAAATGAAATTCCTGACAACTTCAATCTTTTCTCCATTTATCACGATATTACTTATTGGTCTAATTGTGAGGATTTTTGTTTTCTTTATGCTGAGGTGTAATCCATACTGAAGGCTGTAGTCTTTGATCTTTATTGTTAGTGCTTTCTTCGTGTGTGATGTCCTTGATGTCATCCCACAACTCCTCTGGTCTTTGATCATTAGCATTCAGTGCATGAAATCTATTCTTGAAATGGTTTCTAAATTCAGGTGGGATATACTCAAGACTGTACTTTGGTTCTCATGAACTGTTTTTAATTTTCTTCAGCTTCTACTTCAACTTACATATGAGCATTGATGGTCTGTTCCAAAGTCAGCCCCTGGTCTAGTTCTAGCTGATGGTATTGAGCTTCTCCATCATCTCTTTCTACAGAAGTAGTTGATTTGATTTCTATGTCTTCCATCTAGTGAATTCCATGTGTATAGTCTCCATTTAAGTGAGCTAAGGCTGCTAACCAAAAGGTCAGCAGTTTGAATTCACTGGTCGCTCCTTGGTAACCCTATGTGGGGGTTCTACTGTGTCTTTTATGGTAGCTATGAGTCAGAATTGACTCGAAGACAATGGACTTAGATTTTTTTTTTTATTTGTCACGTATGTTTTTATAAAAAGGTATTTGCAATGAAGAAGTCATCAGTCTTCCAAAATTCTATCATGAGATCTCTGACATCATTTTCTATCACCAAGTCTGAATTTTCCAACTACTGATTCTTCTACTTTGTTTCCAACCTTCATATTTCAATCACCAGTAGTTATCAATGTATCTTGACTGCATGTTTGACCAACTTCAGACTGTAGAAGCAGGTTAAAAAAATCTTCAATTTCCTCATCTTTAATTAGCATCAGTAGTTGGTGCACAAATTTAAACAGTAGTCTTAGTAACTCTTCTTCCTTGTAGGTGTATGGATATTACCCTTTCACCGGCAGTATTGTACTTCAGGATAGCTCTTGAAATGTTCTTTTTGATGACGAATGCAACACCATTCCTCTTCATTTTGTCATTCCAGGTATAGTAGGCCATATGATTCTCTGATTCAAAATGGCCAATACCAGTCCATTTTAGTTCTCTAATGTCTAGGATATCAATTTTTATGCATTGTATTTCATTTTTGACAACTTCCAATTTTCCTAGATTCATACTTCCTACGTTCTACCTTTTGATTATTAATGGATGTTTGCAGCTGTTTCTTCTCATTTTAGCCATGCCACATCAGCAAATGAAGGTCCTGAAAGCTTTACTCTATCTACATCGTTAAAGTCAATTCTACTTTGAGGAAGCTACTTTCCTCAGTTGTATTTTGAGTTTTTTCCAACCTAACGGGTACATCCTCCAGCACTATATCAGACTATGTTCCACTGCTATTCATAAGGTTTTCACTGTCCAATTTTTTCAGAAGTAGACTGCCAGGTCATTCTTCCTAGCCTGTCTTAGTCCAGAAGCTCTGCTGAAACTTGTCCACCATGAGTGACCCTGCTGGTATTTGAAATACCAATGGCATAACTTCCAGCATGACAGCAACACCCAAGCCACCACAGTATGGCAAACTGACAGACTTCTGGTGGTACTACAATCTCAGTAGTTTCAAACAATACATATTCATTATTTCACAATTTTTGAGTATTAGGAGGAGATGGTCCTCCCAAGATTGTAGTTAGGGTTCTGTCTGTGTTCTCATTTGGCTGTTCAAGTGATGTAAGATTCCCTTCTAAGCTCGGTCAGGTAGTTGGCAGAATTTATTTCTTTATGGTTGTAGGATTGAATGCCCTGGACTCTTATTGCATACTGGCTGGAGGGCACTCTCAGCGTTTTGCCGCTTGGATCTCCTAACATGGTCACTTAATTATTCATTGATAGTGAAGTAGAGCATTTCTGGCAAGCTTCTGCTAGCATTATAAAATCTTATATAATATAATCATAAAAAAGACAACCCATGACCTTATCTTTTTTTCTATTGGTTGGAAACAGATCATAGTTTTTGATCTCACTCAAGGGGAGGGAATTATGTGAAGACACGAATACCAGAAGGCCAGGAGCATTAGAGGTCCCCTTAGGGTTTGTCTGCTACAGCCTGTCTCCTGATTGCTCAGGGTTCAAATCCCTCCCACATGCAAAATATATTAACACCATCCTCAGGTGTGATGATCAGTTTTATATCACAATTTGGCCAGCATATGTTGCTATTGTTATCAGCAACCTTCAAGTCAGCACCTGACTAGGGAACCCCATGAACAACAGAATCACAGTAAAACCTGACAAAGTTGGAACTTGTGTAAAGCAGAAACCTGTCAGAGAAGTAAAACTTGTTTCCAATAAAACAGCGATAGAGAAGTGGTAAAACAGCACCCTGTCAAAGTTGGAAAACTTGCAAGACCCAAAAAAAACAAGGCAGTCCCATTGAGTTCTGGCTCTCACAGGTTTCACTCTATTGCTGCCTGATTCTGCACCATCTGCATAATCAGTTTCAGATTGGACCATTGGGATCCACAGGGTTTTCACTGGCTGATTTTTGGAAGTAGATCGCCAGGCTTTTTTTGCCTGGTCCATCTTAAGCATGCAAGCCTCCACTGACAGATTTCTAGCAGCTGTGAATGAGGCACATTAGCCAGGAACAGAGACTTTTTCTACTACTAAACCACCAATGCAACAGTTATTCAATAAAACACAAATCTGTGAGACATTTTGTAGATATGGTCAATGTCTATATCAACTAACTTTAAGTAAAGGAGATTATCCTAGGTAATCTGGGTGGAAAAGATTCAGTAAGTTGAAAGGCTTTACGACCAAGACTGAAGCTTCCCTGAACGCTTTCTGCTGTGAACTGCAGCTATGGCTGGTGCCTGAGAGTTCTAGCTGGCCCTATGGATTATGGACTTGCCTAGCCAACCAACATAATCACGAAATTCATGAAAGTGTATTCCTTCAGTAAATCTCTTACTCCATAAATCCTACTGGTTCTGCTTCTCTGACTGATACATCACCTTATAACATAAGCTTCAAGATCAAAATCTTGTCATCTAAATCAATTCCAGGTACTGATGAATCTCCCAGATTAATAAGTATAGCTCTTGGGGTACAATTTCTCTTCATCTTTGGATCTGCATGACTAAAGAGACTAATTATCTGTTCCCAACAGACCCAACACACAATAGTCTAACGGACATACAATAATAACAACAAATATTCTGTTTCAAAAAAGAAGCGAATGGAAAGGGATTTCCTCCTTTAACTGTTTTGCCCATTAATTGCAATATTTTTTCTGTTTTCTGGAGATGCACTATTTATTGTAGAGAACTGTGCTTTGTAGCTAGACTTCTTGCATCTTTCCGTATCCTTTATTGATCTTCATTTCTCAGTAGTCTTTTTTTTTTAATATTATGGTTTGAGGTTACAGATATATACCAGCCTTGTGTAAAATTAAACTGCATTTATACTTCTCATTCTCCTTGGTAATTTTGGTTAATTTCTTAGAGAAAAAAAGTATAAAGATATTTAAACTTCATATTTTAAGACTTTAAATCCCATGATAGAGAAAATATTTTAAAACTATGTGTGGGAGGGGGAAATTGATGGCCTTTTTAGGTGACATGGAGTCCTAGAAGAGCTCCAAGCACAAGAAATAAACAAAAAAACAGAAATAATGTAACACTATGCAAAAAGTCTGCATTAATTAATGTTTGGCTTGCAATTAAATGATACATAACAGTAATAAATACTTCTGAAATAAAGACCTTATTCTGCAAATTAGAAAGACATAACATGTCTCAGTGTAATCAATATAGAATGAACAACGCTGAGATTTGTCGTTGACATTTTGAACAAGGAGTTTATAAGATCTCATTTTACTGAGGGTGATCTGTACAATTTTAACTCGTGATGTTTCATTTTTCTTTCGTGTGGTGTTTTTAAAAAATTTCTAGAGAGTGACTTTGGGCAACTTTTGGAGGATGAATACTTTTGATTAAGGTATAGCATTTTGACTTGCTTGAGGAATCGCAGGGTTGAAAGAAACAAGCCTCTTCTCTTTGTAGAGTTTGGACTACTTGGAGTCAATTAAACTTCGGAAATAGAAGAAAAAAAACAACATTTAGTATTTAATGGGTATTTGGAAAATACAGCTGGTTGGGTTATTTTTATTAATGTGGTTTTTCACAAATATTTCTATTTCTAATCTACAATAATTTCTGCAATAAAAAGAACTGGGCTAAGCTTTTTTTTTTTTTCCATCTCAAGGATGCAAAAGGAAAGCAGATAAATGCCTGAAGAATCCCATGGATTGGAGTGATCAGAGATCCAAACCAAAGTGTGCCCAGTAGTTTTGGGGAAACTGGAATAGTTGTGAGGATCAAAAAGGCTTGTCTCTGGCCTCCCTAAGATTCCAAAGATTGCCGAGGAGAATCCCAATTTGGCTTGTTAGTATGTGTGAGAAATATGGATTAAAACTTTGATAATTTCTGTTTCATTATCAGGAAAAAATGCTTGATTGTTAAGTGGATCAATTAGAAATGTATAATTAAGTGTGTTTAAGGTAATCAATATAAGAAGAAAAAGAAGCACACATCTTCGAAATTACTATACGGGGAAGAATTGACTAGTGGAGCACACAAAATGCCCCAAAATAGGAAGTATCATGCAATGAGCACTTCTGAGCCAAAAAGGGAGTACACTGGGTATATCATTTTCAGTACTGTATTTCTCTGCAGCTTGCTGCTTTCAGCTGCTATTTCTTGGTAGCACAAAATACTAAGCTGATAGAATCATATGTGAATTAATCATGCTTTGACTTCATTTTATTCCCCCATTTTCAATCACACTAAATCATGTTAGCTACTCTATATGCTCTTCTGATAATATATTTTCTACTCCTATATTGATTTATTGTCCTTTAATTATGCAAATATATAAATTTCAGGACCCCTTAACTCTTTTGCAAATATCATTCCAGATCCCATAGAGAACCACAATGAACAGTTTGGTATATAGCTCCAGGCATCTTTCTATTTAGAGTTTTTTTTTTTTTTTTCCCATGCTGTCGAGTCTATTCTGACTCATAGCAACCCTATCAGACAGAGTAAAAGTGCCCCATAGGGCTTCCAAGGAGTGCCTGGTGGATTTGAACCGCTGACATTTTGGTTAGCAGCCATATCTCTTAACCACTATGTCACCAGAGTTTCCATTTTCAGGTGTATTGGTTTTCTATTATTGATATAACAAATTACCACAACCTTAATGGCTTAAGCAACACAAATTTATTATATTACAGTTCTGTACGTCAGAAGTCAAACGTGGGTATCATTGCACTAAAATCAAGGTGTCAACATGGTTGTGTTCCTTTCTGGAAGCTCTTTGGGAGAAAACATTTCCTTTCCTTTTGCAGTTTCTACAGGCAACCTCATTTTTTGGCTCACGGAGCCCTCCTTCCATCTTCAAAGCCCCTTTGGCCAGTCTAGTCCTTTTCATGATATCATCTCTCTGGTTCTTTCCCATAGAACTTTAGGAGAAATATTCTTCTACTTTTAAAGACTTTTATGTTTAGATTGGAGCCTAGGTTGCTCAGTGGTTAAGAGTTCGGCAGTACTACTCTGTCTTACAGGGTCACTATGAGTTGGAAACAACTGAATTGATTTTTGGCAGTTAGATTGGGCCTACATGGATAATCCAGAAAAATTTTCTCCATCTTTAGGTCAGCTGATTGCAATCTTAATTGCATCTGCAACCTTTATTCTCTTTTGCCATGTCAGTGACACATAAAACAGGAAACTAATAAAAAGTAGTGACACAATTTTACACAGGTTAAATGGTTAACAAACATATAAAATACCACACTAATTATGGTACCTTACCATGGAGCATTGGAAGAGTTACAGTTTGTAAATTATTGTGAATCGTTGGATGGAGGGTTCTCTAAAATCACTTGGAAAGATGTAATACTAGATGTGGATGAAAGTAGCTTATAACACATATGATGAATCGAGGAAGCTGGTAATTGAAGTGAATGTGTAAATGTGTTTTGTGTGTTCCTATAAGACTTCATTCAGCCAGGTGCAGTTTTCTGCATGTATTTAATGGTTCTCTTGGATGAAATTAGGCATTGTATTCAAATTATTCCATAACATACCATTTAAGCTGGAATAGATTCACATTTTCAAAACAAAAGTTAAAATAACTTCAATCATTGCCTGTGTCTTGACATATGTCTCAGTCTCTTTCTATGTTTTCTACTCACTTTATTGGATTTAATTTTTTTCCTGGCTAAAGTCATATAGTTAATTTTTATCTTTAGCAGTACAAATATTCTACTTTGCCTTTTATGTACATTCTCGACCACTTTTTCTGCCACACACATTAAAAAAAAATTTTTTTAAGTCCTGAAAATCCTATTGTGCTTTTATTTAAAATAATATTTAATGTATAAATAAAAGAAAGGCCCCTGGTTTCGTTCAGGCTGCCAGTGTGTGCTCTAGATTCACTCTATCAGAACTGGATTCCATCATGCTTTGGAAATATTTCTTCCACCCCATTAATAGCTTGGGAGCTAGAACTAAGCTGTTCTAACATATTCTTAGGATAATACTGTGTATTGGGTTCAACTGGAGGACAATTCAATCTTGCAGTTTTCTTCCCATAATTCCTAGGCAGTAAGCACTTCTGATGAGAGCCTGGGTGAGGGTATCAGTCAGGGTCTGCCGGTTCATTTGCTTGGCTCTGTTAAATTTGTTCCATAGCAACAAAGTGACAAATTCCAAGAATACCTCTTTCTTATGGACTTGGAAATTTAGAGACAATTATAAGAAAAGAAGAATAAAGCAAGTATTATAATAAGGACATAGGTGAGAAAATAAGCTAGAACAGGAAAAGAAACTAATTCTGACATGATGTATGTAGAAAAAAATTACAGGAAAGTGGCATTTGGGCTAAATTAAATAGTGCTGCTTTAGTAAGCAGAAAAGGAACATATATGCAAGACTGAAACACCGTTATAAACAATATTTGGAATACAGAGCAGTATGAAACAACTAGAGCATCATATGCTTCGTGGAAGGTATCAGGATACAAGGCTGGAGTGACAGGATGGACTTAGATCATAGAGAGCGCATGGCAAGCTTGCATTGGAAGATACTGCAACAGAATATGTAGAAAGCTATCAGAGATGTTCATATAGTTGTGTGACTTTTCATAAAAAGAAAAAAGAGGGAGGCAGGGCCAAGATGGCGGACTAGGTGGACGCTACTGCGGAACCCTCTTGCAACAAAGACTTGGAAAAACAAGTGAATCGATCACATACATAACAATCTACGAACCCTGAACAACAAACACAGATTTAGAGACGGAGAACGAACAAATAGAGGGAGGCAGCGATTGTTTTCAGAGCCTGGAGCCAGCGTACCAGTCAGTGGATTTTCTGGAAAAAATAGTTTCCCAGTGATGGCTCGGAGACAGCAGTCCATATCAAACCACATAAAGAAGCAGACCATGACAGCTTCTCCAACCCCCCCAAAAAAAAAGAATCAAAATCTTTCCCAAATGAAGATACAATCCTGGAATTATCAGATACAGAATATAAAAAACTAATTTACAGAACGCTTCAAGACATCACAAACGAAATTAGGCAAACGGCAGAAAAAGCCAAGGAACACACCGATAAAACTGTTGAAGAACTCAAAAAGATTATTCAAGAACATAGTGGAAAAATTAATAAGTTGCAAGAATCCATAGAGAGACAGCATGTAGAAATCCAAAAGATTAACAATAAAATTACAGAATTAGACAACGCAATAGGAAGTCAGAGGAGCAGACTCGAGCAATTAGAATGCAGACTGGCACATCTGGAGGACCAGGGAATCAACACCAACATAGCTGAAAAAAAAATCAGATAAAAGAATTAAAAAAAATGAAGAAACCCTAAGAATCATGTGGGACTCTATCAAGACGGATAACTTGCGGGTGATTGAAGTCCCAGAACAGGGAGGGGGGACAGAAAACACAGAGAAAATAGTTGAAGAACTCCTGACACAAAACTTCCCTGACATCATGAAAGACGAAAGGATATCTATCCAAGATGCTCATTGAACTCCATTTAAGATTGATCCAAAAAGAAAAACACCAAGACATATTATCATCAAACTCACCAAAACCAAAGATAAAGAGAAAATTTTAAAAGCAGCCAGGGAGAAAAGAAAGGTTTCCTTCAAGGGAGAATCAATAAGAATAAGTTCAGACTACTCAGCAGAAACCATGCAGGCAAGAAGGGAATGGGACGACATATACAGAGCACTAAAGGAGAAAAACTGCCAGCCAAGGATCATGTATCCAGCAAAACTCTCTCTGAAATATGAAGGCGAAATTAAGATATTTACAGATCAACACAAGTTTAGAGAATTTGCAAAAACCAAACCAAAGCTACAAGAAATACTAAAGGATATTGTTTGGCCAGAAAACCAATAATATCAGATACAAGCACAATACAAGGTCACAAAACAGAACGTCCTAATATCAACTCAAATAGGGAAATCACAAAAACAAATTAAGATTAATTAAAAAAAATAGTAATAATACACATAATAGGGAATCAGGGAAGTCAATAGGTAAAAGATCACAATAATCAAAAAGAGGGACTAAATACAGCAGACATTGAACTGCCGGATGGAGACTGATACAAGGCGATATAGAATGATACAAGTTAGGTTTTTACTTAGAAAAATAGGGGTAAATAATAAAGTAACCACAAAAAGGTATAACAACTCCATAACTCAAGATAAAAGCCAAGAAAAATGTAATGACTCAACTAACATAAAGTCAAACACTATGAAAATGAGGATCTCACAATTTACTAAGAAAAACGTCTCAGCACAA
The DNA here is from genome assembly GCF_030014295.1 of Loxodonta africana. Lineage (NCBI taxonomy): Eukaryota > Metazoa > Chordata > Mammalia > Proboscidea > Elephantidae > Loxodonta > Loxodonta africana. The sequence goes on from NC_087342.1 coordinate 166,196,604, forward strand.
AAAAGTATGTGGAAAAATGAAATCGCCAACAACTCACATGAAAAGGCATCAAAATGAAAACACTAAAAACTTATTTATCTATAATTACGCTGAATGTAAATGGACTAAATGCACCAATAAAAAGACAGAGAGTCACGGACTGGATAAAGAAACATGATCCATCTATATGCTGCCTACAAGAGACACACCTTAGACTTAGAGACACAAACAAACTAAAACTCAAAGCATGGAAAAAAATATATCAAGCAAACAATAAGCAAAAAAGAAGAGGAGTAGCAATATTAATTTCTGACAAAATACACTTTAGACTTAAATCCACCACAAAGGATAAAGAAGGACACTACATAATGATAAAAGGGACAATTGATCAGGAAGACATAACCATCTTAAATATTTATGCACCCAATGACAGGGCTGCAAGATACATAAATCAAATTTTAACAGAATTGAAAAGTGAGATAGACACCTCCACATTTATAGTAGGAGACTTCAACACACCACTTTCGGAGAAGGACAGGACATCCAGTAAGAAGCTCAATAGAGACATGGAAGACCTACTTACAACAATCAACCAACTTGACCTCATTGACTTATACAGAACTCTCCACCCAACTGCTGCAAAGTATACTGTTTTTTCTAGCGCACATGGAACATTCTCTAGAATAGACCACATATTAGGTCATAAAACAAACCTCTGCAGAGTCCAAAACATCGAAATTTTACAAAGCATCTTCTCAGACCACAAGGCAATAAAATTAGAAATCAATAACAGAAAAACTAGGGAAAAGAAATCACATACTTGGAAAATGAACAATACCCTCCTGAAAAAAGACTGGGTTATAGAAGACATCAAGGAGGGAATAAGGAAATTCATAGAATGCAACGAGAATGAAAATACTTCCTATCAAAACCTCTGGGACACAGCAAAAGCAGTGCTCAGAGGCCAATTTATATCAATAAATGCACACATACAAAAAGAAGAAAGAGCCAAAATCAGAGAACTGTCCCTACAACTTGAACAAATAGAAACTGAGCAACAAAAGAATCCATCAGGCACCAGAAGAAAACAAATAATAAAAATTAGAGCTGAACTAAATGAATTAGAGAACAGAAAAACAATTGAAAGAATTAACAAAGCCAAAAGCTGGTTCTTTGAAAAAATTAACAAAATTGATAAACCATTGGCTAGACTGACAAAAGAAATACAGGAAAGGAAACAAATAACCCGAATAAGAAATGAGAAGGACCGCATCACAACAGAACCAAATGAAATTAAAAGAATCATTTCAGATTAGTACAAAAAATTGTACTCTAACAAATATGAAAACCTAGAAGAAATGGATGAATTCCTGGAAAAACACTACCTACCTAAACTAACACATTCAGAAGTAGAACAACTAAATAGACCCATAACAAAAAAAGAGATTGAAACGGTAATCAAAAAACTTCCAACAAAAAAAAAGCCCTGGCCCGGACGGCTTCACTGCAGAGTTGTACAAAACCTTCAGAGAAGACTTAACACCACTACTCCTGAAGGTATTTCAAAGCATAGAAAATGACGGAATACTACCCAACTCATTCTATGAAGCCACCATCTCCCTGATACCAAAACCAGGTAAAGACATTACAAAAAAAGAAAATTATAGACCTATATCCCTCATGAACATTGATGCAAAAATCCTCAACAAAATTCTAGCCAATAGAATCCAACAACACATCAAAAAAATAATTCACCCTGATCAAGTGGGATTTATACCAATGCAAGGCTGGTTTAATATCAGAAAAACCATTAATGTAATCCATCACATAAATAAAACAAAAGACAAAAACCACATGATCTTATCAATTGATGCAGAAAAGGCATTTGACAAAGTCCAACACCCATTTATGATAAAAACTCTTACCAAAATAGGAATTGAAGGAAAATTCCTCAACATAATAAAGGGCATCTATGCAAAGCCAACAGCCAATATCACTCTAAATGGAGAGAACCTGAAAGCATTTCCCTTGAGAACGGGAACCAGACAAGGATGCCCTTTATCACCGCTTTTATTCAACATCATACTTGAAGTCCTAGCCAGGGCAATTAGGCTAGACAAAGAAATAAAGGGTATCCGGATTGGCAAGGAAGAAGTAAAGTTATCACTATTTGCAGATGACATGATCTTATACACAGAAAACCCTAAGGAATCCTTCAGAAAACTACTGAAACTAATAGAAGAGTTTGGCAGAGTCTCAGGTTATAAAATAAACATACAAAAATCACTTGGATTCCTCTACATCAACAAAAAGAACACCGAAGAGGAAATAACCAAATCAATACCATTCACAGTAGCCCCCAAGAAGATAAAATACTTAGGAATAAATCCTACCAAGGATGTAGAAGACCTATACAAAGAAAACTACAAAGCTCTACTACAAGAAATTCAAAAGGACATACTTAAGTGGAAAAACATACCTTGCTCATGGATAGGAAGACTTAACATAGTAAAAATGTCTATTCTACCAAAAGCCATCTATACATTTAATGCACTTCCGATCCAAATTCCAATGTCATATTTTAAGGGGATAGAGAAACAAATCACCAATTTCATATGGAAGGGAAAGAACCCCCGGATAAGCAAAGCATTACTGAAAAAGAAGAAGAAAGTGGGAGGCCTCACTTTACCTGATTTCAGAACCTATTATACAGCCACACTAGTCAAAACAGCCTGGTACTGGTACAACAACAGGCACATAAACCAATGGAACAGAATTGAGAACCCAGATATAAATCCATCCACATATGAGCAGCTGATATTTGACAAAAGCCCAGTGTCAGTTAATTGGGGAAAAGATAGTCTTTTCAACAAATGGTGCTGGCGTAACTGGATATCCATTTGCAAAAAAATGAAACAGGACCCATACCTCACACCATGCACAAAAACTAACTCCAAGTGGATCAAAGACCTAAACATAAAGACTAAAATGATAAAGATCATGGAAGAAAAAATTGGGACAACCCTAGGAGCCCTAATACAACGCATAAACAGAATACAAAACATTACCAAAAATGATGAAGAGAAACCCAATAACTGGGAGCTCCTAAAAATCAAACATCTATGCTCATCTAAAGACTTCACCAAAAGAGTAAAAAGTCCACCTACAGACTGGGAAAGAATATTCAGCTATGACATCTCCGACCAGCGCCTGATCTCTAAAATCTACATGATTCTGTCAAAACTCAACCACAAAAAGACAAACAACCCAATCAAGAAGTGGGCAAAGGATATGAACACACATTTCACTAAAGAAGATATTCAGGCAGCCAACAGATACATGAGAAAATGCTCTCGACCATTAGCCACTAGAGAAATGCAAATTAAAACTACGATGAGATTCCATCTCATACCAGCAAGGCTGGCATTAATCCAAAAAACACAAAATAATAAGTGTTGGAGAGGCTGCGGAGAGATTGGAACTCTTATACACTGCTGGTGGGAATGTAAAATGGTACAACCACTTTGGAAATCTATCTGGCATTATCTTAAACAGTTAGAAATAGAACTACCATACAACCCAGAAATCCCACTCCTAGGAATATACCCTAGAGCTACAAGAGCCTTCACACAAACAGATATATGCACACCCATGTTTATTGCAGCTCTGTTTACAATAGCAAAAAGCTGGAAGCAACCAAGGTGTCCATCAACGGATGAATGGGTAAATAAATTGTAGTATATTCACACAATGTAATACTACACATCATTAAAGAACAGTGACGAATCTGTGAAACATTTCATAACATGGAGGAACCTGGAAGGCGTTATGCTGAGCGAAATTAGTCAGAGGCAAAAGGACAAATATTGTATAAGACCACTATTATAAGATCTTGAGAAATAGTAAAAAGTGAGAAGAACACATACTTTTGTGGTTACGAAGTGGGGAGGGAGGGAGGGAGGGAGAGGGTTTTTTATTGATTAATCAGTAGATAAGAACTGCTTTGGGTGAAGGGAAAGACAACACTCAATACATGGAAGATCAGCTCAATTGGACTGGACCAAAAGCAAAGAAGTTTCCAGGATAAAATGAATGCTTCAAAGGTCAGCGGAGCAGGGGAGGGGGTCTGGGGAACATGGTTTGAGGGGACTTCTAAGTCAATTGGCAAAATAATTCTATTATGAAATCATTCTGCATCCCACTTTGAAATGTGGCATCTGGGGTCTTAAATGCTAACAAGCGGCCATCTAAGATGCATCATTTGGTCTCAACCCACCTGGAGCAAAGGAAAACGAAGAACACCAAGGTCTCACGACAACTAGGAGCCCAAGAGACAGAAAGGGCCACATGAACCAGAGACCTACATCATTCTGAGACCAGAAGAACTAGATAGTGCCCGGCCACAATCGATGACTGCCCTGACAGGGAGCACAACAGAGAACCCCTGAGGGAGCAGGAGATAAGTGGGATGCAGACCCCAAATTCTCATAAAAAGACCATACTTAATGGTCTGACTGAGACTGGAGGAATCCCGGCAGCCATGCTCCCCAGACCTTCTGTCAGCACAGGACAGGAACCATCCCGGAAGACAACTCATCAGACATGAAAGGGACTGGTCAGTGGGTGGGAGAGAGATGCTGATGAAGAGTGAGCTAATTATATCAGGTGGACACTTGAGAGTGTGTTGGCAGCTCTTGTCTGGAGGGGGGATGGGAGGATAGAGAGAGAGGGAAGCTGGCAAAATTGTCACGAAAGGAGAGACTGAAAGGACTGACTCAATAGGGGAAGAGCAGGTGGGAGTAGGGAGTGAGATGTATGTAAACTTATATGTGACAGACTGATTGGATTTGTAAACGTTCACTTGAAGCTTAATAAAATTTAATAAAAAAAAAAAAAGAAAGAAAAAAGAGAAAGGCCTACTTAATAAAAAAGGAACGCATGGAGGAAGAACTTTCTGCCTAAAAAATAAAAAAGCAAGAGCACCTCAGGAAGGAATTTTGGAGCTAAGGAATAGGAATTCTTACATCACTATGCTAAGAGCAAGTCTCTGGCATCCAACTTTTTAAACTCGAAGCTTTGCCCCACTATATCCTCATTATTGTTAACAGTTTAAGCAAGTTAAAATCCCTCTGTCTCTGTTTCTTCATCTGTTAAGTGGGGTAAAGATTCCGCTAGCTTCATAGATTGTAGTGAGAATTAACAACAACAACAAAAAGAGTTAATGTGCATGAACCCAAAACAAAACCCATTGCCATCAAGTTGATTCTGACTCCTAGAGACCCTATAGTACAGAGTAGAACTGCCCCCATAGGGTTTCCAAGGGGGTAGGTACATCTTTACAGAAGCAGACTGCCACATCTTTTTCCCATGGAACACCTGGTGGGTTCAAACCTCTGGCCTTTTGGTTAGCAGCCAAGCATATTAACCCTGTGCCACCAGGACTTCTAATGTACATGAAACAGAGTATTTCTGACACTAAGTAAATGATTCATAAATTTTAATTATTATATTTGACTATTGTCATTGTAGCCATTTTTGTTGTCATCACAACATTGTTCTAAAGAAGGGAGTGGGCAGCAACACCACATCCCTGTGTTAATAACACCACACATTCAATTAACCTCTTTGTATGATCCCTTCCTTCATAGTCAAAACTTATTACAACATGTTTTCTAGGTTTTGATTACTTTCTATGAGTGCAGGGCACAGTTACACAAGAAAAATAAAACCTATTCACTTATCAAGTCTTAAAAGTAGTACTTTTTAATATGTTCACCTAGTTAGTTTTGTTCAGACAGAGTTTACTGTTGCTCAATATCCTCAAACTTAGAGAAATCCTCTAGGGTCTTTTTTCATATTGACGTAAGGCCCTTATGTAATTCCCTCCTATTCGATTTATGCTCAAATATTTTTTCCTCACAGACGTAATTTTCTCTTAACTTATTCTTTGCCTTTTCCTTAATATGTTTAAATGAAAAAAATAATTGGCACTGACTTAGAAAAACAATATACTAAAAGCTATTTGTGGTAAATGTGTTGAACAAATAAAAAAATATTTTCTGTGGTTGAGAAACCCTGTAATAATCAGGATACCTTTAAGTATAACTGTCACAACCACATTTAGATGCCCTAACTTTGTTTCCTCTTCCCATATCTCCATTCTCTCAGATTAGCCACATGAAAGTTTTCTCTCTACTCCAGTTAATCTTTTCCCTACCTGAATCAAAATACTATGTCTTCTATCACAATTGGCTTCTGAAAATGATAATAAAGTCACAAAGAAAGGATTAGGATAATATGCAGAGAGCAAAAAACAGACAGAAGAATCATCAAGAGCTAAAACTTCTGTTTATTTTTATCTGTTAGCAGTAACAACAAAGAAGATAGGGAAAAACAGCTTAAGCCAGTACACAAATGTATAGTGAAATGTTTTTCATGTTTTATCTACATCTAATGCATTTGGAAATTTTCTATGAAGCACAAGCTTTCTTTAAAAAAATGCATATATATGTATGTAAAGTTTTGCCCTTAAAAATCTAATCATATTAAATATGCTCACCCTCAGGGAACACCCCATACATTGGAGTTTGTTACTGAAGTAACAGATAAAAGATATCTGTTATATTATTTGCTATATCTCTTAAAACGTATTTATTAGTCTTTTATTTATTACTTCTAAAAATCTGGAAAAGTTGCTCTAATAAATTTATTTCAGTTACTTTGACATTAGTGAAATCTTGTGATGATTTTTATTATGTGGTAGAGGAATTTCTTCATCTAAATGATGATTTGGTATAAACATCTGTACTGAATGTGATGGCATATACATAACATTTTTTGAAGAAAGTTGTGTGGGGTATTTTATTTTTGGATAAAAATGTTAAATCTTAACCCAACTGGCCCTCAACGGGGTCAACAATTTTCTTCTAAAACTCACATATTAAAATATTTAAAAATGGACCAAAAGAATTATGGACTTCAGTTTATCTATCTATATCGGGCAACCAACCAAAATACCAAACCCACTGCCATTGAGTCAATTCTGACTCATAGGAACTCCATAGGGTTTCTGAGGCTGTAAATCTTAAGGAAGCAGATTGCCATATCTTTCTCCCTTGGAGCAGCTGGTGGTTTCAAACTGCTGACCTTTCAGTGAGCAATCCACTGCTTTAATCACTGTGCCACCAGTACTCCTTTATCAGGCAAGCAGATGAAAAATAAATGATTATGGTACACAAACTAATATAATACTACTTAAAAAAAAAATCACAACAAAACAAAAAACCTTCCTAATGGAGAAACTGTGCTTTACTATACTTAGAAAGGACTCCTGTTGATGCAGTGGTTAAGAGCTTGGCTGCTAACCAAAAGGTCAGCAGTTTGAATCCACCAGCCACTCTTTGGAAACCCTATGAGGCAGCTCTATTCTGTCCTATAGGGTTGCTGTGAGTCCGAATCGACTCCATGGGTAACAGTTTTTTTGTTGTTGTTCGTTTGTTTTTAATACTTAGGAATAACCCATTGGCATCAAGTTGATTCCTACTTATGGGGTACACGTATATGTGATATTTAGCCTTAATTTTCTTTTTATATTTGATATACACACAAATTTGGCACAAACAGTAACTGGCTAAAGTGCAAGAAATAAAGAGCAGAAGTGAATACACCCTGCTTCACTGTAGAATAATTAACAGTGCTATAGAATTGAGACAGACATAAATTAACATTTTTACAAATGTCAAAAACAAACAAACAAATAAAAAAATCGTGGTGGTAATTTCACAGCACAAACATATGTACATATTTATCAAGCTGTTACGCTTTAAATATGTACAGTTTGTTATAGTCAACAAATTTGTCAATTAAGCTGTTTTTATAAAAGACTGCACAAATGGGGGGAGGGATATAAACAAAAGATTTGGCCAACAACTACTGCCAGACTTTATAGCTTTGGAGGAGATAAGTGTTTTGACTGCATTTTTTATCTCCTGGGGTTGGGGGGGAAGGGTGTGAAACAGGAGCCCAGGTGGCGCAGTGGTTAAAATGCCAAGTTGCTAAAGGAAAGGTCAGCCTTTTGAATCCACCAACCAATGGAAAGAAAGGTTTCCGTAAAGATTTACAGCCTTGGAATCCTTATGGGGCAGTTCTATCTGTCATATAGGGTTGCTCTGAGTCAGAATCAATTCAATGGCAGTGTTTTTTTTTTTTTTGGTTTGGTTTGGTGAGGGGTAGAAAATTGTCATTTTTGTTAGGTGATGTCGAGTTGGTTCTGACTCTTAGTGACCTTATGTACAACAGAAGGAAATACTGCCTGGTCCTGTGCCATCCTCACAATTGCTATGCTTGAGTCTGTTGTTGCAGCCACTGTGTCATTCTATCTCATTGAGGTCTTTCTCTTTTTCACTGACTCTCTACTTTACCAAACATGCTGTCCTTCTCCAGGGACTGATCCCTGCTGATAATATGTTCGAAGTATGTGAGACATAGTCTTGCCATTCTTGCTTCTAAGAAGCATACTGGTTGTACTTCCAAGATAGATTTGTTCGTTCTTTTGGCAGTCCATGGTATACTCAATATTCATCACCAACACAATTCAAAGGCATCAGTTCTTCTTCAGTCTTCCTTATTCATCTTCTGGCTTTCACATGAATAGGATGCAATTGTAAATACCATGGCTTGGGTCAGGCCCATGTTTTCAAGGTGACATTTTTGCTTTACAACACTTTAAAGAGTTCTTTTGCAGTAGATAAGCCCAATGAAATGCATCTTTTGATTTCTTGACTGCTGCTTCCATGGGTGTTGATTGTGGATCCATGGAAAATGAAATCCTTGCCAACTACATTCCTTTCTCCATTTATCATGATGTTGCCTGTTGGTCCAGCTGTGAAGATTTTTATTTTCTTTATGTTGAGGTGTAATCCATACAGAAGACCGTAATTTTTGATCTTCATTAGTAAGTGCTCAAGTCCCCTTCGCTTTCAGCAAGCAAAGCTTTTTTGGCTGAAGTTTTTAATTTTTTTTTGGTTTGGTGAGGGGTAAAAATGGTGATCTGTAGTAAAACCTAATCGAAACCTCCTTTATCATCTGAAGCCTCTTTAGAGGACACTTCCTTTGTTTTTAGAAGAAACATAAAACAAAAAGTTAGTTTAATAATTTTAAAATCAAAAGAGATTTCACACAGAGGTTGACAAACATGACATGTTCATTTTACTTCTAATGATATGCATAATTTATATACTGCAAGAGATCTTATTTTGATTTGAGTAGGAACAAAAGGCAATAGATACAATTCCCATTTACTTCTCAGTATAAAAGACATAATCATAAATTTGTAGTACCAAATTTGGCCAAGAGTCAGTCAGTGGTGTGTAGGGCTGTGATATCTTAATCTCATGTCCAAAAAAGGAAAACTTAGTTTTCCGAACACTCCCAAACCAAAATCAAACCAAATCCCTTGCCTTTCAGTGGATTCCAGCTCATATAGCAACCCTATAGGACAGAAAAGAAGTGTCCATAGGATTTCCAAGAAGCGGCTGGTGGATTTGAAATACTCACCATTTGGTTCTGGCTGAATTCTTAACCATTGCTTCACCAGGGCCCTCTAAATGGTAAAAATGTTGACAAATATTCAATTTTGTTTCTACTTTAAGGTAAGTGAATTATACACTGGTGCCTTTAGTCTAGAAGACTGGTTTTGTTATATTTTATTTATATTAAAGACATCTTTCACAAGTCAACTAAACTCTCGGGGCAATATTGGCTATCTATATTTCTGTTTGTATTTGTTTGATCTATTTAAAGAATCTGTATTTTTATTCACTTACACTGAATTGTATTTTTATCACATCAAAATTGACATTTCCTGAAGAAGTCACTTTCCCAATAAATGAAATTCACTTCATGGCAAATAGTTTTTGATCATAGGCTGAAGCACTAAATACATTTTGGTAAAGAAGACAATCAGAGCAAAGTGGTAATTCTACTACAATACAAGCAAAATCTATCATATGGGTAAAAAATTAAAGTCAGAGTTCTCTATTTCAAATATTTTCTCTTTAATATTACACTGCAGTTTACTGGTCTTGTTTAAATCAGGTATCTTAATTTAAAAAGTAATATTTTCCAAGCTAAGGCTTTTTGCACTTTTAGAGAAAAACCACTCTAGAAGCAAACTTTCAGGAGTATTTTTAACCTGAGAAATATTTCAATATGTAGGCGAAACATTTTTTACGCGAAACATTTTACATTTTGTGTGAAACAACTTGCAAGTTCCTTTAAGATGCATTTTTCTTGTAATTTTTAATTGAGGTATAACATAACATGTACAGAACTTAAGTGCTCATTTTCTTGAGATTTGATAATTGTATACTCCCATGTAGCTACCAACCAAAACAAGATATAGAGTATAGAGATATAGAGTATTTCCATCTTTTTTTTTTTTTTATCACCAAGAATGAACGCTCATGCCCCTAAACAAGTGAATCTGAATCCCCTACCCTTTGACCCAGAGGTAGCTCTTTTTCTCAATATGATGTTCTTGAGATTCATCCATCTTTTTATGGGTATCAATAAGTTCATTTCTATTGCTGAGTAGTGTTCCATTGCATGGAAGTAGCACATTTGTTTTTTCATTCACTTGTAGATAAGCATGTGGATTGTTTCTAGTTTGGGACTATTATGAACTGAGCTGTTGGAAACTTTCTGTCCAAGACTTTGTAGTGATATATATTGTTATTTTCTTAAATATCTAGCAGTGGAATTGCCAGGTATGTAGTGAGTATATGTTTAACATTATGAAAAACAAAGAAACAATTCTCCAGAATGATTGTGTTGTTTTACACTTCCACGAGCAATGTATAGGAGTTCCAGTTCTCCATTCCTGTCAGCAGTTATTATTTAAATCAACTAATATTTATAAAATTATTTATTTCATTCATTTCTTTAAAGTATGTTCACAGATATAATTATTATTAACCCTTGCATATTTTCGTTGTATCTTGCTTAGTACTTAGCATTTTCCCTGTTTAAAAAAAAAAAGAAAACAAAAAAAGAGTTTATTCATCAGAAGCTATATGTACATGTTATATTAATTTTGGTGATTTTCTCCACATATCTTTTCCATCAAAAATATTTTTCCTTTTGAGCAACTATTAAATAAATCCATAAATAATATATTAATGAATAATAATTGTAATAACTTTACATGAATTCATGATAGCATGCATAAATCACAGAAAATGAAAATGAAGACTGCATCTTAATTGCATTGCACACTGATATTATTTTAGAAATGTAAAGACTGAATTTTTAGAAACCAAATTATATGACTAGATGTTTAGGATCCTTGACATACTTGCATTGTTAAATATATCCTTAATAGTGTGAAAGGTTCATCTTTGGTTAACTAATAATTAAAATGCGCTGTACGTAGTATCTATTTGAACTGATTCCTATTACTTCTCCACTCTAATATACTTCTCAGAAAAAAAAAATGCATTCATGGCTTTTACTGAGTAAGTGGCTAAAAACGAGAACACAAAAGAGGATCAAAGAGTCGGAAAAGCTGTTATAACTATTTAGAATGTAAGCTTTTGTCTTTAGAGTGTATGGTAATTTGCTAATTTAGAACTGATCAGAAATTTGGATGAGGCATACAAATGTTATCCTTGTGATTGAAAGGATAATACATACCCCAAATAATTTTTCTTTCATTTCAGCATTCTCAAATTTTAAGCTTGAAATATGCCATTAGACATTTGCAAGCACGTGCGCGCACACACACACACACACACACAAAATTTCCTAGGTATAGGGTTTAATGCTGCCTTTTTGCCTACCAAATTTCCACTCCATCTTTAAGAATCACTGCATTAAACTGAGTCTCTAAAATAAATCTCTCCCTGCTTTCTCAGTGTAGGCTCTCTCTCTCTTCTCTAAATATATAGCACTCATTTCTATAATTTATCTCTTAACCTACTCACTTGCACTGTTAATGGTCAATTTATGTATAACTGTCTTCTTTCTCCAAATTCTTTTTTGTTTCATTTACATGCCTTACAGTGATTAACAAGGGCCTTCTAAGTATGGGTAAAATCACAGTTATATTGTTAAAGAAATATGGATCAATTTAGCCTACTTTTGCTATGAAAGGATGAGGGAAACATAAAAATTTCTAGAAGAGAATATAGGATTCAAGAAATGTGTTTTAACCAAAGTTGGTGGCAGGTCCACATGCAGAAAATAAAGAATCAGCAAAAAGAGAAAAACATTAAATGCAAATGAAAAAGCAGATGTTACTTAGAAGCTTGCCAGAAGGACACTTGGGGAATTGTCAAGTTTTAACAGGTAGAATTTCACTCCGCTCAAAACTCTGTGCGAATCATAAGTGTTCAAAATATGGGATGGGCTGCTTAATTTTACCACAAAGTTAGAACTCATCAGCCAGGGGATGGGAGTTTATTTTTTATTAGGAATTTTGAAGAGAAAATTTATAAATTGGAGTTTCTACTGTGAAATTTGTCACTTTATCACATTTAACTACGTTTCCTAATTCTCATCAAGCCAGAAAGCAGGTCTTAAATAACTCATATCTCTTACAGTGCATATCACAATTCATAGGTAGAATGGTTAAGTAAATTTGGACAGAATGATGACTTCTAAATATTATACAGCTATCTCAGGAATTCAGTAGATTGTCATTTTATTTCAACAACTATTCATATTCTAAGTATACCAAGATGAATAAAGTCTACCATCGTACTTAAATAATGTTATTCTTGTTAAACACTTTAGACTATGGAGAGAAATTTGGCATAAAAGGGTTTTCACATGTACTCCAGCCATGAGAATTCAGAAATTAAAGTACCCCATTTTAGGACAATTTTACATAATGGATCCTACGGACACTACTCTAGTAAGCTTCAGGCCTTTAAATTAAAAAACAAGCAAACAAACAAACAAACATTATTTCCTCATAAGCTATTATCCTTTCAAGGAGATTCCGAACAATAGAAAGTGAAAAAGTTCTCTTCCATATATGACAAAAAGCCAACAGAACAGCTCAATGGACATATTATTAAGTCTTTCCATCCAAATTAATATACTTGATTTTAACCAATTCATTGTGAATTGTTACTGACTGGGGTACTTGACATGAATAGGTTTTCTTGAGTACTTCAAGCAATTTATGAAGGAAGTGTTATGTGCAAAATTAATTAAGTCTCTCAGTCACACAGACACACACAAACTTAGTAAAGGTAAACTATTCAAATGTAAACTTAGTTTTGACCACCATTGCCCTAGGAAAACATTCACTGCTAAGGAACAGCTACTAGAGTTTCAGATCTATAGTCTTAATTATTCACTGTTTGCCTCTATTTGATTTTTCTATCAGCCTTTGTCCTATTACTGTGTGCTTCAGAAATTTTAGTCTCCCTCTGCAACGATGCCTTGATAAATAACAAGTGTACTTGATCACTTCTGCCCTCTCTGTAAATTCTTACAGTCACTCTTCTGCACTTTATTCTGCATAGCATTTTAAGTTCAGAGCTAACAGCCCTTGGAATCAGAATGCGTGGGATCAACTTTGAGATCCATTCATTTATTAGCTTTGTGGTGCTGCCAATAAAACATAGGAGGACACCAGATCAGTCAATAGAGAGAGACACACACACATACATACATAGATTCAGGCATGAAAGAACAAAGGAAAGAAGGGATAAATGTATGCATGAGAGTAAAAAGCCACACAATCTTTGGGGACAATGACTTGGTGCTTGTTATCTCCCAGAGTATTTCACTGGAAAATTCTTATCTGCTTGTTTCACATTCTGTTGTATAGATAGTGAAATTATTGATAGAAATCTTGGCTTTTCTTCCTCCATCTGAATTTTCATCAATAAAATGTTCTTTCTCAAACTGAGAAAGGGCTATTACTGTCCAATCCAAATTAAAATTTTTAGTCTAAACTTTTAGAATTTAAATATGTTTGGAAATCAATCCTAAAACACAGAAATTTTGCCTTTATTTCTGAAGTACAGATTGAAACTTTTACATTATACCCTGAACATGAAGTTCTGTAGGGCTGCTATTAATTTAGATTGGTAACCTTGGAAACAAAAGTCTTTTCTTTTTAATCCATCTCTAATTTTTTAGTGTCATCTAGTTCTTTAAAACACATACACACATAAAATTAAAAGTGAAATTTAAAAAGATTTGAAAAGGAAAACCACATTTATTTTTCTTAATTGCCATATGGGAGAATAGTTAAAGCATAACGTGTTTAGTGAGAAAACATTCATTAACAATAAATATAGATGAGGTCATTTGTCATTCACTTTTGGGGCATCAAAATACCAAAAAAAAAAAAAAAAAAAAATCTTCTCAATACATTTCACTTAATCTTCAGATCTCTGAAAGCAAATAGCTGTTTTTGGTAAAAGACGGATGTCTGTTACACTGTCTCCCAAACCCAGGCTCACTGCCTTCGAGTCAACTCTGACTCACAGTGACCCTATAGGACAGAGAGAACTGCCCCATAGGGTTTGCAAGGCTGTAAATCTTTACAGAAGCAGACAGCCACTCCTTTCTCCCACAATACTGTCTCCACTCACTGTAAAATCAAATGTGCACATGAATATGCACTGGCAAGTTTAAACGGTATGTACTGAATGCACTTGGCTAAGTGGAATGGAACTTCAATAGAGACAGGTTTCTTATGACGCTAATACTAAATAAACACTAAGCAGTGATGCGGTCCCACATTAACTATTAGCCATTATCTACTAAAAACAACTATTAGCCACTAGAGATCTTTAAATAGTAGCAGAATAAATACAAACAAATGAATTCTTTTCTCAACAAAGGCTTCTAATTGCCGTTTTTAGTAGTAAAGGATTAATGCAAACCTCCAGTCAGTTGATTCAAATACAATGAATCCCTGGAGATATCAAACCCCAAAATAATAAATAAAAACATACTCTTGTTACCTACTTACATATTTCAAATGGTAATTTTGTCAAGGTAAAAAATCAAAATCATGACAGGTTACATAAGTTCACTGAGTAGGAATCAACTCGACTGTACACAACAACAACAAAAACAACAACAGAGGTTACAGAAACTTTAGGCTTGTTTTAAATATTTCATTTCCTTGGATAGTATATTTCTAAGAATAATGCTAGGTACGAAGTATTTAATAAAATGAAAGAGATTTATAGCTAGCAAGTGAGTGCAAAACAACTGGGATGGATGTCAAAAACCAGGTATTCAGTGCCTAGAACTTCTACTTCGCAGCCACGAGTTTTTGAGAAAAGTTTTAAGCTTGCTGCTAATTCCATGAGTCAGAGCCAACACCAAGGCATGTCTTCTTGTTAGTTGGCTTCCAGATGATTCTCATTCATGGACCCTGTGTGCAACAAACAATAACAAAATTAAATTTTACTATTTTGCTTAATGGAAATAATCCCTACTACACAGAATCATTGTTTAGTGTGGAATCTGACAATTTGTGCAATATATCTGACAACATATTTTTACATATGTTTAAAAAGTAAGTAAATAAAGTAAAATTAGACATATAGCTGTGGGCAAAGATCACTAGTTTATATAAACAATACTTCAGTAATGTGGCACACAGGAGACATGGATTAAAATTTGCCTTGATTGAAATTCCAAAATACACATTTTTTTAAATCCATGGTTACTTTTGATTATCATAATGTGATTTTTTTCTTATATTAGTTTGTGTCAAGATAAGAGTTTTAATTAAGATTACATATATTTCACTCGCTATAGGATTTGATTATTTGCATTTGTAATTGTTTTCATTTGTAATTATTTATATAATAATAGTAAAATAATAATACTTATTCCAGCAATCATGGGGATAACAAGGTAAATGTGGACTGTGTGTTTAATATATTTATTAACAAAATGTGAAGTGTTTATGTTCTTCATGTTTTCCAAAACTCAAAATTATTGGCGATTAATTCGAGCTAAAAATCTTACCATTAATTATATATTATTATATTAAAATTCAATTTAAAAGCATTTAAAACTATAAAGATCAGATGTAAATCTATTGCATTCATAACTGCTCACCAAAACCCTCTTTACAAATGTATTGTGTTTCCAACAGTACAATTTATTTTTTTGAAAATATTTTGGTTAAAAATTACTTTATAAACTGTGGTTAGGGAGGCGGAGCCAAGATGGCGGACTAGGCAGACGCTACCTCGGATCCCTCTTACAACAAAGACACGGAAAAACAAGTGAATCGATCACATACATAACAATTTACGAACCCTGAACAACAAACACAGATTTAGAGACGGAGAACGAACTAATACGGGGAAGCAGTGATTGTTTCCAGAGCCTGGAGCCAGCGTACCAGTCAGGTACAGCACAAGCACAGAGAGCTGCTCCACCCCCTTGAACTAACCCCGGGAGGGGGACCAGCCGGTTCCGCGGGCGGCGTGGGATGCAGCCGGTAGGAGAAGTCCCCAGGAGGCAGTGACTGGTCTTGGAGCAGGAAGAGCAGCGTCCCAGCCGGAGAACCATCCCGCCGGGATTTGGACTGGACGCAGGTACGGCATAAACATGGAGAGCTGCTCCACCCCCCTGAACTAACCCCGGGAAGGGGCCCAGCCGGGTCGCACGGGCGGCGTGGGATGCAGCCAGTAGGAGAAGTCCCCAGGAGGCAGCGACTGGTATTGGAGTGGGGAGAACAGCATCCCAGCCGGGACACTCGGTCATGGCACAAGCACGGGGAGCTGCTCCACCCATCTGAACTAACCCCGGGAGGCGGCCCAACTGGTTCGCGGAGGCGGCACGGCCACGCGGCTGGAGGGACGAGAAGTCCCCGGGAGGCAGCGACTAATTTTGGAGTCGAGAGTGCACCGTCCCAGTAGGGGAGCCTTGACGCTGGGCGTGGGGCTGGAAGCAGAGGATCTGACCGTGACTCCAGCGGGCCAGACCCCCCAGGGGCAATCTCCACACAGCCAGCACACATAGGCGAGGCGCCCCACGGGAATCTCAGATATAATAGTCATTCCAAGCAAGACAAGCAACTCTGGCTATATTCTGAGGTGCTACTCTCCTATCTCTCTGTTCCCTCCCCCACCCTCCCCAGGCGGCTTCATTAACATCCGAATAGCCTGAGCCAGAGGGAGAACTCTGATACGGATCTGACTGCATTTTTTTTTTAGCAGATTTTCTGGAAAAACTAGTTTCCCAGTGATGGCTCGGAGACAACAATCCATATCAAACCACTTAAAGAAGCAGACCATGACAGCTTCTCCAACCCCCCAAACAAAAGAATCAAAATCTTTCCCAAATGAAGATACAATCCTGGAATTATCAGATACAGAATATAAAAAACTAATTTACAGAATGCTTAATGATATCACAAATGAAATTAGGATAACTGCAGAAAAAGCCAAGGAACACACTGATAAAACTGTTGAAGAACTCAAAAAGATTATTCAAGAACATAGTGGAAAAATTAATAAGTTGCAAGATTCCATAGAGAGACAACATGTAGAAATCCAAAAGATTAACAATAAAATAACAGAATTAGACAACGCACTAGGAAGTCAGAGGAGCAGACTCGAGCAATTAGAATGCAGACTGGGACATCTGGAGGACCAGGGAATCAACACCAACATAGCTGAAAAAAAAAACAGAGAAAAGAATTAAAAAAAATGAAGAAACCCTAAGAATTATGTGGGACTCTATGAAGAAGGATAACCTGTGGGTGATTGGAGTCCCAGAACAGGGAGGGGAGACAGAAAACACAGAGAAAATAGTTGAAGAACTCCTGACACAAAACTTCCCTGACATCATGAAAAACGAAAGGATATCTATCCAAGATGCTCATCGGACCCCATTTAAGATTGATCCAAAAAGAAAAACACCAAGACATATTGTCATCAAACTCACCAAATCCAAAGATAAAGAGAAAATTTTAAAAGCAGCCAGGGAGAAAAGAAAGGTTTCCTTCAAGGGAGAATCAATAAGAATAAGTTCAGACTACTCAGCAGAAACCATGCAGGCAAGAAGGGAATGGGACGACATATACAGAACACTGAAGGAGAAAAACTGCCAGCCAAGGATCATATATCCAGCAAAACTCTCTCTGAAATATGAAGGCGAAATTAAGATATTTACAGACAAACATAAGTTTAGAGAATTTACAAAAACCAAAGCAAAGCTACAAGAAATACTAAAGGATATTGTTTGGTCAGAGAACCAATAATATCAGATATCAGCACAACACAAGGTCACAAAACAGAACGTCCCGATATCAACTCAAACAGGGAAATCACAAAAACAAAGTAAGATTAATTAAAAAAAAAAAAAAATACACATAACAGGGAATCATGGAAGTCAATAGGTAAAAGATCACAATAATCAAAAAGAGGGACTAAATACAGGAGGCATTGAACTGCCATATGGAGAGTGATCCAAGGCGATATAGAACAATACAAGTTAGGTTTTTACTTAGAAAAATAAGGTAACCACAAAAAGGTATAACAACTCTATAACTCAAGATAAAAACCAAGAAAAACGTAACGACTCAACTAACATAAAGTCAAACACTATGAAAATGAGGATCTCACAATTTACTAAGATAAACGCCTCAGCACAAAAAAGTAAGTGGAAAAATGAAATTGTCAACAACACACGTAAAAAGGCATCAAAATTACAGCACTAAAAACTTATTGATCTATAATTACGCTGAATGTAAATGGACTAAATGCACCAATAAAGAGACAGAGAGTCACAGACTGGATAAAGAAACATGATCCATCTATATGCTGCCTACAAGAGACACACCTTAGACTTAGAGACACAAACTAAAACTCAAAGGATGGAAAAAAGTATATCAAGCAAACAATAAGCAAAAAAGAAGAGGAGTAGCAATATTAATTTCTGACAAAATAGACTTTAGACTTAAATCCACCACAAAGGATAAAGAAGGACACTACATAATGATAAAAGGGAAAATTGATCAGGAAGACATAACCATATTAAATATATATGCACCCAATGACAGGGCTGCAAGATACATAAATCAAATTTTAACAGAATTGAAAAGTGAGATAGATACCTCCACAATTATAGTAGGAGACTTCAACACACCACTTTTGGAGAAGGACAGGACATCCAGTAAGAAGCTCAATAGAGACACGGAAGATCTAATTACAACAATCAACCAACTTGACCTCATTGACTTATACAGAACTCTCCACCCAACTGCTACAAAATATACTTTTTTTTCTAGCGCACATGGAACATTCTCTAGAATAGACCACATATTAGGTCATAAAACAAACCTTTGCAGAGTCCAAAACATCGAAATGTTACAAAGCATCTTCTCAGACCACAAGGCAATAAACCTAGAGATCAATAACAGAAAAACTAGGGAAAAGAAATCAAATACATGGAAAATGAACAATACCCTCCTGAAAAAAGACTGGGTTATAGAAGACATCAAGGAGGGAATAAGGAAATTCATAGAAAGCAACGAGAATGAAAATACTTCCTATCAAAACCTCTGGGACACAGCAAAAGCAGTGCTCAGAGGCCAATTTATATCGATAAATGCACACATACAAAAAGAAGAAAGAGCCAAAATCAGAGAACTGTCCCTACAACTTGAACAAATAAAAACTGAGCAACAAAAGAATCCATCAGGCTCCAGAAGAAAACAAATAATAAAAATTAGAGCTGAACTAAATGAATTAGAGAACAGAAAAACAATTGAAAGAATTAACAAAGCCAAAAGCTGGTTCTTTGAAAAAATTAACAAAATTGATAAACCATTGGCTAGACTGACTAAAGAAATACAGGAAAGGAAACAAATAACCCGAATAAGAAACGAGAAGGACCACATCACAACAGAACCAAATGAAATTAAAAGAATCATTTCAGATTATTATGAAAAATTGTACTCTAACAAATTTGCAAACCTAGGAGAAATGGATGAATTCCTGGAAAAACACTACCTACCTAAACTAACACATTCAGAAGTAGAACAACTAAATAGACCCATAACAAAAAAAGAGATTGAAACGGTAATCAAAAAACTTCCAACAAAAAAAAGCCCTGGCCCGGACGGCTTCACTGCAGAGTTCCACCAAACTTTCAGAGAAGACTTAACACCACTACTTCTGAAGGTATTCCAAAGCATAGAAAATGACGGAATACTACCCGACTCATTCTATGAAGCCACCATATCCCTGATACCAAAACCAGGTAAAGACATTACAAAAAAAGAAAATTTTAGACCTATATCCCTCATGAACATAGATGCAAAAATCCTCAACAAAATTCTAGCCAATAGAATCCAACAACACATCAAAAAAATAATTCACCCTGATCAAGTGGGATTTATACCAATGCAAGGCTGGTTTAATATCAGAAAAACCATTAATGTAATCCATCACATAAATAAAACAAAAGACAAAAACCACATGATCTTATCAATTGATGCAGAAAAGGCATTTGACAA
This sequence comes from Loxodonta africana, assembly GCF_030014295.1. Taxonomy (NCBI): domain Eukaryota; kingdom Metazoa; phylum Chordata; class Mammalia; order Proboscidea; family Elephantidae; genus Loxodonta; species Loxodonta africana. The sequence goes on from NC_087342.1 coordinate 166,217,098, forward strand.
AGTCCAACACCCATTTATGATAAAAACTCTTACCAAAATAGGAATTGAAGGAAAATTCCTCAACATAATAAAGGGCATCTATGCAAAGCCAACAGCCAATATCACTCTAAATGGAGAGAACCTGAAAGCATTTCCCTTGAGAATGGGAACCAGACAAGGATGCCCTTTATCACCGCTCTTATTCAACATCGTACTGGAAGTCCTAGCCAGGGCAATCAGGCTAGACAAAGAAATAAAAGGTATCCGGATTGGCAAGGAAGAAGTAAAGTTATCACTATTTGCAGATGACATGATTATATACACAGAAAACCCTAAGGAATCCTCCAGAAAACTACTGAAACTAATAGAAGAGTTTGGCAGAGTCTCAGGTTATAAAATAAACATACAAAAATCACTTGGATTCCTCTACATCAACAAAAAGAACACCGAAGAGGAAACCACCAAATCAATACCATTCACAGTAGCCCCCAAGAAGATAAGATACTTAGGAATAAATCTTACCAAGGATGTAAAAGACCTATGCAAAGAAAACTACAAAGCTCTACTACAAGAAATTCAAAAGGACATACTTAAGTGGAAAAACATACCCTGCTCATGGATAGGAAGACTTAACATAGTAAAAATGTCTATTCTACCAAAAGCCATCTATACATTTAACGCACTTCCGATCCAAATTCCAATGTCATATTTTAAGGGGATAGAGAAACAAATCACCAATTTCATATGGAAGGGAAAGAAGCCCCGGATAAGCAAAGCATTACTGAAAAAGAAGAAGAAAGTGGGAGGCCTCACTTTACCTTACTTCAGAACCTATTATACAGCCACACTAGTCAAAACAGCCTGGTACTGGTACAACAACAGGCACATAGACCAATGGAACAGAATTGAGAACCCAGACATGGATCCATCCACGTATGAGCAGCTGATATTTGACAAAGGACCAGTGTCAATTAATTGGGGAAAAGATAGCCTTTTTAACAAATGGTGCTGGCATAACTGGATGTCCATTTGCAAAAAAATGAAACAGGACCCATACCTCACACCATGCACAAAAACTAACTCCAAGTGGATTAAAGACCTAAACATAAAGACTAAAACGATAAAGATCATGGAAGAAAAAATTGGGACAACCCTAGGAGCCCTAATACAAGGTATAAACAGAATACAAAACATTACCAAAAATGATGAAGAGAAACCCGATAACTGGGAGCTCCTAAAAATCAAACACCTATGCTCATCTAAAGACTTCACCAAAAGAGTAAAAAGACCACCTACAGACTGGGAAAGAATTTTCAGCTATGACATCTCCGACCAGCGCCTGATCTCTAAAATCTACATGATTCTGTCAAAACTCAACCACAAAAAGACAAACAACCCAATCAAGAAGTGGGCAAAGGATATGAACACACATTTCACTAAAGAAGATATTCAGGCAGCCAACAGATACATGAGAAAATGCTCTCAATCATTAGCCACTAGAGAAATGCAAATTAAAACTCTGATGAGATTCCATCTCACACCAGCAAGGCTGGCATTAATCCAAAAAACACAAAATAATAAATGTTGGAGAGGCTGCGGAGAGATTGGAACTCTCATACACTGCTGGTGGGAATGTAAAATGGTACAACCACTTTGGAAATCTATCTGGCATTATCTTAAACAGTTAGAAATAGAACTACCATACAACCCAGAAATCCCACTCCTAGGAATATACCCTAGAGATACAAGAGCCTTCATACAAACAGATATATGCACACCCATGTTTATTGCAGCTCTGTTTACAATAGCAAAAAGTTGGAAGCAACCAAGGTGTCCATCAACGGATGAATGGGTAAATAAATTGTGGTATATTCACACAATGGAACACTACGCATCGATAAAGAACAGTGAGGAATCTCTGAAACATTTCATAACATGGAGGAACCTGGAAGGCATTATGCTGAGCGAAATTAGTCAGAGGCAAAAGGACAAATACTGTATAAGACCACTATTATAAGATCTTGAGAAATAGTATAAACTGAGAAGAACACATACTTTTGTGGTTACGAGGGGAGGAGGGAGGGAGGGTGGGAGAGGGTTTTTTATTGATTAATCAGTAGATAAGAACTGCTTTAGGTGAAGGGAAATACAACACTCAATACATGGAAGGTCAGCTCAATTGGACTGGACCAAAAGCAAAGAAGTTTCCGGGATAAAATGAATGCTTCAAAGGTCAGCGGAGCAAGGGCGGGGGTCTGGGGAACATGGTTTGAGGGGACTTCTAAGTCAATTGGCAAAATAATTCTATTATGAAATCATTCTGCATCCCACTTTGAAATGTGGCATCTGGGGTCTTAAATGCTAACAAGCGGCCATCTAAGATGCATCATTTGGTCTCAACCCACCTGGAGCAAAGGAAAATGAAGAACACCAAGGTCACACGAGAACTAAGAGCCCAAGAGATAGAAAGGGCCACATGAACCAGAGACCTACATCATCCTGAGACCAGAAGAACTAGTTGGTGCCCGGCCACAATCAATGACTGCCCTGACAGGGAGCACAGCAGAGGACCCCTGAGGGAGCAGGAGATCAGTGGGATACAGACCCCAAATTCTCATAAAAAGACCAAACTTAATGGTCTGACTGAGACTGGAGGAATCCCGGCAGCCATGCTCCCCAGACCTTCTGTTGGCACAGGACAGGAACCATCCCCGAAGACAACTCATCAGACATGAAAGGGACTGGTCAGCGGGTGGGAGAGAGACGCTGATGAAGAGTGAGCTAATTATATCAGGTGGACACTTGAGATTGTGTTGGCAACTCTTGTCTGGAGGGGGGATGGGAGGATAGAGAGAGAGGGAAGCCGGCAAAATCGTCAAGAAAGGAGAGACTGAAAGGGCTGACTCAAAAGGGGGAGAGCAAGTGGGAGTAGGGAGTGAGATGTATGTAAACTTATATGTGACAGACTGATTGGATTTGTAAACGTTCACTTGAAGCTTAATAAAATTTATAAAAAAAAAAAAACTGTGGTTAGGTTCTGGTGGCTATCCATAAATTATTGCAAATATTATGCAATACAATTTGGGTTTATGAATCTAACAATCATTCAAGAAATAATTTCTATTACATAATATTAATTGCAGCTCAGAAGGTAGGCATTTCATTCTTAATAAGGTGGTGGGGAGGAGGAGATGGTTATTTTACAGCTATAAGTCACTGAGAAATATAAGTCATTCATATGTCAGTGTATTCACAAGTCAGAATTTGATGAGTCTGGAGAAACTACTGAGCTGAAGTGAATCAACATTTATAAAATATATATTTTAGGCAAAGGAACTATATATATTCATCCTGTGGTTAGTAAGAAAAAAAAAAAGCAATCCTACAAAGAGCAATTATGATTCCTATAGTGTGGCAAAATATTCTCAAGGTCCCTTCTGCAGTAAGGTACAGAATGGTAAGAAACTAAACTAATATCTATATCGAGTCCTTACACAAAATTAGAAAGTCAGCATTGCACATGGCACAGAAAATGTGTAAGAAAACACTAGAGAGCTAAGAGAAAAAAAAAAAAACAGATATAGACCACCAAGAAATTTAGATGGTAAATTATTAGGTGAAGAATAGAAAATGAACATGTATGAAAGATACAGAATATAAAATGGCCATCTATGCAAGGCTTAAAGAAATAAAATAGTGTTAAAAACAACAACAAAAAAAACTACAAAGAAAAAGACATTGTAAAAATGGTTATGCAGATTGAAGAAAAATAAATAATATATGAAATCACTGAAATTTACAGCTCAGTGAATGCGTTCACCAGTAGATGAATCACCCCGAAGGAAGAGTTAAGGTGCAGCTATTAGGAGAAATTATCATTAAGAATTTTCCAGAATTGAAAAACAGACAAAAATCAACACATAAAGTATGCACACCATGTAACAAGAATTAAAAAAAGAAAAACTTAGCTACGTTTTAGTATAATTACAGAAAACAAAAAAAAGTGAACATAAGAAAGAAACTAGGGAAGAAAAGACAAATTATCTATAAAGAAATTATAATTATCAATAGCAATAATTTAAACCATATAACTCTGGCAAAATATCTTCAAAGTGATAAGCAAGCCAAGAATTATATATGTAGCAAAAATGTATTTATCAAAAAATGAAGGGAAATAAAAATATTGTCAGATAAGCTAAAAGTGAGATAGTTTACTGTGACAGATATTCATTAAGAATTTTCCAAGTGAGAAATTCAGGAGTAAATATGACTGCATAAGGAATATCTGAGGTACAGTAAGGACCTGTGAGCAAAACTTGATAACTATGCATGCAGGGATAACTTTTTGATGACAACACTTACAAAAGAGGAATAGTAATTTCCTTATCTTATATGAAATCTCAAATAATCAGTCATAAAAAAATATAATTCTTTAGAGTAAACTATTAGACCGTTCCTGTTGAAAACCAAAAATAAGGCAAGGGCGGCTACTGTTACACTATTTCTACTTGCATTTGTATTTTAGATATTAGATTGTTTATGTTAGAACGAAGGTAAGAAGAGAAAGAGGGAAAGACGGAGGAAGGGAGGAAGGGAGAGAGGAAGGAAGGAAAGTAGAGAAAAAGAATGAAGAAAGAAAGAAAAAAGAAAGGAAGGAAGAGACGGAGGGAGGAAGGAAGGAGGGGGGAGACTATAGAATAGAAGGAAGTATATGTCACTGTTTAGGAAAGATAATTCTCTGAAAAAGTATTGAATAATTAAGAGTAAGAAAGTTTACTAAAAATAAAATTAATATTTGAAAGTCAAATATATTTAATGCTTTGAAAAAGCAATTAAAGTAATGCTATATTATACTGTACTCCTGCCCTACTGCTACTACTGGAGAACTTTGCCACAATCTAGGGAGATTTTATTTTTATCTATCTATCTATCTGTCTATCATCTATCTATCTACCTATCTGTCTATCTGTTTGTCTGTCGTCTATCTATCCATTCATCCATCCATTCAGCCACCACCCACATATCCATCGATTCATCTATCATCTATTTATCTACCTACCTACTTACCTATCAATCATCTGCACCTCTCAATTTGGCAGTTACTTACAAATGTAAACATATAATTACTACATGACCAGCAATACTACTCTTAAGTGTCTACCCAAGTGAAAGGAAAATCTGTATGATAATGTTTACAGCAGTTTATCCATAATAGGCAAAAGAAAAAAAGACCAATAGCCCTTCAACAGGTGAACTGAGAAAAACTCTGACATATCCATTTAATAGTATAATAATTAGAGATATAAAATAGTTAAGTATTGATTTATGTAGCAACATGGATAAATCTTAAATGTACTTTACTAAATAAGATAATATGGATCCAAAAGAGTGTATATCAAATGATTGCATTTATGAAATGTTCTGGTAAAGGCAAAACTATAGGAAAAAAAAATCAGGAATTGATGGCAGGCGAAGAGGCTGAATTAAGGGAACACATAGGAGAAAGTTTAGAGTGATTGAAATGTATTATATGGTGTTCTGGTGGTAGATATATGACCATATGCATTTGTACACCACAAAGAGTGAACTTTACTGTCTGTATTTCTTCTTCCTCTTTTTTTTTTTTTTAATAGAGAAATATGTTAGGAGATCTCATGATGGAATACAGACTATGAGAAATGAATCTAACTATAATACAAATGTATGACAGAACACGGAAGGCAGAAGAGGAAAAAGGAGCTGACATAAGAAACCTTGGAAAACATTATTTTGACAAGACACTTTCTGGCCAACTATGGAAGAAAAATCTGTACACCAAAACTGTACTTAAAAGACTTATTACTTGCAGGGGTACAAACAGCAATTCTGAAACTGCTTTACATGTTGTCTTCAATTCCCATTATGGCATAACAGATCATAGTAGATGTAGCAGCTTAATACAATACCTATTTACTAGCTCACAGTTGTGTAGGATAGAAGTCAAGTCAAGCTAAAAGAAATGCTCTGCTTAAGGTCTCACAGACCAAAATCAAGATGTCAGACAAGCAAGGCTCTTAAATACGTGTTCTTAGTCTATCTGCTAAGAGGGCCTAGAAACAGTGACACCCAAGAAGTAATAAGCAAAGGCAACACCTCGATCTTGGTTTCTAAACACCATTCTCTGATGAAAGGAACCAAGACTCATTATAGAAATCTTTATTCTTAGTGACTCACTTTCAAAGAATGTTGTTATTGTTGTTGTTAGGTGCCCACAAGTCAGTTCTGACTAACAGCAATCCTATGTACAACAGACTGAAAACGCTGCCTGGCCCTGCACCATCCTCTCAATCATTGCTGTTTGACCCCATTGTTGAAGCCACTATGTCAATCCATCTCCTTGAGAGTCTTCCTCTTTTTTGCTGACCCTCTACTTTACCAAGCATGATGTCTGTCTTAGGCTGGCTTCTCCAGAGAAGCAAAACCAGAAAGTATATAAATATATATAGAGAGAAGGAGATTTATATCAAGGAAATGACTCACATGGGTGTAGAGGCTGGAACGTCCCAAGTCTGTAGGTCAGGATAGAGGCTTCTCTTTATTCATGTAGCTGCAGGGGCTGGAGAACCCAAGATAGGGAGGTCAGAGAGCAGGGCTCTTGCTTACAGGCTGCAAAGATTGATGAACCCCAAGATTGGCAGTCAAGCTCAAAGTTCCAAGAACCAGAGGTCAGATGAACAGAAGCCAGCTGCAGGATCCAGCATATGCAAAAACACCCCAAGCCTTCCAAGAATGTCGGCTTATATTCGATGCAGGCCACACTCCAAAGGAAACTCCTTATTAAATTATTGGCTACTCACAGCAGATTCCATCACGTGGGTGATCACATATCAGATCTCAAGAGGGAAGTGATCACAACATTGTACAACTGCCAAAACACTGAGGATCATGGCCCAGCCAAGTTGACACAGAATCTCAATCATCACAATATCCTTCTCCAGGGACTGGTCCCTCCTAATAACATGTGCAAAGTACTTAAGATGAAGTCTCACCATCCTTGCTTCTAAGGAGCTTTCTGGCTGTACCTGTACTTTCCAAGACAGATTTGTTTATTCTTCTGGCAGTCCATACAAAAAAGTTAAATTAAATTAAAAACCCATTGTCATCAAGTTGATTCCGACTCAATAGTGATCCCATGGGACGGAGTAGAATTGCCCCATAGGGTTTCCAAGGAGTGGCTGGTGGATTTGAACTGCCAACCTTTTGGTTAGCAACCAAGATCTTAACTACTACACCACAAGGGCTCCCTGGTAGTCCATGGTATATTCAATATTCTCCATCAACACTATGATACAAAGGCATCAAGTCTTCTTCTATCTTCCTTATTCATTGTGCAGCTTTCACAGGCATATGAGACAATTGAAAATATCATGGTTAAGTCAGGTTCACCTTAGTCCTCAAAACAACATCTTTGCTTTTTAACACTTTAAAGAGGTCGTTTGCAACAGATTTGCCCAATGCAATAATTGTTTGATTGCCTGAGAGCTACTTCCAAAGGTGTTGATTGTGGATACAAGTAAAATGAAATCCTTGACAACTTCAATCTTTTCTCCATTTTTTCATGACCTGGCTTATTGGTCCAGTTGCGAGGATTTTTGCTTTCTTTATGTTGAGGTATAATCCATACTGAAGGTTGTGGTCTTTGCTCATCATCAGTAGGTGCTTCATGTCCTCTTCACTTTCAGCGAGCAAGGTTATGTCACCTGCATATGGCAAGTTGTTAATGAGTCTTCCTTCAATCTTGATGTCCTGTTCTTCATACAGTCCAGTTTCTTGGATTATTGTCTCAGTATACAGACTGAATAAGTATGGTGAAAGAATACAACCTAGACGACTCATCAGACATGGAAGGGACTGGGCAAAGGGTTGGAGAGAAATGCTGACGAAGAGTGAGCTACTTGTATCAGATGGACACTTGAGACTGTGTTGGCATCTCCTGTCTGGAGGGGAGATAGGGTAGAGAGGGTTAGAAACTGGCAAAATCGTCACGAAAGGAGAGACTGGAAGGAGGGAGCGGTCTGACTCATTAGGGGGAGAGTAAGTGGGAGTATGGAGTAAGGTGTATATAAGCTTATATGTGACAGACTGACTTGATTTGTAAACTTTCACTTAAAGCACAATAAAAATTATTTTAAAAAATATGAATATTAACTATAGGTAAAAAAAAAAACAAAAGAATACAACCTGATGCACACTTTTCTTGATTTTAAACCCCACAGTATCCCTTTGTTCTGTTTAAATGACTGACTACCTCTTGGCTTATGTACAGGTTCCATGTGAGCACAATTAAGGGTTATAGAATTCCCATTCTTTGCAATGTTATCCATAATTATATATGATCCACACAGTTGAATGCTTTTGCCTAGTCAATAAAACACAGGTAAACATCTTTCTGGTATTCTGTTTTCAGCCAAGATCCACCTGACATCAGTAAAGCTATCTCTCATTCCAAGTCCTCTTCTGAATCCAGCTTGAATTTCTGGCTGTCCCTTGTCAACATACTGCTGCAAACACTATTGAATTTTCTTCAGCAAAATTTTACTTGGCTGTGACATTAATGATATTGCTCGATAATTTCCAAATTCACTTGTATCACCTTTCTTTAGATTAGGCAAAAATATGCATCTTCTCCAGTCGGTTGGCCAGGTAGCTCTCTTCCAATTTTCTTGGCATAGGGAAATGAGCCCTTCCAGTGCTGTATCCGTTTGTTTAAATACCTCAATTGGTATTCCGTCAGTTCCTGGAGACTTGTTTTTTGCCAATGCCTTCAGCACATCTTGAACTTCTTCCTTCAATACCATTGTTTCCTGATTGTATGCTACCTCCTGAAATGGTTGAACGTAGACAAAATCTTTTTGGTACAATGACTCTGTGTATTCCTATCATCTTTTTTTGATGCTTCCTGTGCCATTCAATATTTTGACCATCATATCCTTCAATATTGAAACTCAGTTGTTTCATCTCGAGAAATGCCCATCATGTTCTTCTCTTTTGGTTTCCTAACTCCAGGTTTTGGGACATTTTATTATAATACTTTGTCTTCTTAAGCTGCCCTTTGGAAACTTCTGTTCAGCTACATTACTTCATCATTTCTTCCATTTGTTTTAACTAATTCAAGAGCAATTTTCACCAGCTACCACCACTGACTGCTCTGACAAGGATTACAATAGAGGGTCCCTGACAGAGCTGGGGAAAAATGTAGATCAAAATTCTAACTCAAAAAGAAAGGCTAGACTTTCTGGCTGAGAGAGACTGGAGAAAACTTAAGAGTATGGCCCTTGGACACCCTTTCAGCTCAGGTCACTCTTGAGGTTCACTCTTCAGCCAAAGATTGGACAGGCTCATAAAACAAAATGAGATTAAAGGGGCACACCAGTTCAGGGGCAAGGAAGGGAAGGCAGGAGGGGATAGGAAAGCTGGTAATTGGGAATCCAAGGTTGAAAAGGGAGAGTGTTGGCATGAGGTAGGGTTGTTAACCAGTGTCATAAAACAACATGAGTACTAACTGTTTAATGAGAAGCTAGTTTGTTCCATAAACCTTCATCTAAAGTACAACTTTAAAAAATAGGAAAAAAAAAAGTTTCAGAGTCTTTTCTGCCATCCACTTTTGTCTTTTCTTTATTTTCTGTCTTTCCAATGATGTTTTACTTTCTTCATGTATGGTGATCTTGATGTCATCCCACAACTCATCTCATCTCATCTTGTTGTTGTTGTTAGGTGTCATTGAGTCAGTTCTGACTCATAGTGACACTATGCACAACAGAACAAAACACTGGCCGGTGCTGCACCATCCTTAAAATTGTTGTTATACTTGAGCTTATTGTTGCAGCTATGGTGTCAATTCACTTGCTGGGGGTCTTCCTCTTTTCTGCTGACCCTGCACTCTGCCAAGCATGATGTCCTTGTCCAGGGGCTGATCCCTCCTGACAACGTGCCCAAACTATGTAGGACACAGTCTCGCCATCCTTGCTTCTAAGGAGCATCCTGGTTGTGCTTCTTCTAAGACAGATATGTTCGTTCTTTTGGCAGTCCAAGGTATATTCAATATTCGTCGCCAACACCACAATTCAAAGGTGTCAATTCGTCTGTCTTCCTTATTCATTGTCCAGCTTTCACATGCATATGATGTGATTGAAAATACCATCTTAGATCATCAATATTCAATAGTGTCAAATCTATGCTTGCAATAGTCTCTAAATTCAGGTGGGATATACTCAAGGTCATAACTTGACTCCTGTGGTCTTGTTCTAATTTTCTTCAGCTTCAACTAGATTTGCGTATGAACAATTGCTGTCAGCCCCTGGCCTTGTTCTTAGCTTCTCCATTGTCTTTTTCCACAGACCTAGTTGATTTGATTACTATGTATTTCATTTGGTGAGGTGCACATGTATGGTAGCCATTTGTGTTGTTGAAAAAAGATAGTTTCAGTAAGTTGTTGGTCTTGCAAAATTCTATTACGCATTCTATGGTGTCAGTTCTATTATCTAGGTCATATCTTCCAACTACTGATCCTTCTTTGTTTCCAACTTTTGTACTCCAATCACCAATAATTATTTATGCATCTTGAGTGAATGTTTGATCAATTTCAGACTGCAGAAGTTGGTAAAAATCTTCAATCTCTTCATCTTTGTCATCAGTTTTGGTGTGTAAATTTAAATAATACGAGTACTAACTGGTCTTCCTTGTAGGTGTGTCGATATTTTCCTATCACTTACAGAGCTGTACTTTAGGATAGATCTTGAAATGTTCTTTTTGAAGATGAATGCAACACCATTCCTCTTCAATTTATCCTTCCTGGTGTACTAGACTATATGATTGTCTGATTCAAAATGGCCCATACCAGTCCATTTCAGCTCACAAATGCCTCAAATATTGATCAAGTATTCCATGTCAGTTTTGAGTTTTCTTTGATTTATACTTTGTACATTCCATGTTCCAATTATTTATTTATTTATTTATAATATTTTTTATTGTGCTTTAAGTGAAAGTTTACAAATCAAGTCAGTCTGTCACATATAAGCTTATATACACCTTACTCCATACTCCCACTTACTCTCCCCCTAATGAGTCAGACCGCTCCCTCCTTCCAGTCTCTCCTTTCGTGACAATTTTGCCAGTTTCTAACCCTCTCTACCCTCCTATCTCCCCTCCAGACAGGAGATGCCAACACAGTCTCAAGTGTCCACCTGATACAGGTAGCTCACTCTTCGTCAGCATCTCTCTCCAACCCTTTGTCCAGTCCCTTCCATGTCTGATGAGTTGTCTTCAGGAATGGTTCCTGTCCTGGGCCAACAGAAGGTTTGGGGACCATGACCACTGGGATTCCTCTAGTCTCAGTCAGACCATTAAGTCTGGTCTTTTTATGAGCCATGTTCCAATTATTAATGGACATTTGCACCTGTTTCTTCTCATTTTGAGTCTGCCACATCAGCAAATGAAGGCCCTGAAGGTTTTACTCCATTCATGTCATTAGGGGGTTGGCTCTATTTAGAGGAGGCAGCTCTTCTCCAGTCATATTTTGAGTACCTTCCAACCTGAGGGGCTCATCTTCTGGAACTGTATCAGACAATGTTCCACTGCTATCCAGATGTAGATTGCCAGGTCCTTCTTTCTTATCTATCTTAGTCTGGAGTCTCCACTGAAGCGTGTCCACCATGGCTGACCCTGCTGGTATTTGCAGTGCTGGTGGCATAGCTTCCAGAATCATAGCAATACAGAGCCACCACAGTGTAAAAAACTGACATACAAGTAGTGGGAAATTAAGATACATCTTATGAAATACCAAGCTGCTACTCTTCAGAAGTGCAAAAGTCATGAAAGACAATGAAAAATTGAGAAACACTCAGATTTAGAGGGTACTAAAGAAATAAAGAAATATGAGGAGCTCTGTGGTACAAATTTTAAGCACTAAGCTATTAACTGTAAGGTTGGCAGTTCAAACCCACAAAGCAGCTCCAGCTCCACAGAACAAAAGACCTGGTAATGTGTGCTCCTGTATAGATTAAAAAATTACAGCCTGGAAAACCATATGGGGCAGTTTTACTCTGCCCCATTGGGTCATTATGAGTCAAAAATTGACTTGCCGTCACCTAACAATAACTACAACAATGAAATATGGCAATTAAACGCAATGCAGTGTCCTGAATTACATCCTGAAACAGAAAAAGGATATTAGCAAAAAAAAAAAAAAAAAAAACTGGGGGAATCTACATCACATCAGTTGTACAGTTAACAGTATTGTAACAAATTCATTTTTTTTTAGTTTTAATTAAAAATTGATATTTAAGATGTTAACATTAGGAGAATTTGTGTGAAATGTAGTACCAGGAAGTGTCTCGTTCTGTGATACACAGTGTCGCTATGAGTCACAACCGACTTGACGGCACCCAATAACAGCAACAACATTCTCTATAGATATACTAAAAAAAAAAAACTAGTGCCATCGAGTCTTTTAGCACACATATATTAGGACCTGGGCATATTAATGGTTACAGCACCATTATTTTTAACATTAAAAAAAAGCAACCAACCAAATACCTAATGTGAGGGTATGAAATTAGGTTTATTCACAAAGTGAAATAATATACATAGTGAAAATGAATGAGCCAGAGATGTGTATGTAATAACATGGGGAAATCTTAGACAGATAGTGTTGAATGAAAAAAAGCAATGTGCCTAATGCTTCATATAAAATGATTTCATTTAAATAAATTCACAACAAAACTAAATCCATTGGTTATGATCAGATGTAAAAGTAAATAAATTTTTAATTAAAAATAGCAAATGATAATTTAAAAACAGGCAAAAGTTTATATCTGGATGTTAGAAAGAGAAAAATGGAGGTTAGAATTAAAGAATGCACAGGTAACTTCAATAGTATTGGTAATGTTCTAGTTTTTAAATTTGTTAGTGGCTTCTCAAGTATAAGTGTGTATACCTGTGTGTGTGTGTGAAATATCGTGTAATATAATTAACTTCAAAGAAAAAGAAAACCTGAAAAGAGCAAGTCACAACTATGAGAACAGGTGCCTCAATTAAAATAATACTATACTAAGACACTGAGCAAAGTTATCTACATAAAATGTAAAAGGAAGAAATAAAAGGGAATGAAAAGGTGGTATTGAAATAAACATGTAAAAAGGACATATAAATGTTTTGCTTTAGACTAATTTTTCCTTAGAATTATGGATGGCAAGACTACATCTCACACACTTTGGACATGTTACTAGAGGGATCAGTCACTGGAGAAGGACAACATGCTTGGTAAAATAGAGAGTCAGCGAAAAAGGGAAGACCCTCAACGAGATGGACTGACACAGTTGCTGCAACAATGGGCTCAAGCATAGCAACAATTGTGAGGATGGCGCAGAACCAGGCAGTGTTTCCTTCTGTTGTGTTTAGGGTCGCTATGAGTCGAACCAACTCGACAGCACCCAACAACAATCTAACAATTTTTCATATGTTAGTATGTATGTAATTGTGGAAATACAAGCAGCTACATCTTGTTGTTGTGTGCCCCTGAGTCAATTTAGCCTCATAATGACCCCATATGTCAGAGTAGAACTTTCCTATATAGTTTTCTAGGCTGTAATCTTTACAGGAGCAGATCGCCAGGTCTTTCTCCAGCGGAGCTGCTGTGTGGGTTCAAACCAGCAACCTTTCGTTAGTAATAGAGTGCTTAACCATTGCACTACCAGGGCTTCTTATATACATCTTACCTATGGCAAATTTTAAGAGTAAAATTCAAAATAACAACAATAAAACAGATGGTAGTTATATTTTACCTAATTTTGAAAGCAATATGGGAATATTATAGATATATTTACTATATTAACCATATATATCTATATTTCCATATTGCTTTCAAATATATATACGTATATATATATATATATATATATATTCCATCCCAATGCATTCCTATGTGACTATGACATTGTTTTACAACATAGTGGAATTTTGGTGCACTTGTTACATTTTTTTTTTTGTTACATAAAATGTGTAGAAATATGAGCCATAAATTAGGTTCTTCATTATAGTTGCAAACTATGGAAAATTTTCATTTAAAAGTAAAAGATGGACCATAAATAGAAAGAGAACACCTATATCGCTGTGTTACTTCTCACCTGTGCTAAGCAGTTACACAATTTAATTATGGAAAATATTGTTTCATGGCATGGTTCAAACAAACAGTGGTCACCTTGATATACTATATTAGGAACATATTTTGAAATATTTAGACAAATGTAGGAGCCATTTGTCAAGCTATGGGCTGTTTTGCCATATTTAGCAATATTATAAATTTATTAAACTGCACATAATTAGCACTTAATAGAGATTTCTTTGACTTCTCTGACCCTTTATAGAGTATTGATGTTAAGAATACTTTTGGATAAAAGTTAAAATTCAGAATGTTTGTTATTGTACTGTGCATGTTCCTGATGAACCTACAATTTTCCAGTCCTCTGATAAACTAAAAAAAATACTTAAATACGCTATTGTTTTTTCCTTTTTTATTAATGTTTTCTTTGAAGAATACTTTTAAAAACAGATGTATTTGAAGATTTTTCCCTCCAGCAGTTTCAAAGCCATACCTTACTTTGGGCTTGCTCTGTGACAAATTGCATCTTCTTTTTTTCTGTCCCTCTAAATAACTACACATGCTTTTAAAGCATGAGCAAATCCCCCCTCAGGTATCTTATTTGGAAATTCCAACAGAGCTCAGTCAGTATATTGCGTGCTTCTGATACTAGCAGAATAAATGTTTTTTTTTATTTTCTCACTTATTCATTAAAGAAACTTTTCTTTCCAAAATGTATAATTTTGGAAATGTATTTTCCCAGGCCTCCAAATTGTGATTCTTCTCTAAGGAAAAGCAGCGGCATTTTGCTACATCTATAGAGTCGATTTTTAATTAAAATATTAAAATCAGAAATAATTGAAATACAGACCTTTGAAGAATTTTTTGAAGGTTTGGGCTTAATATCCAAAGGTCAACAAACAAATTTAGATTTTCACAATTCTCTATTTTTCTCCCTAATCTGTAGACATTGAGATTTCTGTAATACTATTTTCATGAAGCTAAGACTAGCCATTACACCACCTGTCTATATGTTTGTTGTACTGTGATGACTTGCTTGTTGCTCTGAAGCTGGGAGCTACGCCACTGGTATTTTAAATACAAGCAGGGTCACTCACCGTGAACGGGTTTCAGTGGAGCTTCCCAACTAAGGCAGAGTAGAAAAAAAGGCCTGACAATCTACTTCTGAAAACTATCCAACGAAACCCTATGGATCAAAACAAAATATTGTCCTATATAGTGCTAGAAGATAAGCCCTCTTCATTGGAAGACATTCAAAATACCCAGTGGAGCCACAACGGACTTGGACATAGCAACCGCCATGAAGATGGCACCGGATAGTGCTTCCTTCTGCTGTACATGGGGTCACTGTGAGTTGTCACCACTAACAACAACAAGAGTAAATGTTAAATCTATATTATTTACATTTACCACTTGTAAAAGAAATAGTAATTATACTTCACTTTACAGAGTTTCACAAAAAGAATGCAATAAAAATCTAGAAAAAGCATTTTTCTACTGGGATAAAAAGGTACATCTATGTCATTTTTCTGATTTTAAAAACAATAAAAGCATTATATACCTATGAGTCAAGGCCAAATAATATAGACTTAAATGGATAAGCGAAAAGGCTGCCATGTCTGGGTTCCAAGTCTGACTTATTCTGCTTAATCAACTCCCCGAGAAAGCCTGCCTTTTCTTCACATTTACATTTTTCTCTCTTGGTGTTTCACTAAGAAAAGCTATTATCACCTCTCTGTGGAAGGGCGTGTCCTGGCATGAGTGTAAAGATCACTGAGTTATCTCTCAGAAAAGTCTCTGGAAGCATAATAGCTGTTTCTGATATTTCTCTCTCATGCAGTTCTTCAAACAAAACAAAGATGTTAGTAGGATCATTGTGAGGAACAAATTAGATGATTTATATTAACTACTATCAAAGCTCTGATCTGTTAAAAAATGTAAGGTATTTGAATATTCATATGTAACCCTCTTTTAAAAAATACCTGTTTCGTGATTTGCACAGAGTTTCAGTATCACTGACATTTCATGGAACTAGACACTGTTTTCTTTCTTCTCATTCAGTGTTTCCAGGTTAACAAAGGAAAAAGCTTGACTGACTTCAAAAGTCTCTTTTCTTTATACAGCAGCCCTCTTTTGATTTGGTTTCCCTTAGTGAAGCAGAAAGCACTGAGCGCTCTTAACCTAAGTCTGTCTGTATCCATCAAAATTATTCTGTTACCTATCCCCTTTTAGAAGTTAGTCATAAAAATAAAAGCCTTACCAGTAATTACCTACCATTTCCTTTTCATAATGTACTTAAATATTTATACCGCTACTCCCACATTAAACTAATCAAATGAGAAACGCTATGAAAGGAATTGCCTTATAAATAAAGACTGCCCAGAAAGATGATAATCTACTTTTCTATGCCTCTGTAATTTTCTAGCCAAATAGGTTTTCATTGTGTTGCAAAAGGCTAGCAGATTACCAGTGACATGAAAAATGTGTCAGCACGTATAAATGTAGGTCAATACTAATGACTAATATTCATTATATTATTGACTCCCAAAGGATTTGGTTTACAGAAGAAAATGTTTGAAACAAGCATAAGTAATGTTTGAAAAATATAAAACCTTTATTTACTCTTTCACTGATTCTAATTTTTTTTTACTTAAAAAATACTAATTTTATTTATAACTGTTATAAGTGCCTTGAATTTGTATGGGTACTTAATAGGTAAGTTTGAACACATTGGTTAATTTAGGTAAAAATTCTATCCCTATTTCTCAAATTTTGTATTATCATAAACACTAACTTTATTATGTAGAATCTCATTTAGCTTCCAGCTCTTCCTAGGATATTTGGAGAATCAACTCAGAGAAGAAATTTTTACAATTTTTTTTTTAAATCACCCCAGTAGTAATTTTTTTTAAATTGGATTTTTTTTCTCCTTCAAGTGTCTTTTTTGTTTAAACAGGCTTTATTGAAAAGCAAACATTAATGCACATTATATATATATATAAAACATAACACATAGGCATAGGCATAGACATTTTTAATATAAGCTTTTGGATAACTTCTAAAACAGAGTAATGCTTATAAACTACTAAGTATAAAAATACCCAGAGGCTATATAATGCAGTAGCTTGCAGTAAACCATTCATCCGACTTTGTCTTTTATTTACTTTAAAATAAATTATGTAAGAAAAATATAGATTATTATATACTAAAAACAAACCAAAAAAATCTATATTGAGGTTAAATTCACTTGAAGAAACATTTTTCCCACTAAATGGAAATTCAGATAGGAAAATAGTCACTTCATGAATTTTCAGATAGGAATAACAAATACCTAAGTTAGCGATGAGCATCAATGAGCTTAAAACTTAAGACATAAACCAACAGAAATTACATACCCAGAAGTTTTGTAGAAAACATACTTAAAAACAGTGATCCATCATGTTCATTTAACTTAAAAATACTCTATGTGCATTTCTTCTTGGGATGAGAAAGCTGCCTGCCTAGATCATTCATTTGGTAAATGTGCTGGATCCTTGATTAGTACATAACATTAAGATGTTGCTGTTGTTAGTTGCTGTTGAGTCAGTTTCGACTCATGGCGATGTCATGTGTACAAAGTAGAACTGCTCCATAGGGTTTTCCAGGCTATGACCTTTCAGAAGCAGATCACTGAGCCTGTCATCCTAAGCACCTCTGGGGTGGTTTGAACTACCAAACTTTTGACTCATTGTCAAGCACTTAAATACCATCCAGAGACTTTATGAGGATAGTACATAAAAATATGCTACACAAATTCATTTTTTTGTTCAGCAAAAATTATCAAGAAAGAAAGCAAGCTAGACTATAATATTGCAATAGATTTAGCTTCGGAAAGAAAACCTTGGTTTTAAGCAATTAAAAGGAATTACAGAATTGTTTAATATTAAAAAAGACAGACAAGTTAATCTGCCTGTTTGATATTTTTACTAGTACATGTTCACCGTAATGTTTCCACGGTAACAGATTCTCCTATGATTTTTTTTTTTTTTTCTCCTTTCGGTTAACCTAGTTTCTCTACACACGTAGGGATATTTTTCAGAAATAATGTGGATGTTTGCCTTAATCAAAAGAAACCACCACCTTGCTCTTTCTCTGTTGTAACAACTTCCACAATTTTTGAAGCCACTAGTTACCTAAAACTTGTAAAAAAGCAGATCACTAAAAAATCTTAATCTTATATTGCTAAATTCGTATACTGTGGCCCTGTGTGAAAACAGTTATCTTGAAAATACCTAGAAAAAAAATCAACAAAAGAAATTCTTAACTATTTCAGTGTAACAGGACTTACGTCCATTTGATCTAAAGTAGCTAGAAGACCTCCAAAAGCATACATACTGTCTCCACCTCTGGAGGTATCTTAAATTCCTTATGGAGACGACGAACATAAAAACCAAACCTGTTGCCTTTGAGTCGATTCTGACTTATAGCGATCTTTGGGTTTCCCATTGGGTTTCCAAGGAGCACCTGGTGGATTCAAACTGCTGACCTTTTGGTTAGCAGCTATAGCTCTTGATCACTATGCCACTAGGGTTTCCCATGGAGATGTCAGGTAGTGAAAATCTTCAGAAAGACCTGAAATTGTCTCTACCACAGTCTTCACTGTCTTAATCACAGGAAACCCTTTCCACCTCCTGCATGACTTTGTCTAAGTAAACACTTAGGATGTTAGGGACCGAAAACCTTTTCATCTCATTCATTTGTGTTTTTTTTCCAGTCTTAAGTGTAGGGAATTACTCCCAAAAATCCTCATTGTTTCTCTGAAGGGTTGAGGTTTTCAAAATTATTCAGCCAGATGTGATAGAAGAGAGATTCCCTACCGTTGAATAATTGTTTAAAGAGTCATCGTTACATGTTGCCAAGTGTTATCTCTATTCTAATAGAACTTTTCTATAAAAAACGAAGCTCTAATATTACCAGATTTATATACCATCTTCTAATTTTTATTACTCAATTAAAAAGAAAAACCTCATTCTATACATTGGTTGTAGACCTCACAAATGACATTTAACTTTATTTACACAAATCATAAAAAAAGTTGCCTTTTATCTAAGTAGCAAAAAGTCACTATTTTACCTAAGTAGCAAAAAATTACTATTGAAAAGATAATATTCAACAATGAGTAATTCAAATAAAATTTTCCGTAATCACACACACACACAAATCACCAAGGGTATTTTTTTGCTAAAATATTCGGTTGGTGAATATACATTTTTTTTGAAAATTTAGTTAATATCTATTTCCTTTTTTCTATATGACCAACCCGCCCCCACAAAAAAAAAAAAAAAAAAGAAAACAAACTCATTGCTATTGAGTTGATTTTGACTCATAGCAACCCTATAGGTCAGAGTAGAATTGCTCCATAGGGTTTCTAAGGAGTGGCTAGTGGATTTGAACTACTGACCTTTGGGTTAGCAGCTGAATGCTTAACCACTGTACCACCAGGTCTCCTTTTGTACGACAGCTTTTTTGAATTTGAACTATTGTGATCCCCTTGCTTATTTCAGACACTGAGATAGCACCGGAGTGTTAATTCAATAGGTTTCATATGGCTTTCATCTCTGTATAGACAACGCTCAGGTTAAAATTACAATTGTTATTAAGTTATAAAGAAATAGTACTGTTTCCTAAAGTCTGGGGATATGTTAAGTATTATAAGCAGTGAGACATTATAATCACCTTGTCACTTAAAATAAAACACTGAATCCTAAATTTTTTATATTAATTTCTCTAAGACTGTCCAAAAATCTATACAGAAAAATAAGCCTAATCTCTATAAAATTAATGTCAAGAGACCATTATTGACATATTCATATGAACACTTAGTTTATTATGACATTCATTTTAGTTATGACACAAATATTCATTCTAAAAATGAGGGAAATATGATGCTAACCATATGCCGTTAAATTGGCCATTTCCAATATAATTTCTGTGATTGAAAAGCTGCATATGGTTGTTGTAATTCAGAATAAGATCAAATATGTACAACTGATTTCAAACAAACACTCTGTGTAATTTATAACCCAAATGATTTCAGTGGAAACTTAGGCAGTTGTGCTTTGTGCACTGGTTTGTATTCTGTTAATAAAAATAGAAGTGACTTTTCAGAGAAATTGTTCTCCTTGCTTTATTCATAAAATTAGTACCTTTAGTTCATAAGTTCATAAAATTAGTAGCTTTCAACAAGAAATGAATCATATTTCTTAAAGATGATTGAAGAATATATCATATTATGACAAAAGTGATAAGTGAAACAATTATTTTGCCACTGTATCTGATAATAAGAGAATCGTAAATTGTACAGAGCATAGAATGGTTCATTGACAGTAATAGATTGAATTATGGAGAGTGATACGAAATTTATAAACCAAATGGAAATTTTTCAGGTTTATCATTTAAAATTAAAATATCAATAACCAGAAACCAAACCTGTTGCCATCGAGTTGATTCCGACTCATAGCGACCCTATAGGTCGGGGTAGAACTGCCCCGTAGAGTTTCCAAGGAGAGCCTGGTGGATTCAAACTGCCGATCTTTTGATTAGCAGCTGTAGCGCTTAACAACTATACTACCAAGGTTTCCAAAATATCAACAGGGGACTCTAAATTATGTAAGCAGAAAGTAACATACAACCACTCCTCACTTATTGACATGGTTAGGTTCCAAAGACTAGGTCATTATGCTAAAATTGGTGTTATGTGATAATGGAGGATGATCACATCGGATCCAAAAAAGAAGCAAACCACTGAGAATTATGGCTCAGCCAAGTAGGCACATAACCTCAACCATCGAAACCAGTGTTACTCTCACCTTGCACCTCGGCATTCGTTACTGCCAGGCATACATCATTAATTTGCAAAATAGTCGGATAGTAGATTTTTTAGTATTCTCATAAATGTCAAATATTGTATAACAAGATAGTCAATAAGTGAGGAGTAAGTGTAATCATAGATAATTTGTATTTAAAAGAGTTAAGTACTTTCTGTGATTGTGGAAATTAAAAATTAACAATAAAAATTTGTGCCAATTTACATCAGCTAGAGCTGTCCATTGATAGGTCAAACTGTCTCATGCATCAATTCCATATTAAAGTGAAGTGGATGGTCAACTTTCAAGGCCCTCAAGAATAGATATTTACATAGATTGGAGCACAAAGTTACCTGTCCGCTAGTATCCCTTTTAGCTTTCAAAAGTCTAGAATAACCTTCAGAGTACCTCATGATGCAAACTTTCTTTCCTGTCTTCTAGATTCAAACATAAAAACAAAATCACAAAATAAAGAGAATTAGAGAAATTAACATGAATACAACACGATATCTTCCGTTCAAGGGTCCAGAGTGGTGACAACTATAAACTAAGTTTCTAGTTGTCATAAAGTGGATTCTGACTCATGGTGACCCCATGTGTGTCAGAGTAAAGCTGTGCTCCATCGGTTGTTGTTGTTGTAAGTACATATACAATGCAACCTTTGTCAATTCAACATTTTTCACCTGTACGATTTCATGACACCAATCAGTTTGGCATTAATCATGTTGTGAAACCACCACCAATACCCATTACCAAATTTTCCATCACCATAAACACAAACTCATTGAGTTCTTAATGGCTGATTTTTTGAGGGTCTGTTTCTGTAGCCAGGCCTTTCTTCTGATGTAACCCTGCAGGTACTCAAGCTTTAAACCTGTCAGTTAGCAGTGACCATTTGCACCACCCAGGGACATAAACCAAGTTAAAGAACTACCATTTAAACTATCAAGGAATTCCAAACGAGAATCTATCGGAATACAAAGGGAAGATGCATGAGTTTTGCCTAAGTATAGACTTGTTCAAGTTGGGGTTTTTAATAAGGTCTAGGGAAATTTAAACTTTTTGATATCTATGCAACTTTTTGCGGCTATGTGTGTAGTACTTAGGAAATTTAAGATGTAAGTGATGGAAACCCTGCTGCCTTAGTGGTTGAGAGCTACAGCTGCTAACCAAAAAGTCGGAGGTTCGAATTCACCATATGCTCCTTGGAAACTCTATGGGACAGTTTTACTCTATCCTATAGGATTGCTATGAGTCAGAATCAACTCTAAGGCAAGGGGTTGCTGTTTTGTTGTTGCTGATGGAAACCCAACTCAAATTAGCTAATACACAAAAGGTGTTTTATTTTTGAGATATTGGAGCAGTTTACATAATAAAAGGAAAGATTATGCACTCAATCCATGGAAAGGGCAATGATTCAGCCAGACCTCAGGAACCACTAAAAGCTAGACTCAAATACTCCCTTAATTTTCTCTCCATCATTCATCTAAATTCATTGCATGTGAATTTATATTCTCTTATTACAGAATTTCACCCAAGAAATGATGGAAAAATAGCAGCTGAAGAGATTTTAATCCTACAGTGTAAGAAGAGACACTAATTCTTGTCTCATTAGAATCAACTTCAAAAACTCCAAAGACTGTTACTTTGAATACAACAATCTGTTATATAGAACAAAGATTTGATCAATCTGTTTCTAAAGATAGCTTCATGGAAAGACTGGAAAAAGAGAGGCTGAACATACAACAATCTCTATTATACATCCAAGAGAAAATCTTTCAAATAATTTTAATTAATTCTAATAAAAGGAAACCAGGAAGGAGGAAAATCACTCCAGGTTGATACAACAACAAACTAAAATAAGTGCTATATGTGCTATACAATAAAGAAGATACAAAAATAAAGTTGGGTCATGAAGAGTAACATGATCCATCTAGTCTGTACCTTACTTAGTAGACCAGTAGTTTCAAAATTTATTTACAAGGGGCCCTACAGATTTCTAGAAGGCTTATTTTTGGTACATGGCAGGAATAGAGTTGGAGCAAAAGATCAGAAATAAGGGCTCTGTATCCCAAATAAGTTACTAGTTAAGCATTTTATTTGTATGTCTATAAAATAGGAATTTAAAAATTTTTACAAAAATTGGGCAGTCATGGATTTAGTATAAGCAAGTAAGAGATGACCCTATTTTAATTATAGAATTATCTTCTGTCTCATGGGGATGCAATGATGTAACTTGAGGCACTAATCCAATATTTCAAAGCAATGGATAAAGTCCTACATAAATGCAGCAGCAATGGTGATGATAAAGAGGGAACAAATTCAATACATGTTAAGAAAATAGAAATTGAGGCAGAGCTCCCACAGAGCTGTATTCTTTACCTGGCTCCCCACCCTCTACAGTGTTATATTCAAAAATTGTTTCCTTTGCTGGGCCCCATCCTGCCCCCCGAGCTTTGCATTTGGATCCTGCTTTTGCTTGGAGGTTATATGTAAATCCCATGGCGCCTGCATGGTGTGACTAAGAATGCTGCTGATGTAACTTGTATGAACTCCTACTTGTAAACCTCTTTAAAAGTAACTTATCTGTCCACCCTTGGCAGGCAGTCTTGGCATCAGTAGCTCCAAATGATTCCATTTCCTTATACAATTAAATAAACGTGCCTTTCCTATTCTGCCACCTCGGTCTCTCGTTTATTGCCAAATAAGACTCATGCCGAGTAAGAACCTGGGGTTTCCACTCAGTAACAAAATGACTTGTTTTTGTGAACTTTAGATAAGAGGAGATAGAGAGCAGCTGATTGAAGACGGGATACAAAATTTTATTTGTTTATTTATTTTCAATTGTGCTTTAAGTGAAAGTTTACAAGTCAAGCCAGTCTCTCATATAAAAAACTTATATACACCTTGCTGTGTACTCCTACTTGCTCTCCCCCTAATAAGACAATACTTTACTCCACTCCACTCTGTATTCTCCATGTTCATTCAGCCAGGTCCTGTCCCCCTCTTTCTTCTCATCTCACCTCCAACAGGAGCTGCCCACTTAGTCTAATGTGTCTACTTGAGCCAAGAAGCTCACTCCTCACCAGTATTATTCCCTGTCTTGTAGTCCAGTCTAATCCCTGTCTGAAGAGTTGGCTTAAGGAATGGTTTCAGACTTGGGCTAACAGAAGATCCAGGGACCATGACCTTCTGGGGTCCTTCTAGTCTCAGTCAGACCGTTAAGTCTGGTCTTTTTATGAGAATTTGAGGTCTGCATCCCACTTAGCTCTTCTGCTCCATTAGGGATTCTCTGTTGTATTCCCTGTCAGGGCAGTCATTGGTGGTAGCTGGGCACCATCTAGTTCTTCTGGTCCCAGGCTGATGTAGTCTCCAGTTTTTGTGGTTCTTTCTGTCTCTTGGGCTCATAATTTCCTTGAGTTTTGGTGTTCTTCATTTCCCTTTGCGCCAGGTGGGTAGAGAGCAATTGATGCATCTTAGATGGCCACTTGCTGGAGTTTAAGACCCCAGAAGCCACTCACGTAAGTGGGATGCAGAAAGTTTTCTTAATACATTTTGTTATGCCAATTGACCTAGATGTCCCCTGAAACCATGGTCTCCAGACCCCCATCCCTGCTTCTCTGGCCATCAAAGAATTCAGTTGTGGGATGCAAAATTTAATCCTAATTTTAAGCTTAAATTATTGTGCAGGTAATGGGAAAAAAACAGTAGAGTGATAATAAGTTGTCTCAGAACATAAAGGATATCCTTTAAACAGTGATAAATTCTAACCTACAGCTCGTAGGAATGTGAAAGCCAAAAAAAAAAAAAATATTTAAAGGACAGCTACAGATCATTTTGTGGATATGGTTGCTTAAAAGCAATGTGTGATTAGAGAAGTACTGCTAAGGATGAGATCCTGAGAAATATTAGCATTTAGAAAATTGCCAGGGGAAGAAAATCCATCAAGGAAATGAGAACAAGAGTGCAAGGTGGTTGTATAAATTCTGCAAAGGAACCACACTCTTTGAACGATCATTTGATTTGTTGAATCAAATAAATATTCTAAGGGTTTTACAGATAATTATAAAAATGAATGGAATTTAACAAAAATTTGTGCTAGTCAGAATGGGCTAAGCAAGACTCCAGGAATAAAATATCTACAAATATCGATGGCTTAAAAACCACAGGTGGAATTATCAATTAACATCCATAAACATTGTAGGGATACAGTCAGTGATTCTATATTGACATATTCTTCCATGATTATTAATGCAGGGAAAAGAAGATGGGTACATAGCTCAGACTCTTAAGCTTCTGCCTTCGAGTAACATCTAATTAGTCAAATCCAGTAGCATGGCCTTGCATTACTTTTAAAGAAGCATAAGTAGAGGATTACCATATATATGTTCCCTGAATGATAACTACAATTTATCAACATGTTTTCTGTTTTACTACAGTAATCTTATCAGAGGTATGCTATCTCCTGTTGACCCTCAATTTCACCCCCTATACATCCAAAAAATCTTCCCATCTAATTTTATTCAGAAGGCTGGGATGATTCCAAATGAGTCTAAAATTTCCACCTAAAAGTAAAAGGACCATTAGATTATGTAGCTTGGCCTGTGCTTGTCTAGGAGGAAATTTGATTCTTCCCTTAGGGTAGACACCAGAGTCCAGGCTACATCAGATTTGTTCTGACTCCAACTATGGAAGTCAGAGTTGTGCTGTTGAGCTAAATGAGGTGTATCAGCTTCCCTTGAAATATCTGTCCTAAGCTTTTGGTGAGTTGACATATTATTTTAGCCTATTAGAAATACCCTAAGTAAAGATCCATCAATTTTTAATTAATATTAAAATATTAAAACTGCCTTAGCAGTTTTGAAATATTAAAGCCTTTCTCATATAAAATCCACAGCCATCCCTAACAATGGTTACATGCTATCTTCAAATAATCCATCAATAACAGAATCTTCAGTGAAATTAAATATTGCAATCACCCTATGTCTTAGAAATGAGTGTGAGTGGAATTGTAATGGCTAGGTTGTTCTGACTCACCCTACAAGCAGTGTAAACCCTTCCATAGATTTTCCTAAACTATAATCTTTTCACCTGCAGAGTGGCTGGCAGGTTTGAATCACTGACCTTTCGGTTAGCAGTTGAGTGTTTTAGCCAGGGTCCCTTGGGTTAGGGTTAGACTGGACAATATGTTGCTATAGGTTCGAGGGGAAGAAATCAGCTAAATTGCACAGCAACATAGGAATGAAGTATGGTTCCGTTCATGAACTTCACTTTATCCATCATAAATACTTCCATTCCATCACCATATGTCTTGGTTATCTAGTGGTGCTATAATAAAATACCGCAAGTAGATGGTTTATTCTCTCACAGTCTAGTAAGCTAGAAGGCAGAATTCAGAGTGCCAACTCCAGGGCAAGACTTTCTCTCTCAGTTGGCTCTGAAGGAAGGTCTTTGTCATCAATCTTCCCTGGTTGAGGAGCTTCTCAGCACAGGGACCCTGGGTCCAAAGGATTCATTATTTTCCTCACTCTTTTTCTTGGTGGTATGAGGTCCTCATGTCTCTTGATCCTCTTCTCTCTTTTATATCTTATAAGAGATTGATTTAAGACACAACCTAATCTTGTAGATTTAGTCCTGCCACATTAACATAACTGCCACTAATCCCACTTCGTTAACATCGTAGAGGTAGGATTTACAACACAGGAAAATCACATAAGATGTCAAAATGGTAGACAATCACACAATACTGGGAATCATGGCCTAGCCAAGTGGACACACTATTTTGGAGGACACAATTCAATCCATAATGTCATAATACAAGAGAATTTCTTCAGATAGATTTATATTATATAACTTATCTGAAAAATGAAAATCCATATTGTAGTGCAATTGGTAATATAACACTTAGTATTTGTACAATTTATACTTTTCCATAGTTTTAAAATTCAAAATCTCATATGCATACATGAAAATAAATCACAGAAACTTCAAGTAATATGTGATTTCATCCTTTTTTAATAAATAAAAAAGAAAGTCTGGTAATTAAGAATATTAAAAGAATCATTTAGAAGTATCAAAAATAAGTTACAGTAAAAAAGGAGCTCTATTCTATCATAAATTATATTTAGTTCAAGAACTACATTCCAGGAGAGATTTATTATCTTAGACATACAGATTACAAGAAAGAGCACAGAAGCAAAGTTACAGAGCAAAGCAAAGGTCAGATGCAGCACATCAGTTGAAAATAGATGGAGAAATGCAGTAAGGCTTGACACTAGATCAATAGGCTTAGGGGCTGGGCAATTCTAGGAGAAATGTTCCCAGTAATCACAAATTCTGAAAATGAATACAAGCCAGTTAGTATGAGGATCCTAGTTTAGTGTATAAGAATGGATTTCAAATGTTTTTGAATGTGGTGTGAATTGAATATACAATGAAATGAGTTTGAATTTGAGGGAAGTTCTTGACTAGTGAATTACATAAAATCATGCAGCAAGCTGTAAAAAGGAAGATTTTTCCATTAAATAATTCAATTATTTTTCATGTCAATATTTTGTCTTTAAGAATGAGAAAGATACATTAGTTGTCTCTAAAATTGCTGCTAAGAGGTAGAAGACAGTCTGGCTGATTTTTCCAGGTCCTTACGGGTACGCAGTTCCTGATTACAGTCATTAGAAACTGGAATCTGGTTCCTAGGTGGTGCTAACAGTTTGTGCTTGACTACTAACCTAAAGGTTGGTGGTTCAAACCCACCCAGCTGTGCTGGAGAAGAAAGGTCTGATGACCCGCTTTCCTAAAGATTACTGACAAGAAAATTGTCTGAGGCAATTCTCTCTGTAACACATGGAGTCACCATGAGTCAGAATTGGCTTGATGGCAATGAGTTTTTTTTTTTTTTTTGATTTATTCATCTCAGAATCTCAACATTATTATGCAAGTAACTTCATAAAAAAGAGCCCTGGTGGTACAATGGTTAAAGCAATTAACTGCTAACCAAAAGGTTGGCAGTTCAAAACCACCAAGAGGCTTCACGGGTGAAAGATGTGGCAGTCTGCTTCCTTAAAGATTTACAACCTTGGAAATCCTATGAAGTTGCTATGAGTTGGTGGATATTTTTTTTTTTAACTTCATAAATATCTACTGATGATCTGATCATAATATATTAGTTAATTTATACTGAGATTTTGGGGTTTTGATATTAAAAAAAAATGCATACCCATAAATGCTACTCAAAAATCTACCATTTTAACTGTAAAAAAGTCTACAAGAAAAACAATTGAGAGGTTAAATGTTATTACAATAAAAGCTTAGAAGATTAAGCCTATTCATTGGCCTCTGCACATCTTCTCTTGCTACTCTCATTCAAGTGTAATCTTTTCTAAAATGCAGATTTGATTGTAATAATCCTGCTTAAAATTCTTCAGAACTATCTATTGCTCTCAAAGACATTGCCTGAATTCCTTGACTTATTGATCAAGTAAACCTGAGTTACTCTCTTCATGAAAAACACCACATTAAGCAAATAATAGTTTTGTCTGAAAGTAGGGTTTATAGGAGAATACTTATCAGGTTTTCTGGTCTTAGCTCAGTAGTTTTAGGACAGATCATCCAAGGAAGAGGAATGGTTGGAATTGAACAATTAATGGCACATACTCTGGATTAGTGTGTGTCTTGGTCATCTAGTGCTGCTGTAACAGAAATACCACAAGTGGATGGCTTTAACAAAGAGGAATTTATTCTCTCACAGTCTAGTAGGCTACAAGTCCAAATTCAGGGCATCAGCTCCAGGGGAAGGTTTTCTCTGTTGGCTCTGGAGGAAGGTCCAAGTCACCAATCTTCCCTTGGCCTAGGAGTTTCTCTGTGCAAGAACTACAGCCCGAAGGACACACTTTGCTCCCTGCACTGCTTCCTTTTTTTCTTTTAACTGACAAAGTATTCTTTTATTTATCAACATTTGCTTTCCTTTACCATGTACATATATAGCTCTAAAATGTTAAGAAACACAATTTTGTGTTCTATATGCTTCAGTTTACAACAAAATTATTTTGATTAGCCCAAATCTATGTCTTTTAATGGCATAAAAACCTGAAACCTGACCAACAGATTTTTCACCAACTTCTACTGTTTATACATGTGCAAGTAGTAATCGATTGAGTATAATATCATTTCCTGGTACTTCTTATAAAATTCTGCATCTGATATGCCCAGATCACTTCACAATCCCATATTGTTATTCCACATATTTTCAAAAGGTCTTTTGTTAAAAACTTGAATCCTTTGCTAAATTTTGTTCTCAAGGGTTTAGATTTTTCTTTCCAGTCTGAGTTTTCTGATATGAAATTCACGTAGTTTTTTTTTTTTCTTCCACTTTGATTTTTGGATTTTCTACTTGATGTGAGAATGTAAGTTCTACTCTGTCCTATAGGGTAGCTGTGACTAAGAATTGACTCAATGGCAATGGGACTTTTTAAGGATTGAGTGATCATTGAAGCCTTTCTTTCAACACTGAGAGTTTTATTCAGTGTGAATCCTCACATGTTCTAAAAAGTTGCTCTACCAATAAAATGATTTCTCATGCTTTTTCATTGAAAACTTCTCCACCATGAATTATCTGGTATTCCTTAAATGGCTTTGTCCTCCTAGTAAACACTTTTCTATCTTACTTCCCATTTTTGTGGTATCTTACTTTCCTAGAGCAGCTATAACAAAATACCACAAAGTGGTTGACTTTTAAAGAATAGACATGTATCAACTTGGTTAAGCGATGATTCCCAGTGTTGTGTGGTTGTCCGCCATTTTGTGATTGTAATTTTAGATTAAGAGGATTAGGGTGGGATTGTAACACCACCTTTACTCAGGTCACCTCCCTGAACCAAGGTAAAGGGAGTTTCTCTGGGGTGTGGCCTGTACCACCTTTTATCTCTCAAGAGATAAAAATGGAAGCAAGCAGAGAGGTGGGGACCTCATCCCACCAAGAAAGCAGCATCAGGAGCAGAATCCATCCTTTGGACACAGAGTCCCTGCACCTGAGAAGCTCCTTGACCAGGGGAAGATTGAGGACAAGAACCTTCCTCCACAGCTGACCAAGAAAGCCTTCCCCTGGAGCCAACACCCTGAATTTGGACTTGTAACCTACTAGATAGTGAGAAAATAAGTTTCTCTTTGTTAAATCCATCCACTTGTAGTAATTCTGTTACAGCAGCACTAGAAGACAAAGATAAAATTTGGTACCAGGAGCAGGGTGTTCCTCTAACAGATACCTAAAATGTGGAAGCAGTTTTGAAACTGTGAATGGACAGATTTGAGACAGCGGCAGAGGACCAGCACAGCAGAGAACCAGCAGCAGCAGAACCAGGAGACCAGCAGGAGACAGTGCTGGAGCCAACCCACAGAGGGAGGGCACAGAGTGCCTGTGTGCAGGGAGCTTCCTGGTAGAGTGGGGTGTCTCCAGGTACTTATTGTTGGAGCTAGGCTTGCTAATCCATGGAGTCAGAGAGCTGAGTGCCTGTGTGCAGGAGCCTTCCTGGCAGAGTGGGGTGCCTCTGGGCACTTAGCAGAGCTACTGAGCTTTGGAACACTTGCTCCAGCAAGGCAGATGCAGGTGTGAGGCCCAAGGAGCTTAGAGGCCAAGAAACCAGGAAACAGAAGCTGAAGAGGCAAGGAACACAAGAAACCAACCTGCCTTAGTCTCAAAAGGTATGGCCATGACCTCAGGGGTTTCAAAGGGTGGAGCCATGGCCTCTGGTGTTTCTAAGGGTGGAGTTGCCATTCAGATTGTCTAGAAGAATGGTGCACCTATAGCCGAGGGAACAGAGTTGCTGTCCCAGTGGGCCTGGAAGATGGAGCTGAGGCCCAGGGCCAAGGGGCCTCCTCTCAGAATCTGGGGAGTGTGGTCAATACCTAGAGGCTGGAGGGAAGGGTTATTGTGTAAATAGTCTCAGAGAACAAAGGTTTATTTTCAAAGCTTTGAGAGCTAATGTAATGTGTTCTGCTAACTTGCTTGGTACCTGTTACGCCTTCTTTCCCTCCAGTTTCCCCCATTTGAAATGGAAATGTTTACCTTGTGCCTTTTCTGCCATGTACCATTGTAAGCATATAACTTGTGTTCTAGATTTCACAGATGAAGAGGAATTTTTGAATTTGGGACTTGGACTTGATTTAAGACTTTTGCTGTGCTACGATGGGATGAATATGTTTTGTATGTTAGAAGAATGTGATTTTGGGGGGGGCAAAGGGCAGAATGTCATAGATTGAATTATGTCCCCCAAAAAATGTACCATCTTGGTGAGGCCATGATTTCCAGTGCTATGTGTTTGTCCTTCCTTTTCTGATTGTAATTTTATGTTGACAGGATTAGGGTCAGATTATACCACCACCCTTACTCTGGTCACCTCCCTGATCCAAGGTAAAGGAGTGTGGCCTGTACCACCTTTTATCTCTCAAGAGACAAAAGGAAAGAGAAGCAAGCAGAGAGTTGGGGACCTCATATCACCAAGAAAGCAGCACCAGGAGCAGAGTGTGTCCTTTGGCCACGGGGTCCCTGCACCTGAGAAGCTCCTTGACCCAGGGAAGATTGAGGACAAGGACATTCCTCCAGAGCCAACTGAGAAAGCCTTCCCCTGGAGCTGACGCCCTGAATTTGGACTTGTAACCATCCACTTGTGGTAATTCTGTTACAGCAGCACTAGAAGACTAAGACAACCATGTTCTTTCAGTCTGCTGTAAGATCTTTCCTTGTCTCCTCCACCTTCTGGTGTTTTGTAGTGGTGTCCTTTGGCTTGTAGATGTATCTTCACAAGGCATCTGTCTTCCCCTGCTGAGCCTCCCCATGTCTGTTCTCCTCTTTTATAAGGCACCACTTAAAAGCAATTATGAGACTCTCTGCTCTGGTATGATATCATTAATTGATAACAAAAGAAAAACTATTTTCACACAAAATCTCATTCACTGGTACAGAAATTAGTACTTCAACATATCTTTTTTAGGGACACAATTCATAAAAAGCCATTATTCCTACACTGAGTTTTCCTATGGACACCAAGGCTGGTGGATGGCTGAGTAATAGTGCACAGTGATTTACAGATGAGTTTATCTCCTGTGGAGTTTATTCACTTTGTTTAAAGGATCAATATCTATAAGAAGACATTTCCACATTGAAAAAAAAAGAATTTTTCTCACTTGCGAGTTCTGGTTTAAGAGTAAGAACTGTGACTTAAGACTATCACATTTATTAAATTTCTATTGTGAGTTTTCTTATGTCAAATAAGGTCAGACCATTGACTAAAGCATTTGCCACGTACATGATATTCATATGGATTCTGTCCAGTATGGATCTGCTTAGGTTGAAGTAGTAAGGATGACTAAGACTTTCCTATGTCAATTACATACATAACGCTTCTTCAATGTGTAATTCCTACGAGATGCTTAAATGTTACAAGTAAGGAGGAAATCTCTTCCACAATTATTACATATATGAGTGCTTACACGTCTAGAGTCAAAACAATAAATGAAAGTTTTCCCACATACATGGCATTCATATGGTTTCTCTCCTGTGTGTTTTCTCATGATTTCTAAGGTCAGAACATTGACTAAAGACTTTCCACATAGTTGACAAACATGGTTTCTCTCAAGCGTGAATTCTCATGTAGTCTCAAGTTAGAACTCCCAGAGAAGGCATTCCCACATACATGCCATTCATATGGTTTATTTCCAGTATGAATTCTCTCATAAAGTCTCAGTTTAGAACTTCTACTGAAGGTTATCCCACATATTATTACATTGAAATGGTTTCTCTTCAGTCTGAGTTTTCTCAGGATCTTTAAGTTCAGAACACTGATGAAAGGCTTTTCCAAATAGTTGATATCCATATGGTTTCTCTCCCATGTGGCTTCTCTCATGTCATCTCCAGTTAGAGCAATTCATAAAGGCTTTCCCACAGAGATGGCATGCATATGGTTTCTCCCCAGTGTGATGTGTTGTGTAAAACAAGACTTTTGGACAAAGACTTTCCCACATATATGGCATTCATATGGTTTCTCTCCTCTGTTTTCTCATGATTTATAAGATCAGAACATTGACTAAAGACTTTCTACGTAGTTGACAAACATGGTTTCTCTCAAATATGATTTCTCATGTAGTCTCATGTTAGAGCTCCTAGTGAAGGCTTTCCCACATACATGGCATTCATATGGTTTCTCTCCAGTATGAATTCTCTCATGAAGTCTCAGGTTAGAACTTCTACTGAAGGTTTTCCCACAAACATTACACTGAAATGGTTTCTCTCCACTGTGAGTTTTCTCATGATCTCTAAGTTCAGAACACTGACTAAAGGCTTCCCCACATAGTTGACATCCATGTGATTTCTCTCCAGTGTGGCTTCTCTCATGTCATCTCAAGTTAGAACAATTCATGAAGGCTTTCCCACAGAGATGACATCCATATGGTTTCTCCCCAGTGTGAGTTCTATTGTGTTGTGTAAGGCAAGACTTTTGAATAAAGACTTTCCCACATATATGGCATTCATATGGTTTCTCCCTGGTGTGTGTTTTCTCATGACTTCTAAGTTCATAGCTCTGACTAAATGCTTTCCCACACAGTTGACAAATGTATGGGTTCTCTCCAGTGTGAATTCTGTCATGTTTTCTAAGATTAGATTTTGTACTGAAGGTTTTTCCACATATATGACAATCATATGGTTTCTCCCCAGTGTGAGTTCTATTGTGTTAGGTAAGGCAAGGCTTTTGAATAAAGGCTTTCCCACATACTTTGCATTCATATGGTTTCTCTACAGTGTGTGTTTTCTCATGACTTCTAAGTTCATAACATTGACTAAAGGCTTTCCCACATAGTTGACAAACACATGGTTTCTCTCCAGGTTAGATCTTGTACTGAAGGTTTTCCCACACATATGCAATCATATGGTTTCTCTCCTGTGTGAGTTCTAATGTGTTGTATAAGGTCAGAGCTTTGAATGAAGGCTTTCCCACATAGAGGACAGTCATATGGTTTAATTCTAGTGTGAATTTGCTTATGTTAATTAAAGAATTACTCATCACTAAGGGATTTTCAGAATGCTTTGCTGACATCATGTTTATTTCCCATGTAAGTTAACAAATGTTGAGTCAATGTGACATTGTTGGTAAAATATTCTCCCAAAAAATTACATTCAAAGGAATTCTCTTCAATGAGAGATCTCATTACCATGATGGTGGATGTGTTCTTCCTGCAGGATAACATTTCTTGTTTTTTATGTCCACTTTCCCTGACTAGACTCTGATCTTGGAGAAATCCTACTCCTTTCCTCCACAGTTCCTCTCCTTGCTCCAGTTGGGAAATCATGTTTGATTCACAAAGATGATTCCCTATGAAGACCAGGTGATTGATGTTCTCCATCATCAAATCTCTGAACAACTTTCTCTGGGTTGTGTCCAGAAGGGACCACTCTTCCTGGGTGAATTCCAAAGCTATATCTTTGAAGGTCACTGACTTCTAACGTCCCTCATGGGACTGTTGCTCTGAGACTGCACTGCTTTGTTGGTGGTATGAAGTTCCCATGTCTCTCTGCTCACTTCTGTCTTTTATGTCTCAAAAAAGATTGGCTTAAGACACTATCTAATCTTGTAGATCTCATCAATATAACTGCCACTAACCCATCTCAAACCCTGGTGGTGGAGTGGTTAAGCGCTATGGCTACTAACCAAAGGGTTGGCAGTTTGAATCCACCAAGCACTCCTTGGAAACTCTATGGGGCAGGTCTACTCTGTCCTATAGGGTCACTATGAGTTGGAATCAACTTGACGGCACTGGGTTTGGGTTTTTTTTTTTTTTTTTTTTGGAATCCATCTCATTACATCATAGTGATAGGATTTACAACACAGGGAAATCACATTAGGAGACAAAATGGTAGACAATCATACAATACTGGGAATCAAGACTTAGCCAAGTTGACAGATATTTTTGGAGTTCACAATTCAATCCATGAATAAGCAAGATGTCCACTTAGGCAAATAAGCTAATTTAGTTTTTCCATAGTCCAATCTATTAGAAGCAAATACGTTACCTAGAGCAAGCAGTTATTTTATTGGTTACATGTATTATTTATCATAGAAGCAGGCAATTTTCCTTGGTCCCAGAATTGTTTAATACAAAGAGAGAAAATATGATTGGCCCAAATATTGTTTGGTATGTTGATTGCATTCTCAGTTGCTTTCGTTCATTCCTTTGCTTAAGCTGGGCAGTAGGTCATTCCCATCACAGGATAGATTTGATATGGTATTATACCATTGTTCAACATGTCACAGTCATGTGTGGAGTTTTGGATGATGTTTGTTCCAACTTCTGTAAATGTCAGATTTTCCCATTCTTCTTTGAAAAATCATTTGTTGCATCATTAAGAGGATAGTGAATATGTATCAGCAATGAAGACTCTGGCAATCACACATTTGAGCACAACAACACTGACAAATATTAAGGGAAGGGTCATGATTAAAGTTTGATTAAATAGGGAACCAAACCAAAAACCAAACCAAACCCAGTGACATCGAGTCGATTCCGACTCATAGCGACCCTATAGGACAGAGTAGAACTGCCTGGTAGAGTTTCCAAGGAGCACCTGGCAGATTCGAACTGCTGACCCTTTGGTTAGCAGCCATAGCACTTAACCACTATGCCACCGGGGTTTTTAAATAGGGAACCGAGAAAGCTCAAATGGATATGGTTTTCTTGGTGTCCTGATGGCGCAGTGGTTAAGAGCTGCTAACCAAAACGTTGGCAGTTCAAATCCACCAGCCTCTCCTTGGAAACCTTGTGGGACAGTTCTACTCTGTCCTATAGGGTCGCTATGAGCGGGAATCGACTCGATGGCAATGGGTTTACTTTTTTTTTTAATTGTTTTCTTCTAAGTATCTGCTTCTCAAGAATTCCTAAGAACCACAATGATGCCTCTGGTTGAGATAGTTTTCTGTGATTTGAAGATAAGTTCTGACTTATTAATTGAGAGCTGTGAATAAAGGGTAAACCCTCTAGAGCTTTAGCATTTTTTTTAAATGATTGATAAGGTTTTTTTCACTGATGCTTAAAGGAGATTTCTCTTCAATGTCTCTTTCATAAGATAAATATCTTGTGGGACATTTTAAGAATGGAAGAAAGCATAATTCTTTCTTGAGGTGTAGAATGCAATTAGTTTACTAAAATGCCAACAATGTTTTCCCTGGGAGTTAGAACATATTATGAATAGTGAGGACATGGACAAACCTTCAGGATCTTTTGATTTATATCAAAATGTGCTGTAATTGTTCCTTGTCAACAATGGTATTAAAATTTAGCATCTTAGAAATAAAACTTTTTATAAATAGTTATTTTTACAATCCATACATGAACAAGAATATATTCCTGAGTAGTGCACAATAACTGAAGAAATGTTAAACCTAGGAAAATTGAAGTTCCTCTTTGATTTGTCCTCTTCTTTCTTTCTTTATTTTGAATCCACAGCGAGTAAATAAAAAAAGCCCTCAAAATGGCCTTGAGTTTAATTGAAATTGAAGATGGTCAAACAAGTGTTTTATTCTTCCTTTTATAATGTGAAGGAGAAAATCACTGAGTTACGTGGTGGCCTTTTCAGAAAATCCAAAGATAGTAGAAATTCTTAACACTATGATTATTCTAGATTTGAGATCTTCATTTGGAAAACACTGTGGTAGGTAATACTCTAAAGATGTCCTTCCAGAATTCTTGCCCCCTGGTTATTCAATAAAACACAAATCTAGGTATAACCAGCTTACCTAAAAATAGGGAAACTATCATGATAGGGAGACTAACATGGGACAGATGCCTCATCCTTATGTAATCACATGAGCCCTTAAAAGAAGGGGAAGGCAGAAGACACTCGGGGAGATGCAGTTGAAGAGGACAGCAGAAGAAAGATGAGGCTAAAGGGGAGGACAGAGATTTGAATTGTGAGGTGAATTTAACCCACCATTGCTGACTTTGATGATGGGTGAAAGGGGCCACGAGCTAGGGAATGCAGGTCTCCAGATTCTGAGACAACCCTTGGCTGACAGTCAGCAAGTAAATGGATCTTAGTTCTACAAACCAAAGAAACTAAATTCAGTCAACAACATGAAAGAGCTGGAAGCAGAAGTTCTAGTAAGGAATGCAACCCTGCCACACCTTGGTTTTAGCTCAGCAAGATCAGTGCCTGAATTCTAACCTACAGAACTGTGAGAAAATAATTGAATGTTACTTTAAGTGACTAAATTTGTAGTTATGTTTCATGGCAGCAATAGAAAACTAATACAAAAACAAAATCAAGTAATATTGTCAAAAGAGACAAGATAACATAGGTAAATTATAAGACAAGACATAGTTACAAGTAATATTTTGAAGACACATACAAAAAAAAGTAAAATAATCATTAGGAACTTGCCTTTTTTTTAATACAGGATTTTCGTCAAAATAATTCAAGGAGTAAGCCAAGATGTTAAGAGAATTAGCAGAATATTTAGGTGATAAAAAAGAGCCTGTGTTATGTGGACACATAGAAACTGTCTTATTTTGCAGTCATAAATGTGTACTTCGCATCCACACAACTTTAGGCTCTGCATTTAGAGATCATTTTCCAAAGAGAAAACTTCTGCCACAGGAAGCATCAAGGGTTTCCTAGTTTATACTCCCTTGCTCAAACTTGGTGTTAAATGTACTAGTGAAACAATTTTGGCCTAAAAATGGTATGGTGATTCGAGTCTCAGATCTTTTAGGGATACAGGTCTGGGTTATATCACCAAGTAAGACATGGATACCATCTGGGAGTAAGGGGAATCTAAAATGCATAGTAGAGGAAGGAGGTGATAAGCGCCAGTTGCTGACTGGTAATAGAACCATTAGCACAACTATAGTTCTGTCCATGCAAATTCTACTTTTTCCCCTGAAGAGAGTCCCACCAGGATTCAGAAGGGACAATTTTCAAGATCTATATGAAAAAAAAAAAGGATCCAAATGTAGACTAGATCTTGGTGTGTCCTGTGATGTGTGATAAAGAAGGATGCAATCTTCAGTTGTTGGGAGTGCTGTATGAAAATTATCTTCGGTTTTCACCCTCTTTGGAGATTGCCTCAGCTGAATAAGATTTGCCTCATAGAAGTTTATGCCTCTTTCCTTGGGCAGGCCCTATGTAATGATTGATCAACACAAGAGTATAAAGTCCTGGCCCCTTTTCCCATACACAGGACAATTCTGAAGATTCATCCGAGCTCCAAAGCTCCCCATGGGGTAGTTTGAGGCATTAATTGGGATTGTACTGCAGCTCAACTTCTTCCTCTATGTAATTATCATGCATGTGTCCCTCTCTCTACAGGTGTTGCCCCCCCAACACACACACATACACACACAAATATAACAGTTGCAGCCAACTCAATTCCGACTCATGGTGACACCATCTATTGCCACATAGTGTTTTCAAGGCTATGATCTATCAGAAGTAGATAGGTAGGCCTTTCTTTCAAGGTGCCTCTGGGTGGGTTTGATCCATGAATTTTCAGTTAGTGGTTGAGTGCTTAACCATATATACCACCCAAGTACTCCTGTAGATCCCAAGAGTACTCCTTAATAAATATCGCAAATGCTAGTTTTTGTCTAAGCATCTACCTATTGGGGAATCCAAACTGTGCCATAAAGCTGAAAGTCTTGATATATAAGGTATTTTATTTGATGTGCAATTTTACTTTCTAGGATCATATATTTTCTGTATCAAGTAACTAAGTTATTTTTTGTGGTCCCAGAATTGTTTGGTACATGGACAAAGAACTACATTCGTGTAATTTTCAAAAGACTACATGGTCTGGACTCCACCAACCTCACCAATCTCATTTCTTACCATTCTTCATTTCGCTGTTTGAATCCCTGCTTGCCTGGACTCTCCCTGCTTACACTGTGGTCTGGAAATTCTTCCAGGAAGAAAGCCAAGGCCCTCTTAGGGCTCAGCTCATTGTCAGGGATCACAATGATTATACCAGGTGACAGCTTCACTTCTTATAGTCCATCTACTCTTGTTGTTGTTGTTAAGTGCTATCAAGTTAGTTCCAACACATAGCGACCCTATGCACAACAGAACGAAACACTGCCCAGTCCTGTGCCATTGCCACAATTGTTGCTATGCTTGACCCCATTGTTGCAGCCACTGTATCAATCCATCTCGTTGAGGGTCTTTCTCTTTTTCTCTGACCCTCCACTTTACCAGGCATGACGTCCTTCTCCAGCTACTGATCCTTCCTGATAACATGTCCAAAGTATGTGAGACCTAGTCTCTCTGTCCTTGCTTCTAAGGAGCATACTGGTTATACTTCTACCAAGACAGATTTGTTTGTTCTTTTGGCAGTCCATGGTATATTCAGTATCCTTCACCAACAACACAATTCAAAGGCATCAGAACTTCTTCTGTCTTCCTTATTCATTGCCCAACTTTTGCATGCATAGGAGGTGATCAAAAACATCATGGCTTTTGCATAGGAGGTGATCAAAAATACCATGGCTTTCGTCAGGCGCACCTTAGTCTTCAAGGTGACATCTTTGCTTTTCAAAAGTTAGAGAGGTCTTTTGTAGTCTATTTGCATGATGCAACTCATCTTTTGATTTCTTGACTGCTGCTTCCATAGGTGTTGATTGTGGATCCAAGTAAAATGAAATACTTGACAAACTGAATCTTTTCTCCCTTTATCATAATGTATGCTTATTGGTCTAGTTGTGAGCATTTTTGTTTTCATTACGTTGAGGTGTAATCCATACTGAAGGCTGCAGTCTTTGATCTTCATCAGCAAGTGTTTCAAGTCCTCTGCACTTTCAGCGAGCAAGGTTGTGTGATCTAGATAACACAGGTTGTTAACAAGTCTTCCTCCAATCATGATGCCGAGTTCCTCTTCATATAGTATAGCTTCTCAGATTATTTGGTCAGCATGCAGATTGAATAGGTATAGTGAAAGGGTATAACCCTGACACACACCTTTCTTGACTTGAAACCACACAGTATCTCCTTCTTCTGTTCGAAAGACTGCCTTTTGATCCATGTACAGATTCCTCATGAGCACAATTAAGTGTTCTGGAATTCCCATTCTCTGCAATGTTGTCCGTAATTTGTTATGAGCCACACAGTTGAATGCCTTAATATAGTCAATAAAACACAGGTAAACATCTTCTGGGTATTCTCTGCTTTCAGTCGGGATCCATCTGACATCAGTGATGATATCCCTGGTTCTACGTCCTCTTCTAAATCCAGCTTGAATTTCTGGCAGTTCCCTGTTGATAAACTGCTGCAGCTGTCTTTGAATGATCTTCAGCAAAATTTTGCTTGCTTGTGATATTAATGATATTGTTCGATAATTTCCACATTTGGTTGGATCACTTTTGGGAATAGGCATAAATATGGATTTCTTCCAGTCAGTTGGCCGGGTAGCTGTCTTCCAAATTTCTTGGCGTAGACAAGTGAGCACTTCCAGAGCTGCATCTGTTTGTTGAAACATCTCAGTTGGTATTCTGTCAATTTCCAGAGCCTTGTTTTCTGCCAATGCCTTCAGTGCAGCTTGGACTTCTTCCTTCAGTACCATCGGTTCCTGATCATATGTTACCTCCTGAAATGGTTGAATGTTGACCAATTCTTTTTGGTATAATGACTCTGTGTATTCCTTCCATCTTCTTTTAATGCTTCCTGCATCATTTAATATTTTCCCCATATAATCCTTCAGTATTGAACTCAAGGCTAGAATCTTTTCTTCAGTTCTTTCAGCTTGACAAATGCTGAGCATGTTCTTCCCTTTTAGTTTTCTATCTCCAGGTCTTTGCACATGTCATCATAATACCTTACTTTGTCTTCTTGAGCCACCATTTGAAATCTTCTGTTCAGCTCTTTGACTTCATCATTTTTTCCTTTTGTGTTAGCTACTTTATATTCAAGAGCAAGTTTCAGAGCCTCTTCTGACATCCATTTGGGTCTTTTCTCATCACTCTTTTAAGGACCTCTTGTTTCCTTTATGTATGATGTCCTTCATGTTATTCTACAACTAGCCTGGTCTTCGGTCATTAGTTTTCGACACGTCAGATCTATTCTTGAGATGGTCTCTGAATTCAGGCAAGATACACTCAAGATCGTACTTTGGTTCTCATGGACTTGAAATAATTTTCTTCAGTTTTAACTTGGACTTGCATATGAATAATTGATAGTCTGATCCACAGTCAGCCCCTGGCCTTCTTCTGACTGAGGATATTGAGTTTTCCATTGTCTCTTTCCACAGATGTAGTCAATTTGATTTCTGTGTATTCTATCTGGTGTGGTCCATGCATATAGTTGCTGTTTATGTTGGTGAAAAAAGGTATTTGCAATAAAGAAGTTGTTGGTCTTGCAAAATTCAATCATGTGACCTCTGGCATCATTTCTATCACCAAGGCCATATTTTCCAACTAACCATCCTTCTTCTTTATTTCCAACTTTTGCAATACCGGTGGCTTAGCTTCCAGCATCACAGAAACACACAAACCCACACAGTATGACAAACTGACAGATGCATGGGGGCCATCTACTCTACCAGTCTACAAGGAGACAGATGTGGAAATCAGTGTGTTTGGTAAGTTAAAATTATTACTATTTTTCTCTAGTCTTCACTTTTGAAGGGCTTTCGCACTGCCTTGATTTTACCCATTAGGTCACCTGCACCGTTGTCTTGACTATCTGCACATATAGAAGAAGGCACTAATTGTTTCAAGCAAAGATGGTAGAGAAGCAAGAGCAGAATTGGAACAGTTCTTTTCATTCATATAGATACATAGTTGATTTCAAATCTCACAGCTAGTTCAAAAGCCTTCTGCTCAAGTTTGTAACTACTAATCTACCTTCAATACTTTAAAAGAATTTTCCATCTTTGCTGAGTTTTCTCACTGTTTTCTTCTTTTTTGATCATCCCCACCACTATAGTTTCTCTGGGATTGACCTTGGTGTAATGAAGCAGCAGTATATTCTATTTCAATATCTTAGTAAGGATCTGAAACAAAACCTAATTAATGAATGAGAAATGTGTTTATTAAGAACAGAGATAGTGAAAGAATTTTATGACTTGTATGATTAAGCTATAATGTTCTGAAGTACTCAATCAGGTGGAATCATACTTTATTCCAGGTGTGTTCAAGACAGTCACAGTTACAGATTTTCCTTCTCAAATTAATAAATGTTAATCAGTCAGCAAATCAGTTGCATAGATTATTGCCACAAGTTGGTTTTTCTTGTTGTTGTTATTCACCTCACAGTTTTTCTCTCAAAGATAAACTGTCTCCTGAACTTATTTCATTAACAGCACTGCAAATTATCTCTTAAGGGTGAATTCAGACAAACGGCTAATCTCTATCAATAAGGTGGTTTTATAATTTTCAGTTTTAGTAGGACATATTTTCTTTACATACTTCCAAAAGAGGGACACATTTTGGCCTCCTTTTTATTGAATTTTGTTGATGTGAAACAGGGAAATTCACTTGTCTTAATCTGATTGTCAGAAACTGTTTTTTAGGGCATATCTTTCTTTATCTTATCCACAAGTATCTACCTGCTGTCTACATACTGTGCTTATACTTTTCAATTAGCACATCTCACACTCCAGATTCATTCTCAGTTCCCTCCTTACTGTTCTGTGCCTCAGAGGGTGACCATAAAACATTTCCTTTCTTGTGCTCTCATGGCAACTGGTATCCTATTGTGTTCAGCCAACGGGAAATATTGACAGGTGAAAGATAACCAGATTGGATATTTCTTGCCCCTTGTCTTGGTTATCTAATGCTGCTATAACAGAAATACCACAAGTGGATGGCTTCAACAAACAGAAGTTTATTCTCTCATAATCTGGAAGGTTAGAAGTCCGAGTTCAGGATGTCAGCTCCAGGGGAAGGCTTTCTCTGTCTGTCGATTCTGGAGGAAGGCCCTTGTCATCAACCTTCCATGCTCAGAGCTTCTCTGTGCAGGATTCTCGCGTCTGGAAGCGCTCTCCTCCTGGCACTGCTTTCTTGTTGATATGAGTCTCCATATCTCTCTCCTCGCTTCTCTCTTTTACATCTCAAAAGAGATTGGCTTAAGACACAATCCAATCTTGTAGATCTCGACAACACAACTGCCGCCAATCCATCTCATTAACATCGTAGTGATAGAATTTACAACATATGAAAATAACATCAGAAGACAGAACAGTGGGCAATCTCACAATACTGGGAATCATGGCCTAGCCAAATTGATACACATGTTTTGGGGAGAGACAATTTAATCCATGACACCCCTCTTCTTTATTCTGGGTCTTGTTTAGCCAGTAGCTAAATTTCTCTTGGAATATCTATAGTGCCTCATAGAGTTTCCAAGGCTGTAACGGCACTGGGCACTGGTAATCTTTACGGAAGCATACCACTACATCTTTCTCCCACGGAGCAGCTGGTGGATTTGAACTTCCAACCTTTCAGTTAGCAGCTGAGCGCTTAACCACTGGGCAACCAGGGCTCCCATATACGTGTATATATATACATATATATGTCTTTTTGTTTGTTTTTTTAGTAGCCATAACTGAATGGTTCCAGCTTTCCCTGGACTCCAACATAGTTATTAGTTGTGTGCATTCATTTTATCTCTTTAGTCATAGGGATGGTAATGACTTTTAGCTATTGTAATTTCTGTCTGCCTCAGCATCCCTCATTATATTCCTTAACTTTCTCCATATATATGAAAATTTTCTATTATACTGCCTTGAACTATCTTCACTGGATTCTATTTTCTACTTAGACCCTACAGATATGTATAAATCTTGTGAGATTTGGTTTTAAAAAGGGTAAGAAAGTAGAAGTTTGTTTGATTTCAGTACGGT
Organism: Loxodonta africana; assembly: GCF_030014295.1. NCBI lineage: Eukaryota > Metazoa > Chordata > Mammalia > Proboscidea > Elephantidae > Loxodonta > Loxodonta africana. Next base: position 166,260,930 of record NC_087342.1, read on the forward strand.
TAGAGAACAGACACCTTGGCAGGGACTTGTGGTACCAGATCTTCTATTTAACTGTTTTCTTAAGTGATTCTAAGATCCTAGTGACTATATCACTCAACCCTTTGATATTTTTTGTTTGTTTTTATTCAAGCCATTTAATTCACTTTCAGGGGATTTGCATTAGCTGATTCTCTATACCCAAACCCAAAACCCATTGCTTTCTGATCGATTCCAACTCATAGCAACCCTATAGGACAGAGTAGAGCTACTCCATAGAGTTTCCAAGGAGAGCCTGGCAGATTCAAACTGCTGACCTCTTGGTTAGCAACTGTATCACTCAACCACTATGCCACCAAGGTTTCCGATCCTTCTATATCAACCACTTTTTCTGTAGTTCTTTTTTGTGGCTACCTCCTTTCCATTCCTTAGGTTTTAGCTGATATCAATTTTCTCAGGGAGAACTTCCCTGATTCTTCTATATAAACAATCATCCACCACCGTCACTCTTTCTCACAGCTGTTTATTTGCTTATCTCATTTACAATTGCCTTCCTTTTCCTTTTATCTTTCCTTGTCTTATGTTTCCTTGTGTATTATCTTTCTTTCATCCTTTTCCACAGATATAAAGTTTATGAGAGCAGAGTTCTTGATTTTCTTATTCATCTTCAATGCTTAGCATCTAAAATGTGGAACCTGTCACATAGCTGTTCAAAAACAAACAAACAAAAAATCAGTATTGCTTTAAGGTCCAAGGAAAAATACAATATTTGGAGAAAGTCAGTTAGATATTCACAACTCATATTTTCGGGCAAAACTTCTCAAGTATTATCTGTTTTAGGAGTATCAGGAAACCATTGATGTCTTCAGCAAGTGGCTGTGGGGTCCCTTTAAAAGGCAAAGAGGACAAGGATCTGCAGATTGAGGCATAGTTGTAAAGACAAAAAAAATGCTATTTTTGTGAACATTATGATGTTAGCATCATTTCTACCCACAGGTTGGTCAGATATGAAGGCATGAATTCTATACTCTTAAAAAATAATTTCCATATCTAACTTAAATAAAAATAAGATAAATTTAGACCCTCCCATAATTTTATTCACCGTTTTTCTACTCATTCTAATTATGATACCCAAAAATCATATATAGATTTTAGACCATTATTTAAGTGAGATCGTCCCTGTTAGAAGTCTGTTAAAATACTTAAAAATCTCTTACTCAGAAGAAATTAGTAGAATTAGAAATTCCTCTTTGTGCTGGGTACAGACCTTCCAAACAGAGATGAATTAGTCTCTCTGCTATCTATTCCCTGAGCTCCATTTAAAATGATCAAATGTACTTATGATCACAGAAAATCTCCAATGAAGTTTTATGGTACATCAGCACACAAAATCAGCATTTTTTCAATTAGCATAAAAGACTGAGTGGCTGCACAAATTTATCTAGTAAGAGGAGGATGACTGAATTAAGAAATTAGAAAGCTGGTCTCTAGTGGGAAAGCCAGATCAGTGGATGATATGAACTTTTTTTTCTTTTTCATATCAGTGCATAGTGAATTGAATAATAAGTAATTTGAGATACTGAAGCAAAACAGTGCTAAATGTATTTGCCACATAAAATTTCAAAGTGGAATGTATCTGAATAATATTTTTGTTCTTCCCCTCACCTTGAATATGCTATAATATGTCTGTATCTCCATGCACTATTTTAGGATGTAGGGTTTAGTGGGAAAAGCACAAAGGGATTTGGAATAAGGTGTACTTGACTTTGAGGTATTCTATTCTGAGGACCAGATCAAAATAGTTATATTGTATATGCCATTCTGATAGACTTACAAGGACATTTTAACGACTCTATCTTACAATGATATCCAGAAGAATTTATAAGTGGTGCTAAAACCTTGATATCTGTAATGTGTTCATAACTATTCACATAGGATATTAGAGAGCCACTGTCCCAAATAACTGCCTTTTTACAAAATAGTATTTGTATTGCTTTTGTTTTGTCAGTTTTTCATTTTGCCCAAGTAATAAAATTCACAGGCAGATTTATTTTTATTTTATTTAGTGTCAATAGTACCCCTCTGGGTTCCATATTGAATCTGCATTTTTCTCCTATTTTCCTCTGACAGTATCCCCCAAATTGTCTCTATTAGTTGTTTCTCACAATTTTTCTATCTCTGTTCCTTATATTTTAGTTCCACTGAGCTATGGAATACTGTATTTAGTTTTATTCATTTCCCTTTTTTTACCTTAGATTGGATCTGCTGTACTAGTTATATAATCATTGTAATACCATAAGAACTCACTTTGATGGACAAGTGTTAGCATTTTAGAGATCCTTCAGGAAGTATATGCCAATCACAACATTTAGGTAAGGAATTATTGCCATATTTAGTGGGGAGAGGGGATAAAAAGATCAAGTCAATGAGGAGATCAAGTATTTGGGGGAGATATGACAGATGGAAACCCTGGCGGCATAGTGGTTAAGTGCTACAGCTGATAGCCAAGAGGTCGGCAGTTCAAATCCACGAGGCACTCCTTGAAAACCCTATGGTACAGTTCTACTTTGTCCTATGGGGTCGCTATGAATTGGAATCAACTCAACGGCAGTGGGTTTGGTTTTTTTTTTTTTTTTTTTATGACAGATATTGATTTTAGAATAAGAAGACAAGGTAAAACCTTAAGCAAAAAATAATAATAATATTTGAGAGGTGAGGCTTAGAATCCAATGTTAGAGTATTACAATAAGCAAAGCTGATTAAATCTGATTCGATGCTGAATTCCTGAAGTATCGATAAAAGGCTCCTCAAACACTATATAAATAAAACAGGATTGATCCAAGAATTCAATTCCCATACAATCATTTCAACCCCCATATTTCTATCCCCTTAACTCTGGTAATTCTAACACACTCTTATGGCAAAGTATATTCACACCTGTAAAGGCATATCTGATAGCCTTCATGCAGAATTACATAATTTCTTCCTGAAATTGCAATTCCACGTTTTATAGTATTTAATGCACGGTCTACTTTAATGCAGCTTTCAACTAGATACGGAAGGGAGAGAAGAAGCCTAGAGTAATTTTAGCACTACAGGTAAAGTTGATAAACAAAGATCAGGGAGGTAGAATAACTCCTAAAACATACAGAAATGATTTCGCAAAAATATTTCTAAAATATTTTATCATTAGTAACACAAAGAAAATGGACAAAGAATAAAAACAACAAATAAAGGTAAGGAGTTACATTTTATTATTATTAAGTGTCCTTTTTTAGGTACTGATTCCAGTCATTTCCCTATTTTCTCCAGATTAAGATCTATATTAGGCTGGGTTTAGTTTCAAGACGAAGAAAGTATGAAGCAGAAAGAGATTTTATGCAAAAATTGGGTTCTTTCAGAATTATTTGATGAATTGGAGAAAGTTGAGTCTCCACAAATATCTGAGAAGTTCACCTTTTGTTTTCTTGAGACAATTGATAAGGAAATGAAGAATAAAGGAGTGCAGGTATGGTGTCTCAGTGAGAGTACAGTTAGGAAAATAAAACTACACTATTACAACAAACTACACTCGCTATTTCAACAGAGTTAATTTAATATAACAAATTGGTTAAATATTTTTTGGAGAACTTAAATGGCAAAAAGAGAAGAAATGAAATTGTATAGAGGTTAATAAATGAAAAAGTGGATCTTGCCCTTAGAGGTGAGAAAAAAGGAAAAATTTCAGTGTTTTCAGAAACGAGAAGGCAAGAAGAGGGTCCCACAGAGTTGGACATCAGACATGGGAAGAGGGAGCATCAGCCAGCTTGTCTTTTACATGACGAATGGGAAAGTAGACCTCTCAGACCTCTGAGTAGGGAGTGCTGCCTGAATAGTCCTTGTACTGCAAAAACTCAAAGTAAGGGTCTCACAGAGCGAAGGATGGCAACTCTCAGAAGGTAGCACAAGGTAGCACCAACCGATTAGTGCAGGTATCACATTCTCTCAGAAGATGGGTCTTGCGGAGCTGGGAGTCCTCTGAGAGAAGGGTACTGCGTGCCTAGTCCTGTTAACCATTGAGTGGGAAGCGTGAAGAGGATGATCCGGAAGAGTTAAAATAGGCTAAACATTGAAAATCACTGCCACTGGAATAAACGGAGCTTTTTTTTCTCTCTTCCTATCTTTCAGTCTCCTGCCAGTGCCTGTACTGAAAACTCAGAAAAAGAATCCACATAAAAAAGAAGAATTATAGTTGTAGAAGCTCACCCTTCCTCCCAGCACCAAAATGCAGAGCATAGAGGTCTGAGTTTAAAACTGAGAGTCAAATAGCTCCATAACTAGCACAGGTAAGACATATTTCAAACTCTGATTAGGACTCCTAACCCTGAGAAATGTTCTCCTAGCTTTATGGCTCAGTTTATGAAAGAGATAAAGCAACATTTGACTTTACAGCTACAGAGAGAATAAACCAAGCAACAGTAATTAAGCAGTAAATAACCTAATATAATAATTGACTTACAGGGTTTTACTGTGAGCTATTTTTTAATTCCACCTTTATAACCTGGTCTTCCTGAAAGAGAGGTGGGGCAAACACTAAAATCTGGGAGCGATATTTTGCTATATTAAAATTGGATGGTCATACATTCTTTGCTACCCCTACCATTGAGAGATGGAATCTAATTCCTTTCCCTTGAATCTGGGCTGGCTTTATGATTTGACCAGTCAAATGCCGCATCATTGACATTCTGGGACAACTGAGGCAAGGACATAAGAATCTCTCCAGCTTCTACCCTGGCCTCTCAGAACATTCTTTCAGGGAGCTGTCATGAAAGTCGGCTTTCATATAAGAAGCCTGACTACAACACTAGTCAGGCCACTTGTAGGCACTCTGATCAACATTCCTAATATCCAAATACCTCTGCCGAGACACTAAACATGTGAGGCATACTATCTTGGGTCTTTCATCCCAGCCTCTCTGCCAGCTGAAAACTACCCTGAGCTATCAAAGTTCTCTAGCTAACCCTTTTCACAGCACCAACTGTGCAAAACAGTACAAGGAGGATGAGGTCGTCCACCTCTGACACCAAATTGTGTAGAGGATAACAAATCCTGCTCCACACATCAGCCGCGTTGTTTGGAAATCTCAACTTCCCTTCCCTCGTCACTTCAGACCCCAGCTTTTCTATGCAACATTTCTCTGTTATTCCCATTCATCAAGGGCTAGGCCAGTGAAGACCAGCCCCTTCTCTATTTCTTAGGTCTGATAATCCATTGAAGTGACTCAGAAACTTCAGAGAAAGGGATGTCTTTAATCGATCACACACACAAAAAAAGATACAAAAACACAAGGCAAGGTCCTAGGGGATCTCGGTGCAGATCTTCCACATCCCCAAAGGACTTGTTTACCTTCCCAAGAGCAAATCTTCACTCTCTCCACCCAAGAAACTCTACTAAGCCTTCTTCCAAGGCCTTTATTGTCCTCACCATGTGGTATTGATAGCACATGCCATGCCTCCTGAGGCTTAATCAGTTGGACCCCCAGTTGGAATTAAATGAAAGTGACTATTCATGGTTTGCCTGTAATCTTTACAAAATCAAATCCATTAGGCACAAATATTTGAGGCTCAGCATATTTACAGATGCTTCTTACATTTTTTTTTTCTTACATATGTTCTCTATATTAACACAAAATTTTTTTTTTTATTGTTGAGTGTGAATGACAATTCATCAAGAAACAGCTTCAAAAATACAAATTTAGAAGAGAAAATTAGTAACAATTGAACAAGGATTGAACTTCATATTCTATTTTTGTAGCCCATGAATTTTCTGGATATGAATGGTATATTTTCCTAAAATATAATATTTTGTACTTTTGTTTGCATTCAATCTGACAGATTTTATTATTATTTCCATAGTGTTTTATAGGCCACAAGGTATACATGTTAACTTCTCTTTTTTAAGCTCTCCAAAAACAAAGCCCAAGTCTGTTCTTTGTTGTTGTTGTTAGGTGCCATCAAGTCGGTTCCAACTCATAGCGACCCTATGCACAACAGAACGAAACAGTGCCCGGTCCTGCACCATCCTTACAATCGCTGATACACTGGAGCTCGCTGTTGCAGCCACTGTGTCTATCCACCTTGTTGAGGGTCTTCCTCTTGGACATGTTGTCAGGAGGGATCAGTCGCTGGAGAAGTCTGTTCTAGTCATAAAAAATCTTGGCAGCTGCATTCTGATCCTTCTAGAAATGTCCCTTGACTCATTGGAGACAACAGATTTTTTGTTCATAGGAGTTTTACATATATTTTGTTATTTAATTTTCATAAAATATCTGTCAGTGGAATCAAAGTGATCAACTATCACAGCCACTACCAAGAGCTGTGTCTAATCTGAGGCACAAGTACATTTACTGAATATAAGCCTCCTGGACTTTACATTGTAATACATTACCCTGAATTTGTCCATCGCTTCACAATCGTAATTGTTATTTTAAACTAAAAAAAAAAAAAAAAACTGTAGTGTATTATATTCAAAAATTATTTTTCTTTAAAACAAAAATAAAAAACTCCTGTACTAAAACAATTTAAATAATCTTCAAAAGGATCTAACTTTTAAAAACAAAATTCATACCAGCAGTGGACAACTAGCACATTATGTATTAAAATTACAAGAGTAAAATGCCTACCATACATTTTTTAAAATATTTCCTCTAGCCCTAAATTATAACAATCGAAGAAACAGCCTGAGATGGTAAGTGAACAAAGAGTACATATGATGGGCATGATCATTTATTCCTTGTTAGGAATAGTTGGGATTATCATTTTTATATAAATATGAGAAATTACAGGTTTAAAGGCCAACTACAACAATTAGAGTATGAATAATAGCAACTTAAATTTCACTTACCAATGGCTAGGTACTTTTTAAGTATTAATTTACATTAGCCTTCCCAATAAATTTAGTAGGTAAGTTTTATTGTCATTCTCATTTTACAAATGCAGGAACTGACTTACAGAGACCTCACACAGCCGGCCAACAGCACAGCCAGAATCTGACTCTTCACTTGTTGATGCATTTATACCCTTTGTGGTGATCTAACATATGAAGCCAGAGGCTTACACAGCAGTTTCCTGGTTAATAATAGAACATGACTTTAAAAGGAAAGGAAGCGGAGGCGGAGCCAAGATGGCGGACTAGGCAGACGCTACCTCGGATCCCTCTTACAACAAAGACTCGGAAAAACAAGTGAATCGATCACATACATAACAATCTACGAATGCTGAACAACAAACACAGATTTAGAGACGGAGAACGAACTAATACGGGGAAGCAGCGATTGTTTCCAGAGCCTGGAGCCAGCGTAACAGTCAGGTACAGCACAAGCACAGAGAGCTGCTCCACCCCCCTGAACTAACCCCGGGAGGGGGACCAGCCGGTTCCGCGGGCGGCGTGGGACGCAGCCGGTAGGAGAAGTCCCCGGGAGGCAGTGACTGGTCTTGGAGCAGGAAGAGCAGCGTCCCAGCCGGAGAACCATCCCGCCGGGATTTGGACTGGACGCAGGTACGGCATAAACATGGAGAGTTGCTCCACCCCCCTGAACTAACCCCGGGAAGGGGCCCAGCCGGGTCGCGCGGACGGCGTGGGACGCAGCCAGTAGGAGAAGTCCCCGGGAGGCAGCGACTGGTATTGGAGCGGGGAGAAGAGTGTCCCAGCCAGAACACTCAGTCATGGCACAAGCACGGGGAGCTGCTCCACCCATCTGAACTAACCCCGGGAGGAGGCCCAACCAGTTCTCGGAGGCGGTACGGCCACGTGGCTGGAGGGACGAGAAGTCCCCGGGAGGCAGCAACTGATTTTGGAGTCGAGAGTGCACCGTCCCAGTAGGGGAGCCTTGACGCTGGGCGTGGGGCTGGAAGCGGAGGATCTGACCGTGACTCCAGCGGGCCAGACCCCCCGGGGGCAATCTCCACACAGCCAGCACACATAGGTGAGGCGCCCCGCGGGAATCTCAGATATAAAGGTCATTCCAAGCAAGACAAGCAACTCTGGCTATATTCTGAGGTGCTACTCTCCTATCTCTCTGTTCCCTCCCCCACCCTCCCCAGGCAGCTTCATTAACATCCGAAAAGCCTGAGCCAGAGGGAGAACTCTGATAGGGATCTGACTGCATTTTTTTTTAGCGGATTTTCTGGAAAAACTAGTTTCCCAGTGATGGCTCGGAGACAACAATCCATATCAAACCACTTAAAGAAGCAGACCATGACAGCTTCTCCAACCCCCCAAACAAAAGAATCAAAATCTTCCCCAAATGAAGATACAATCTTGGAATTATCAGATACAGAATATAAAAAACTAATTTACAGAATGCTTAATGATATCACAAATGAAATTAGGATAACTGCAGAAAAAGCCAAGGAACACACTGATAAAACTGTTGAAGAACTCAAAAAGATTATTCAAGAACATAGTGGAAAAATTAATAAGTTGCAAGAATCCATAGAGAGACAGCATGTAGAAATCCAAAAGATTAACAATAAAATAACAGAATTAGACAACGCACTAGGAAGTCAGAGGAGCAGACTCGAGCAATTAGAATGCAGACTGGGACATCTGGAGGACCAGGGAATCAACACCAACATAGCTGAAAAAAAATCACATAAAAGAATTTAAAAAAATGAAGAAACCCTAAGAATTATGTGGGACTCTATCAAGAAGGATAACCTGCGGGTGATTGGAGTCCCAGAACAGGGAGGGGAGACAGAAAACACAGAGAAAATAGTTGAAGAACTCCTGACACAAAACTTCCCTGACATCATGAAAGACGAAAGGATATCTATCCAAGATGCTCATCGAACCCCATTTAAGATTGATCCAAAAAGAAAAACACCAAGACATATTATCATCAAACTCACCAAAACCAAAGATAAACAGAAAATTTTAAAAGCAGCCAGGGAGAAAAGAAAGGTTTTCTTCAAGGGAGAATCAATAAGAATATGTTCTGACTACTCAGCAGAAACCATGCAGGCAAGAAGGGAATGGGACGACATATACAGAACACTGAAGGAGAAAAACTGCCAGCCAAGGATCATATATCCAGCAAAACTCTCTCTGAAATATGAAGGTGAAATTAAGATATTTACAGACAAACACAAGTTTAGAGAATTTGCAAAAACCAAACCAAAGCTACACGAAATACTAAAGGATATTGTTTGGTCAGAGAACCAATAATATCAGATATCAGCACAACACAAGGTCACAAAACAGAACGTCCTGATGTCAACTCAAATAGAGAAATCACAAAAACAAACAAATTAAGATTAATTAAAAAAAAATACACATAACAGGGAATCATGGAAGTCAATAGGTAAAAGATCACAATAATTAAAAAGAGGAACTAAAAACAGGAGGCATTGAACTGCCATATGGAGAGTGATACAAGGCGATATAGAACAATACAAGTTAGGTTTTTACTTAGAAAAATAGGGGTAAATAATAAGGTAACCACAAAAAGGTATAACAACTCTATAACTCAAGATAAAAACCAAGAAAAACGTAACGACTCAACTAACATAAAGTCAAGCACTATGAAAATGAGGATCTCACAATTTACTAAGAAAAACGCCTCAGCACAAAAAAGTATGTGGAAAAATGAAATTGTCAACAACACACATAAAAAGGCATCAAAATGACAGCACTAAAAACTTATTTATCTATAATTACCCTGAATGTAAATGGACTAAATGCACCAATAAAGAGACAGAGAGTCACAGACTGGATAAAGAAACACGATCCATCTATATGCTGCCTACAAGAGACACACCTTAGACTTAGAGACACAAACAAACAAAAACTCAAAGGATGGAAAAAAAGTATATCAAGCAAACAATAAGCAAAAAAGAAGAGGAGTAGCAATATTAATTTCTGACAAAATAGACTTTAGACTTAAATCCACCACAAAGGATAAAGAAGGACACTATATAATGATAAAAGGGACAATTGATCAGGAAGACATAACCACATTAAATATTTATGCACCCAATGACAGGGCTGCAAGATACATAAATCAAATTTTAACAGAATTGAAAAGCGAGATAGATACTTCCACAATTATAGTAGGAGACTTCAACACACCACTTTCGGAGAAGGACAGGACATCCAGTAAGAAGCTCAACAGAGACACGGAAGATCTAATTACAACAATCAACCAACTTGACCTCATTGACTTATACAGAACTCTCCACCCAACTGCTGCAAAATATACTTTTTTTTCTAGCGCACATGGAACATTCTCTAGAATAGACCACATATTAGGTCATAAAACAAACCTTTGCAGAGTCCAAAACATCGAAATATTACAAAGCATCTTCTCAGACCACAAGGCAATAAAACTACAGATCAATAACAGAAAAACTAGGGAAAAGAAATCAAATACTGGGAAAATGAACAATACCCTCCTGAAAAAAGACTGGGTTATAGAAGACATCAAGGAGGGAATAAGGAAATTCTTAGAAAGCAACGAGAATGAAAATACTTCCTATCAAAACCTCTGGGACACAGCAAAAGCAGTGCTCAGAGGCCAATTTATATCAATAAATGCACACATACAAAAAGAAGAAAGACCCAAAATCAGAGAACTGTCCCTCCAACTTGAACAAATAGAAACTGAGCAACAAAAGAATCCATCAGGCACCAGAAGAAAACAAATAATAAAAATTAGAGCTGAACTAAATGAATTAGAGAACAGAAAAACAATTGAAAGAACTAACAAAGCCAAAAGCTGGTTCTTTGAAAAAATTAACAAAATTGATAAACCATTGGCTAGACTGACTAAAGAAATACAGGAAAGGAAACAAATAACCTGAATAAGAAATGAGAAGGACCACATCACAACAGAACCAAATGAAATTAAAAGAATCATTTCAGATTATTATGAAAAATTGTACTCTAACAAATTTGAAAACCTAGAAGAAATGGATGAATTCCTGAAAAAACACTACCTACCTAAACTAACACATTCAGAAGTAGAACAACTAAATAGACCCATCACAAAAAAAGAGATTGAAATGGTAATCAAAAAACTCCCAACAAAAAAAAGTCCTGGCCCGGACGGCTTCACTGCAGAGTTCTACCAAACTTTCAGAGAAGAGTTAACACCACTACTACTAAAGGTATTCCAAAGCATAGAAAATGACGGAATACTACCCAACTCATTCTATGAAGCCACCATCTCCCTGATACCAAAGCCAGGTAAAGACATTACAAAAAAAGAAAATTTTAGACCTATATCTCTCATGAACATTGATGCAAAAATCCTCAACAAAATTCTAGCCAATAGAATCCAACAACACATCAAAAAAATAATTCACCCTGATCAAGTGGGATTTATACCAGGTATGCAAGGCTGGTTTAATATCAGAAAAACCATTAATGTAATCCATCACATAAATAAAACAAAAGACAAAAACCACATGATCTTATCAATTGATGCAGAAAAGGCATTTGACAAAGTCCAACACCCATTCATGATAAAAACTCTTACCAAAATAGGAATTGAAGGTAAATTCCTCAACATAATAAAGGGCATCTATGCAAAGCCAACAGCCAATATCATTCTAAATGGAGAGAACCTGAAAGCATTTCCCTTGAGAACGGGAACCAGACAAGGATGCCCTTTATCACCGCTCTTATTCAACATCGTGCTAGAAGTCCTAGCCAGGGCAATTAGGCTAGACAAAGAAATAAAAGGTATCCGGATTGGCAAGGAAGAAGTAAAGATATCACTATTTGCAGATGACATGATTATATACACAGAAAACCCTAAGGAATCCTCCAGAAAACTACTGAAACTAATAGAAGAGTTTGGCAGAGTCTCAGGTTATAAAATAAACATACAAAAATCACTTGGATGCCTCTACATCAACAAAAAGAACACCGAAGAGGAAATAACCAAATCAATACCATTCACAGTAGCCCCCAAGAAGATAAGATACTTAGGAATAAATCTTACCAAGGATGTAAAAGACCTATACAAAGAAAACTACAAAGCTCTACTACAAGAAATTCAAAAGGACATACTTAAGTGGAAAAACATACCTTGCTCATGGATAGGAAGACTTAACATAGGAAAAATGTCTATTCTACCAAAAGCCATCTATACATTCAACGCACTTCCGATGCAAATTCCAATGTCATATTTTAAGGGGATAGAGAAACACATCACCAATTTCATATGGAAGGGAAAGAAGCCCCGGATAAGCAAAGCACTACTGAAAAAGAAGAAGAAAGTGGGAGGCCTCACCTTACCTGACTTCAGAACCTACTATACAGCCACAGTAGTCAAAACAGCCTGGTATTGGTACAACAACAGACACATAGACCAATGGAACAGAATTGAGAACCCAGACATAGATCCATCCACGTGTGAGCAGCTGATATTTGACAAAGGACCAGTGTCAATTAATTGGGGAAAAGATAGCCTTTTTAACAAATGGTGCTGGCATAACTGGATATCCATTTGCAAAAAAATGAAACAGGACCCATACCTCACACCAAGCACAAAAACTAACTCCAAGTGGATCAAAGACCGAAACATAAAGACTAAAACGATAAAGATCATGGAAGAAAAAATTGGGACAACCCTAGGAGCCCTAATACAAGGTATAAACAGAATACAAAACATTACCAAAAATGATGAAGAGAAACCCGATAACTGGGAGCTCCTAAAAATCAAACACCTAGGCTCATCTAAAGACTTCTCCAAAAGAGTAAAAAGACCACCTAGAGACTGGGAAAGAATTTTCAGCTATGACATCTCCGACCAGCGCCTGATCTCTAAAATCTACATGATTCTGTCAAAACTCAACCACAAAAAGACAAACAACCCAATCAAGAAGTGGGCAAAAGATATGAACACACATTTCACTAAAGAAGATATTCAGGCAGCCAAGAGATACATGAGAAAATGCTCTCAATCATTAGCCATTAGAGAAATGCAAATTAAAACTACGATGAGATTCCATCTCACACCAGCAAGGCTGGCATTAATCCAAAAAACACAAAATAATAAATGTTGGAGGGGCTGCGGAGAGATTGGAACTCTCATACACTGCTGGTGGAAATGTAAAATGGTACAACCACTTTGGAAATCCATCTGGCGTTATCTTAAACAGTTAGAAATAGAACTACCATATAACCCAGAAATCCCACTCCTAGGAATATACCCTAGAGATACAAGAGCCTTCATACAAACAGATATATGCACACCCATGTTTATTGCAGCTCTGTTTACAGTAGCAAAAAGTTGGAAGCAACCAAGGTGTCCATCTACGGATGAATGGGTAAATAAATTGTGGTATATCCACACAATGGAATACTACACATCGATAAAGAACAGTGACAAATCTCTGAAACATTTCATAACATGGAGGAACCTGGAAGGCATTATGCTGAGCGAAATTAGTCAGAGGCAAAAGGACAAATATTGTATAAGACCACTATTATAAGATCGTGAGAAATAGTAAACCTGAGAAGAACACATACTTTTGTGGTTACGAGGGGGGGAGGGAGGGAGGGTGGGAGAGGGTTTTTTATTGATTAATCAGTAGATAAGAACTGCTTTAGGTGAAGGAAAAGACAACACTCAATACATGGAAGGTCAGCTCAATTGGACTGGACCAAAAGCAAAGAAGTTTCCGGGATAAAATGAATGCTTTAAAGGTCAGCGGAGCAAGGGCGGGGGTCTGGGGAACATGGTTTGCGGGGACTTCTAAGTCAATTGGCAAAATAATTCTATTATGAAATCATTCTGCATCCCACTTTGAAATGTGGCGTCTGGGGTCTTAAATGCTAACAAGCGGCCATCTAAGATGCATCAATTGTTCTCAACCCACCTGGATCAAAGGAAAAGGAAGAACACCAAGGCCACACGACAACTAAGAGCCCAAGAGACAGAAAGGGACACATGAACCAGAGACCTACATCATTCTGAGACCAGAAGAACTAGTTGGTGCCCGGCCACAATCAATGACTGCCCTGACAGGGAGCACAGCAGAGGACCCCTGAGGGAGCAGGAGATCAGTGGGATACAGACCCCAAATTCTCATAAAAAGACCAAACTTAATGGTCTGACTGAGACTGGAGGAATCCCGGCGGCCATGCTCCCCAGACCTTCTGTTGGCACAGGACAGGAACCATCCCCGAAGACAACTCATCAGAAATGAAAGGGACTGGTTAGCGGGTGGGAGAGAGACGCTGATGAAGAGTGAGCTAATGATATCAGGTGGACACTCGAGATTGTGTTGGCAACTCTTGTCTGGAGGGGGGATGGGAGGATAGAGAGAGAGGGAAGCAGACAAAATTGTCAAGAAAGGAGAGACTGAAAGGGCTGACTGAAGAGGGGGAGAGCAAGTGGGAGTAGGGAGTGAGATGTATGTAAACTTACATGTGACAGACTGATTGGATTTGTAAACGTTCACTTGAAGCTTAATAAAAGTTATTAAAAAAATAATAATAAAGTGCATTCACTGACAAAAAAAAAAAAGGAAAGGAAGCTTCGAGTTGTGATCTGAATTAACTGGATCAAGACTTGGAGCACAATGAGACTGGAACTTAACAAACTATTGAGATTGTGAATCAGAAAATGTTCTTTCAGGAAGTTATTTTCACGTCTAAAATTAACTCATCCAAATTTTACTTCTAGAGTTTTGAAGTATCAATATAGATTAGATTAAAGAAACTTTCAAAATGTTTTATTGTGGAATGTATGCCAAATAGCTATGACTAGACTTGTGATGCCTGGAGTCTAATACTCACTCTCATTGGTTGTAAAATGAGATGATTGGTTAAGATGGTTTCTTTTCCAAGTATGAAATCCTGTTTCTATGAATATTTCTGTTGCTTATTCTAAAGTTTATGTGGCTAACACACTATAAGTTTACTCCCAATAAGTCAGGCCCTTGTGTAATCCTGTCCAATTAAATATGGAAGAAGGAAAGTGTGCCCTGCTTCTAGTCAATAAGATAGGAAAAAAAGTGACAGAATGTATCTCTCCTGAGTAGGTTATGGTATATGATAAAGGTGATAGAATGACACCCCATGATTATGTTATATTATGTAAGACTCATTTTAGCAGACTATAGCAAAAGAGACTTCATTGCTGGCTTTGAAAAGTAAACTGCTGTGTTATGAGAAAGCCAGTGACAATGACATGTGGCAAGTCATTTTTGGCAGCTTCTACAGTTTTGGCTGATAACCAGAAAGAAAACAGGGCCCTCAGAAAAGAGGTGAATTCTCCCAATACCCACATCAACCTAGAGAAGGACCCCAGGTTGTAGAAAGGAATGCAGTCTAACCAAAATCTTGATTTCAGCCCTGTCAAAGCTTTGAGGAGAGTACCTGATATAAGCTTTTTTTCTGGACTCCTAACTCAGAGAAACTGTGAGATAATAAATGTGTGTTGTTTTAGGCTGATAAGAATTGATTATTTGTTACATATCAATAGAGTACTTATACAGTTAATAAAAATTTAATTTATATAATTCCTATCATTCCTCTCATTGAGGAAATTAAATTGTGTCTAATATATTTATTCAACAATCTGCTTTAACAGTGAGTTTGGAACAGAGAAGGGCTAGGGCCAGAAGTAGGTTGTTCTTAGGCAAAGTGACCTTATGTGATTCATTTTCTAATTTTCAACTCCCATTACATTTCTCAGCCCTCAGGAAATAACTAACTAATCAATATTGATTCAACCACTCATTACAAATACTTACAGAATTGCTATGCTCCAGCATTGCTCTATTAACTGTGAACACATATTGCACACACACACGCACACACACATACACATAGTCCCTCCTTACATCATAAGAAACGTAATTCATGAAGGACAAAACTGGGCTGTCTTTCCTATCCAAACAATAGAGTTTGAATCATATATTAGCATATTCCTTGGAAGGAAATACCAGGAAAGTGAATGTAGGGAATAACTCAGGAACCCCCTGACACTGGGTTTAGGTAAACGGATGGACTCCAGGCTAGCAGGCAATTGGAATGAATATAGTTGTTGAGATTTATAAAATGTGTCTCTTCTCAGGAACTCACAAACTGGATTGTTCCAAGCTGATAGATATTTGCTAGCCCCAGTATGGAAATGACTGCAAATCAGCAAACAAACAAACAAGCAAATACAACTTCCTAGCTATTGAACAATACCTTCAAGAAAGTATTATTCTGAACTGCAACCCTCAGAGTGTAGCTTCAAGATTATAATAAAAAGGGTAAGATTTCATCAAATCATGAATTCACTGACTTGATACCCCCCTTACCTTTAAAACCTACAATTTTTTGAATTTTCATTGTGGATAAGAAAATATCAATTGTTGGCTTAAGATTTATTGATTGATATATTTATCTGAAGATACTAGTTAGTATACCAAGAAGAATATCTATTTACCGAATCTTCATACGAAATTTTTCAAATACAGACAATCACTAAAAGTTTGCATAAATCATTCTTCTTATGTTAATGATTTTCTTTGAAAATGACTATGGCTGGCTTTTTATGTTTGTGTTGTTTTTGATTGCTATATTTTTACTCAAATAACACGCACCTTCTGCTTGTTTGCCAACCAGTTGCTCCCTCCCCCAGGAGGTATTTTCATAAGTGCTGCTATGCCAATTTTTTTCTTTACATACTGCTGTACAAAAAAAAAAAATAGCATAACACATTTACAAAAATACCTCCCAGGGGACGGGAGCTGTTGGCAAACATAGAAGGTGCATGTTATTTGCATAAAAAATACAGAATCGCTGATCATTTTCCTAACTTTGTTAGGTCCTACCCAGTCACTTTTTTTTTTTTATTAACTTTTATTGAGCTTCAAGTGAACATTTGCAAATCAAGTCAGTCTGTCACATATAAGTTTATATACATCTTACTCCTTACTCCCACTTGCACTCCCCCTAATAAGTCAACCCTTCCAGTCTCTCCTTTCGTGACAATTTTGCCAGCTTCCATCTTTCTCTATTCTCCCATCCCCCCTCCAGACAGGAGATGCCAACACAGTCTCAAGTGTCCACCTGATATAATTAGCTCAGTCTTCTTCAGCATCTCTCTCCTACCCACTGTTCAGTCCCTTTCATGTCTGATGAGTTGTCTTCGGGAATGGTTCCTGTTCTGGGCCAACAGAAGGTTTGGGGACCATGCCCGCTGGGATTCCTCTAGTCACAGTTAGACCATTAAGTATGGTATTTTTATGAGAATTTGGGGTCTGCATCCCACTGATCTTCTGCTCCCTCAGGGGTTCTCTATTGTGCTCCCTGTCAGGGCAGTCATCGATTGTGGCCAGGCACCAACTAGTTCTTCTGGTCTCAGGATAATGTAGGTCTCTGGTTCATGGGGCCCTTTCTGTCTCTTGGGCTCTTAGTTGTCGTGTGACCTTGGTGTTCTTCATTCTCCTTTGCTCCAGGTGGGTTGAGACCAATTGATGCATCTTAGATGGCCGCTTGTTAGCATTTAAGACCCCAGACGCCACTTTTCAAAGTGGGATGCAGAATGTTTTCATAACAGAATTATTTTGCCAATTGACTTAGAAGTCCCCTTAGAGCATGGTTCCCAAACCCCGGCCCTTGCTCCGCTGACCTTTGAAGCATTCATTTTATCCCGGAAACTTCTTTGCTTTTGGTCCAGTCCAATTGGGCTGACCTTCCTTGTATTGAGTGATGTCCTTCCCTTCACCTAAAGCAGTTCTTATCTACTAATTAATCAGTAAAAAACCCTCTCCCTCCCTCCCTCCCTCCCTCCCTCCCTCCCCCCCTCGTAACCACAAAAGCATGTGTTCTTCTCAGTTTATACTATTTCTCAAGATCTTATAATAGTGGTCTTATACAATATTTGTCCTTTTGCCTCTGACTGATTTCGCTCAGCATAATGCCTTCCAGGTTCCTCCATGTTATGAAATGTTTCACAGATTCGTCACTGTTCTTTATCGATGCGTAGTATTCCCTTGGGTGAATATACCACAGTTTATTTACCCATTCATCCATTGATGGACACCTTGGTTGCTTCCAGCTTTTTGCTATTGTAAACTGCTGCAATAAACATGGGTGTGCATATATCTGTTTGTGTGAAGGCTCTCGTTTCTCTAGGGTATATTCCGAGGAGTGGGATTTCTGGGTTGTATGGTAGTTCTATTTCTAACTGTTTAAGATAACGCCAGATAGATTTCCAAAGTGGTTGTACCGTTTTACATTCCCACCAGCAGTGTATAGAGTTCCAATCTCTCCGCAGCCTCTCCAACACTTATTATTTTGTGTTTTTTGGAGTAATGCCAGCCTTGTTGGAGTGAGATGGAATCTCATCGTAGTTTTAATTTGCATTTCTCTAATGGCTAGTGATCGAGAACATTTTCTCATGTGTCTGTTAGCTGCCTAAATATCTTCTTTAGGGAAGTGTGTGTTCATTTCCTTTGCCCACTTCTTGATTGGGTTGTTTGTCTTTTTGTGGTTGAGTTTTGACAGAATCATGTAGATTTTAGAGATCAGGCGCTGGTCGGAGATGTCATAGCTGAAAATTCTTTCCCAGTCTGTAGGTGGTCTTTTTACTCTTTTGGTGAAGTCTTTAGATGAGCGTAGGTGTTTGATTTTTAGGAACTCCCAGTTATCGGGTTTCTCTTCATCATTTTTGGTAATGTTTTGTATTCTGTTTATGCCTTGTATTAGGGCTCCTAGGGTTGTCCCTATTTTTTCTTCCATGATCTTTATCGTTTTAGTCTTTATGTTTAGGTCTTTGATCTACTTGGAGTTAGTTTTTGTGCTTGGTGTGAGGTATGGGTCCTGTTTCATTTTTTTGCAAATGGATATCCAGTTATGCCAGCACCATTTGTTAAAAAGACTATCTTTTCCCCAATTAACTGACACTGGGCCTTTGTCAAATATCAGCTGCTCATATGTGGTTGGATTTATATCTGGGTTCTCAATTCTGTTCCACTGGTCTATGTACCTGTTGTTGTACCAATACCAGGCTGTTTTGACTACAGTGGCTGTATAATAGGTTCTGAAATCAGGTAGAGTGAGGCCTCCCACTTTCTTCTTCTTTTTCAGTAATGCTTTGCTTATCTGAGGCTTCTTTCCCTCCATATGAAGTTGGTGATTTGTTTCTCTATCACCTTAAAAAATGACATTGGAATTTGGATCGGAAGTGCATTGTATGTATAGATGGCTTTGGTAGAGTAGACATTTTTACTATGTTAAGTCTTCTTATCCATGAGCAAGGTATGTTTTTCCACTTAAGTAGGTCCTTTATAATTTCTTGTAGTAGAGCTTTGTAGTTTTCTTTGTATAGATCTTTTACATCCTTGGTAGGATTTATTCCTAAGTATTTTATCTTCTTGGGGGCTACTGTGAATGGTATTGATTTGGTTATTTCCTCTTCGATGTTCTTTTTGTTGATGTAGAGGAATCCAAGTGATTTTTGTATGTTTTTCTTATAACCTGAGACTCTGCCAAACTCTTCTATTAGTTTCAGTAGTTTTCTGGAGGATTCCTTAGGGTTTTCTGTGTATAAGATCATGTTATCTGCAAATAGAGATAATTTTACTTCCTCCTTGCCAATCTGGATGCCCTTTATTTCTTTGTCTAGCCTAATTGCTCTGGCTAGGACTTCTAGCACAATATTGAATAAGAGCAGTAATAAAGGGCATCCTTGTCTGGTTCCCGTTCTCAAGGGAAATGCTTTCAGGTTCTCTCCATTTAGAATGATGTTGGCTGTTGGCTTTGCATAGATGCCCTTTATTATGTTGAGGAATTTTCCTTCAATTCCTACTTTGGTGAGAGTTTTTATCATAAAAGGGTGTTGGACTTTGTCAAATGCCTTTTCTGCATCAATTGATAAGATCACGTGGTTTTTGTCTTTTGTTTCATTTATGTGGTGGATTACATTAATGGTTTTTCTGATATTAAACCAGCCTTGCATACCTGGTATAAATCCCACTTGAATTATTTTTTTGACATTCTGTTGAATTCTATTGGCTAGAATTTTGTTGAGGATTTTTGCATCAATGTTCATGAGGGATATAGGTCTGTAATTTTCTTTTTTTGTAATGTCTTTACCTGGTTTTGGTATCAGGGAGATGGTGGCTTCATAGAATGAGTTGGGTAGTATTCCATCATTTTCTATGCTTTGAAATACCTTCAGTAGTAGTGGTGTTAACTCTTCTTTGAAAGTTTGGTAGAATTCTGCAGTGAAGCCGTCCGGGCCAGGGCTTTTTTTTGTTGGGAGTTTTTTGATTACCATTTCAATCTCTTTTTTTGTGATGGGTCTATTTAGTTGTTCTACTTCTGAATGTGTTAGTTTAGGTAGGTAGTGTTTTTCCAGGAATTCATCCATTTCTTCTAGGTTTTCAAATTTGTTAGAGTACAATTTCTCATAATAATCTGAAATGATTCTTTTAATTTCAGTTGGGTCTGTTGTGATGTGGCCCTTCTCGTTTCTTATTCGGGTTATTTGTTTCCTTTCCTGTATTTCTTTAGTCAGTCTAGCCAATGGTTTATCAATTTTGTTAATTTTTTCAAAGAACCAGCTTTTGGCTTTGTTAATTCTTTCAATTGTTTTTCTGTTCTCTAATTCATTTAGTTCAGCTCTAATTTTTATTATTTGTTTTCTTCTGGTGCCTGATGGATTCTTTTGTTGCTCACTTTCTATTTGTTCAAGTTGGAGGGACAGTTCTCTGATTTTGGGTCTTTCTTCTTCTTGTATGTGTGCATTTATCGATATAAATTGGTCTCTGAGCACTGCTTTTGCTGTGTCCCAGAGGTTTTGATAGGAAGTATTTTCATTCTCGCTGCATTCTATGAATTTCCTTATTCCCTCCTTGATGTCTTCTATAACCCAGTCTTTTTTCAGGAGGGTATTGTTCATTTTCCAAGTATTTGATTTCTTTTCCCTAGTTTTTCGGTTATTGATTTCTAGTTTTATTGCCTTGTGGTCTGAGAAGATGCTTTGTAATATTTTGATGTTTTGGATTCTGCAAAGGTTTGTTTTATGACCTAATATGTGGTCTATTCTAGAGAATGTTCCCTGTGCGCTAGAAAAAAAAGTATACTTTGTTGCAGTTGGGTGGAGAGTTCTGTATAAGTCAATGAGGTCAAATTGGTTGATTGCTGTAATTGGGTCTTCCGTGTCTCTATTGAGCTTCTTACTGGATGTCCTGTCCTTCCCCGAAAGTGGTGTGTTGAAGTCTCCTACTATAATTGTGGAGGTGTCTATCTCACTTTTCAGTTCTGTTAAAATTTATGTATCTTGCAGCCCTGTCATTGGGTGCATAAATATTTAATAAGGTTACGTCTTCCTGATCAATTGTCCCTTTTATCATTATGTAGTGTCCTTCTTTACCCTTTGTGGTGGATTTAAGTCTAAAGTCTATTTTGTCAGAAATTAATATTGCTACTCCTCTCCTTTTTTGCTTGATATATTTTTTTCCATCCTTTGAGTTTTAGTTTGTTTGTGTCTCTAAGGTGTGTCTCTTGTAGGCAGCATATAGACGGATCGTGTTTCTTTATCCAGTCCGTGACTCTCTGACTCTTTATTGGTGCATTTAGTCCATTTACATTCAGTGTAATTATAGATAAATAAGTGTTTAGTGTTGTCATTTTGATGCCTTTTCATGTGTGTTGTTGACAATTTCATTTTTCCACATACTTTTTTGTGCTGAGACGTTTTTCTTAGTAAATTGTGAGATCCTCATTTTCATAGTGTTTGACTTTATGTTTGTTGAGTTGTTACTTTTTCTTGGCTTTTATCTTGAGTTATGGAGTTGTTATACCTCTTTGTGGTTACCTTAATATTTATCCCTATTTTTCTAAGTAAAAACCTAACTTGTAATGTTCTATATCGCCTTGTATCCCTCTCCATATGGCACTTCTATGCCACCTGTATTTAGTCCCTCTTTTTGATTATTGTGATCTTTTACATTTTGACTTCAGTGATTCCCTGTTATGAGCATTTTTTTTTAATTAATCTTAATTTGTTTTTGTGATTTCCCTATTTGAGTTGATATCAGGATGTTTTGTTTTGTGACCTCGTGTTGTGTTGGTATCTGATATTATTGGTTTTCTGACCAAACAATATCCTTTAGTATTTCTTGTAGCTTTGGTTTGGTTTTTGCAAATTCTCTAAACTTGTGTTGATCTGTAAATATCTTAATTTCGCCTTCATATTTCAGAGAGAGTTTTGCTGGATACAAGATCCTTGGCTGGCAGTTTTTCTCCTTCAGTGTTCTGTATATGTCGTCCCATTCCCTTCTTGCCTGCATGGTTTCTGCTGAGTAGTCTGAACTTGTTCTTATTGATTCTCCCTTGAAGGTGACCTTTCTTTTCTCCCTGGCTGCTTTTAAAATTTTCTGTTTGTCTTTGGTTTTGGCAAGTTTGATGATAATATGTCTTGGTGTTTTTCTTTTTGGATCAATCTTAAATGGGGTTCGATGAGCATCTTGGATAGATATCCTTTCGTCTTTCACGATGTCAGGGAAGTTTTCTGTCAGGAGATCTTCAACTATTTTCTCTGTGTTTTCTGTCCTCCCTCCCTGTTCTGGGACTCCAATCACACGCAAGTTATCCTTCTTGATATAGTCCCACATAATTCTTAGGGTTTCTTCATTTTTTTTAATTCTTTTATCTGTTTTTTTTCCAGCTATGTTGGTGTTAATTCCCTGGTCCTCCAGATTTCCCAGTCTGCATTCTAATTGCTCGAGTCTGCTCCTCTGACTTCCTATTAAAAAAATTGCGTTGTCTAATTCTGTTAATCTTTTGGATTTCTACATGCTGTCTCTCTGTGGATTCTTGCAACTTATCAATTTTTCCACTATGTTCTTGAATAATCTTTTTGAGTTCTTCAACCCTTTTATCAGTGTGTTCCTTGGCTTTTTCTGCAGTTTGCCTTATTTCGTTTCTGATGTCTTGAAGCATTCTGTATATTAGTTTTTTATATTCTGTATCTGATAATTTTTTTTTTTTTATCTGATAATTCGAGGATTGTATCTTCATTTGGGAAAGATTTTGATTCTTTTGTTTGGGGTGTTGTAGAAGCTGTCATGGTCTGCTTCTCTATGTGGTTTGATATCGATTGCTGTCTCTGAGCCATCACTGGGAAACTTAGTTTTCCAGAAACTCCACAAAAAAAAAAATGCATTCAGACCCCTGTCAGAACTGCCTTTGGATTATAACCGCCACCTTGTTCCCTGTAAGGATGAAAGTCCAAGATTTGGGTCATATATGCTTGGCTGTAGCTGGTTCTGTGTTTTCAGTCCAATTAGGGATGGATTTTTGGTCTCTGGGTTTTTTGTGGTTCCTTCTCTCAGGCCGGAACAATGGGTTAGGAAAAGACCAAAAGAAAAAAAAAGGGGGGGGGGAAGCAAAGCCACCATGGAACCGGAGCTGTTCTCCCTCTGGCTCAGGAAATTCCAATGTTAATGAAGCCGACTGGGGAGGGTGGGGGAGGGATCAGAGAGATAGGAGAGTAGCACCTCAGAATACAGCCAGAGTTGCTTGTCTTGCTTGGAATGACTATTATATCTGAGATTCCTGAGGGACGTGTCGCCTATGTGTGTTGGCTGTGTGGAGATTGCCCCCGGGGGTCTGGCCCACTGAAACCGCGGTCAGATCCTCTGCTGTCAGTCCAAATCCTAGAGTCAAGGTTCCCCTGCTGGGACACTGTACTCCGGGCTTCAAAATCAGTCGCTGCCTCCCGGGGATTTCTCATCCCGCCAGCCGCGTCGCCACGCCACCTCCGCAGACCGGCTGGGCCCCCTCCCGGGGTTAGTTCAGGGGAGTAGGGGTGCACCCCGTGCTTGCCCCATGACAGCGCCCAGTCAAATACCTGGCGCCAGGGTTCCCCAGCTGGGACGCAGCACTCCTGGCTCCAAAACCAGTCACTGCCTCCTGGGGAGTTCTCCCACCAGCTACGTCACCACGCCCCCCGTGCGGACCAGCTGGGCCCCCTCCTGGGTTCAGTTCAGGGGGGTAGGGCTGCGCCCCTTGTTTGCGCCGTCACAAGATTTATGAGTTCAGCTCCGCTGGGCCCAGATGCCTGGCGCCAAGGTTACCTGACTGGGACGCTGGCTCCAGGCTCCAAAAACAGTCACTGCTTCCCCGTATTTGTTCGTTTTCCGTCTCTAAATCTGTGTTTGTTGTTCAGGGTTCGTAGATTTTTATGTATGTGATCGATTCACTTGTTTTTCCGAGTCTTTGTTGCAAGAGGGATCCGGGGTAGTGTCTACCTAGTCCGCCATCTTGGCCCCGCCTCCCCAGTCACTTTTGACTCATAGAGACCCCATGTGACAGAGTTAAACTGCTCCATAGGGTTTTCTATGCTGTAATGTTTACGGGGGAAACCTGGTGTCTTAGTGGTTAAGTGCATTGGCTCCTAATCAAAAGGTCAGCAGTTCAAATTCACCAGGCCTTCCTTGGAAACTCTATGGGGCAGTTCTACTCTGTTCTATAGGGTCGCAGTGAGTTGGAATCGACTCAATGGTAATTGGTTTGTTTGTTTGTTTTAATCTTTATAGCAGCAAACTGCCAGGTCTTTCTTCCCAGAGCTGCTGGGTAGGGTCAAATCGCAAACCTTTTGATTAGCAGCTGAGCTCTTAACCATTGCACCACCCGGGCTCCTTTTTCCTCATTTAAAAGATTTAATTACAACAAGGAAAAATTACACAGTAGCTCCCAACTTATGATGGGGCTCCTTCTTAAGTCAGTTCTGACAGAGTGGAATACTTTTTTGTTTTGTTTTGTTTTCATTGTTATTGCCTTTTAGTATCAGTATCTTTATAGATTAGATCTTTGAATATCTGAGAATGATAACATCAGCAAATTAAGTGATGTAACAGTGTTATGTAGTACATATTACTAATGACAAGTTGTGGAAAAAAGCAAAAACAAAAAGCAGATGGTTGTAAGTGTGGTTTGTCGTAACTGGAATATGTCATAAGGCACGGACTACCTGTATAGGTATTAGAAAATCTAACTTTTAAAAAATATATTTTGAAGTGAATAAAGCAGATGAATAAAAATACTTATTTGGCCACCTGATTTCAACATCCAAATTGAATGTACAAGAGCAGGTATTAAAATATTATATCTTTTGATATCTTCTTTCTATCTCCAATCATGAAATATATACTTTTAGCATGAACTAATTCAACCTTTTCAACCGCAATTCTGATAGTTTGTCCTTACATAACTGTGCTGCTACTTATACTAAGGTTACCACCTTCCATGATGGCCAAATCCTAAAGAAAAATGAGAAAATGCTGGAAAAAAGAATCAGAAGGAGAAAGCCTCTCCTGCCACTTCTATTTGATATTAGCCTGAGATATGTTGAGGAGCATATGTTATCAGCTGCCAGTAATTGGAAATTGGGAAATGCTTCAGAGTCAGCAATGATCATGTCAGCAACAATTTCCATCTGTCCATTTATTTCTACATTCGGAAACAGCAATTTATGGGGGAAAAAATATTTCTGAGGATACTGTGTCTTACAAATTTTAAAGTTAGCCAATTTAATAAACAATGTATAAGAATAAATATTTCTGCTTAATTTTCTCTTATACAGTTGAAGTATACTGGGTAACTCTATTATAACCAGAGGAAAGAATATGGGGTTGAGGAAAAAAAAATTTTTAAATAAAAAAAATGTATATGCCAAGAAACACCTAAGCTATATCACTGGAAGGATAACATAGTTTTCTAGAAGATGACAGTTGTTTTAGTGGAGACAGAGTTACAAATGTTAAACCATAAATGAAAAGCATAAAATATTGTCAGTCAACGGGCAGTGAGGAGAGATGTCAGGAGTTTTAAACAGAGTAAGCTAGTTGAAACCATTTGCCATCGAGTTGATTTTGTCTCAGGACAATCCCATGTGTGTGAGAGTAGAATTGTGTTTTGTAGACTTTTCAATGGCTATGATCTTTCAGATGTAGATCACCAGGTCTTTCTTCCAGGGGCCTGTGCGTAGATGTGAACTGCCAAACTTTAGATTAGTAGACAAGCACTTAAACATTTGCACCATTCAGGGACTTATCTGCGTCCCTGAACAGAATACTATCCTGAACAAGCTACTACAGCGTAAAAAGTTTGTGTCATAACGTAGGTTTAAAATTAAGTCTGACAATTCCCAAAGTGGTTGAAGTAGTTATTTAGTAGAACTAAGCCAAAGTGAATTACTTTCAGATGCCTTTATTATTATTATTTACTTTAATAGTATAACATTCTGTTTATGGTATTCCATTATGGAAGTTTGAGGAATTCAGTCTGATTGTTGTATGTAAGTTTATTTAACTTAGTAAGCAATTAATTAATGAAGAAGTTACACAAAGCCAAAGGACACTCCTTTGGGACTCCTCCATCATGTTATAATGCAGAAACAGGAAAAATCAGCCAAAAAGACTCCTACTTCATGTGCTCTACACATTTTTAATATGGCAATGAAGTACTTGTAGTAGCCATATTAAGCCACTTCAATATTCTGTTAGGACCTAGATGATATTGCTCAATATATGTCAGATTGTCCCAAAGCTATGCAGATGTGTGATCATTCTTACTATGAATGACTGTTTCAATCAATTGGCAAGGGACTATATAATGAATATTATATAATTTATAATTATTTATTTGAAGGCTAAATGCCTTTCTGAAATATATCTATGCAGAATTATTTAAAAACATTCAATTTTGTTGTCAAGGACAAAAGATCAAAGAAACAAATAAAAAAAAAAGGATGAAACTCCTAAAAAGTACTAATTGCAGATGCTAAATTATCAAATAGCTTGTGATATGTAGGCAGAATTCATAAGATGTGTGAAGCATACAGAGTATGTCAGAAACCTGTAAGATCTATTAAAGTTAAATGAAATAGAAATATGATTAAAAGGATAGGAAAAACAATAATGTTACATATAGATGGAAAGGGATAGACAGTCCTCATCGTAAAATACAGATCATGCTACTTCCAGGTTAATAACTGTGTCACCTCTATATAGCTCACCCTTCCTTGTGACAAATGGTATGATTTCATTGTGGCCTGTTATACGCTGTGCTACAGAAATAGATAGCATGACTGCACATAGGATAATTGGGAAGCTCTAACTATGGAAAGAAATATTCGGTCCTGAGTCGTTCTCATAAAGCCAACACGTATTGGGTACCTTCTGTCCACTAACCCCCCTTGTTCAACTTTAACTCTAGTCTGTACCCACTAGATCAGAGAAGTCTGATGTGGCAGAGCGAGAGCAGATCATAGGAATGTTGGCTAACGCAAGATAAAGGTAGAACATTTATTTTGTCCCACTTTCACCCTGTCCCAGAGTGTGAGCCTACCTTTTCATATTTCCTGTGTTTCTTGCTATATATTTCAAAGTAATGTAATAAGCCATGTGATCTGAGAATCTTAATTTGGCCTGTAAACCTTTTTATTTCTGGGATCACCTGATTGTTAGCATAATTGAGGTCACCACAGCATCAAGATAACTTCGCAAATGACATTTTATCCATCAGGGTAAAAGGAACTTTCTAACAGGAATGCCATTTTCATCTTCAAAACTTTTGAAAGCACTTGCTGTTCCAAATGTTTAATATTTATTTACCAAAGAAAATTGAGAATGGAATTGCCATTTGGGTCGTGAACTTTTATAGGTTGACTGATGCATTTATAGCTGATTGGATAGCTTTTCCAGAAATGCCACAGGAAATAAGATTTGTGGCATGTGGAAATGTCTTGGAAGAAGAAACTATTATTAATATATTCTGCAAGGCCACAGTGGATAGTACTGAATAATTTGTTTGATTGGATAACACTGCTTTTCTGAATATTGAACATAATGCATGTAGGTCACTATGACACAGTATAAGTAGACATGTTTATTAAAAAACAAAAAGTAATGCAGAGCATGTTTCTTTTATGACAACATTTTACAAATTGTAGACATTAAAGGAAAAAAAGATATTTTTTATTTTCCCATGAATTCATTTTTATCCTTCTCCATAAGTTAAGATTTAAGCAAAGGAAACTGAAATACTAAATACTGTTTATATATGAATACAGGCTTATATAATTCAGTTAAACTAACTTTTCTTGACAATATATTCAGGGTTACTTTCAGCAACTTTATGGAGAAATAACCCTTGACCTCATTATAATGGCATAATTAAGTGATTGAGCTGATGAGCTACAAGAAAAAAATATATATTCCGTAGTATGTGGGGAGTATCTGGGTTTATCCTTCAATTGTGATAAAAAAAAAAAAAGTATTATTTCAAAGTCCACCAAGAATTTTAGTGTGGTGGATGGAATAATCTAAAGATATTTTATATATTTCCAATTTAAGAAAATGTAATAAAGATGAGTTGCATCATTTGTGAATTCTGCATAATGATTTTCCAAAGGTAAAAACAATTTATTTTAAAACAGTAAAACTCAGACTAAATGTACATATATGTGTATATATGTTCATATATTTGTGCAAAAATATAGAATGTTACTCTATAATTTGATGTCAAACAACTCCCCAAACTTTCACTGTTAAGGTAACTTATTCTGTTATTTTTACAAATTTTTCTATTTTGTATGGGCCGGATACAGAAAAAGGTGCTTGATGGTGCCCAGAGTGTGCCCGTGAAAATTCAGAAACACCTGGGTAAAGTTACTAGGTCTGTTAGAACCTGCAGGTGCCAGGACATGTACAGCTCCTAGGTAGCATATTTCCAGAATTGGGCTGAGCCGCTTACTTTTAAAAAGTTACACTCAAAGTAAAGATGTATTTTCAAACTGTCCAGCATCTTTTGTGTTATATCATAATTCTATGTCACTTGCAGAAATGTGAAGAGATAGACATGTAGGCTGCTGTGGATACTGCAGCTGAGCACCAAGACATCAGTCTCAGGGCATGGTCACGCTGAAGTTTGTGGGATCTGCTTTAGCTCCTCAGCAGATGTGGCCATCTATTTGGGGATGAATCACTGTCCCTTCTCTTCTCTCTGGGATGATCAGGTCTGAAGCATAACAGGTGAGGCTACCTCTTCTTACCTGTCAACTACCTTAAAGGTGGGAGTAGTACTTTTTTTTTTTTTTTTCTGGAGGTGGAGAATCTCTTAAAGTTAGTTATTATAGGAAACTTGCACCCTAATAAGCCTTAGTCCAATATGACAGCTTTTAATAAATCAGTTGTTTTAGTTTATAAGACAGCTACTTCTCAGATACAAGCTACTCTCTAACTTGCTGGGTCACAATCCAACACAATATCTGCTACCCTAGAATTAACTATCCCACTCTTTCTCCCAGGCAGTCAAATCGCTTTCAGAGATTTTCAGAACACAAAAGCAACAATAACAACAACATCAGCAACAACTGGGGAGACCGAGGGGAACGGGTGTAGTTATGCTCTTTATCTGGAAATAACAAATCCATTTAATCTGATTAATACTAATTTAATAAAGAAGGGAAACATTTGAATGGTTTACAGCCTTCCCCACTACAAATAAATAAAATAAAAAAATAAAAGGACCTGATAGAAACATTTTTAAAGGACTAAGGAAGAATAAAATCGGGGCAGTAACTCCAAAGTTATTTACCCTTCTTCTAAAATACTTTGGATTATTTTATTTTTTCCTATAGGCTTATTAAAAAGGAAGCAAAGTAATTCCACCCAGAAAAGGAGCATGCTTTAGGCATATGAACCATGTATCATTTTTAATAATTCTCACTATAACAGAAGAAAATACACACAAATATACACATACTCATACACTTTTTTTTACTTAAAATGGGGCATTTTATAGCATTAAAAATAATATGTAGGCTATTGACTATTTTTAAGGTAATTATATATCCTTATGGAATTCATAATACATGCAATTTATATTATATCACATATATGTGGTATCATTTTTTTTAAATCAATTGGTATAACCTTATGTGATTAGTCAATATATAATTGATAAAAATAACCTTAATGACGCATTCCTGTTTTATACAATAGGAGGGTAACAGGAATAAAAACTAAAATTCAAATGACTTATGGTAGGGTGGATCTAGGTTTTGTGAACTTTGAAATTTATAAAACTTTTGAAGTATAATTTCCAAAATAGTTAAAAACATGACTCTTATGAACACAAAATAATTAATTAATTCGTTCTTGCTAGGTGCCTTCGAATTGGTTCCAGCTCATAGCAATACTGTGTACTACAGAACCAAATACTACCCAGTTCTGAGCCATCCTAATGATCATTGTTGTACTTGAACCCATTGTTGCAGCCACTGGGTCCATCTCTTCCTTTTTTTTTGCTGACCCTCTACTTTACCAAGCATGATATCCTTCTCCGGGGACTGATCCCTCCTGACAACATGTCCAAGGTATGTAAGATATAGTTTTGCCATCCTTGTTTCTAAGGAGCATTCTGGCTATACTTCTTCCAGGACAGATTTGTTCATTCTTTTGAGATTCCATGGTATTTTCAATATTCTTTGCCAATACCACAATTCGAAGGCATCAATTTTTCTTTGGTCTTCCTTATTCATCATGCAGTTTTTGCATGCATATGAAGCAATTGAAAATACCATGGCTTGAGTCAGTGTACTTTAGTTTTCGAGGTGACATCTTTGCTTTTCAACACTTTAAAGAAGTGTTTTGCAGCCGATTTGCCCAATGCAATGCACTGTTTGATTTCTTGACTACTGCTTCATTGGATGTTGATTGTGGATCCAAGCAAAATGAAATCCTTGATAACATCAATCTTTGCTCCATTTAACATTAATTAGTTCATTAATTAAAGGAAACTACAAGGTTAGCCTTTGCCCTATTTCCAAATTTGGATAATTTTAACACAACATTTAAACACTCTTTAATAAGAAGTTTATAATACTATGTGTGTTAGTCATCTAGTGCTGCCATGACAGAAATACCACAAGTGGATGGCTTTAACAAGTAGAAATTTATTTTCTTACAGCCTAGTAGGTTACAACTCCAAATTCAGGGTGTCAGCTCCAGGGGAAGGCTTTTTCTCTCTCTGTTGGCTCTGGAGGAAGGTCCTTGTCCTCAGTCTTCCCCTGGTCAAGGAGTTTCTCAGGCACAGGGACCTCAGGTCCAAAGGACTTGCCCTGCTCCTGGTGCTGCTTTCTTGGTGGTGTGAAGTCCCCAACTCTCTGCTTCCTTCTCTTTCCTTTTATCTCTTGAGAGATAAAATGTAGTGCAGACCATGCACCAGGGAAACTCCCTTTACCTTGGCTCAGGTAGGTGACCTGAGTGAAGGTGGTGTTACAATCCCACCCTAATCCTTTCAACATAAAATTACAATCACAAAATGGAGGACAACCATACAATACTGGGAACCATGGCCTAACCAAGGTGATATACATATTTTTTGGGGGGACATAATTCAATCTGTGATACTATGCATAAAAATTCCATTCATAGGTGAACTTTTATTTAGAATTAGAAAAAAAGCTGTCTTAATTACCTAGTGATGCCTTAACACAAATACCACAAGTGGGTGGCTTTAAAAAACAAAAATATATTTTTTCATAATTCTGAAGGCAAAAGCCCAAGTCATGGTCTTGAACTAGTCAATTCCTTCTGTCAGCTCTCTCCTAGTTCTGGGGTCTGTTAGCAATTCTTTGTGTTCCTTTGCTTGTAGAAAATTCTCATCTATTGCCTATTTTCCTCTATGTGTTTTTGTGTCTATTTGGGTGTTTTCGTATCTCAGAAGCGATTGGGTTTAGGACCCATCCTACTCTGGTATGGATTACGCCACATAAGATTACATTATGGAAAGTAATCTACTTCATCCAAGACCAACAGATATAATCACAGGTAACTAGTCCATGAAGGCAACTAGACTAGTGTTTATCCAGATTAAAATCAAACAGATCTGGAGCAGTCAAAACTCAAAAGAAGGGATTGTAGAATCTTTCAAAACCTTATCATCAATAACAACTGAAGCTGGGCTTAACACATGAGTGTTAGTAAAAGTCCTTTCAAACAGCCATTTGAGTCTCCAACTTACTCCACCTTCCAAACAAACAAAGATACTCACTGGACCCAGACAGGATAACTACAAGGTTTTTACCCCAGGATAGAGCCAGGGAGAATAGATCTCTAATTAAAAGATGTAGTTTGGTGACACCTATGTGGGCAATAGGCAGATTTGAAAAGCTGTGCACTTCTTACTTTCTAGTGGTCATGAGGTGTAAAGACTCTACTTCCTGGGGAAAAAAAAAACCCGGAAACCCTCTCCTCTCATTCACCCAAACTCCTGAATTTACTAACCCCATATACTTTCAGATACTCCATGGTTTTCACATGAGCTCAGCTAATCTACTAAACACAAATATTATTCAACCTGTGTTAATATTTAAAATCAGAGTTGAAACCCAAGGATCATTAAATATTTTTTAATAAAATTTTATTATTTTCACCAACTATTTTTTTTCCCTCTATTTGAGAATGCCACAGAACCCTTTTCATTGGTTTTCAGTGTTTTCTTAAGGAAAGGTGTATTTTTCTCCACTGAATATCAGGCTTGGCCATTTGATTTGCTTTGTCCTATTAAACATGAGAAGTAACATATTGCCTCTATTGAACAGAAGCTTTAACAGCCAAAACATAGTTCATTCATTCTCTTTCCTCTCAGTTTTATGAACTGTCCCAAAGAGGGTTGGATCCTGGAATGAAGAAAACACATGTAATACAACCACAGCTGACCACTGTTAACTTGTAGCTTGAGCTAGAGCTAACCCTTTTTTTGGTAAAAAGCATGAGAAGGATTTGATATGCTCACTTTGAAGGTTGGAGGAAGAGGCCACATGTCAAAGAGTGAAGGTGACCTCTAGCTGACAAACAGCAAGGAAAGAGGGACCTCAGTCTACAGCTGCAAGGTTTGAATTCTGCCAACAACTTGAACAATCAAAGGAAACAAACTCTCACTCAGAGCCTCCAGAGAGGAGCACAGCCTTGCCTAAATCTTGATTTTAGCCTGGTGAGATTTCTGACCTATAGCACCACTGTAAGATAATAATTTGCATTGTTTTAAACTGTTAAGTTTATGGTATTTTGTTGTGGCAGAAAGAGAAAACAAATTAAAATGCCTAGAAAATTACATGTTGTTGTTGTTAGTTGCTGTGGAGTAGATTTATTACATAAAACCAAAAACCAAACCCATTGCAGTCAAGCCTATTCTGACTCATAGCGACCCCATAAGACAGAGTAGAGTAGAACTGCCCCATAGGATTTCCAAGAAGAATCTGGTGGATTCAAACGGCCAACCTTTTGGTTAGCAGCTGTAGCTCTTAACCACTACGCAATCAGGGTTTCCAATTTATTACACAGGATGAACTAAAATTTGATAGGTTCAATATATTTTGTCATAATGTTTAAAATAAAACATATTATTTAACAAAATAACATAAATATTACATATCCATAAAATAAGCATCAGAATTGGAACCTCTTTGAAAATATGGTATTTATACAATACATTGCATTGTTATTCCAGGTACTAAAAAAATTTTTGTTGTCTTCAGTGTTGATCAGTCTTTGGCAGAAAATACATATTTTCATTATGATCTTTGAAAAGAAATCTCTTTTTACAGTCTGTTTTGTAAAGCAGTTTAACCCATGGCACTGAAAACACAAACAAATGAAACCAGTTGTCCTAGAGTTGATTCTGATTCCAGATGACCCTATGCGTTTCAGATTAGAACTGTGCTCCATAGGGTTACCAATGGAAGCACTTTCAGAAGGAGATCACCAGATCTTCCTTTCCTCCAAAGTGCCTCTGGGTGGACTCAAACTGCCAAACTTCTAGTTAGTAGCTGAGTAAGAACTCCTAAAAGAAGAACTTGTACAAAAAGACATTTGTGTGAATTATGCTGCAGAGTTGCTCATGTTTCCGCATCGACACAGAATACTAGTCATAGCCTTAAAATTAAAAACAATGCAAAACAACACTAATGAAGTGGAGACAAGAAAAGATCAATTTCATTATGTTTTTCTTAGACAAAGTAGGAAAGAGAGAAAGAGAAGAGCCTGACATGTTTTGAGCCCAAATATATTTCAGGTCCTTTTTAGTAAGCAGTTCAAATCCACCAGCTGCTCCATGGGAGAAAAGACCTGGTGATCTCTTCCCTTAAGATTATAGCCTAGGAAATCCTGTGTGGCAGTTCTACTTTGACATATAGGGTTACTATGAATGGGAATCAAATTCAGGACACACAACAACAACAGAACTGTTACAAATACAGCCTAACTTTTCAGTGTGTTAAGTTGTGAATTTTCTAAAGAAAACTGAGTATCAGAATGTTCACATAACTTGCCAAGATCACATACCTAATAATAGATGGTAGTGAAGCAGTGAATGCAACCCTTGTTGTTCTAACTATAACCCATGCTCGGACTCCCTACTAAAATTAACAGTCTTGGAGAAAAATATGTAGGAAATTGAATAAAATATTGGTGCAAGAATTTCTCAATTGCTCATTGAAATAGACAGCAAAAAAATCAGGATATTTGAATTTCATATTGATTCCCTGTCATGAATTTGTCCCCCAAAAATGTGTCAACTTGGCTAAGCTATTATTCCCAGTATTGTGTGGTAGTCCTCTATTTTGTGATCTGATGTAATTGTTCCATGTGTTGTAAATCCTAATCTCTGCCTGTGGTTAATGAGACAAGATTAGGTTATATTAACAGGAGTAGGGTGGGATGCAATACCCTTACTCAGGTCACGGCCCTGATTTTATATAAGGGGAGTTCCCTGGAGTATGGCGTGTATCACATTTTATATTGCAAGAAATAACAGAAGAGAGAAGCAAGCAGAGAGAAGGGGAGCTCCTACTAACAAGAAAGAAGCACTGGGTGTGGAGTGAGTATTTGGACCCAGGGTCCCTGTGCTGAGAAACTCCTAAACCCAGGGAAAGATTGATAACAAGGACCTTCGCTCAGAGCAGACAAAGCCTTCCCCTGGAGCTGGTGCCCTGAATTTGGACTTTTAGCTTTTTAGACTGTGAGAGAATAAATTTCTATTTGTTAAAGCCATCTACTTGTGGTATTTCTGTTATAGTGGCACTATGTAACTAAGACATTCCCCAGATACAATTTTCTCTTAATAACCTCTGAGTCAGAATCAACTCAACATCGACAGTTTTGGTTTGGTCCTTCATTTTGTTCAAGGCATTTTGTCATAAAAGGATTATTCATTTAGTCTCCCACCCTGTTACCCACACTGGCGGAGGTGTTAAAGAGCAGTAAAATGTCCCAAAGGCAGACATCAGGAACTAAGAGGAAAAGAAGTAGGAGTCTTGGGTAATCTAGCAAAATAATCAGTCCCTTATAAATTCAAAAGACAATGGTTTTTGACACTATCTTTTTCATGATCTGAGTTAAGGAAAAAAGAAAGGGGAAGAAAGAAAAAGAAATTGAAGTACAATTTTTAACACTTTTAAGTTTCATCAACCAAGGTGCCAAATTAGGCTTGCATTGTTCCTTCAAGCACTAAGATGTACCTACAGTTCTCTCAGGGCTTGTACATTCAAAGGCGGTCTCCTCAGGGCGCACACATCTGCAGTCTTTCCTTCCAGTCCTTCTTCCTCTCTTCCTGCCTCTATACCTCCTTTACTCCCTCCCTTCCTTCTTTCTTCCCTCCCCTCTTCTTTCCTTCCTTCCTTCCTATTTTTCTTTCTTTCTCCCTCTCTCACTTCCTCCTTCCCGTCTGATTTGCTTTCTTTCTCTATTTCTTCATTTTTTTTTTTCCACTTTAATTCTGGTTCATGGTTGAGGAATATTTTCACCTGTATTCTAGATGTCTTAAATCCTTTCCTGCAGACAATAGTCTAAAGTATTCTCCTTTCTTTCTTATCATAAACGTGGCATGTCCACCCTTTCTAAAAATTACCATTTATCATTCCTAATCTCCAACAAACTAGTTCAGCTAAATAGAAACAGGTAGCTTTGGGTAACGTGAGTCTAAATCTTTGCTACATGGCATACTGAAGAGTGTAGCACACATGCACACATATGTGTAAGCATGGACACAATTTTTTTTTTGTCATCCCAAATTCCTTTTGAAAAGATTAATACAGAGCAACAGCATTTTCACAGTGTATTTTTAAATCCAATTTTTTGGTGGTAACTTCAGTTAGTATAATCAATGCCTTGGTCAATTTGTGATTGCCTTTCTCTCACAACGTGCCCTAATCTATCCTTCAGCTAGATGTATTAGTTTTCCTGAATCTTGTGAGAACCTATTAAACAACAGTATGCTATAGTCTGAATATTGTTTAATTGGAAAGAAAACATACACTTGTCAAAGCACAGGCATTTCATTTTTCACTGAAATACTTCTTTGAACAAATTGTAAGTGATTTAAATGATCTATTTCACTCTATTAACATTAGTTTTCTTATATTTTTGTTCTGGGGCATGCACCATCAAACATGTAGTAACAAATCCATTATATTAGGATGATAAATGATAGGAGACATTGCAGTTGATCATATAAGAAGGGGGAGTCTGTCGTGTAAGGAATGGCACCGATGCAAGGTAGCCCCCACATATGCTACCAACCATAATATCCCAGAGGTTACAGAACAATCACTGAGCAAATCGAGATTCATGAATCACATGATTTATTGAATCAACTTAAAATATAAAGCTAGAATCTAGGGGCAAGAGAATGCATGAGACTTAGAAATGCCTTGCTACCTGAATCCTTGCTTCATCAGCCATGTTAGTATGCCCTGTCACTCTCAGCCACATCAGGTATCTCCTCTGATGGTAAATTAAGATTGAACAAAGGGCTTAGCAGACAAAAGGCACCTGGAGCCAACACACTTTCTCTGTGAGACAAAGCCAAAAAATACCTGCAAATTAGCTATGGGAGTTAGCTAGTAGAGGACAGTTGGGGCCAGAATTTGTATGGTCAGACTGAGGGCTACCATGAGAGCATAAATAGTGAATGTCTCATGAACCTCACAGTTACTTAGTGTGCCATTATCATCCTGTGCTTTGTGCATCTCATGTAAGTATATCATGAATATTTGGTACTTCCGGACCCTTTCTAATCTTTTTAATTATGTTCAGCACACATATATGCTATTTGTTGTCTATGTCTGGCAGAGCTCCTAAGCTTCTTGACTCATAGGTTCTTAGTTTTACCTATCCTTCTTCTACATTTGTTTTTATTTTCTAGAGCAGGATGGAATATTCTTAAAGAATATTGCAAATGGACATACAGAGCTAATGTAAGTTTTGAGGAATAGTATACTAGGGTGATAAGTAGGTGGATGAAAATTGACATGTGTATACTAGAAACCTAATGAATAGCTGATGAATGAGGACTTCTTACCAAAATCTTATGAAGGGAGAAATAAAAGCAAATATACATACCCCAACCTAAGATCCAAAGTTATTTAACACAAGCTTTCTCAGATAAACTAATATTGTGATTTGATAGAGTAAAATAATAACAAAAGGATGTTTTTAAGCTCATCCATAACCTAAATTTTCCCAAATAGCTTAGAAAGCAGTCAAAGGGCAATTTTTGTCCTGTATTTTTAGTCCTTTAGGCTATCGGGGGGGTTGCCAGGTAGAGTTTACCTCTGGTCAATTTTCCATTTTGAGAAAACTTCCTCAGCATCCTTAATTCCCAGTGGTTTTTTTTTTTTTTTTTTTTGCATTCTCTGTATTCCCTATTAGCCTCATGTGCTGGCCACTATGCTCACCCCCTTCTCTTTCTAGCAATATTGCCATCCTACTGAAGGAGAGAAAAACTCTCTATTACTTTGTTTGCCAATAGTACAGTGGTCACAAGACGTATGTTTGATGTCTCAGTATCTTCCTTAAATCTCATTATTGTGGTTGATTTGTTTTTGTTAGAGCCACTATTCTACAGGCTCTGGTAGAGGACACTATGAATGCCCCATAATCTACTTTACTCAAAATTATTTAAGCATTTTCTTCTGACTTATTGTCTTCCCAAGCTTCAATATTTTTATTCTTTTTACCATTTTATCATTACCTTATAATAGATTATAAGGTAATTTAGACCCAATCCTACCCTGATGTTTGGACTTATCTGAATAGTTCATGAATATCATGTTCTCATTTGAACTATCTTGTAATTAGATGAACTTAAATTATGAAGTGATGTAAATAATTATTGGGCAGACCTTCAAGGGGGTGCAGGTTTGGAACAAATGTATACTTGTTCTCTCTTTAATCACTGATTAACTATAAAGATGCAGGTAACTGTGATGGCATTTTATAAGTCAGATTAGGGGCGGTGCTTCCCTTCTTAACATTAAATAAAGGAGTAAAAATATTATTGAATTGAAGTCATTTTCAATAAACCAAAAGTTTCCCAAGACTGTATATATGTGTGAATATATTGGGCCTCCAATATGTGAAAGCTAGTTATGTAATCTATTCTTTACTAATTCGGCATTTTTCATTTTCTCTGTGCTGTTGTTGTTGTTGTGTGCCATCAAGTTGATTCTGATTCACTGCAATCCTAAAGGACAGAGTAGAACTGCCACATAGGGTTTCCTAGGCTGAAGGCTATATGGGAGCTGACCCTTTCTTCCACAGAGCAGCTGGTGGATTCAAACCACTTACCTTTTGGTTAGTAGCTGAGCACTTAAAAATCACACTACCGGGGCTCCTTCTCTGTACCGTTATTCTCTTTCAATTTCTTTATGGGTTCGCTTACTTAGCGATGTTGCTCATTTATTCATTCAGTAAGTATTTATTGTGTTCCTCTTAGGTGTCCATAGCTGTTCTAGACCTCATGGATACAGAAACGAACCAACAAAAACTACTTGCCAATATAAATCTTATATTCTAGTGGAATATACAGATAAAAACTACAGAAGATACGTATTATATGATACAAAATCATGTAGTGATAAGAAGTTTGAAGAAAAATAAAGATGGGCACAGAGAGCAACAGACAGTGCTATTTTGTTTAGGCTATTAACGAAGGTTTCTATGTGGAGGTCACATTTGAGCAGACCTTGATAGAGAATAAGGCTTGAGGTGAAGGATAAATTCCCTGTGCAGACATCCTGATATGGGAACGTATTTGGCCTATTCAAGAAACAGCAAAGAGACCAATGTACCTGCAAGGCAGTGAACAGTAGTAAGACCATGAAATAGTAATCAGAAGGTGGTCTTGTAAAGAGCACTAAGCTCTTACACTCCATGGCATGGTCTTCTGTGGCATTTTGAGTGTAAAGGGAAGCCAGTGGAAGCTTGTGGACAAAGCAGTGCCATAATCTGAATTACAGTTATTAGCTTACAGTTAGGCTGAGCTGAGCGAGCTGAGCTGTCAGGTGTCTGAGTAGCAGATTAAGACAATGAGCCAAAATGAATGTTAACAGTGAAGATTTTAATCACAAACTGGGATGGTATGAGCAAGAGATCAAATCCAGAAAATGATGTCTGGCTCCCCCTTCTCCATATTTCCCCAGGAATGGAGCCCTGGGGAGGGTCAGGCAAGAGTCAGGCAGATCAAACATGGAAAAGAGACTCTGATAGAGCAAGAGTGAAAACATTTATAAGGCTATCACAGAAGTTCAGTGATGAGAGATGGCCATAGCTTAGAAACAGGGTGATATTGGTAGAGATGAATCCAATCCTTTTGACCTAAACTACCAGATAGATAGCCTTCCCATTTACTGAAATATAAATATTAAAGAAGATTCTGGCTTGAGTAGGAAGAGTAGGGAAGAGTTAGTATTTCAACACGTTAGTTTTGAGATGTCTAGTAGAGATCCTGGTTTTTTGGGGAGTAGAGATCCAAGAGTAAATGTCAAGTAGGAACTTAGGTATGACTCTACAGTTCAGGGTAAAGTCAGTATTTAAGATAGCATTTTGAGTAAGCAGCATAAAGTTGGTATTTAAAGCCATGCAGCTGATCGCATCATTTACAGAGCAAATGTAAATAGAGAAGGAAGAGGGCAAAGACTGAGTCCTAAAATATTCCATACTTTAAAGTGGAGAATAAGAAGGAACAGCAAAAGAAATTGAAAAATAGTGTACATTGAGGTAGAAGGAAAACCAAGTAAACGTGATCTACAAGAAATCACAAAAGAAAAAGTGTTTTAAGAAGGAAGAAGTGAGCAACTGTTTTTAAAGCAGCTAAGGTGAGTAAGGTAAAGCCTTAAAATTGAACATTATATTTAGTACTGTGTAATGCATTGGTGGCTTTGACAATCCCAGTGTAAATGGGTTACTGGTGATGAAAGTCCTATTGAAGTAGGTTCAAAAGAGATTGAGAAGAAAGGAAAAAAGAGACAGCAAAATAAATATTGAGGTCTCTGAGGATCACCATAATAGTATTCTCTTTTCCACTTGGATTCTGAACAGAATGAAAAATAAAATAAAAAATGGCTGATATGGAAACAAAATAACACGTTTATTAATTCTAGAAACTGAATTGGATCATGTGTCTGTAGATTGATTGGCCAGATGAGTTTCCTAATTGAATCTCAGAATTGTACACAGATTTGACTACTCAGTCTTAGGTTATTCTAGAAAGCCTAACCCTGAAGACCGGTGAAATGCAGGCATCTTGCTGATCATTAATTCATAAGAAGAAAAGGGTAGTTATGTTGAATGCAGTTATTTTAGGCTGAGTTCTCTGGAGAAGCAAAACCAGTAAAGTGTATAAATATGTATATAGAGAGTTATATCAAGGAAACAGTTCACGCAATTGTAGAGGT
This sequence comes from Loxodonta africana, assembly GCF_030014295.1. Taxonomy (NCBI): domain Eukaryota; kingdom Metazoa; phylum Chordata; class Mammalia; order Proboscidea; family Elephantidae; genus Loxodonta; species Loxodonta africana. The sequence goes on from NC_087342.1 coordinate 166,301,647, forward strand.
TGGAACAACCCAAGTCCTTGGATCAAGTTAGAGGTCTTTCCCAATTCACGGAGCCACAGAAGCTGGTGAACCCAAGATAAGCAGGTCAGAGAGCAGGGTTCCCACTCACAGGCTGTGAAGGTTGAGGAATCCCCAAGGTTGGCAGGGAAGATTGCAAAGTTTCTCCTGATTCATGTAGTTGCAAGGGGTGGTGAACCCAAGACTGGCAGGTCGGGCAATAGGACCCTCGCTCACAGACCGTGAAGATCGACAAATCCCAAGATGGACAGGTAAGTTCCAAGACCAAGTCTCAAGAATCATGGGTCAGACAAAAGACAGCTGCTGGATCCACAAAAAATCAACAGCCTTGGCAAGGCCAACAGAAGGAAGTAGGCAGCAGAAGACAAAGAGAGGAAGGGTGAGGGGGCACTGAGCTGCCAAAGGCCCCACCCCACTAGTAACACTCAGCAGATTCCATTATGGGGGTGATCACATATCAAATTTCAACAGGGAAGGTGGGGCCAAGACGGTGGAATAGCCAGATACTTCCTACAAACCCTCTTACAACAAAGACCCCAAAAAACAAGTGAAACAATTATATTTATAACAAGCTAGGAGCCCTGGACATGAAAGACAAAGTTAGAAAATGGACTGAGCAGTAGGGGGAGGGAGAGACAGATCAGAAGTGGAGAGGAGTTACCAGGCCTGAATCGGTGAGATCCCTCAGGCACCATTCCTGGGAGTGGCTGTGGCAGACTTGTGGTAACCTTCGGCCACAGTCTCCTCAGGGAGAAACAGCAGGCCGCACAGCCTACTCACACCTCCAGAACCAGAGAACAGCAGTCTCAGCAAAAGCTAAGTACTTGTGTATGTTTTACTGCATCCCCACCCCCAAGCCAGCTTCAGTGGCTGTCGATTTCCCTGGGCCTGAGATAGGTCCTGCTGAGCACTCTAAGCCATTCTCCAGGCCTTGGAGAAGGAATAAATTCACAATTTGGGAAAAAGATAATTTCCCAGCTCCACTAACCTGGGGAGCTCAGACAGATGCAGCTCCTATCCAGGCATAAATGGTCTGTGGACATTGAATACCTTTCCCCAATGCATGGGCCCGTGTGGGCCTATTTCAGGAGAATAGGCCCTTGTTGGCAGACTGCAACTGTTCCAGCTGTGCGGGGGAAAGTTTCGTGTTTGATGTTTGACACTGCTTTGCCTATTAAGCAGGGCCCTCAACTACCCACATCAGGGGCCTCAGGACTGATGACTCCACTCAGGTCACCCAGCTACCTGCAATAGAGGTACAAGGACAACTGGTACCTCCCAGTTCTTACAACCTTTTGCATGAGCATTGGGTGTTCATGGTCTGTCTGCAGAACCCACCCACCTGTATGCTCTAGGAAAAAGGGAAGTACTTCCCTCACAGACACTCAGGGGACAGTTGTCAGCCCCCTGCCTTGTTCAGAGAGTGACCCCCTGCTGCAACCAGATACTGGTACCTACACCAATCATTCCTGTCCCCCTAAGACTGTAGGACAGAGCTTGTACACACACTTGACGACCAGCTACCTGGACACCTGAGCTGAATCCATACAAGAGAAGTGAATAGACGCCTAGGCTAATATACATGATAACAGCCCTAGCCATCTGGAGACAAGACAAAAGAGCTTCAAAGGCAAAAATAATCAAGCTAGCTCACTGAAGCAACCCATTTAGGCATATCAAAACAAAACAAAGAAAGAAGCTAGGACACAGTAAGCAAACATGAAATAAACTAATACAATAACTTGGAGATGGCTCAGAGACAACAATCAATATCAAATCACATAAAGAAGCAGACCATGATCACTTCAACAAGCTCTCAAAAAAAGAATCAATGAATCTTCTAGATGAAGGTGCCTTCCTGTAATTACCGGATGCAGAATACAAAAGATTAATATACAGAACCCTTCAAGACATCAGGAAGGAAATCAGGTAATATGCAGAACAAGCTAAGGAACACACAGATAAAGCAGCTGAAGAAATTAAAAGGGTTATTCAAGAACATAATGAAAAATTTAATAAGCTGCAAGGATCCATAGAGAGACAGCAAACAGAAATTCAGAATATTAAAAATAAAATTACAGAATTAGACAACTCAATAGAAAGTCAGAAGAGCAGAATTGAGCAAGTGGAAGGCAGAACTGGTGATAATGAAGATACCTTAAGAATCTTGTGGACTCTATCAGGAAAAGTAACCTATGAGTGATTGGAGCACCAGAACAGGAAGGGATAACACAACATACAGAGGAAATTGTTGAAGATTTCTTGGCAGAAAACTTCCTTGATACTGTAAAGGAAGAGAAGATATCTATTCAAGATGATCTTTGAACTTCATATAAGGTAGATTAAAAGAAAGTCACTAAGGCATATTATAATCAATCTTGCCAAACCAAAGATAAAGAGAAAATTATAAGAGCAGCGAGGGATAAACGAAAAGTCACCTACAAAAAAAAAAGCCAATAAGAATAAGCTCGGACTACTTGGTAGAAACCATACAGACAAGAAGGCAGTGGGATAACTTATACAAAGCATTTAAGGAAAAAAATTGCCAACCAAGAATCATATATCCAGTAAAACTGTCCCCCAAATATGAAACTAGTAAATTAGGACATTTCCAGATAAACAGAAGTTGAGGGAATTCATAAAAACCAAACCAAAACTACAGGAAATACTAAAGGGAGTTCTTTGGTTAGAAAATCAATAATATCTGGTATCGAACCAAGACTAGAACAAGGACAGAGCAATCAGATGTCAACCCAGATAGTGAAATCACAAAAATAAATCAAGATTAAAAAAAAAAAAACACTCAAAACAGGGAAACAGCAATGTTATTACACAAAGAAGACAACATTAAAACAATAAAAAGGGACTGAGGAATGTAGTCACGCATCTTTCATATGGAGAGGAAGACAAGACGATATAAAGAAATAATAGTTAGGCTTAAACTAAGAAAAATAGAGGTAAATATTAAGGTAACCACAAAAGAGTTTAACAACCCTACCCATCAAAATTAAATACAAGAAAAAAACAGAGTCTCAGCAGAAACAAAATCAATGACAAGTAAGAGTAAAAGTCAATATATAAAGACAAACTACTCAGCACAAAAAACTGGCAAAAAGAGACTCAACACACAAAAAAAGACATCAAAATGACACTCATACCTATCAATAATTACACTGAATGTTAACAGACTAAATGCATCAATAAAGAGACAGAAAGTGTCAGAATGGATTAAAATACACAGTCCGTCTCTATGCTGCCTACAAGAGACACACCTTAGACTCAGAGACACAAACAAATTAAAACTCAAAGGATGGAAACAAATATATCAATCAAGCAAACAACTATCAAAAAAGAGCAGGAGTGGCAATATTAATTTCTGGCAAAATTGACTTAAAAGTTAAAACCACCACAAAGGATAAGGAAGAACACTATATAACGATTAAAGGGACAATATACCAGGAGGATATAACAATATTAAATATTTATGCACCCAATGACAGGGCTGCAAGATACATAAAATGAACTCTAACAGCATTGAAAAGTGAGAGAGATAGCTCTACAATTATAGTAGGAGACTTCAACACACCACTTTTGGTGAAGGACAAGACATCCAGAGAGAAGCTCAATAAAGACATGGAAGATCTAAATGCCACAACTAACCAACTTGACCTCATAGACATATACAGAACACTCCACCCAACAGCAACCAACTATACTTTCTTTTCTAGTGCACATGGAACATTCTGTAGAATAAATCACATATTAGGTCATAAAGCAAGCCTTAGTAGAATCCAAACATCAAAATATTACAAACCATCTTCTCTGACCATAAGTCCAAAAAAGTAGAAATCAATAACAAAAAAAGCAGGGAAAAGAAATCAAACACTAGGAAAATGAACAATAATCTGCTTAAAAACGGCTGGGTTATAGAAGATATTAAGGATGGAATAAAGAAATTCATACGATTCAATGAGAATGAAAATCTTCCTATCAGAACCTTTGGGACACATTGAAAACAGTGCTCAGAGGTCAATTTATATCAATAAATCCACACACAAAAAAAGAAAAAAGCGCTGTAGTCAAAGAATTATCCCTACAACTTGAACAAATAGAAAGAGAGCAACTAAAGAAACCCTTAGGCACCAGAAGAAAGCAAATAATAAAAATTAGAACAGAAGTAAATGAAACAGAAAAACAATTGAAAGAATTAACAAGACCAAATCCGATTCTTTGAAAAGTTTTAAAAAATTGATAAACCATTGGGCAAATCGACAAAAGAAAAACAGGAGAGGAGGCAAATAACCTGAATAAGAAATAAGATGGGCGATATTACAACAGATCCAACTGAAATTAAAAGAATCATATCAGATTACTACAAAAAATTGTACTCTAACAAATTTGAAAACCTAGAAGAAATGGATGAATTCCTACAAACACACTACCTACCTAAACTAACACAAACAGAGGTAGAACAACTTAACAAACCCATGAGGTAATCAAAACTCTCCCCCGCAAAAAAAGCCCTGGTCTGAATGGCTTCACTGCACAGTTCTACCAAACTTTCACAGAAGAGTTAACACCACTACTACTAAAGATATTTCAGAGCGTAGGAAAGGATGGAATTCTCCCAAACTCATTCTATGAAGCCAGCATATCCCTGATACCAAAATCAGGACAAAGACACTACAAAAAAAGAAAATTACAGACCTATATCCCTCATGAGCTTCTGGGTTATCCCTCACTAGCTTAGATGCAAAAATCCTCAACAAAATTCTAGCTAATAGAATTGAACAACATACTAAAAAAATAATTCACCGTGACCAAGTGGGATTCATACCAGGTATGCAGGGATGGTTCAACATTAGAAAAATAATTAATGTAATCCATTATATAAAAAAAACAAAAGACAAGAACTACATGATCTTATCAATTGATGCAGAAAAGGCATTTGACAAAGTTCAACACCAATTCATGATAAAAACTCTCAGCAAAATAGGAATAGGAGGAAAATTCCTCAACATAATAAAGGGCATTTATACAAAGGCAATAGCCAGCATCATCCTAAATGGAGAAAGCCTGAAAGCATGCCCCTTGACATCGGGATCAGGACAAGGATGCCCTTTACCACCACTTTTATTCAATATTGTGCTGGAGGTCCTAGCCAGAGCAATTAGGCTAGATAAAGAAATAAAGTGCATCCAGACTGGTAAGGAAGGAGTAAAAGTATCTCTATTTGCAGATGGCATGATCTTATACACAGAAAACCCTAAAGAATCCTCCAGAAAACTACTGAAACTATTAGTTGAGCAGAGTATCAGGTTACAAGATAAACACAAAAATCTGTTGGATTCCTCTACACCAACAAAAAGAACATCGAAGAGGAAATCACCAAATCAACAGCATTTACATTAGCCCCCAAGAAGATAAAAAACTTAGGAATAAATCTTACCAGAGATGTAAAAGACCTATTCAAAGAAAACTACAAGACACTACTGCAAGAAGCCAAAAGAGACTTATATTAAGTGGAAAGACATACTTTGCTTATCGATAGGAAGAGTTAATACTGTAAAAAATGTCTATTCTAGCAAAAGTGATCTATACTTACAATGCAATTCTGATCCAAATTCCAATGACATTTTTTAATGAGATGGAGAAACAAATCACCAACTTCATATGGAAGGGAAAGAGGCTCCAGATAAGTAAAGCATTACTGAAAAACAAAGTTAGAGGCCTCACTCTACCTGATTTTAGAACCTATTATACCACCACAGTAGTCAAAACAGCCTGGTACTGGTACGACAATAGAAATATACATCAATGAAGCAGAATTGAGAATCTAGACCTGAATCCATCCACATATGAGCAGCTGATATTTGACAAAGGCCCAAAGTCAGTTAAATGGGGAAAAGACAGTCTCTTTAACAAATGGTGCTGGCAGAACTTGATATCCATCTGCAAAAAAAATGAAACAAGACCCATACCTCACACTATGCACAAAAATTAACTCAAATGGATCAAAGACCTAAATATAAAATCTAAAAAAATAAAGATCATGGAAGAAAAAATAGGGATAAATCCAGGAGCCCTAATACATGGCATAAACAGTATATAAAACATTACAGAAGGGAAACTAGATAACTGGGAGCTCCTAAAATCAAACACTTATGCTCATCCAAAGACTTCATCAAAAGAGTAAAAAGATTACCTACAGACTGGGAAAAAGTTTTTAGCTATGACACTTCCGATCAGCATCTGATCTTTAAAATCTACATGATACTGCAAAAACTCAACTACAAAAAGGCAAATAACTCAATTAAAAAATGGGCAAAAGATATGAACAGACACTTCACTGAAAAAGACATTTAGGTAGCTAACAGATACATGAGGAAATGCTCGCACTTATTAGCCATTACAGAAATGCAAATTAAAACTACAATGAGATTCCTTCTTACTCCAGCAAGGTTGGTATTAATTCAAAACACAAAATAATAAATGTTGGAGAGGTTGTGGAAAGACAGGAACACATACACTGGTAGAACGTAAAATGGTACAACCACTTTGGAAGTTGATTTCGTGCTTCCTTAAAAAGCTAGAAATAGAACTACCATATGATCCAGCAATCCCACTCCTTGGAATAGATTCTAGAGAAATAATAGCCTCTACAAGAAAAAATATATGCACACCCATGTTCTTGCTGCACTGTTTACAACAGCAAAAATATGGAAGCAACCAAGGTGCCCATCAATGGATAAATGGATAAATAAATTACGCTATATTCACACAATGGAATGCTACATGTTGATAAAGAACAATGAATCTGTGAAATATTTCATAACATGGGGGAATCTGGAAGGCAGTATGCTGAGTGAAATTAGTTGCAAAAGGACTAATATTGTATGAGACCACTATTATAAGAACTTGAGAAATAGCTTAAACACAGAAGAAAATATTCTTTGATGGTTATGAGAGTGCGGAGGGAGGGAGAAGGGTTTTCACTAATTAGACAGTAGATGAGAACTACTTTGTTAGGTGAAGGGAAAGATAACACACAATACGGAGAGGTCAGCACAACTGGACTAAACCAAAAACAAAGAAGTTTCCTGAACAAACTGAAAGCTTCGAAGGTCAGCATAGCAGGGGCAGGGGTTTGAGGACCCTGGTTTCCGGGGACATCTAAGTTAATTTGCATAATAAAATCTATTAAGAAAACATTCTGGACCCCACTTTGGAGAGTGGCATTGGGTTTTAAGCGCTGGCACGTGGCCATCTAAGGTGCATCAATGGGTCTCAACCCACCTGGATCAAAGGAGAATGAAGAACACCAAAGATGCAAGGTAATTATGAGTCCAAGAGGCAGAAAGGGCCACATAAACCAGAGACTACAGTAGCCTGAGACCAGAAGAACTAGATGGTGCCTGGCTATAACTGATAACTGCCCTGACAGGGAACACAGCAGAGAACTCCTGAGGGACCAGCAGAGCAATGGGATGCAGACCCCAAATTCTTGGAAAAAGACCAGACTTAATGATCTGACTGAGACTAGAAGGGCCCTGGAGGTCATGGTCCCCAGACCTTCCGTTAGCCAAAGACAGGAACCATTCCTAAAGCCAACTCTTCAGACAGCAACTGGACTGGACTATGCAATAGAAAATGATACTGGTGAAGAATGAGCTTCTTGGATCAAGTAGACACATGAGACTTATGTTGGAATATCCTGTCTGTAAAATTTTTTTTTTTTTTTTAAGGGAGATAGGAGGGCCGAGGGGGTCAGAAACTGGCCGAATGGACAGGAAAAGAGAGAGTGGAAGGAATGAATGTTCTGTTTCATTAGGGGGAAGGCAACTAGGAGTATATAGCAAGGTGTATATAAATTTTTGCATGAGAGATTGACTTGATTTATAAACTTTCATTTGAAGCACAATAAAAATTAAAAAGAAAAACAACTTTTTTTCAACAGCGAAGTGATCACAACATTATACAACTGCCAAAACATTGAGAATCATGGCCCAGCCAAGCTGACACACAGTCTTACCTATCACTAAAACCAAAAAACCAAACCCAGTGGCGTCAAGTCGATTCTGACTCATAGTGACCCTACAGGACAGGGTAGAACTGCCTCATAGAGTTTCCAAGGGGTGCCTGGAGGATTTGAACTGCCGACCCTTTGGTTAGCAGCCGTAGCACTTAACTACTACGCCACCAGGGTTTCCTTACTCAACACAGTAGTTGTCAAATCAGTTAAATCAGAATACCATTCCTGAGAAAGACTTTAAAGAAAAACAGAAAGGCAGAGGCAAAGGAAACATCAGGAAACAAAAATAATCGTTCCCCTCTAACAATATTAAACATTATGGAGAGATTTTTCTATAAAAATTAGCAAAAAGTACAAAACTGGCTATAAAGGGAGATGTTTTATTTTTTAAGGTGTTGAATACGATAACAAGTCTGTGTGATGTTCTATTTTCTTCATAGCGCTTATAAACCGAAAACCAAACCAAACGCATTGCCTCCAGTTGTTGCCAATACGTAGCAACCCTATAGGACAGAGTAGAACTGCTTCACAGAGTTGCCAAGGCTGTGAATCTTTTGGAAGCAGCCTCCCAAGGAGTGGTTGGGGGGTTCAACTGGCGATCTTTTGGGTAGCAGCCAAGCACTTAACCACTGTGCCACCATGAATCCTTATAGCAATTCTACAAAAAAAAAAAAAAAAAAATTGTCATTGGGATGATTCTGGCTGATAGCAACCCTATAAGACAGAGTAAAACTGCCCCATAAGGTTTCCAAGGAGCAGCTAGTGGATCCAAATTGCCAACCTTTTGGCTAGCGGCTGTAGCTCTTAACCACTGTCCCACCAGGGCTCCAATAGCACTTATAAAAAAATACATTAATTTCTTAATTACCTGTTTCTCCAAAAGAATGTTAGATCCAAGAAGTTAAGAATTGTGTTTTGTCTTTCTTGTAAGCACAAAACTTGTACCTGTGCCTGGCATATTCTCAGGAAATATTTATTGAATGTCTTAATGATTGATTGAGTATACTATAATCAATATCAGTAATTTAATTTTTGAAAGCATAGTATAGTGTAATGATTATCTGATATGGAATCAGAAAACAGAGACCCTAGTCAAAGCTCTGACATTTATGTCATCTTGGGTAAGCACCCTAGCCTGTCTTGAGTTTCATTTTTTTCCTCTAAAAATGATTATAAAAATAATTTTCATTTCAAACCCAGAGTGTGTTTTAAAAAGCAATTTAGATACTGAATGCAAAAACCCTTAAAAAAAAATCAATTGTGGAATAGTGTTTTGTCCCTCTGTGCACTTAAAAGTTTATATACCTCTATATTACAAGGTGTTATGTTGATGTTACTCATTTTCCACCAATCAGGGTGGCACTGAAATTCAACCATTATTTGCAGTTAAATAGTTGATGGTGGTGGGATTGTATTAGAAAATATACTCCTTAACGTGAAGACCTAGATTTAGTCATGCTCTAGATGTTTTCCAAAAGGCACTTGCTTTTGGAATTAATCTTTTTTTTTTTTTAACAATGCTTTTGCAATTTCAAGATGATATAATGTAGATGAATTCTTGCTTTTCCATCTCAAAATCTGAAAAAAATAACTGATGAAGGAAGAAATTCCTGATGGTGATGTATGAGCAGAGAAAACAACAGGCGTCCATCATCATTGAGGAGTGTGGTGTCCTATGAAAGACATAGCAAGTCAGGGAAAATTAGAATTTCTAAGTACTCAGGTTCTTGCCACTGGATTATACTTTTATTCTTCTCACCAGTAAGCAACACTGAATGCAAATTTAATTCTATCTCTATTACTTTATGAAGTAATAACTAAGCAGTCTAGACTCATTACCTTACCTCCTATTAACATTCTGTATTTGAATCTTGCCAAAAGACACCAGGTAGCAAATTTCTCAAGTATCCTGTAACTGCTTATTGATTCTCCTCATTATCACTCTGCCATCACCTCTCACTACAAATTGGTTTGTATCAGAGGGGGTTAAGATAATGAGTTTAGAATCAAAATCCTGTGGCCAACAGTCTGTTTCTTTGAATTGTAATTGTCTCTGTGGCAATCACAATCATTTACAAAAAGGAAAATCATAATATAGATATGCAGAGGACACAGCAAATATAACTATTTCCATTACATTACATGTTTCTATAGTAAATAAACAAGTAAACAACAATAACAAAACATAAATCAATCTGAGGGAGACAAGCTCATAAAAAATAGGGAATTAATGCATTTCCTGTCAAAATATCTCATTAACATATTTCTGAAAAGAAAAGGCGTACTGTCACAGCAAGGAATTTTCTGTGCAAAGTAGTTGATGCATCATGAACACAGAGAAAGCAAAAGAATGTATATATATACATATACCATGAGCTGATCTCTATCATTATATTTTCTCAGAGGCTGTCAAAAACTTCTTTATCAGAGCGTAATGAGAAACACATTTTGAGAAGCATGAGAAAAGGTTCTGAAATATGTAAAGTTCTTTCTCTTCAAAAAACAGATGAAAGTAAGAGGATTTCTCTTTTGCTTTTCTCTCTTTTCCTGTGAACTTTTCATACTCTTCCTTTGCTCCTTTTTACTGTTCATACTGAGATCCTGGTTTGTCATTAGTCTCACAGTTGTCCTGACCAGAAAAGTGCCACAGCATAGTGGCCCTGATCACACATCCCACCCTTAACATTAACTAAGTGTGTGGTTTATTAGGTAACTTCATCTTCATATGCCTAGTTTTTGCATCTTTAAAATGGGGTTACTGAAAGTATCTTTCTCACATTTTATTGAGTATCAAGTGGCATTAAATGAAACCACACTAAGCATCTATAACAGTGCCTAAAAGTCTGCTCCATAACAGTTTACATGAAAATATACCCATACTTGTGATGCCCCTTTTAAAATCCAGCTTTTGCCTCTCAGACAATATTTTGCCAGGCATTAAATTTGCATTGATGCTGACACTTTAGACAGTGTAATAAAGAGAAGTATATATTAAAGATGAGTAAAAAGGTTTCTAAAATGAGGAAAATATGAAAAAGAATAAAATATGTTAAATGAGTTACTCTTTCATAAATACTGAAACTATTTAGCATTATCATCCAATAAACCTTGACTATATTGATTTTTATCACGAGTTGTGATAGTGAAGACTGTCTTTGAGATAAATTACTTTTTGATTTTTTTCTGTTAAGAAAACAGGTTAATTTATTTGGTATAAATATGTTCTTTATAGTGAAGTCATACATTTACTTTGTGAAAGAAATGAAAAGTCAAAGACTCAGAGATACATGACTGCCTTCTAATTTAAAGGGCCCAAATGCTCCATGGGGAAGAACTTAAACCATACCCACAATATAGGTTCAGAAATATGTGCTGGATTATCCCCCATGTCTGAGGAGGACCAGGAGGCATACTATAGGGCTCAGCTTATTCAAACATTACAGCATTGGTGAGCAATTATGGTTCCGACAATGGTAGTATGTTATTGCCACTTGAGTGCTAAAGGCTAGTGATTTAAAACCAAAACCAAACTCATTGCCATTGAGTTGACTCCAACTCATACCAACCCTATAGGACAGAGTAGAATTGTTCCATAGGGTTTCAAGGGTGTAATCTTTATGGAAGCAGACTGCCACATCTTTGGTAGATTTCAACTGCCAAACTTTTGATTAGCAACCAAGTGTTTAACCACTGTGTCACCAGGGCTCCTTTGGGCCAGTGAGACAAGGAGGAATCTGTGACATAACTATACTAATATATAACACCATTGGGGAAATTGGGCAGATCATGGAAGAAAAAATAGGGATAAATCTAGGATACAGCTTAACCATGCATATTCCTTCTAAATTTCTACACCTCCTGAACCTTGGTAGTCATGAACAATGACCAACACTTATTAATAGATTTATATATGCAAGAGGGGTCCTTACAAATAAATCTAGGGAAGATAATCTCTAGAAAAATTGAATCTTCTAAGCCAAATAGGTGGAATCCTATTACATGAAATCATTTATTCTCACACTGGTTATACATTGTTTCAAACCCACTGCCGTTGAGTTGATTCCAATTCATATCGACCCTATAGGACAGGGTAGAACTGCTCCATATGGTTTCCAAGGAGCGGCTGGAGGATTTGAACTGCCGACCTTTTAGTTAGCAAACTGTAACTCTTAACAACTACGCCATCTGCATTTCCCTCTGGTTAATAGCTACCAAAAAAAGGAGGGGTGGGGGGAGGGACTTCAGCCATACAACCATAAGGAACCAAATTTTTCCAGCAACTTGAGGGAACCAAGAAGCATATCTTTTCGGAGCCAAATTCCTAGATGAGAATGCATCTGGCCTACGCCTTGATTTCAGCCTGGGGAGACCTACGTAGCCAGCCAATGCCCACACTCCTGACCTACAGAAACTGTGAGAAAATAAATTTGTCTCGTTTTAAGCTGCTAATTTTGTGTTAATTTGTTGTTCAGCAGTTGAAAACTAATACAGAAAGTAGTATAGGCAATCATAGTAAGTCTCTGCTAGAAAAGTAAGCATACCGGTTAAGAAAATGCTGACATGCCTCAAGACATATCAGAAGAAATTAGTTCTCAGCACCTCTACTGCTATCACCTTGTCTGACCAACCATTATTTCTGGCTAAAATTATGACAATAATTTCACGACTGGACATCTAGATCAACCCTTGCCCTTCTTGGAGTGTATGTTAACTAACCAGAAATATTATTCTCAGTAAAATATAAGTCATATCATATTATTCTTGTTCTCAAAATCCTGCAATGGCTTCCCATCTCTCTCAAGAAAAGGCTAACATTTATACACCTTAAATGCCCATTAACTCTCTAAAATTCATCTCATAATTAAGCCTCCTCCTTGATCTAATATTGTCCCACTGGCCCCCGTGTCATTCCCCAAACATTGCAAGCATGGTCCTTCCTCAGAATCTTCCCTAAGTATGGATCATGCTTCCCCTCAGATGTACTGACTTTTACTCCTTTCAAATCTTCACTGACATTTTACATTTTCAGAGGGAATCCCTTATTTACTCTTTTAAAATTGCATCCATGCACAACAGTGTGCCTCATTTCTGTTTTAGTTTCCTCTATAGATCTAATCAGCATTTAAAATACCAAACATTTATTTTGGTTATTATCTATCTCCTTTTCCCACCCCACATCTGACTCCCTAGGAAGCAAGCATCACGGGAGCAAAGATGTTAGTTTGTTTTGTTCATTGATATATCTTTAAGTGCCTAGAGCAGTGTGAATAACATAGTTGGCACTCAATCAATATTGATCAAATGAATGAATATACTAACCAGTTTTTCAAGAAATATTTTAGTAAAGAGGAGACAGGACAGTGACTTTTGAAAAGGGACTTCTAGTAGCCTATGCTTAGAAAACACATGCTTGCATGAATATTTACCCATATACGATAAGTAACAGGAGATGTCTCAGAAAGATTAAGTGGAGTTGAATAATTGCCTTGTAATACTTTTAGTGTGTCTCTGTTCTCAACTTCCAAACACATGGACAAATGAACTCGAGTTTTGCTTCTCATCTGAATTTGAGTCACTACCTGACTTATCACACCCTTACATTTGCTAAGAACTAAAGGGAGAATTGAATTTCATGATCATACTGAACAATAACAGTAGTTACAGGTTATCTCAAGTGATTACTTGCTCCAATTATGCAAAATATATGGACAGAGAGAGAGGGAGAGAAATGGCCTAAACAAACAAATTAATGGAATTGCTATGACTAGGGACTGCATACTCAATGTGAGGACTTACATTCAGACCACCACCTCCATTTTAACTTTTTTATTGTCCTCAAAGTTAAGCAAATGGCAGACCATGGACAATTGTTCAACAATGTCAAAAAGAGAGCAGTGCTAGTCTGATAGGCTATAGAGATAAACACAGTGCTGCTATGTATGGTGTCCCTAGTGCAGCAAGTATTCTTTAAGTTTAAAGTAATAATTAAAAAAAAAATTAATTTAGATTGTAATTTTTTATTTTGTCAAATTTGTAAAGAAGACTCATTATATACTAAATAAACAGATCTGAAGAAGCAGGGCAGCAGGCCTGTGCTATTGAATAGACACCCAGCTGGGGGCCAATATCAGATGTAGCAGCTACTCTTGCCTACAAAGGAATCCCATACTCCAAATAAAACAAAAGTACCATAAGTATTTTAAACAATGGTCCTCATGGAGTTCTGACCTTAGTGACTTATTTGTATTATTTTTGAATTATTTTCAATGTTTCTTTATTTGCTGTAATGCTTTTTATCACTCATATTAGTTAGCAAGATTCTAAGTTCATACACCTGGGGAGGAAAGTTTGGTTTTACCTAATGGGAGGATTCTTCAGGACACCCTTCAGTGGGAATTCTGGGTTCATTTTTCAATAGGCCAATGCATAATGGACTTTACAGTTTAAATCAGGATTTGATTAAATAAACTTCCTCATTACTTACACAGTAAAAGCAATTAAGTTATTCAAGGTCAATTGCATGTTATTTTATGCACATACATACATAAACACATACAAGAATCTAGTGTATTCCAGTAAAAACGGAAACTTTATAAAAGTGATCAAGTCCAATAAAATCTAGCCAAATATAAACACCAAATGCAAGAGTTTATTCCAAGTATGGTTTCTAATACCTGGAGAAGATTCCATAGAATTTGAAACTATTTTGCATGATTGCTTTTTAAAAGTGCATATAAGGAAAAGAGGAAATGCACTAATTACAAAAATTTCTATCTTTTTGCTACCACACATCATCACTTTACAGAAAAATCACTTATAAATGTTTAATTATTCAAAGAAGAAAAAAATATAGAAATGAGTTTTAAAATGTGCAACACCTTTCCCTCCTTACATACTCTCTGAAATTTATTGGAATTATAGCTCTGAAAATAGCTTCACAAATTTCAAAGCCTTAACCTTTCCTTTCTGAGAGGTTGTTGATAGTTTTAATCCAATGATAGAAGGAAGCCTACAATGTAAGATAACAATTCTGGTTATAATTTTTTATGGAACTGGAAAGCTTATTTTCTAGCTATAGCTTTTGTCTTTGTCAGGTAAAATTAACATGAATTAAACTAGAATTTTAGCATTTTAAAGTGCCATTTTTGTTGTTGTTAACTGAGACAAAGTAAACTAATTGCCTTCAGAGCAGCAGCAACTAATAACGTGCTTTATCACACCCACTGATCTCAGAATTTTAGATTACTTGAATTTAAAAAACAACCTTTTTTACACTTTCGATTGACTAATCTGAGTCTTTATTGAGTACTTAGAAGAGATTAATGAGGCCAGCATGTGAAAATCTGAACTAACCTTTCACTAATTAGTTTTCCTGACCTCTACGGCATCAACAAAAATAATAAAAGCAAAGGCATATAATGACAAACACCTTCTTTTTCATTGGATAAAGCTTGAAATTATATATATATATATATATATAAATATTTTAAGACTTCAATCAAGTCCATTAAAATAAAGAACTATCAGAAAAAATGCAAATTAATCATAAATAGTTCTTACTAGGCCTACAAAAAGCAAAACCTCATGTTGTTTTTTTAAAGCTGGACTGAAAATTCTAACTTTATGATGATTTTTTAGGGCAGAGTACATTAAAGTATGTTATCATCTAAGACCTTATCAGTTAAGAGTTTTAGAGTGACTTCTAGGATCCAAACCCAAAAACCCCACTGCAATGAAATGAGTTCTGACTCATAGTGACCGTATAGTATAGAGAGATGAAATTCACGAGATGACAGCTGTCTTATTCATCTAGTGCTGCTATAACAGAAATACCACAAGTGTATGGCTTTAACAAAGAGAAGTTTATTCTCTCACAGTCCAGTAGGCTAGAAGTCCACACTCAAGGTGCCAGCTCCAGGAGAAGGCTTTCTCTCTCTGTCGGCTCTGGAGGAAGGTCCTTGTGATGCATCAGTTTTCCCTTGGTCTGGAAGCATCTCAGTGCAGGAAGCTCAACTCCAAAGGATGCACTCTGTTCCCAGCACTGCTTTCTTGGTGGTATGAGGTCCCCCTGTCTCTCTGCTTGCTTCTCTCTTTTATATCTCAAAAAAGATTGGTTTAAGATACTATCTAATCTTATAGATCCCATCAATACAACTGCCACTAATCCATCTCTTTACATCATACTGATAGGATTTACAACACTTAAGGGAATCACATCAGATGACAAAATGGTAGACAATCATACAATATGGGAATCATGACCTGGTCAAGATGACAGATATTTTTGGAGGACACAATTCAGTCCATAACAGCAGCTTAGTCAGATACATTATATTGACCCTCTACAGCATTTTTTTTTTTCCTACAGCAAAGACCCAAGAAACCAAGTGAAACGTGCAGATGACAATCCTGGCACTCTGAACATCAAATGGAAGGATAAAGAATAGAATCGAATATTGACTGGAAATCAAAATTGAAAGAACAGGGCAAATGAGGAATGATATGGAATAGAGGTGTTTTACCAGGTGTCCTGGCTCAGTGTGATCATTTTGAGACAAAGCCAGTGGCAACTCCAGGAGAGGAGCACAGGAAGGCAACTTCATGGACTTCCCAATAAAAGATACAGAAACTGTGTAGACACACGTGGAGGGAAGCAAGGTAAGTGGAACATGATCCAAATCTAAGGAGGAAAATTGCAGGAGGGAGGGAAAAAATTCCAGAGATCCTGGCATCCACTGAGTAGGGAGGGAGCCAAGATCCAAAGTCAGGTGTACTCACAAGCCGTAGCCCCTAACCCATAAGGTAGGTGGAGAGCATGAAGCAATAGATCCATAGAGTGTCAACAGGAGGTTCCTCACCATCCTCATGCTTGGTAGGGGCAGATTTCACAAGTCTACTTGACTGATGGCCACACCCTACCTCCCCGACTCAGCGAGCAGTGGCAGACATGCTTTCATGGGTCCATTTGCATGCCTTGCACCCTCCTATCTGGTGAGAGGTAATGACCATGCTCCTGCATGCTTACCCTCCTGCCTCCCATCCCCCTAACCCAGTGAAAAGGGGAGGCTATGCCCCTGTAAGTCTTCCAACTACATCCCTGACCTGAAAGAGGTGGCAGACACACTCCTGAATGCCTGCTCACCAGCCACCTATTCCCCCAACTTGGTTAGGGGGAGAGTGCACTCCCATGTCCCCCTAGCCCATGAGCAGTAGAAAAAGGTCCTGCCACATACCCTGCCCACAGACTTGGAAAGTGGTGAGGACGGCACACCCCTGGGTGCCTGCACACACACCACCCAACAGCAGACTCAGCTAGTGAAGAACAACCCAATCTCACATCCCCACTCTCACACCACATCCACTGACCCACCCACTCAGCAAGTGACATTGCCCACCTTTGCACCACTGGACCCATGACAGAGTGCAGCCAATGCCCATCCAGCTCACCCTCAGCCACTCTGTACAACCAGCAAAGATCCACGCTTGCACTGCGAGCCACTACGCCACCCTCCTAGAGGCAGAAGGCAAGCACTTCAGTGCTGTCAGACTAGCAACCATCATAGGGCCCCCACCCTGCCTACCCAGATATATCAAAACAAAACAAACAAAAAAACAAGACAAAGTACACAAACAAATAATCAGTACATAAAAAATTAATAAATAGTACCTTAATGCCACAGAAACAACAATTTCAAACCATATGAAGAAGCAGGGCAAGATGGTGCAAGCAAGTGACAAAAATAAAGGGCCAGAAAACCTTCCTGAGGAAGAAATGGTAATAGAACTACCTGTTAAGGGATTCAAAAGACTTACATATAGAATCCTCCAAAAGATCATGAAAGAGATCCAGGAAAACATGGACAAAACCAAGGAAAACACAGACAAAACTCTAGAAGAATTCAGGAAAACAACACAAAAACAAAATGACAAAAATTAATATACAATTAGAAACCATACAAAAAGAGCAACTAGAAATCTAGAAGATTAACAATAAAATTTCAGAAATAGATAACAATGGGAGGACATAGGAGCAGAACTGAATCAATGGAAGACAGAATCAGTGAAATAGAGCATCAATCTTTTGACACTAAATTAAGGAACAATCAGAAAAAGGAGCGAAGAAAAATGAAGAATGGTTAAGAGTTATGTGGGACACTATCAAGAGGAGTAATCTGTTTGCTATAAGAATTCCAGAAAAACAGGAGGCAAAAACAAAAAAATTCACAGAATTTTTGAAGATTTGCAGGTAGAAATCTTCCCTAATATCATACAAGATAAGAAGATATTCATCCAAAAAGCTCAGAAAATCTGAAGCAGGATAGATTTCAAAAGAAAATCACTAAAACATATCATAATCAAACTTTCCAAAACCAAAGACAAAGAAAGAATACTGAGAGCAGCTGGGAAAAACAAAATGTCACCTACAAATTGGAATCAATAAGACTAAGCTTTGATTTCTTGGCAGAAACCAGGCAGGCAAGAAGGCAATGAATTGACATATATAAAATCCTGAAAGAAAAAAATTGCCAAACAAGAATTATGTATTTAACAAAATTGTCTCTCAGATATGGTGGCAAAACCACATTTCCAGATAAACAGAAATTAAGGGCATTTTTAAAAACCAGACCAATCTTACAAGAAATATTAAAAGGAGTCTTCAGATAGAGAACCAACAACATCAGACAACAACCTGAGATTAAGACACATGGCAGCATCAGCCAGAAACCAACTCGGATAAAAAATTCTCAAAAATAAAATGAAAGATTGAAATCAGGGAACCAGAGATGGCAATCTGTAAATGATGACAATGTCAAAACAAAAAGGGGAAATAAATAATGTAGTTACAGAATTTCCATAAGGAGAGGAAGTCAAGGTGATATTAAGAAATAAAAGACTTTTAAATTTAGGAAGATAAAGGTAACACAAAGAAAATTAACAAGTTCACTCATCAAAATAAAAAACAAGATCATAAAGACTCAGTCAACACAAAATCAGTGAAAAGAAAAACACAAAAAGAACAAAAAAAAAAAAAACCCATTGCTGTTGAGTCAATTCCGACTCATAGTGATCCTATAGGACAGAGTAGAACTGCCCTAAACAGCTTTCAACTTGCAGCTGGTGGATTTGAACTGCTTACCTTTTGGTTCACAGCTGAGCTCTTAACCACTGTGCCACCCAAAAAATTAAGTGGAACAAAGAAACCATCAACACCACACACAAAAAAATAAGGCATAATAAAATGACATCAGTAGATTCATATCTACTGATAACCACACTGAATGAAAATGGTTTAAATGCATCCTTCAAGAAACAGACAGTGGCAGAATGGATTAAAAAAAAAAATTACCCATCAATATGTTGTCTCCAAGAGACATACCTTAGACACAAAGATACAAATAAACTAAAAATCAAATGTTGGAAAAAATGTATCAAACAGACAGTAACCAAAAAAGAGCAGGAGTGGCAATAGAATAGTAATGTATTTTATCCAGACATAACCCTGACTCTTATTTATTATTACTGTGGACAAATCCAAAAGATTATTTTTCAAAAGTTATGTTTTTAAAACACCAATCATTTTTGTACCTTTCCTTTTTAAGTCTCCATACCATTCTCTTATACCGAATGGCATAAAAGTAGAAACCTTATATTGAAGTAGGCCACTCAAAGTGAGAGAATTGGAGCCTTCAGGAGTGATTTGAGAATCTGTTCCTTTATTTTCTAACTTTCTATTAACTGCTTCTTGTCAACCCAAAATTATATATAGAGCTGTCCAATCCTAAAAGAACTTCCTGTACTGTATCTCATTTACCTGTCAAGATACTATTACAGTTCTTCTCTCTCTCTCTTTTTAACAACATTCTCTTAAAAATTGCATACATCTGCTCCCTTTGTGTCTTATACACTTATTTCGATCTTCTTAATCCCTCAGCTTTTTCCAAAACTTGTCATGATTAATTACTCCCACTATCTTTAATGTCTTCTGAATTATTGCCAATTTTTATGTTAAAGATAGTTACTCAGTTTTCCGCAAGTCCTTCCGTATTCTGTAGGCATCTTTTCCTTTGATATCCAAATAATAATTTTACTAGAGTCCACATTCCAGATTCTTCCTCCCCTCAATAGTTCTGACTAAACGCAGTGTGAAGAAGATGAGTTATTAATGAAGTAGTGAAGGTTTACAAACATTTTCCTTGTCAATCAATACTCCAAGTTTCTGAACCATTCGTAATTCTTGTCTCCCTCTTAATATCTCATTTTCTGAACTCTGCATAAAATATTGCTTGCCTTTCTGCCTTCATTTCCCATGTCAATAATGAAATTTTTTGGATTTAACATAATCTTATTGCAAAAAAAAAATTGCTATTGAGTCAATTCAGACTCATAGCAACCCTATAGGACATAGTAGAACTTCCCCATAGGGTTTTCAAGGGGTGGCTGGTGGATTTGAACTGCCAACCTTTTGGTTAGCAGTTGTAGCTTGCCGTAGCTTTTAACCACTGAACCACTAGAGCAGTTTTGTGGATAGTGGAGGTTGGCGAAAGTTTAGAACTGTATTCAATTTTAAATTCAACATTAGGTATTAGGGAAAAATAGAGCTCTAAACCATTTCTGCCACAGACAAATTCTCATTGGTGGCCTCCAAATTATTAGAGTTTCTTAACCTATGGAAAATCTCTTTCATCTTCTGAAGAAACACCATTTGTATATATTTATTTGGTAGTAAAAATCTGATTGGTTTGTTCTGTTTTCTCATCTTGACTTTAAATGCAATTAAGAAGTTTTCTGAAATGAAAGAACATGTCTCTCCCTTAGTGTAACCCTAATAGCCACAGAGCAAAAACTATAGTCAGCATTCAAACTAATGAAAAAAGTGTTTTGCTCCCTAAATTTGACTCTTCTTATTTACCGGACTATCTCCTAGTCATGCACTGCGTTTTTGGGAGACTATAAGGAAAATAAATTAGAACTATATATCAAAAAATACTTTCAATGTCTTCCCACATAACAGCTCTTGTTCTTTAAGGGAGCCTGTAACCAACCAACTCTGATTCAAAGATAATAAAAATATAAATTCCATCTTCTCCATTTTCAACTAATCCTCTGCTGACTTTTCCCTTGCGTGACTTATCCATCATAACTTGGTTAGAATGCCTCACCTCAGTTTATTATTCACTTCAGTGTTCAGTGTTTTTTTTAGTGTACCTTTTGCATCTCACTATAATTCATGTGGTCCTCCATCTCCCAGAAGTTAAGGGAATTGTTCTGCAAGTCCCTCTTTTAAGTATATGTAGCTAATCCATCATTCTGCAACATACTATTAGGCCTTCTCATTGCTTGGTTATAGTGGGCCACGACCAGGGAATTAGCTCTTTTCTGTCACAATACCTCTCGTACTTTTCAGAAGTGGAATTATTAATATGAGAATCCATAGATAGACAGAAACATATACCAATAGGTTTAATAAGGACATGATATTCATATACAAGAATGTACATGTCTATTGCATAAATAAAAGAGAAAAAGAAAACACACACATATGTCAAGATCCACTGCAAGAAGAACTAGGGTACTCTGTGAGTCATCAAGGATATAATCAAAACACAATGCCATCAAGTCGAAGAAATAAATTATCAAAAAATAAATTATGACTCAATATCAGAAAATACATCCTTAAAATTAGATGTGTTCATATAATAGTGTTTTGTTTCAAGTCAGTAATGAATTCATCATTGCTAGGGACATTCAAAGAGAAAATTATCGATAGCCTGACAGAAACATTAAAATATCAGATTACTGAGTGGACTAATTAAACTTTAGATTATTCCAAACCAAGATATTCTCTAATTCTTTGATTCTAAATGTAATCTTGCTAGGACCTGAGTTGAGTGTTTTTAAGGAGGGTCTTGAATCTAGTTTAGATTGAGCAGAGTAAATGTCATGATAGTCTTGGACACAATTAGGTGAAGTTCTTGAAGAGATCTATGCTGTACAAGCTCTTAGTCGTAATGAGTAAGCAGTTTCCGTTTGTATACAGATGTGTCTTCTAGAAGCAGGTATTTTCAGCAACACACAGTCAACTTTTTTTTTGCTTAGTTCTAAAATTTTTAGCACAGGGAGTGAGAAGTTTGATGATTTTAATTCACAGAAAGAATTAAGGGGAAGAAGAAAGAATAAAAATGCATGCAGCCCTTAAAGGAACTAAAAAAAGTCCCTGTGGTGCAGCTGTAATTCCTTTTATATGAGAAACCCCAGATCCTAAAATCATATTGATTTTTTCTTTATGTATAATCATCACATGTCTTATTGGGTTATTTGCAGAAAATGATATACTAGAAGCAACACACTTTTAAATGTTTGGGTATTTTTCTTTCTGTTGGAGGATATCACACTTGCAACAACTTAAGTCAATATTGATAGACTAAAAGTATGTGAGAAAATAGAGTATCTGATTAAAAGGGGTATTAGAATCCTAAGGGAACAACAATTAACCAAATTTTTAATAGCTGATATTATGTACAGTGTGCTGTGCTAAGCGTTTTTAGTGAATTTTCTCATTCAATTAGGAACGCCCCTCAGAAGGAGGTTTTATTTTATTATTATTAATGACAAAATTAGAAAGATTAAGTATAGTAAATTAAGTACAGGTGGCAAGGTTAAAACTGTAAACCTGGTCCTATGATTTCAGAGTCTTTTTGGCTGTTAAATAAAAGACTTGTATTGGTGCTGGTGGTGGTGGTGGTGGTGGTGGTGATTCGCTGTCAGGTGGATTCCAATGCATAGCAATGCCATGTGAAAACATATTAGAACTACTCCATGGGGTTTTCTTGGCTGTAATATTTATGAAAGCAGATCACCAGTTCTTTCTCCTGCTAAGCGGCTGGTGGGTTCAAGCCATCAACTTTTCAGTTAGCAGCCAAGCACTCAACCATTGTGCCACCAGGGCTTCTTATTGAAACAGCAAAACACACTTTAAAATAATAACCCAACATTAATTTTCAACCATAGAAACATAAAATATTAAAAGTTAGTGCTCAAAGGGATCTTAAAGGTCATAGCGAATACGAATATTCAGTATATCCAATTTAAAGGGAAATAAATATGTATTATATTTAGAAGAAAAAGCTATCAACATGATTTAACAGTACTAAATTTCAGGGACCGAGAGGCAGCCTTCAATTTTCTGGAAAATTAAGCAATGTAGGACTCATTCCCCACTGAGATCAGGTAACTGAGTTTGTCACTTGTACACGATCACTAACTTTCTATATAACTCTTATGCATTTTTTATTTTAAGCCAGAAGTGATTCTTACACTAATTAAAATGTTAGTATAACTGTGACCCACAAGGAACAACATTTTAGATTTTTAAAAAATGAATTACTTTTTTCTCAATTTGAATATTTTAGAATCCCTTTTAGGGAACTTTGAGTATATTTGATGCAGTTAATGTGTTAGTTCTAAAAGTGATAAATGACAATGGATATTAGGAAATGAGTTAATTTTATTTCTGAAAGTCAGGAAGTATTCTTTAATGTCATGTCAGTCATAAGTATTATCTATAATTTTATATTACTTATAACTGTGTTCAAAGAAATAGAACAGATTTTCATTAATCCTGAAAGAAAATTATCATTTAATTAAAAGTATAAACTATTAGTATATTCACAATTCCTAATAATTCATGCAGTATAGTTTGACTTAATGTTGAATAGAGTTGATTTTGTAATATAGGTTCAATGCCAGTCAAGCAGCTAAGCACATTAATTCATTCAGGTACAAATATATTGTTAGATTTGTATGGAAATTAATTCTTAAGAATATTTTACAGTTTAAATTAAAGACATTTAAAACCAACACTACTGGTAAAATGCTTAGATAATGTAAACTAAAGAAAGAAATCAAGGAATACAAAATAGTTGAGTTACGGCATGTAAATCACAAGAAATTAGAAATGGTATTTATCTCAGAAGAGTTAATCCTCTTTAATTTTTACATTATGATTGTTTAAACAAATCAACTGATCAATTTTTGCTTATGTATTATATTATCAATTTATCTAGCCTTATTTGTTATAATCAATAAGGAAATATACTTTAATTTTAAAAAATTGCTTTCAAAAGGAGATTTGGAAGTTATTATAAGAATGAATATGTCTATTCAACATATGCCTGTCTCTCTCCTTCAAAATCAGATTATGAAATTTTAATACACATTCCTAGAAAGCCTAGGAGTTTGATCTCTTATTATCAATTAACCACAGTACTGAGGCAATTTGTTAAGAGTTTTCTCTGAGTAAGTAACTTGGATTAATAGAGCAAACAAATGACCCAAATTAACATCATTCAGATAAACATTTAAAATCAAATTTCTTAGTCTTATGTAAATACTATCAATTTCAGCTATCAAAAGAACAATGTTTATCTTTATTAAAATGTACCCTCTCTAATATTTCATAAGTATTTACATGTATAGAATCTCTCTCTTTTTTTTTTTAAATGTGTGTAGCAACTCCTGAAATAATTGATAGTCTAAGTTCGTCTCTATAGAAGAAGGGCAAAAGATAGATGACCTGTCAGGATGACTCACAGGTAAAGTCACTACTGAAACTCAGAGTCCTGGAGCCTGGCACCCCTAGTCCCTAAAATCATGAGGGTTTTGCTATCTCCACCAGAATTTACTCCTTCATCAGAGTGATTCTTTGATGGCTCTGTGTTCAGAATGTCAGTTTCCAAAGTTTTATTTTTCAAAAGTAGTTAGCAGTCAGAAATAATGTTGGCTTATAAGTTGTCATTAATAATTTAAAGGCATCTGAGTTTTTGTGTCTAAAGGAACAGCTGAATTCCATTGTTACAACCTAATAATGTCCACAAGTAATGTAATTTTGCTGGCAATTTTTTTTTTAATGTCCTCTGTTCAGAATGTATTAAATTCAAATTAAGCAAGATTTAAACTAAATAATAATAATAAAATTTAAAAATGATTAAGTCAAATATTATCCAAAAATAATGCATTAAAATTAAAATTTTTAAAAAGTGTGTGTCTGCAATATTCAATCTACAGTTAAACCCATTCAATAGATGACAGATGATAGATAGAAAGATGATAGACAGACAGATGATAGATTGATAGATACATGGTAGATAAATATTTTTTTCTTCTTTTTAATTAGAGACACTGTTATGGAATTGATGACTTAGGCTTGAGTCATGTACCCAAATTCAAATTTTACTGTCTGTCAATAGTAAAATCTGCATTAAACAGGTACTGCAGTATGCACAGAAAAGAGAGAATGGCTGGTTACCCTGCAGGGAGAAAATGGCATATAATCTTTTTGTGAAAGATGAGCTGTGAGATCTCCTCATCATAATGAATACTTTCATTGTTGTTTTTCATCTTCCTTTTTGAGTGGGCAGACTGGAAGTCAATTCAATAAAATGCAAATGTTTACAGTTGGAAAACTGGCAGGGAATAGATCTGCAAATATTTTATGTGGCCGAAATGATATTCTGAAAATTTGAATTAGTATTCAAAATTTCAATATTTTTAAATCAGGAAATTTCATGTAAGGATTCAGGTTAGTGTACTTTCTTTAAAAAATAACATCTGATAATACATGTATGTAGCTGGACAAGAACTGGTGGAGCTGAGTTAATATTTCCTCTTTAGAAATATCAATCCATAATTTCAACATAATCAGCTCTTTTTCTAAGTTGAGACAAAATTTACATACCATAGAATTTACCCATGCGAAGTATGAAATTCAATAGCTTTTAGTATATTCACAGAGTTTTGAATATACTAAAAGCTATTGAATTTTATACTTCGCATGGGTAACTTTTATGGTATGTAAATTTTAGGCCACCTTCATTGTCTCAAAAAGAAACCCCATAAACTTCAGTTATCGCTCTCCTGTTCCCCACATTCCTCAGCCCTAAGCAACCACTAATCTATTTTCGATATTTATTTGTCATTTCGGAAATGTCATATAAATGGAATTATATAGTATGTGGTCATTCATGATTGGTTTCTTGCTCCTAGTACAATGTTTTCAAGGTTCATCCAAGTTGTAGCCTGTATCGGTACTTCATGCCTTTCTTGGGTGAATAATATTTCATTGTATGGTTAAACCACATTTTATCTATTCATTCATCCATGGACATTGGATTTGGTTTCCATTTGACTATTATGAATAACGCTGCTATGAATATTTGTGTACACATCTTCATACGGACATATGTTTTCATTTATTTGGGGAATATATCCAGGAGTAGAATTGCTGGGCCAAATGGTAACTCTATGCTTAATCATTTGAAGAATTGCCAGACTGTTTCACAAAGTGGTTGCCTCATTTTATATTCCAATCTACAAATGGTTTTGAGAACGATGGGCTCATGAAATACACTAATTTCCTCTCCACTTTGTTGACATCACTATGAAAAAAATACTACCATTAAATCAACTCTGTGTGCATCATTTCAATTAAAGAAAGAAAGCAGAATAAGATAAGCAAAATTTGCAAGCACTTATGGTAAAAAAAAAAAAATTCAAGATTGTCAAATGACTTTTTTTCCGAGTTTTTCATAGTAAAAAATAGGTCATTTCTTTTTTTTTTCTTTTTTACAAATGATTTCATAAAAGGATGAAGAATGTTGTTGGAGGTCACATATAAAATATGAGTCCATTTTGTTAAATCAGGATCCATTTACTCAAGATTAGTCTGACTTTAAAATAGGGAGTATTACCATCCTGTCCTACTTTATCTTACAAAACCAAGCCATATAACAAAATAAGCACAAGTAATGAAAAAGAAAATATATGACACTGGCAAAAGCAGCTCAACTGCAGAGATTTTTAAATTGAAAAATTGCAGGACATTTGCCTTATTACTTAATAACATAGGACGGTACATGATATCCTGCAAATAAATTATCAGCACATTGTTACATTGATTAATGCTATCCATTTAGAAAGATAAAAGCTTTTTAAGTAAAACTAGAGATTTGTGGTGACTATGCATCTCATTTACTAATTGATTCAATGTTTGGACTATTTTACACAAGACTAACCCTGTTGGACTTGGGGCACAAAGATAAATAAGATTTTGTTTTTTGACATGCGTACTTGATAATTCTATAGTGGAGAGAAAAGCATCAAGAATAAAAATTCCAGAGAGGTGGAGCCAAGATGGCGGAATAGACAGATGCTTCTCTCCAGCCCTCTTTACAACAAAGACCTGAAAAAACAGGTGAAATAAGTATATTTGCCACAAGCTGGGAGCCCTGAGCATCAAAGGCAAGCTTGGACAACAAACTTAGGGGCAGAGGGAGGAAGAGACCGTTCAGAAGTAGAGCAGATTTACCGGACCTGAATCACAGGGAGCCCTCAGGCACCATTCCCAGAGCTGCGGTGGCGGCAGCGGCGGGCTGGTACTAGCATTCGACCGTAGTTTCCTCAGAGAGAAGCAGTCAGCACACAGCCTAATCACACCTCTGCAACCTAAGGAGGACGGCGCCTTCGGCAAAACCTAAGTACTTGCATATATTTTACCGTGCCCCCCATCCCCAAGTGGGCTTCAGAGGCTGAATCTCTGGGCCTGAGATAGACCCTGGTGAGCACCTAGAGCCATCTTCCTGGCCTTGGGGAAGGAAAAAATTTGCAATTGTGTAGAAAAGATAATTTGCTAGCTCCATTAACCGGGGGAGCTCAGAAGTGGCTCCTGTCCAGGCATAAACCGTCCATGGACCTTGAGCACATTTCCCTTCTGCATGGACCTGTATGGGCCTATTTCGGGAGAATAGGCCCTTGTTGGCAAACTCCAACCATTTCGGCTGTGCAGTGGAGAGGTGTGTGTTTGATGTTTGACATTGTTTTGCCTATTAAACAAGGTCCTCGCCTACCCACATCAGGGACCTAAGGACTGGTAGCTCCACTCAGGTCACCCAGCCACCCACGACAGGGGTCCAAAGATAACTGGTATGTACCCGTCCTTACAACCAAAAACTTTGGGTGCCCATGGTCCATTTGCAGAACCCACCCACCAGCATGCTCTAGGGAACACAGACGTGTTTTCCTCAAAGAAACTTGGGGGTTGGTTCTCAGCCCCCTGCCTTGTTCAGAGAGTGACCCCCTGCTGCAATCAGATACCATTATATATGCCAATCACCCCTGCCCCTCTAAGACTGTAGGATAGAGCCTGTACCACACACTTGATGATCAGCTACCTGGAAACCTGAGCTGAATTCATACAAGAAAACTGAATGGACTCCAAGACTGATATACCTGATAACAGCTCTAGCCAGCTGGAGACAGGACGTCAGAGCTCCAAAGGTGAAAATAATCAAGCTAGCTCACTCAAGCAACCCATAGGAGTACACCAAAACAAAACAAAGCAAGCAGCTATGACACAGTAAGCAAGCATAAACTAACACAATAACTTAGAGATGGCTCGGAGACAACAGTCAATATCAAGTCACATAAAGAAACAGGCCATGATCACCTCAGCAGGCTCTAAAATCAAAGAATCCAGGGATCTTCTAGATGAAAGTGCATTCCTGGAATTACCAGATGCAGAATACAAAAGTTTAATATACAGAACCCTTCAAGACATCAGGAAGGAAATGAGGCAAGATGCAGAACAAGCCAAGGAACACACAGATAAAGCAACTGAAGAAATTAGAAAGATTATTCAGGAACATAATGAAAAGTTTAATAAGCTGGAAAAATCTATAGATAGACAGCAATCAGAAATTCAGAAGATTAACAATAAAATTACAGAAGTAGACAACTCAATAGAAAGTCAGAGGAGCAGAACTGAGCAAATAGAAGCTAGAATTTCTGAACTCAAAGATAAATCACTTGGCACTAATAAATTTCAAGAAAAATCAGATAAAAGAATTTAAAAAAATGAAGAAAGCTTAAGACTCATGTGGGACTCTATCAAGAGAAATAACCTAGGAGTGACTGGAGTACCAGAACAGGGAGGGATAACAGAAAATACAGAGAAAATTGTTGAAGATTTGTTGGCAGAAAACTTCCCTGATATTGTGAAAGATGAGAAGCTATGTATCCAAGATGCTCATCAAACTCCACATAAGGTAGATCTTAAAAGAAAGTCACCAAGACATATTATAATCAAACTTGCCAAAACCAAAGATAAAGAGACAATTATAAGAGCAGTGAGGAATAAACGAAAAGTCACCTACAAAGGAGAGCCAATAAGAATAAGCTCGGACTAATTGGCAGAAACCATGCAGGCATGAAGGCAATGGAATGACATATTTAAAAAATTGAAAAAAAATTGCCTGCCAAGAATCATATATCCATCAAAACTGTCTCTTAAATATGAAGGCAAAATTAAGACATTTCCAAATAAACACAAGTTTAGGGAATTCGTAAAAACCAAAGCAAAACCACAAGAAATACTACAGGGAGTTCTTTGGTAAGAAAATCAATAACATCAGGTATCAACCCAAGACTAGAACACTAGGCAGAACAATCAGAAGTCAACCCAGACAGGGAAATCCCAAAAAAAAAAAAGCCCGACACAGGGTAACGGCGAAGTTATTATATATATAAAAGAAGACAACATTAAAATAATAAAGAGGGACTTTAAGAAATGTAATCATACACCTTCCAAATGGAGAGGAAGATATGGCGATACAAAGAAATAAAAGTTAGTTTTAAATTTAGAAAAACAGGGGTAAATAATAAGGTAACCACAAAGGAGACAAACTATCCTACTCATCAAAATAAAATACAAGGGAAAAATACAGACTCAGCAGAAACAAAATCAACAACAACAAATACGAGGAAAGGACGATATATAAAGAAAATCTACTCAGCACATAAAATTAAGTGGGAAAAAGAACCTGTCAACAACACACAAAAAAAGACATGAAAATGCCAGCACTAAATTCATACCTATCCATAATTACTCTCAACGTAAATGGATTAATTGCACCAATAAAGAGACAGAGAGTGGCAGAATGGATTAAAAAACAAGATCCGTCTATATGCTGCCTACAAGAGACACACCTTAGACTTAGAGACACAAACAAACTAAAACTCAAAGGATGGAAAAAAATATATCAAGCAAACAACAATCAAAAAGGAGCAGGAGTGGGAATATTAATTTCAGACAAAACAGACTTTAAAGTTAAATCCATCAGAAAGGATAAGGAAGGACACTATATAATGATTAAAGGGACAATGCACCAAGAAGATATAACCATAATAAATATTATGCACCTAATGACAGGGCTGCAAGATACATAAAGCAAACTCCATCAGCATTGAAAAGTGAGATAGACAGCTGCGCAATAATAGTAGGAGACCTCAAACACCACTTTTGGTGAAGGACAGGATATCCAGAAAGAAGCTCAATAAAGACACAGAAGATCTAAATGTCACAATCAACCAACTTGACCTCGTAGACATATACAGAACACTCCACCCAACAGCAGCCAAGTATACTTTCTTTTCTAGTGCACATGGAACATTCTCTAGAATAGACCACGTATTAGGTCATAAAGAAAGCCTGAGCAGAATCCAAAACACTGAAATATTATGAAGCATCTTTGACCATAAGGCCATAAAAGTGGAAATCAATAACAGGAAAAGCAGGGAAAAGAAATCAAGCACTTGGAAACCGAACAATACTCTGCTCAAAAAAGACTGGATTATAGATGACTTTAAAGATGGAATAAAGAAATTCATAGAATCCAATGAGAATGAAAACACTTCCTATCAGAACCTTTGGGACACAGCAAAAGCAGTGCTCAGAGGCCAATTTATATCAATAAATGCACACATCCAAAAAGAAGAAAGGGCCAACATCAAAGAATTATTCCTACAACTTGAACAAGTGGAAAGAAAGCAACAAAAGAAACACACAGACACCAGAAGAAAACAAAAAATAAAAATTAGAGCTGAACTAAATGAAATAGAAAACAGAAAAACAATTGAAAGAATTAACAAGACCAAAAGCTGGTTTTTTGAAAAAGTCAACAAAATTGATAAACCATTGGCCAAAGTGACAAAAGAAAAACGGAAGAGGAAGCAAATAACCTGAATAAGAAATGAGATGGGCGATATTACAACAGACCCAACTGAAATTAAAAGAATCATATCAGATTACTATGAAAAACTATACTCAAACAAATTTGAAAACCTAGAAGAAATGAAGTCCTATAAACACACTACCTACCTAAACTAACACAAACAGAGGTAGAACTACTAAATAGACCCATAACAAAAGAAGAGATTGAAAAGGTAATCAAAAAACTCCCAACAAAAAAAAGCCCTGGTCCAGACGGCTTCACTGCAGAGTTCTGCCAAACTTTCAGAGAAGAGTTAACACCACTACTACTAAAGATATTTCAGAGCATAGAAAAAGATGGAATACTACCAAACTCATTCTATGAAGCCACCATATCCCTGATACCAAAACCAGGTAAAGACACAAGACAAGATAATTATGGACCTATATCCCTCATGAATGCAGATGCAAAAATCCTCAACAACATTCCAGTCAATAGAATTCACAAAATACTAAAAAAATAATTCACCATGACCAAGTGGGATTCATACCAGGTATGCAGGGATGGTTCAACATTAGAAAAACAATTAATGTAATCTACCACATAAATAAAACAAAAGACAAGAATTACATGGTTTTATCACTTGATGCAGAAAAGGAATTTGACAAAGTTTAACACTCGTTCATGATAAAAAATACCCTCAGCAAAATAGGAATAGAAGGAAAATTCCTCAATACAATAAAGGGCTTTTATACAAAGCCAACAGCCAACATCACCCTAAAAAATGGAGAGAGCCTAAAAACATTCCCGTTGAGATCAGGAACCAGACAAGGACACCCTTTATCACCACTCTTATTCAACATTGTGCTGGAAGTCCTAGCTGGAGCAATTAGGCTAGATAAAGAAATAAAGGGCATCCAGATTGGCAAGGAAGAAGTCAAAGTGTCTCTATTTGCAGATGACATGATCTTATACACAGAAAACCCTAAGGAATCCTCCAAAAAACTACTGAAACTAATAGAAGAGTTCAGCAGAGTATCGGGATATAAGATAAACATACAAAAATCAGCTGGATTCCTCTACACCAACAAAAAGAACATCGAAGAGGAAATCACCAAATCAATGCCATTTACAGTAAAAAAAAAAAAAAAAAATTTTTTTGTAGCTCCCAGGAAATTAAATACTTAGGAATAAATTTCACCAGATGTAAAAGACTTATACCAAGAAAACTACAGTACACTTCTGCAAGAAACCAAGAGGCTTACATAAGTGGAAGAACATACCTTGCTCGTGGATAGGAAGACTTAACATTATAAAAATGTCTATTATACCAAAAGCGATCTATACATTTAATGCAATTCCAATCCAAATCCAAATGACGTTCTTTAATGAGATGGAGAAACTAATCACCAACTTCATATGGAAGGGAAAGAGGCCCTGGATAAATAAGGCATTACTGAAAAAGAAGAACAAAGTGGGAGGCCTTACTTTACCTGATTTTGGAACATATTATACCACCGCAGTAGTCAAAACAGCCTGGTACTGGTACAACAACAGGCACATGGACCAATGGAACAGAATGGAGAATCCAGACATAAATCCATCCACATATGAGCAGTTGATATTTGACAAAGGCCCCAAAACATTTAAAGGGGAAAAGACAGTCTTTTTAACAAATGGTGCTGGCATAACTGGATATCCATCTGCAAAAAAATGAAACAAGATCCGTACCTCACTCCATGCACAAAAACTAACTCAAAATGGAACAAAGACCTAAATATAAAATCTAAAATGATAAAGATCATGGAAGAAAAAATAGGGACAACGTTAGGAACCCTAATATACAGTATAAACACTATACAAAACATTATAAAGTAACTAGAAGAAAAACTAGATAACTGGGAAAAAAAAATCAAACACCTAAGCTCATCCAAAGACTTCACCAAAAGAGTAAAAAGACTACCTACAGACTGGAAAAAGTTTTCAGCTATGACATTTCTGATCAGTGCTTGATCTCTCAAATCTACATGATACTGCAAAAACTCAACTGCAAAAAGACAAATAACCCAATTAAAAAATGGGCAAAAGATATGAATAGACACTTCACTAAAGAAGACAGTCAGGTAGCTAACAAATATATGAGGAAATGTTCACAATCATTAGCCATTAGAGAAATGCAGATCAAAACTAAGAGATTTCATCTCTTTCCAACAAGGCTGGCATTAATCCAAAAAACACAAAATAGTAAACGTTGGAGAGGCTGTGGAGAGATTGGAACACTTATACACTGCTGGCGGGAATGTAAAATGGTACAACCACTTTGGAAATCGATTTGGTGCTTCCTTAAAAAGCTAGAAATAGAACTACCACACGATCCAGCAATCCCACTCCTTGGAATATATCCTACAGAAATAAGAGCCTTTACATGAACAGATACATGCACACCCATGTTTATTGCAGCACTCTTTACAATAGCAAAAAGCTGGAAGCAACCAAGGTGTCCATCAACGGATGAATATATAAATGAATTATGGTGTATTCACACAATGGAATACTACGCATCGATAAAGAACAGTGAGGAATCTGTGAAACATTTCATAACATGGAGGAACCTGGAAGGCATTATGCTGAGTGAAATTAGTCAGTTGCAAAAGGACAAATATTGTATAAGACCACTATTATAAGAACTTGAGAAATAGTTTAAACTGAGATGAAAATGTTCTTTTGTGGTTACAAGAGGGAGGAGAGAGGGAGGGTGGAAGAGGGGCATTCACTAATTAGATTGTAGATAAGAACTACTTTAGGTGAAGGGAAAGACAGCACACAATACAGGGGAGGTCAGCACAATTGGACTAAACCAAAAGCAAAGAAGTTTCCTGAATAAACTGAATGCTTTGAAGGCCAGCATAGCAGAGGCAGGGGTCTGGGGATCATGGTTTCAGGGGACATCTAAGTCAATTGGCATAATAAAATCTTTTAAGAAAACATTCTGCACCCCACTTTGAAGAGTGGCGTCTGGGGTCTTAAATGCTAGCAAGCAGCCATCTAAGATGCATCAATTGGTCTCAACTCACCCGGATCAAAGGAGAATGAAGAACACCAAGGACACAAGGCAATTACGAGCCCAAGAGACAGAAAGGGCCACGTGAACCAGAGACTGCATCATCCTGAGACCAGAAGAACTAGGTGGTGCCTGGCTACAACCGATGACTTCCCTTACAGGGAACACAACAGGGAACTCCTGAGGGAGCGGGAGAGCAGTGGGATGCAGACCCCAAATTCTCATAAGACCAGACTTAATGGTCTAACTGACACTGGAAAGACCCCAGTGGTCATGGCCCCCAGGCCTTCTGTTGGCCCAGGACAGGAACCATTCCCGAAGCCAACTCTTCAGACATGGATTGGACCAGACAATGGGTTGGACACGGATGCTGGTGAGGAATGAGCTTCTTGGGTTAGGTGGACACTTGAGACTATGTTGGCATCTCCTGCCTGGAGGGGAGAGGAGAGGGTGGAGGGGGTTAGAAGCTGGTGAAAAGGACACAAAAAGAGAGAGTGGAGGGAGAGATCAGGCTGTCTCATTAGGGGGAGAGTAATTGGGAGTGTGTAGGAAGGTGTATATGGGTTTCTGTGTGAGAGACTGACTTGATTTGTAAACTTTCACTTAAAGCACAATAAAAATTATTTTTAAAAAAGGATAAGAAAAAAATTAATACAAAATGTTACTTGTTTCTAATTTTGCTTGAATAATAATTGGACTACATTTTGCTCTATGAATACGTCAAAAACGGAAAAGAATATTATTACAAAAAATTTGAAAACCTTGCCAATATTGGTAGCATAAGCAATGATGTGCTTAATGTAGATGGAACACTAAGTTTAAGAGGCCTAATAACAACACATGAACCTGAAGAAATAAATTACGACCAAATACAAAGTTATTTGAATGTGGCTATGAGTGAGCCATCATTTAATATTCAGGTTCACAGTAAATTATCCATAAACAACAGTATGGACTGCCTTAGTATAGCCTCTGAAAATTCAATAAGTTATATCTACAAAATCTTTGAAGAAGATTCTAAAGTGTTTCTCCTGCAGCTAAACACAGAAATTCACTTCTATTGAAAGTGACTCAGTTGTTTGGGACAATGAATGTGCCTTAGTGAAAAGAAAGAGTAAAAAGAAAGAAAAAGTTTAAATTCTCTTTATCTAGAGGAAGTAAGTACCTAATATTGACTTGATTTATAAAAGAGAGATGGGCATTTGAGTTCTCTAGATTAACAATTAACAAAACAATAGTTTTAAAAATAAAGATGTTCAGTAGTAGCAAGAAATAGTACTTTGGGAAATTTACTATGAAGCTAAATTTTCTTCTGTATTAAGCAGAGACTTATATAAGTAGACAGTTATACAAGCTCACATATTTGCATGCAGTGTTAATTTTCAAAATACTTAATTGCTGGTATGATCCAGGCACTAGCTAATCAGAAAGGAACCTGGCATTATGTACCAGGTACTGTGTATATTTAGCAATAGGTTTGAAAAACTGTTATTTCTACTTAAGATAATAGGAAATACATTTTTATCTTAATGAGAATGGGTATTCAGTGTTCTGAAAATTAGTCATCTTTATCATTACCAAAGTTGTTATTATATAATTTTTATTACTGCGAGTCAGAATTGACAGCAACAGGTTTGTTTTTTTTAATTATGTAGATTTTATTACATAATGCAGGCACTGCACAAACTAATTTCCATGTATTATATATGTTGCTGTTAAAGAACATAGAACATAGAATATGGAGCCTGGTAGATTTTGATTCAGATCTTAGAATGAACATTTCAGGTGTGAAGGACACTGATTACTTGCTTAACCTCTCTGAACCTGTTTTCCTGTATAAAAGCAGTGTTGTCATTCTACCTATCTGACCATTGTGATTATATGTGTGAATAACTATAGCTATCAGCATTATTATCCATAATCAGGATAATACTGATGACTAATACTAGCCAAACATTATATATTATTTTCTTTTTCACATTTGACAATAATGAGCTACATTAATACTTTTTCCTATTTTTTTTTATCTTTTGCTACATTTTTACTAGTAATTTGTGGTGTACGCGTCACTTCGTAGCTCTCAAAAGGACTGGCTCTCCAATCTACACTAAATTATCATTATCCTATATATGGAAGTTTGTCAAATTTATCTACTTTGCTTCACTTTTCTTGATGTTTATCTTCCTTGTAGCAATATACAAGTCCTGAAGGCAAGTGAAGTTTTGATACGAAATCATCATTATCTTAATATCTCCTGAACTAGAGGACACTATAATCTCTTTCACCCTAAAAGTTTTTAGATAACTATTTTTAATACCTCACTTCCTGTCACACTCCACATCCAAGTCTGCATTTTGGTTACTGTCTTAGTTACCTTGTTGTTGTTGTCGTTAGGTAGGTGCCATCAAGTCAATTCCAACTCCTGTACAACAGAATGAAATACTGCCTGGTCCTGTGCTGTCCTCACAATCATTGTTATGTTGTTCCCATTTTTGCAGCCACTGTGTCAATCCATCTCGTTGATGGTCTTCTTTTTTGCTGACCCTTACCAAGCATGATGTTCTTTTCCAGGAACTGGTCCCTTCTAACAACATGTCCAAAGTACATGGGATGAAGTCTGGTAATCCTTGCTTCTAAGGAGCATTCTGGCTATATTTTTCCAAGATGGTCTTGTTAGTTCTTCTGGCAGTCCATGGCGTATTCAATATTCCTCATTAACATCATAATTCAAAGGCATCAATTCTTCTTTGGTCTTTCTTACTCATTGTCCAGCATTCACATGCATATGAGGCAATTGAAAATATCATGGCTTGGGTCTTTTGCAGGAGATTTGCCCAATACGATATCTTGTATGATGTCCTTACTACTGCTTCCATGGGCCTTGATGGTGGATCCAAGTAAAAGGAAATCCCTACACAATGTCAATAGTTTATCCACTTATCATGATGTTGCTTATTGATCTAGTTGAGGATTTTAGTTTTCTTTATATTGAGGTGTAATTCATACTGAAGGCTGTAGTTTTGGATCTTCATCAGTAAATTCTTAAAGTCCTCTTCACTTTCAGCAAGTAAGGTTGTGTCCTCTGCGTATCTAAGATTATCAATGAGTCTTCCCCCAGCCCTGATGCTGGGTTTATCTTCCAACACTGTAACAGACAATGTTCCACTGCTATTCGTAAGGTTTTTGCTAGCCAATTTTTTCAGAAGTAGACCACCAGATCCTTCTTCCTAGTCTATCTTTGTCTAGAAGCTCAGGTGAAACCTATCTGCTATGGGTGATTCTACTGGTATTTGAACTGCCAGGAGCATAGCTTACAGCATCACAGCAACATGCAAGCCACTATAGTACACCAAACTTACAGATGCATGGTAGTCTTAGTTATCTAGCACTACTGTAATACAAATACACAAATGGTTTTAAAGAACAGAAATTTATTTTCTCACACTTCAAGAGGATAAAAGTTTAAATCAGGATTTCTGCCATGTTGATTCCTTCCTTGTCAGAGACCCTGGGTGTTCCTCAGTTCCATGGCATTCCTTGGCTAGTAGATGATCTTTCCATGGCTCCTGTCTTTCACTTTGTATGTCTCTGTGTCTATTTTGGTCTTTTACGTATAGGCTACCCTAACACTTGACTTACCTATCATCTATACATCTATGTATGTATGTATGCATGTATGTATCTATCTTATCTGTTAGCTACTGTATTTTTACACACAGAACACAGGCATTCTATTTTTTTTTTTTTGCCAACCACTCCCTCCCTGTGAGGTCTTTTTGTAAGCACACTATGTTAAATTTTTACAGCAATGTGTAAAAAAGAATTAGCATAGCGTGTTTAAAAAAAAAAATGACCTCCTGGGGGAGGGTTCAGTTGGCAAAAAAAATAAATGCAAAAAAAAGTAGTAAGTATATACATGCCATTTGGAAAATATATGGTATTTATTTGGCTCTCCAGGTATTTAGTTATGTTTATCACCAACTTTTTTGAATCGGAATGGGTCGAGCCATTTATTCATTTAAAAAAAAATCAAATCACAAACTACATGCCAGACAGAGCCCTCGTGGTGCAGCGTTAAAGCTTGGCTACTAATCAAAAGGTCAGCAGTTCGAATCCACCAGCCACTCTTTTGAAACCCTATGGGGCAGCTCTACTCTGTCCTATAGGGTGTGCTATGAGTTGGAATTGACTCAACTACAACAGGTAATGTGCCAGTCACACACAACGCTGGGAATGCAAAATGAATAAAATATAATCCCTGTCACAATAAATTATAAAACATTATAGAAGTTAAAAGTATGCAAGAATTTCTATGGAATCATCTCACACTACTGTGATTAAGTTAGAGGAGGGACAGGATGCAGGCAAGGTCTCACTAATAAGGTAAAATTTGATAGAGATGTTTTGAAGTATGAATATAAATTTATCTGGGAGACAAAGAGAAACACTCAAATTGCAGATGATAACTTTCCCATCAATCACTGAAATACGTCAGATAAAAAACTAAAAATAGAATCGCCATATGATCCAGCAATCCCACTCCTTGGAATATATCCTAGAGAATTAAGAGCCTTTACATGAACTGATATATGCACACCCATGTTCATTGCAGCACTGTTTACAATAGCAAAAAAACGGAAGCAGCCAAGGTGCCCATCGACAAATGAATGGAAAAATAAATTATGGTATATTCACACAATGGAATACTATGCATCAATAAAGAACAGTGAGGAATCTGTGAAACATTTCATAACAGGGAGGAATCTGTAAGGCATTATGCTGAGTGAAATTAGTCAGTTGCAAAAGGACAAATATTGTATAAGATCACTATTATAATAACTAGAGAAATAGTTTAAACAGAGAAGAAATTATTCTTTGATGGTTATGAGGGGAGGACAGAGGGAGGGAGGAAGCGAGAGGAGTTTTCATTAATTAGATAGTAGGTAAGAATTATTTTAGGTGAAGGGAAAGACAACACAATACAGGTGAGGTCAGCACAACTGGACTAAACCAAAAGCAAAGGAGTTTCCTGAATAAACTGAACACTTTGAAGGCCAGTGTATCAGAGGCAGGGGTTTGGGGACCATGGTTACAGGGGACATCTAAGTCAATTGGCATAATAAAATCTATTAAGAAAACATTCTGCATCCTACTTTGGAGAGTGGCATCTGGGGTCTTAAACGCTAGCAAGCAGCCATCTAAGATGCATCAATTGGTCTCAACTCACCTGGAGTGAAGGAGAATGAAGTACACTGAAGACACGAGGTAATTATGAGCGCAACAGACAGACAGGGAACACAACAGAGAACCCCTGAGGGAGCAAGAGAGCAATAGGATGCAGATCACAAATTTTCATAAAAGGACCAGACGTAATGGCCTGACTGAGACAAGAATGACCCCAGACATCATGGTCCCCAGACCTTCTGTTAGCCCAAGACAAGAACCATTCCCAAAGCCAACTCTTCAGACAGGGATTGGGCTGGACTATGGGACAGAAAACGATACTGGTGAAATGTGAGCTCCTTGGATCAAGTAGACACATGAGACTATGTTGGCATCTCCTGTCTGGAGGGTAGTTGAGCGGGCAGAGGGGGTCAGAAGCTGCCCAAAAGGACACAAAAATAGAGAGTAGAGGGAAGGAGTGTGCTGTCTCATTAGGGGGAGAGCAATTAGGAGTCTATAACCAGGTGTATATAAATTTTTGTATAAGAGACTGACTTGATCTGTAAACTTTTACTTAAAGCATAATAAAAATTGAAAAAAAGAAGAAATAAATATGTCAGAAACATCCAATACTTAGAAAAAGGCAAAAGAGATGCCTGGGTGTTTTAAGTATAATGCTGGGCTTGAGTTTATTGTCTGAGCTATTTTGCCACTTAGAAGTATAAGAGTTTAACATTTAAATTTTTGTCTCATTGAAATTGTTATATAGTCCCCCTACAAAAGAGGGACTCCCATCCAAAATTTGGTTTGGATATCAAGGCTGATGGCACTACATATCCCAAGTGAATTTGAAAGAAATTTTATTGTTCACAGAGCTGACTCCTGGGAAGTGTTGGGTGGGTACAAGCTGTCTGGGTTGTCTTGGGAAAGCAGAGGGAGTGGGTTTGGGCATTTATACTTGCTAAGAATGAGATTGAGGAAAAACTCTCCCTTGCACAGGAGATTTAAATATACCACCCTTTTAGCTCAGTAATGATGTCACTTATGAGGTTCACCCCTCAGCCAAAGATTAGACAGGCGCATAAAAACAAAATGAGATTAAAGGGGCAAAATAGCCCAGGAGCAAGGACTAGAAGGCAGGAGGGGACAGGAAAGCTGGTAATAGGGAACCCAAGGTCAAGAAGGGAGGGTATTGACATGTTGTGCTGTTGTTAACCAATGTCATAAAATAATAGGTGTACTAACTCTTTAATGATAAACTAGTTCTGTAAACATTCATCTAAAGTACAATAAAAAAATAATATTTAATTTTTTGTACCCTCAAAAAAAAAATAATAATAATAAATAAATAAATATCGCACCTGCACCAAAGCAGGAGAGGAAATCTCTGACCTTCTTATCAGGCTGTCCAGGTGGCCAGAGGGGAAGCAAAGGTGAGGCCTCAAAAGAAATCAGCAGTCAAACATCAACATTGAGGTCAGACTCTTTATTACAGAGATAAAAGATACTTTCTCTTTGGATGGAACAGAATACTCTAAAGGTTACGCTTTATGGCCTTGTTGGAAATTAAACAGTTTTATATATAACCCAGAAGTCTATTATAAAAAAAAAGATTATAGATTAAATGACATATAAGACAATTTTAAATTTCTTGTTCAGAAAGCATCAGCAAAACTCAGTTTCTGAATACTGCCTTGACCATATAAGCATCAAGATTTTACACCTTGAGAATTGGGCTGGGACAGTGAAACCAGGGAGAGTAAGAACTCAACAGGACCGCCTTGTTTTTCTTGGTCTCAGAAGTTTTCTGCCTTTGGCAGGGTGTGGTCTTACCATTTTTCTATTCTCTATGATTTTTTTTTTTTTTATGAGTAGAAAATATTTGAGTTTTCCTTCTCTGACAAGTTTCTGCTTTACACAGACTCCAGGTTTCACAGGTTTTACTGTATATACTATCTTCTGGACAGATATGCCATTAACATTTTTATCTGCTTATTGACCAAATATTAAAGAGGTCCAAAACAGACTAGGAATTTTACATCTGCTTACAAGGAAAGCCCAACAATACTGTGACCTAGATTCTACTCCTACACTTTTTTTGAAAAATGTTAAAATTTAACCAATCCTTCAAGAATCAGTTCCAATGTTAATAAATATTTATTACTGTATTAGAATGGAAAGTAAAATCAAAGGAATAT
This sequence comes from Loxodonta africana, assembly GCF_030014295.1. Classification (NCBI taxonomy): domain Eukaryota; kingdom Metazoa; phylum Chordata; class Mammalia; order Proboscidea; family Elephantidae; genus Loxodonta; species Loxodonta africana. Next base: position 166,343,161 of record NC_087342.1, read on the forward strand.
TATGATGTAAACACACATGGGTTTATAACTCTGCTCTATCACAGAAAACCCAGGTGGCCTTGGGGACAAATCATTTGGACTTCCAATTAGATCAAGAATCAGATTGGAACTGATGAACACCAAACACAGTAGTCGTTCAAATTCTAAATGTTATGATTCTTCCCTGTCTTAGTTATCTCATGCTGCTATAACAGAAATGCCACAAGTGGATGGCTTTAACAACAACAACATAAAATATTCTCTTGTAGCCTAGTAGGCTACAAGTCCAAATTCAGGGCACCAGCTCCAGGAGAAGCCTTTCTCTGTTGACTCTAGAGGAAGGTCCTTGTCATCAATCTTTCACTGGTCTAGGAGCTTCTAAGCACAGGGACCCTGGGTCCAAAGAATATGCACTGCTCCTGGCACTACTTTCTTGGTGGTATAAGGCCCCCCTGTCTCTGTGCTTGCTTCTCTCTTTTATATCTCAAAAGATATCGACTTAAGACACAACATAATCTTTTACATTTAGCCCTGCCTCATTAACATAGCTGACCCTAATCCTGCCTCATTAGCATCATAGAGGTATGATTTACAACACATAGGAAAGAAAATCACATAAAATAACAAAATGGCGGACAATCACACAATCCTGGGAATCATGGCCTAGCCAAGTTGACCCATATTTAGGAGGACACAATTCAATTCATGACTTTCCATGCTTTGGCCCCCAAAAATTCATGTCCTTGCCACATGTTAAACACATCTCAACCCATCATATCATAGCAAAAGTCTTAAATCAACTCCAAGTCCAAAATCCAAAAATTCCTCTTCATCTGTGAAATCTAGAATACAAGTTATTTGCTTCCAAAGTACAATGGTGGAATAGGCACAAGCTAGACATTTCCATTACAAATGGAGAAATTAAAGAAAAAGTAGGGATAACAGGCACCAAGCAAGTCAGCAGAACACATTACATTAGCCCTTAAGTCTTGAAAATAATCCTTTGTTCTCTGAGACCATTTAGACAATGGGTCCCGCCCTCCAGACTCTAGGTATTGGCCACTCTCTGTATTCTGAGTTGAGCCCCTCAGCCCTGTACCTCAGCTCTGCCTTTCAGGCCCACTGGAATGATATCTCTGCTCCCTTAAATTTGGAGGGGCCCATTTTTTTATTTTCCTAGTCCATCTGAGTGGTGACTCCACCCTTTGAAACCGAGGTAGCTCTGATTCCTGTGTTCCTTGTCTCTTTGGTTTCTGTTTCCTGGTTCCTTGGACTTTTGGCCCCTTGAACCTCCCTGCCCACATGTGCCCTGCTGAGACAAGTGTTCTAAAGCTCTGTAGGTCCACTGATTAGTGCCTGAAAGAACTCCACTCCACCAGGAAGCCTCCTGTGTAAAGGTAATCAGCTCTTTCACTCATTGGGTCAGCTCCAGTGTTGTATCACTCTGGTCTCTTGTTCAGCTGCTGCCGCTTCTGCAGTTGCCATTTCTCTGCTGCTGCTTTTCACCATCTGTGAAAAAGATCTCATTTCCTTCTGGGTCCTCACAAGAAATGTCTTTGATGTCTATAATTCCACCAACAGTCTCTTCAAGGCAATCTAGGCTTTTATCATTAAACCTATTAGGCACTTTAAAACTATTCCAGACTCTAACCATTCACAGTTTCAGAACTGCTTCTACATTTTTGTTAGAGCAGCACCCCACTCCCAGTACCAAATTCTGTCTTAGTTATCTAGTGCTGCTCTAAGAGAAATACCACAAGTGGAAGGCTTTAACAAAGAGAAACTTATTCTATTAGAGTATAGGAGGCTAGAAGTCTGAATTCAGGGTGCCAACTCCAAGGGAAGGCTTTCTCTGTCAGCTCTGGGGGAAGGTACTCGTCATTGATCTTCCCCTGCTCTGTGAGTTTCTCAGCACAGAGACCCTGAGTCCAAAGACACCTGCTCCTGGCTATACTTTCTTGGTGGTATGAGGTCCCCTGTCTCTCTGCTCACTTCTCTCTTTTATATCTCAAAAGATGTTGACTTAAGATACAACATAACCTTGTCAATTGAGTCCTGACTCATGAACATAGCTGCCTCTAATCCTGCCTCATTAACATCATAGAGGAAGGATTTACAACACATAGGAAATCACATTGGATATCAAAATGGTGGACAATCACACAATACTGGGAGTAATGGCCTAGCCAAGCTAACAGATATTTTTTGGGGACATCATTCAATCCATGACAGAGAATTAGAAGGCAAACACCATATATACTTCTGTGAATCTGTCATTTTTTTCCTATGCCCTCTTTTTTTTTTTCTTTCACCTACAAACTTTACACCTATCATAGCCATTTTTTGTTGTTGCTATTAGTTGCCATCGAGTCCATTCTGACTTGCCATCGAGTCAATTCTGACTTGCCATCGAGTCAATTCTGACTTATGGCGACCCCATGTGTTACAAAGTAGAACTGCTTCATAGGGTTTTCTTGGCTATAAACTTTATGGAAGCAGCTTGCCAGGCCATTCTTCCTGGTACCACAGAATAGGTTTTAACCATCAACTTATAGGTTAGCAGTTAAGCACAATCCGTTTGTGCCACACATAGCATAAATCTATTAAATATTTGTTGAATGGCATAATAATAATGATGATTTGAAACCAAACCAAACCCACTACAGTCAAGTTGATTCTGACTTGTAGTGATCCTACAGGACAGAATAGAACTGTCCCATAGGGTTTCCAAGGAGCAGCTGGTGGATTCAAACTGCTGACCTTTGGGTTAGCAGCTGAGCTCTTCACCAATGATTTAGGTGGATTTAAATTAATAATAATAAAAAATAATAAAACCTCAATGAGCAAAAGCAATAAGAAATTTTGCTATCTCACTTAATGATGTTCTGCTGCTATTTATAAGATTTTCACTGGCCAGTGTTTTTCAGAAGTAGATCCCCAGGTCCTTCTTCCTAGTCAGTCTTAATCTGGAAACTCTGCTGAAACCTGCCCACCATGAGTGACTCTGCTGGTGTTTCAAATACCAGTGGCATAGCTTCCAGCATCACAGAAACACACAAGCCACCACAGTACAACAAACTAATAAGGATGTCACTTTAAGGACTGAGGTGAGCTTAACACAAGCCATGGTGTTTTCAATTGCCTCATACACACCTGAAAGCTGAACAATGAATAAGGAAGACCAAAGAACTGATGCCTTTGAATTATGGTGTTGCAGAGAATATTGAATATACCATAGACTGCCAGAAGAACAAACAAATCTGTCTTGGAAGAAGTACAACTAGAGTGCTCTTTAGAAGCAAGGATAAGAGATTTCATCTCACATACTTTGAACATGTATCAAGAGGATTCAGTCCCTGAGGAAGGACATCATGTTTGGTAACGTAGAGGGTTAGCGAAAAAGAGGAAGACAACAAGATGGACTGACAAAGTGGCTGTGACAATGGGCTCAAGCATAACAACGATTGTGGTATGGAGCAGGACTGGGCAATGTTTTGTTCTGTTGTGCATACAGTTGCTATGAGTTGGAACCAACTTGACAGCACCTAACTAAAACAGCATTTAACAAATCCATAAATAATAATAAAACGTAATTGGTTAATTCAGCAACTCAATTGAATGATACTTAAGATTATGTTTTATTAATATATAAAAAATATATAAATACCTGGTATCTATTTAGTAGAATAAGTATTACAGTTCATCCAGAGCCAAAGTGTTTGAGGCATTATTTAATATTCTAAATAATCATTTGGTTATTCATTTTGCAGGGCTCATTCAGTGTGGGATATCTCACTGAGGTGAGATATAGGAAGACATGGACAATTCACAGTCTTGAAGCTGACTTACTATATGTAACATTGAATGAGTTAACACCCTTCCTGATTAAATTTCTACTACCTGCAAAATGAAAAAATCTAGTAGATTACTACCAAAATCTATTTCCATTTCTAAATTATCTAATATAGTTGATAGTTTTTTTTTTAACATAGCTTTATAAAATTTATTTTATCTTTTCACAAAACCTTAGAGGTTTTTTTTTTCTTTTTTTAGAGGAGAAAAACTATATATGTAGACTCTTATCACTGTGAATAACCCATATATAATTTTTGACTTTTGAAAATAGACAAAAAATTATAGACTCTCCCATAAAAGAAGTAGACCTTCACAGAATCATGAGATATTTTTGAGGTGCCAGCTACTCACTAAGTACTATGTCGCGATAGAGAGAAATGTGTGTTTCAATGGAAAACCATGCATTGTTTACATATAGCCCATGTTCCTAGGATATGTGATACTAGCCCTGTTTATTGCTTTTGAACTATTTTGGAAGCCTTACTTTGTAGGTAAATGATAAGACCACCAAACCAAACTTCTTGCCATCAAGTCAATTCTGACTCATAGCGACTCTATAGGACAGAGTAGAACTGCCCCACACAGTTTCCAAGGAGTGCCTGGTGGATTTGAACTGCCAACCTTTAGTTAGCAGCCATAGCTCTTAGCCACTACACTACCAGGTTTTCCAGGTAAATGATAGATGTGCAGATTTTGTCCTGTCTGGGATTTTTCTCCCACCCCATGGAAACCAGTTTTGTCCCCTTTTCCATATTTATTCAATATTACTTATCTATAATTGTGTCAGTTCTTCAGATTCTCTCTTAAACAAGTTATAACTTTGTACATTTCCTTCATTGATTATTCAGTACAATAAAAATATTTAATACATGTTAATTTTCATATCTGTATGAGAGTCAAAATTTTACCTTTTATGGAGTATTATTTTTTAACACTAGAAACTGGGTATACATGACAGAATGAATATGTTTTGATTAATAAATAAATTCCTTAGAGAATAGAAGCAGGAAATCTATTTTACGTTGAGTCTTCAAGGAAAGCATTTCTGAGCTGACTTTTAAGAAGAGACCTGTACATTAAGCACCTTCTTAAAACTTAAATTTGATTTATAGAAATTATTCTGCCAGATATTAGGAAAATTAATTGTTGTACAGCAGCATTATAAGAAAGGAAATTGAATAGAAGAGTATTGTAAACAACTGGGCAGGGAATGACAGTGACTTGGAGTTGTGTGATGACATTTGAGATAGAGAAAAGTAGACAGTGTAATGGATATTGCCTGGGCAGTAATATTGATTATTTAGGTACAGTAGTGAAAGGGAAAGTAAAACAGCTATTTGGGATGACAGAAAGATTTTGGCTGAGCAAATGAGGAAAGAGTGGTGCAATTTGCCAAAATGAGATAGTCTCAGTATGAATTAAGGAAATCAGTATCACTGAATATATTTTATAAAGTCAGCCAAATATTTATTTTAATTTCACCTGTGGGGTTTATCATTTTACTTATTGGTCAGATGAATCAGCAAATTCCAGGCCATAGTAATGTGTTCATTATACGGTTGCTATTATATAATAGACACTTCTAAAATGTTCATGGTACTAACTACAGAAATGTAGCATTATTACTTCATGACATATTCTAGATATAAACAAATTAGTTAATAGAGTCTCAGAGTAAGCACTTTTCTGGCAAACTTCAATGTTAAAATTCAAATTATTGAATTAAATCAATATTAAGATGCGTTATGAAAGAAGGGGGAATATAGATAACAAAACTAGTGTAAGCATTAAAAAGTTGAAGAAATTTTTAGAGAATATGGAAATAGTGTTTGTATTTTAGATGGGTGATACTGAGAGTAATAAAACCCAGAATATGTAGGAAAAAAGAAGCAATGAAAAGAGGTTTGAAGAACGTCATGAAATTGGAAAATAGCTGTTAGAAAGGGAAACAAAATTATAACTTCTGATAAATTGTACTGGAAGATATTAAAAATGGAACCTCAGAATGATGTTTTACTGGGTTTTCTTTCCCATTGCAGCAGATGGTGGACCTACTAGATGCTTTTGGTGTTACCATTAATAAAAGACTGACATTAGTTGAAAGCTTAAAAGTCTTTCCCATAGCCAATCGTTTTCTCTTCTGTTAAATGAGAACATCAAACACAAGATTGTGTTAGATGGCCAAGGTGAGGTTACATAAATTAAAGCACATCTTCTCCTTCTCTTCTACAGAATTCGAAAAAAATTACATTAGCTCTCCAGATATTTAAATTTACAGAAGTCAGTGTTCACTATTTGGTAAATTACACACGAATGCATTTTGGAGATAATATGTAGATGTTTAATGTTTAGAGTTTTACGACTAATGCTTTTCTATTGTAAAATATAAAAATAGACTTTGTGAAGGTTTTAGGTCTTTGGAATTCTACTATCTTATTTCAAAATATATATTCATTCATTAAATTAAGAAACTGAAAAAATTACTCAAATTACCTAATTATACAAAATTATTAATATTTATCATTATGTATTTTCTAAAATTTCAATTTACAAAGTCTTTCGAGTGTTATATAGTAAAAAAGAAAGGAAATTTATTTAAACTAATAATTACCTCTTGATTATTGTGTGTGAAATGAAATACCAAATGAACAGTGTACTTAGAAAAATTAAATAAATAAAAAGAAAATACCATACGTTTTACTTTTTCACTGCTATAACGATAAACAGGAGGAAGAAGCTATTTTATCCTCATTTGAGTTACAGCCTTAGATATACATAGAAATGGAGCCCATATGTCTTATACCTAGATCCACAGAGCAAGTAACAGGGATGCTATTTTGAATATGAGCAGATTGTTCTTATAGGCATTTCTTTGGAAAGACTTTTTTAACAGCTCTCAGATACACACCCACACTTTACAGTTCAATGAACTCAGTTTAAACAATATATATACCATGACCCAAAGCTGAAAATACTATAAACTAGAAAAAAAAAATCTAAAAAATACCTCATTAAATTCCATTTTGGTGAATGCTTGTGTTTCCAAAAGGTCTGTATGAAGTAAAGCAAAGGTATTAGTATACCACTTGAAGTATCTATTAATGATAAATGATTTTCTCCCTAATAAAATCAAATATTTATAGAAAAATGTGATGGTTGATTTTATGTGTCAATTTGGCTAGGCTATGGAAAACTCAGTTGCTTGGCCAAACACTGGTCTAGATATTGCTGTGAAGGTATTTTGTAAGATGTGATTAACATTGACAATCTTCGGGCTCTAAGTAAAGGAGATTGCCCTCCATAATCTCTTCATAATGTGTATGGACCTTATCCAATCAGTTGAAGGCCTTGAGAAAAGAAAATTAGGTTTCCAAAAGGAGAAAGAATTTTGTCTTGAGGATGTAATATAAATATCCTGCCTAAGTTTCCAGTCTGTCACCAGACCTACAGAAGTTCAGCTTGCTAATACCCTATTGGCTCTATTTCTCTGGTGAACCATGACTAGAACAAGTGGATTTTCACCAGTGAGGTTTATTGATTTTATTGGTATTCATCAGATACGTAAAAGACTAAAATTAAACAATCATGCGAAATTACTTGAAACTTAGGCCTGGTGCTCTGGTGAACCAAAGAGTCTTAAATTCAGAAATTACAGTTTGGTGGAGGGGTCAAAAGAAGCTTAAAGGCATGAAGCAAGATGTAGGAAAGGGAACACAAGGGTAGAAGGTAGCTACATTATCTTTTGTAGATAGATAGACATACCTACACGTAATATGTATGTAAAAAAAAAAAGGTATGTGTATATATGAATGAAAGAAAAAAAAAGCAATATTAGAATATCTAGATAGAAGTTTTTTTTTTTTAGTTTACTTTTCTGAAACACTATAGAAAAGCTGAATACTTAACATAGTTTTACTAAATCATCACACAGTATGCCACCTATAATAATGCTCTAATCAGTCACTTCATTCCTAACACTCAAACTTCAAGGCAATACCTAGCGCACACCTGCAATGCTATCCTATAATACAAAGCTAAAATTTAATAAAATACTTAGGTTCATATGTCTTGAGTAATGACTGGTAAGGGAAGTCTTCCTTGAAATGGGGGAAATCACATAATTCTGAAGAGATTAAAGTCATAAAAATTTCCCACTACGACAGTAATTTTTAGGACATAAAAAGAAATACAGAAAATGTTCAAGTGATCACATATTTACTTTGAACTTTCATATTTGCTGTTAACTTCCTTCTTATAATAAGGGAAAAGCCTAAGGAAAAAGAAATTTTATAAGTCACCAAGAATATATAACCCATTTAACATTAACTGGGGAAAAAAAAAATTCAGTTGACATAATGTTACCAGTGCACACATATCTGAAAGTAAAAGATGCTCTTTAATGTTTATTATATACTACTTTATGAATATAAAAATATTCTCTTATTCTATTGCCTTTGCTTCTTAAAAAGTTTTATTACTTGAGATATTTCCTTAATAATATATGCAGTGTATTTGATCTAAATTTCACAAAGGAACTCTGGCTCTCCAGTTTATAAAAAATATTACACAGATATAGCATATAGATATATTTGTAAATTTCTTGCATTTGGCAAACAATGGAAAATTTCAGATCATGCTTCAACTAAGTTTACTGAAAGATACTTTTATTACTGTCATGTAATTATAAAACTTAAAACTCATACTGTCACTATAATTATAAAAAAAATTATAGGCACAAAAATAAAGTTTACTAACTGTATCAGGACAGTAGTTGTTTAATCTAGGGCATTTTTTCTAGTTTATATTTGGGACATAGACTTTTTTGTTATTTTGTAAAGTTACAAAATTTTCAAAATACTTTACGTCCCTGACAAAATAATATGTAAATAATTTCTTAGTTTCTTAGTGCTGTCGTAACAAAAGTACCACAAGTGGGTGACTTTAAAGAACCAAAATTTTATTTCTTCACAGATTAGAATGCTAGAAGTCCTAATTAAGCTCCAGGAAAAGGCTCTCTGTCTAATCGGTGGGAAAATTCTTGTCTCTTTCAGCTTCTCGATTGAGGCGCCTTTGTAACATCCAGGTGGCCATCAGTCTTTCCCCACTAGTGCTACCTCGTCTCTGTTCCTAATCTGATCTTTTTTATGTATCAAAAGTGACAGTACGGCCTCATTAGCACAACAAAGAAAATCTATTTTCAAATGTAATTACATCCATAGACATGAAATAAACCCAAACCCATTGCCATCCAGTCGATTTGGACTCATAGCAACCCTATAGAACAGAGTAGAACTGCCCCACAGAGTTTCCAAAGAATGGCTGGTAGATTCGAACTGCCAACCTTTTGGTTAGCAGCTGAGTTCTTAACCAGTGCACCACCAGGGCTCCTGTTAGGATATATACAACACATATTTTGGGGGGACACAACTCAATCTATACCAATTTCTTTAAAAAAAAAAATTTATCAAGTTTTTCAGTTTTTATTATAGCAATAGTTTGTTTAATATGTATTTTCCTAATGAATTCCTAAAATGTTATTGCTGGCTAGTAATTCAAAGTGAGTTTTAATATAATAATTCCTTAAATCATAAAGTTTAAAATATGATGCTATGCTCTATTTTCAATGATTTACAACTAAAGTGGTTAAAACTTATTTTTTTCCCTTTATAAGACTTGTGTTCAATACATGAATCAAATATTGCAAATCCAATGCCTCATCCAATAAGAATAAGAAACCCATGGTTCACTTACATATGAAATTATACATTCTTGTTGTTCGTTTGCTTTTAAGAAACACCAAGTAAAATGAAACATGGATATTCCTTTAAAAGAAAGTCCTCAGAGTTGTAATAATTGGAAATGAACTAAAAAATATAAAATCTACCCAAGATGATGGAAAAGGGATAGAAGGTTAATAACTAATAGAACTAATAATATTTAAACATGATATCAATATACAAAAATTGTTCTTATACACCTTATAAAAAGCAACTTAAAAATGACCAAAAATAAAAATTCTAATTTACAATAAAAACAAAATGCATAAATTCCCTGACAATGAATTTAAGAAAATTTGTGCAAATTTATAGAGATACGTAAAGTATTTTGGTGAAGGTATTTAAAGAAGATTTTTCATTTAGATTGAAGGAAAAATGTTAACACCATTCATACTTTAGTTATCTCCTGTTGCCGCAGAGCTGAAATTGCTAAAAACCAAGCCCAGAGTCTCATTCTAAGAGCGAATGAATTATCAAGTCAATTGAATTCTGTACCTCACAACGTATCTAATATTAAAGTGTGGGCACTGATTAGGAAGAAATAAGATCCTGAAAATTGGGATGGGGACATATGGGCAGATACTGATGAAACTGGGGACACTGAAACTTTAAATTCTGTTGAGTCACATTTACCAGTAGAATCAGCCCTTTAGACCCCATCTGATAAGATTAATTAATCTTTTCCTTAAGGATCTATGCCTGAGGTGTTTTTTGAAACAGGTGCCTTACAGAACACTGCTGATTGTTCTCAGGACAACCCCCTGCCCCACCACCACTTATTTCTGTTTCCAGAACTATATAACTAGACTCAAGTCCTAGCAGGCATTGAAAGATGTGAACCATGAGGAGGCACACTATATTCCAAAATAATTATGTGTTTTATAATGTATGGAGGCAGAAATACTTGTGAGAATGGATATTAAAGGTGTAGGGTAATGCTGGAAAGAACATCAAACTAGATCATTCTGAATTTTTTAATATATCCCCAAAGCAGAGTTTCTGCATTTAATATTTCTGCTTGAAGGGTTAGAAAGGGATCTAATACTCTATTTCTTTGGCTGGCTGAAACATGGATTACCTTTAGCAAGGCCTTGTTGATGAATCACAGTGCAGACCCTTAGGATTTTAGAGCAAAAGCCAAAAATCCCATTGCCGTTGAGTTGATTCCAACTCATATAGACTCTGTAGAACAGAGCAGAACTGTCCCATAGGATTACCAAGGAGCAGCTGGTGGATTCGAACTGTCGGCCTCTTGGTTAGTAGCCGTAGCTGGTAGATTAGCACTGTTGACATTTTGGTTAGCAGCTGAGCTTTTAACCACTGTGCCACCTTGCTACTAGGCTGTAATAGGGAGTGAACACTTAACCATGTGCCATCAAGTCACCATAAGATCTGACCTGCCCATAATGAACTGGGCATTATTATTTGAGAACTAAATGATATGGGGCCACAATATGTTACATATTATCTTGTTTCTGACTTTTTTTTTTTTTTCTTAGAGGTCAACTTTCAAGGTATAGAAAAGATAAAGAGGAATAGTATGTTGATTCAAAGTTTGGTTTTCTTAAGGCAGAGAGATGTGAAAACCAGGTTTTGGTAAGGGCTAGACAGGACTACAAATGAGGCCAGGATAGGGTCTGATGCTTTCTCTTAGTTTAAATACAAAAGATTTGCATATACTTGAGTAATCACAAACTAATAACTTTGGTTATTAATTTTGGAAAGTTCTTGGCCATTTTTATTTCAAGTATTTGTTTTGTTTAATTAATTTTTTATTCTATTTCTAGTAATCTTTTTATTCATGTTACACTTTTGACATTGTCCCACATTTCTTGGATGTTCTGCCTTTTTTTCATTCTTTTTTATCCTTGCATTTGGGCTTAGGGAGTTTCTATTGACTATCTTAAGGCTTATAGGACCACTGGTGGTGCAGTGATTAAGTGCTCGGCTGCTAACTGAAATGTTGGCAGTTTGATTAAGCGATCTGAGGGAGGAAGAAGTGGCAGTCTGCTTCTGTGAAGATGGACAGCTTTGGAAATCCTATGGGGCTGTTCTGCTCTGCCCTACATGGAGTTCCTGGAGGTAGGCTCACGCAAGCATGGGGACCCCCTAAGACTGTGGTTCCATGAGTCTAACGCTCATGCTAACTAATTCACCCTCAGTCCCTAGCATGTAATTATAGTCACAATTTAAGTGCTTCTCCAGTTTATAGCTGCAATGGTTTCTGATCCAGGTAAGCTGGACTCTTCAGATTTTCCTTTCCCTCCTTATTCTGGGGTGGCAGCTTTCTTTGCAATCTCAGTTCTCAGGTAAATCCAAAAAATGTTATTTTTTTTTAGTTTTTCCATATTTTTCTTGTAAATATGGGAATGAGTACTTTCAAGCTCTTTACCTGCCAAAGCTAAAGCCATAGTTCTCATTATTGTTTTTAAATTTTTATTTTCTTGTCATTTTTTTCCTTAATGCTAGTTTTTCCTTTTACCAACTCTTCTCACTCACCAGTGACTATATACACGTTCTCAAACACTCACACACACACATTCTGTCTGTACTACAGTAAGGATTTGGCTTTTTCATCAATGTAGGTAGTGCAAGTCCTTATTATTTCTGTACTCAACAAATGTAATATCTCAGCTGGATTCCCAGCAGCCCCTGTGACCTTCCCTGCAATCAGTTTTTCACACTGAGATCTATGAAAAATTCATTTCCGGTCATGCTTACCACTCTTCAAGTTCTTTCTGTAGTATTCAGTATAAAGATAAAACCCTATATAAAGTTTCTTTGAAGCCCCAAATAATCTGAATCAACATGAACATTTACGTATTTTGAATATAGGAAATCGTTATTTAAATATGTTGTTGCTTTTGTTGTTAGTTGCTGTTGAGTCGATTCCAACTCATTTTGACCCATGAGTGCAGAGTGGAACTGCTCCACAGGGTTTTCCAGGCTGTGTCCTTTCAGAAGATCACTGGACCTATCTTCTAAGGCACCTCTGGGTGGGTTCGAACCGACAACCTTCAGCTCATATTCAAACACTGAAGTGTTTGTACTACCCAAGCACTTATTTAAATGTTAGGATTATTTAATAATTCCAATAATGTATTCTCCAGATAAGGTAGCCTTTGAGATTCAAAGGAAATACTTTTAATCATACCTATTGCAGAGAGGAAGCCCCATATCCTCATAATTTCCTAACTTCTCCAGTGATTGCTGGTGAATAGAAGATATATAAGGCTATTTTGGGGGGATGGGGAGAGGTCTCCTATCTTCATACAAGCACCTGACTATTATCTAAGTTTAGTGTTTGTATTAGATCTGTATCTGAGGGAACTCTTCTTGTTCCATATCATGCTACTTAAGAAATGGCACCATGGTACTTCCTTAATTTCCCCCCAAACTAACAAATACGTATCATGTAGCAAGCTATTCTAGCATATTCTGTTGAAAGTTTGGGCCACAGAAGACATTTATATTTCATCAACATAAAGACCCTATAGGAAAGAATAGAACTTCCCCCGTAGAGTTTCCAAAGCTGTAAATTTTTACAGAAGCAGACTGCCACATCTTTTACCCATGGACTAGCTGGTGGGTTTGAAGCTCCAGCCTTTCGGTAGCAGCCGAGCACTTAACCACTGTGCCTCCAGGGCTCTTTCATGATGAGCGAAATGTATTGAAAATGCTAAAATTATTTCATATTATAATATTTCATTGTGCTTATCAATTACTATGAACAACACAGAAATCAAACATACATGAATGAAAGTTTAAAATAATAGACAAAAATGCTGAAGCTATCATTGAAAAGATTATATAAGCCCTCCCCCTAAAAACAAAAAAAAATACTTTCTTTTAAAATTTTTTTTCAACAGGCCTTCATAAATTCTGTATCTGTATAATTATTCAGTCTTCAATAAATGTGTTGCCATATCAATATAAATTCAATCTCTCCCTAGCCTATATTCCCAGAATGTATCACTCCTCTGCTCTATACAGCACTGCTCACAGGATACACTATGGCTCTGTGTCCGTCTTCCTCTGCAGATTTCCTGCACCATGGCAACAAGGACTTGCCTTTATACATTTGTAGGTATCAAAACAGCACAGTGCCTCTCTCATAGAAGGTGTTCAGCAAGGTGTAAACACAAAATAGAAGTTAAAATCATTTACTATACTATTGAATGCATAACAATGTCAAGCACAATGATCAGCATATTGTACACATCACGTGTATAGTTGAATTATAACATATTAAGTCACGACATGCTAAAGCAGTGCAGATGAGAGAAACTGCAGGATACTCCCTTTCGTCATTAAATGCTTTGGAAATCCGGACCAACAATTGGATACCAAGCAACAGGTATGTTTTATTATAAATTAAAAACTTACTATTTTCCAACCTACATTCAACCACTGAAATTTGATTTCAAAGAATATATGTGTGTGTGTGTATATATCCATCTCTATCTAATTTATCATCTGTCTAATCTATCTACCTATTTGCCTATTGTTGTCAAATTTTTATACTTTAAGTAACTATCAACTGGATTGCCCTACACTGAATGTACCCTTTTGGAAAATCTACTTTTTTTCTATAAAAGGCAGTACATGGATGAAGCATAGGTTCATTATTCATGTGAAATACTTCAATCAATAGAGGAGACACAGAGTAATTAAATTGAGCCATAAATTAATGAATTAGTACATGTCATTAAAAAGTTTTAAATCTTGGTTAATTTTCTTCTAGTTATTATAAAATAATTTTAGTGTAAGTTCCTTAAGAAAAAAACAAAGCAGGATGGTGAGTCATTTTTTTATGAAGTGGAAACTAAATCAAAAGATCAAGAACCACAACAAAAAGGGACAGCAGGAGAAGATTAAAAGAGACAGTGCTGGTAGGATAAGTTTAAAAGATTAAAAGCTGAGTGGAATAGAATATTTAGATGAAAAGAAAACCACCAAGAGACATAAGGAACATGACAACAAAGATGCAGAGGAGGCATAGTCAAAAATCAAATGACTATGAAGGTGAATGCATTCTTTACAAAAATCCAAGGAAAGAAAAGCCAGTAAAGAAAAGAGAAGGATCAAAGATAATCACATTAGGTATACAAGACATAATCGAGACAATTCAACTTAATCTTGTCAAAACAAGATCCTTGAAAGCGAGTGAATACATCAGATCACCTATGAAGTTCTCCAAAAATGAATATAACTATTCTTTACAAATACAATGTATACATTGAAGAAAATAAGTTATGTTTTCATGGAAAATTGAAAATATTATCAAAAGATAAAATTTTAATTAAAACCAAATATGTATATTATAATTTAAATTTTATAGTTTTGGAGCACACAGTATATTTATATAATTGACTATCAAATCTTATGTGCAAAGAAGAATATTTTAATGTCATTTTTAGAATTAAAAACTAAATGTAACTAACAGGTTTAAAAAATAAGATGTTGAATACAATGATTTTATATATATATATACATATTTAAATTTTCTGACCATTCTATTCCACACACAGGGTAGAAATATAAATACATTTTATCAATATTATCATTTAAGAATAATTTTAAGTGCTTATCTAATTAAAAAAAATATATATCTAATTTTAGGTGGCGTATATATCACTTTGCGGAAACCCTGGTGGCGTAGTGGTTAAGAGTTATGGCTGCTAACCAAACGGCCAGCAGTCTGAATTCAGCAGACACTCCTTGGAAACCCTGTGGGACAGTTCTACTCTGTCACATAGGGTTGCTGTGAGTCAGAACTAACTCAGTGGCAACGGGTTTGGTTTTTGGTTTTATATCACTTTCCAGAATCGCTTTGTTAGCAGGTTTCTTTAAAGCTAGAATTTTACCATAAGAACTTGCTTTGTTGTGTGCTCTTCAAGAAAATCCCGACTCATAGAGACCATATATGATGGAGTAGAACTGTTCCATAGGGTGTCCTAGGCTATAATTTCTATGGCAGGAGATCCCCAGGTCTTTGTTCCACGTAGCTGCTGGTGGGTTGGAACAACTGACCTTTTGGTTAGCAGGCAAGCACTTAATCATTACACCGCCAGGGCATAGCATATGCCATACTCTGTAAGACAACTTACATAAGAATTCTTAAAGCAAAGATATAACAAAGTAATAAAAAAAAAAAAGTAATAAAGCTTGCATTAATTTAGAGAATTTATTTATTCAAACTTCTGAGTCAATGAAAAATAGAATCTTAAAAATGCATTTTAATGGATCTTATGTCTTATTAGTAATTACCACAATGGCATATTAGAAACATTCTTTAAATGAGATGATTCAGTATTCTTTATTATGTATTTCTTAAATAGGTATACATTTTATAAACACATATTCTTTAATTTTACCCTCTGAAGATATATTAATTAAAATGAAATGTTTTTTGCTTTTTTTGTCCTTCATGAAATAGCTGTTAAGATCATGTGGACCGTGAACGTTCAGTGAAAAACAGCAAGGGATATATGTGCTAAACTATAAGGTTTATGAGGTCAAAAACCTAGGCACCCATTGCTTGCTCTCTCTCTAACACCAACGTCTGGAATATAACGACACTTAGTAAATGACTCTAAACTATATATATGTGTGTGTGTGTGTGTGTGTGTGTGTGTATGCATAAACCAGTATTTATACATTAATAAAAATTTTAAAAGTGCATTGTAAGAACACAGCATCATTCATGACTCCATTAAACTTATTTTACTGAATGTTTTGATGTTATACCATTTGCAAAAATTGCGATACTCCTCAATGAAACTTGTTTTAATATATATTTTATTGATAATATTGAAAACACTCTTCTCCAAGTTGCACAATCTCCTTTATAATAACCTGAATGAGAAATAGTTGTCTGGCCACAGAATTAAAAATTTTTTGCCTCATTGAGGAGAAAATTTCTTTTCTCCTCCTTTTGCTTTCCCTACTCTCCTCATTTTCTTTCTCCTTTATCCTATGGACATTACAAATCATACAATTAGTTATGTCTTCATCTATACCATTGAACTCTGGAATAACCACAGCCAAAGTTTTGGCTCAACTGTAATCCATACATGTACGCCAGGAGAACATAGCACACCCTCTCTTCACTTATCAACATGTTGTTGTTGCTGTTGTTAGATGCAGTCAAGTTGGTTTTGACTAATAGCAACCCTATGCACAACAGAATGAAACACTGCCTGGTCCTGAGCCATCTTTACAATCGTTGTTATGCTTGAGCTCATTGTTGCAGCCAAGGTGTCAATCCACCTCGTTGAGGGTCTTCCTCTTTTCCGCTGACCCTGTGCTCTGCCAAGCATGATGTCCTTCTCCAGGGACTGATCCCTCCTGACAACATGTCCAAAGTATGTAAGATGCAGTCTCGCCGTCCTTGCTTCTAAGGAGCATTCTGGTTGTACTTCTTCCAAGACAGGTTTGTTCGTTCTTTTGGCAGTCCATGGTATGTTCAATATTCTTTGCGAACACCACAAATCAAAGGTATCAGTTCTTCTTCGGTCTTCCTTATTCATTGTCCAGCTTTCACATGCATATGATGCGATTGAAAATGCCATGGCTTGGGTCAGGCACACCTTAGTCTTCAAGGGGACATCTTTGCTCTTCAACAGTTTATAGAGGTCCTTCGCAGCCGATTTACCTAATGCAATGCATCTTTTTATTTCTTGACTGCTGCTTCCATGGCTGTTGATTGTGGATCCAAGTAAAATGAAATCCTGGACAACTTCATTCTTTTCTCCGTTTATCACGATGTTGCTCATTGGTCCAGTTGTGAGGATTTTTGTTTTCTTTATGTTGAGGTGCAATCCATACTGAAGGCTATGGTCTTTGATCTTCATTAGTAAGTGCTTCAAGTCCTTTTCATTTTCAGCTGGCAACTTATCAACATAGTTTCCAAAGACCAGGTCGTTATGCAAAATCAGCATTACATGAAAATGGAGGATGATTTTGATAACTTTGGTGAAGTGTAAGAAAGTAGGAAGGAAAAGGAGAATGACCACATGGGATCACAAAATGGAGGATGAATACATCATTACATAACTGTCACTGAGAATCATGGACCAAATAAGTTGACACATAACCTTAATCATCACATCCAGCATTACTCTTGTGTCACATCTCTGTGTCCCATACTGCTAGATGTAAATTGTTAATGGGCAAAATAGATGGAGAGTATATTTTTATTATTGTCATAAAACAAAATGTCAGAAACGAGATACTCAGTAAGGGAGGAGAATGTGAACATATTTTAAGTATTAGCCTCAATTTTATTTCCACTTAATTATTCATTAATTCATTAAAAAATATATCTTAAATATTAGTATGTGTCCAATACTCTCCTGGGCATTGTTGTTCTTGTTGTTAAGTGCTCTTGAGTAGATTCTAACTCATAGTGACAAAATGTACAACAGAATGAAACACTGCCCCATCCTAAGCTATTCCCACAATCGCTGTAATGCTTAAGACCATTGTTGCAGGCACAGTGTCAGTCAATCTCTTTGAGGCTTCTCCTCTTTTTCACTGGCCCTCTGCTTTACCAAGCATGATGTCCCTCTCCAGGGACTGATCTCTCCTGACAACATGTCCAAAGTATGTGAGATGTAGTCTCGCCATCCTTGCTTCTAAGGAGCATTCTGGTTGCACTTCTTCTAAGACAGATTTGTTCATTCTATTGGCAGTCCATGATATATTCAATATTCTTCACCAACACTACAATTCAAAGGCCTTTCCTCTTCAATTTATCTTTTCCCCATAGTAAACCATATGATCGTCTAATTCAAAATGGCCAATACCAGTCCATTTCAGCTCACTAATGCCAGGGATATCAATGTTTTTGTGTTCCATCATTTTTGATGATTTCTAATTTTCCTACATTTGTATTTCATACATTCAATGTTCCAATTATTAATGGATGTGTGCATCTGTTTCTTTTCATTTTGAGTTGTGCCACATCAGCAAATGAAGGTCTCAAAAGCTTGACTCAATCCATGTCATTAAGGTTGGCTATTTGTGTGATTCTTTGAGGAGGCAGCTTTCCACAATTGTTTTTTGAGTGACTTCCAACCTGAGGGGCTCATCTTCCAGCACTATATCAGACAGTGTTCCACCTGCTATTCATAAAGTTTTCACTGACTAATTATTTTTAGAGCTAGGCTGCTGGGTCCTTCCTCCTAGTCTGTCTCAGTCTGGAAGTTCAGCTGAAACCTGTCCGCCATGGGTGACTCTGCTGTTATTTGAATACCAATGGCAGAGCTTCCAGCATCACATCAACAGGTAAGCCCTGACATTATGACAAACTGACAGATGTGTGAGGGTCCTGGGCATTAAGTAGAAAAAATACACTATCTCTGCAATCATGTGGCTTAGCTTCTATACTGAAAGATTGTATTTTCTGCCACTATCCTGAATAATCTTTTTCTCATAACACTTTTTTCTCCAGGATTTGTTTACCTCAGCTGGAAAATCCCATTTGATTCCTAATTAAAGCTATGTTGCTGAGAAAAAACAACTTATATTTTTCTGAGGTAAACTCCAGGGATTTTTTTTTTTTTTTTGCTATTGACAATACATACATTGTTTGGCTCTAAACTTGCTCGCCTGAGAGTTTGAATCTTTGTTTTGTACTTTGTTCTCAGATTTTTTGCTAAATGTCCTTAGGGTGTTTCTGTCTACCCCTAACCCTATAAAATCTCTTTGTACTTAATCACTTTGAAACAGTTTCTGTGGAGGTTGTTCTCCCTGCTGCACATCAGCTCCTAAACAGTAACCTTTCATTTCTTCAGAACTCCTCCTTTATTTCAACAGTCACCGTTAGGTCTTCCACATTACTCATCTAGTACTTTTAAATACAGTTATTGATTACACCTAAGGTACCATCACATGTCTGTCATTTGTCACACTCAGGTAGCTTGTTTATTGGTGTGATACTAGAAGCTTTTTCAAATACCAGCATTGTCACTTGGTGGACAGGTTTCAACTGAGGTTCCAGACTAAAATAGAATGAGAAGAAGCAGCCTACTTCTGAAATAATTAGCCAGTGGAAACCTTATGAATAGCAGCAGAACACTGTCTGATATAGTGACAGATGATATGTCCCTCAGGTTGCAAGGCACTTAAAATACAACTGGAGATGAACTACTGCTCAAATTAATGACATAGATAGAGTTGATCTTCTGGAACCTTCATTTGTTGATGTGGCTGACCCAAAATGAGAAGAAATAGCTGCAAAATCCATTAATAATGGGAACATGGAAAGTAAGAAGTATGGAACTAGCCCAGTTGGAAGTTGCCATAAATGAAATGGAGTGCATAAAGATAGATATCCTAGGCATTAGTGAGCTGAAATGGACTGGTATTGGTCATTTTGAATTAGTAAATCATATGATCTACTACTCCAGGAACAACAAATTGGAGAGGTATGGCATTCCATTTCTCATCAAAAGAATGTTTCAAGGTCTGTCCTGAAGCACAACACTGTCATGGATAAGATAATACTCACACACTTACAAGGAGGAACAGTTAATAAGAGTATTATTCAAATTTACACACCAATCACTAAGGTCAAAGATGAAGAAATTGAAGAATTTTACCAACTTCTGCAGCCTGAAATTGATCAAGCACGCAATCAGGATGCATTGATAATTACTGGAGATTTGAATGGGAAAGTTCAAAACAAAGAAGATGGATTGGTAGTTGGAAAACATGGCCTTGGTGATAGAAATGACGTCAGAGATTACATGATAGTTTTGGAAGACTGATGACTTCTTCATTGAAAATACCTTTGTCAACAACATAAACAGTGGCTATACCCATGAACCTTGCCAGATGAAATACGCAGGAATCAAATCAACTACATCTACAGAAAGAAATGATGGAAAAGATCAATATCATAAGTCAGAACAAGGCCAGGGACTGAATGCAAACAGACCATAAATTGTTCTTATGGAAGTTCAAGTTAAAACAGAAGAAAGTCAGGATAAGTCCACAAGAGCCAAAGTAGGACCTTGAGCATATCCCGTCTGAAATTAGACACCATCTCAAGAATAGATTTGATACATTGAACACTACTGACCAAAGGCCAGACGAGTTGTGGGAAGACATCAAGGATATCGACATGAAGAAAACAAAAGATCATTAAAAAGCCAGGAAAGAAAGAAAAGACCAAAATGGATGTCAGAAAAGACTCTGAAACTTTCTCTTGAACATAGAGTATCTAAAGCAAAACGAAGAAATGATGAAGCAAAAGAGCTGAGCAGATTTCAAAGGGCTTCTCGAGAAGATGAAGCAAAGTATTACAATGAAATGTGCAAAGACTTTGAGCATATCCCAGCTGAAATTAGAGATCATCTCAAGTATAGATTTGATGCATTGAACACTAATGACCAAAGGCCAGATGAGTTGTGGGAAGACATCAAGGATATCATACATGAAGAAAGCAAGAGGTCATTAGGGCAGCAAAGAAAGAAAAGACCAAAATGAATATCACAAAATACTCTGAAACTTATTCTTAAGCACAGAGTATCTAAAGTGAAAAGAAGAAATGATGAAGCAAAAGAGTTGAATGGAAGATTTTAAAGGGTGGCTCGAGAAGACAGAGCAAAGTATTATAATGAAATGTGCAAAGACCTGTAGGTAGAAAACCAAAAGGGAAGAACACACTTGACATTCCCCAAGGTGAAAGAACTCGAGAGAAAATTCAAGCCTCGAGTCACAATATTGAAGGATTCTATGGGGAAAATATTAAACGACCCAGGAAGGATCAAAAAAAGATAGAAGGAGTACATAGAGCCACTACAACAGAAAGAATTTGTCAATGTTCAACCATTCCAGGAGATGGCATATGATCACGAATCAATGGTGCTGAAGGAAGAGGTCCAAGCACACTGAAGGCATTGTTGAAAATAAGGCTCCAGGAATTGACGGAATACCAGTAGAGATGTTTCAACAAATGGAAGTGCTCACTCATCTATGCCAAGAAATTTGAGACAACTACCTGGTCAACAGACTGGAAGAGATCCATATCTGTGCCCATTCCAAAGATATATGACCCAACAGATTGGGGAAATTATCAAACATTATCATTAATATCACAAACAAGTAAAATTTTGTTGAAGGTCATTCAAAAGCAGTTGCAGCAGTACATCAACAGAGAACTGCCAGCCAGATTCAGAAGAGGACATGGAACAAGGGATATCGTTTTTGGTGTCACATGGATCCTGGCTGAAAGTAGAGAATATCAGAAAGACATTTACTTGTGTTTTATTGACTATGTAATGGCATTCGACTGTGTCGACCATAACAATTTATGGATAGCATTGCAAAGAATGGAAATTCCAGAACACTTACTTGTACTCTTGAGAAACCTGTACATAGAATAAGAGGCAGTTGTTGGTACAGAAAAAGGAGATACTGCGTGGTTTAAAGTCAGGAAAGGTGTGCATCAGGGTTGTATCCTTTCACCATACTTATTCAATCTGTATGCTGAGTAAATAATCCGGGAAGCTGGACCATATGAAGAAGTATGCAGCATCAGGATTAGAGATAGACTCATATGCAGATGAAACAACCCTGCTCGCTGAAAGTGAAGAGCACTTGAAGCACTTACTGATGAAGGTTAGAGATTACAGTCTTCAGTATAGATTATACCTCAACATAAAACAACAACAACAAAAAAAACCCTCACAACTGGACCAATAAGCAACATCAAAATAAATGGAGAACATATTGAAGTTGGAAAGGATTACATTTTACTTGGATCCATAATCAATACCCATGGAATCAGGAGCCAAGAAATGAAACTACACATGGCATTGAGCAAATTTGGTGTGTTAAAGTGTTAAAAATCAAAGATGTCACTTAAGAACTAAGATGTGCTTGACCCAAACCATGGTGTTTTCAGTAGCTTCATATGCATGTGAAAGCTGGGCAATGTGTAAGGAAAACCGAAGAAGAATTGATGCCTTTGAAGTATGGTGCCAGTGGCAAAGAATACTGAATATACACCATGGACTGCCAGAAGAATGTATAAATCTGTCTTGGAAGAAGAATTGCCAAAATGCTTCTTAGAAGTATGAGATTTCATCTCACCTACTTTGGACATATTATCAGGAGAGATCAGTCCCTGGAGAGGGACATCATGCTTGGTAAAGTGGAGGGTCAGCAGAAAAGAGGAAGACCCTCAATGAAATGGATGGACAGTGGCTACAACAATGGGCTCAAGCATAACAATGATTGGTACATGGCTCAGGACTGGGCAGTGTTTTGTTCTTTTGTACATAGGGTTGCCATGAGTCAGAACCGACTCAACGGCACCTAACAACAACAACAAGATACCATGGGTTGTAACACACATTATATTTCATCTATCAGTATTAAAAAAAAAAAATACTGCCAAACAAAGAGCTGCAATTACCCTTTTATGCTACCAGAACAAATATCCAAATTCATGCAAGCGCAGGTAATAGTTATTGCATGACTGCCATCTGATCACCAACAATTTTGAGGTGCTGCTGATGGAACAATGCATCCTGATTTAATAGAGAATAATTGTGAAAGAAAAAACAAATATTGGTATCTTCAAACATTCCACTCACTGTTGTGACTATTCTCCTTAGATTTCTCTCTCCCCAACAGCCTATATTGACTTCACACAATAACTACAATGACTTCCTTTAGGTGACAAAATGAGGCTATGATACTTTTGGATTCATCAGTCTCCTGGTATCTGTTATTATGTTTTAGGTCTGATCTGACCTATTGATAATGTGTTGACTTTTCCTAATAATAACGTGATTCCTGTTGTTCAGCATGCATTTTATACAATGTAATAGAAGTACTTTTTCTTCACTCACAACTTATCCATGCTAGAATCATACAGAGAGGTCAGTTTTGCTAGCACTATTAGCCTTTCTAGCCATGACTCCTAATTTTTATGCATTTTTGCCAGGGACTGTTATCTTTAGTTTCCATCTAATTGATTCCAAATCATGGTGCTTCCATATATACACAGTGGAACTGCTCCACATGGTTTTTAAGGCTGTGAACTTTTGGAAGCAGTTCGCCCAGACTATCTTCCGAGGCACCTCTGGGTGGGTTTGAACTGCCAAATTTAAGCTTAGTAATCAAGCACTTAACTATTTGTGCCACCCAGAGACTACATGGAATTGATTAATAGTCATACTCAGAAGTGAATTTGAACAGTGACTACTCCTATAGTTCAAGTGTTTGGATTTTCTTCTTCCCTGGGGTCGGTGTCCTACTCAGAAATTATTGGCAATCTGTTTCTTCTTTTTGAAACTCATAATCATTATTCATAAGGAGACTGAAAATTTCCAGCATCATCTGTGCTGCCTCTCGGAGGCAACCTAGTATGTCCTCTTTCAAAGACTGGCATGATGGCTAAGAATTCCCTAAAGTCTCATAACAATTAAATTTCTCTTTTCCTTCTGTCAGACTTTCACAGTCTATATATCTAGATTTATGCCTTCTTGTGCTGGTTATAGTTTGATCTTCTCTTTTTACTTCCTTTGATGGCCTAGGACGCACCTACAATAGAACTATTAATGCATTTGATTTTGTCTATGTTCAGGAAGAGGAATTACTTTTTATTGATTACTTTCCTATTCTAAAAAAAAATCCTATTCTAAAGACATTAAATTCAGGTGTGTTTGGGAAAAAGCAAGAAAAGAAGCTGATAAAATAATAAGAGAGAAAGCAGGATAAAGAGATGAGAGAGAGGAGGAAGGAATTACAAGAAAGTTTTATTTACAGGAGAGAAGAATAAATCAGTAAATCACAGCAATTTTGATTGTCCTGAACACATGTTACTAACAATTAAACTGATTCCCTGGTGAATATTTTTCATCTTTAGACAACTATTTAAGCATATCATATATTTTTATGTATGAGAAATGTTCAGAAAGTATACCTTGCTGGTAACAGACATTCATAATAATTACACTGATGGTTATGTTAATTGAAAACCAATCAACGAAGCTATAGATCCTGTTTCTTAATCTCTGATTTAATAACTGACCCAGCATAGCTCTTTCTACTACACCAATCTTAGCAAAAATTGATGATAATTAGTCTTACAATTTGCATTATGCATACAGTTATTATTTATCACAGTTTTCTACCATTTATACAACGTTTCCAACTTTTATAACATTTTCAACTGTTATAAACAACTGTTTATGAAAGTTTTTCAGTTTATGGTTTTAGGGAAGCCAAACTAATAAAAACCTTTTTATTCTGCTTTTTATGAGAACCAGATGCTCTAAGTAGTTGTATGCATTATGTACCATACTAGTGGACCATAAGGTGGTAAATGTACAGAGCTGAGTTTCTGCTAGCCCTGTGTGGTTATGGTAAAGGAAAGGGTGCTACTCTTAAGCAGTGGTTAGATGTTATCAAACACCAGTTGGGCTCAGATATGTTCAGGTTTTTTTCTTGTTTGTTTTGTTTTCCATCTATAGACATGAAATCTTTATTATTAAAATAGCTCCAAGAAAAATAATTTTTTTTTGTAATCACTCTCAAACACACAATATTGTAAATAAACCCTTTTGATATTACCAATTCAATTATTTTGAGTTCTGTATTTTATAACAATGGGTTTTCTTGGAAAGAAATTAGCATGACACACTTCTGTTGTACACAAGATCATCAGCAGTCAGAGTTGACTCAATGGCAGTTAACAACAAGTTCTTAATTTAGAGGCTATAATAAGGGCATGAAGACTGTCTTATGAACACTATATTATTGCCTATAGTAGCGCCTGTATGTAGCAATTTGTCAAATTGCTGAATCAATGAATAAATCTTAAAATTTACAGTGTGAACATCATTTTAAAGGTTTTAGCTTAAGAAATCCCTGCACTCTAGAAGAGCAGCCTGAAAGACAAGTAAATAATAATAATACAAAAACAATTCTGCACACACACAAAAAAAAATGTTTTGAAGAAAATGTTTTGTGTTATTCTGAGTAGAATGTCCCCCATTAAAGTATGTACATTTGGATAGAAGAAAGTACAAATTAAAAAAAGAAAAAGAAATTAGCATGGTACAGTACGAGAAAAAAAAAAATCTACTCAGTTTTTTCTCCTCCTGAAACTTTCACTAGTTCTTATCTACCTTTTCAGAAACCTACTCACTATCAGATGATGAATTAATCTATGATTAGCTTTGCATTATATGATTTTATAACTACAGTAGCATTATATGTTTCCAGGGATTCCTGACACCTACATACGTGCCAGAACCTAAGAAATGACCAATGATTTTGCCACTGTGTTCTGCACATCTTTCATCCTGGTGTCTGTATATCTCCCTTACACCTATATTATGTCAACATTGATAATATACGTGGCCTGATTCAATCCTTCGCCACCCCAATCCTGAAAGGATTCTTACATTTAGAACCTGAAATATCTAATCTTATTCAAATAAATACTCTTTGAGCTCCCATTTTATAATAATAAACTTAAATGTCTGTGTATAAAATAGTAGATGAAAGTAACATTGTGAATGTAACAAAATTTATAAAATGTACCATGAAATAAAATTTTATTTGGGAAAGATATTTTGTCTGTAGTTATAAGTGTGATATTTTGACAGTATTTCTTGGCATTTAATGTGTTAATTATATCATTGAGTATAACACAGAGCAGCTGAAGGATTTAATACACTTCTAGCTTAATATTTTTAATATGGTTTATAGAATACCAATTTGAACTTCTCATAACAGAGGTCATGTTTTTTGTTATTTTTGTTTTTGTGTTAGGCTTTCTGAGTTAGTAGATTGATAAGTAAATTATAATTATCAATTTAAGTATCTTATCTTTCCTGTTAGGCTTAAGTTCCTTAAGGGTAGAGATCACAGCTAAGCTTCATCTAAACTGTCCACTACTAACATTTCCTTTATATAATTATTTTTGCACATTTCTCTCAAAGTATGTAAGTATTTCATTTTTAAAAGCCTTTCAATGGAGACATTTTTTAAAAACCAGCAGAGGCGATTGAATAGCTCTGTGGCTGCCTGAGGCGGTATAAAAGAGTTGAGGAAGACAGTGGGCTAACCAAAAGGTTTAAAAAAGAAAATCTGTGGAATGACATGTTCATAGGAACTTTGAAAGCTATGACATATTCATGGGAAACTGAAACACAAAACGCATACACATGCAGGGCTGTTCACATGCTTAGGAACAATGTGAGAAGGCTCTAAGCTCTGACATATAGCTGGAATGTAATGTCTGCATAACCAGGACGTAATGGCTAAAGCAGAATTGTTAACTGTCTGAATGAGTGCTGAAAGTATGCCCCAGCATACACACACAACCCCACAGCGACTTGCTGATTTTACACATTTAGTGAAATTTATAATCAGTCAAAAGAAGATGGAAGGAAAACACAGAGTCATATGCCAAAAAGAATTGGTCAACGTTCAACCATTTCAGGAGAACCAATGGTACTGAAGGAAGAAGTCCAAGCTGCACTGAAGTCATTGGAGGAAAACAAGCCTCCAGGAACTGACGGAATACCAATTCAGATATTTTGACAAACCGATGCAGCAGTGGAAGTACTAACTTCTCATTGCCAAGAAATCTGGAAGAGAGCTACCTAGCCAATCTCCTGGAAGAGATCTATGTTTATGCCTATTCCCAAGAGAGGTGATCCAACAGAATGCAGGAATTATTGAACAATATCATTAATATCACACGCCAGCAAAATTTTGCTGAAGATCATTCAAAAGCGGCTGCAGCAGTATATCAGCAGGGAACTGGCAGAAATTCAAGCAGGATTTAGAAGAGGATGTGGTCCCAGGGATATCATTGCTGATGTCAGATGGATCCTGGCTAAAAGCAGAGAATACAAGAATGATGTTTACCTGTGTTTTAGTGACTATGGAACGGCATTTGACTGTGTGGATCTTAACAAATTACCGATAGCATTGCAGAGAATAGGAATTCCAGAACACTTAATTGTGCTCATGAGGCATCTGTACATGAATCAAGAGGCAGTATTTCAAACAGAACAAGGGGATACTGCATGGTTTAAAGTCAGGAACAATGTGTGTCAGGCTTGTATTCTTTCACCATACCTATTCAATCTGTAAGCTAAGCAAGTAATTCAAGAAGCTGGACTACATGAAGAACGGGGCATCAAGGTTGGAGGAGGACTCATTAACAACCTGCCTTACACAGAAGACACAACCTTGCTTGCAGAAAGTGAAGAGGACTTGAAGCACTTACTGATGAAGATCAAAGACCACAGCCTTCAGTGTGTATTACACCTCAACATAAAGAAAACAAAAATCCTCACAACTGGACCAATAAACAACACCATGATAAATGGAGAAAAGGCTGATGTTGTCAAGGATTTCATTTTATTGGGATCCACAATCAACACCCATGAAAGCAGCAGTCAAGAGATCAAAAGATTCATTGCTTTGGGCAAATCAGCTGCCAAAGGCCTCTTTAAAGTTTTGAAAAGCAAAGATGTCATCTTGAGAACTAAGATGCGCCTGACCCAAGCCATGGTGTTATCAATCGGCTCATATGTGTGTGAAAGCTGGACAATGAATAAGGAAGACGGAAGAAGAATTGATGCCTTTGAATTACGGTGTTGGAGAAGAATATTGAATATACCATGGACTGTCAAAAGAACAAAGAAATCTGCCTGGGAAGGAGTACAAGCAGAATGTTCCTTAGAAGCAAGGATGGAAAGACTACATCTCACCTACTTTAGACATGTTATCAAGAGGGATCAGTCACTGGAGAAGGACTTGATGCTGGGTAAAGTAGAGGGTAAGCAAAAAAGAAGACCCTCAAGGGGATGTATTGACACAGTGGCTGCAACAATGAGCTCAAGCATAGTAATAATTGTGAGAATGGTCCAGGACTGGGCAACATTTCATTCTGTTGTGCATAGGGTTGCTGTGAGTCGGAATGGACTTGATGGCACCCAACAACAAAAACAAGGCAGATGTAATAGCTCTCTTTTTTATGTCTCAAAATGAGTTTCCTTATCTAAACCTCTTCATTCCTTTGAGATAAGAGATAATTAGCATTTACAATAATAATTTATATTTGTCCAAAGCAATCTTCTTGTCACTTATTTTTCTTTTGTCCCATTCTTTTTCCCTTCTCTCAGAAAATTCAAGAATGATTTGGCCATTATTTGCATACTCTCAGAATATCTAGTCCTGATAAACTGCCAAGAATTCTAAAAATAAAAGAAAAAAGCTTCATAAAATTATACTTAATGGTTCAGCATAAAATATTTAAAAATCAGGAGGCAGAACAATAATATACATACACACACTTTAATAATCATTTGTTGAAAAATGTAAGGAAATTTTCCAGGAGAATTATAAAAATTCTCTTGCAGTTACTTTTGTGAAGCAAGAAGGGCAATGTAATTGAAAAGGGGTACAGAGTATTGTTAATTATTTTTTTCTTATGCTGGATAGTAGATACAGCTCTTTTTTGTCGTATTATACTTTATTTGTGTATGAAATGTGTATTAGTTATCTAGTGCTGCTATAACAGAAATACATCAAGAGATGGTTTTAACAAACAGAAGTTTATTCTCTCACAGTCTAGTAAGTTCCTTTAAAAAAAAAAAAAAAAGCCCTGGTCATCTAGTTGATTCCAACTCATAATGACCCTATAGGACAGAGAAGAACTGCCCCATAGAGTTTCCAAGGAGTGCCTGGTAGATTTGAACCACCTACTTTTTGGTTAGCAGCCATAGCACTTAACCACTATGCCACCAGGGTTTCCTCTAGCAGGCTAGAAGTCTGAATTCAGGGTGCCAGCCACAGGGGAAGGCTTTCTCTCTCTGTTGGCTCTGGGAGAAGGTCCTTGTCATCGGTCTTGCCTTGGCCTAGGAGCTTCTCTGTGCAGGAACCTCATATCCAGAGGACTAGCTCTGCTCCTGGCAAATGCTTTCTTCATGGTGTGAGGTCCCCCTGTCTCTCTGCTTGTTTCTCTCTTTTATATCTCAAAAGAGATTGACTTAAAACCTAATCTTGTAGACTGAGCCCTGCTTCATTAACATAATTGCCTCTAATTTTGCCTCATTAACATAATAGAGGTAGGATTTACAACACATAGGAAAATCACATCAGGTGAAAAACAGTGGACTATCACACAATACTGGGAATCACGGACTAGCCAAGTTGACACGCATATTTCTGGGTGACACAATTCAATCCATAACAATAAGTTTTAAAAAACATGCTTTACAATGAATGCTTTTAATTTCGTGGTACTGTGTTTTATCTGTAAAGGGTTGGCTTAATTGCAAAATATGTTTTAAAAATTTAGAAAATAAAAGTTACAAAAAAACTCTAAGAGAGAAGAAAGAAGAGAGTCAAGGGAGGGAGACAAAGAGAAAGGGAGGAAAGACAGAATCATAAGGAATTTTTCAGTATTATCCTTCTCATTTGTGGCAGAAAAAGACAATTTACTACTTGAAAGGGTTTTCTTAAAGGGAAGTCTTGCATGAAACAAACATGTTCAGTTGGAATTGCCCGAATCAATGCAAGGAGATGTAACAGTTGCAATCTTGACAGAACCAAAATTGTCGAGCTAAAGTTAAATTCCTTAGCTGTAAAATAGTGAAATGGTACAGTAGTAAGCCATTATGCAAAGAGTATGTTATTTCGAAGCAATGGAATGGGGAAATTGTTGTCAAGGAAAAGCTAAAAGGATCGTTGCATACAAATTATTTTGAAAACTCCGTTAAAGTGTTCTTGCAAAAAAATCTAAAAAAAAAATTCTTATTTTTTAAAATTATATTAACAGTTTCAAAATAAAAAAAATCCAAAATCATGCATGAGTACCTAAGATAATGATATAGAGTATCAAATAATATTGCATTTGGAATTGTGTGCACTAACATAAGTCATCATGTGAAACTATAATTTTAAATACTGTCCTTGTCTGATTCAAGAGAGTTGAGAATTAAATTCTGAATGCCCTAGAAATGTAAGACTTGAACGAGGCATGAGAAAGCATGTACCCACTGGGATATCCGCTTTTGCTCATTGTTAACAAAACCTCTAGAAGAAGTTGAGATTCAAGGCATCTTTAAAATGAAAGGTATGTACAATTGACATAGAAAAATGAAGGATAGTTTAACCTTGGGCATTGAATTCTCACTAGATATAATCTTAATAAAAGGGTAATCTTGGGATAAACTTTTCTAAGATGAATATATGTGTCTTCATTTGTATATGTGTATATGTGTTTGTATGGAAATAATATTTTAACTCAGAAACTTTAATCTTTGAAAGTAATATTGGAGACAGACTAAATGAACTGGACTTATGTCACTACACAGAGTATATGTTCTACAATAATTATTCAAAAAAATTTTTTTTCAATCCCCATAGTCAAATCTCTATTTCTAACTCTTATAAAGTGAACACAAAATTTAATCATGACTTATATCCTTGTAATACCACAGGGCATTGATGTGGGAGGCATTTGTTAAGAAGCCATCTGTCTTTTATTTAAATCAGTCTTGTAAAAAACTTTTAGTTTATAAAAATTACAACATTCTTTTTCTTAAAAGGAAATCATGTGACATTTCAAAAATCATTAATTACATTCTTTAATGAGAAACTATTGAATGCCCTCCTTTCACAATGTACATATTAGGAAGACATTTAAGGAGTAAGCTGATGTGTTATATTTTTGTTCTCAGGATCTATTCCAAATGACCACAGACTATTAAGATGTTACTCTCTCTAATGCAACAGCATTGTGTGCTCACGCTTATATAATTATAAATTTGTTCCTCCTTCTGGGTACAAAGGAGCCCTGGGCTAATAATCAAAAGGTCCATGGATTGAACATACCAGGGGCTCCATGGGAGAAAGACCTGGAGACCTGATCCCAGTAAAAATGACACCTGGGAAACCCTATGGGGCAGTTCTACTCTGTCTTATAGAGTCCCTGAAAGTTGAAATCAACTCAATGATATAAAAAACAACTGGGTACAAGACTCACAAAAGAAGAGCATTATTGCTAGTCGCTATTTGTAAGAATTTGGAGAGAAAGAGAATGGAAAAGCAGACATGAATACTCCATTACAAAATGAGAAGGGCCTAAGTTGGCTCTTCAGTGTTCAGCTTCCTTCAGGCAATGTCTGTATTAATAAAAAAAATGGAAACTTAAAAAGGCTAATAGACACATGAGGAAATGCTTATGATCATTTGCCATCAGAGAAATGAAAATCAAAGCTACAATGAGATACCATCTCACCCTGACAATACTGGCACAAATCAAAAAAAGAAAGAAAAAACAGAAAACAACAAACATTGGAGACGTTGCGAGGAAACTGGAACTCTTATGCACTGTTGGAGGGAATGTAAAATGGTACCACCACTATGAAAAACAATATAGCACTGCCTTAAAAAGTTAGAAATAAAAATACCATACAATCCAGCAATCCCATTCCCTGGAATATATCCTAAAGAAATAAGAGCCATCCCACAGATAGACATATGCACACCCGTGTTCATTGCAGCACTGTTCACAATAGCAAAAAGATGGAAACAACCTATGTGCCCATCAACAGATGAATGGATAAACAAATTATGGTACATACATACAATGGAATACTACACAACTTAAAGAACAATAATGAACCTGTGAAACATCTCCCAACATGGATGAATCTGGAACACATTATGAGTGAAATCAATCAATCACAAAAGGACTAATTTTGTATAAGACCACTACTATAAAAAGTCGAGAAAAAGTTTACAGACAGAAACAATCTTTGATGATCACGAGGAAAGGGAGGAGTGAGGAGGGAAGTCACGAACTAGATACTAGATAAGTCAACATTTGTGAAGGGGAAGACGGTACACAATATACAGGAAGTCAGCACATCTTAACGAAGTCAAAGTCATAGAAATTTCCTAGACATATTCAAATACCTTGAGGGACCTAGATGCTGGGGCTGAAGTCTGGGGGAATATAGTCTCGGGGGATAGCTAGGTCAATTGGCATAACACAGTTCGTAGAGAAAATGTTCTACACCCTACTTTGGCGAGTATCTGGGTTCTTAAAAACTTGGTAGCAGCCATGTAAGATACATGTACTGGTCTCATCCCATCCAGAGCAAAGAGAATAAAGAAAACATAAGACACAAGAGAAATATTAGTCCTAAGGAGTAATGGACAGTATTAACCACAGCCTTCACCAAATTGAGCCCAGAAGATCTAGATGGTACCTGGCTACCAGCACCAACCGCTCAAACAGGGATCACAATACAGGGTCCTGGACTGGGTGGGGGGGGGGTCAGGGGAATTGTAGAACAAAATTCAAATTCACAAAAAAAGATCAGACTTACTGGTCTGACAGAGACTGGAGGAACCCCCAAGACTATGGCCCCCAGACACTACTAACTCAGAATTGAAACCACTCCCAAAACAGATTTTCAAGACAAAGATTGTTGTCGTTGTTATTGTTAGGTGCCATCCAGTTGGTTCTGACTCATAATGACCCTATACACAATGGAACGAAATACTGCCTGGTCCTGCACCATCCTCACAATTGTTGCTATGGTTGAGAACATTATTGCAGCCACTGTGTCAATGCATCTCATTGAGGGTCTTCCTCTTTTTCTCTCACCCTCTACTTTACCAAGCCTGATGTCCTTCTCCAGTGACTGATCCCTCCTGGCAACACGTTCAAAGTATGTGAGACGCAGTCTTGCCATCCTTGCTTCCAAGGAGCATTCTGGTTGTACTTCTTCCAAGACAGATCCGTTAGTTGCATGGTATATTCAATATTGTTCTCCAACACCGCAATTCAAAAGCATCAATTCTTTTTCAGTCTTCCTTATTCATTGTCCAGCTTTCACATGCATATGAGGCAATTGTAAACACCATGGCTTGTGTTAGGCACGCCTTAGTCCTAAGTTGGCATCTTTGCATTTTAACACTTCAAAGAGATATCTTGCAGCTGATTTGCCCTATGCAATACGTATTTTGATTTTTTGACTGCTGCTTCCATGAGCATTGATTGTGGATCCAAGCAAACTGAAATTCTTGACAACTTTAATCTTTTCCCCGTTTATCATGATGTTGCTTACTGGTCCAGTTGTGAGGATTTTTGTTTACTTTATGGTGTGGTGCAATCCATACTGAAGGCTGTGGTCTTTGATCTTCATCAGTAAGTGCTGCAAGTCCTCTTCACTTTTAGCAAGCAAGGTTGTGTTCTCTGCATAAGGCAGGTTGTTAATGAGTCTTCCTCCAATCCTGATGCCCCGTTCTTCTCCATATAGTCCAGCTTCTTGTATTATTTGATCAGCATGCAGATTGAATAGATAACGGTGAAAGGATACAACCACGAAGTACACATTTTCTGACTTTAAACCATGCAGTATCCCGATGTTCTGTTCAAACAACTGCCTCCTGCTTCATGTACAGGTTCCACATGAGCACGATTAAATGTTCTGGAATCCCCATTCTCCGCAATATTATCCATAATTCATTAAGATCCATATAGTTGAATACCTTAGCATAGTCAACAAAACACAGGTAAACACGTTTCTGGTATTCTCTGCTTTCAGCCAGGATTCATCTGACATCAGCAATGATATCTCTGGTACCACGTCCTTTTCTAAACCCAGCTTGAATTTCTGGCAGTTGCCTGTCAATATACTGCTATAGCCACTTCTGAATGATCTTCAGCAAAGTTTTGCTTGCATGTGATATTAGAGATATTGTTCGATAATTTCCGCATTTGGTCGGCTCACCTTTCTTGGGAAGGGATAAATATGAATCTCTTTCAGTCAGTTGGCCAGGTAGCTGTCTTCCAAATTTCTTGTTATAGACAAGAGGGCACTTCCAGTGCTGTATCCATTTGTTGAAACATCTCAATTGATATTCCATCAGTTCCTGGAGACTTGTTTTTCTCCAATGCCTTCAGTGCAGCTTTGACTTCTTCCTTCAGTACCATTGGTTTCTGATTTTACGTTACTTCCTGAAATGGTTTAATGTTGACCGATTCTTTGTGGTATACTGACTCTGTGTGTTCCTTTCATCTTCTTTTGATGCTTCCTGCTTCGTTTAATATTTTCCCTGTAGAACCTCTCAGTATTGTAAGTTGAGGTTTGAATTTTTTTTTTTTCAGTTTGTTCAGCTTAAGAAATGCTGAGTATGTTCTTCCCTTTTGGTATTCTATCTCTAGGTCTTTGTACATGTCATCCTAATGCTTTACTTTGTCTTCTGAAGCCAGCCTTTGAAATCTTCTGTTCAGTTCTTTTATTTCATCATTTTTTCCTTTTGCTAAGTTCAAGAGCAATTTTTAGAGTCTCTTCTGACATCCAGTTAGGTCTTTTCTTTCTCTCCTATCTTTTTAATGACCTCTTGCTTTCTTCATGTATGATGCCCTTGATGACATTCCACAACTCATCTGGTCTTCAGTCATCAGCTTTCATCATGTCAAATCTATACTTGAGATGGTCTCTAAATTCAGATGGAATATACTCAAGGTCATACTTTGGGTCTCATGGACTTGTTATAATTTTTTTCAGTTTCAACTTGAACTTGCATATAAGTAATTGATAGTCTGATCCAAAGTCGACCCCTGGCTTTGTTCTGACTGATGATATGGAGCTTTTCAACCATGTCTTTCCACAGAAGTAGTGGATTTGATCCCTGTGTATTCTACCTGGTGAGGTCCATGTGTATAGTCACCGTTTATGTTGTTGAGAAAAGGTATTTGCAGTGAAGCAGTTATTGGTCTTGCAAAACTCAATCATACACTCTCCAGCATTGTTTCTATCACCAAGGCCATATTTTCCAACTACCAATCCTTTTTCTTTGTTTCTGACTTTCACATTCCAATCACCAGTATGTATCAGTGCATCCTGACTGAATGTTTGATCAATTTCAGACTGCAGAAGTTAGTAAAAATCTTCAATTTATTTATCTTTGGTTTTAGTGGTTGGTATGTAAATTTGAATAATAGTCGTATTAACTGGTCTTCCTTGGAGGTTTATGTATATCATCCTATCACTGACAGCATCGTACTTCAGGATAGATCTTGAAATTTTCTTTTTGACGGTGAACGCAACACCTTTTCTCTTTGTCTTTCCCGTGTAGTGGACTGTACGATTGTCCAATTCAATATGGCCAATACCACTCCATTTCAGCTCACTAATGCCAAGGATTTCAGCGTTCATTGGTTCCATTTCATTTTTTGACGATTTCCAATTTTTCTACATTCATACTTCGTACATTCCATGTTCTAATTATTAATGGATGTTTGCAGCTGTTTCTTCTCATTTTGAGTCATACCACATCAGCAAATGAAGGTCGTGAAAGTTTGACTCCATCCAAATCAGTAGGGTCAACTCTACTTTGAGGAGGCAGCTCTTCCCTAGATGTCTTTTGAGTGCCTTACAACCTGAAGGGCTCATGTTCTGGTACTATATCAGACTATGTTCCGTGCTATTCATAAGGTTTTCACTGGCTAATTCTTTTCAGACCTAGATCCCCAGGTCCTTTTTCCTCATCTGTCTTAGTCTGGAAGCTCAGCTGAAACCTGTCTGCCATGGGTGACTCTGCTGATATTTGAATACCAGTGGCATAGATTCCAGCATCACAGCAACATGCGAGTCCCCACAGTATGATAAACTGACAGACCAGTTATAGACAGGCCTATAAAACAAAGTAATGAATATTGGGAAACTGTTTCTTAGTTCAATCAAATATTTGAGATCAAACAGACAACTCCTGCCAAAATCATGAAGCGAAGGCAGGAAGAGACAGAAAAACTGGATAAACAAACACAGGAAACCCAGTGTGAAAAGGGGGAGAATGCTGTCACATCATAAGAATTGCAACCAATGTCACAAAAGAATATGTGCATAAATTTTTGAATGAGAAACCAAATTCAGCTACAAACTTTCACCTAAAGCACAATAAAATTAACAACAACAACAAAAACCTGCATAGTCCATGGTATGTACAATTAAACTCCTTCTAAATGTATTTTGGTTGATTTTATCCCATCAAATCCAAGTGTGGTATTAAATAATAAATTAAAAAATTTTGAACTAGCTGTCATCTTCTGTGTGTAATTATATTCAAACGATTTTAAATGTTTTAGCCCATTTTTTAATTATTCCAATGTCTTGGAAACAGCAAAAATAGCAAAATCACAGATATATGGTGCAAAATTAAATTATATACGGATTATTTCTTGGGAGTTAAAATGTGCGCCTCTCTTCTTATAAAAATACCAAAAATAAAAAGGAAGTTTGAATGTATTATGATCAACCATTTTTTTTAATATCATAAATACATTCTATTAGACTATTAAATCTTAGGAAAGAGGGAATTTATGCACTGAAATTTTAGACAGTAATCTATTTTCTAAAAATTTTCTATTACATAATTCTGTGACTAAAAATTATTTATACCTAAAATCTTGAAAGTTTTAATACAACATTTTCTAAAATCAAAATCAAATTGCATCTATTGCTTTAACATACTGTATCAGTTGTATCAGACAACATATAAAAAAAATCAGAATCTTCTCATTTCTTTTTTTTTTATGGTGCAGTAAGTCCTTTGAAAAATATATGATCATTATTTATGTTGACATTTTGACCACAAATGGTTGTATCAATGCAGGATGAAATGCTGCTTCTGATTTATCTATGTGGGTACAGCTGTACAATTCAGGTGCCAAAATGTTGCCCTACTTCACTGAGTTAATTTCTAGCTATAGAGTACAAGGAACAGCTTAAATATATTTCTATGGTTTCACCTTGGCCTTGTCTAAGAATACTTTCATGTGATATAAAAGTTTTGATTAAATCTTATAAAAGTGAATCTATATAAATAGATTTACTATTTAGTCATAGGAAAATTTAGTTACGATAAAAATAAAGATTATATAAAAAATGACAAAGTAACGCTCTTTTTAATTTAAAGCCTATCTGCAAGTACTCTTGCCAACACTAAAATATACAACAAAGAATTAAAAGACTGACATTTTAGTTTTAAAAATACATTATAGTATATTCTAAAACAGTAGAACATTTTAATTTTAATGATCTATAAAACTTCACATCTTGCTAATGATCCTGATTATTTATTAAAAGACACAATAACCTTGCATCTAGAAGCAAAGTCAAAAGTGTGAAAAAGAAAGAAAAAGAGAGAAAGGGAAAGAAAGAAGAAGGGAGGAAGAGAGGGAGGGAGGGAGGAATGGAGAAAGAGAGAGAGATGGAAGGAAGAGAAAGAATGAAAGGAAAAAATCAAGGACTGAAGTCTGGAGCAAGGGGCAAGCAGCATTAAGAGGTCAAGGAAAGCAGAGACTGAGAAGAGTAACAGGTGAGTTGGCATGTAAATGATAATGAGGTGTTCTGAAAGTCAAGAGAAGAGGTAGTGATGAGTTTTGTCAAATGTTATTGACTAATAAGATGACAAATCAGAATAACCATTGAATTTGGGAAGGTCATTGGTGACTTTGGCATTCACAACTGAGGTGAGGTAGTGGGGGTGAAACTTCAGATTGACATTAGTTTAAGGAGAAGGCTAGAGAAGAATTAGCAACAGTAAATATAAATGACCCTTTGAGGAGTTTCCTTGTCTATAGAAACAAAGAACTGGGAGGTAATGTAGGCATCAAGATAAATTTGTTTGTTTTCTCTCTCTAGGATAAGAGCAATAGCAAACAATGCTTTTATGTTAATGAGAATGTAGAGAATAAAGAATTAATGAGATAGGAGGTAGAAATCTACATTAGTATTTTGGGTAGGAAAGAGGAATTTCAATCTAGTTAAGAAAACAAAGAATTGGTTTTAGAAGGAGTATAAATATTCCACTATGGAAATATAGAAGAGAGAATTATATGTGAGCGCAGTGACTGGTAGGTTGGTAAATTTGATGGTGGGGATTGGGGAAGTTCTCTTCTCTTGGCTTTAATTTTCTCAGTAAAACACAAAGTGAAGGAATCACCTGAGAGTAAGAATGGAGGAGGATATAGGACAGAGTTGTGGAGCAAAGAAAAAGCATGATATCATTGGCTAAAAGATTAGGAAAATAAATGGAGAAGTGATTGCATTATTATGGTCCATTAGATCTCCTTGGTCTTGACTTTAAGTATTTTCTTTTAGTCATGGTCAGTTGCATGGTACGGGAGTGGAGAAGATAGACACCTGGATTAGTCATTACCACAGCAGTCAAAGAGGCAGGATCAATGAATTCAGATTATTATTAGAATTAAAGAATACTGAGAATCAGTGTACTGGAAGGAATGAACTGGAAAATATAGGGTATGGCAAGAGTAAAATCTATGCAGAGGTTGGCATTATTGATAATTACAGGTATATGGCAGAGATAGGGTGAAGGTCAGGTAATTGCAGATGAAGATGTCAAAGAAAAAGAAGCCAA
This sequence comes from Loxodonta africana, assembly GCF_030014295.1. Taxonomy (NCBI): domain Eukaryota; kingdom Metazoa; phylum Chordata; class Mammalia; order Proboscidea; family Elephantidae; genus Loxodonta; species Loxodonta africana. The sequence goes on from NC_087342.1 coordinate 166,382,223, forward strand.
CTATTTAAGTGGATTATCTGACTATTAGATCTTGAGCCCTGCTAAAGGGAATTTTCTTATCCTGACTTCAAAGAATTAATGTACTAGAGTAACGAAAAAGCTCAGTCCCACCTCAAAATGCGGTTTAGATTGATTTACAGCCCTCCCTCCCAAAAAAAAGAAACACACACAAAACAGACTGAAAGAGAAAAGGCATCCCTTTTATGGGTATTAATAATTGATTCCATCTCCCTGGTGCCTTTACTCAAGTGCCAAAACTTAATCAAAAAAGAAAAAAATTATTGAACATGAAAGAGGCAAGAAAATGGGATACATTGTCAAGAGGTTAAGATAGTCAAAAATCAGACTGAAAGAAGGTACATGTAGAATTGTCAAATAGAGTTGTTTTTTTTTTTAAGTATGATAAATATTTTGTTTTTAAAATAGTGGAAATCATTTACAAAATTCGTGAACAAATGGAGAATTTCAGGGGCAAAGAGAAATATTAAAAAGGACCCCAAAACAAGATAACAAAAATAAAGATGTTTTGGTAGGCATATCAAGAAGACTGTAAAGAGGAAAGAAAATACCTGTGAAATTGAAAAAAGGTCAATAGAATTTATCTAAACTCACATACAAAGGAAAAAACAGTAAAAGAACAAAACAAAAACAAAAAGCATGAGACACATGAATCCAGATCAAATGGTCAAATGCATGTAACTGAAGAAATAAGCAAGAAAGTGTAATAAAGAATACTGGGGAAAAGAGGAAGACCCTCAACAAGATGGACTGACACAGTAGCTACAACAATGGGCTCAAGCATAACGATTCTAAAGATTGTGCAGGACCAGGCAGAATTTCGTTTTGTAGTACATAAGGTCACTATGAGTCAGAACCCACTTGACGGCACCTAACAATAACAACAAAAGAATAGTGCAGAATAATCATTTTAAAAGATAATTTTTCCAGAATAGCTAAGCTCCTTTCATGCTAACCCTCCTACATATAACAAATTCTAGATGAAAATATAATCACTCAATAAATAAATATTTAAAAATGTTATTTTAACAATAAAGTTTATAAAACAACCTGATAAACAGAATTTCTTAATGATAATCCAGTCAAATTTGCCAATTTTCCCTTTAAGATTGCTGCTTTTTGTGTATTGTTTAAAAAGTCTTTCTCATATCCACAGAATATAAATATTTTCTTGTATCTCAATGCCTTATTGTTCTGTAATATATATTTATTAATTTGGGGCATGGTGAAAGAGGAATCTATTTTATGTTTATATTTAATGCTTACTCATCTCAATTACATTTATTGAAATGTGTATCCTTTGCCCATTGATCCATAGTATCATTCTATCCTAAGTAAATAAATAAAGTGACTAAGTCTCACATACTTTAGACATGTAATCAGGAGGGATCAGTCCCTGGAGTGGGATGTCATGCTTGGTAAAGTAGAGGCCATCAAAAAAGAGGAAGATCCTCAACAAGATGGATCTGCCACAGTGGGCTCAAGCATAACAATTTTGAGGATGGTGCAGAACTTGGCAGCGTTTTGTTCTGTTGTACCTAGGATCGCTACGAGTTGGAATCAACTGGATGGCACCTAACAACCACAACATATATTCATACATCACATTTCAGTTTCTCCATTTGGCTCCACTGATCTCTTTGTATATCTTTGAACTGAAAGTACCCTAACTAAAATGTTTGATTTAAATATGTTTACCTTTGCATTTCTAAATGAATTATATAAGCGTTTTGTTGTTAAGTGCCATCCAGTCAGTTCCAACTCACAGTGGCCCTATGTACAACAGAAGAAACACTGCCCAGTCCTACTCCATCCTAACAATACTTGTTATGCTTGAGCCCATCGTTACAGGCACTCTGTCGATTGATTACATTGACAGTCTTCCTCTTTTTCAATTACCATCTACTGGGAAACCCTGGTGGTGCAGTGGTTAAATGCTATGGCTGCTACCCAAAAGGTCAGCGGTTTGAACCCACCAGGCACTCTTTGGAAACTTTGTGGAGCAGTTTTACTCTGTCCTTGCTGTTGTTGTTAGGTGCCGTCGAGTCGGTTCCGACTCATAGCGACCCTATGCACAACAGAACGAAACATTGCCTGGTCCTGAGCCATCCTTACAATCGTTGTTATGCTTGAGCTCATTGTTGCAGCCAAGGTGTCAATCCACCTCGTTGAGGGTCTTCCTCTTTTCCGCTGACCCTGTACTCTGCCAAGCATGATGTCCTTCTCCAGGGACTGATCCCTCCTGACAAAATGTCCAAAGTATGTAAGATGCAGTCTCGCCATCCTTGCCTCTAAGGAGCATTCTGGTTGCACTTCTTCCAAGACAGATTTGTTTGTTCTTTTGGCAGTCCATGGTATATACAATATTCTTTGCCAACACCACAATTCAAAGGTGTCAACTCTTCTTCGGTCTTCCTTATTCATTGTCCAGCTTTCATATGCATATGATGTGATTGAAAATACCATGGCTTGGGTCAGGCAGACCTTAGTCTTTAGGGTGACATCTTTGCTCTTCAACACTTGGAAGGAGTCCTTTGCAGCAGATTTGCCCAATGCAATACGTCTTTTGATTTCTTGACTGCTGCTTCCATGGCTGTTTGTGGATCTAGGTGAAATGAAATCCTTGACAACTTCAATCTTTTCTCCGTTTATCATGATGTTGCTCATTGGTCCAGTTGTGAGGATTTTTGTTTTCTTTATGTTGAGGTGGAATCCATACTGAAGGCTGTGGTCTTTGATCTACATTAGTAAGTGCTTCAAGTCCTCTTCACTTTCAGCAAGCAAGGTTGTGTCATCTGCATAACACAGGTTGTTAATGAGTCTTCCTCCAATCCTGATGCCCCATTCTTCTTCATATAGTCCAGCTTCTCATATTGTTTGTTCAGCATACAGATTAAATAGGTATGGTGAAAGAATACAACCCGGACACATACCTTTCCTGACTTTAAACCAATCAGTATCCCCTTTTCTGTCCAAACAACTGCCTCTTGATTTATGTAAAGGTTCCTCATGAGCACAATTAAGTGTTCTGGAATTCCCATTCTTCGCAGTGTTATCCATAATTTGTTATGATCCACACAGTCAAATGCCTTTGCATAGTCAAAAAAACACAGGTAAACATCCTTCTGGTAGTCTCTGCTTTCAGCCAGGATCCATTTGACATCAGCAATGATATCCATGGTTCCATCTTCTCTTCTGAAACCGGCCTGAATTTCTGGCAGTTCCCTGTCGATATACTGCTGCAGCCGTTTTTGAATGATCTTCAGCAGAATTTTGCTTGCATGTGATATTAATGATATTGTTCTATAATTTCCACATTCAGTTGGATCACCTTTCTTGGGAAGAGGCATAAATATGGATCTCTTCCAGTCAGTTGGCCAGGAAGCTGTCTTCCATATTTCTTGGCATAGACGAGTGAGCATCTCCAGCACTGCATCTTTGTTGAAACATCTCAATTGATATTCCACCAATTCCTGGAGCCTTGTTTTTCACCAACGTCTTCAGAGCAGCTTGGACTTCTTCCTTCAGTACCATTGGTTCCTCGTCATATGCCACCTCTTGAAATGGTTGAATATTGACTAATTCTTTTTGGTATAATGACTCTGTGTATTCCTTCCATCTTCTTTTGATGCCTCCTGCTTCATTTAATATTTTCCCCCATGGAATCCTTCACTATTGCAACTCAAGGCTTGAATTTTTTCTTAATTTCTTTCAGCTTGAGAAACACAGAGCATGTTCTTCCCTTTTGGTTTTCCATCTCCAGCTCTTTGCACATGTCATTACAATACTTTACTTTGTCTTCTCGAGAGGCCCTTTGAAATCTTCTGTTCAGTTCTTTTACTTCATCAATTTTTCCTTTTGCTTTGCTCAGGAGCAAGTTTCAGAGTCTCCTCTGACATCCATCTTGGTCTTTTCTTTCTTTCCCATCTTTTCAATGACCTCTTGCTTTCTTCATGGATGATGTCCTTGATGTCACTCCACAACTCGTCTGGTCTTCGGTCACCAGTGTTCAATGTGTCAAATCTGCTCTTGAGATGGTCTCTAAATTCAGGTGCGATATACTCAAGGTCATATTTTGGCTCTCGTGGACTTGCTCTGATTTTCTTCAGTTTCAGCTTGAACTTGCATATGAGCAACTGATGGTCTGTTCCACAGTTGGCCCCTGGCCTTGTTCTGACTGATGATATTGAGCTTTTCCATCGTCTCTTTCCAAAGATGTAGTCAATTTGATTTCTGTGTGTTTCATCTGGTGATGTCCATGTGTATAGTTGTCGTTTATGTTGGTGAAAGAAGGTATTTGCAATGAAGAAGTCATTGGTCTTGCAAAATTCTATCACTCAATCTCTGGCGTTTCTATCACCGAGGCCATACTTTCCAACTACTGATCCTTCTTCCTTGTTTCCAACTTTTGCATTCCAATCGCCAGTAATTATCAATGCATCTTGATTGCACGTTTGATCAATTTCAGACTGTAGCTGATAAAAAACTTCTATTTCTTCATCTTTGGCCCTAATGGTTGGTGTGTAAATTTGAATAATAGTAATATTAACTGGTCTTCCTTGTAGGCATATGGATATTATCCTATCACTGACAGCGTTGTACTTCAGGATAGATCTTGAAATGTTCTTTTTGACAATGAATGCAACACCATTTCTCTTCGAGTTGTCATTCCCAGCATAGTAGACTATAGGATTGTCTGATTCAAAATGGCCAATACCAGTCCATTTCAGCTCACTAATGCCTAGGATATCGATGTTTATGCATTCCATTTCTTTTTTGATGATTTCCAATTTTCCTAGATTCATATTTCATACATTCCAGGTTCTAATTATTAATGGATGTTTGTAGCCGTTTCTTCTCATTTTGAGTTGTGAAACGACTACTCTGTCCTATAAGGTCGCTATTTGTTGGAATCGACTCAGTGGGAATGGGTTTTGTTTTGTTTTTTTGGTCTACTTTGCTAAGCATGATGTCCTTCCCTAGAGACTGGTCCCTCCTTATAACATGTCAAAAGTATGTGAGAAGAAGTATTGCCATCCTTGCTTCTAAGAAGCATTCTGGCTACACTGCTTCCAAAATAAATTTGTTCCTTCTTCTGGCAGTCCATGGTATATTCAATATTCTTTGCCAACACCATTATTCAAAGGTATTGGATCTTCTTTGGTCTTCCTTATTCATTGTCCAGCTTTCACAAGTATATGAGGCAATTGAAAACACCATGGCTTGAGTCAGGCACACCTTAATCCTTAAAGCAACATCTTTGCTTTTTCACAATGTATAGAGATCTTTTGCAGCGGATTTGCTAATGCAATGCTTTCTTTAATTTCCTGACTGCTGCTTCTGTGGGCTTCATCTGTGGATCCAAGAAAAGTGAAATCCTTGACAACTTCAATATTTTCTCTGTTTATTATTAAGCTGCTTAATGGTCCAGTTGTGAGGATTTTTGTTGTCTTTTTATGCTGAGGTGTAATCAATACTTAAGACTGTAGTCTTTGATCTTCATCAGTAAGTGCTTCATGTCCTCTTCACTTTCAGCAAGCAAGGTTGTGTCGTCTGCATAACGCAGTTGGTTAATGAGTCTTCCTCCAATCCTGATGCCCCATTCTTCTTCCTATAGTCCAGCTTCTCGGATTATTTGCTCAGCATACAGCATCCTTTGGTGAAAGGATACAACCCTGATACACATCTTTTTGACTTTAACCCACACAGTATCCCTTGTTCTGTTCAAAGGACTGCCTCTTGGTCTAAGCATAAGTTCCTCACGAGCACAATTTAAAGTTCTGGAATTCCCGTTCTTTGCAATATTATCCACAATTTATTATATAGTGCTTTTGCCTATTCAGTAAAAAACAGGTAATTTCTGGCAGTTCCCTGTTAATGTACTGCTGCAGCTGCTTTTGAATTACTGTCAGCAAAATTTTACTTGTGTGTGGTATTAATGATATTGTTCGATAATTCCTGCATTCTGTTATATCACCTTTCTTTGGAATGGGCACAAATATGGATCTCTTCCAGTCAGTTGTCCAGGTAGGTGTCTTCCAAATTTCTCGGCATAGAGGAATGAGGGCTTCCAGCACTGCATCAGTTTGTTGAAACATCTGAAGTGGTTTCTGTCAACTCCTGGAGCCTTGTTTTTTGCCAATGCCTTCAGTGCAGCTTGGACCTCTTCCTTCAGTACCAATGGTTCTGGATCATATGCTACCTCCTGAAATGATTGAACATCAACCAATTCTTTTTGGTACAGTGACTGTGCATTCCTTCTGTCTTCTTTTGATGCTTCTTGGGTCATTTAATATTTCCCCATATAATGCTCCAATATTACAATTTGAGGCTTGAATTTTTTTTTTCAGTTCTTTCAGCTTGAGACATACTGAGCGTGTTATTCCCTTCTGGCTTTCTATCTCCAGGTCTTTGAACATTTCCTTACAATACTTTGTCTTTTGGAGCTTCCCTTTGAAATCTTCTTTTCAGCTCTTGACTTCATCATTTCTTCCTTCTGCTTTAGCTGCTCTACATTCAAGAGCAAGTCTCAAAGTCTTTTCTGACATCCATTTTAGTCTTTTCTTTCCTTCCTGTCACCAGGTATCTGTCAATTTGTTGTACTGTGGTGGCTTGTGTGTTGCTGTGATACTGGAAGGTTTGCCACCATTATTTCAAATGTCAGCAGGATCACCCAGGGTAGACAGATTTCAGAAGAGCTTCCAGACTAAGGCAGACTAGGAAGAAGGTCCTGGCAGTCTACTTCTGAAAAAGTTGAACAGTGAAAACTTTATATAAGCATACTGCTATTTTTTTGCCAAAATATCTGACGGGATTTTGATTTGCATTTTATCATATGTATAGATCTTTATGTCTACAACAGTGAGTTGTCAATAAGGGAAAAAAAAAAAACAGACTGGTATTGCTGGTCTGGAAGGATTGAAGGTTGTATATAAATGGGTGAGATTTTTAAATTTGAAACCACAGAAAATGAAAAAATATTAGTGACAAAACATCCTGAATATGGATGTGAAAATGAGTGGATAGAGTGAAATTCAGGTAAAGGTAATCAGAATTGAGAACTACTAAGAGAAAGAAAAAGAAAGAGAGAGAGACAGAGAGAATTTGAAACACTAAGTGTATCATACCTAAGAATGCTTTTTTCACCAAGGAAGATGAAAGACCTGGCTGGAAGCACTTAAGCCAATTTTGAAAACCTCAGCAAATGATAGCATACGATTAAGAAATTTATAGTTTGTTGTCAAAAGGAGTGTCAGAAAGTGGGTGAAATCGGTCTGTAAGCAAAAGGATATTTTAGGGAAGAGGAAATATAACATTTGAATATAAAGCTAGTAAGTCTCAGCTGTATGTGAAGTGTGGGAAAAAAGGTAACATTTCCTTTGATTCTTGATTCCTTGTTCAGTAAGGCAAAGAAATGAAGGGAACATTTCTTTGAAATATGTGAAGGGGTAGAAAGTGTATTTACTATGGCATAAAGGGTACTGCTTCAAAGTATTGAAAAGCAAAGATGCCACCTAAGGTGCATTTCACCCAAGCCATGATGTTTTCAGTCACCTCATATGCATGTGAAAGCTGGACGATGAATAAGGCAGACCAAAGAAGAATTGACACCTTTGAATTGTGGTGTTGGTGACAAATTATGAATATGCAATGCACTGTCAAAGGAACGAACAAATCTGTCTTGGAAGAAGTACAACCAGAATGTTCCTTAGAAGCAAGGGTGACGAGACTACCTCTTACATATTTTGGACATGTTATCAGGAGGGATCAGTCTCTGGAGAAGGACATCATGCTTGCTAAAGGAGATAAAAAAAAAAAAAAAGGAGATAGTCAGTGAAAAAAGGAAGACCCTCAAGAACTGGATTGACACAGTGGCTGCAACAATGGGCTCAAGCATAATAACGATTGTGAGAGTGGTGCAGGACAGGGTAATGTTTTGTTCTGTTGTGTACAGGATCACTGTAAGTCAGAACCGACTCAGTGGCACCTAACAAAAACAAAGGGCACCCTGAAATGTTTGTTAGATGAGGGAGTAGTGTGAGATAGAGTCAGATGAGAGGATGCATTGAGAAATGAGTATGAAAGACTAGAGATGACAATTTGAGTTTGAATAAGGGTACCAGGAAGGAAATACATCTAGCTTTGAGGTCACATGAACTATCTGGTGCATATGGAAGGCCTCATCCAATCAAAGGTTTTTTTCTGTGGCTGGGATTGTCTGTAGTTCTGAGAAAGCCCTATTGCCAGTGAACAGATCAGAAACTAAATTATTTGCCTCCAAGGAGTGGAGTAATCATAAATGAAAGGAAAACCTGAAATCATTATGCTAAATTTAATTTATAAGCTCTGCAATGTTAAATTTATTTTTATACGTATTTCTAAAGATGAAATACTAAATGTCAATTTGATTACATTTCTTAGGGATATGTTGAAGTGTTCGTAAATATTAATACAAAAATCAAGTGTCTAAAACAAGGCTTCACAAAAGATAGAACAAAGAATATTCAAACTATTTTACTCATCATAATTGAAAATGTAAAAAAGTGTTTTAAAAGAGTGCTAGTTTGTCAACAACTCTTAGTGCAATGAACAATTCTGACTGCTTACAAACTTGAAGGTGTTGAAGCTCAAACTAAAAATAGAACTAGATTATTATTGTACAAATTAAAAAATAAAAAGACAAGAAAATGGAGGTCGATCTAGAAAAGTAGATTACATGTGACATTTGAACTCAGAAGCTTGCCTCGAACACTAGAATTTTAAAAAGGTAAGCTAGGGAGTTAAAAACAAAAAAATATTAAAGGAACAATAAGAGATAAATGTGAAAAGGAAAAAATTTAGAGAAATTAAAGAAATGGTGGCGGGAATAGGCATTATAAAGGACAGATTTCATATAAAGAGAAAAACTGCAGGTACAAAAGCATTTCTTATTTTATCAAAAGGTTCTGTTTTAAGTGTAAGAAGTGATTAAACTGAATCTGGAAAAGAGGATTATACTAGAGAGGCGATAATTAGAAATAGGCTGTTCGTATTTTTTCCACTATGAATTCAGATACTAGCATTATCCTTGTTTGCACATTTATGAATTTCTAGTCATTTAACCTAGGTTTTGCCAAATTAATTCTTTTTTTAAATTATTTAATAAAAAAACTTATGGTTCACCTGTGGCTTTAAAATAAGTATACACACATATATGCTACATAACACACGCATGTATAAAGAGTTCCATAATTTTATTGCTCAATTTCAGGCCATCCTATTAAAGGACTAGACAAGCAAATATGATTTAAAGAGGCTTTTTTTTTTTTTAATTTATTTTTAATTTAGAAGTATAATTCACTAAATTGAAGAGCTCATACAAAGAGTACTTGTGTCATAGGGTCATTTTATTTAGAGAAGTTTAACTATCCACTTGAAGAAGTAAAAGAATATGAAAAAGGGAGAAAAAGTAAGAAAATGACTTAAGCAGTGTATGAGATACCAGTTGTCATTTAATTTAATACAGATCTTTTCAAGACAGAGTTTGAGGTAGGAGACATGGAACTGCCACTCTCCCAGTTGGCCTCAATTGATTTGTCCCTCCAGTACCACTCTACTTAGACCCTGGAGTTAAAATATGTTTAGTGTTAATATAAGAGATTCCTAAATGCTAGACAACTACATCTGATGCTCAATCACACATACAAGGAGAAAAGATAATATTGATCATATGCTGACTTAGTACTTCACACCCACTTCAAATGTGGCTCCATAGTCCCTATCAGAAATAAATCAAAGGTTAACTTCATGCTGCTTTCTGTTTTCATAAAAATATTAAATGCTTATGAATGAAATATAATTCAAACATTATCAGCTCATTAAAAAGTAAGCAGCATAGTAACATGCAGTGTCATAAACATATATTCCAAAAATTCTATGGGTCCATTCAAGTATTGAAGTTGTAAAGGATTTCATTTTACGTGGATCTACAGTCAACACCCATGGAAGCAGCAGTCAAATCAAACAATACATGCATTGGGCAAATCTGCTGCAAAAGACCTCTTTAAGTGTTAAAAAACAAAGATATCATTTTAAGAACTCAGGTGCAACTGACCCATGCCATGGTATTTTCAATTTCCTCATAAGCATGTGAAAACTGAACAATGAATAAGGAAGACCTAAGAAGAATTGAAGCCTTTGAATTATGCTGTTGGTGAAGAATAATGAATATACCATGGTCTGCCAGAAGAGGGAACAAATGTGTCTTGAAAAAGTACAGAGAGGATGTTCTTTAGAAGCAAGGATGGCAAGACGTCATCTCAAATACTTTGGTTATGTTATCAGGAGGGACCAGTCCCTGGAGAAGGACATAATGCTTGGTAACCTAGACGATCAGGAAAACAGAGGAAGACCCTCAGTAAGATGGACTGACACAGTGGCTGCAATAATGAGCTCAAGCATAACAAATGTGACGATGGCATAGGACCTGGCAGTGTTTCGTTTGTACATGGGGTAGCTATGATTTGGAACCCACTCAAGGCACCTAACAGCAACAACAATCCAGTAGCCTCAAGGGCCACCACTAGGAAAAGGGTAAGCAGAGATGTACCTCTCATTTGTTTTTGCTTGCCTATATTTTTTTAATATCAACCAGAGTATTTGTTCCTTGATTTTTTCATGTATTTATCAATTTATGATTTTGTTTGTTGAAAGGATACTTGTGCATGACAACAACAAAGGAGTGGAAAAGTAGAAAGATTACTGAATATTTAAATGAGTAGTTTTTTTTTTTTTTTCCTAGAGCCCTGGTGGCACAGTGGTTAAGGGCTTGGCTGCTAATCAAAAGGTCAGCAGTTTAATCCACCAGCTGTTTCTTAGAAACTCTATGGAGAAGTTCTACTCTGTCCTATAGGGTCACTGTGAGTCGGAATCGACTCGATTCGATGGCAATGTCTTTTTTTTTTTTTTTTTAGTGTTTTTCTGGAAGGAGGCCTGGTGGTATACTGGTTAAGTACTGGTCTGTTCACTGAAAGGTCAGCGGTTGGAACTCATCAGCTGTTGCGCAGGAGAAAGATGTGGCACTCTGCTTCTGTAAGGATTACAGCCTTGGAAAACCTGTGAGGCAGTTCTACTCTAACAGCTTCGCTATGAGTCGGAATCGACTCAAAGACAGTGGGTTGGGTTTTTTGGTTTATATATCATTTCAAGGGGTTTAAAAAAATTATTTATTTATTTAATCTTCCATCCATTCATGCCTTCATTTATTTTTGTTATCCAAGGACTATATTTCCTCTACTTATTTTTCACATGTTTAATACCTGCTTTTTTTTTTTTCTCATCTACAGGTGTACTGAAAAATTTCTTCCTGCCTGAATGCCTGTCCCCACATTTTCAAACCACTGTAACAAGTACTTGTCCTCACCTGCAAGGTCTACTCTGCCTTTATTTCTGGAATTCAGTCAGTTTGGTTTAAAAAAATTCAAAGAACTTTAGATTCAAATTTTTGTTTTCCCGTAACTTTTGCCCATTTCCTGTTTTTTTTTTTTTTTTTTTTGTATTCTCTTACAGATTCATGGAGCCCTTTCTTTTATCCCTGTAACACATTGCCAACACGGTATAACCTTAGTAGTTTTTCCCTTACCACATTGCCTAATCCTTGAGTTTGGCATACTGTTAAGTATTCTACCCTTTGTTGGATAAAATACTGATTGTGAATTTCATTGCTTTTAGTTGATTTTCAAAACTGACTAACTCCTTGTACCATATGCCTGCAGTTATCTGGTTGGTCTCCATAATACTGATCACATACCTTCCTAGACCCCTCCTATATGCTACTGCTAGAGTATCCAGATTCTCTTTTGTTAGACTATCCTGGCCAGGTGTCTTGTGGCAAAATATATTCGTGTAGTTCCATTGTTTCAATAGTCTCAATGACACATATCACTTGTCCGAGACCCTGCTCTTTAATTTTTCCCTGATGTGATAGCATCCTAGAATTTCATGTGCATGCCTATTGCTTATTCCAGTGACTAACTTTACAGCTACTGTCACTGACTGCCTATTTATGTCCTTACCAACTGGGGACCTTAATGCTTTCTGCTTTCAAGTACATGGAGCAACTGTGAGTCCAAGAACAGAAGAGAATGCCATGCTCAATCTGTCAGCAATCTGGATAGCTCTACTTTGAAAATATATACAGAGTGCAACCACTTCTCCCACTTTAACTGCTCACACCCAGGTCTAATCTACCATTTCTGTTTTTTCCTGGATTAATGCAACAGCTGAAGGAGTTCTTGGGTATGCAAACAGTTACACACTAAGCTACTAATCAAAAGGTGGCTGCTCAAATCCACCCAAAAGTGTCATGGAAGAAAGATAATAATCACTTTATCGATCTCCCTGTTTCTACTCTTGTTTTACCTGGTTTGTTCACAGTACAACATCCAGAGAGTTTCCATTAATAATGTGAGTCAAATTCTGTCTCTCATCTGTGCAAAAGTTTTCAATGTCTTCCCACTTCAGTCAAAGTAAAAGTCCAAGCTCCCTAAACAATTTATAACCTAGCTCCCCTTTTACCTCACCAACTTCATCTTCCCACACTCAACAACTTGCCTTCAACCACACTGGCCTTCTCACTCTTTGCCATTTCTGCTAGTCATTTTTTTCTAATAATTTTCTTGAGGTATGATTGGAGGAATGTTAGCATTATATTTTTAGACTACCTTTTAAAGGTGCTTCATTATAAAAAAAAAAAACTTACATGGCTAAGTTGACTCAATTTTCCTACACCTGATTCATCCACTTCTAGTACAACATGAGCCAAGCAGAAATTACCACAATTTAAGGCCACATCATATGAGCTTTTTACCTTCAATTTCACCCTGTCAGTTAGCAAGTATTTGGAGAATTAAAATTAATTTTAAAGCATGCATCAGCAAAGTGTAATTAAGGTAGTAAATCTGTTGCTGGGGAAGAAAAATCACAAAATCTGTTTCACAGACAAATTATTTTTGTATTGCCTGCTGTCAGTCTAATTCCAATCACGCATTTCAACTGAAGATGAGGATAAACTTACGTTTAATTACATAAATTTTCCATTTTACTCTTCCCATATGAATAAAATCAGTATTGGATTACTGTAACTATTTAGTAACCAATTTTGTTAACATTCACAGCTAAAGCATTAATTTTCCATTATTTGCGTTACTCAGTTAAGAAGTAAATTAAAGTACAAAACGTACTAGTTTTGTGAGAAATCTTTTCTAATTTTTCGGAGAATATGGTGATCTTTACTATTATAAATGAAGACAATTACTTTTGGAAAAATCAAAATCCATTGCCTGTTTTCTATAGGGGTTCTCAATGTCACTTATAAAATAACAGGAAAATTATCTCATCAGAGAGTTATTATACAGTAATAATTTTGTTCAAAAAGAAAATTTGTCATACATTATGTGAATTTCCTTCAATAATGTTTTTAAAATTTCATATTAAGGAGTAAGGGCATTGCTTTATGAAACATTTTTCTTTTTAAAAACTTTGTCCTCTTGCTTCAGGGAGGTAATGATGAGTTTCAATGGGCAAAGTGAAATTTTTATAGATGCAGTGCTATCAAATGGCTAAGAAAATCTATTATATCCAGAAATGAAGCTTTATTCTCTGAATTCCTGTGGTGGTTTTTTACCTCTTACAACATATCATATACTACCTTGAAAAATACTTCTGTAACTGTTTTATTTCACAAAATAATCTATCTACATTACACCTCATTATTCAATAAGAAAGCACACCCATCCCATTGAGTTAATTCCTACTTACGAAGACCCCATGTGTTACAGAGTAGAATTGCTCCACAGGGTTTCCTTGGCTGTAGTCTTCACAGAAGAAGATCTCTAGGCCCTTCTTCCATGGTGCTGCTCACTGGGTTCAAACCCTCCACCTTTATATTAGTAGTCAAGTGGAAAGTATTTGTATCACTCAGGGACCTTATTATTCAATAGTGACATGGTATTCCATATTCCACTATATAAGTATTTATTAACTTTTGTAATCATTTCTCAACTGATGGAAAATTAGGCTGTTTTCTATATTTTTGTTAAATAAATAATTCTGTACTGAACACATTTATATTTAATCTTGCACACTATTTTGTAGTTCTAGTCTTAGAATCAGCATTCAGAATTAAGGATTACTAAGATTTTATCTTTTGATACTTATCACAAAATTTTTCCCCAAAATGATGTAATTATGGAAGTATAGTTCTCCAACACTATTTTCAGGTTTTATATCTTTATATATTATTCTTAGTTTGAATATAGTCTCATATTTTTCTTTGACAATTTGTTCATCTCTTGTTAATTAACCCTTAAGAATTACTCATCAATCGATAGGGGTCATTGATGGTTCAATGGTAGAATTCTTGCCTTCCATGTGGGAGACTAGGGTTTGATTCCTGGCCAATACACCTTATGTAGAGCCACCTCCTATCTGTCATTGGAGGCTTGCATGGTGTTAGGATGCTGAACAAGTTTCAGTGGAGCTTCCAGACTAAGAAGGACTAGGAAGAGAGTCTGGTGATCTACTTCTGAAAAAGAGTCCATGAAAACCCTATGAATCATAATGGTCCAATCCACAAATGATCATGGGGATGGCACAGGGCTGGGGAGCTTTTAGTTCAGCTGTGTTTGGGGATACATGGTGTTGGGGGCCAGCCTCAACAGCACTTAACAACATCAATCTTTAAAATATTGTTACATATATTAACCCTTCTTCTGTTATATATGTTGGAAACATTTAATTCTGGTCAGCCACTCATTTTTGTTTATATTATCTTGCATCTTAAATTTATTTATTTATAAATGCTGTATTAGTTATCTGACTCTGTGTAATACAATACCTCAAAATTAGTGGCTTAAAATTATAAACATTAATTATTTCTCAGTTTCTCTGGGACAGGAATTTGGGCACAGCGTAGTTAGGTCCCTAACTCGGGATCTTTTATAAGGCTGAAATCAAGGTGAGTGGTGGACCTACAGTTTTATCTTTCATTTCAACCAAGAGTAGATTCACTTCTAATCTCACTTGCAACATTGTTGGCAAGATTCAGTTCTTGCTGGCTATTAGAGTCTGTTTTTTACAGGCTGTTGGCCGGAGGTCTCCTGCAGTTCAATAACGTGTGGCACTGTCCATAAGGCAGCTCACTTTATGGTAGCTGGCCTCAATCACCCAATCACAGTGAGCAAGGAAGAAACCAAGACATGGTGAGTAGAACAGAAGCCTAAGTCTTTTAATAACTGAATCTCATAAGTGACATCCCATCATTTTTGCCCTATTATATTGCAAGGAAGCAAGTCACTAGGTCCAGCCCAAACTAACAGAGATGGGATTGCACAATGTAATAAATATCAGGAGTTAGAGATCTTTAAGAATCAGCAAATGCTGAATATCACAAATGTTTAAACTTTTATTTAGACAAAATTTCCTGAATTTCCCTTTATTGCCCATGGCTCTGACAGAAACTTTTTTTAGTATCTTGTTCACAATTACTTTTCCATTGTTAGAATACTGTTTGGTATGTAACAAATATTTGTTTAATATTTGTGGAATGGTAAATGAGTAAGAGCATATAGTCTGAATATGTTTTAAAAAATACATTCACTTTGGTGCCTTACATGATAGAATCTTAAGATGGGCATAACACCCTCATCCTCCCTGTGTTCATGCAAACTTGCTATGTGATTTATCCATGTGATTCTGTATCTCCATATCATGAATCTAGGTGGTCTTCTGTCTTGCTTTTGCAAGTAGAATGTGGCAGCAGTGACAGCGTGCCAGTTCTAAGACAGAGCCTTATTATACGGCTCTGTATGATTCTACTCTCTTTTTTGGAACCATATTGCTACCATCTCATCAAGTCTGAGCCAACAGAAAATGATAACTTATATAGAGAAACCACAAACTGTCCCATTTAAGACATTCCACAACCACCCAGAGCAGCAACCCCCAATGACCAACAAGTAACAAAAAACACATGACTGTGCCCAACCAACACCATAAAAGCCACCCAGATGAGCATCACTTAAATTGTTAAACAATAGAATTCTGAGAAAAATAGATGTTTATTGTTTTGAGATTGTTAAACAATAAAATCTAAGTAATACAGCTGCTATGAATTTTTTTTAACTCCTGTCCCAGAGAAACTGAGAGATAATTAATGTGTATTCTTTTAAACCATTAAGCATTGAGAGAATTTATTGCACAGAATCGGATAACTAATACACGAATACGTGAGAGAAATAAACTTCTAGCTTAGCACTGAAGGAAATGACCTTTGCCAAGCAACCAAAACAAATTGCTCTCTGTGCAATACCTTGAGGAAAACAGGTGACAGTAATGTAAAGCATATGTTAGGTCAAGATATGGAAAATAAGTCTAGCAAGTTTACATAGAAACTCAGAACAGCTGAAGAGATTTGCAATGTCTCCCTGTTACCTTGCCCACACTCTGCTACTCAAAGGCATGAAATGTAGTACTTTTTGTCTACTTCATAAAGCTAGCTGATATTTCCCTTTCTTGAGTTTAAACTTTAGGTGTCCATAGAAGAAACTGTGAATAAAAAAAAAAAAAAAAGATAAACTTTGTCCCATATCTTCATTTCATGACCCATGAAAAAGTATCTAAAAGAACACTAGATCTTTCAGAGAGAGTTGTTGCTTAGCAGCACACACTGGAGTGCCACTTTAGAAAAGAAAGATATATTTATGTGTGGAGCCAGATTTCCCAGAGAAGCAGTTTCCACCATGCTCTGCAAAGTATTTATCTGGCTGTCAATAAATGACAGTGCTGATGGTGATCTGTTGGACTTACAAGAGTACCTAGAGGAACTATCATGCCTGGCTGATAAACTGAGAAAAAAACAGTGAGAAATAGAATTGGGATCATGAAAGCTCCACTTGATAAATTACAGTCAATGGTAAAAAAAAAAAAGAAAAAAAGAAATTACTATTGTGGGTTGATTAATTGAAGTCAAATAATACTGAAATTTCTAAATTTTTGCCACCCTGCTAAATAGATGTGCGCAGTTTTTTTCTCAAGATATTTATCCTTATTTAAGAACAGTAGGAGAAAAAAATCTACGAAAGGGAAACTCACCTATACCCAGATGAACATAAAATGACCTAACCACCACATATTAAGATGCCACATAATAAGATGCTTCAGCAATGGTGATGGTGAATGGAAAAGAAAAACTCAAAACCAAAAACAAAGTTTCCGGAAAGAATAAAAAGTACATTACATTAAGATTGATGGTGATTATCTTTACATATTAGAAAGTTTGATCTATTATTTTCTCCTAAGGGTTTGCCGTGGTGCTAGCCACAGAAACACTGCTCTCCCTGGCGTGAGGCCTCATCAGTAGTCAACTTTGGACCAAATTAAATGCAGCAGGCTCAATGGAAAGAAAGGAAAAGTCTAACAAAGCAAAATCACACAGAACTTCACTAGGGAAAAGAAAGTGAAACAAGTTCAGGATAAGGCCAAGAGCTAACAGTGCTGTGTTGCTTCAGTTTATTTTTGAAGACACTATTCTTTGATGACTTCCCAGAAGGCAGTGGCTAGGCTTGATTCCTAATAGATTTACAGAGCATTCTTTTGCATTCATTCTATTTTCTGTTTAATGCTGAATTTCAAGTTGCTGGATAACCTAGAGGAGCTTATTGCCATGGATACAGTGAGGTGTGATTGTTAAAATAGACTCTGAATGTTTATTTTTCTAAGTATTAATTTTGAATACTTGTTTACAGCTTTTTTCATTTCCAATTTGCTCATATAATACCATTTTAGCTCTCCATTTCCCCTTTTTTTTTAACCACTTATACCCAAACAGAGGTTTAGCTATTATAACTGAAAATGTCACACAAAATGGATGCTATAAGTACTACCCCTGACATTAGCCACCTTCTTTGCTATAAGACTCATTTCAGCTTAAATTAAAATTGACCTTAAATTTAACAAGGTAATAGAAAACTATTATCACAACAACTATTTCAAGTCAAGCAAAGGTATGTATCATCAAAAAACATGAACTATTTTTAGCTTTTTTATTATTATATTGAAATTAATTATACAACTCCAGACCTCAGTAGCAAGGGTAACACAATAGGAGTAGGAATATTTACAATATGTTAGAAGGCACAGCCACAAGGCAGACTCCCCTTACTGCTCAGTGTTTACTGAGCCTTAGGCATCTTAGCAAAAGGACAATTGGTAAGTCAGTGCTTTGTCCAAGACTTTCAGAATTTTAGAAATGTTTCATGATTTCTATTACTAATAATAATGATAATAAAATATATTCAGTATTGCATTGTTCCAAAACATATTCATAAATATTTCTTCTATCCGATTACATCATATGCAACTACATATATAGTGCAGATGAACTGACTTGTCCAAGTCTTCACGGCTAATGTGTGTCAAATTCAGGGTCAGAATCTTTCCATTGTTTTGCTTTCAGCAAGCACAAGAGTTAAGAAATACACTTGATTTAGTCTAGTTGGTAAAAAATAACTTTATGCTCAGTTTAGAACCTGAAACAAGCAGGCAAGAAACATGAGAGGAATGAACGTTTAACAATGAAGGCTTGTCATTTCTTCAACTATACTTTCTCATAAAAATATTTTCAAAATATTTGGTTTGTCTCCTTGTTTTTATCATATTAGAAAAAGCTCTATAGAGGCTATACCTCAATTCTCAGTTCCTATTGTAACACCTGGCATATAATAAATAGCCATGTAGATTTTTAGTAAGGGATGACTAGATGGAGAGAAGAAGGCCTATGATTGCCAGCCCAGGTTGGTGACTGAGTTTTTTCTTCGTATCTTGGGATCTAGATATTTGAAATTATTATTCGATGTCATAAATTAAAATGGAAATTAAGGAATTCTGCATTTTATCCATAGTAGTGACACCCAAACTTTAGAGTATATAACCATCATCTGGAATGATGATTAAAATATTCATTTCTGGATTCCACTTCTCATATAATCTACATTTTAACACACTCAAATTTATGCTAAAGCAGACTGAGGATTCCGTTTTGAGAAATACTCTTGTACAATATGAAATCATCAGAACAGACTCTGCTAAAAATTCCAGAGCAAATCTAAGATTAAAGCAGTTAAACTTCAGAGTCTATATATATCCAGGAGAATTAAGTTGATTTCTGAATGCCTCTCAGATGTCTTGCAAAACCAATGAGTATTACTTTGACATAACAACAATAACAATAAAAATAATAATAACCTCAAATCTGTATTCAGCATTTGCTGTGTATGGGGCTTTTTGCCTGGGTTAAAATCCTAGCTCTCTTAGTCATTGCATTTCCTTAAGTATGGTATTAAACATCTTGCTTCTTTAGGGTTTTTTGTTTTGTTTTTTAGCATAATGTATGGAAAACTAACATCACTTTTTAAAGTTTTCTGAGCTGGTGGGACAATGGTTAAGAGCTCGGCTGCTTACCAAAATGTTGGCAGTTCAAATCTACCATCTGCTCCTGGGAAACCGTATAGGGCAGTTCTACTCTGTCTTATAGGGTCGCTATGAGTTGGAATCGACTCAACAGCAATGGGTTTGATTTTGGTTTGGTGCATATAAGATGGATTAATTCACGTAAAGCATTAAAACAACAGCTGGCACACTATAACCCCTTAATAATTGGTTGCTCTTATTATATGAGATATTTTAAAAGACATAACACCAACATTTTCTCCCCCTAAAATTCTATGTTTTTCTCTCCCATTTGCCTAATATCCTTGGAATCCTACCATTAGAGATTCCTAGAAAACCTACTGTTCAAAAGGATTTTAGAATTGTTTAGTAAACCCTCTTTGGTTTATAAATACGATATTAACCAGAGAGTTAGAGAGCCTTTTTCTGTATCACACAGTTAGCCTGAGAGAAATAGGACTAAAGTTCAAGACCAGATATGATCCCAACCCACTACTGTTCTCCCTCTTACCTTTATCTTTTCAAATGTTTTGTCAAACACCCTGACTACCTGAGCTCAACACCTGAGCTATAAGATTGTCAGTCTTTGGAGGTGGGTGTGTTGCATAATCTGCATATTTCATAGGTTCCTTCAGTGACTTCCTTAAACACATGAAAGCTGAAAATGTATTTCCATTTTCTTCAAAAATAGATTTTTATTGGGCACTTAGTTAATAGTAATAAATGGAGCATACCTTAGCCACGTGACTGAGGGAAAATCCCTTCTTGTCTGTTTCCTTGACTGAACAGATGTTACAATACATAATTGCTTCATCATTAAAATAAAATTTAAAAAATCTCATCATAACAAAAATTATTGAAAATTCTCTTTCATGTAGAATAAAGAAGAATGCACAATTGTCAATTTGACATATTTCTGCCTCTTGGTGTCCTTAATTTCTCTGTCATTAAGTATCAATGAAATTGGATTATCAATGGAAAGAAATGCACCCTAATTATGGTAAATGCTTAAAGAAATTGCCCATAAAATTATTATGGGCACCATAGGTTAACATTTATTTATGCATAAACTAAGAAAATTACCTAAAAAGATAAAAATTTTTCAAAAATATTATGTATGTGTTCTCCTAGAACTGCAAGACTAGGCTTTCTTTCCTCAATACTCTGAAGGGTCATTTAAAAAACAACAACAACAACAAAGGAAAAAAACAAAACCCACTGCCATCAAATGGATTCTGACTCATAAGGGACTTAAAAATCACAGAAAAACTAAAATATGTGAAGTAATAAAACATTTTCTGAGGGATTTATCCTTTTGACCATACAGAGTTAGGTGGCATGGAGTCAGTTCCAATTCATATGTACAATAACCCGGTCCCTGCATCATCCTCAAAATTGTTCTTATGCTTGAGTTCATTCTTGCAGCCACTGTGTCAATCATCTTGTTGAGGGTCTTCCTCTTTTTTGATGACCCTCTATTATACCAAGCATGATATCCTTCTCTAAGGACTGGACCTTTCTGATAACATGTATAAAGTTTGTGAGAGGAGGTCTGGTCATCCTTACTTCTAAGGAACATTCTGGCTGTACTTCTTCCAAGACAGGCTTGTTTGTTCTTTTGTCACTCCATGGAATATTCAGTATTCTTCACCAACACTATAGACAAGTTAGCACCTCCAAGGCTATATCTTTTTGCTGAAACATCTCCACTGGTACTTCATCAGTTCCTGAAGACTTGTGTTTTTCCAGTGCCTTTAGTGAAGCTTGGACTTCTTCCTCCAGTACTATCGGTTCTTGATCCTATGCTACCTCCTGAAATGGTTGAATGTTGATTCATTATTTTTGGTACATTGACTTTGTGTATTCCTCCCATTTTCTTTTAATGCTTCCCACGGAATTCTTCAATATTGCAACTCCAGGTTTGAATTTTCTCCTCAGTTCTTTCAGCCTGAGAAATTTGAATGTGTTCTTAGCTTTTGGTTTTCTAACTCTGGTTCTTTGCACATTTCATTTTAATACTTTGTCTTCTCCAGCTGCCCTTTGAAATCTTCTGTTCAGCTGTTTTACTTCATCGTTTCTTCAATTTGCTTTAGCTACTCTATTCAAAAGCAAGTTTCAGAGTCTTCTGACATACCTTTTGTTCTTTTTTTCCTGTCTTTTTAATGGCCTTTTTCTTTCTTCACGTATGATGTTCTTGATGCCACTCCACAACTCATCTGATCTTCGGTCATTAGTGTTCATTAGTGATCAATGTTGTTGTTGTTGTTATGTGTTGTTGAGTCGGTTCCAACGCATAGTGACACTATGTACAACAGAACAAAACACTGCCCAGTTCTGAGCCATCCCCACAAATTGTTGTTATGCTTAAGCCCATTGGTGTAAACTGTGTCAATCCATCTCATTGAAAGTCTTCCTCTTTTTTGATGACCCTCTACTTTACCAAACACGATGTCCTTCTCCAGGGACTGATCCAGCCTAAAAACATGTCCAAAGTACGTGAGATGTAGTCTCTCCATCCTTGCTTCTAAGGAGCATTCTGATTTTACTTCTTTCAAGACAGATTTGTTCGTTCTTTTGGCAGTCCATGGTGTATTCAATATTCTTTATCAATACCACAGGTAAACATCTGTCTGTTATTCTTTGCTTTCTGCCAGGATCCATCTCACATCAGCAATTCCACTTAATCTTCTGAATCAAAGGCATCACTTCCTCTTTAGTCTCCCTTATTCATCATCCAGTTTTCACAAGCATATGAGGCAACTGAAAACACCAGGACAATGTGACCTTTTTGCTTTTGTACTCTTTGATAAGGTCTTTCACAGCAGATTCGCCCAATGCAATGGGTGTTTTGATTTCCAGACTGCTGCTTCCATGGATGTCAATCGTGGATCCAAGTAAAATGATATCCTTGACAACTTCAATCTTTTCTCTATTTATCATGATGTTGCTTATGTGTCCAGTTGTGTGGATTTTTGTTTTCTTTATGTTGAGGTGTTATCCATTCTGAAGGCTGTGGTCTTTGACCTGTATCAGTAAGTGCTTAAAGTCCTCTTCACTTTCAGCAAGAAAGGTTGTGTTATCCTCATAAAGCAGGTTGTTAATGAGCTTTCCTCCAATCCTGATATTACATTCTTTTTCATATAGTCCAACTTCTCAGATTATTTGCTCAGCATTTGGGTTGATTATGTATGGTGAAAGGATACAACCCTGATACACACCTTTCCTGGCTTTAAACCATTCAATATCTCTTTGTTCTTTTCCAATGACTTCCTCTTGATGTATGCACAGTTTCCTCATGAGCACAATTAAGTCTTCCGGAATTTCCATTCTTTGCAATGTTATCCATAATTTCTAATGATCCACACAGTCAAATGCCTTTGCACAGTCAATAAAACACAGGTAAATATCTTTCTGGTATTCTCTGCATTCAGCCAAGAACCATCTGACATCAGCAATGATATCCATCATTCTGCATCCTCTTCTGAATCCAGGTGGAATTTTTAGCAGTTCCCTGTCAATACACTGCTGCAGTTGATTTTGATTGATCTTCAGCAAAATTTTACTCACATGTGATATTAAAGACATTGTTCATTAATTTCCACATTCTATTGGACCACATTTCTTGTTCTTGATCTCTTCCAATTAATGGCCAGGTAACTGTCTCCCAAATTTCTTGGCATTGATGAGTGAGCACTTCAGTGCTGCATCTGTTTGTTGAAACATCTCAGTTGGTATTTTGTCAATTCCCAGAGTCTTGTTTTTTGCTAATGCTTTCAGCGCACCTTGGACTTCTTCCTTCGGTACCATCAATTCTTGCTCAGAAATGGTTGATGTTGACCAATTCTTTTTGGTGTAGTGACTCTGTGTACTCCTTCCATCTTCTTTTGATGCTTCCTGTTTTGTTTAATATTTGTCCCATAGAATCCTTCACAATTGCAACTCAAGGCTTTAATTTTTCTGCACTTATTTCAGCTTGAGAAATGCCTAGCATTTTCTTACCTTTTGGCTTTCTATCTCTAGGTCTTTGCATATGTCATTATAATACTTTGTCTTCTTGAGTAATCCTTTGAAATTTTCTCTTCAGCTCTTTTACTTCATCAATTCTTCCTTTCTCTTTAGCTACTGGATCTTTACAAGGCAGTTTCAGAGTCTCTTCTGACATCCGTTTTGGTCTTTTCTTTCTTTCCTGTCTATTTAATGACATCTTACTTTCTTAATGTATGGTGTCCTTGATGTCATTCCACAACTGGTCTGGTCTTCAGTCATTAGTATTCAACATGTCAAATTTATCATTGAGATGATCTCTAAATTCAAGTGGATATACTCAACATCATACTTTGGCTGTTGTGGACTTGTTCTAATTTTCTTCAGTTTCGACTTGAGCTTGCAGGTGACCAATTGATGGTCTGTTCCACAGTCAGCCCCTGGCCTTGTTCTGACTGATGATATTGAGCTTTTCCATCATCCCTTTCCACAGAGGCAGTCAATATGATTCCTGTGTATTCCATCTGGAGAGATCCATGTGTATAATCACTGTTTTTGTTGGTAAAAAAAGTATTTGCAATGAAGTTGTTGTCTTGCAAAATTCTATCATGCCATCTCCAGCATTATTTCTATCACCAACGCCATATTTTCCAACTACTGAGCCTTCTTCGTTTCCAACTTTCATATTCGAATCACCAGTAATTATCAATGCATCTTCATTGCATGTTTCCAATTTTCCAAGATTAAAATTTTCCCTGATTCCAACTTTTCTAGATTCATACTTCATACATTTCATGTTCTACTGCTATTCATAAGGTTTTCACTGTATAATTCTTTTCAGAAGTAGACCACCGAGTCCTTCTTCCTATTCTGTCTTAGTCTGGAAGCTGAGCTGAAACCTGTCCTCCATGGATGTCCCTGCTGGTATTTATAATACTGGTGGCATAGCTTTCAGCATCATAGTAACACCCTAGCCACCACAGTACAACAAACTGACAGACAGTGGTGGTACATGAGAAAAGGATAGTATATTAGAAAAGAGAGAAAAATAAAATCCCAGCATTTGAAATCTGAAGAAAATTCAGTTTCTCACCTCCACTGATGGCATTTTATAGAGAAATAACTAATCCAAAAGTATAGATCTAGACATAATATGATAGCAACAAATATATACATATATCTCTAACCATATAATTCATATGGATTCCAATGAATATACTAGTTTATATATTTTAAACAATAATTTCATACAGGCATACCTCAGAGATATTGGGGATTCAATTCAAAACCACTGCAATAATGTGAATATCACCCTAAAGCCAGTCACATGAATTTTTTGTTTCCCAGTACATAAGAAAGTTACGTTTACACTACACTGTAGTGTATTAATTGTGCAATAGCATTATGTCTAAAAAAGAGTGTATATACTGTAAAAATATTTTATTGCTAAAAAAAGTCTAACAATTATCTGAGCTTTTTGCACGTCATGTCTTTTTGCTGATGGAGGGTTTTGCCTCAGTGTTTATGGATGCTGACTGTTCAGGGTGGTGGTTGCTGAAGGTTGGGGTGGCTGTGGCCATTCTTAAATAAGACAATAATGAATTTTGCCACATTGATTGACTCTTCATTTCAGGAAAGATTTCTCTGTAGCACGCGATGCTGTTTGATAGCATTTTACCCATACTAGAACTTCTTTCAAAACTGGAGTCAATCTTCTCAAACCCTACGACTGCTTTTGTCAACTAAGTTTAAGTAATATTCTAAATTTTTTGTTGTCATTTCAACAATGTGCACAGCATCTTCACCAGGAGTAGATTCCATCTAAAGAAACCACTTTCTTTGCTCATCCATAAGTAGTAATTCCTCATCCATTAATTTTTTAAATGGCATTGCAGCAATTCAGTCACATCTTCAGGCTCCCCTTCTAATTCTAGCTCTCTTTGTATTTCTACATCTGCAGTTATTTCCTTCACCAAAGTCTTGAACTTCTAAAAGTCATCTATGTGCATCAGATTCAATGTCTTCAAAACTCCTGCTAATGTTGATATTTTGACATCCTCCCATGAATCATAGATGTTCTAAATGACATCTAGAATGGTGAATTATTTCCAGAACTTTTTCAATTTACTATTAGATCCATCAGAGGAATCCCTATCTATGGCAGCTATAGCCTTATGAAATGTATTTCTTAAATAATAAGACTTGAAAGTAGTAATTACTCATTTATCCATGGGCTGCAGAATGAGTGATGTGTTAGTAGGCATGAAAATTATGTTAATCTACTTATACATCTCCATCAGAGCTATTAGGTGACCAGGTGCATTGTCAACTAGCAGTACTATTTTGAAAGGTATCTTTTTTTTTTTTTTTCAGAGCAGTAGATCTCAACAGTGGGCTTAAAATATTCAGTAAACCATGTTGTAAACAGATATGCTGTCACCCAGGCTTTGTTATTCCATTACAGAGCACAGGCAGAACAGATTTAGCATAATTCTTAAGGGCCTTAGGATTTTCAGAATGATAAATGAACATTAGCTTCAACTTAAAGTCACTAGGTGCATTGGCCCCTAACAGGAGAGTCCACCTGCCCTTTGAAGCTTTGAAGCCAGGCATTGAGTTATCCTCTCTATCTATAAAAGTTCTAGATAACATCTTCTTCCAATATAAAGCTCTTCTACCTACATTGAAAGTCTGTTTTTCAGTGTAGCCACCTTCACCAGTTATCTTAGCTAAATCTCCTGGATAACTGGCTGTCTTTTACATCAGCACTTTCCGCTTCACAATTCACTTTTATGTTATGGAGAAGGATTCTTTCCTTAAACCTCATGAAACAATCTCTGCTAGCTTCGTACTTTTCTTCTGCAGCTTCCTCACCTCTCTCAGCCTTCACAGAATTGAAGAGAGTTAGGGCCTCGCTCTGGATCAGGCTTTTCTTAAGGGAAGGTTGGAGCTGGTTTGATTCTTTGATCCCGACCACTAAACCTTTCTCCATATCAGCAATAAGGTTGTTTTGCTTTCTTGTCACTCGTATGTTCACCCAAGTAGTACTTTTAATTTCCCTTCAAGAACTTTTCCTTTCTATTCAGACATTGGCCTAGCTTTTGGCCTGCCTCAGTTTTTGACATGTCTTCTTCACTAAGCTTAATCATTTCTATCTTTTGATTTAAAGTGAAGAACATGCGACTCTTCACTTGAACTCTTAGATGCCATTGCAGGGTTAATTGGCCTAATTTCAATATTGTCATGCCTCAGAGAATAGGGAGGCCCAAGGAAAGGGAGAGAGATGGGAGAATGGCTAGTTGGTGGAGCAGTCAGAACACACACAACACTATTATTTAACTTTGCTGTCTTATACAGGTGCAATCCATAGTACCCTGAACAATTACAATAGTAATAGCAAAGATCACTGATCACAGATCACCATGACAGATATAATAATAATAATGGAAGTTTGAAATGTTGCAAGAATTACCAAAATGTGGTGTAAGCACACGCTGTTGGGACAATGGCATTGAAAGACGTGCTAGATATAGGGTTACCACAAAACTTCAATTCGTAAAAAGTGCACTATCTGCAGGTACAATAAAGCAAAGCACAATAAAACTAAGTATACCTATATTTTAACCAAGGATATTATCACACTTTTTTAAACATTAAAATACATTATTTACTATATATTTAAATAATATTTTAAATTACTTTTATGTGTGTGTATATATATATATATATATATATATATATATATATACACATATTTACAAAATTTGCCATTCCTGGATAGATTTAATGTGCATTTAACCATATATCATGATTATGCAAAACAGATGATTGATATGCAAAAGTTGGACAGAACTGATGCTTTCAAATTATGGTGTTGGTGAAGAATATTGAATGTACTAAACAAATCTGTCTGGGAAGAAGTACAGCCAGAATGCTCCTTAGAAGAGAGGATGACGAGACTTGGTCTCACTTTGGACACGTTATCAGGAGGGACCAATCCCTGGAGAAGGGCATCATGCTTGGTGAAGTAGGGGATCATCAAAAAAGAAGAAGTTCCTCAATAAGATAAACTGACACAGTGGCTGCAACGGTGGGCTTGAGCATAGCAACAATTGTGCGGATGGCACAGGTCTGGGCAGTGTTTCCTTCTGCTATACATGAGGTCACTATGATTCAGAACTGAAGCTACAGCAGCTAACAACAACAAGAGAGCTGTACTGCCAATATGGTATTCTCTAGCCAACATAGCTAGTTAAATTAAAATGAAATAAACTTAAATATTAATAGTCTTGTTCACACAAGCCACATTTCAATTGCTCAATAGCCACATATGGTTAACGGATGCCACATTGGACAGTGCATATGTACAACTTTTCCATCATTGCAAACATTTCTATTGGGCAGAGCTAGGTCTAGAGGGGAAATATGAACTTTTACATCCTGCTTATAGAAATGTAAACTGGTACAAATACTTGATATGACACTTTAGAAAAAATTTTAAAAGGATATTATTCAACTAAAAATTTTGTCTAAGTTTCAGTACTGAGGATTTATCACAAATATTTTAATTGAGACATCCATTATTGCCTCCCTTCCCATTTCTATACTAAGAACTTGCCCTCAAATTAAAAAAAGAAAAAAACACTAGGCTTAGGTAGCCAGTGTTTCAGGAGATAAATCCATATTCCTGTCTACAGTGATTAAACAAAGGTGAACTCTTAAACCAAATTAGACTGAAAAATTTCTCTTTTAGAAATTGAAAATCTGTTCCTATTAAACCAAACCAAATCGTATCAGTCAGGGTCTCGGCAGGAAAGAGATGTTTCACTAAAATTGGTAATAGAGGAAAATTGAAGGGAGAGTTCATTTGAAAAGGTGCAAGATTAAGAGAATGCCACAAAGATTGGTGAATATGTCAAGGATAGGAGGAGCTACTTAAAGCTATTGCCATCCTAGGCATCAAGAGCAAGCGGAAGTCAAGTAATTATATGGAGAGGACCACTAACAGGGGTGCTGGTTTTTAATAGGATGCTACCAACCAATCAATTTTTACTTGGCAGAAACTGAGCTTTGAGAATAAATACCTAAACCTCACTCTCCTGCAGTTATCTAATTTCCTATTAGTGTTTTCTCTCAACCAATTCAAATGGAAATAAAGAAAACAAGGGACCTCCTTAAGGCAGCCAGACAAGTCAACATGCAAAGGCAGAGTGGTAGACAAGTCAACATGCAAAGGCAGAGTGGTAGAGAAGGATTAGATTAGAAATACTATTTTTAATAAATATTAAGTGTTATATTAACTGTTATTTTCTCAGGATGAATTCTGTATAGAAGTCAGGAAACTTGATTTGGGAAACTGTTCTAGTAGAATACATTTGAAAAGGTTTACCTTTTAATTGCATATTTTTTAGAAATACATTACTTCATTAACAACATGGCAGTACACCCAACAGAGCTGTTAATATTATCTGTGTTTGTTTCATTTTGTTTTTTTAAAATAATATTTTATTGTGCTTTCAGTGAAAGTTACACAGCAAATTAGGTTCCCATTTGACAATTTCTATGCAAATTGTTTAGTGATATAAGTTATATTTTTTATAATAAGACAACATTCTCTCTAATTGTGCTCTGGTTGTTCTGTTAATATTCTTCGATTTAAAAAAATTTTCATTAGTCATTCAATCAAAGAAAAATGGTTATATGGAAAGTTAAATCTTTTCACTAAACTACTCACTAGTTTGTTTGGTTTTGGGAAGCTTGGGAATGTAAGAGTCATCCGAAAGAAAAAAATTCTAATGATAATTTATCATTAGGTCACTAGCTTATTTCTTTCATGATTATAAAAATAATAATAATAATAATAATAATAATAATAATAATAACTACTATGGATAACTTTATAAACCACAGAAGTTATCTCCAGTACCTCTAGAAACTAGAGTTAATGAAGAACTTTGGAAGAATTTAGAAACTCACACGCATACACATAAACACAAAGTACCACAACAACTGAGAGTTGCAGATTTGGTGATTCTTAAAAAATTTATTCAAAAATAAAATATTAAATTTATTATGAAAATCAGTAAAATAGTTCAAAAGTATTGGTAAAATTAATCAAACTCAATAATCAGTGTTAGAAACTTAGCACTTGCCTCCAAAGATCTGACAAAAATGAGATATTTTGTTATATTATTATTTATTTATTTTTGATAGAGCAGTGGCATCACTAGGGCAGTGTTGGGGTGCAGCCTGTACCAGGTGATGCTGTCAGAGGAAGTGACATCAAAATGTCTATAAAATTTTTGTGCAGTGTTTCAGCAGAAATTTACTATTTTTTATTTTTAAAAATCCCTGTAATTAGTTATAACAACAAAAAGAATTTTTGTAAGCCCAGCTTATGTGCATCAATATACCTCAAGGCTGAAACTCTATGCTAATTTACTTTTTGAACCTTGTAATGTGCTCCAGTCAGGGTTGTCATCATTACTCAATTACAATGACACTTTGAATCACGTGATTATGTCTGCATGCACCACAAGCACACACTATTGTTTTAATTACTGCTGGTGTTTTCATAGATGCTGATTTTGTCAAATTTTCTGGTGTTTTAGCTACAATATAGTGGTAAATAGTATTTGTGAACCTATATAAATAACTTTTTGGAAATGAAATAGTAATTAAGGGAAAAGAAGGAGAAAAATCAAAAAGGGCTTCTGCTCAGTTATCAGCAATGTTGTAATTAATACTGTTGTAATTCAATGTAGAAAGATTTCATAAAAAATTTTGTTCTTATTCATATAATCTAAGCAATATTGTACTTTAGCAATTTATATTTATCATGGACTATTCTATGATTAAAATTGATAATAAACATTACTAAGGATTCTCTATGGTCTGGTACAGGAGGAGGTCCATGGGGGAGGTGACACCATGAGTTATGGCACTGGGTGACACCATCCCTAGTGACACAACTGTGATAGAAAACACATTCCTTTCCTCTGGGGTAAGAGTCTTTCTGGATATTATTAACATATGTAACGCTTCCAAAAGTGACTTTTGGAGATGTTTCTTTCTCCTCTGTTTAAGTCACAAAAAATCTTTAGACTTTAGATTTGTTATTTTCATTACAGTTCTTTGGAAAGATCAGGTGTCAGTTAGTCCTGGCTTTTATCTTTCAATTCTGGGTTCAGGAAGGCTACAGCTGCATTATTTTGGTGGTCTAAATGGAAGAAATGATGAAGTAAAAGAGTTGAACACAAGATTTCAAAGGGTCACAAGAAAACACAAAGTAAAATGTTATAATAACATGTGAAAAGACCTAGAGATAAAAAACCAATAGGGAAGAACATATTCTGCATTTCTCAAGCTAAAAGAACTGAAGAAAAGATCCAAGACTCGAGTTGCAATTGTGAAGGATTCTATGGAAAAAATATTAAACAAAGCAGGAAGCATCAAAAGATGAATAGAAGGAATACACAGAGTCACTGTACCAAAAAGAATTGGTCGATGTTCAATCATTTCAGGAGGTACCATCTGAGTAAGAAGCAATGGTACTGAAGGAAAAAAATCTAAGCTGCACTGAAGGTACTGGTGAAAAACCAGGCCCCAGGAAATGACAGAATACCAATAGAGATGTTTCAACAAAGGGATGCAGCTCTGCAAGCACTCACTTGTCTATGCCAAGAAATTTGGAAGACAACTACCTGGCCAACCTACAAGGAGAATTCTATATTTATGCCTATTCCCAAGAAAGGTGATCAAACTGAATGCAGAAATTATAGAACAATATCATTAATATCACACACAAGTAAAATTTTGCTAAAGATCACTCAAAAGTGGCTGTAGCAGTATATTGACAGGGAACTGCCAGAAATTGAAGCTGGATTCAGAAGAGAACGTGGAATGAGGGATATTGTTGCTGAAGTCAGATGGACCCTGGCTGAAAGCAGAGAATACCAGAAAGATATTTACTTGCATTTTATTGACTATGCAAAGGCATTTGGCTGTGTAGATCATAAGAAATTACGGATAGCATTGCAGAGAATGAGAATTCCAGGGCACTTAATTGTGCTCATGAGGAACCTATGCTTAGGCCAAGGCACAGTCTTTTGAACAGAACAAGAGAATACTGCATGGTTTAAAGTCAGTAAAGGTGAGCATCAGGGTTGTATCCTTTCACCACACCTATTCAATCTGTATGCTAAGAAAATAATTTCAGAAGCTGGACTATATGAAGAAGAACAGGGTATCAGGATTGGAGGAAGGCTCATTAATAACCTGTGTTATGCAGATGACATAACCTTGCTTGCTGAAAGTGAAGAGGACTTGAAGCACTTCTGATGAAGATCAAAAATCACAGCCTTCAGTATGGATTGCACCTCAACATAAAGAAAACAAAAATCCTCACAACTGGACCAATAAGCAACATCCTGATAAACGGGGAAAAGGATGAAATTGTCAAGGATTGCATTTTACTTGGATCCACAATCAACACCCACGAAAGTAGCAGTCGAGAAATCAAAAGACGCACTGCATTGAGCAAACCTGCTGCAAAAGACCTCTTTAAAGTGTTGAAAAGCAAAGAGTCACCTTGAAGACTAAGGTGCTCCTGACCCAAGCCATGGTGTTTTCAATTGCCTCCTATGTGTCTGAAAGCTGGATGATGAATAAAAAAGACTGAAGAAGAATTGACACCTTTGAATTGTGATGTTGGGGAAGAATATTGTATATATCGTGGACTGCCAAAAGAAGGAACAAATTTGTCTTGGAAGAAGTACAACCAGAATGCTCCTTAGAAGCAAAGATGGTGAGACTACATCTCTCATACTTTGGACATGTTATCAGTAGGGATCAGTCCCTGGAGAAGAACATCATGCTTGTTAAAGTAGAGGGTCAGTGAAAAAGAGGAGCACCCTCAATGACATGGATTATACAGTGGCTAGAACAATGGGCTTCACCATAACGATGATTGTGAAGATGGTGCAGGACCTGGCAGTGTTTGTCCTGTTGTACATAGGGTTCCTAGGAGTCAGAACCAACTCTATGGCACCTAACAACAACAACAAATATTTGTTGACCTGTATACTGTAATTTTATTTCTTCACAGACCAATATAGAGTACAATTATAGTGCCTTTAAAGCAGAAAATAAACAATGTATGTACAGTTCATTGCTTTTACGATTTGAAAATACAGCTCAATTACCTTCAAACTTATTAATTTTACATGCTTCTTCAATGAAATGGTGTCTTATATAACATCTAAACAAGAGTGAATTATTTTACTTCAGAAAATGAAGAGAAATAGCTACACCCTATTGAACTTTTAATATAAACCAACTGCTTCTTGAAATCCTTAATGATTAGAGACAAGACCTATAGGGAGCCACTGGACTATATCTCTCTTAGAAGAATAAATAAAAAAGACAGGTAATTAAAAGTAAATTCAGTTCCTAGTTTCACTTCTCAGTGTGTATGCTCACTATGGGTTTGCAGATCACAAGTAGAAATGAAGAATCCTAAGCTGGCGATAGTTTTTGTAGAATACAAGACATCCATACTGTGTTTTTAACTGCAAAAATCTCAGCAATTGAAAATCTTCAACCTGACCTAAAAAGTCAATACAAAAGTTGATTTGCTCAACAACTAAAAATGATGATTGATGTGAGTTAAAACCAGTTTTTAAATGATATGAAATGTGTGTGACTCTGAGAGTGTGCTTATTAAATTGCTTCTTACTTATAAATAAGCTTCATATATATAAGAACATGTCAGATATTTCCTAGGAGCAAATATTTAAAGATTAGTTATTTACTTTTTTCCTAAAAAACTTCATAATCCTCAGTGCTTAGCCATAAAAAAAAAAGCCATATTTCAGACATATTTTCTATAAAACTAGTTGAACTTCCAAATTTCTTTTTAATGTACTATTCATAATTTCTGCTTTGTGCAAACACCAATATATTATCTTTGTTTCACCTATAATAAACGTCTTCAGGGTCAGGGCGGAAGTAATTTTGACTTTAACGTTCAGTGGAATTAATTGGATAGATTTGGAAATGTCATATATGATTGTGCATTGTGTGCATTACCCACCTCTATAAATGTCATTTGCATACTAGTCTAAATTAGTGGTGCCCTCTTGGAGTGGTGCTATGTGTAATTTCTATATCCCTATATAAGTTTTCTGGCTAGAATCATGCTACATGGTATCTGTGTGGTTCTATTTACAAATTATCAGCTGCTGGGGTCTTACTTATCACAGGCTGGTTAATTGGCATTTGGGGTACAAAGTGACTATATGATATTCATTACCCCAACTTCCTTAGAATCAGAACATTGACTTTTTATAGGTAGCTATTTCCTTAATTTCTTACCTTTACTTGTAGATTGGTAAAACCAATGAGACTTAAGGAGAAATATTGGGTTGATCTTCCAAGAAAGCTCTTTAAACAAAAATGTCTGTTTATATGTTTGTTTTTTATGACTTTTAAAGTCCTTCTCTCCTCTTGCTTTCTGTTTGAAATATGGAGATGATGGCTGAAGCTTCAAAAAACACACATAATCAGGAGATGAGCTTGGCAATAGAAAACATATGGTAAGATGATGGATATAAGAGAAAGAAACTGGGGCATTGATGATGTCATGGAGTTTATATAACAGCTCTGGACTCCCCTGGACTTCATTTATATTTCAGTGCTATTTATATCACTTTTCTTAATTGAAAAATATAATTCACAATGTATAAAGCATTATTTAAGTTTGAAAAATCTGAATTAGGTCATTTATATAAATTAAGCAACCAATATACTGGACAATGCATAGTTAATCACTAAAAATGGAAGCTGCTGATACATTGAGGTATGAGAATTACTTTCAGGTCATTCTTAGCATTTGAAGCTCCATATTTCTTAGCAGAATCAGGAAAGAATTGTAAAAGCTTTTCCAGCACTGCAGTAAAGAACGGATAACAAAAATTAATAATGGTATATATTTCAGAACACTTGATAAAATTAGTTTTAGGGGATAACAACAAAGGACTTCTACACACATATTGGAGGGAAAAGTTTATTATTTTTATTATTAATTGTTAATCCCCCACAATTTTAGAAACAGAAATGTCCCAATTTCCTCCAACAAAATGCAAAGTTATAAAATATCACAAATTTATAAAAGCAAAGTCTTAAAGCCTTTACTACTTCCTTCAACCTGTGCCTTTAATAAAAAAAAAAAAAAAAGTGTGACTAATTAATTACAAGAAGTGAATGTCACTGATTATGTAATTATAAAGGGTTAAAATTAAATTTGGATAAACAGGTTAAGACATGGTATAATTTTGTCAGCTGTATGCAACCGATTGCTGCAATTCTCCACACATCCTTATCTTCATGTCCTTTACAATATAACTTTTCTGCTTTTTCCATCAAAAGGAGGAGTCTATTTCACCCCTGGAATCTGAAATAGCCATGTTACTTATTTTAACTATAAAATGTAGCAGAAAGTGTCAGTGTGACAGTTCTGACTCTAGGCCTCAAGGGACTTTACACACTTCCAAATTTTCTCCTTACTATGAGAGTAAGCCAGAGCTGCCCTGCTATAGGAGAAACACCACATGGAAGAGAGCCGAAGCATCCAAGTCAAGAACAATACAACCTCCAGAATAAGGAAATTCATAGAAAGCAACGAGAATGAAAATACTTCCTATCAAAACCTCTGGGACACAGCAAAAGCAGTGCTCAGAGGCCAATTTATATCAATAAATGCACACATACAAAAAGAAGAAAGAGCCAAAATCAGAGAACTGTCCCTACAACTTGAACAAATAGAAAGTGAGCAACAAAAGAATCCATCAGGCTCCAGAAGAAAACAAATAATAAAAATTAGAGCTGAACTAAATGAATTAGAGAACAGAAAAACAATCGAAAGAATTAACAAAGCCAAAAGCTGGTTCTTTGAAAAAATTAACAAAATTGATAAACCATTGGCTAGACTGACTAAAGAAATACAGGAAAGGAAACAAATAACCCGAATAAGAAATGAGAAGGACCACATCACAACAGAACCAAATGAAATTAAAAGAATCATTTCAGATTATTATGAAAAATTGTACTCTAACAAATTTGAAAACCTAGAAGAAATGGATGAATTCCTGGAAAAACACTACCTACCTAAACTAACACATTCAGAAGTAGAACAACTAAATAGACCCATAACAAAAAAAGAGATTGAAACGGTAATCAAAAAACTCCCAACAAAAAAAAGTCCTGGCCCGGACGGCTTCACTGCAGAGTTCTACCAAATTTTCAGAGAAGAGTTAACACCACTACTACTAAAGGTATTCCAAAGCATAGAAAATGATGGAATACTACCCAACTCATTCTATGAAGCCACCATCTCCCTGATACCAAAACCAGGTAAAGACATTACAAAAAAAGAAAATTATAGACCTATATCCCTCATGAACATTGATGCAAAAATCCTCAACAAAATTCTAGCCAATAGAATCCAACGACACATCAAAAAAATAATTCACCCTGATCAAGTGGGATTTATACCAGGTATGCAAGGCTGGTTTAATATCAGAAAAACCATTAATGTAATCCATCACATAAATAAAACAAAAGACAAAAACCACATGATCTTATCAATTGATGCAGAAAAGGCATTTGACAAAGTCCAACACACATTCATGATAAAAACTCTTACCAAAATAGGAATTGAAGGAAAATTCCTCAACATAATAAAGGGCATCTATGCAAAGCCAACAGCCAATATCACTCTAAATGGAGAGAACCTGAAAGCATTTACCTTGAGAACGGGAACCAGACAAGGATGCCCTTTATCACCACTCTTATTCAACATCGTGTTGGAAGTCTTAGCCAGGGCAATCAGGCTAGACAAAGAAATAAAAGGTATCCGGATTGGCAAGGAAGAAGTAAAGTTATCACTATTTGCAGATGACATGATTATATACACAGAAAACCCTAAGGAATCCTCCAGAAAACTACTGAAACTAATAGAAGAGTTTGGCAGAGTCTCAGGTTATAAAATAAACATACAAAAATCACTTGGATTCCTCTACATCAACAAAAAGAACACCGAAGAGGAAATAACCAAATCAATACCATTCACAGTAGCCCCCAAGAAGATAAGATACTTAGGAATAAATCTTACCAAGGATGTAAAAGACCTATGCAAAGAAAACTACAAAGCTCTACTACAAGAAATTCAAAAGGACATACTTAAGTGGAAAAACATACCCTGCTCATGGATAGGAAGACTTAACATAGTAAAAATGTCTATTCTACCAAAAGCCATCTATACATTTAACGCACTTCCGATCCAAATTCCAATGTCATATTTTAAGGGGATAGAGAAACAAATCACCAATTTCATATGGAAGGGAAAGAAGCCCCGGATAAGCAAAGCACTACTGAAAAAGAAGAAGAAAGTGGGAGGCCTCACCTTACCTGACTTCAGAACCTATTATACAGCCACAGTAGTCAAAACAGCCTGGTATTGGTACAACAACAGACACATAGACCAATGGAACAGAATTGAGAACCCAGACATAGATCCATCCACGTATGAGCAGCTGATATTTGACAAAGGACCTGTGTCAATTAACTGGGGAAAAGACAGCCTTTTTAACAAATGGTGCTGGCATAACTGGATATCCATTTGCAAAAAAATGAAACAGGACCCATACCTCACACCATGCACAAAAACTAACTCCAAGTGGATCAAAGACCTAACCATAAAGACTAAAACGATAAAGATCATGGAAGAAAAAATTGGGACAACCCTAGGAGCCCTAATACAAGGTATAAACAGAATACAAAACATTACCAAAAATGATGAAGAGAAACCCGATAACTGGGAGCTCCTAAAAATCAAACACCTATGCTCATCTAAAGACTTCACCAAAAGAGTAAAAAGACCACCTACAGATTGGGAAAGAATTTTCAGCTATGACATCTCCGACCAGCGCCTGATCTCTAAAATCTACATGATTCTGTCAAAACTCAACCACAAAAAGACAAACAACCCAATCAAGAAGTGGGCAAAGGATATGAACACACATTTCTCTAAAGAAGATATTCAGGCAGCCAACAGATACATGAGAAAATGCTCTCGATCATTAGCCATTAGAGAAATGCAAATTAAAACTACGATGAGATTCCATCTCACACCAGCAAGGCTGGCATTAATCCAAAAAACACAAAATAATAAATGTTGGAGAGGCTGCGGAGAGATTGGAACTCTCATACACTGCTGGTGGGAATGTAAAATGGTCCAACCACTTTGGAAATCTATCTGGCGTTATCTTAAACAGTTAGAAATAGAACTACCATACAACCCAGAAATCCCACTCCTAGGAATATACCCTAGAGATACAAGAGTCTTCATACAAACAGATATATGCACACCCACGTTTATTGCAGCTCTGTTTACAATAGCAAAAAGTTGGAAGCAATCAAGGTGTCCATCAACGGATGAATGGTTAAATAAATTGTGGTATATTCACACAATGGAACACTACGCATCGATAAAGAACAGTGACGAGTCTCTGAAACGTTTCATAACATGGAGGAACCTGGAAGGCATTATGCTGAGCGAAATTAGTCAGAGGCAAAAGGACAAATATTGTATAAGACCACTATTATAAGATCTTGAGAAATAGTAAACCTGAGAAGAACACATACTTTTGTGGTTACGAGGGGGGGAGGGAGGGAGGGTGGGAGAGGGTTTTTTTTATTGATTAATCAGTAGATAAGAACTGCTTTAGGTGAAGGGAAAGACAACACTCAATACATGGAAGGTCAGCTCAATTGGACTGGACCAAAAGCAAAGAAGTTTCCGGGATAAAATGAATGCTTCAAAGGTCAGCGGAGCAAGCGCGGGGGTCTGGGGAGCATGGTTTGTGGGGACTTCTAAGCCAATTGGCAAAATAATTCTATTATGAAATCATTCTGCATCCCACTTTGAAATGTGGCGTCTGGGGTCTTAAATGCTAACAAGCAGCCATCTAAGATGCAGCAATTGGTCTCAACCCACCTGGAGCAAAGAAAAATGAAGAACACCAAGCCCACATGACAACTAAGAGCCCAAGAGACAGAAAGGGCCGCATGATCCAGAGACCTACATCATCCTGAGACCAGAACAACTAGTTGGTGCCCGGCCACAATTGATGACTGCCCTGACAGGGAGCTCAGCAGAGGACCCCTGAGGGAGCAGGAGATCAGTGGGATGCAGACCCCAAATTCTCATAAGAAGACCAAACTTAATGGTCTGACTGAGACTGGAGGAATCCCGGCGGCCATGCTCCCCAGACCTTCAGTTGACACAGGACAGGAACCATCCCCGAAGACAACTCATCAGAAATGAAAGGGACTGGTCAGCGGGTGGGAGAGAGATGCTGATGAAGAGTGAGCTAATTATATCAGGTGGACACTTGAGATTGTGTTGGCAACTCTTGTCTGGAGGGGGGATGGGAGGATAGAGAGAGAGGGAAGCCGGCAAAATTGTCAAGAAAGGAGAGACTGAAACGGCTGACTCAAGACGGGGAGAGTAAGTGGGAGTAGGGAGTGAGATGTATGTAAACTTATATGTGACAGACTGATTGGATTTGTAAACGTTCACTTGAAGCTTAATAAAAGTTATTATAAAAAAAAAAAAAAAAACCACAGGTAAAAAAAAAAAAAAAAAGAACAATACAACCTCCAGAAGCAGAGCCATCTAGCTGACCACCAGCCATTTATGTAATGCCAGCTGAGACAAGAAAAACTCCTCCGCAGCCTTGTGAATGAAA
Organism: Loxodonta africana; assembly: GCF_030014295.1. NCBI lineage: Eukaryota > Metazoa > Chordata > Mammalia > Proboscidea > Elephantidae > Loxodonta > Loxodonta africana. Next base: position 166,421,519 of record NC_087342.1, read on the forward strand.
ATAAACTATTGTTTCAAACTGCTCAGTTTCAAGGTGCTTTGTTATTGAGCATTATTGTGACAATAAATTTTTTTCTCTGAGATATTAAGAAAATATTCTAATTATGTTGCGAACAATGGAAGCCTAATACTTTATTGAATATAGAAGGTAGAGAGAAGATTGGTTTGGCAACAAATGTGGATTCAATTACAAATATCTGAAATTACTAACTGTGCAAATATGGACAACTAGCTAACTTTTGTTTGCAGTAATTTGGAAAAAAATAATATATAAAGAGCATATTATAGTAAAACCTATGAAAGGTAGAAAGCTGTCAGAGAAGGAAAACTCAAATATTTTCCACTAAAATGAGTGATAGGAACGTTTTCTGCTCTGTGAAAGGCAGAAAGCCTGTGAGACTCAGAAAAACAAGGCACTCCTGTCAAGTTCTGGCTCTCACAGATTTCACTGTATAAAAATTCTCTAGCTTCAGGGTAGAAAAGAAGAAAGCTCACTTATAAAATAAGCAAAATTTTATCTGTCCCTTGTGGTATTTAAAGGAGTCAATAACTTTTTTTTTAAATGTATTACAAAATATTATTTGAATATGATCATCAATAAATAAATGAAATCAAAGCTGAGAACACTAAAAATATAATTCTTTAAAGAAGGGAAGATTTAAACACTGGAATAACAGATTTTATTGAAGCTTAACACAAGAAATTATACTGATGGGTCATGTAGATAAAATATAATTTTAAGTATAGATAAAATGCATTCATATTTTTAAAAGACATTTAATACATAGCAAATGGTTAAGAACTCAACTACTAGCCTTGAATTTGGCAGTTCAAACCAACTCAGAGTTGCCTCAGAAGACATGCCTGGCAATATGCTTCCAAAAGGTCACAACCTTGAAAACCCTATGGAGCACTGTTCTACGCTGACACACATGGGATCACCACAGGTTGGAATTGACTCGACAGCAATGCCAACAACAACAAAACCAATTGCATCAAAGATATCTATATAATAAAGGTAATATTAAGGAAGCTTCTTTTATGTTAAGGATACTTCTCTAAAATAATTATCACTTTGAAAAATACAAAAGAATATTTTGAGAATTCCATAGAATCAGGGGACAAAAGGAGAAAACTTGATATGAGTTACTTCTCTATACTTTTACTGGTATTCTTTTGCAGAAAGACCCTTCTTAACTACCTTCACACCCAATTAATGTCATTTAAAATACTCAAGTTGAGAGTGTAATTTTCTCAATAAACTCAGCAATTCTGGTGCCAAATATCTGTCATAAATCTGTTCCTCAACCTCCCTTAGAAACACTTCTCATTAAAAATAAAGTTTTATGATATATCATCCTGTGACTATAATTTTTTTTGTAATCTCTATGACTTCTATAATTAACTTCTATAACTTATTCTTAGTCCCCTTATCTCACTACCCACCAACCAAAATAGTACAAGCCCTGTTCTTCTGTTGTTAGGAGCCATCGATTCGATTCTGACTCATAGTGACTCTATGTACAAGAGAATGAAACACTGCCTGGTCCTGTGCCGTCTTTACAACTGTTGATATGTTTCAGCCCATTGCTGTAGCCTGTGTCAGTCCATCTTGTTGAGCGTCTTCCTCTTTTTACCTCTGTTTTCTTCTAAACCCCATAAAAACATTTCTGTAATTATTGAGACTGAGACTCTTGGTTTCATCCTCATAAGCTGAGTTGTTCCTAGTCTGAACTGCTTTTAAAATCCTTAATATACCTCTCTGTTTTATTCGGAAGCAGTGTAGGAGTTTCTCTACAAGTGCTTTTAATAAACATTAAAACATTTAATAAACATTAAAATTTAACTATTCAATCACCTAAACAATGACTTATTTTCTGTGTTTGTGAATGTGTGTGTGTGTGCATGCACACAAGGTTACACATGTTCATTTAACATTTTTTTCAAACAGAATGCCTTTTGGGGGACAAACATATCTAAAAATAAACTTACCTCTAGTGTAATTATATAATATTTAATTTATGTACTCTCTTCCCTTACATTCCTATTTTAACAGCATGTGAAATGGAAGTATATTTAGCACAATGTGAATTGTATACCAAGGGGCAAAAAGTCAGTAATTTGTCTAGGGCTAGCCCCCAGACTATAAACAAAGACGTACATATTCAGTCTGCAATACTTTATTTTTTTTAGAAAGAAAATGTTAATATTACAATGCTTTCTTAGCTTCCTGAGAAACCTTTTAAAAGGACTTTATTAATTTTAAGGCATTATTATGCTTAAATTGTAAGAAAAAATTGGAAAAGTTATCAAATACGTGTCATCCTTTGAGTTGTGCATCAGCTCTTTAAACTATGGGCATTTTAATAATTAGCCATGAGAGGTCAAGTTTAAAAAGATCTATGTATAACTTCCAGATTAGGACATGTTGGGAAGAAGGACCTGGTGATCTACTTTAGAAAATTTGATGAGTGAAAACATGATGAAAAACAGAAGAACATTGCTTGATATAGCATCAGATGATGAGTACCTCAGGTTGGAAGGCACTCAAAATATGACTGTAGAAGAGCTGCCTCCTCAAAGTAAAGATGATCCTAATGACATGAATCGAGTAAAGCTTTCGGACCTTCATTTGCTGATGTGGTACAACTCAAAATGAGAAGAAACAACTGAAAATATCCATTAATAATCAGAACATGAATGTACAAAGTACGATTCGAGGAAAATTGGCAGATTTCAAAAATGAGATGGAAACTTAAAGATCAATATCCTAGGCATTACTGAGCTGAAATGGGCTGGTATTGGCCACTTTGAATAGAAAAATCATATAATCTACTATGCTTGCAATAACAAATTAAAGATGAAAGATGTTGCATTCATAATCAAAAAGAACATTTCAAGATCTATCCTGAAATACAACACCATCAGTGATAGAATAATACACATATACCTATAAAGAAGACCAGTTAATACCACTATTACTCAAATTTATGCACCAACCACTAAGGCCAAAGATGAAGAAATTGAATATCTTTATCTACTTCTGTAGTCGCAAATTGATCAAACATGCAACCAAGATGCATTAATAATTACTGGTGATTGGAATGTGAAAGTTGAAAGCAAAGAAGAAGTTGGAAAATATGGCCTTGGTGATAGAAACAATGCTAGAGAAAGCACAACAGAATTTTGCAAGATCAATGACTTATTCATTGGAAATATCTTTTTTCAATAACAATATTTGTGGACCACACTGAATGAAATACAAAGCAATGAAATCAACTATAGCTGTGGGAAAAGATGATGGAAAAGCTCAATATCATCAGTCAGAACAGGGCTAGGGACTGACTGTGGAACAGACCATCAATCACTTATACACAAGTCCAAGTCGAAGTTGAAGAAAATTAGAACAAATCCAGAAGATTCCAAAGTACGATCTTGAGTATACCCCACTTGAATTTAGAGACCATATCAAGAATAAATTTGATGCACTGAACACTAATGACTGACAACCTGACAAGTTGTGGGATGACATCAAGGGTATCATACATAAAAGAAATCAAAATGTCATTAAAAAGAGAAAAAAAAAAAAGACCAAAATGAATGCCTAGAGACTATGAATATAGCTCTTATACATACAGTAGCTAAAGAAAAGGGAAGAAATGATGAAGTGAAAGAGCTAAACAGAAGATTTCAAAGTGCAGCTCTAGAAGACAAAGTAAAGTATTATAATGACATGGGCAAAGACCTGGAGATAGAAAACCAAAACAGTTGGTTTTTATTTCTCAAGCTGAAAGAACTGAAGAAAAAAATTCAAGTTGCAATTTTGAAGGATTCTATGGGAAAATATTGAATGATGCAGGAAGCATCAAAAGAAGGTGGAAGGAATTCATAGAGTCACTGTACCAAAAAGAACTGGTCAACTTTAAACCATTTCAGGAGGTAGCATAGGATCAAGAACTGATGTTACTAAACGAAGAAGTCCAATATGCACTGAAGGCATTGGCAAAAAACAAGACTCCAAGAATTGACAGAATACCAATTGAGATGTTTCAACAAATGGATACAATGCTGGAAGCGCTCACTGTTCTATGAGAAGAAATTTGGAACACAGCTAGCTAGCTACCTGGCCAGCGACTGGATGTGATCCATATCTGTGCCCATTCCAAAGAAAGGTGATTTAATGGAATGTGGAAATTATTGAACAATATCATTAATATCACATATAAGTGAAATTATGCTGATGATAATTAAAAAAAAAATTGAAGCACTACATCAACAGGGAACTGCCAGAAATTCAGACCAAATTAAGAAAAAGACATTGAGAGATGAATATCATTGCTGATGTCAGATGGATCGTGGCTGAAAGTAGGGAATACTAGAAAGATGTTTACTTGTGTTTTATTGACCATGCAAAAAACATTCGACTGTGTGGATCATAACAAATTATGGATAACACTGAGAAGAATGGGAATTCCAAAATACCTAATTGCGCTCATGCAGAAATTGTACATAAAACAAGAGGCAGTGGTTTAAACAGAATAAGGGGATATCGTGTGGTTTAAAATCAGGAAAAGTTAGCATCAGAGTTGTATCTTTTCACCATACTTACTGAATCCTTATGCTAAGCAAATAATCTGAGAAGGTGGACTATATGAAGAAGAACTTGTCAGGACAACTCATTAAGAACCTTTGTAGTGCAGGTGACATGATCTCGGTTACTGAATGTAAGAGAAATTGAAGCATTTACTGATGAAGACCAAAGACTACAGCCTTCTGTAGGAATTATACCTTAGCATAAAAAAATAAATAAATAAAAAATCTTCACAACTGTACCAATAAGCAACATCATGATAAATGGAGAAAAGATTGAAGTTGTCAAGGATTTCATTTTACTTGGATTCTTAATCAACAGCCATGGAAGCAGCAGTCAAGGAGTCAAACAACCCATTGCATTGGGCAGATCTGCTGCAAAAGACCTCTTTAAAGTGTTAAAAAGCAAAGATATCACTTTGAGGACTAAGGTGCGCCTGGCCCAAGGCATGGTGTTTTCAATTGCCTCATATGCATGCGTAAGCTAGACATTGAAAAAGAAAGACAAAGAACTGATGCCTTTGAATTATGGTCTTGGTGAAGAATATTGAATATATCATGGAGTGCCAGAAGAATAAAAAAAATCTGTCTTGGAGGAAGTACAGCCAAAATGTTCCTTAGAAGCAAGAATGATGGACTTCATCTCATATGCTTTGGATGTGTTATCAGTAGGGCCCAGTCCCTGGAGAAGGACATCATGCTTGGTAAAGCAGAGGGTCAGCAAAAGACAAGAAGACCTTCAGTGAGATGGATTGACAGAGTGGCTGCAACACTGGCCAAAACATAGTAGCAATTTTGAGGATGGCTAAGAACCAGGCAGCTTTTCATTCTGTTGTACATAGGGTGGCTATGAATCAGAACTGACTGAGGGCACCTAACAACAATATGTATATCTTCATCTATTTTATTATTAATATGCTCATCCTTTAAGTATTTAGTCTCACCTGTTAGATTTCATGAGCAAATGTGCTACAGTCACCCTCATAAACCTTTGGAGAAATGTCTCTTGGATCCATTAATTTGCTTATAGCTTTGGTGCTCTGAGCAACCTTCTGTGTGGAATGTAACCCTGTCTTAATAGATACAATTTGTTTATCCTCAGGCCCAATCTGAATTGAAGGTTTAAAATCTTAGGACTTAGGCTCACTATTCTTATCAACCACGGAGATGTAAATTCTAGAATGGTTGCCAAGAGACATTTATTTTCAGGTGACTTTGGAAGTAGAGAAAGTAAATTCATGATTAAAAGAAAGGATGAGTCTCACTTAGAGAAAAAATACAGATGGAAGACTGAGGTTGAGGATCAGCTGCGTCCTCTACAGCAGACCAGGTCCTAATCTCTGTCAATTTCTATATTCACTGCTATTTCAGCTCCTGCATTCATTGAGAGTGATAATTATTGATAAATATTCACTTGATGTTTAATATACCTCCTTTAAGTTCTAATACAATCCCAAATATTATTTTCTAATAAAACCTAAAATGGCATCTAAGTTGTGGCCCTTTCTAAAAATTCATTGTAATAATGGTCAGGAATCTCAAAAACTTCAAATAATTTTTTATCATTCGAATCACCTTGACAGAAATGCCCTTATCACTGTTCCCAAACTGCATTATCCAACAAACGGTTACCTATCCATGATCTTAAATAGTACTGACCATTTCTTCTATTCATGAAATCTTTCTTTTTCTAAAATATCAATCTTTTTTACTTCCTTTTTTTTTTTTTTAAGGTACTAAATAATTTTTTTTTTTTATTTCTTTTGTATCTGGTCATCCCTTAAAATTAATATACTAGTTTTCTGGTCCCAGACAAGATGGAGTAAAACAATTTCTACCATTCCTCCTGCTGAACCCAACTATAAAATGATTGAAATGATACATCAAATACACATAAGGAGACTTTGAAAGATAAAAAGAAATATAAGAAGAGGTTAGGGACCTTGGGTCTTGAGGAAGTACATGCCAATGCATTCCCTGGATTATCTTTAGGTATTACATATATCCTGAACAGGGCTCTGGAGAAGCACAAAATCTGCAAAAGCTAAGGGCAGATAAAAAAAAAAGCTCCAAGTAAAGCTGTTCTCTCTAGCCAAACAACAATAAAAAGGATGGCATAGCAGGTCAGAAACTTTTTTGATAATACCCATCCTACTGAGGCAAATATTATGGAAAGACCTCCTCTACCCCCAAGTATCAGCAAAAAAAAAGTATAAAGCCTAGACTTTCATCTCCCCACCAAGGCAATGAGGAGGGACTCCCCATTCCAGTATTTGCAAAGGGAATGTGGTGTCCATTCACCTACCTGCCAGTAGTTAGGAGGTGGCACTCTCAATTTCTACAGGAGATAACAGGCAGTACTTCTGTCCCCAACAAGGGAGGTACCAATGAAGGCCAAATGAGAAGTCATGCCTGTTCTCTTTTATAAGATGCTACATAGAAGGCATTAGTATTGGATTAGGATTAGGACTCTTCTACTCCAGTAAGAAGTCCTGATGGCACAATGATTAAATGCTTGGCTGCTAACTGAAAGGTCAGCAGTATGAATCCACTACCCATTCTGTGGGAAAAAGACTTGGCAATCTGCTCGTTAAAGACTACAGCCTAAGAAACCCAATGGGGGAGTTCTACTCTATCACATAGAGTTGCTATGATGCAGAATTGACTGAAAGGTACATAACAACAACACTTCAGTATGACTCCATTAACTTATTTCCAAACAAGATCATATTTACCAGTGCAAGGGTTAGGACTTCAACATATCTTTTTTGCAGAATGTCTTAGTCATCTTATGTGGCTATAACAAAAATATCACAAGTGGATGGCTTTAACAAAGAGAAATTTATTTTCTCACACTCTAGGAGGCTAAAGTCCAAGTCGGAGCATCAGCTCCACGGGAAGATTTTCTCTTTCTGTCAGCTCCGGAGGACAGCCTTCTTGTCAGTCTTCCCTTAACTAGGAGATTCTCTGCACAGGAAATCCGGATCCAAAGGATGCACTCCACTCCCGGTGCTTCTTTCTTGGTGGTATGAGGTCCCCATGTCTCTGCTTGTTTCTTTTATATCTCAGAAGAGATTAGCTTAAGACACTGTCTAATCTTGTAGGCCTCATCAATATAATTAGCGCTAATTCATATCATTCCATCATAGTGATAGGATTTACAATACATAGGGAAATCACATCAGATGATAAAATGATAGACAATCATACAATATTGGTAATCATGACCTAGACAAGTCGACAGATATTTTGGAGGGACACAATTCAATCCATGATATTCTACCCTTTTGTCCCCAAAAATTCATGTCCTTGCCACATGTAAAACATATTCAAACCATCATATCATAGCAAAAGTCTTAATTCAATTCCAAGCCCAAAATTCGAAAACTTCTCTTCATCTGTAAAATCTAGAATAAAGTTATCTGTTTCCAAAATACAATGGCCCAACAGGCACAAGCTAGACATTTCCATTACAAATGGGAGAAATTGGAGGGAAAGAAGGCATAACAGGCACCAAGCAAGTCAGCAGAACACATTATATTAGCCCTCAAGGCTTGAAAATAATCCTCTGTTCTCTGAGACAATTTATACAATAGCCCTGCCCTCCAGACACTAGGTATTGGTCACAATCTCTGGATTCTGTGTGGAGGCCCCTCAGCCCTAGGCTTCAGCTCCACCTTCCAGGCCCACTGGGATAGCGACTCTGCCCCTTCAGCTTTAGGTGCACCATCCTCTTAGTCCATCTGGGTGGAAACTACACCCTTAGAAATACCAGAGGCCATGGCCATACCTTTTGAGACTGAGGCATCTCGGCTTCCTGTGTTTCTTGTCTCTTCGGCTTCTGCTTCCTGGTTCCTTGTCCTCTCGGCCCTCAGGCCTCATGCCTGCATCTTCCCTGCTGGGGGAAGTGTTCCAAAGCTCTATAGCTCCACTGATAAGTGTTTGGAAGCCCCCACTCCACCAGTAAACTTTGGGTGGAAGGCATTCAGTTCTCTTGCTCTGTGGTCGGCATGCCTAGCTCAACTCTTAAGTGCCCAGAGGCACTCCACTCTGCCAAGAAGCCTCCTGCTCCAAGGCACTCAGCTCTCTCACTCTGTGGGTCAGCTCCAGCACTGTCTGGCACTGGTCTCCTGGTTCTGCTGCCAGTCCTCTGCCACTGCCACTTCTCTATCCATTCAGTTTCAAAGCTGCTTCCACATTTTAGAGTGGCACCCCACTCCTGATACCAAATTCTGTCTTAGTCATCTTGTGCTGCTATAATAGAAATAGCACAAGTGGATGGCTTTAACAAAGAGAAACTTATTTTCTCACAGTCTAGTAGGCTAGAAGTCCAAACTGAGGGCGTCGGCTCCAGGGGAAGGCTTTCTCTTTCTGTTAGTTCTGGAGGAAGGTCCTTCTCATCAATCTTTCCCTGAGCTAGGAGATTCTCTGCACAGGAACCCAAGGTCCAAAGGATACACTCTGCTCCTGGTGCTTCTTTCTTGGTGCTATGAGGTCCTCATGTCTCTCTGCTTGTTTCTTTTATATCTCAAAAGAGATTGGCTTAAGACACTATCTAATCTTGTAGACCTCATCAATACAACTGCTGCTAATCCATTTTATTCCATAATAGTGATAGGATTTACAACACATAGGGAAATCACATCAGATGGTAAAATGATAGACAATCATACAATATTGGTAATCATGACCTAGACAAGTCGACAGGTATTTTGGGGGGACACAATTCAATCCATGACAGAGGGACACACCAATCCATAAAATCTTGAAAGCAGCCAGAGAAAACTGACACTTTACAAATAGAGGGAAAAACAAAAGAAAACAAAACAAGAAAAAAAGCGGAATTTATATCAGAAACCACGGAGCATAAAAGTAAGTGGCACAATATTTCTCAAGAGAGAAGAACTGTCAACCTAGAATTGTATAGTTAGGGAAAATATCCTTTAATTATGAAAGGAAATCAAGACATTCTCATATGAAAGAAAGCTAAGACAATTTGTCCACAGCAGAACTAACCTTAAAGGAATGTGTATAGAAAGTTCTTTAACAGAAAAGTTATGATAAAAGAAGTAAGCTTAGAAGAAAAAATACAAGCAAAAATATGGGTGGAGAAGTCTACCATATCCTTCTCTTGAGTTCTATAAATTTTGTTCCACTGTTGAAGCAAAAAGTATAACACTTTTTAATGTAGTTCTAAATTCATGTAGAGAAAACATTTTAGACAATCGTATTATAAATAAGGTAGAGTAAAGGTATGGTTTCTACACTTTATTTAGAGAGGTCAAATGTTGGTTACAGTACTGCAAAAAGCTATATGTGTATAATGTGATATCTGGAGAAAAAACTACGAAAAGTCTCTTAGTTATTTAGTGCAGCTATAACAATACCACAAGCGGATGGCTTTAACAAACAAAAATTTATTCTCTCACAGTTGAGGAGGCTAGAAGTCCGAATTCAAGAGGCCAGCTCTGAGGGAAGGCTTTCTCTCTGTGTGGACTCTGGGGGAAAGTCCCTTTCTCCTTTCAATATCTGTCAACTCGATGTTCCTTGCAGTTCTCCATGTGTCTTGGTATCAATCTTTCTCTGGATCTAGGATGTCCTCAGTGCAGGGATCCCTGGTCCAAAGGATACACTCCATTCCTGGCTCTTCTTTCTTGGTAGTAGGAAGATCTATCCCCTCTTTGCTTGCTTCTTTCTCCTTTTATCTCTTGTAAGACAAAATGTGTGACTTAAGCGCGGACGTGACTTGAGTTAGATTGTGTCTCAAGTAAGAGAGTGACTTGGATAAGGATGTTAGTCAAGTCACACCCTTTTGTAAGGCTGTGACTCAAGATACACCCCACACTGAAATTGCCTCATTAACATATAAAGTTTAGAATTTACAACACATCACAAAATAAGAGGATAATTACATCATATCACAACATGAAGGACAACCAAATATTACTGGGGATCATAGCCTAGCCAAGTTGACCCATATATTGAGGGGACACATTTCAATCCATGACATTTCACTCTTTGGCCCCCAAAATTCATGTACTTGCCCCATGTAAAACACATTCACACCATCACATCATCCCAAAAGTCTTAAATTGACTCCAAGCCCCAGAACACATTTTCTGAATCATCTAAATCAAATATTGGTGAGATTTTAGGCATATTCTATCCCGGGGTCTAAATTCCTCTTTATCTGTGAACTTGTGAAGTCTAGAGTACAAATTTTCTGTTTTCAAAGTACAATAGTAGAACAGATACAAGATAGACATTTCCATTACAAATGAGAGAAATTGTAGGGAAAGAAGGGATGAAGGGAAACAGGCAAGTTCAAAACCCAGCAGAACAATTTACATTAGCTCTCAAGGCTTGAAAATAATCTTCTGTTCTCTGAGACCATCTAAGCTATGGCCTTGCCCACCAAATTCTGAGCGTTGGCCATGCCCTCTGGATTCTGGTTGATACCCCCCGGCCCTGTGCTTAAGCTCCCCTTCTCAGACCCATTGGGATGGCAAATCTTCTCTCTTGGTTTTTTCCAACCGCTTAGTCCATCTGTGTGGCAACTCTATCCCCTCAGCCCAACAGGTCCCATTCTTTCACCCTTTGGGCATGGCAGCCCTACCCACTCAGCTCTGGGCAACAGCCTCATCCACCTGTCACACCTTAATGACAGGCCCATACTCTGGAACCGAGTTGTTGAAGATCCAACCCCTTGGAACCCAGTATGCTGTTGTCCCACCCTTTGAGATCCAGGAGACAGTAGCCCCAACCATTGAAGCCAAGAAGGCCCTTCTTCCCATGCTCCTTCCAATAGTTCTGATGATCTCTGAGCTTCTCCAGCAATAGCCCTTTTCTTTTCTTGGAGGACAAAAGATACAGCTTCTTTGACCTGTTTCTTCCCTATAGAATTCCAAGAGGCAGATAGCTTATTTTCCTTTTGTTTTCCTCTGTCCTCTTCACTCTAAGCTAATGGGTTTTCTGTTGTGGTAGTTGGTTAGAGTCACTAGTCACAGGCTTAATATCTTTGACAAAAGAGCACGTAGTCACATCCTTGGTGAACATTCTAGGACATATGTCCTTAATTTCTTCAACAGAATTTCCCAAAACTTTAAATTCTGTTTTCATTTTGCACAGTTCATTTTTAAGTCCATCTCTTTTCTCTAGCATTTTACTATAAATAGCAAGAAGAAACCATGTAGACCTTAAAGATCTGACTTAGAAACCTCATCAGCAGATATTCAAGTTCATCACTTACAAGTTCTATGTTCCACCAAACATTTGAACATAATTCAGACAAATTCTTTGCCACTGCATTAAAAAAAAAAAAAAATTGCCCTTTCTCCATTGCCCAATCACTCTCATCATTTTCTTTTGAAGGCTCACCAGAAGTACATTTAATGTCCACATTTCTAACAACATTCTGTTGCTGGCACCGTAAGTATTCTCTAAGATGGAAAAAAAAAAAAAAGATGATAGAGACTTTAAAATTCTCCTCAATTCCTGCAGAGCTCTCACCAGAATTGCCTTTGACATCCATAATTCTACCAAGAGTCTCTTCAAGACAATATAGGCTTTTACTATTAGGCACCTTAAAACTCTTCCAGCCTCTACCCATTACCCAATTCCAAAACCACATTTTAGGTATCTTTTAGAGAAGCTCCCTACTCTTTGCACCAAATTCTGTCTTAGTTATCTAGTGCTGCTATGACAGAAATACCACAGGTGGATGGCTTTAAAAAACAGAAATTTATTCTCTCACAGTTTAGAAGGCTAGTATTCTGAATTCAGAGTGCCAGCTCCAGGGAAAGGCTTTCTGTCTGTGTCAGCTCTGGTGGAATGTCCTTGTCTCCTTTCAACATCTGTCAGGCCAGTGTTCCTTGAAGATCTCCATGTGTCTTGGCATCAGCTTTCTACTGGTTCTAAAAGATTCTCAGTGCAGGGCCTGAGGTCCAGAGGATATTATCTGCTCCCAGTTCTTCTTTCTTGGTGGTGGGAGGCCTCTCCCCTCTCTGATCACTTCTCTGTCCTTTTATGTCTGGTAAGACAATAGGTGTGACTCAAGCAAGGGTGTGACTTGGGTAAGAGTGTGACTTGATTAAGGGTGTGACTGCTCTTGCCTCAGTAGTACATAGAGGTTAGGACTTACAACACATCACAAAATGTAGGATAATTACATCAGATTACAAAATGGAAGACAACCACACAATACTGGGAACCTTGGCCTAGTCAAGTTGACACATATTTTTGAGAGGCACAATTCTATCCATGACAAAAAGCAATACAAAGAGATGCACTCAAAAGCACTATAGATAAATCAAAGTGGAATTGTAAAAAAAAGTTTGAAAGTAACCTACAGGAAGGATAAAAAGTAAATAGAGAAACAAAAAAGAGGGAAAATGAATAGAAGACAATAAAATGGTTGACTTGAATCCTAACATATCCAATAATTACATTATATATAAATGGTCTAGGTATACCAAATAAAACACAAAGAGAATTTGCAAACAAGGCCCAACTATATTCTGTCTACAAGAATTATCTTCAAATATGACAATATAGGCAGGTAGAAAATAAAGGAGAGAAAAAATAATATCATGCAAACATCAATCAAAGGTGGCTATATTAACATCACTTAAGGTAGACTTTACAGCAAATAAAATCACCAGAAACAGAGAATAAAGTTACATAATAATAAATAGGTCAATCCACCAAGATGACAGAGCAATCCTAAATTTTTATTCACCAAACAAAAGAACTGCAAAATAAATGTTATGGATTGAATTATGTCTCCCCTCAAACAGATATGGAAGTTCTGATCCCTGTATCAGTAAATATGACACTGTTGGAAATATGGGTTTTTTGTTGTTGTTGTTGCTACGTTAATGAGATCATACTAGAATAGGATAGGTCCTAAACCTAATAACTTGTGAGCGGTGTCTCATTAAAAAGAGCAGAATAGTCACAGAGGCACACACAAAATGGGAATCCAGATGCCATGGAGGACCTGTTCACAAGTAAAGGAATGTAAAAAACTGCGAGCATACACCAGAAAGTAGGAGACGGGCTAACTGAAGGAACTGACACAGCTGAGACCCTGACTTTGACTTTCAGCTTTCAGAATTGTGAAAATAGATTTCTATTCTTTAAAACCATTTAATTTGTGGCACATTTTGTTATGGCAGTACTAGGAAACTAAGACATATCAAAAACAAATACTGACAGAACTTAAGGGAGAAATAGACAAAGACTACTTTCACAAAGAGATCAACATCTATATAGAAAATCAGCAAGGATATAAAAGAATTCAACATCACCATCAACCGGTATGGTCTAATCAACTTTTTAGACACTCTATCCAACATTATCAGAAAACATAATCTTTTTAAGTGCCCAGAGAACATATAAAAAGATAGAACACATCCTTGTCCAAAAAAACTAACCTTAAGAATTTTAAAAATAGTTAAAATTAAATAGATGTGTTTTCTGATCACAATGGAATTAAGTGCATTTGAGCTGGTTCCAACTCATAGAGACTCTGTGTAAAACAGAATGAAACACTGCTGGGTCCTGCACCATTTGCATGATTGTTGTTATGCTTGAGCCCTTTGTTGCAGCCACTGTGTCAATCCAACTCATTGAGGGTCTTCCTCTCTTTCGCTGACCCTCTAATTCACGAATCATTATGTCCCTCTCCAGGAACTGGTACCCCCCGATAACATGTCCAAAATATGTGAGATGCAGTCTCGCTGTCCTCACTTCTAAGGACCATCCGGGCTGTTCTTCTTCCAAGAAAGATTTGTTCCTTCTTCTGGCAGTTCATGGTATAGTAATATTCTTCGCCAACACCACAGTTTAAAGGCATCAATTCTTCTTTGGTCTTCCTTAGTCATCATCCAGCTTTCACATGTGTATGAGGCCAATGAAAACACCATGGCTTGGGTCAGGTGCACCTGAGTCCTTAAAATGACGTCTTTGCTTTTTAACACTTTAAAGAGATCTTTTGCAGCAAATTTGCCCAATGCAATGCATCTTTTGATTTCTTGACTGCTTTTTTTCTTCCACAGGTGTTGATTATGGATCCAAGTAAAATGAAATCCTTGATAACTTCAATCTTTTCTCCATTCATCATGATGTTGCTTGTTGGTCCAGTTGTGAGGATTTTTATTTTCTTTACGTTGAGGTGTAATCCTTTCTGAAGGCTGTGGTTTTGATCTTCATCAGTAAGTGCTTCAAGTCCTCTTCACTTCAGCAAGCAAGGTTGTGTAAACTGCATAAAACAAGTCGTTAATGAATCTTCCTCCAATCCTAAAGCTGAGCTCTTCTTCATATAGCCCAGCTTCTCAGATTATTTGCTCAGCATACAGCCTGAATGTGTATGGTGAAAGGATACAACCCTGACACTTTTTCTGACTTTAAACCACACAGTATCTCTTGTTCTGTTCAAAAGACTGCTTCTCGATCTATGTAGATGTTCCTCATGGACACAATAAAGTATTCTGGAATTACCAATCTCCACAATATTATCCATAAATTGTTATGATCCACACAGTGGAATGACTTCGCATAGTCAATAAAATACAGGTAAACATCTTTCTGGTATTCTCTGCTTTCAGCCAGGATCCATCTGACATCAGCAATGATATCCCTTGTTCCGTGTCCTCTTCTGAATCTGGCTTGAATTTCTGGAAGTTTTCAGGTGATGTACTCTGCAGCTGCTTTTAACTGATCTTCAGCAAAATTTTACTTGTGTGTGATATTAATGATATTGTTTGATAATTTCTGCATTCTTTTGAATCACCTTTCTTTGGAATGTGCACAAATATGGGTCTTTTCCAGTCAGTTGATCAGGTAGCTGTCTTCCAAATTTCTTCAAATAGATGAGTAAGGACTTCCAGCACTGCATCTGTTTGTTGAAACATTTCAATCAGTTTTCTGTCAATTCCTGGAGCCCTGATTTTCACCAATATCTTCAGTGCAACTTGCACTTCTCCTTTCACTCTTCAGTACCATTGGTTCTTGATCATAGGCTACCTCCTGAACATTGATCACTTCTTTTTGATACATTGACTGTGTATTCCTTCCATCTTCTTTTGATGCGTCCTGCATTGTTCAATATTTTGCCTATAGAATCCTTCAACAGTCTCTTTCCACAGACATAGTTGTTGATTTGATTCCTGTGTCTTCCATCCAGGGTTGTCCATGAGAATAATCACTGTTTTTGTTATTGAAAAAAAGTATTTGCAATGAATAAGTTGTTGGTCTTTCAAAATTCTATCATGAGATCTCTGGCATTGTTTCTATCACCATGGCCATATTTTCCAACTACACATGCATCTTTATTTCCAACTTTCACATTCCAATCACCAGTAATTATCAATGCATCTTGATTGCATGTTTGATCAATTTCAGACTGCGGAAGTTAGTAAAAATCTGCAATTTCTTCATCTTTGGCCTTCGTGGTTGGTGCATAAGTTTGAATAATAGTCATATTAACTGGTCTTCCTTGTAAGTGTATGGATATTATCCTATCACTGACAGTGTTGTACTTCAGGAAAGATCTTGAAGTGTTCTTTTCGACGGTGAATGCAATGCAATTCCTCTTCAAGTTTTCATTCCCAGCGTAGTAGACCATTGATTATCTGATTCAAAACGGACAATACCAGTCCATTTCAGCTCACTAATGCCTAGAATATTGATGCTTATGCATTCCGTTTCATTTTTGATGATTTCCAAATTTCTTAGATTCACACTTTGTACATTCCATGTTCCTATTATCAGTGGATGTTTGCAGCTCTTTCTTCTCATTTTGATTCCTGCCACATCAGTAAATGAAGGTCCCAAAAGCTTTACTCCAACTACATCATTAAAGATGACTGTACTTTGAGGAGGCAGCTCTTCCCCAGCTATCTTTTGAGTGCCTTCTAACCTAAATGGCTATGAGACCTGGAATAACAAGGTAGTTCCACCAAGTTCTGTCTCTCACAAGTTTCACTGTATATGTATATACATTTCATACCCACACACACACACATATGGTTGTTGTTAGTTGCTATCAAGTTGATTCTGACTTCTGGTAACCCCATGTGTGAAGAGTAGAACTGCTCTATAGGGTTTTCAAGTCTGAGACCTTTCAAAAGCAGAAATCTGCCTGTATCTCCCTTTCTCTCTCTCTTTCTCTATGTATATATATGTTATCATTAGCTGCCAAGTTGACCCACTGACTCTTAACAACTCCATGTGATATAGAGTAGAACTGCTCCATAGGATTTTCTTGGTTATAATCTTTATGGAAGCAGTTCACCAGTCCTTTATTCTGTGGAGCCACTGCCTGGGTTTGAATCACCAATCTTTGTGTTAGTAGCTGACTGCAAATCACTTGCACCACCAGGCACTCTAGCTCTCTCTATATATCTCTCTACATATATACATATGTAGAGAGCAAGTATGGTTTATTCCACAAAAGCAAAACTAGTTCAGTAGTAAAAAATTAATCAATACAATCGATCACATCAACAGTCTAATAAAGAAAAATCACATAGTCATACCAATTGATGCAGAAAAATAATTTCAGAAAATATAAAACCATCCATAGTAGAATCTATCAGCAAACTAAGAATAGAGGAAAACTTCGTCACCTTGATCAAGAATATAAGAGTATGTATAAAAGAACCTAAAGCTAACATCATACTTAAGAGTGAAAAACTGAATGGCTTCTCATAAGACAGTGAATTAGGTAAGGGTATTTTTTCTCCCTGTTCTTATTCAACATAGCATTAGAAGTCCTAGTCACTGAAATAAAACAAGAATAGGAAATAAAAGGTACATGGATTATAAATGGAAGAAATAAAACTGTCTTTATTTACAGTTGACATAATTTTATATAGAGAAATCAATAAAAATCTAGAGCTATTGAGTTCAACAAGGTCACAGCATATAAGATAAACATGTAAAGTCAATTTTATTTCTATATTCTATCAATAAACATGGAAAGTAAGTTTTGAAAGACAATACCATTTAAAATTGTTCCAAAGAAAATGAAATATTTAAGTATAAATCTAGCAAAATTACAAAAATGATAATGAAACAAATAAATGGACATACTGTGTTCATGTTTTGGAAGATTCAACATGGTTAAGATATAAATTCTCCTCAAATTGATCTCTAGGTTTAATTTAATTCCTACTAAAATCCCAGCAAGATGTTTTGTAGATAATGACACACTTACACTAAATTTTATATAAAAAGTCCTATAAGTTTTAGAAACGACAACATAGTGGGAGAAAATACCCTACCCAATCTTACAGTAATCAAAACAGTGTGGTATTATGGAAGAATATACATAGATCAAAGGAATAGAAAAACAAGAAATAGAACTACACAAGTATACACAACTGAATCAAGATAAATTTAAAGACAATTAAATGAAGAATGGTTGTTGGACCAGCTGAATATCAGGAGAGGGGAAAAAAAGGAGGAGGGGAGAGGAACTTGACTTATACTTCACACTTTATACAAAAATGAACTCAAATGGATAATATATTTAAGCATAAAATATAAAAGCATAAAGCTTTTAGAAGAAAACTACTCTTAAAGATGGTAACAAAAGGCATAAAATAAAATATTGATAAATTGATTGTTATCAAAATTGCAAATGCATACTCCATGAAAGAGCCTGTTGAGAGGACCAAAACAAACAAGCAAAAAAAAAAGTCATAATCCACATACTTGACAGAGGACTGGTATCTTGAAAATTTAAGAACACTTAAAACTCAACAGTGAAAAACAAACAAATCAATTAGAAAATAGGAAAAAAAAAAAAAAAAAGACATCTCACCAAAGAGGGTATGCTGTTGCTGTTAGGTACCATCTGGTTGGTTCTGACTCATAGCGACCCTAAGTACAACAGAAAGAAACACTGCAGGGTCCTGCGCTATCCTCAAGATCATTGATATACCTGAGTGATTGCTGTAGCCACTGTATCAATCCATTAAAGACAGTATAGTGATGGCAAACAAGTACATGAAAATATGTTCAACATAATTGGCTAGTAGGGAAACAAAAGGTAAAATCGCAATGACATATCACTATATACTTATTGGAAAGGATACAACACTGGAAGCACTCAGTCCTATATGCCAAGAAATATGGAAGAGAGCTACATGGTCAGTGACTGAAAGAGATTCATATTTGTGCCCATTAAGAGAACTGTGATCAAACAGAATGCAGAAATTATTGAAAAGTGTCATTAATATTACACGGAAGTAAAATTTTGCCAAAGATTATTCAAAAACCAATGCAGCAGTACATCTAGAAGGAACTGAAGGAATTCAAGCCAGAATCAGAAGAGGACTTGGAACCAGGGATGTCAGTGCTGATGTCAGATCTTGCCTGAAAGTAGAGAATATCAGAAAGATGGTTACCTGTAGTAACTATACAAAGGCATTCTACTGCGTGGGTCATAACAAATTATGGGTAACATTGTGAAGAACGGGAATTCCAGAACACTCCATTATTCTCATGAGGAAATTGTACACAGACTAAGAGACAGTCATTCAAACAGAAAAGAAGGAAAATGTGTGGTTTAATATCAGGAAAGGTGTGCATCAGTGTTATTCAATCTGTATGCTGAGCAAATAATCTGAGAAGCTGGACTATATGACGAAGAGTGGGGCATCAGGATTGGAGGAAGACTCACTAACAACCTGTGTTACGCAGATGACACAATTTCACTTACTGAAAGTAAAGGGAACTTGAAGCACTTACTGATGAAGATCAAAGATACAGTCTTCAGTATAGATTATGCCTCAACATAAAGAAAACAAAAATCCTCACAATTGGACCAATAAGCAACATCATGATAAATGGAGAAAATATTGAAATTGTCAAGGATTTAATTTTATGTGGATCCATAATCAACACACATGGTAGATAGAAGCAGTCAAGAAAGCAAAGAATGTATTGCATTGGGTAAATCTGCAGCAAAAGACCTCTTTAAAGTGTCAGAAATCAAACATGTCACTTTGAGCACTCAGATCTGTCTGACCCAAGCTGTAGTGTTTTCATTCACCTCATATGCATGACAAAGCTGTACAATGAATAAGGAAAACCAAAGAACTGATGCATTTGCATAATGATTTTGGTGAAGCGTATGGAATTTACCATGGACTGACAGGAAAAAGAACAAATCTGTCTTGGAAGAAGTACAGCCAGGATGCTCCTCAGAAGTGAGGATGGTGAAACTTTGTCTCACATACTTTGGACATGTTATCAGGAAGGATCAGTCCCTGAAGAAGGACATCATGCTTGGTAAAGTAGACGGTCAAGAAAAGAGGCATATCCTCAATTAGGTGGATTGATATAGTAGCTGCACTAATGGGCTCAAACATAACAACGATTGTGAAGATGGAACTGGACTGGGCAGTGTTTCATTCTGTTTACATAGATAGGGTGAATATGAGTCAGAACAAACTTGATTGCACCTAAAAACAGCAACAAAACCTATTGGAATGACTAAATTAAAAAAGTCATAATATCAAATGATGGCTACCATAGGAGTGACTGGCTCTCTCATACATTGATGGTAAGAATTTAAAATGGTACAAGACTCTGGAAATTAGTTTGTCAGTATATTAATAAATAAATAAATAAAACTATAATGATCTCTCTTTCACAGACCTAGGATTCATCTCAGAGAAATGATAGCTTATGTTCATGCATGCAAAAAAAAAAAAAAAAGACTCTTCCTGAAATCTTTATTGCTAATAATCAAAAACTGGGATCAGCCAAGTCATCTTTCAGCTACAGTGAGGTACACCCATCAATAATAAAAAGGAATGAACTACTGATACATGGAAATACCTTCATGGATCTCTATGACATTATGATAAGCGTAAATGTCAATCTCAAAAGGTTACATATTATAGGGTTCCACTTATAACAGATTTTTTAAGTAAAAGAGGTGGAGAATAAGTAGCTGTTGCCAGGGTTCAGAAATGGTGAGGTACATGGAACTATAAAGGAGTATAGTGAGAGAATTTCTTCGGCGTGAAGAAATAGCTCTGTTTTTTGATGGTGGTGATGGTAAGACAAAATCTACATGTGATTGAATTGCATAGAATTACACACACACACACAGGAGTGAATGTAAAAATTAGTGAAATCTAAAATCTCATTAACGGTATTGTACTATTGTCAGTTTCATGGTTTTGTTATTGTACGATAGTTATGTAAGAGAACATCACTCGTAGAAGTTGTTTGGCTATTATTTCCTGTTTGTCTATTATTATTTCAAAATTTGAAAATATAGAAAAATATCTTCTAGTTGTCTTGATTTCCCATTTTTAATAAGCCAGACTTTGATATTTACTATTAGCTCATTGTGGGTTTGTGGACAGCCTTTTCACATTTCCGCACCTATATCTTTCTAATCCTAATGTTCCAGACTTACATATTTGTAATTAACTACGATTAACTTATTATGCACTAACTTTGCTGTCCCTTTAGCATTACATATTCTATATTCTTTTACTTCCATGTTTTTTCTGTAGCTAACTCTGAATGTACAGATAAATATTGTGCTTTATGAGAAAGTCTTCTTAGACCTACCGTAGAACTACTGTAAATATGACTTAACCCCCCCATCTAATCCATGTGCTTCTATACTCAAACCTGTTATGAAACTTGTCTTACTATTATGCTGTACACATTCCTACAAGTATGGGGTCGCAATGTATAAGTAACAACAGCTTTCACTATTTCTGTTCCCTCGCACAGTACATAGAAAAAAAAAATCGCTGTCAAGTTGATTCTGGACTGAGTAGAACTGCCCCATAGGGTTTCCAAGGTTGTAATCTTTAAGGAAGCAGACTGCCACATCTGTATTCCAAGGAGGGGCTGGTGAGTTGGAACCACTCACCTTTCGGTTATGAGCTGAGCACTTAATAATTACGCCACCAGGGTACCTTGCATAGAATATCAAAAAAAAAAAAAAAAAATCATTTCCTTCAAGTTGATTTTAAGTCATAGCAACCCTATAGTAATCCATGAATATTACTCAATAATGACGTAGACATGAAAGAATTAAAAAAAAAAAAAAAGTGATGATAAAATCTTTTGGATGGATCCTTTTATCTATAATTTGACTGATTTCATGATCTGGGTTAAGGAATAGGCTTTATTTTAAAAACTGGTATTGTCTTAGTTATCTTAGTACTGCCACAACAGAAATATCACAAGTGGATGGCTTTAACAAAGAGAAATTTATTCTTTCGCAGTCTAATAGTTTACAAGTCTGAATTCAGGGTGTCACCTCCAGGAGAAGGCTTTCTCTCTTTCTCAGCTCTGGAGGAGGTTCCTTGTCCTCAATCTTCCCCTGGTCAAGGAGTCCCTCAGAGCAGGGACCCCGGGTCCAAAGGACATACTCTTCTGTGTACTGCCCTCTTGGTGGTATGAGGTCCCCAACTCTCTGCTAGCTTCCCTTTTATCTCTTAAGAGATAAAAAGGAGGTACAGGCCACACCCCAGGGAAACTCCCTTTACCTTGGATTAGGGAGGTGACCTGAGTAAGGGTGGTGTTACAATCCCTCCCTAATCCTTTTAACATAAAATTACAATCACGAAATGGAGGGCAACCACTAAATACTGGGAAGCGTGGCCTAACCAAGTTGATATACACATTTTTGAGGAGACATAATTCAATCCATGAAAGTTATGGAATGTTTTTAACATTAAAATGACTTTCAGATTTTTTTTCAATTTGTCTATTTCATTGATTTATTTGGTGAGTCAAATTATTCAATTTGAAATCATAGAAACTATTTTTTATGATTATATTTTAAACATCTTTCTTGTACCATATATGCAACTTCACTGATTTGTTCATTTGATTTCTATAATTCCTTGAAGTATTAAGATAAAGGAATTGTGCAAGAAATTTTCTTGGGAAACCTAATTTTGAGAACACTTATTTTGCTTTTAGTTGACAATATACAATATGTCAACAGTTTAGTACTGAAGATGATACTTTCTGGGATATATCTTCTATTACTGTATATGCAATTCTATTTTTATATATTTTCAGTGAACTTGGAATAACTCTTCTTGTCTTAACCTTCAGTTCAATGTATAACTAATTGATTCTAACAACTGTTAATTTTATGTAATCCTATATACTAAGAAATTTAAATCTGTAAACTATACATGGATAATTTGATTAGAAACCTTGCGAGTTTCTTATTCTTCATTCTAATACCTCCGTTTCAGTTTTGAGGAGGTGGGTGCTTTGTCTTCTGGAAATGTTTATATAGCAAGATGTTCTTTTTATTACCTACTGAAATCTTACATTCTAGTAGTTTAAAAGAAAAGCGGATTTGTTTATAGTTATGTGAGTTCCTCTTTACATACTATAGTTATGATGGACAGGCACAGAAATTTATAACACCTATGATTATTTCTTTTGACTAAACAGATGCTAAGATTACAAAGTTTGCTAATAGCAAATATTCAGATTATGCAAATACAGTCTAGAACAAATGTTGAGAAGTTGGAAATACTATACGTAATTATTTAATACAAGGCGATAAAGAAGTTTAGTTCTGAGACATATATGTACAATCTGATATATGTGTATAGATACATATTGTGTATACATAGACATGTAAATATATATCATATAGCACATATCTGATATGTATATGTAATACATATATAAGTGTACATGTAAATGCTAATCTGAGAATGTCTCATATAAAAAAATATGTAATTTAAATGAACAGTAAGTAAATAGTGAAATGTAAGTATTTGGGTATGGTGGTAACTATTAAGGTGAGAATTCAGTTAGTAAAATTAAAAAGGAAAGTTTACAACATTTATGTATCTCTTTGCTGATAGAAACAGCACTTATGTATTTATTTACTACTTTCCGATAGTGATACTGTTTGAGTATTATGAATATGTGGTAGATAATTAAAAAAAAAAAAGCCTGAGAGTGTAAGGTTTACAGGACCATATTTCAGATGAATAAAGAACAGATCTCCGATCCTAGTTCTCATCCCTCACTCTTCACTTATATCAAGACTATGGACATGGGATTTGCCTTCCTCATGATATCTTGTGGACTATGGCATCAGATCAGACTCAAGCACCAGATGGAAACCCTGCTGGAGCTGCTATTCAAAGGGCAATTTGAATGCACCAGTGGCTCCTTGGAAACACTATGGGGCAGTTCTACTCTGTCCTACAGGGTCACTGTGAGTGGGGATTGACTCAACGGCAATAGGTTTTTTTTTTTTTTTGGAAACCCTGTTAAGTCCCTTGTTGATGTGCATTTTACATTCTCTACCGTAGCTGTTTCCCTCCTTCTCTTAAATGCTATTTAATGCTCTCACTAGCAGAAGATGACTTTTCTGTTTGCAGAGAAAATAAAATTTACCTGAGACAAAAACAAAGCAAACAAAAACAAAACCAGCAACAAAAAAGAAAATACATTAACTTTGTCTTTGAAACCTTTTATTCTTACTGAAATAGGTAAATATTTCTTCTACAACTAAAATCTAATTACTTCACTTATGTCCTGTTCCACATACTTGTCTGCCACCATAGGGACTTCTTTATTTCTAATTCTCAAGCAACTTCATCCACTTGTCTCCTGTGTTTCTCTATAAGGAGTTTAAAATATTCAAGTTGCTCCAGGGTTAAAAATATAAATACTGTCCTTTCTTAGATAACTGCCCCCCAGCACCATCTGACAATTTTTCAGCCCCGCCCCCTCAGTACCTTCTTTCTCTAGCTACTTACCAACACATTACTGTTTACTACACCGGCCATGCTTAATATTCTCCATTTACTTTAAGAAAGAACACACATATGTGTTTTTCCTCTTATGTCTTTGGCCACTTTTGCAGACCCATACTTTTAAACGCTTTTTCCCAAATTTCTCAAACTTCCATTTGTGCTCTTTAAAAATTTCTCCTAATACTACAAATTTTCCCCAGGCTATCTCATTAATGGTAACCCTGGTGGTGGTAGCAGTTAAGAGCTACAGCTGCTAACCAAAAGGTCGGCAGTTCAAATCTACCAGGCGCTCCTTGGAAACTCTATGGGGCAGTTCTACTCTGTCCTATAGGGTCGCTATGAGTCGGAATCGACTCAATGGCAATGGGTTTGGTTTTTGGTTTGGTCTCATTAATTTCCATGGTTTCAATTTTCATCTTTTTGTTAAGTCCTCCCAAATCTAAGTTTGTAGCTCAGGTTCTCCTAAACTTTGCTTGGTTGTAAATACTCATAAACTAACCTAATAAAATTAAAAATACTTACTAATCCACCCAGAATTACCATTATATTGACAGTAGCTGTGGTCTTCTCCCGAACTCCATCAATTTTACTACTCTTTAGTGATAATAAAAAAACAAAACCCAATTCTGCCTCTTAACAACCCGACAACCCTGTAGGACAGAGTAGAACTGCCCCATAGTCTTTCCAAGGAGCGTCTTGTGGATTCAAACTGTGACCTTTTGGTTAGCAGCCAAACTCAGTGCCACCAGGCTCCTTAGTGATAATGTTGTTGTCGTTGTTAGGTGCTGTCGAGGTGGTACCAACTCATAGCAACCGTACGTACCACAGAATGAAACACTCCCTGTTCCCTGCACCATCTTCACAATAACTGTTATGCTTGAGCCCATTGTTGCAGCCAGTGTGTCAATCCATCTCATTGAGGGTCTTTCTCTCTTCCCCTTACTCTGTTCTTTACCAAGCATAATGTGCTTCTCCGAGGACTGATCCCTCCTGACAACATGTCCAAAGTATGTAAGACACAGTCTCACCATCCTTGCTTCTAAGAAGCATTCTGGTTGTACTTCTTCCAAAACAGATTTGTTCGTTCTTTTGGCAGTCCATGGTATATTCAATATTCTTCACCAACACCACAATTGAAGGGTGTCAATTCTTCTTCAGTCTTCCTCATTCATTTTAGATGCATATGAGGCGATTGAAAATACCATGGCTTGGATCAGGAGCATCTTAGTCTTCAAGGTAACATCTTTGCATTTCAACACTTTAAGGAGGTCCTTTGCATCAGATCTGCCCAATGCAATGCATCTTTTGATTTCTTGACTGCTGCTTCCATGGCTGTTGATTGTGGATCCAAGTAAAATGAAATCCTTGACAACTTCAACCTTTTCTCCATTTATCATGATGTGGTTTATTGGTCCAGTTGTGAGGATTTTTGTTTTCTTTATTTTCAGGTGCAATCCATACTGAAGGCTATGGTCTTTGATCTTCATCAGTAAGTGTTTCAAGTCCTCTTCATTTTCAGCAAGCAAGGTTGTATCATCTGTATGTGCAGGTTGTTAATGAGTCTTCCTTCAATACTGATGCCCCATTCTTCTTCATGTAGTCCAGCTTCTCAGATTATTTTCCCAGCAACAGATTGAATAAGTATGATGAAAGGATTCAACCCTGATGCACACTCTTCCTGACTTTAAAAGACTCAGTATTCCCTTGTTCTATCTGAACAATTGCCTCTTGTTTTATGTACAGGTTCTGCATAGCTACAATTAAGTGTTCTGGAATTCCCATTACTTTCAATGTTATCCACAATTTGTTATGATCCACACAGTCGAACGTCTTTGCATAGTCAATAAAACACAGGTAAACATCCTTCCGGTATTCTCTGCTTTCAGCCAGGATCCATCTGACATCAGCAATGGTACCCCTAGTTCCATGGCCTCTTCTGAACCCGACGTGAGTTTCTGGAAGGTCCCTGTCGATATATTGCTGTAGATGCTTTTGTCGTTATTATTGTCTATAATTTTTGTGTTCTTGAGCATTATAACATTGTTTGCATAGAATATTGAGATTTCTGTTGCTGCTGTTTCCCCTTATCATTACATTTGTGAGACTCATCCATGCTGATTCCTGTAGCCCTAGTCCATTTTCTTTCACAGTCTTATGTCCTGTATGTGAAAAACATTATTTGTTCCCACTGTCATTGGACATTTGTTTTGTTTTTATGTTATTACAAAATGGCAATGATGAATATTCCTATGTATTTCCCTATTTGCAAGTGCAAAAGAGCTTCTCCAAGATATAGACCTAATAATGGAATTCTGTGGTCATTGAATAAATAATCTTAAACTTAACTAGACATCATCAAACTGAACTCCTCAATGAAGTGTGCCAGTTGCCACAGTCAACACATTTGATCATTATACTTTTATTCTTTCTTTTCCAATCTAGTGTCTCTGAGATGCTATTATATTGTGGCTATAATGCGCATTTTCTTAGCTAAAAAAGAGGTTGAGAAACTCTTTTGTAGGATTATTGTCAATCTTGTTTTCTCTTCTGTGAAATGTTTGCCTCCTTTGCCTGATTTTCTATTGGATAATTTGTATTCTTATACTTTTGGTTTGTTATAGTAGTTCAGCATATATACTGCATACTAAATTTGCAACCATTATTTGCCTTCCTTATTAGTCACCCCCCCTTTGACTTTGTCTTTTAACATTTTAAAAGGTGTTTTTAATAAACATAAGTTCAATACATTAAGAAGCCCTGGTGGTGCTGTTGTTAAGGGCTCAGTTGCTAACCAAAAGGTTGACAGTTTGATTCCACCAAAAGCTCCTTGGAAATCTTATGGGGCAGTTATACTCTGTCCTATAGGTTCTTTATGAATCAAAATCGACTTGGCCAGAAATCGACTCGGCCATTATAGGTTCTATATATTAAACACGGAAACTGCCTTAAATAATTTTCTTCATTCTATGGTAGACAAAATACGTATATTTATATATAGCTAGTTAGTTTTCCTAACTCTTGCATTCTTTTGAAAATAATAGCAATTATATTTTTACGATTCCTGCTAAATGGCTTCCAACTACCTTGCTAAACTTTTTAAAATTTTGACCAATTTTAAGTTTTAGTGATTTTTCAACTAGCTTATAACATCATATATTAGTAAGATCAGTTTTATCCCTCATTTTCCACTGATAAGAGCCTATGTCTTTTTTATGATTTACGGCATTAGGTAGAATCTCCAGGTAATGCTGAATACAGGCAACACTAGTGAGCATGCATCCCTTATTCATATTTTTAATGAAAATGTTTGTAATGTTTCACCATCAAAAGATATTTGCTCTCAAATTTTGATACCATTTTAAGATAGAGGAAACTATGCTCTATACTCAGTTTGTTAAGAATATCTATAAATATTGAATTTTATTAATTTTTTTGCATTTATCAAGTTATTCAGAGTTCATTTTTTATCCTCATTGTCTTTGTTTGTTTTCTTTTGTTTCTAACCCATTAGAATTTTTTTGTTGTTATTGAGTCCAGAAACGGCTAAAATATTATTATAAAATTTTATTTTAGTTTTTGAGAAGGCCATTAATACGACCCTATCTATTGTATCATAATGCCTGCGTTACTACAAAATGTCAAATATCAAAACATATTCACTAGAATCGTACATTTGACCAAGCAATAAACTTTACCAATGATTCAAAGCATAACAGCAAAATAAAGACACAAGTGTAGCATTTCTTGCTGGAGAGGCCAAAATCCTACAAATGCAGGTTCGTACTTTCCTTTTTTTAAAAGCTGGAGGTGTTTTGGTTTAGGAATAAAAGACAGCACTAAGCAATGTGTTCAGGAGAATAATAGAAAATATACTCAGTATATGAGCACATTATCAACTAACTGTACACATTATCAGTTCAAAATATTTTTTTCTTAGATGTGTTATTGTTATGGAAAATAGTACATATATTTTCTGGCCAATATTCTTTGAATATTCTTAAGCAAAATTTAAACCAAGAAAACTGAGGTTCGAGAAATACCTTCATTTGAAATGAAATAATACTGCTTTTTCTGATTATCTATATTTTGTGATACAGTCCATAAGCCTTGAACTTAAGTGTTCTGTATTAAAGTGTAGTTCAAACAAAATGTTGTAAATTAGGCTACTGAAAAGATATGATGGGTCATTCTGCTTGATTTAGAAAATATATAAATTTTGTTTGTATCTTCTGCTGAATAAGACTACTTGCAATATTAAATATAAGTTAAAATAGTTCATTTATTATTTTCCAGATACAAAACTGCCTGAATTAAACAAATTTACCAATAATAGCCTTATGTTTCCCTCTGCTTTGACTAGTCTGTAAATTCTTTGTAGGTCAGAGGAAGAAAATTCTAAATATTTTTAATAATAAATAAATAGCTTTTTGGTCTTCATACATAAAAAGCATTTGAAATTTACAAGTGAAAATAAGACCAGTCCATGGTTATGCTCTGAGATTATTTTTTGTTTTGTTTTGGGAATTATTGATAATTTGGCCTACTATAGGGACCAACTGTATAACTATTTTACTGGTCTTGAAAGTACTACTAAGTGCCCCAAAATTAGAGTTCTTGAATACAATATAGGCTTACTTACTTAATGTCTAATTATTCAAGTTCAAGTTGAAACCGAAGAAAATTAAAACAAGTCCATGAAACCAAAGTACAAACTTGAGTATATCCCACCTGAATTTAGAGACTATATGAAGAATAGATTTGACGCATTGAACATTAATGACTGAAGGCCAGATAAGTTGTGGGATGACATCAAGGACATCATATATGATGAAAACATAATATCATTAAAAAGACAGGAAAGAAAGAAAAGACCAAAATAAATGTCAGAAGAGATTCTGAAACTTGCTCTTGAATGCAGAGTAGCTAAAATGACTGGAAGAAATAATGAAGTAAAAAAGCTGAACAGAAGATTCCAAAGGGCAGCTCGAGAGACAAAGTACAGTATTATATTGAAATATGCAAAGTTCTGGAGTTAGAAAACCAAAAGCAAAGAACACACTTGACATTTCTCAAGCTGAAAGAACTGAAGAAAAAAATTCAAACCTCAAGTTGCAATACTGAAGTAATGAATAGACAAAATATTTAACAATACAGGAAGAATTGAAAGAAGATGGAAGGAACACACAGAGTCACTGTACCAAAAAGAATTTGTTGATGGTCAACTATTTCAGGCGGTAACATATGATCACAAACCAATGATATTAAAAGAAGAAGTACAAGCTCCACTGAAGGCATTCACAAAAAACAAGGCTCCAGGAATTGATGAATACCAATTGAGATGTTTCCACAAAGGATGCAATGCTGGAAGAGTTCACTTGTTAATTTACCTAGTCAGTTGACTTGAAGAGATCCACACTCCTGCCCATTTCAAAGAAAGGTGATCCAAGAGAATGTGCAAATTATCAAACAATATCATTAATATCATATGCAAGTAAAATTTTTCTGAAAGATAATTCAAAAATGACTAAGGCAGTACATTGACAAGGAACTGCCAGAAATTCAAGCTGGTTTCAGAATAGAAAATGGAACCAGGGATATTATTGCTGATGTCAGATGGATCTTGGTTGAAAGAAGAGAATACCTGAAAGATGTTTACCTGTGTTTTCATGACTATACAAAGGCATTCGACTACGTGGATCATAGCAAATTATGAATAACATTGTGAAGAATGGGAATTCTAGAGCAATTACTTCTGCTCATGGGGAAACTTGTATGTAGACCAAGAGGTAGTCATTCGAACAGAACAAGGGGATACTGAGTGGTTTAAAATTAGAAATGTTTTTTGTCAGTGTTGCAGCTTTTTACCATACTTATTCAATATGCATGCTGAATAAATAATCTGAGAAGCCAGACTATATGAACAAAAATGCACCATCAGGATTTGAGGAAGACTCATTAACAGCCTTCAATATGTGGATGATACAACCTTACTTACTGAAAGTGAAGAGGACTTCAAGCACTTTCTGGTGAAGATCAAAGACCACAGCCTTCAGTATTGATTACACCTCAACATAAAGGAAACAAAAATCCTCACAATTGGGCCAATAAGCAAAATCATGATAAACTGAGAAAAGACTGAAGTTTTCAAGGATTTCATTATACTTGGATCTACAATCAACACCCATGCAAGCAACAGCAGAGAAATCAAAGGATGTATTGCATTGGGCAAATCTGCTGCCCAAGACCTCTTTAAAGTGTTAAGAAGCAAAGATGTCACCTTGAGGACTAAGGTGCACCTGACCCAAGCCATGGTATTTTCAATTGCCTCACATGCATGAAAAAGCTGGACACTGAATAAGGAAGAACTGACCCATGGTGTTTTCAAATGCCTCGTCTGGTTTCTATGTGGTAATTTAACTAACCAAATATTTGTCTCATGAGTTTAAGTCTATGCTTGTTTTTATCACTACTGTCGTTGTTGTTAACTTTAAACCCGCAGTTTTTTCTGTGGCTCTGTTGAGAACAATGTTCCATTCTTTAGAAGTCTTTTGTAAGCTCCTTTTTTATTGTGAATTTCTTTATTTGATTCCTCCGTTCCTTCAACTCTAACTTGTTATTATTGTCCAGAAATACATTAACTTCCTCCACAGGCTGATGGCTCCACTTATTCTTCTCTAGTCTTTAAGTGGATTTTTAATAAACTTTCTGTTATTTCACGGGATTTTGGATGTGGAAGCAAAGATAAAAATGTCTATTCTGTTTGCTTTTTAAAACCAACCAACAATTTCTTTCACAATAGTTGTCACTATGTATTATAATTTTCTAGTAACACATCTGTATCTTTCACTATTCAATTTGAGTAAAATCATATTTGTCTTAATTGACATTAGCTACCCTGAAGATGGAAGTAATACACAGAGTCACTATAACAAAAAGAACTGAAAGAACTGATTGATGTTTAACCACTTCAGGAGGTAACATATGATCAGGAACTGATGGTACTAAAGGAAGAAGTCCAAGCAGGACTGAAGACATTGGCAAAAAACAAAACTCCAGGAATTGACAGAATACCAACTGACATGTTTCAACAAACGGATGCAGCACTGGAAGTGCTCATTCATCTATGTCAGGAAATTTGGAAGACAGCTACCTGACCAACTGACTGGAAGAGTTCCATATTTATGCCTATTCCAAAGAAAGATGATCCAACCAAATGCAGAAATTGTCAAGCAATATCATTAATATCACAAAGAAAGTAAAATTTTGCTGAAGATCGTTCAAAAGTGGTTGCAGCAGTGTATCGACAAGAAACTGCCAGGAATTCGAACTGGGTTCAGAAGAGGACCTGGAATGAGGAATATCATTGCTGATGTCACATGTGCCCTGGCTGAAAGCAGAAAATGCCAGAAAGATGTTTACCTGTGTTTTTTTGACTATGCAAAGGCATTTGACTGTGTGGATCATAACAAATTATAGATAACATTGCAAAGAATGGGAATTCCAGAACACACCATTGTGCTCGTGAGGAACCTGTACATAGATCAAAAGGTAGTCCTTAGAACAGAACAAGGGAATACTGTATGGTTTAAAGTCAGGAAAGGTGTTGTATCCATGTACCATACTTATTCAATCTGTATCCTGAGAAAATATCTGAGAAGCTGGACTATATGAAGAAGAACGTGGCATCGGGACTGAAGGAAGACTCATTAACAACCTGCATTATGCAGATGACACCACCTGGCTTGATGAAAGTGAAGAGGACTTGAAGAACTTACTGATGAAGATCAAAGACCGCAGCCTTCAGTATGGATTACACCTCAACATAAAGAAAACAAAAAACCACTCACCTAGACCAATAAGCAACATCATGATAAATAGAGAAAAGATTGAAGTTGTCAAGGATTTCATTTTACTTGGATCCACAATCAAGACCCATGGAAGCATCAGTCAAGAAATCAAAAATGCATTGCACTGAGTGCATCTGCGGAAAAAGACTTCTTTAAAGTGTTGAAAAACAAAGATGTTACCTGAAGACTAAGATCTGCCTGATCCATGCCCTGGTATTTTCAGTTGCCTGATATGCATGTGAAAGCTGGACAATGAAGAAGCAAGACCAAAGAATTAATGCCTTTGAATAGTGTTGGCAAAGAATATTAAATGTGCAAGTCAGAGTTTACTAACACTTTATTATTCTTTATCATGAATATCCTTGATACATATCTGTGTAGTTCATTTTACTAACATGTTAAAAGAACAGAAATAAAACGTCATATTTAGTACTAAACATGTTAAGACATATTCTCAAAACTCACTTATAAGCATTGTCTCTGTGGCGACAATGCAATGATGTATGTTATTTATTCAAATTTATGTAACACTTTTAATTTATGCTACTTATGTAATAATTTATGTAATTAATGTAACGAAATCTCTTAAAGGATACTAAGGCTATTAACAAACAGATCCAATGCTGGAAGCGCTCACTGGCCTATGCTAAAAATTTGGAAGAGAGATACTTGGCCAACCTATTAGAAGAGATCCATATTTGCACCCATTTCAAAGAAAGCTGATCTAAAAGAATGTGGGAATTACCAAACAGTATCGTTAATATCACAAACAAGTAAAATTTTGCTGAAGATCATTCAAAAATGGTTGGTAGCAGCGGTACATTAACAGGGAACTGCCAGAAATTCAAGCCGGATTCAGAAGAGGACATGGAACCAGGGATATCATTGCCGATGTCAGATGGATCTTAGCTGAAAGCAGAGAATTCCAGAAAGATGTTTACCTGTGTTTTATTGACTATGAAAAGACATTTGTCTGTGTGGACCACAACAAATTATAGATAATAACATTGCAAATGGAAATTCCATAACACTTTATTGTGCTCATGTGGAGCTTGTACATATACCAGGAGGCAGTCATTCAAACAGAAGGGGTTACTGTGTGGTTTAAAATCAGGAAAGGTGTGTCAGTGTCGTATCTTTTCACCATACTAATTCTATCTGCATGTTGAACAAGCAATCCCAAAAACCAG
Source organism: Loxodonta africana (assembly GCF_030014295.1). Lineage (NCBI taxonomy): Eukaryota > Metazoa > Chordata > Mammalia > Proboscidea > Elephantidae > Loxodonta > Loxodonta africana. Next base: position 166,454,929 of record NC_087342.1, read on the forward strand.
ACTATGTGAAGAACATGGCTTCAGGATAGGAGGATGACTCATTAACAACCTGTTATATGCAGATGACATATCCTTGCTTGCTGAAGGTGAAGAGGACTTGAAGCACTTACTGATGAAGACCAAAAACCACAGCCTTCATAAAAATTACACCTCGACATAAAGAAAACAAAAATCCTCACAATTGGACCAATAAGGAACATCATGATAAACTGTGAAAAGATTGAAATTGTCAAGGATTTCATTTTACTTGGATGCACAATCAATGACCATGGAAGCAACAGTCAAGAAATCAAAAAGCACATTGCACTGGGCAAATCTCTGCAAAGACCTCTTTAAAATGTTAAAAAGCAAAGATGTCACCTAGAGGAGTAAGATGCCCCTGACCCAATCCATGGTATTTTCCATTGTCTCATATGCATATAAAAGCTGGACACTGAAAGGGAAGACGGAAGAAGAATTGATGCATTTAAATTATGGTGTTGGTGAAGAATACTGAATATACCATGGACTGCCAGAAGAATGAACATATTTGTCTGGAAGAAGTGCAGCCAAAATGCTCCTTAGAAGCAAGGATGTGGAGACTTCATCTTGCATACTTTGGGCATGTTGTTAGGAGGAACCAGGCCCTGGCAAAGGACAGCATGCTTGCTAAAGTACAGAGTCAGTAACAAAGGAAGACCCAGAATGAGATAAACTGACAAAGCAGCTGGAACAATGGCTCAAACATAACAGTGATTGTGAGGATGGCACAGGACTGGGCATTATTTCGTTCTGTTGTACATAGGATTGCTATGAGACAGAACCAGACTTGAGGGCCCCTAACAGCAGCAACAATGGTATCTAACTAAATCCCACTCTGGCCTAAATATATGTAACTCTCCAGAAACTTCCTGATGAGTGATCTTAGATTCTCCAATTTAAAAAAAATGATAAAGATTAGTAAACTATCTCCTGAAGTAATTTTCGCCATTTTAATCAATAATTTCCCTTCTTCTTGAGCTCAAATCTACTTCCTTTTAAATAGTATTCATGGATCCCTGCCATACTTTAACTCTTTTACACCTACTGTAGTGAAATCCAGGTGGGAACGATCACCATAAAATTTTTCTCTTGCAGATTCATGTAATATCTTCCACAGTGAAAATAATCTTATAATTTGTACATCAATATCCATGCCTACTGTGATTAATTCATACCTTCTATCCATATATATAAAACCAAAGCCACTGCTGCAAGTTGATTCCGACTCACAGCAACCCTACAGGACAGAATAGAACTGCCCCATAGAGTTTCTAAGTAGCGCCTAGCAGATTCTAACTGCCAACCTCTTGGTTAGCAGTCATAGCACTTAACCACTATGCCACCAGGGTTTCCATCCATATATATGTGTGTGTATGTATAGATATTTCATATATGAAATATAACTATTCCTTCTTAACCTTGTGTTTTTAAAATCTGCAAGGAAATACCCTGTAAGAAATATCTTTGTTTATTTGTTTCTCTAAATATATTTTTGTTATATGTGAGTGAACTTGGGAAAATTTTCATAAAATTACTTGTCTGTATCACAAAATTATTTCTCATAATTAAAATTAAAATGACATGTACTGTATTTATCCCCCATGTGTCTGTCAGTTTGTCGTACTGTGGGGGCTTGTGTGTTGCCGTGAAGCTGGAAGCTATGCCACCAGTATTCACCTACCAGCAGGGTCACCCATGAAGGACAGGTTTCAGCTGAGCTTCCAGGCTAAGACAGATTACGAAGAAGGGCCCAGCAGTCTAGTTCTGAAAAGCATTAGCCAATGAAAACCTTATGAATAGCAGCAGAACATTGTCTGATATAGTGCTGGAAGATGAGGCCCCCAGGTTGGAAGGTACTCAAAAGATGACTGGGGAAGAGCTGCCTCCTCAAAGTAGAGTCGATCTTAATGATGTGGATGGAGTAAAGCTTTCGGGACCTTTATTTGCTGATGTAGCACAGCCCAAAATGCGAAGAAACAGCTGCAAACACTCATAAATAATCGGAACCTGGAATGTACGAAGTATGAATCTAAGAAAATTGGAAATCATCAAAAATGAAATGGAGTGCATAGACATTGATAACCTAGGCACTAGTGAGCTGAAATGGACTGGTATTGGCCATTTTGAATCAGACAGTCACACAGTCTACTATGCTGGAAATGACAACTTGAAGAGGAACGGTGTTGCATTCATTGTCAAAAAGAATGTTTCAAGATGTATCCTGAAGTACAACGCTGTCAGTGATAGGATAATATCCATATGCCTACAAGGAAGACCAGTTAATACAACTATTATTCAAATTTATGCACCAACCACTAGGGACAAAGATGAAGAAATAGAAGATTTTTATCAGCTGCTACAGTCTGAAATTGCTCGAACATGCAATCAAGATGCATTGATAATTACTGGCGATTGGAATGAGAAAGTTGGAAACAAAGAAGGATCAGTAGTTGGAAAACATGGCCTTGGTGATAGAAACGATCCCAGAAATCGAATGATAGAATTTTGCAAGACCAACGACTTCTTTCATTGCAAACAGCTTCTTTCGCTAACATAAAAGGTGACTATACACGTGGACCTCACCAGATAGAATGCACAGAAATCAAATTGACTACATCTGTGGAAAGAGACGATGGAAAAGCTCAATATCATCAGTCAGAACAAGACCAGGGGCTGACTGTGGAACAGACCATCAATTGCTCATGTGCAAGTCCAAGCTGAAACTGAAGAAAATCAGAGCAAGTCCACGAGAGCCAAAATATGACCTTGAATATATCCCACCTGAATTTAGAGACCATCTGAAGAACAGATTTGAAACATTGAACACTAGTGACCGAAGACCAGACGAGTTGTGGAATGACATCAGGGATATCGTCCATGAAGAAAGCAAGAGGTCATTGAAAAGGCAGGAAAGAAAGAAAAGACCAAGATGGATGTCAGAGGAGACTCTGAAACTTGGTCTTGAGCATTGAGCAGCTAAAGCAAAAGAAGAATTAATGAAGTAAAAGAACTGAACAGAAGATTTCAAAGGGCCTCTCGAGAAGACAAAGTAAAGTATTATAATGACATGTGCAAAAAGCTGGAGATGGAAAACCAAAAGGGAAGAACAAGTTCGGTGTTTCTCAAGCTGAAAGAATTGAAGAAAAAATTCAAGACTCGAGTTGCAATAGTGAAGGATTCCACGGGGAAAATATTAAATGAAGCAGGAGGCATCAAAAGAAGATGGAAGGAATACAGAGAGTCATTATACCAAAAAGAATTAGTCAATGTTCAACCATTTCAAGAGGTGGCATATGACCAGGAACCAATGGTACTGAAGGAAGAAGTCCAAGCTGCTCTGAAGGCATTGGCAAAAAACAAGGCTCCAGGAATTGATGGAATATCAACTGAGATGTTTCAACAAACAGATGTAGCGCTGGAGGTGCTCACTCGTCTATGCTAAGAAATATGGGAGACAGCTTCCTAGCCAACTCACTAGAAGAGATCCATATTTATCCCTATTCCCAAGAAAGGTGATCCAACCAAATGTGGAAATTATGGAACAACAGTGTTTTTATGTTATTACATTTAT